>NW_028274816.1:29645000-30895000 GCF_037043125.1 Eumetopias jubatus
TGGTCTTAAGACTATAACCTCATTTATTCTGTGGTTCTCTCTGCTTCTCCCTCCTTTACTTTTCTCTTTATTTTGTACTTGAATAATGCCAGGAATGGCGTTTTGTCATTAGTCTGCAGTGACTCAGGCCTTCTAAAGTTTATTATAAATCCTATACAACTCTGCAGTTGCATTGTGGGTATCTGATTTATGGGTTTCAGCTGAAGAAATACACAAAATAAGTATTTCCACCCTGTACATACAGTAAAAACCTGATAAGGCACTGTTTAAATCAGGCTTAATAGAAAAGGGACTATAAATATATTAGAACAGTTTTAAACAAACTATTCCAAAATGTACAAAAGCCCTATAAGTGCTAAGTTATAGCACCTCTCACCATATTATGCAGTTAAGAGCCTCTGAGTCTTGCCATTAAAAATCCTATTTTCAGTGCTGTTTAGCACCCATATAAAATTCCATCTGAACCAAGATTAAGAATGTAAGTCCTCAGTGAAGGAACAAGGTATTTTGGTTTCTTTAGAGCTTTTGGATTTTTTTTTTTTTTTTGGTTCAGTTAATATAAACCAACAATCTACAGACTATATTCACTTTGATTTGGTCCCTTTATTTGTAAAAATATAGACATGTTTTGCTAAGGCAAATTGACAAGATTTTAAATAATAATAAAAAATGTTGTATTCCTTAGTCTAAATCACTAGTTACGAATTGGTTTGTCATTGATTAAAAATAGACCCAATTTTTCAAATATTGCCCCAGCAGTTCAGGATATTTATCGCATACCCACTTCAGGAAATAGATAATGGGTAATGCATGCAATAGATTGGTTTTCCTTTTTCCTTAGTCAAATAATAAAAATCTCTGATCACTCATGTTCAGTTGCTACCAAATAGCAAAGCTCTTAAAAGGCCTGCTAAGACCACACCCATGCTTAGATTTTTAATTTATCTATGTAATCCATCACGTTATCCTTTTACTTATAGGGAAAATGGTAAATGGAAGGACTTTGGCTAAGACCCATGTCTGAGAGGTTACACTGGCTGGTCTCCTATTCTCTGTGGTTCAGTGTGAATGAACCACTTCAGATATCATAGGATTCCAATAATTGACGTCCTGTAACAACTGGTATCCTTTGGATTGTTGATAATGGCATTTCTTCTCTCTCACTGATTTTAAACAATTATTCTCTTAGCATTATTATAATTATCATGTATTTAAATCCTGTATAATGTCTAAATATTTGAAACTTGTAGAGGAGCAGGAAGGAAGTGACTAGAAGCCATACCCAGGGAGAAGAGGTTGGATTCATGCTTTCAGATAACTCAAGAATCTTCTAGAATCTCTCTTCTGGACAGAGCATGGAAGAAGAGCAGTGCAAGCAATTCCGTCAGTGTGGGAACCCCAGTGGACACTCAAGACAGCACCAGACATTATTCGGTCCAGGGAAAAGTGTTCTGGGCATTCAGAAGAACCCACAGGGTCCTGCCAATCCTCAGAGTATGCATGGGAAGGGCTCACTATCATCCCATATCTAACCAGGATCTCACTTCCTATACTAAGTTTGGCCCAAGATCAGGAGCTGTAAACTTTCCCTCCCAGGTGAGCAAGATGGTGTTTGCTGCTACCAAACCAAACATCAGGACTCTGACACAGACCATGGGTCTCAACTAGGAACTGGACTTACCCTGCCCTCATCCACACCCATCCATGCATGATTTTAATTTCTTCCATACAATGACCAGGATCTCTGCAAGAGACTGAAGGAGACCTGCTGATAATGTGTGAGAAGTCCAGTTTCCATTCTCAAGAAATGTCAACCTTTAAGAGGCAGGTTACATTTGATTCTCACAGAATTGCCTAAGCAGCTGGTTCTCTTGCCAAAGTCTAGACACGAGCTGCAAACTTCTTTAGCAACCAGAATAGCAGACAGAGTGGACAAAGAATGGCCCAAGGAGGCATGATTATTCCTGATGAGTCATCCATCTCACCTCTAAACAGGGACTGTGTGAGGCTCAGGGACACCATGGGAGCAAGACAGATTCTGTCCCTGCCCTCAAAGACAGAAAACAAAACAGAAACTTCAATACAGTACAATAACCTCTACACTAGGGCATTAAAATGACTGTGATGGGGGTCAAAACGGACCTCTAACATGATCTCATGGAGGCAGACAGATGGAACGGAAAGGAATGCTTGGAGGGTTAGTCAGGGAAGTCACTCTGGAGGAAGAGAGATCTGGGTGAAGATTGGAAGGACCCTCATTCACTGGACAGCCTCCCAACCAAAATAGTAAGAAATAGATTTTCACTTCCAGCCTAATCCCATATCTTGGTTTATTTCCTTGGTTACTATGAAAAGTCAACTGTCATTAATTAGTTCCCTAAATTCTTCTCAACTTGTTTGCTGGGTAAAAACACTGTCTCCATGATTAATTGCGATCTCTCTGAGGACAGTCACTGTCTTGGATATCTTTTGCACTCCCCAGTGTTTACCAATGCTGGAAACAGAGAACTGAATTAATAAACTCTTGTTATAGGAATGATTGATTCACATATTAAAAAAAAATAATGTTCACTAATACTTTGTAAATGTCGACTACTGTACTGTCATCCTGAGACAAGGAAATCTCTTGAAATGGGTGTAACTTGAATACTGCTTTTTAAAGCCCATTTATCATTGTTATGTGTTCTTTAAGAGCAGTTGAATTATTGATATAATCTTAAGGCATAGAACTCTAGATCATCACCAAATCTACCATAAATAACCTTTCTCTTAATGGAGATTTTTAGAGAACTGGATTTCGCACATGGCTATTGCTAAATACTCGCTGTGTTAATGAGAATCCTCGTAACTAATATTAAAATAAATTAATATTAAAATAAAAGAAAGCCCTAACTTGCATTACCCATCTACCTGAAAAGACTCTTCTTGGGCTCTAGAACAAACTGCCACTAAACACTATTCTTTTTCAACTCCCTCTTTTTTCCAAACTAGCAAATATTTTTTACCAGAAGATGTTAATCAACAGCATAGACTAAAGAGAATCCTAAAAATGGCCAAATCAATATAAAAAATGTATTTAGTGATAGAAAATTGCTTCTGTACAATTTCTCGTATACTGTGTTTTAACACAAAGGGGATATTTTACAATTATAAGCACCTGGTGACAGATTCACAGCTCTGTTAGTGACAGCAGAAGCTACAAAATTACTGTCCTGTTTTTGAGTTTAATAATTTTTCTTCAAGTAATTATGATTGTTTCAAAACATGGTTCTAAAATAATATACAGGCCCATCTGAGGAAAGCATACTGTCTGAAAAGAATACAAAATAAAATAAAAAATAAGAAGCATGTGGCATTCTTTCATAAACAGAATTATTTATTATTTCTTCTGAGAAAATTATTTTTGCGACTCGATGTGGGCAAGAGGTAAAACTCTTTCAAAAGTTCTCATATGAGGATAAACATTTTCTTTGGAGCTTTACAAAGGTGCCTGAAACCCTTACTCTAGTTTATATGTACATTTGTAATACATATAATATTTATAATTTAAGAAATATAGTATTTACAGTTCTCTTTCTCCATTAACTGCCAGACTGTGTTCTATGGCTTACTGTAAAGTGGTGCTAATTTGGGTTCTTATCCTTCTCTCAAAATTGTGTGAACTTGGAATACTGTGGGACACAGATAAGTTACTTAATTTATCTCTGCCTTAGTATCTGATCTGTAAACCGAGAACAATAACCCTTAGTACAGCTGGGCTGGGACTCTGCAAAGCACCTTTGCCCTCAGCCGGCTTTTCTCTGTTGGCTTTGCCAGTAGCAGGGAGGTCACAGGGCTGGAGGGGTAAGGATGGGCCCAATCCCTTCTGGTTGCCTCCTGTCATTTCCTCTGGTGTGCCTGTCTCCTTCTTGTTCCTGTCAGCTTGACCCTGGCCTGGCTGCTTCACTCTGACAGCAACAGCTCATTCCTAGAGCAGCATCTGATTACAGTCTGAAAACAGCGTTCTCCGGAGGCCTGCCGGACCAGCTTCATCACAGCCTCCCCCTCAGGCACACCTGCACCAAGAAAAGCTGGCCTCAAAGCCCAGAATCTCAGCCTCTTGGGGCTCCTCCTAGGCTGTGAGAGACATCAGCACCAGCTGAGAATGACCCCTCCTCAGAGGCCTGCGTGTCAGCCCCACGAGGCTGTCATCCAAGCTTTCGTTTTAATAATTCAAACTCAGTGTGAGTGGTGACAGTTGCTACCTTGAATGGCTCAGTCCTCTCTGTCAGCTTTTTCAGATGCCTAGGAAAGAGTTTGCTACACCTAGTTAATAATCCTTTAAATCAATTTCTTTCCTCTATTAAAATAACTGATATGACTTCGGCCTCCTTACTGGACCCTGAGTGACGTAACAATAATCTCTATATCACATTCCTGTTGTCAAGATCACCTTCTCTTACTCTTGTCATTATTCAGTATCTTTACAGCAGGGATATGGCAGGTATTGTCCTAGGCGGTGAATGCAGATGGGTGATCAGGACACACAAAATTATGCTGTAGGATAAAATCATTTAACAGGACCAGGCACCAGATAGAGCCCAGGAATGGAGAGAACCTTCTGGTTCTGACTCTATTTGGAACACTTACAGCCAAGCCTACTGAAAATAAGGCATGTTACACATGGTGGCATGGCCAGGGAATTTAAAAACCCAGCCTCCAAGGCTCTGAAGACAGAGAGACCCAAGTGGAGGAGTTTTCTAACAAGTGCATGCGGCCAAGAAGTGAGGCTGTGAATTAGCCCTCCATTCCAGGCCAGTGAAGTTCTTGCCTTTTGCCCCTGGCTTTTCGTTTAGCTCACTGAAGTGACACAGAGACAGAGACGGATTGGAAGGAGTTCCAAGAAGTTCACAAAAAAATGACTCAGAGCGTGGAAGGGCAGAGTAATGAGGCAAGATCGCAATGACTCAACGTATTTTTATCTAGTATTCAACTAAGCGCAATTGTGACATCTAAAAATAAGCGAGGCAGAAAAAGAAAAAATAATTATAGGGAAGATAATATATAATAATTAACTACTGAAAAAGAGTATGCTTTAAATAATGGGATACAAGGAAAGCAGGAATAACTTGAGCTGATTATACAGACTCAATTTCTCACATCGAGGTGAGAGCAGTGTTATCATTTGGAATTCACAGCCCTTAAAAAAAAAAATGACAAAACATGTAATTATTATCTGCCAACAGTGTAGGCCCAAATGATGCAGTAGTGTTTGTTCATTTCTAATTTATAAAGTTCTACATGTTCCTCAAGTTATCCACCTCATTCATTTCTCTTTAATTAAAGTACTTGGAAAATTCGTGTAAATCTTGGAAATGCCTGTGATGGTCTCTTGCTAACAGACGCTGGTAAGTGACACCAAAAATAATGCAGGTTACAAAAAATTAAAATTAAAGATCTCCAGAGGTCTTGCTTTCCTTGTTTCTTTACCATTCAACAAACAAACCTCAAAGGGAAACAATGTGTTTTATGTATGAAGTATAGTTTCTGATTTTAAAAACTAAACTTTACTGTGGGGTGAAGCTGCACATAGATAGCAAAAAGCCAATAGGTTATTTTGTGGTAACTGGGCTATAAAGGATCAACATTGGAAGTGACCGGAGAAGGTATTTTACCCAGACATTCTCAATCTTACAAATAAATCTGCTCCAAAATATTTCCCTATGTTCCTCCTGTGTCAACCCTTCTGTCCTATTTAAGGGTCTATACATAAGTTGATAATCCTTGTTGGTCCTCTCCACAGACATTGATTGTCTTTATGTGAAATAACCTTTTAGAAATATGTCTTTAAGGGCTCCCTGTCATGTTCAGCATACAAGGACCTCTTTGTTACCAAGAGAAAGGAGTCTACAACTGGTTTGAGTTAAATATCAGGTCACCGTATTTGATTGACAACACAATTTCTCAGAGGTCTTGGAGCATGTTTGTTTGTTTTTTGTTCTTTGTACCTCTGTCATATTTTGTCTACTCTTCGAAAGGTCCTGGATCTAAGGTTGTATATCTTCCTTGATTCCTGAAAGCTGAAAAGGAAACTTTTCCAAAAACACAGTAAAATACAAATGTGATGCTGCTTTTTAATGTTTTAAATTTCATACTTACATTTTTAAATAAAAACATTCCTGCACAACTTATCAGTTTGTTGAGGAAATACATCTTTAAAACAGAATTATTCTGTAGAGCAAAAATTAATCAAAGTTGACTCTAGATTTACAATCTCATCAGAACGACTCCTCTAAAAGCTTCTCAGAAATTTCTGGGGTAACTTATTTTTGTCTGGTTGGAGGCCTTCCATGGATGGCCCTCTGGCCTCTGACCCTGCTTCTGTTGAGTTGGGACCCTAAAGCCTTCATCTCATAAAGAATAAAAGTCTATTTTCTAAGTGGTGACTCTTTTTGGCTCTGAGGGTAACTTGACCACTGTGGTTGAATCCACCGCTCTTCTTGCCCCAAGCTGATGCCACTTTTCTCCCTCAGAGTTCCCTACCAGCTCTGATGAAGCCCAGTACAGCACTGAGCACCATACGTGAACTCACGTAATCATAAAGTTATAGAAGTATAAAGGAACTTGGTAAGCTATCTCTTCCACTTTATAGGAGGAAAATGAGGCTCAGAGTCCTTAAACTAATTATTAAAGTCCTACAGCATGTTATGAATGATGTGTGATAATAGTGCAACAGTGTGGGGGCGCCTGGGTGGCTCAGCTAGTTAAGCGACTGCCTTCAGTTCAGGTAATGATCCTGGGGTCCTGGGATGGAGTCCCATATCGGGCTCCTTGCTCAGTGGGGAGTCTGCTTCTCCCTCTGCCTCTGCCTGCCACTCCCCCTGCTTGTGCTCTCTCTCAGTCTGTCTCTCTCAAATAAATATTTAAAAAAAAATAGTGCAACAGTGTGTATTGAGCACTTGATACATGTCAGTCACTAAATGAAGGGCTATCTGTGTATTATGAGATTTAATCCTCACACGAGCCATATGAGAAAGGCATTATTATTATCCTTGTTTTACAGAAAAGAAAATTGAGGCAGAGGTTAATCGTGTAATTTATTTTAGGTCTCACACTTAGAATGTGGAAAGATTAGAACTCAGATGTCTGGACCTCTGAGAATATACTCTTAACCACTATAATACACTTATCTGGAGCTGGTTCAACAAATAATTAAGAAATGTGGAAAGCACAAAGCAAAATGTCAAGGACTCAAATGTGAATAAATCTCTGTCCTTGCTCTCCAGAAGGGTATAGTCTAGTATGGGGTTGACAAACGTTTTCTGTCAAAGCCTGGATAATAAATATTTTAGGTTTAGTGAATCACATATTTTTGGTCACAACTACTTAGTGTTGCCACTGTAGCATAAAATCAGTCAAAGACAATATGTAAATGAATGGATGTTGCTGTGCATTGATAAAACTTTATTTACAAAAACAAGCTGAGGGCCGATTTAGTTTGCCAATCTGTGACCAAATGGAATAATCACTTATGTAAATATATTATAATGTGACATATGTCTAAGAGTGTGATACGTAAGAAACTGCAGAGTCATAGAAGGAGAAGTGATTTATCCTGCCTGAGGTATTTAAGGGAAAGAAACATCTGAGCAACATATGTAAGCATTAACAAATTAATTAGGCAAGAAGGTAAGAATACTCCAGGCAGAGATGACAGCATAAGCAAAATATTAGAGGCAGGACATTTGAGAAACAGTAGATAGATTAACAAGAGAGGTACGGGTGTATGTTGAGTAATGGTGGAAAAGAAAAACAGATGTAAATGGAGTGGAGGGGGCAGTTCATGACAGGCATATAGTAGAGTGCTAAGGAATTTGGATTTTATATGATAGAAGATGAAGAGATATTGAAACTCTTTAAAAAAGGAATAACATCATTAGACTTATGTTTTCAAAAAAATGAATAATTCTGCAGGATTTTCTTCAAAGGAAAAAATGTGATAGAACATACTCAAAAGGCAACTTCTTTGTAGTGAACAGATCCAAGTTTTAGAATTACAATTTAACTTCAAGAAATACACTAATGTGCTGTATGAAGAAACAATAAAAAAAAATAAATAAAAGCACAATGTTGGCTTCTGTAACTTGAGATGCTATTAAAGCTTGTCTTAAAAAATGCCCTGAAGCTATACTTTTTGTTTAATTAATCTTTGCATCTTGAATTCAATACATTGTTTCTATGTTGTTCATGAATAGGAAATTGGTTTAATAATTTTCCTCTGTCCCAGTCCAAGTAAAAATGTTTGCTAGAAGTTTATATTTACAAGAAGTCTGTCTTATGCTACAATTTTAAAATAATATGTTATACCACAATATTAATTTTTGCACATCGTGCTTATGTTTTGTTCTAAGTCCATGTTAAATTCAATCCAGAATAGATCTCTGGTGAATGAAGAGCATGGACAAAATAGCAATGACATAGAAGTTAGGACATGTGAGAGCTCTCTAGACCCTGCCATCAATGAGCTGTCTCACCTTGAATTTACTAATTCTCAAACCAAAAAGCAGATTACATGCTATAACAATGCATCTAGTCTACTAAAAAGCAAGAACAGCTTCTGTGAGTATATGGTAATGGGCAAATTCAATCATATTTGTATGGCTCCAAGTTATAAATTTTCCTGTTTTGTTTTTTTTTCACTAACAGGCAAATTCTTTCCAATCAGACACACACACACACACACACACACACACAATTTCCAAATGGAACTTTGGAAATTAAAATGAGAACCCTTTATGATTTGTGCTAATAGGTGGAAAAATTAATGTCTTTTGAGACAAACTTGTGAAATAGTCAACAGAACCTATGACAGTTATCTTAGATGCCTCGTGTCTCCCAATAACATGGAAGAATACAAGAGTATTTTCAAAAGAACTAACATAAACTCATGGTGGGTTTTTTCAAAACCTAATTAGAATAGTTGTTCCCTCTTATCATAGGCTATGGCTTAAGTTACCTTCAATTTAAGGCCAACACTGTCTTGGTGCTCAGGTCTTGGCATTGACAAAGCCAGCACTGCAAAAAAGGTAACCATACAAGATTAATTAGATATAGCCATTTTTCACAACAGGATTCCTAACCTAAACCATAAACAGGCTACTAAATTTTTCTTTAAGAGACAGTGAGAGACTGTGTTTGAGCAGGGGAGGGGCAAAGGGAAAGGGAGAGAAAGCATCCCAAGCAGGTTCCACGCCCAGCATGGAGCCTAATGCAGGGCTGGATCCCATGACCCTGAGATCACGACCTGAGCTGAAATCAAAAGTCCAACACCCAACCTACTGAGCCACCAGGTTACTAACTATTCTGAAAAAAATCCTTCTTCTCTCCCAGGGCAGGTATGGTGATTTGAGGAAAAATTCTTCTTTAGTCTGTTAAAATGGTAAATACATTGACTGATTTTTTTTTTTTAATGTTGAATCAAAATTGCATTCCAGAGATAAACTTTACTTTTCATCATACATTATCCTTTTGATATATTCCTGGACTCAAATTGCTAATATTTTTCATCAAGGATGTTTGCGGCTCTGTTTATAAGAGATAGTAGTTTGTAATTTTCTTTTCTTGTAATGTCTTTGATATCAGAGGATTTCTGGCCTCATGAATCAAGCTGGGGGGTCTTCCCTCCTCCTCGAATTCCTGAAGGAGAATTTATATGATCCGGTGTTCTTTCCTGCTTCAATGTTTGATAGAATTTAACCAGGGGAACTATCTTGGTTTGGCGTATGCCTGTGCGCACATGGCGTGCATCTGAAGGTTTTCTGGAACAAATTCAAAGTATTTAACACATGTGTGGGTTCATACTTCCTATTTCATTTTTAATCAGTTGGGTAAGTTCTGGCTTTTATGTTAATATGTTATATTTTGGGTTTTCAGATTTATCGGCATTAAAATGTTTGTAATACTCCCTTTATTGTCTTTTTAATATCTGTAGCATCTATGGCCCTTCTTTTATCCATGACATTGACAGTTTATGGTCTTTCTTTTGTGTGAAACCCTTCTGAAGTGAGTTTCCATGAGAAAGTTAAGGCCCCAAATATCCACTGAATGTAACGAATGAATTTATCTAGACTCTAGAAAGACAGCAATGAAGGACCATCTTTGGGGTAGCTGAGAAAACAGTGCCTGTATTTTTTCTGTTCTGCTTAATTCTCTCATGGAAATTTCCTTGATAAAGTCTCCTCTAGGAGTCATAGTGTTTTCCTTTAACTTATCACAGTTTGCTCTTCATATAAAATGCAAAGACACTGAAACAGCAGAATTCCATTTATCCCCTGTCACTGGTAGATCGTCACATTTTTATTCCAAATGCATTATGATCTTGATAAGGTGGTATTACCTTCTTTAAACATTTCTATTTCTTTCAAAAAATTAAGAGAATAAAAATATTTTATATTTTCCCACATATTTACAATTTCTGGTGCTTTACATTCCTACCTAGAATTATTAGCTTCTATCTTCTGTCACTTTTCTTGACCCAGAAGGACCTAGCATTCCTTGTGGTGCTGATCTAAGTGCAATAAGTTCTCTCTGTTTTCATTTATCTGAAAATGTTTTATTTCACTGCGATTTTTGAAGGAAGTCCTTGGTATATGTAAAATTCAGATTGTTATTTTCTTGAAGCATTTTTATTTTTATTATTTTTTAAATTTTATTATTATTACTTTATGTAGGTTCCATGCCCAGTGTGGAGCCCAACACAGGGCTTGAACTCTTGACCCTGAGATCAAGACCTGAGCTGAAATCAAGAGTCAGATGCTTAACTGACTGACCCACCCAGGCTCCCCTCTTTAAGTATTTTTAAAATGTCACATTGCCTTCAGACTTCTTTTGGTGAGAAATCAATCATCATTTCCATTTTTAAAAGTTCCCCACTCCCTGCTACCTTCAGTATATTCTTAAGGTCATCCAGTCAATGTTCCATTTCACATACTTATTTTTAAGATCTAGAATTATTTAATTCTACTTTAGTTTGTAATACTCTGTTCAAATTTTTCTAATCCCTCATTATGGCCATAATTCCCTTTAAGTTCTTGAAAATATGTTTATAGTATGTATTTTAAAGTTCTTGTCTATTGATTACAGTATCTGAGTTATCTGGCCATGAGTCTTCATGCACTATTTTTTTCTTGATTTTGGGTCACATTTTCCTATTTCTACGCATGTCTAATTTTTTTTATTATATTGAAGATATTGTTTATGATATATGTTAGAGACCCTGGAATCTGCTTTCCTTCCTTGAAGTGCTGATTTTTATTTTAGCAAACAGTTAACTTGGCCTAACTCAAACTTCCAACTGTCTCCCTGAGATGAGTAGAAGTTAAAATCCCTGCTTAGTTCTTTCAGGCTTTCTGCTATTGCCGGCAACCTTGGCATCTGCCCTCTACATGCAAAGTACATGGGTAAGGACAAGGATTTGGGGGTTTCCCTTCCATAGCTTCCATCTTTCTGGGATTTCTCACTTCACATCCTAGAAACTCAAGAAGCCTTAAACTCCATTTCTCTGGCTATAAACCAGTAAGACTGTGGTTTTCTTCTTCAGGTCTTGGTCCCATGTAAAACATAATTGGTAGAATCAATCATATTCAGAGAATTTCTTTTTCAAAGACCATCTATCTACTAGTTCTTGACTGCATTTGGTCACTTTCTAAGTGCATTCAAATATTACTTTCTTATATTGGCTTAGAGTTATAATTGTGATCTGCTGGAAGGTTAGTCTAATGTAAGCTCCTCAGCTATTACTAGGAGTCATTCAGATACTTTTTATCCCCACCTGTCATGTGAAGAAGTTGAAAGACATAGATCCCATTTTTATGGCTAATACCATTATGCCTTGCCCACAGTAGGAATTCAGAGGATATTCTGTTGAATGAAGTTAGGTCCTCCTACACAGTCTTTTTTCTTTCCTTCAATTTTCGGATTAAAAAAATAAGAGAGAGATTTTATACCTTAAACTCAAGTATTGCTCCTTATACACTAATCTGTCCTATTTCTCTTGCCTGTGTGATTTTACTAACATCCACTTGCCATCCTTTCTCTAAACTCTTAGCTCTCCAAGGTATCTTACATAACGACTAATTTACATCTCCAAAAACTACAATGATGATGATTCCCAACCTCACCTCAAATAATAAAAACTTTGGTAACTATCATAGCCAGAATAAAGAAAAAAAAAACCTGATTATTAAAGTTAGCAAGTCATTTACTGCCTCCCCATTTCAGATTCTAAATTAATTTTTCTCTCTTTTATGCCTCATACACCCTGAATTCAAGCCACAGTGTTCTACTTCATTCAATATATCCTGTATCCTCCCCACTCCACACCTTCCCTCATTATTTTCTGCTTGCCAAGTATGCTAATCTTCTCTAGTTAAAAATAACATTTCCCCTGTAAAGCCTTAGAATTAATCATACTAGGGACTGAATAAGCACTTTTGAGCCATTATTATGCTCCTTTATCATATTCACCTTCTGTCTTGTAGTTCAGCAAAATTATCCTCCCCCCTTTATAAGCATCTTGTAGGCAGAAATTACATTTTATTAATTTGTGTTTCAAGTATAGAGCTAAGTGTATGGTACTGTTAATTCTCTGATGCAACTTCAAAGCAGCACCATTCACACAATTGGACCCCAGGTAGACCCATCCACAGAGCAAAATACAAATATCCCTTCCCATTCCAAGTGGGAGAACTCACCTGGCTCTTCACACTGCACGTTCAGCAAATGCCTGCAGAATGCAATTAAAACTACTTACACCACATTTTAATAAAGTTGAAAGGAATGTGATGACCTCCCTCCAAGTCCCTCATCTATCATATTCGCCGGTCTCACATATCTAACAGATATTCTATGAATTATTACTGTGCTTTACCATCTCATGGTTTATCGAGTTCATAGTTTGAAATATAGACGTTCAAACAGCAAAGTTTCACTGCTGGTTTGTCTCACTTTCATTCTGAGTATCAGCTTGACTAGAGGAGTTCAGTTTCCTGTCTGGATCCCGTCTTACCTAGACACACAGTTCAGAATATTTTCCCAGCTGAAAACAGCCTAGTATTGGACAAAATTTTAAAAGCAGTGAAGGCGAGACTATGGACAGAGTTAATGCTTCACTGAAAAAAATAAAAAGACAACACCAAACCTGTGAGTCCTTTTGCCCCAAACCACAGACACCAGAAAAATCTAAAGCATGATAAGCAAAAGCAATCTAAATGCATTTCCCCAGCCTCCTTTGCAGTGAGAAGTGGCCATGAACCCACAGGATAAAGACCAATGACCCATTTTCCTGATAAGAGAGAGAGAGGAAGCCGGTGTCCCTCTCCCTTTTTTCTTCCATCTCTGAAGGAAGACATAATATCTGCAGGGGCAGTATCTACTTTGCAAACATGACACAACACCAAACAAATCATACGGATGTCCATTTTTACTTGATGGCACTGTTGAACTGACTCCGGAAGCCACTTAACCCTGGAACTTCTTGTTATATGAGAAAATTAAGCCTTTATTTGCTTCGTCGATCATATTCATTCAGGTCTTCTGTCACTTGCAGCAATACCCATTTCTAAATGAAATGTGGCCTAATAGTGCCTATGTTGTCTTATGTCCCAAACACTGGCCTCAGCTCTTTAGATTTGTTCATTTTCTTTAATCCTTCTGTTAATACATTACACCTCCCTCCATCTTTTGGTTGGATAGACTGAGACATAGGAAATGCAGTGACAAAGTGAGCAGTTAAAAGAGTATGGACTTCCATATCAAACGCATCTAGGCTCCACCCCGGGACCCTGCCACTTCTTATCTAATTGACAGCGCTTTAAACTTTAGCTTCCTAATCTGGAAAGCAAGAATACAAGAAGTCCCTCTCAATAAGGTGGTTTTTGGCGGTGGAGACAATATATATAAAGTGCTAAAGAAGGACCTGACACATAGTAAGTGATGAAGAAGTATCCGTTTTCGTTATTTTTGCTATTAGTATTTCCAATATTTACTATCACACATCACAAAGATAGGAAGTGATGGAGAGTTACTAATAAAAAATGACAAGATCTATCAATAAGTAATCAATGACACAGGATTCAAACTCTAGCTTCTTTAATCCCTGTGCTTGTGTTTTATTTTCTTCTCTACCATGGTGAGAGTATTTCAATTAGCTATAACTTCTCTGAGATGTCACGGGGATCCAGTTTGTTCTCTGCTGTGACATTTTATATTTCTATAGCCAAGATTTTTGTGAGCTCCAAAAGTGGCAGAATGGCACCTTAAATATAGAAGTGGGTGCATCTTTGGGTGTTCTCTGATTTCTTCCACTTCAAAGAAATTTTTTTAAACCTCAGAGCAAGCCTTAAACAC
This sequence comes from Eumetopias jubatus, assembly GCF_037043125.1. Taxonomy (NCBI): domain Eukaryota; kingdom Metazoa; phylum Chordata; class Mammalia; order Carnivora; family Otariidae; genus Eumetopias; species Eumetopias jubatus. The sequence goes on from NW_028274816.1 coordinate 29,659,386, forward strand.
TGAAAAGTACTTGGTGTGCCTAAATGCATTAACAATACATGTTGTGCATGATCGAGTTCATAGTTTGAAATATGGACGTTCAAACAGCGAAGTTTCACTGCTGGTTTGTCTCACTTTCATCCTGAGTATCAGTTTGACTAGAAGAGCTCAGTTTCCTCGGTACCGGTGGTCACAGGCATAAATACCCACCATAACCCAGGGCAGCCATGGCGTTGAGGGTCCTGATGACTATGGATGTTCAGGTGATGAACACCCGACGCTCAATGAGAATATGATTCATCTGGTACCTGAGTCTACAGAGATGGCAGGCAGCAGGCAGGATGTTAGTGATGGCACATCTTACTTTTTTCTGCTTTATAAAGGAAGATGGTGAGACAAATGATGCTGGCTACAAGTTTGCTATTAAACCTTTGAGGAGCACATATTCTAATATTTCATTTCACTCAGCGTGGAAGTCACAGTCAAACTAGAATTAACTGGAATTTCAAATGGGATTGGAAATGCCGTCAGTAATACCGAAGCCAAGGTACTCTAACAAGTGTTTTTAGGGACAGGCTTCCTACACAGTGTTGGTTAAATCAGTGGAGTCCCAGAAGGAGAATATTCTGGAGTTCTTTGAATTAGAATATTTGGGCATCTCTTTTCCCCTCAGATTTCTAAAAAGATGATTCAGAGAGGAATCAATTAAATCATATCACTAAATAGTGGTGCTTCTCTGACCAATTAAAATTGCCATCTGCTCAGCTTCTTTAGAGAATTCCCCCAAAGAAGTCACCTTACAGTTGATTTATGCCATCGTGGGAGCTTTACGCCAAAGAGAAACCACACATTTCTTTTCTTCTGCCTTAAGAAATCTCTTTCAGTGTGAAAGGCAAACTTCCTAAAGGCAGAACTGATGATGTGGCACTTTCTTTGAAACTCTGATCTCTAAAAGATCTCTAAGATCTAGTCCCTAGAGACGAGGCTTAATTTCATTTTATATCTGTTGAAAAGAAATGGAATGAAAATCTAAATACGAGTCAGGAGACAGACCTGGCTCACATGAATAACTACTGCTTGACAGAAGCTCCTCAGAAGGGCTAAAGGGAGGAGTGGTGCCTGACGGAAGCCAAGCAGAGGGCTGGTTCTTTGCTGTAGAGCTTTCCCTTCTCACCACCACTTCTAAGCCGTAGGACCTCAGGCAAGCCCCTTGGCTTCCAGGAAGCTCGAGTTAATTAACACAGAGATAGCTGCCCACTCCCTGAGATCACAGAAGGGCTGAATGAGACCCCTCAGCACAGGGCCCTGCCCTAGTATCGGCTCCAAAACGGGGACTCTCAAGTGTGAGTGCAAGTAAACAAGAGCCAATGGAGAACTATTAACTCATACATACGAAATGAAAGCCTTTAGTAAATGCAGACTGCCAAAGTAGATGATGATGAAAATAAAGTACAATTCCTAGAAAAGACTGCCCAGCCTATTTGTATAAATGGATAAACATAATTAAGTTTATTAGCATAAATGAATTGCTTTCCTTCTCAACAGTGCCTCCCACGACAGGGAATGGATGGGCCTTTATTATTGTCTATTATTGATAGTTTTAGTAAGTGTATGCTCTCCCTCTATGAACATAAACAAAGACTGCAAAAAACAACTTCACCAGGGAAGCAGTCCTCTTTTTCTCAGTTTACAATTACTGGATCACAGAATGGAACTGAATTCAGAAAACAGCCTGCGGGCGGGGGGGGGGGGGAATTATCACAGTAGCTACTATTTACTTACTGTTTACTGAGCAAATAGTCTATCATTTAGTCATCAAAAGTCCTATGAGTGCTCATTATAAATGAGCTCTTGACAGGTGGGGCACGTGAGAAATACATGAGTCAAATGGCTTCCCAAGGTCATGTGACTATTCGTCGGAAAAGCCAGCATTCCACGGGCTCTGTGACAGCGCCCTGGAAACAGCTTGGCTGGAACGAAGGACAACAGCTTGGCTGGAATGAAGGACAAGCCGACTGTCATCCCTCTCCCTGGTGGTCTCCTGTCAAATCTGGTAAGGTTGTCAGGAGGAACTGGGCACACACGACACTCTCCAGCCAGTGGCAAGGGCCATCCTCGTCTCTTCAGGGCCAAGTCCTGAGAGGGTGAAAGGCCATGTCCTGCTGCCTTTGGCAGGATGGATGCCTTTGCCAAATTCTGAGGAAACAGCAAGGAAGCCCATTTGCGTCGGAGCTGGAGCGGTCGGACCCAGGATGTTTTTATCGGGAGTAAAGCACATATGTTGGTCTCTACCTGTCTGACTCCTGTTCCTATCTTTCAACTGTTTCCAGACTCGGGTTGGGAAGCAAGGGGGTGCAGTTTACCATTTCAGAACCCCAGCATGTTGCAGGAGGCAGTGAGCTGGGAGACTTCCTCAGTTTCAATGAGATTCTGGAATATCTGCTTGTCCTTTCCAAAGTCAAAGCCCTTGCCCTCAGAAGTATATAGCCTACTATATACCATCCCATCCACCCCACAAGGATTGTAAACCAAGAAAATAGTATTGTAGGCTGTAGAATTCTGGGAGGAGATCCGAGAAGGTGCTAGCTAACAAAAGCAGGGGGTGTCTTCTTAGCTGGACAGGAAGTAATAAAACTCCAAGAGGAGGAAAAGGTAATGAAAGGTGCGCTACGCGCCTGTTTTAAAATGAGCAAACTGATATCAGTCCCAGCTGATTACTTAATTTGCTAAGTGACACTGGACGACTTGAAGTCTCGGGTGCTTCATTTCCTCTCCTCAAAATTAACAGTAACACCATCTATCTCTTAAAATTGTTTTAAGTATTATTACTTGAAAATATTATTATTCATCTATGGTGAAGCCAACAGATCAGGAGGGACCACCACAGAAAAAAGACTCTGTGTTACTTACAGTTCCCAAGAGGAGGGGGCATGCCATGCTGCGGGATGGGGGTGCGCTGGGGGGCACATGGAGAATACCAAGGTCCCCCAGGAAGTAGAGGCAATGAAGGAAAAATGTGGGCAAGAGGCCTTATTGTGCTTTCTGCAGGGAGGAACAGGTGAGCCAGGGTAAGCAGGTTTAGGATTGACTACTTTGAATAATTTCAGTGGTTTCTGAAGCACAGCTGTCTGGTCCCTGGCGCTGGGGTGACTCAGGCACGTGGGCAGTGGTCCAGGGTGTCTGGATCAAACTTACTGTGAGAGCTCAGTAAAAGCAGGGGGTTGGCTCGGGATTGGCTGTATGAAGAGAATGCTCCTAGGGGAGTCTTACTCTTTAGGAACTGGCTAGTCCTGAAGAGGCGCTCTCTCTAGGGTCTGCAAGGCCCCAGATGTGAAAGAATAGAAATATGTGGCTAATACACTCCATTCTTCAGTTACTCTTGCCGTATCCATTTTAAATAAAAACATATCCTAGTGAAAGGAGAACAAATATGTAGATACTGTCAGGAACAGTTCAAAACATCAAGGGAAAACAAATCATAATGTTGTTTCAAATTTATAAATATCACCTTTATAAATATTGGCTTCTTCATATTACACTCCTTCTAGTCTTTCTTTTCCTGGAAGAGAGTATAATGAGTTCATGATATTTCAGCCTGATGACCTCCTCTTATTTTTATCAATCATAGTCACAGGTCATGTTTTTGTTTTTGCTTCTAATAATTCTCATAATTAATTTCAAATGAAAGAGAGAAGGGGGGGATAAGACATGCTCAGACAGTAGGATACACTGGGTATCCGCAACATGGTTCCATGTGGACTCCACACCCTCATGGAGCTCACAGCCTAACGTAGACAGCAGGTGGTTTGCTTTTACTGGTTTCCACAGACCAGCAAACATATTAGACAGATGACATGTATATACTTGGGGTGTCTGGATCAAACTTAAATTTCTATAAATTGGATGTTTTGCCCATTTGACGCCAGAACACTGGGTACTTGACACACGACATCTTTAGGTAAGATGTTCAGCATAATAACATGCACCATTCCTTATTAACTAAATACCAAGATGGATAAGACGGTTTTGATTTTTCCACCAGAAAAGCACTTGAGGGCATAAATAAAGACTACAGCAGTGCAAGATATTTGAAGATCCTCATGCCGTTGATTCTTCCAATACAGAATAACTGAAGCCTTAATGAAGGAAAAGAAAATAAAGTCCACTTATTTCAACATTATGGCCAGCGTTAGTTTGGTAAATAAGTATAAAAAAAACCCCACAAAGCCTAAAGCCACTAATTTTGCTCTATAAATGTACGAGATGCCAGTAGAATTTGATTTTACTTTACCCATTAGATTTGTTTCTCCAATGTAGGTAAAGATAATTTTATATATTGATTCATTCTGCCACTGGTTTTCATCATGATTTAGAAGAAAGGTCTCTAATAAATAAGTCCAACCTGAATAATGAACAGAATTCACCCTTCAAAACTCTGACATTCATTTATTATAGCATGAACAGTGAACCTATTCATTTTCCCACATAAGAGGCAACAACGTGGTTAAAAGTCTAAAAGCACATAACAATTACATGCTCACTATGAGGCAAATCATTGAATTAAGGCTCACGTTGCTCATGTTTGTTACTGATCTAGATGTTTTCCAGACAATGTCAAATGACAAGAGGCTCAATCCAAACTTGGAAGCTACAATGTGCCAGTCATGTATCTTTGGTAAGTATTAGCTGATTGACCAAATATTTAATATCATTTGGGTTATTCAGAACTTGATACTGAATCAGATAACCTTGTATGTGGATAATTTACTGGAAAAACATTTAAAGTTTCTTTTTGCCATTCAAGGTAGGTAGCCAGTTCATTTAGAGAGAGACTAGAGGGGAGTTTTTCAGACTTAAGGGGATTAAGAAAAACTCCCCCATTTTTCTTCCTCTTTATATTTTATGGACTAACCGATCCTAGACTAACTGTAGCACAACTGAAGTGTCAGTTTTGGTAACCTGAATTCCTCAAAGTGTGGCCACTCACTTGGAACTCCAGAGTTGATGAAAGATTATTTTTAAGTTGAAGACACTGGAAATTCAACATATGGAGAAAGAAGCCTTTTCGGAGCTTCCCTTATCTGACTAAAAACAGACACTTCTGAGAAATGAGGACTGCCTTAAATTCCCTCTTTGGGAATTCTCCTCCAAGGAGAGAAACCTAGAGTAAAACTACCATAAATCCCCTCTCTTGTGGGAGTTTTAGGACTCTGAAGAAAACAGAAAGACTACTCATACCTGTACAGACAGACATTATCACAAACTTTCTTATCTCCCACTTGTTCCTCCCATAGAAGCCATCCCTCCCCACTCCCTCTCCCCTGCTCAGTTTGGTATATAAACCTTTAACTTTAATCATTTAGCCACCAGCTGTTTCTTGTATTGGCTCTTGTGTACACACAAATAAACCTTTCATCTGTTCATCATTTCATTCATCAATTTAATTCACAGGTTGCAGGCACTGAACCTAAGAGGTAACAGGAAGATGGTTTTCCTCTTCAACAAAAGTATATTAAAGTAAACCATTATGGAACTCCTGAACTCTGTTGTTTTAGAGATGGGAAGGGGATATGGAATTAGAAGGACATCAGAGGGACTATTGTGATAGATCTCAACTCATTTATAACATTGTTGGGGTGTCTCCTCAGAAACAAGCTTGAGATGGGCCCACAGGACCCCGCTCTCATGATACAGGGGCTGATCACACTTCATTTTTAATACCTTTTGTTTTTCCTTGGTAGATATTGATCCAAACGTTTGATACTAAAAATGTTCAAAATTTGAACTATGAAAGCATTTTCCCCTCAGGTACTTATTCTCCAGATGTGGATTCTGCAGAATGAATACCCCTATGTTCAATTTTAAAATAAAAGTAATTTCACACTCTTCCCCTCTCCTTCCCACACAGAGATTTTCTGGTATTTAAAGTGCAGCTAACAACTTTTCACTCTCTTGAAATTTTCAGTGGCATCTGCATGAAAATTAAGAAATACTTTGGGAAAGTAATTTAATTTTGCAAATGCAAAGCTAATCTCCGCTCATCATTGAAGCAGTAAAACATAAGAGATTTCTATAAGGAAGATCTCAATTAAAAAAAAAAACTTACAGAAGTGAATTATAATGAAGCAAACAATCTTGGAAGCTATACCTCAATGGTGGAGCAACCCAATTACATATTTTTCCAGCCAGGAATTTAAAGCCACATCAGCCACAGATGTCACTGTCCCAGCTGACCAGACTGTTTGCAGTGATTCCTGAGACCTCTTGGCTTTTTTTCTCCTCTAAGACTTCTGGCACCTGGCAGAGGACAAAGAGAAAGATTTTCTCTGGTTGAGAAAATCAAATTGGAAAAAAGCGAGAACATTTAGCTTTGGAAGAAATAGGGGTGGCATTTATTCACTTTCCTCCTTCAGAAGATGGTGATATCCCCAGCCTTTTAGAAAGAACTCCACACCATCTGGCTTTCACAAACAGTGGCTCGTACATCTTTGCTTTCTTCCGTGGAGAAAGGTCCTGCTCTCCCAGGGCTGAGCAAACAAACTGACTTCAGCATGATAGTTCAGCTGAAGCAGACTTGCGGATTATGCAGCAGGTTTTCATTGTGCAATTAATTTTTGCAAACGTATATTCACCTATTCTGACTATAAGTACTTATAGTATTTAGTATTTCCCATCTTTTCAGTACTAGTACCCAAATCCCAATAGTATTCTAGCATGAATGAAGTTAAGATCCAGGAGTCAAACAAGAAAAACAATTAGCATTAGTGGAGCTTATCCACCAAAAACGTTGATTTTATCTATCAGAATCACTTCGGTGATAAGCTTGCTGTTACCATGGCTTTTTACCTATTTATTTTTCTTCAATATGTAAATGATACAAAGGAGTTTTCTGTTTTGTTTTATTTTGTTTTTAAGAGTTGCGTTGGAGCCTAGAAGTGAAAACTGTATTCTTATATGACTGGGAATTAATCTTCATTCATTGTCATTTTAAAATAGTACTTCAGAAAAAGACTTGTCTCTTCCTCGGGGTCTGCGATGATTTCAGAACCACACTCAATACTCGAAAACCTCCCCAAGGTTTTCCTAACCCTAGCCTGAAACTTTGGGATTTCTTTCATTCTCCTTTCTATTCAGCATACTTTTTATTTTTTTTAAAAAGCTTTATTTATTTGAGAGAAAGAGAGCAAGCGGGGGAGGAGCGGAGGGAGAAGGACAAGCAGACTCCTCACTGAGCACCAAGCCCGACACAGGGCTCCAGCACAGGGCTCGATCCCACGACCCGAGATCACAACCTGAGATCACGACCTCAGGCGGAAATCAAGAGTTGGACACCCAAGTGACTGAGCCACCCAGGAGCCCCTGTTCAGCATACTTTTTAAAAACTAGCTAAATGGTCAAGATTTATATAAAGAATTTAAGAAATTAAATTAATTTCAATTAACTAATTGAATTCCTGGGCCATGTCTCTTGGCTTGGGATTCCACTTGGACACTGACCACATGAGCTCATGTTAAACAAAAGACTTCCTTCCAGCTTATGTCTTCCTTTATTTCTTCTCTCTGCCTATGAACATCACTTCCCATTTCAACACAATTCCAAAATCTTTACTTTTTTTCAAGATCTTATTTAATAACCCATCATTCCCTCAAGGTCTAGATGACTCAATGCAAATGCTAATCATGTTTCATCTTTCCTGATAACCCAAATTAACTTTTCCCCAAAAATGATTATATGTTTCAGTTATATGGCTTTATATTATTTTGAAATTGTTTTCAGCATTCATGTTGTGCTCTACGCCCAGAATGTTACTCTTTCGAAAGGTAGGCTAGTCTGTTACATCTTTTATAAATTAAAAAATGCATGATATGCATTCAAATAAATAAATAAATATATTAGTGATGGTGCTCATTTTCCCCCAACACCCTGATCCTTTTTATGACCATATATTAAGCTCTCTTCCTGTCTCATATTATGCAATGAGAGATCTCATTGTAAGTGTTATGTACGTCACAGCAATTTTATGTCCTTGAAATAAAGCAAAAATTGAAAGGATACAGGAAGAAACAAACCTATAATTTTATGAGATGTAATACAATCCTTTCAGAAGCTTTTGAAATATGCACACAAAAAATAAACAACAACAACATTTGGGTAACATGATTAAAAAACTTGGGATTTAGGGGTGCCTGGGTGGCTCAATCGGTTAAGTGTCCGACACTTGATTTCGGCTCAGGTCATGATCTCAGAGTTGTGACACTGAGCCCCGCACTGGGCTCTGTGCTCAGCATGGAGTCTGCTTGACATTCTCTCTCTACCTCTGCCCCTACCCTGCTCACTCTCTCAAAAAATAAATAAATAAAATCTTTTTAAAAAACCCATAAAACAAAAACGGGGATTTCACACATTAACGGACAATGCACATTTATCAAACACACATTTTTTAAATGACCATGTAGAGATCACAAAAGCATTCCTAATGATTTTAAAGAACTGACATTATGAAGACTATATTATCTGATCACACTACAATAAAATTTGCAATCAATGAGAAAAACGTAGCTTAAAAATCCTGTGTATTCTGGGCAATAAAAGAACATGTCTTTCTCATCTGTCAATAAATTTGGAAATTTAGATAAAATGGGTAATATTCTTAATTAAAAAATGAATATTCAAAACTGATCTGCGAAATAGAAAACTGGACCAGATCACAAAAAATCAAAACAGAGATAAACGTTCTTTCCCCAAAGTCACCTCCCTTAAGGAGTCCTACAGATGAATGTTAACAAACTTTCAGAATCCATATAATGATACAAAATCTCTCCTGATCACATTTTAATGGGAAAGACTCCTCCAAGAGTCAGCAATTTACCAATTTACTTTGGGGCCTAGAGTTAGAAGAGATAAGGATACATTTTGAGACTCTACTTCCTTAGGAAGAAAACAGCCAGCTTATTAGCCTATAGGAGTGATGCCCACCAATTTGAATACAGTTATCCAAGATGGCCAACCAACATGAAAGGCTTTTCAAAAGGAAAGATTATAGTTCATTGAAGACGTCATAACCAGGGAAGTTTGGTGCCTTTTCCTACTAGAGAACCAAGACATTATAACTAATAGAAGAATTCCAATGGACGCCACCAGCAAAAATAAATGAGAAAATGTAATAAAAGAGAACACAGTAGCAAAATTAATTTTAAAATATTGAGAAAACAAGTAGCATTGTATAAAATATTTATGAAGTACATTCTGAAGCTTTATTAAAGGACATAAAAGATACTTTAATAAATGCAGAGATATTCCATGTTTATGTGGGAAAGACTCTACACTATAAAGATAATATGTGGGTTAATTTAGAAAATCCAGTTAATCTAAAATTGAATGCAAATCCAAACAAAATCTAATCATGTCTTTGGGAACTTGACATATCGTGAGTATACCTTACACTGAAGAATGATTGTACCAGTAAAGGTCTGAAGATAGTTTAAAAATATGTAAATCAAACAAAGGGAACTCACAATGTCATAGTAATTAAAACAGCATACATTTGGCACCAGAACATAAAAAACAATAGATCAATGGAACCAAATAGCTTACTGTATGACAACTTACTATATGGCAAATAGTGCAGAGAAGTGAGTTCATCATTTTGGGAATAATTAAATCCCTCCTCAAACAATACATAAAAAAATACATTTTAGGTAGATTAAACCTATTAGTGTGAAAAGGGAAACCCTGCAAGAAGAAACTACACGAGGTGGCACCTGGGTGGCTCAATCAGTTAAGCGTCTGCCTTCGGGATCCCAGGGTCCTGGGATCCAGCCCCACGTGGCTCTCTGCTCAGCGAGGAGTCTGCTTCTCCCTCTCCCTCTGACCCTTCTGCTAGTGTTTTCTCTTTCACACTTGTGCTCCCTCTGAAACAAATAAATTAATCTTTTAAAGAAAGAAGAAACTACAGGATAAAAATGTATGATGTTAGGGTTAAAACAGATTTCTTAAATAAGTCTGAAGGAAAAAAAAAACCCATGAAGTATAAAAGGAAAGACTCATAAATTTGGCTATGTTAAAATTAGCAACTTTACGATGAACAATGCCACAGACACAATCAATTTAAAACAGCAGGCCCTGAGAAGACATTTGTAAGATGTATAACCAATAAGGACTAGACTACATAAAAATGTCCTAAAACTCTGTAACAAAAGCCACAGTATAGGAGGATGGGCAGAAAATGTGACTATACACTGCACAGGAAAAAAATTTAAAAAGCACAAGGGGCAAATAAGCACAGAAAGATATTAAAAACCTCAGTAGAAATCAGCAAATATTTCCTGAAACATACTTTTACATCACACTCAGTATTACTGAGGCTTTGGGAAATACTGTCCTCTGGAAGCTAGATTGGTAAGACATTCTGCAAAGCATTGTGGCCGCATTTGACAAAATTAAAAATGCATGCGTGTCTACACTATGCACATTCCACACTTGTTTCTAAGAGCTAGAAGCCAGGGACAAACTAAATATCCATCAGAGTGGAATGGGGAAATGAAATTTGCCAAATTCATGAAGCAAAATATCAGATAGCAGGAAAAGCAATAAAATAAATCTACATTTGTTAGTACGAACAGGTCTCCAACACATAATCTTGAGTAAAGCAAGCAAGATTCAGAATGAGATCTAACCTAAGATACAATTTATGTATTTTTTTAAGGAACATGACATATATGTACATATTAGAAAGGTATTAGACCACGAACCGGGGGGGAGAAGAATAGAACTGGCAATGAGAGTAAAAGATGTCAACAAGAGAATTAAGAAAAAGAAAGAAGGAGAAGACTTACACCAATAATGATCTTGTTCATCGGGGCTCCCGGGTGGCTCAGTAGTCAAGCGTCTGCCTTCCGCTCAGGTCATGATCCCGGAGTCCTGGGATCGAGCCCCGCATCGGGCTCCCTGCTCGGTGGGAAGCCTGCTTCTCCCTCTCCCACTCCCCCTGCTTGTGTTCCCTCTCTCGCTGTGTCTCTCTGTCAAATAAATAAATAAAATCTTAAAAAAAAAGATCTTGTTCATCTAACATGATGAACTGAATCAATCCAATTGTGTGTACTGATACCCTCCACAAACAAAATAATTTAAAAAACAAACCAAAAATGATGATTGAATAGAAAAAATGTTAAGTACAGGAGAATGGGGAAGAGAAATCTATTGTACAGAGAGGAAGGCATCAAAGCATAAAGAAGTCAAGTCCTTAAATTCAGAAGAAACTAAAAACAGTAACATGACTTTACCAGACAGCTGGGTATGAAGGAGCTGGGTGTATAACTGAGCTAGGTCATTACCTATTGGGGTTAATTTTCCATGGATGCTGTAACAAATTACCAAAAACTTAGTGAATTAAAACAATACAAATTTATTCTCTTCCAGCTCTGTAGGTAAGAAGCTCCAAATACATTTCGCTGCACTAAAATCAAGGTGTGGGCAGGGCTGTGTTCCTTGTTGGAGGCTCTAGGAGAGAATCCATTTCTTTGCCTTTTCTAGCTTCTAGAGGCTGCCCACATGCCTTGGCACGACCCCCCTTCCCCCCATCTTCAAAGACAATGATGTTGCATCTTTCCATTGGAGTGAGAGGCTCAGCATTCCTCACTGACATGTCCACTAGCCTAAATGTTAAGGATAATGAAGGAGCGATAGATGAAACAAGGCTGGCCTGGCCTCCATATCCCTTTTATTTAATCTGTGTTACTTTTGAAATCATTGTCCACCAGGCCCCACGGGGCATTTCTTAAACAACAAACACAGCTGTGAAATAGAGACCTAGTATTTGGCAGAGAATCAGCTTTGAGCCTTGGGTGCCTAGAGCAGCATGCCAGGAATTAGGGCTAAGTCCTAGCTAATAAATTTATCCCCTAACACGAATGCAGTTAAAGACATTTTATTAGTCATTTTACTTTTAATGTACTACTTAGTATTTGCAGCCATTTCAGTCTCGCCTAAAGTTTATTAAATTCTTCCCATTAAATTCTGTCCACAGAGCGTACTACTTATTTACACATACTGTGCTCTGGAATGCCACCTTCTCCCCTTTCCTAGAACATTTTCCTGGCATTTAACAAACTTTGCATGAGCAGATAAAAATGTTCTTTAAAAAACATGCTAATAAGTTGGAGCAGTGACCAGAAACAAGTCTGATAAAGTGAGATGATGCTGTAAGTTAAAAAAAAAAATATGACAGCCTGGTAAACACCACCTTGACTAAGTGATCAAAGTTAACATCCCAGTGAGAATTCATGCTGACATCATGTACTTCCTGATAACTTCACCTGGGTGATATTTTCCAAAAAAACCCTGACCGCTAACAGATTATTCATTAGAAAAAAAGAAAATCCAAATTGAGTGATATTCTACAAAATGCCTGACCAGTACTCTTCAAAACTGTCAAGGTCATGAAAAGGATGGAAGCAATGAGATACAGTGACAGACCAGGGGAGACTAAGGAGCCACCAGAACTCAATGCAGTGTGATAGCCTGATTGGGACTGCTTGGGAGGGAAAGGGCGCATCAGTGGAAAAGTAGGTGGAATTCAAATAAAGTCTAGAATTTAGTTAATAATACTGTGCCAGTGTCGGTTCCTTAGTCTTGATGAATATATGTGGGTGATATAAGAGGTCAACACTAAGGGAAATTGGGGGAGGGGTAGATGGAAACTTTATGTACTCTATTTTCAACCTTCCTATGAATCTAAAATTATTCCCAAATAAAAGATTTATTTTTAAAAAAGGAAATCTAAAAAAATTTTTTTAATTAAAAATAATGTTAAAAAGGAAATCTGACTTAATGACAAATGGATATGGCCAACTATTGCAAGAGAGGATTTTTTTTAATTTTTATTTTTTAATTTAAATTCAATTAATTAATATATAATGTATTATTAGTTTCAGAGGTAGAGGTCAGTGATTCATCAGTCTTATATAATATCCAGTGCTCATTATATCACATGCCCTCCTTAATGTTCATCACCCTCCTTACCCCATTCCCCCATCTCCCTCCCCTCCAGCAGCACCCAGTTTGTTTCCTATGATTAAGAGTCTGCAAGAGAGCATATTGAGAGGAGAAGGAAAGGAGGGAAGAAGGGCGGGAGGGAGGGGAAGGGAGAGGAGGGGAAGAAGACAATTTCCAGAAGCAGAAGAAATTCTGACTTCAGCCATTTTGATGTACCATCAAGGGAAAGAAGTTGGGAAGAAGTTTGCACCATTAGCTTAATTTCTCTAACTTTAAGTCTGTGTTAAGTAAGGGAATAGATTTTAAGGAAACCTGAAAAAAGCCTCCTTCTACTGGGCTGGATTATCAATTTTAAAATAAGAATTAGGTGACCTCCACTCTCAGGGCAAGATGGAAATTATCAAACTTTCTTCCAGGTTCAAAACATCATTTTAGTCATCACCTTTTTTTTTTTAACTCATACAAACATGGCTACCAGGTTGTTGTTGTTGTTGTTTGTTTTTTGTTTTTTGTTTTACGGATACCAGTTTTAGACCACTATTGAAATATACAAGATAAAACCATGAAAAGCAGGAGTGTCAGCTGGAAAACTCTAATGTACTCTTCTTTTCCTGAACATGTAAAGTACCTCATGGCCCAAATCAACTGGTATTCTTCCAGAAGAAGAAAATATTTCTGAACTATTTTCTTTTGAGTCAGTTGGTTGACAAATGAGGCTGTTTCACCAAATTTCTACTTGCTTTTGAGTTGCTCTTTGGTGTGTAAAAAGTTGATTTATCAACTCAAGCAAAATCTTTTGAGGGTTTTATCTTTTATGTGGTCATGAAAACACTGTAATCAGTTCTGCATTTCTGATTAGAGTTAAGGGCCTTTCACGGACTCCATTTATTGTAAATGGGGACAATATCAAAAGAAGCCAATTTTAATAAAAGCCTCCCTCCAAAAAGATATGAGAAGCTTCCTCCTTCTGCTGTGATAAATACTTCCAGGTGGTATTTGATGGACAATAAGAACCCAGTGCATCTGGCATTCATAGCAGAGTTTAGAATTAGAATTTTAGATTAAGCTGGCAAGCCTGAGTAATTCTTTAATTCTTCAAATGGAACACAATTTGCTCAATCTTACACAGCATTCTGACTTTAATTAAAATATACTGTACGATATAGAAATATTACACCAACTTGCAAATCCCTACTTGATAGAAGTGGGAGGGGGCATCAAACACCGCTATTTAATTATTTGTATTATACTTCGTCAAAAGAATCAAACATTACCAGAGGGACCATAACAGTTTCTTACACAGTTTATGGAAGCTAAGCATTACAAAAGGATGTTGTTGCGCTACAAAGCAGATGTGAGCAGTCTTCATTTCTATAGAAAAGCTTTAAAAATAAATACAGAGATCTGCTTCTTGAGCGACTGGGTTTCCCCCAAACTTTCTTCTAGTCAAATGCTGTCAGTGATATTTTCAGGAAGAACAACACCTAATTTAAGACCAGATGGGTACTCACTGCTTTACATTGACGACTGAATTTCAAAATTCAGTATCAAAAAAGACATGCACTGGTAGGAGCGGTTAATCACAAGCCTTTGAAATGTTGCCCATATATCAGTCAATGCTTCATCTAATTAAAAAGAAGAGTCATAGATAACAACAGGAGCTCTATCCAGATGCTCCTGCATCCTTGAAAAACAAAATGGGACTGAGAATTTGTCCTCACCGCTTGGACTACAGAAGCCTGAGAGCCCCTGAAAAGTGAATATGGTGCTTAGCCCTGCTAGATAAATTTCAGTAGTAGATTTTTAAATGTTCCAAAGCAATTTCTGTTCAGGCTTAGAATAGAGAATGGCCTTGTGGGCTTCTTGCTCAGAAAAGGTGCATATTTTGAGCTCTCAAACAGGTATAAGAAATTCTTCTCAGTCGAGTCTATAAAAATGTATTAAAGACATTCACATCTCTATTAGGAGAATCTTACCAAGTGAAAGGAACATCCTCAAACTGGAGCTTTCATAGGCTTTGCACCTTCTGAATTCATGAATGAATTACAGCCTGTATAACTAGCCAATTGTATAAATCTTCAAGACAATTGCCTCTGGAATTGGGCCCAGTACCATGACAACAAACTTCTTTTGGTTTTATCGTTGACTTGTGCAAAATTTTCAGATTTTGCTTCTAAACTATACTTCAATAAAACAATCCATCCACTCTTTATTATATATGCCTTAGAACTCAAGCTACAGTAAAGCAAAACAAGAGAATTGCAATAGAATTACTGGTCCCAATTAGTTACCAGCCTACATCTGAGACCACTGCCATGTGACTTACAATAATGCCTTTTAGTGGGAGGAATAGATTTCTTTGCCCCATAAATGGCAGACTTGGTCATGTGATCTGTATTAGCCAATGGGATATAACGGATGTCATTCACACCATATCCAATTAGAAGACCTGACAGTGTTTGCTCCTTTGTCCATTGGTATTTTTTCCTACAACATGTCCCAAACAGCCTGGATCCTAGAGGGATAAAGACATTTTGAGCAAAGACAGCTAAGCAGCAAGACGCTGCAGCTAAAATACAATATGAACAAGAAATAGAAATCTTTGATGTTCTCAATTACCGATATTTTCTTTATTATCAAACCAAAACCTTAGCAAGACTGTTTTTTTCTTACTTCGTTATCAGTTGACAGTTACTAAGTTGCTGGTATATTCCCACATTGGGCTGAACGCCTTAACAAATATAATTATATTGTCATAGTTTGTATAAATTAGAATTTGGAAATTGAGATTGCAAACTCGGTAACATTCAATCTACAGCCCTATTTTTTTCCATAAAAAAATGACATTGTGAAGCAGTTTCAGAAGCTAATGTGGTTAATTCTTCAGCCACAATGTCCCCTCACAATACCCCAAAGGCACCCTACATTTTCACACTTTGTGTCGTTCTGACATTCAGAAGGCCCCTATACATCTCCTCATTTCCACCTATAAATGTTCCTTATGTCCTGGATTTGGGCTCATACGCCAGCCACCCTCTGCTTAAAATCTCTGATCCTTCAGAGGGGTCAATTTCACCATGTTCTCTGTTTTCCTGCTACTGTTTACTTTAGAGAATACTAGCATGTCAGCTCTTTGAGGTCTGGGACATTTGTTCTTTGTACTTTTCTCCTTCCCTGATGCCCAGAACAACACATAGCCAAGAGCAAGCACTCTAAGCTATGGGCAAATAAGGTCTAGCACTTTGCACAACTCTCTCTGTATCTCTATCATTCATCACACAGTAAATACTGAGCAGAGAAAGTCTGTATCTTGGTCGACTTTTTATGCCCACAGCACCTTCTGTGGTGATGTGACCATAAAAACTATTTATCGCTGAATGTGAATTTCACAAAAAAGTCTGTAATGTGATCAGCCTATTTGTATCACAATACCCCCCCTTTTTTTTTAAATGCCTAGTTTTCACAACTACCCTGCTAGTTCTATCACCTGTTACCCAACTGGCCTATAATATGCATTGGAACACAATGGAAATATCACAGATCATTTGTAAGATAAACATTTTAGGTTAAGTACATCCGGTGAATCCCAGAAATGAGTATCTGTTGATACTAAATTCTTCTGGCTTTATTACCTGTACTCTATCTGGAACATCTAAAACAGGAGCCGATGACAAAAAGAACATGGATTTTTCCCAACCCTGGTCTATGTGCTCACCATTCTCCTGTATCTGTGACAGTTGAAGATTCAAGGAGCCTGATCCCAGCAAATATTATCACAACCTACACAGTGGGGGCGGTTATGAACTGCTGACTCTTAAATCTGGTCCCTCTTCATCTGTCCCCCTCACAGACAAGTAGTCACTGTGTGTGTCCTCCAGAGGTTGGCTGCAGGCCAAATTCAAAGGGAAGAGGGGTTTTGTTTGTACTTGGGTATCATTTTTCAATCCAAATACTTAATCAGCAGGCACGTTTTAAAAATCAGAAAGTTTTACATAAATGACAAATCCGCGATGTCTCTTGAGAAACAGATGTGACCACACTGGGACTGTGTTTCTGTATGCAACATCAGCTAGGATGGAGGGCTGGATGTCTCCCCTTGCGTGGAGCATGTGCTCCCGCCTTTGCTGAAGTCCTGACCTCCTCCTGTGGTCTGACACCAGGCATGCATTAATCTCTAGAACACGTAAACATGTGGGTGTGTAATGCTTGCTTACTACGTCCCCAGCACTGAGTAGACTGCCCTCATCCACAGTGAGGAGGGGTGTTTGTGAATACAGAGAGCCATCCTTCTCCATAACATAGTGCTTCCCAAACTGTAGTCTGCGGGGTCCCCGTGATCCTACCATGGTGCCCAAAGGTCAAAATTATTTTCATAGTAAGGAAGCTCACTGACTTTTCACTATGTGAATATTTGCACAGAGAGGACAAAATCAGTGAGAGTAAAACTGTGGGCGTTAGAGCACCAATCAAGGCAGTAGCACCAAAGAGCAAAAGCCGTCATTATATTTTTCAATGCCACACGCTTGAAGTAAAATAAAGGAAATCAGGCTTCACTTAAGAATGTCACTAATGGGGCACATGCACCCCGATGTTTATAGCAGCAATGTCCACAATAGCCAAACTATGGAAAGAGCCTAGATGTCCATCAACAGATGAATGGATAAAGAAGATGTGGTATATAAACACAATGGAATGTTATGCAGCCATCAAAAAAATGAAATCTTGCCATTTGCAACGACATGGATTGAACTGGAGGGTATTATGCTAAGCAAAATAAGTCAATCAGAGAAAGATAAGTATCATATGACCTCACTGATACGTGGAATTTGAGAAACAAGACATAGGATCATAGGAGAAGGGAGGGAAAAATGAAACAAGATGAAACCAGAGGGAGACAAACCATAAGAGACTCTTAATCTCAGGAAACAAACTGAGGGTTGCTGGAGGGGAGGGGCGTGGGAGGGATGGGTGGCTGGGTGATGGACATTGGGGAGGGTATGTGCTATGGTGAGCGCTCTGAATTGTGTAAGACTGATGAATCACAGACCTATACCCCTGAAACAAATAATACATTATATGTTAATAATAAAAAAGAATGTCCACAATCATCTGAAAAGGCTATTAAAATACTCCATCCCTTTCAATTACATATCTGTCCAAAGTTGGATTTTCTTCAGATACAGATTGAATGCAGAAGCAGCCTTGGAAGTCAAGCAATTTTCTACTGAGGCAGTCATTTTAAAAACCTGCAAACAGGTGAGGGGGGCGGAGCAAGATGGCGGAGGAGTAGGAGACCTAGATTTCGTCTGGTCTCAGGAATTCAGCTGAATAGGGATCAAACCATTCTGAACACCTACGAACTCAGGAGATCGAACAGGAGAGTAGCAACAACTCTCTGAACAGAGAGGCGACCACTTACTGGAAGGTAGGGCGTGCGGAGAAGTGAATCCGAGGCGATATTCGGGAGGATAGACGGCGGGGGAGGGGCCTCCGCCGGCCACTTCTGGCAAGTGCTAGAGCCGCGGAGCACAAAATCGGACCTTTTAGAAGTTGGCTCGGCGGAGGGACGTCGCTGCAGTGGCTAAGCGGGGGGTGGAATCCTCCCGCGACAGTGTGGTCTCAGGACCCTCGGGGTCACAGAGAGACCGGGGGTGCCTGCGTGCGCCAGAGCTCCCAGGTATCGGAGAGGGGAAGCCGGCTGCAGAGACGGAGCAGAGTCGCGGGCTCTCAGCTCTGGGTTGCCACAAACTGTGATCTGTGGCCCAGTCGGGGCACGGCTCCCCCAGCAGGGACCCAACAAGCAGCAGATCCGGGGAGACTCCCCTTCCTTCCCGGGGAGGAGCGGTGCGGGAACGCACTGCAGGGATCTGCTGGGTTTGGAGACTCCGAGCGGGGTCGGGTGCCAGAGATAGCAACGCTCGATCACAGGCCGGGTGAGCACGGAGTGCGGCCGGAGACCGGGGACACGGGAGTGACTGCTTTTCTCTGGGGGCGCACTGAGGAGTGGGGCCCCGAGTTCTCGGCTCCTCCGGGCAGAGACTGGGAGGCCGCCATTTCTGCCCTGGTCCTCCAAAGCTGTACCGAGAGCTTGCAGGGAACAAAAGCTCCTGAGAGCAAACTGGAGCAGCTTCCTTAGCCCGGACCGATAAGGGCGGGGCAATTCCGCCTCCGGCAAAGACATTTGGAAACCACAGCAACAGGCCCCTCCCCCAGAAGATCAGCACAAACAGCCAGCAAGCCAAGACCAAGTTGATCGATCAAGGAGAATAGGAGAACTCCAGCGGTAGGGGAATACTGCACATAGATTCATGGCTTCTTTTTTTTTTTTTTTTTACCATGATTCATTATTTCATCAAAGTTAATTTTTGTTGACTTTTTTTTATTTTTCTTTTTCCCTTTTTCAACCAACATCTTATAAATCCCTTTTTAAAAAAAAAAAAAACATTTTTTATTTTTTTTCATTTTTAGAGTCATATTTTATCCCTTCATAGTAGTTATCCTTGTTTTTGGCATATATATATAAGTTGTTCTCTCTTTAAAATTTTGAGGTACAGTTTCTTCTAACAGATCAAAATATACCCTAAATCACTAGTGTATGGCTTTGTTCTAGTCTCCTGCCTGATCACATTCTCTCCCTTTTTCCTTTTTTTTTCCTTAAATCTTCTTTCTTTTTTCAAACAACTTATCTTACCAAGTCCTTTTATAAAATCTTTTATAATTTTCATCTTTACACTCATCTTCCATCCCTTCATTGTATCAACCCTTATTTTGTACATATATGTCTTTCTTCCTTTAAAATTTTAGGAGGCACTTTTTTCTAACAGACCAAAATACGCCCAAAATCTAGTGTGTGGCACTGATCTATGCACTAGCCTGATCATATTTGATCATATTCTGCCTTTTTTGAATTGTTTTGTTTTTGTTTTTATCTTTTTTTTTCTTTTTCTCTTTTTTCTTTCTTTCCCTTTCTTTTCCCCTGGTTTCAGGTCTTTTCTGATTTGTATACAGTATATTTGCTGGGGACATTGTAAACCTGTTAGCCTTTTGTTCTCTCATTCATCTATTCTCCTCTGGACAAAATGACAAGACGAAAGAAATCACCTCAGCAAAAAGAACAAGAGGTAGTACCGTCAGCCAGGGACCTACTCAATACGGACATTAGTACGATGTCGGACCTAGAGTTCAGAATCATGACTTTAAAGATACTAGCTGGGCTTGAAAAAAGCGTGGAAGTTATTAGAGAAACCCTTTCTGGAGAAATAAAAGAACTAAAATCTAACCAAATCGAAATCAAAAAGGCTATTGATGAGGTGCAATCAAAAATGGGGGCACTAAATGCTAGGATAAATGAGGCAGAAGAGAGAATCAGCGATATAGAAGACCAAATGATGGAAAATAAAGAGGCTGAGAAAAAGAGAGAGAAACAACTACAGGATCACGAGGGCAGAATTCGAGAGATAAGTGATACGATAAGACGAAACAACATTAGAATAATTGGGATCCCAGAAGAAGAAGAGAGAGAGAGAGGGGCAGAAGGTATATTGGAGCAAATAATAGCAGAGAACTTCCCTAATGTGAGGAAGGAAACAGGCATTAAAATCCAGGAGGCACAGAGAACCCCTCTCAAAATCAATAAAAATAGGTCAACACCCCGACATCTAATAGTAAAACTTACGAGTCTCAGAGACAAAGAGAAAATCCTGAAAGCAGCTCGGGAGAAGAGATATGTAACCTACACTGGTAGAAACATTAGATTGGCAACAGACCTATCCACAGAGACCTGGCAGGCCAGAAAGGACTGGCAAGATATCTTCAGAGCACTAAACGAGAAAAATATGCAGCCAAGAATACTATATCCAGCTAGGCTATCATTGAAAATAGAAGGAGAAATAAAAAGCTTCCAGAACAAACAAAAACTAAAGGAATTTGCAAACACGAAACCAGCCCTCCAAGAAATATTGAGAGGGGTCCTCTAAGCAAAGAGAGAACCTAAAAGCAGCAAAGAGCAGAAACGAACACAGACAACAGACAGTTAACAGTCACCTTACAGGTAATACAATGGCACTAAATTCATACCTTTCAATAGTTACCCTGAATGTAAATGGGCTAAATGCCCCAATCAAAAGACACAGGCTATCAGATTGGATTAAAAAACAAGACCCATCAATATGCTGTCTGCAAGAGACTCATTTTACACCCAAAGACACCCCCAGATTGAAAGTGAGGGGGTGGAAGACCATTTACCATGCTAATGGACACCAAAAGAAAGCTGGGGTGGCAATCCTTATATCAGACAAACTAGATTTTAAAACAAAGACTGTAATAAGAGATGAGGAAGGACACTATATCCTACTTAAAGGGTCTATCCAACAAGAAGATCTAACAGTTGTAAATATCTATGCCCCGAACAAGGGAGCAGCCAATTATATAAGGCAATTAATAACAAAAGCAAAGAAACACATTGACAACAATACAGTAATAGTGGGGGACTTTAACACCCCCCTGACTGAAATGGACAGATCATCTAAGCAAAAGATCAACAAGGAAATAAAGACTTTAAATGACACACTGGACCAAATGGACTTCACAGACATATTCAGAACATTCCATCCCAAAGCAACAGAATACACATTCTTCTCTAGTGCCCATGGAACATTCTCCAGAATTGATCACATCCTAGGTCACAAATCAGGTCTCAATCGGTACCAAAAGATTGGGATCATTCCCTGCATATTTTCAGACCACAATGCTTTGAAACTAGAACTCAACCACAAGAGGAAAGTCGGAAAGAACTCCAATACATGGAGGCTAAAGAGCATCCTACTAAAGAATGAATGGGTCAACCAAGAAATTAAAGAAGAATTAAAAAAATTCATGGAAACCAATGAAAATGAAAACACAACTGTTCAAAATCTTTGGGATACAGCAAAGGCAGTCCTGAGAGGAAAGTATATAGCAATACAAACCTTTCTCAAGAAACAAGAAAGGTCTCAAATACACAACCTAACCCTACACCTAAAGGAGCTGGAGAAAGAACAGCAAAGAAAGCCTAAACCCAGCAGGAGAAGAGAAATCATAAAGATCAGAGCAGAAATCAATGAACTAGAAACCAAAAGAACAGTAGAACAGATCAACGAAACTAGGAGCTGGTTCTTTGAAAGAATTAACAAGATTGATAAACCCCTGGCCAGACTGATCAAAAAGAAAAGAGAAATGACCCAAATCAACAAAATCATGAATGAAAGAGGAGAGATCACAAGCAACACCAAAGAAATACAAACAATTATAAGAACATATTATGAGCAACTCTATGCCAGCAAATTAGATAACCTGGAAGAAATGGGTGCATTCCTAGAGATGTATCAACTACCAAAATTGAACCAGGAAGAAATAGAAAACCTGAACAGACCTATAACCACTAAGGAAATTGAAACAGTCATCAAAAATCTCCCAAGAAACAAAAGCCCAGGGCCAGATGGCTTCCCAGGGGAATTCTATCAGACATTTCAAGAAGAATTAATACCTATTCTCCTGAAACTGTTCCAAAAAATAGAAATGGAAGGGAAACTTCCAAACTCATTTTATGAGGCCAGCATTACCTTGATCCCAAAACCAGACAAAGACCCCATCAAAAAAGAGAACTACAGACCAATATCCTTGATGAACATGGATGCAAAAATTCTCACTAAAATACTAGCCAATAGGATCCAACAGTACATTAAAAGGATTATTCACCACGACCAAGTGGGATTTATTCCTGGGCTGCAAGGCTGGTTCAACATCCGCAAATCAATCAACGTGACACAATACATTAACAAAAGAAAGAACAAGAATCATATGATCCTCTCAATAGATGCAGAAAAAGCATTTGACAAAGTACAACATCCTTTCTTGATCAAAACTCTTCAGAGTATAGGGATAGAGGGTACCTACCTCAGTATCATAAAAGCCATCTATGAAAAACCTACAGCGAATATCATTCTCAATGGGGAAAGGCTGAGAGCTTTTCCCCTAAGGTCAGGAACGCGGCAGGGATGTCCACTCTCACCACTGCTATTCAACATAGTATTAGAAGTCCTAGCCACAGCAATCAGACAACAAAAAGAAATCAAAGGCATCCAAATCGGCAAAGAGGAAGTCAAACTCTCACTCTTTGCAGATGATATGATACTGTATGTGGAAAACCCAAAAGACTCCACCCCAAAACTGCTAGAACTCATACAGGAATTCAGTAAAGTAGCAGGATATAAAATCAATGCACAGAAATCAGTGGCATTCCTATACACCAACAACAAGACAGAAGAGAGACAAATCAAGGAGTTGATCCCATTTACAATTGCACCCAAAACCATTAGATACCTAGGAATAAATCTAACCAAACAGGCAAAGGATCTGTACTCAGAAAACTATAAAATACTCAGGAAAGAAATTGAAGAAGACACAAAGAAATGGAAAAACGTTCCATGCTCATGGATTGGGAGAACAAACATTGTGAAGATGTCAATGCTACCTAGAGCAATCTACACATTCAATGCAATCCCCATCAAAATACCATCCACTTTTTTCAAAGAAATGGAACAAATAATCCTAAAATTTGTATGGAACCAGAAGAGACCCCGAATAGCCAGAGGAATATTGAAAAAGAAAAGCAAAGCTGGCGGCATCACAATTCCGGACTTCCAGCTCTATTACAAAGCTGTCATCATCAAGACAGTATGGTACTGGCACAAAAACAGACACATAGATCAATGGAACAGAATCGAGAGCCCAGAAATGGACCCTCAACTCTATGGTCAACTTATTTTTGACAAAGCAGGAAAGAATGTCCAATGGAAAAAAGACAGTCTCTTCAACAAATGGTGTTGGGAAAATTGGACAGCCACATGCAGAAGAATGAAACTGGACCATTTCCTTACACCACACACAAAAATAGACTCCAAATGGTTGAAAGACCTAAACGTGAGACAGGAGTCCGTCCAAATCCTAAAGGAGAACACAGGTAGCAACCTTTTCGACCTTAGCCGCAGCAACTTCTTCCTAGAAACATCGCCAAAGGCACGGGAAGCCAGGGCAAAAATGAACTATTGGGATTTCATCAAGATAAAAAGCTTCTGCACAGCAAAAGAAACAGTCCACAAAACCAAAAGACAACCAACAGAATGGGAGAAAATATTTGCAAATGACATATCAGATAAAGGGCTAGTATCCAAAATCTATAAAGAACTTATCAAACTCAACACCCAAAGAACAAATAATCCAATCAAGAAATGGGCAGAAGACATGAACAGACATTTCTCCAAAGAAGACATCCAAATGGCCAACAGGCACATGAAAAAGTGCTCAACATCGCTCGGCATCAGGGAAATCCAAATCAAAACCTCAATGAGATACCACCTCACACCCGTCAGAATGGCTAAAATTAACAAGTCAGGGAACGACAGATGTTGGCGGGGATGTGGAGAAAGGGGAACCCTCCTACACTGTTGGTGGGAATGCAAGCTGGTGCAACCCCTCTGGAAAACAGTATGGAGGTTCCTCAAACAGTTGAAATTAGAGCTACCGTTCGATCCAGCAATTGCACTACTGGGTATTTACCACAAAGATACAAATGTAGGGACCCGAAGGGGTACGTGTACCCCAATGTTTATAGCAGCAATGTCCACCATAGCCAAACTGTGGAAAGAGCCAAGATGCCCATCGACAGATGAATGGATAAAGAAGAAGTGGTATATATACACAATGGAATATTATGCAGCCATCAAAAGGAATGAGATCTTGCCATTTGCAACGACGTGGATGGAACTGGAGGGTGTTATGCTGAGTGAAATAAGTCAATCAGAGAAAGACATGTATCACATGACCTCACTGATATGAGGAATTCTTAATCTCAGGAAAGAAACTGAGTGTTACTGGAGTGGTTGGGGTGGGAGGGATGTGGTGTCTGGGTGATAGATATTGGGGAGGGTATGTGCTACGGTGAGCGCTGTGAATTGTGCAAGACTGTTGAATCACAGATCTGTACTTCTGAAACAAATAACGCAACATATTTTAAGAAAAAAGAAAAAGAAGAAGATAACAGGAGAGGAAGAAAAGGGGAGTATGTCGGAGGGGGAGACGAACCATGAGAGATGATGGACCCTGAAAAACAAACTGAGGGTTCTAGAGAGGGGGGTAGGGGGATGGGTTAGCCTGGTGATGGGTATTGAGGAGGGCACGTTCTGCATGGAGCACTGGGTGTTATGAACAAACAATGAATCATGGAACACTGCACCAAAAACTAATGATGTAATATATGGTGATTAACATAACAATAAAAAAATTAAAAAAAAAAAACCTGCAAACATTTAAAACAATGCCTTCCTTCTCATTATTTTTTTTAAGTTTTGAAATGTATTATTTGTAAAATATATAATTTGTGTTACGAATAATGGGTTCATTTTGTTATTTTAAATGAATTATTGAATATGTATTTTAAATATTTATCAGCTTAAATTTCTAGTATGATAAACAACACTGTATGTAACCCACATTAACAAAGACTCTTTGGGGTTTCTTGAAAACTTTTAAAACCATAATGTCCTAAGAACAAAAGTTTGAGATTTGTTGCTTTAGCATTACATCAGTAATCTCATTTATCTTAATGAAACACACATTATAGCAGTTGCCTATTTTATTGTCATTTCTAAAAAGGAAAGAAGAAAATCTATATTTCCTGAATCATAATCAATAGCATTCAAAAAGTTTTAATCTTTCAAAGGCACTTATAATAAACAGGTGGATGTAGTGTATAACTAACAAGATAGTGATAAATATTCAGAAATGCCACTTTTTTCATTAGCTGCTATTCAAAGACAAGGGAATTACTCCGATTTTACTCCTTATATATATTATTTACTCTATGAGTTCCCTCTACTGAGACAGCAACTCAGCAGAAATTTTTAATTTTAACAATTAGAAATTATGTTATATATAAACATACATATATACACAGACACAGGTATCACCTTGGACTCTAACAATAATTAATTGTGGTTTTGCGGTTCCATTCTCCACACCTGAGGGACACAGACTGAATTAGTCTTCTAATGCTGCAATAACAAATTAAAGCAACAGCAATGTACTATCTTCAAGTTCCATAGGACACAAGGCCAACACAGGCCTCACTGACTAAAATCAACATACTGGCAGGGATGCATTTCCTTTCTAGAGGTTCTAGAGAACTATTCCCTTGCCTTTTCCAGCTTCTAGAAACCTCCTTCTTCATTTTCAAAGCCAGCAATGTTACATATTTTGGTGTCTTTTTCTTGTGGTCACATATTCTTGTGATCACAGCTAGGAAAGATTCGAAGGACCCTTGTGATTACTTTGGGGAATCTATGATAATCTCCTCAAGATCCTTAATCTTTCAAATCTTCCAAGTCCTTTTTGCCTTGTAACATATTCACAGGTTCCAGGGATAAGTACATGGTATTCTTGGCGGGGGGGGGGGGGGGGGGGCATTGTTTTGCCTACCACATGGTCAAATGAAGTAAATGAACTGTTTCTTCATAAATCCTGTCTGTGCATCAACATATATATCCCAGCAGATCTGCTGAATGGCAAAGAGTGGTTGCACTAAATCTCCTGAGACCTTCATCAAAGAAAAGCACTGTGACTCTGGAAACCAGCTGTATATTAGGGAAAAGCCAAATCATCTGATGATTAAAATAACTAGTCACCTATATATGGAAATCTATTACATGACATCACGTTCCTACTGACCTCCTGCTGCATTTCTGGATCTTTGTAACCACTGAAAGAAGAACACTCCCACTGACGTGTAGATATTCTTTATTCTTAGGCCCACACTGTCCCAAAAGTAAAATGACAGAAAAAAATTAAAAAGTAAACACATGCATCCAACACATATACCACCCTCACCCCATCTTCACCCCCGTGAAACACATGTATATTTTATTTTTAGCTAACTGGAATCTTTTCTGTATGTTTAATAAAATTTGATTCTTAAAAATGTATTTTTCGGGGCGCCTGGGTGGCTCAGTTGGTTAAGCGACTGCCTTCGGCTCAGGTCATGATCCTGGAGTCCCGGGATCGAGTCCCACATCGGGCTTCCTGCTCTGCAGGGAGTCTGCTTCTCCCTCTGACCCCCTTCCCTCTCGTGCTCTCTATCTCTCATTCTCTCTCTCAAATAAATAAAATCTTTAAATAAATAAATAAATAAATAATAAAAAAATGTATTTTTCATTGCAGCTGAAAATACATTTAACATGTGTTGCATGTTTTTAGCCAAGTTGGTTAATTATGGCAAATCATATTCCAAGACACTAATGGCCAGCCCAGGCCCCTCCTGGACAGAGCCGTGACTTGAGGGGGATGCAGTAAGAGAGTCACCTGTTTTCATATTATCATTTCTTGGCCTGGAGTCTTCCTGTTCCTTTCAACTGAGTACAGACCAGTAGTATTTGAGCAACAGGGAAATAACATGTGGTATAGCGAAGATGAAACTGGGGGTGATTTTAAGAGAAAAGACAAGAAGTTTAGTACCAGTGTCAAGTGCAGGGTTAGTCTCCCCCTGCACACTGCTCTCTCTGCAGCTTCATTTGAGGTCAACTGTAAGACTTATGCTGTGTACCTTCTCCTCCCAGTGGTGTTTGGCCTCTGTGGTGGATGTCAGGTCCTGGCTGAGAATAGCCAATCAGAGCCAAAAGCCCTCTTAAAACAATGTGATTTGCATCATCTAATGTAGAAGGTTGAATGGAAGTTATTGTCAAGAAATGTGCTTTCTTTTCCTTCTGCGTGTCAAGTCTGAGACTCTCAGGATTCACAAGGCTCCTTAAGAATCTAACGGGTGTTCTTCTGACTGTGAGACTCTTACAAAATGGAATGGGCTTTCTAACAGGGGTGAGTCTTACGTCACTGAAGATATTCAAGATGAAGCTGAAAGACCGCTTTTCTGGATGTTCTTAGGGAGTTTCTACATAAGAATTTTCAATACAGTCTTGTTTTAATGAAAATTACTGTCCACAAGATAGTTTTAACAATAATAAAACACTAATAAAACTATACTATACAGGTTAGATTTCATTCAACTGTGATAGAAAAGTCTATTTTAAGAAAGTGGTAATGGGATGGCTCAGTTGGTTAAGTGACCTACTTTTGATTTCAGCTCAGATCATGATCTCAGGGTGGTGAGATGGAGCCCATGCTGGGCTCCACACTCAGCGGGGAGTCTGTTGGAGATTCTCTCTCCCTCGACCCCTCCCTCCCATCCCTTCAACCCCCGATTACGTTTTCTCTCTCTAAAACAGAAAAGTGGTACCAAATCAAATTGACAAAAATTAACTCAGAATGAATCATAGAATGAAGTGTTGTGAATAATAATAAAGGAAAACCTCACTAAAATGGAGTTGGGAGTTTGGCAGGGGGAGCGCTCCTGCCCTACCACTTATCAGCGATTGCAAATTCAACAGGAAGAGACAGACCTTGCCCATAGATACTCCTTTGCTACCCCAGCAGGAGGAAGAAGGGTTTTCTTACTCCCCTGGCAACAGCCCAGGCAATTAGAGACAGTCACAACTCAGCCAATGAAAAGCTACCATGCTTCAAACTCCCAGTTTACTCCAATGGCCTTCCCAATTCCCCCTCCCCTTCCTCTATAAAAGAGGGATCCTCTTCTTTGTGCTGTGGATTTACCTATGGTTTTGCTACAGCTTACTTGTTCTGGATTGCGATTTTCTTTTATTCCAGAATAAACCCATATTTGCTGATAAACAACTAGCAGTTTTATTTTTAAGGTTAACCTTACAAAAGCAAACACTGTAACATTTAAAGAAGAAAATATAGGAGATCTTTGTGACCTTAAAATAGGCAAAGATTTCTTAGGACAGAGCAAAAGTAAACACACAAAAAAGACAAAAAAGAAAAAAAAAGTGACCAATTGGATTTTAACAAAATTAAAAAAACCTTTACTCTTCATAAGACATTGTACAGAAAATAAAAAGACAAGACATAGAATGGACAGAAATATTTCCAATACATCTAGCTAGCAAAGTTAACTATGTCCAGAACATATAAAGAACTCTCAAGTGAATTTTAAAGAGACAAAAAATAAAATTGTCACAAAACAGAATACTTTAGCAAAGGAGATGTAAGAATGGTCAATAAGCACATAAAAAGATGGACAGCTTCATTAGTCATTAATGAGGGAAATGTAAATTAAAACCACAATGAGATATTATTAACAGCTTTTAAAAATGGCTGAAACTGAAAAGCTGACAATCCAAGTGTTGGTGAGAATGTGGGAAAAAAAGCACAATGAAACCAAAGTATGGGTAGACCAGTGATTCATTCCATAAGAAGAGATTTTAAAATGCAACCTATGGGGAAAGGCCACACTTCAGAAAATATACCCAAATATTAAAAATCCAGGAATAAAAATTAGAGAATCTAAAGCAGCACTTTTATCTTATTTTGAGTCCTCACCCCTCCCTGCCCCCCCTTTTTTGAATCCAATAAGAGTTACATATTTTCTCAAAGTACACAAATGCACAAAATATCCTTCTACTCTTCTTTCCTTTGGTTCAAATTGTATTACTTATTTAAATTCTGGATTTTTACAAAACACTGGTAGTCTGAATGAGAATGTTTTTGGAATGAAGTTGGCACAAGTAAATATACAAATAAATATATGTTAATATACTGCCAGGTAGCATGTCATTGACAATTTTCAGATTTATTTGAATTTAACCAGGTAGGAAAATAGGTTTTAAAATAGTATACTGAAGAAATTCCACACCTAGGTATTTATTCAAGAGAAAGGAACACAAATGTCCATTAAAATGATCCTATAATAATGTTCCTATCATTTATATATAAAAGTGAAACAAGTGGAAACAACCCAAATATCTATCAACAGGTGAATTGATAAATGTGGCATATCCATACAAGGGAATACCGCTAATACTGCTTAGCAGTAAAATGAACTCCTAATATGTACCACAAAATGGATGAATCCCAAAAACATCATTTAAATGAAATTCTAAAACAATCAAAAGTAGTCTGTAGTCACGGAAAGCAGATCAAGGACTGCCTGGGGCTGGAGGTTGTAAGGGGAGAAAAAGAATTTTGGGGGGTGACAGAAATGTCCAATATCTTGATTATGGTGGTGGTTATATAGGTATATCATTCGTCAAAACTCCACATATTGTACATTTTTGGTGTATTTTTTTTGTATAAGTAAATTATGCCTTCATGAATTTGATTAGAAAATATTTATAAGGGAATTTACCTCTCCATTCGTGATTTCAAGGGTAAACTATTCCAACTTGTTTGAAACAAGTCATTATCATACGTATCATCTTAAATACACAGCAAATACACTGGGGCTTATTTTATAATATAATGAAATCTAGTGCATTAATTATGTTCACTTCCCTAGGTATATGAACAATCATATTTATCACATAGTTACACAGATACATTTTGCTCCTTTGGGCATGTACCAGCGTACATCTGTATGTTGTTTCTGAATTGTGCTGTCTACACAAAATAATATCATTTTGTATTTCGAAAGCAATGTCATCCTTAATCTTCTTGACAAAATCAAAGAAGAAAAAAAAACAGGTAATTTTTAATCTCTAGCTTGCATCTGGAGAAACTGAATATAACATATTAATTTAGTGGGTGCTCTTAGGTCATTAATGAGTCCGAAATAAATTCAGAAACTTAATTTCCATTCTGCTGATTTTAAGATCATTATGTCTAATTCCCAAATACTTGACAAAATATCAACAAAGTCACTTGTCGGTATTAACATTTCTTCAATACTTCTATGTAGTTTCCTCTAGGGATAAACAGGTATTTCTATCTCTATTTAATAATAACTCTAAATTGTGCAAAAGAAATAGCCCTGATATCACTATTTTCAAGCTCAAAAAAACACACTGACATTTATTTCACATTCAACCTTTGTGGGCAGGTCAATCCTATCAATACAGGTAATAGTCCCAAACCAGGATTTAAGTTGATACCTCCATTTTATATTCTTATTCATGCTAGGCAGCCAGTGCCTAGCCCTCATTACCCTCATCAGAGGCATATATTTTTATTTTTATTGTAAATTTAAGCAATTTGACAAGAAATAACCCCATAAAACAGTAAACCTCTGAATTATTTTAACTGTCCCAATATTAGTTTGCTAGAGCCACCATACAAAGTACCACTAACTGGGTGGCTTAAACAACAGAAATGTATTGGCTCAGGTCTGGAGGTTGGAAGCCAAAGATCAAGGTGTCAGTGGACTGGGTTCCTCCTCAGGGCTGGGAAGAAGAAGCTGTTCCATGCCTCTCCGCCAGCTCTTTGGTTTACCAGCAATCCTTGGCATTTCTTGTCTTGTGGAAGCATCACCCTAACCTCACACAACATTCTCCCTGGGTGTATGTGTCTGTGTCCAACTTCCCCTTTTATAAGGACACCAATCATATGGGAGTGGGTGCCCACCTTATTCCAGTATCACATCTTAAGTAGTCATATCCTCAATGACCCTATTTCCAAACAAGATCACATACTGAGGTACTGGTGGCTAGGACTTCAACATCTGGATTGAGGGGGGGCACAACTGAACCCAAAACAGCTCCAATTACCTTTTCGGCTCCCCCCTTAGTACATTCTCTTTTACACGTATTTCAGTCACTTTTCCACATGTTCCTTTTAAAAATAAAACAAGATAGAGGGCTCCAGGCTCCGGGAATACTCTCTATCCACCTGTCCCCTATCCTGGGCCCCAGGTATGGTCCTCACTTCAGGCCGAACTGAGGCTGGGATCCCCAGAGGGCTGCACACTAGGAGGCTTCTGTTCAAGGCCACAGAAGGCATACAAGGTGGCTGGACTCCACCCCTACTCCCTGACTGGTACCAGCTGCCCACCCTCACCTGAACCCCTCTAGGGCAGGAAGGGGATGCCCCCTTTCCCACAGGAAAGAACAAGAATGAAGCTAGACACGTGCCGAGAGCCCCAGGGTCCAGGAGCAGGATGCAGGCATGGGGCTAAGGCCCCTGCCCCCCACACCTCCCACCCCCTAGCCCAGGGACAAACACCCAGGTCTTAGGAGATCTGCCTGTGTTTCCCTTTCTCCTAAACTCCAGCTCGCCATGGTATCCTTCCTCCCCAGGCCTTCACACAGACTTCCCCTTTCGACACACTATCATACCCACTCTTACCCTTAGCCCAGGTAGGCCTCCCAAACTCCGACAGCACCTTGGACTTACCATCTCATAATACGTCCACAGTGTAGCCACCTGATCACCTGTGCGGAAGCCCCATACAGCCTTCCCCTGCCAGCTCCAGGATCTGGCATGGGTCTGGGCATGTGGACAGTGCAACAACTATCTGTTGGTGAAAAAAACAATGCACAGCATTTGCAGATGGCTCTGACTGTGGTTTAAGAGCACTCAGAGATTTTTGTTTTTTGTTTTGTTTTGTTTTGTTTTGTTTTGTTTTGTTTTGTTTTACTCAATGTCCTACCTTCCCACAATTTTGTTTCAACACCTTGTTTGGTGAAGCCTTTCCTCACAGGTAAGTATCAGCCCACATCTAGTCCCAGGATGTCATGTCGGAATTGGAAGCTGCCATAGAGACCGCAGGGTGTCAACTCCTCTTACTTTTAAGCTGATGGAACTAAGACCCAGAGAGGTGAAGTAACGTGCCCCAGTTCTCCAGCTCTTCAGTGACAGAGTGGCGCTCGAATCTCTCTCTCCACTCAGGTCTGTCTCACCGACTTCTAACTTCCGTTCAGGACTCCCGGAGGGCGCACGTGCATCCTGAGCCCACACTGTGCTCTGTGAGGTCCAAGCCAGAGCCACACTACTGGCTCCTGCTGATTTCATTTCACATTCCACAAGCTACACTTCTTTAAAATAAACTACTCAAAAGGGCATCCCAGACACACACTCTAATAACATTCAAATAATGCAATCAGGCTGTTTCCCCAATCGTCAATCCTCTTGCTTCTACTGCCTTAGGCTCTGTTTAAAAGCATCTATTTTTCTGTGATTCCTACAGGAACTTTTCCATCTCTGGACTGCAGAAATAGCCCCATGTGCATGTTTATATCAATGCGCAATCAATCATAGTTTGTTCTTTTCAAAATAGTTTTCTTTTTAAAGACCCAAAGCCATTTGGTGCATTTTTTCCCCCAAGACTTGAGTTTTCAATTGCTGTTTCAAATCAAAGGGTCACTTAGGAAGAAAATTAACAATCCTTCTGATTGCGGACCAAGATTTTCTTTTTTTCATTATAATTGCTATTGTTTTGTCCTGAATACAAAAGTATTCTAGGGCTATAGAATTATAAAACAAAACAGTTTGGTAATGATTTTTGTATGAATTGCTGATCTACAGCATAGAGAAGGAACATCTGAGAACAGCTCTTCCAAAAGCAAAATTTGAATGAGACCATACCATAAGATACAGTTGTGACCAGAAATACATGATGCTTGTGTGATATTGTGATCAAAATATTCTGCATCTCCATGGAATACAAATGAAGGCCTAACATTTAATAGCAACAATAAATCAATAAAAATATTACTGGGATGGCCCTTGGCAGGGTACCTGTAAAAATGTAGCTTCTAAAACTTGAAATTCTGGACCTTTCAGTGCTTACAGTTGCTCTTCTATGGCTTGACTTAGAGATTGCAAACCCTATGTTCAACTCCCTTGGACATGGGCACCTAGTACATCTAATCCCACTCTGGAGCTCAGAAGGCTTCTCTCTTCTTCTCCAATCTCCCTTGGGATATACACCTCCACCTAATCCGAATGGCCAACCCAGAAATCCAGGAGTCATATTACCAGTCTCTTCCCTCTGCCCCACCATAGACAATCAATCCCTACATCCTCACCACTCTGCCTAGAAACAGATCCAGAGATCTGTCCCATGGTATGCTGGCATTAAAATGGCTCTTGGTACAGAACATAAAAATGGCCTGAAGCATTAGAAGAAATTCTGACAAATCTAAGTTTGGGGAATCAAAAAACCTAATGGGCTAACAACAGTCAGGAACAAGAAGAGAGACCAAAGTATAGAATCTAGAGATTCAGAATACCTCGCTTTAAGCTTAGATGTTGATCATGGGTCACCACTTCAATAGATTCCAGGGAAAATGAAGGTAAATCTATTAAGAAATGTTTCTTTTATATCCAAACCTACCCTCTGTTCACATAAAAAAAAAGTCTTCACTTAATTAGCTTTTCAAAAGCATACATATGTTAGTTGACATTTTTTTCCTCTACTATGTCTACACAGGTTTCAAGAACTGGGATGATTGGGGCATCTGGGTGGCTCAAACCAAGTGTCCAGCTCTTGGTTTCAGTTCAGGTCATGATCTCAGGGTTATGAGATCGAGCTCTGCATCAGGCTCCATGCTGAATGCAGAGCCTGTTTGAGATTCTCTGTCTCCTCTCCCTCTGCCCTCACCCCCACCCCACCCTCAGCTTCGTGTGAGCTCTCTCTTTCTCTAAAAACAAAAAAACCTGTCATGACTTTT
Source organism: Eumetopias jubatus (assembly GCF_037043125.1). Lineage (NCBI taxonomy): Eukaryota > Metazoa > Chordata > Mammalia > Carnivora > Otariidae > Eumetopias > Eumetopias jubatus. The sequence continues at coordinate 29,693,903 of NW_028274816.1, forward strand.
GTCTTTGAGATTTTTTTTCTCCCCTCTTAACTTCTTAGACTCAACAACAGGTTATCATAACCTCAACCCCCCTTAGACCCTTCTAGTTACTAATTTACCAAAAGTACTCACTATTCTGAACTCTCACATAACAGATTAGGTTTGCCTGATTTTGGACTGCCTGTAAATAGAACCGCATGGTTTATGTACTCCTTTTTTTATCTAATTTCTCTCACTCACCACAATGTATATGAAAGGTCATGTTGTGTTGTAGAAGTAGTCTGTTCTTTTTCACTTTTGTGGAGTATCCCATTGAAGAAATATTCCGCCACTTTTCTGTTATGCTATGGATAGACGTTCAAGTTGTTTTCAGTTTGGGGCTATCACAGATAGTATTTCTACAAATATTCTTCGTGTCTTTTGAAGATATGCATCTACTTCTGGGGTGGAAGTACTAGGCCATTACGCAAATATTTCTCTTTAATAGATATTGCCAGTTTTCCAGAGAGATTGTACCAGCCTCAGGTGACAGGTGTATGAGAAGTCTAGTTGCTCCATTTCCTCACTAACATCTGAAATTTTTCAGTCTTTTTCATTTTAGCCATTCGGGTGAGCATACAATGCTATCATGTTATTTTTCTCCTCTGGTAATTTTTTAAAATTCCAGTATAATTATCATTCAGTGTTACACTAGCCTCAGGTATATAACAGAGGATTCCACAGTTCTCTACGTCACCCCGTGCTCAGCGCGGTAATGCTCTTAATCCCCTTCACCTGCGTCCCCCATCCTCCCACCCACCTCGCCTCTGGTAGCCGCCAGTGTGTTCTCTAGAGTTGAGTCTGTTTCTTGGTTTATTTGGTTTTTGTTTGTTTGTTTGTTTGTCTCTGCTTTTTTTTCTTTGTTCATTTGTTTTCTTTCTTAAATTCCACATATGAGTGAAATCATATGGTATTTGTCTTTCTCTGATTGACTTTTTTCACCTAATATTATAACCTTTACCTCCACCCATGTTGCTGCAAATGGCAAGATTTCATTCTTTTTATGGCTGAGTAATATTCCATTGCTTATATATATTTATATATACATCACATCTTCTTTATCCATTCATCAGTTCAGTGGATACTTGGGTTGCTTCCATAATGTGGCTATTAGAAATAATGTTACAATAAACATAGGGGTGCATATATCTTTTCAAATTAATGTTTTCATATTCTTTGGGTAAATACCTAGTAGTGGAATTACTGGATCATACAGTAACTCTATTTTTAAGTTTTTGAGGACCCTCTATACTGTTTTCCAGAGTGGCTGCCCCAGTTTGCATCCCCACCAACAGTGCATGAGGATTCGTTTTTCCCCCACACCCTGCCAACACCTGTTATTTGTCATGTTTTTGATTTTAGATTCATGTTATCTATCTATCCATTTATTTGTCGTCTCCTCAGTGAATAGAAAATATTCAACACATTTTCATGTGTTTATTGGCCATTGGAATAGCCTATTTTATGAAGTGCTCACTTAGAGTTTCTTGCACATTTTTAAAGCCTTCTCCTTTTTATTGCTGCTTTGTAGGAATTCTTCATAGAGTTTGAAAATTATATTGCAGATGTCTTCTCCTACTCTGTAGCTTGCCTTTTTTACTTTCTCAGGGATGTTTTCTGATGAATGGAAATTCTTAATGTAGTTCAGTTGATCAACTTTTTCCTTTAAAGCTAGTGCTTTTTGTGCTCTATTATAAAAGATTTTTGCCTATCCCAAGGTCACGAAAATGTTTTCCTGGGCTTTCTTTTGTAAGTTTTATTGTTGTATCTTTTCAAAAGGGCCACATTTTATCTGTGGGCTTAGTTGTGGGGCAGACGTTTTCATAATAATAAGCACTAATAAACACTAGAACTTTAGTCATTGTACGGAAAGTCATGAAGCAGAAACAAAGGCAGATATTCTTTCTCTTCCTTTTCTATATCCAGGGGAAAAGAAGGAGAAGCTTCACCTTGAATATATTCAAACGGTGTGATTCCAAAGTTTCCCATAGAAACTTTCTGGAGATCTCCATGCACCGATTCCCAGGAGGCTCAATTTCCCTGGGAAGCTTCTGATCTATTAGGTGCCAAAGGTGAGGAAAGAGAAGACCAAGAATGACTGTGACATCCTGGTCCTTGCTGAAAAAAACCCAGCACTCTCTGATGAACTGAGCAGTGCGATTTCCTACAAACTGCTGAGACATTCTCTTACCTCTTTAAAGAAAGGGTATAAAGACTTTGAAAGGTGAACCAGTTACATTATAACCAGAACATCCTGCTGTCACTGCCTATTTTTGCAACACAGACACTTTAAACAAATACAGGTAAAATGTATGACCTTGTACGTTACATGGCCTGCTGAAAAACAGTCCCTGAAATAAACTATGGAGAATATTTTTAAAGAAAAGCAGGAAAAACTGTGAGAAGATAGTCCTTGGCATGTCTTAGAATTCTTACAAACTTTCTTCAGCGATATACTGAATTTTTTCGCTACAAATGTGGTTTGCCATGATTTTGCAGTTGGGCCCTTTCAGATAAGGGTGCTCCTTAGAATTTTATTTCTTGCAATCACATTTCAAAAAATGTTTATTTCCATGCTCTGAAAGTTGGTAATGTGGCCAAACTAGTTATCTCTTTGTGTTTGCAAGAAATGGTGTGAGACTCTTACAAAGTGTGGAAGGGTAATTATTTGCCAGCAATAATATGAATACATTTAGCCAATTTTTGATCGATGGCAATGTCCTGCCTAGCGAGGGAAAGTCACAGGGAAATGCATGTGGCTGGACCCTCCCATGCGCTATGGCGTGCCCCCATGACATGGTGCCAGCTAATCATAGGCTTGAGGGCAAAGAACTGTTGACAGACTATCATAATAAAGTCACTAAATCAAACACATTTTGGTATCTTGGTGATGAGGATGAAAGGGAAAGAGTCCTCCAGTAATGAGGAAAGTGATGAGTTATAGAATAGAGGTGAAACTATGCCTGATAATCCACCTGACGTATGATCTCCAAAGCACTAAAGCAGCATTAACGGGAGGGGAAACCAGGCCAAGTAAATCACCAAAACATAAACAGACCTTTCATTTATGGTCCTTTGTTCTGCGTGTTTTCAACTCCTCTGTTAAACATTTTGCTCATTTGAAAAAAGACCTCAATAGCAACACTTGCCTTCGTCTTGACTCCTGCCCTGGCCCTGAGGTATTATCTCGAGAACATTCAGCACCAACCACAAAGGGAGACTGGCCAGCTCCGCTGTGCCTGGTAACAGTCATCAAAGGGGCAGTCCTCAAATGCCAGGCTCACGGGACAATCCCACCTGCCCTTCTGGTCCACCACTGTGCCTTTTTACTTTAAAACTCACACAATAGGAAATGGTAGACTGATGGTTGCTAGCTGAGCACAAGACAGGCTGTCTGGACTCTGGGCTCTGAGTATCTTCAATACAAATTTTTACCTACCCACTGATTTGACATACTAACTTGAAGCAGGGAGGAAAAATCCAGAAGTGAAGGCAAGACTGTTGCTACGGTTTTAAACCATTTCTCATATCAATTTTAAGTATATTCTTTAGAGGTCCTCTAAATAAAGCACACCTCTAAAGAAATAATGCTGATTTCCAAACACAGGTTTAAAATAGTATTTAAGGGGCGCCTGGGTGTCTGAGTTATTGAGCGTCTGCCTTCGGCTCAGGTCATGATCCCAGGGTCCTGGGATCGAGCCCCACATCAGGCTCCCTGCTCCGCGGGAAGCCTGCTTCTCCCTCTCCCACTCCCCCTGCTTGTGTTCCCTCTCTCGCTGTGTCTCTCTCTGTCAAATAAATAAATAAAATCTTTAAAAAAATAAAATAAAGTAAAATAGTATTTAATTTCTCGATTTTCAGAATTCCAAATGTGGATTGTGATTATACAACTGTTAGCTATAATTTTATAGGCATTCATTAAATTATTTGGTTATTGTATTTCTCCCCATCTCCCCATTACACTGTAAACTCCCTGATGGCAAGGATTGTGTGTACTTTTCCTCAGCATTATGTCCCTGGACCTAGCCTGATATTAGCAAGACTAGGGTTATTATTCTCTTTGGATGGGTTAAAAACCACTGAGGCTCAAGTTCATTAACTTCAGTAGCCAGCCACGGCAAAAGTTGGACATAAACATAGGCATTTCTTTTTCTTGAGAGAGAACATGCAAGGGAGGGGTGGGGGGGTAAGGGCAGAGGGAGAAGGAGAGACAGAATCTTAAGCAGGTTCCACGACCAGCAAGGAGAGCCCATCCTGGGGCTTGGATCTCATGACCCTAAGATCATGACCTAAAGCGAAATCAAAAGAGTACGATGCTTAACTGACCGAGCCACCCAGGTGCCCCCGGCATTTTGATTCCGAATTAAAGCTCACTCTCATGTTTCACTGCCTTTCCATTTTTATATGTGATCTAGCATCATCACTTTCAAACCACCACACCTCCCTTATCTCTCATTGCACTCATTAATCATGCCTATGGATCATCTCCATCCATTAATTAAAGGTGCATATTAAATCCTGCCCCTCATATCAATACATCAACTCAGTTTTTTCCAAATACCAAGTATTCTAATTGAAGTTCCTATTTCAATTAAGCTGTGAATTTCCTCTAATACTTTTTTTTTTTTTTTTGGTGGAGCAGCTGCAGAGCACAATTATTGATATTTAGGGTATTTTAAAAAATCTAATTTTTTTTCCTTTAGCTTCAATCCCAAATAAAGTTGAAAGATAAAGGTTTAAAGCTCTAAAGAAATACTCGAATTCTCTTCTGTGCCCTCAGACTAATCACAGGGCAACAGACACTGCCTTTGAGAAGAAAGGAGGTGAGCTCATAAAACCACCACAGGTCACAAGGAAGCCCCTGACAGGAGCCCACGGTCTCTGGTTCCTCTGGGACAGCTCACATGGTGTCAGATGGAGCAGGCCTGGTTTATCTGTCCCCAAAGGCTCTCACAGAGAGAGACCAGAGAAGGATTACTGTATTATTTTGTCATTGTTGTCCATCTTGAACAACTGTGTTTCTGTGGGTTTCATAGAAAGAGGACAACACAACATGCTCATTCGGAAGACAAGGGCCATTTGTCAATGTGGGGAACACGCTTCTTCACCCGGGGCCCCCATCTCTACCAGGCCCTTGTGTCCATTCGCCATCCAGGCCATCCACCATCATGAGCTCTATATTTCAACACGTATCTCAAACTCCCTTCATGTACAGTCTTCTTCATGTTCCTGCTCACTACCTTCAAAAACAAGTTCCCATTTTTCAGCTCAGTGCCTTTTCCCAGAACAAATCGTCTCTGGCTTTTGCCATTTTTTTTATGCCCTGGAAGGTTCCTTGTTACTTCCAACTTTCCCTACCAAGAAAAGGTAAAATAATAATCTACATGTATTTGAGTTACTCAGCCAGAGCAGTATTTAATACCAGTCAGAAATAATTTCTTGAATCAGTGCCACATGTTGAGGCTTCAAAAGCTGAACTAGTTTCACTAAAATTTTCATGAACCTCAAAACATCCTTATTTCCACTGGGCTAGATGGTCTTACATTGTCAGCTGGGTCATGATTCATACAACTGAGGGGATATCAGGAGCATAGAGTAGTTCTAGCCAGAAAACTTCAGGCTCCATCCTATCTCCCAGAGATTCAGTGATTCATCAGACAAATTAACACAGCCACGTTTTAAAATGTGCTCCAATTACTTTAAAACACGAGGACTGGGTGCCTGGGTGGCTCAGTCAGTTAAGCATCTACCTTTGGCTCAGATCATGATCTTAGGGTCCTGGGATCGAGCCCTGCATTGGGCTCCCTGCTCAGTGGGGAGCATGCTTCTTCCTCTCCCTCTGCTTGTGCTCTCTCTCTCAATAAATAAATAAAATCTTTTAAAAAATAAATAAATAAAACACGAGGAGTATCTTCTTATATAGGTGTTACAAGGCAGACCAGGCCTTGCGTAGACTATCTCCTTGGCAGGGTTGGACTGCCAAGATCAACCTCACACATTTCATAGAGAAGAGTCGAAGGAAACAAATCCAGGGCTTGGCAGCTCAGGGTGGGTGGGTTACCGTGGAGCATGTGTGGACCAATCGTTGAACCACAGTGCTATTTCTGATTTTTAGGAACTGTGTTGGCCTGTCAAATTTGTTAAATTGCATCCAAATAGTATAATTGAGTCCAGACTACTGATAGTTCCATGTTCACCATCAACCTCTTCTTTCTGCTCATTCTGCTCAGCTTTCCAGAGAGGCAGTGGCTCTCCTTCCTCCTGCTGGTGCCCGAGCACTGGCCGCTTCAGTCTCTCATACCTTCCACACTCAGGGTCATGCCAGGATCAAGTGTGTGCGCACAGGCTCAAGGCTCAGCAAGAACCATCCTTTACTATACCATATTTGCCTTCTGAACTAACAACAGGGAACTTGTATGTGTGCACTGTGGTAGTTTCATGGAGATGTTAACAACACAAGTCTTGGCATCAGAACTGGAGGGAAATCTTGGTTCTAACTCTTGACGTTTAGGTGACGTTGGGCAAGTAAATAAATCTCCCTAAGTCTCAGGTTCCTTATCTGGAAAGTGAAAACCACACCTTGCTCATGAGATGGTTCACAGGACGCATTCTTTAAAAAAAAAAAAATACAAATTCCTGATTGAAAAAATACAAATTCCTGATTGAACTCCAGACTTATGGAACCCAAATCGCTGGGTGTTAAAACAAGGGTACCTCTGTGTTCACTGCACCCACCAGTCATTTCTTTCACACAGACACATCAGAAATACACTACAAACTGTGCAGGGATCATCTGGAAAGTTGCAGGGTATAGTTGGAAAGAGAGCATCTCTGGAAGTATTCCCTGGCCCCTGCTTCAAAATGCAAATGACCTCTCCCATTTTTGGACCAGTGGGTACCCCACAATCTGTCCTGATTTCTGTTTGAAACCCAAGATTCTGGATTCTTTCCTTTGATAAAAATGACACATTAGGGGTAAAAACAAAGTAGCCATTAACCAGTGGATATTAAGTAATAGTAACATTTTGATACTATTTCTGTGTGCCATAGAGTTTTAGGATGTATAAAACTTGTATACAACTAGTGGCTTCATGACCTCTGTGATTACCCCTCTCCCCACCCCACCTCTGGTATCTGGGAAACTGCTCATAAGTAAGACAGAGGCTGGTCCTCCCCAGGATGTCCTCATAGCCCTGTGGAGTACAGAGGTCTGGCCCAGAGATGGAGGTCCTGTGCTCACATCTGGGACCTGGCCTGTTTGACCAACATCAAGGAACTGAAGCCACTTGAGGATGAAAGGAGATGCTTCTGGAATGGGCGCAGGGGATCAGGGGGAGGAGGAGATGAACATCTCAGACAGCATGAGGGATGCCCAGGTTTTGTTAGACTCCTCTCCCCCTCATGGATACTGCAGCTGAGCCCTAATTTGTAAAAAGGATGGAACAGGATGGTAAGCAGAAAATCCTGACACCTGCTCTGTCTGGGGGAGACCACAGAGCAAGCACCAAGCACCCCTGCTTTACAAATGCAGCAGCAGCACCTTGAGAAGCAAATGGCTGAGGCTTTGGAGCAAAGAAGAAAAAAGCATGAGGGATGGGTAGAGAAGGGAGGCTGAGAAGCTGCGAAATTTCTATAGGGATTTGTGAGTTTCTGTGCACATAAAGCCAAAATTAAACACCTCGTAAACTGAGTTAAAAAATAATTAGTAATTTGCAGTTGTGTTTTAAAGAAAAGAAGCTCTATCCACATGGTGAAATGTATTTATATCAAGTCAGCTTAAATAACTTTTTAAACATGATTTAATCTCTCCACTCCCATAAGAATATTTATTTATGGTTTTATCTTACCTTAATAAAAACTCAATGCAACGTGGTTTTATACACACACACACACACACACACACACACACATATTATTTTTAGAAATACAGTCTTGATTTTCAAACAGTCATGGTTTTAAAAGATAAGATAAAATTACAATCACACACACAAAAAAGCATTATTAGTTTAGCTTTTCCAAATCAGATTGAAGCATCATGTCTTATTAAACTGAAAATGAGCATCCTTCACGCTATAGCAATACTGATAGTTCTCTACTGGGAAGGTTCCCATTTATTTTATCATTGCATCGCTCAGAGTCGAGCAGACGTCCCTTCTCCTGACTGCTTTTGTTTCCTTCCTTGTCCTTTACTTTTTACTTTGATAATAATCTTTGACACAATGAAGTATCAAAAGGCAGTCAAATCTATTGAGATGTTTCTTTTTGGCTTTCACCTTTAATAACATGCTCAGAAATGTCTTTCCTGCCGCCCCCCCCTGCAAATGCAGAGCCAACTTGATCTCATCTCACAATATCTTCTTGTTCTGTGTTTTTTTCCTTTATTTCACACTGCATTCCACAAAGGCTCCCTTTGAGACAGTATTTTACTGCAGTGTGAATCTATAAACACAGGTGCTTTGGAAAATACTGCTAACTCCACTTCCCCTCTAGTTTTGGCAGATCTTGGAAAAGTTAGAGTGTTGTGGCAAATAGCCAGTCAACAGTGTTTATTGAACAGTGACTCGCTAGCAAACACTGGGCAGGGGAGAGGGAGACAGGAAAGGACCGCTGACTCAATCCCTATAGTCAACTTTATTTTTATTTACTTATTTGTTTTTTTAAAGTAGGCTCCATACCCAACGTGGACCCCAACTCGGGGCCCAAATTCACGACCTGAGATCAAGACCCGAGCTGAAATCAAGAGTCAGTAGCTTAACCGAGTGAGCCACCCAGGTGCCCCATGAATGTCAACTTTAAATGGGCAAACAAAACAAATACTCATGAAGTATTTAAAAAAAAATACATCTATGATTGGTTGAATTATGTTCCCTCGAAATTTATTTTCAATTCCTAACCTCTGCTATCTGGGGATGTCACCTTATTTGGAAATAGGGTCTCTGCGGATATAATCAAATTAAGATAAAATCACACTGGATTAGGATGGGTCCTAAATCCAATGACTGGTGTCTCTGTAAGAGACAGGAGAGGGGGACTTGGAATCAGGGATACAGAGGAGGCACACAGATGGAAGAAGCAGAGATGGGGGGGTTGCCGCTTCAAATCAAGGAATGCCTGGAGCCATCCGAAGCTGGAAGAGGCGAGGAAGGATTCTCCCCTAGGGCCTTCAGAGGGAGCGTGGCCCTGCCAACACCTTTAGTTTAGACCTCTGGCATTCAGAACTGTGGGATAATACATTTCTCTTGTTTTAAGACACCTAGTTTGTGTTACTTTGTTATGGGAGCCCTAGGAAACTAATACAACATTCACTGCTCCTATTTGACAATTTGCCAAGTATTTTAAATTTTTCTAAGGATGCAGCTGAGTGCTCCAGGCTCAGCGGCTACTAGAATTTAGAGGACTTCCATGTCAAGATGACAAAGCAGATTCATACTTCATAACCCTCATTGCTCCAGACTCTTAAGAAAGATCAAATATGAAAATAGAAAATCACAAAGACATGCATGACCCAAAATACAAAATGAATAGCTCTCTGAATAAGAAATAAAACAAGTATCCTAAATTGCTAGAGTCTTGAAGATCTCAGCTTGCTGGTCTCTAGGAAAGCAGCTAGATGAGTCAATGGGGCCAGCACTGTTCATTATGAGAGGGGTCACTGGATCCAGGCACACAGCTGGAGACCAGAGCTGGTGAATGAATCCCAAGGTCATCCCTGTACCCCAGTGTGATAGGCAGAATAATGGCCTCCCAAAGATGTCCACATCCTAATTCCTGGATCCAATGGATATGTTACATTACATGGCAAAGGGGAATTAAAGATGCAGATAGAATTAAGGTTGCTAATCAAATGCCCTTAAAATACAGAGATTATTCTGAACTATCTGGGTGGACCCAATATAATCATAAGGGTCCTTAAATGTGGAACAGACAGACAGAAGCATAGGTGTCAGAGTGATGGAACTTGAGAAAGTCCTGCCTGGCCACTGTTGACTTTGATTGTGGGAGGGGTCACAAACAAGGAATGAGGAAAGTCTCTAGATGCTGGAAAAGCAAAAGAATAGCTTCTCCCCTGGATCCTCCAGAAAGAAAGGCAGCCTTGTCAACACCCTGATTTTAGCCCAGTGAGACCCATGTTGACTCGTGACCTCCAGAACTGTAAAATAATAAATTTGTCTTGTTTAAGCCACTATGTCTGTGTGAATTTGTCATGGCACCAATACAATACAAATAACCCAGCACACGGGAAAGAAGGCTGAACACCAGCTGGGACCGGGGCTCCCCATAAGTGGTAATGCCAAGGAGGAGGGACGTCATGGGAGCAAAGCCACTGCCTGGCTCTGAGGATGAACTGCCCATGACTCCAACAGTTCCTGAAGCCATAACTCCACATGGCCATTAAAATTACTGGATTTAGAAATGGGGCTGGAGCAGAAGACATGAACAGACATTTCTGCAAAGAAGACACCCAAATGGCCAACAGACACATGAAAAAGTGCTCAATATCACTCAGCATGAGGGAAATACAAATCAAAACCTCAATGAGATATCACCTCACACCGGTCAGAATGGCTAAAATTAACAAGTCAGGACGCGACAGATGTTGGCGAGGATGCAGAGAAAGGGGATCCCTCCTACACTGTTGGTGGGAATGCAAGCTGGTGCAACCCCTCTGGAAAACAGTATGGAGGTTCCTCAAAAAGTTGAAAATAGAGCTACCTTACGACTCAGCAATTGCACTACTGGGTATTTACCCCAAAGATACAAATGTAGGGATCCGAAGGGATACATGCACCCCGATGTTTATAGCAGCAATGTCCACACTAGCCAAACTGTGGAATGAGCCAAGATGTCCATTGACAGATGAATGGATAAAGAAGAAGTGGTATATATATACAATGGAATATTATGTAGCCATCAAAAGGAATGAGATCTTGCCATTTGCAACGACGTGGATGGAACTGGAGGGTGTTATGCTAAGCGAAATAAGTCAATCAGAGAAAGACATGTATCATATGACCTCACTGATATGAGGAATTCTTAATCTCAGGAAACAAACTGAGGGTTGTTAAGGGAGGGGGGTTGGAGGGATGGAGTGGCTGGGTGATAGATATTGGGGAGGGTATGTGCTATGTTGAGCGCTGTGAATTTTGCAAGACTGTTGAATCACAGATCTGTACCTCTGAAACAAATAATGCAATATATGTTAAGAAAAAAAAAAAAGAAGACAGCAGGAGGGGAGGAATGAAGGGGGGGAAATCGGAGGGGGAGACCAAGCATGAGAGACAATGGACTCTGAAAAACAAACTGAGGGTTGGAGGAGAGGGGGGTCGGAGCATGGGTTAGCCTGGTGATGGGTATTAAAGAGGTCACCTTCTGCATCGAGCACTGGGTGTTATACACAAACAATGAATCAAATGAATAGATAATGAAGATGTGGTATATATATAATATATGTATGTACATACACACACACACACACACACACACACAATGGAATATTATGCAGCCATCAAAAAAATGAAATCTTGCCATTTGCAATGACGTGGATGGAACTGGAGGGTATTATGCTAAGTGAAATAAGTCAATCAGAGAAAGATAATTATCTTATGATCTCACCGATATGAGGAATTTGAGAAACAAGACAGAGGATCATAGGGGAGGGAAGGGAAAAATGAAACAAGATGAAACCAGAGAGGGAGACAAACCATAAGAGACTCTTAATCTCAGGAAACAAACTAAGCGTTGCTGGAGTGGAGGGGGGTAGAAGGGATGGGGTGGCTGGGTGATGGACACTGGGGAGGGTATGTGCTATGGTGAGCGCTGTAAATTGTGTAAGACTGATGAATCACAGACCTGTACCCCTGAAACAAATAATACATTATGTTTTCATTAAAAGAAAGAAAGAAAAAGAAAGAAAGAAAGAATTTAAGAAAGAAAGAATTTAAGAAAGAAAGAAAGAAAGGAAGGAAGAAAGAAAGGAAGGAAGGAAGGAAGGAAGGAAGGAAGGAAGGAAGGAAGGAAGAAAGAAAGAAAGAAAGAAAGAAAGAAAGAAAGAAAGAAAGAAAGAAAGAAAGAAAGAAAGAATTTAAGAAAGAAAGAAAGAAAGAAAGAAAGAAAAAGAAAGAAAGAAAGAAAGAAAGAAGAAAGAAAGAAAGAAAAGAAAGAAAGAAAGAAAGAAAGAAAGAAAGAAAGAAAGAAAGAAAGAAAGAAAGGAAGAAAGGAAGAAAGAAAGAAAGAAAGAAAGAAAGAAAGAAAGAAAGAAAGAAAGAAAGAAAGAAAGAAAGAAAGAAAGAAAGAAAGAAAAGAAATGGGGCCTGAAAGGGCCTGGTGGAATTGAATGCACCCCCAGCTGGACAGGTGAGTGGCAAAAAGACAGGACACAAGGGAGAGAAAAAAGACCCAAACCAGTTTGAGAAATTTGTATACAAAATATGCTTCCAAACCCAGATTCTAAAACCACATGAAGAAATTTAACGCAAAGAAAGACAACCAACACGACCAGAGCTCTGAAGAGGAATTCACTACTTGTAATATCCATTTTATAGAATGTCAGACAAAAACTTTAAAATAAGTATTGAAATAGTTCAAAGTACTAAAATTAGCTCAAAGTACTAAAAGCATTTAAAAAAAAAGATACTTGCAGGGCACTGGTTGACTCAGTCAGTTAAGCGTCTAACTCTTGATTTCGGCTCAGGTCATGATCTCAGGGTCATGAGTTCAAGCCTGGGGGCTCAATGCTCAGCAGGGAGTCTGCTTGGGGATCCTCCACCTCTTCCCATCTCCCCCACTCAAATAAATAAATAAATCTTAAAAAAAAAAAGATACTTGCTATGGACTGAACATTTGTGTCCCCCCCCACACCCTCTCCAAAATTCATATACCGCAACTCTAACCTCCAATGTGATAGCATTTGAAGATGGGGCTTTTGGGAGGTAATTAGGTCATTATGGTTCTCATAATGGGATTAGTTAAGAAGAGACAGGGGAGAGCTTGCTTCCTCTCTCTCTGCACTCCATCATGTTAGGATACAACAAGAAGATCAACCAGGAAGTGGGCCTTCACAAGTCACCAGATTTGCTGGCACCTTGATCTTGGACTCCCCAGCCTCAAGAACTGCGAGAAATAAATGTATAATCTATGGTAACTTGTTACAGCAGCCCCAAAATGACTACAACAATCCAGGAGCACAACCAATCAAGAATAAAAAACACTCATTAATATGAAACATGAAATAGAGAATATACACTCAAGTATGGTCAGAGGTGAAAAGCAACTCCCAAATTGGAATCCACTGTAAAACGGCAGTTAACACAGAGACATACAATCTCTTAACGTTAATCAATCCCTAAGAGGAACACGCCTGCCTCTATGGATATATGCATATATATATTTTTTTTTAATTTTGCAAAAGCAAATAGGGTCTGAGATGGACGCTTTTTCTGAAAGCAAACATCTTCCTGATAAAAGAACATATTGTTTGCTCAAAGGAGACAAGAGATTTGGGAGGGTGCGGTCATAATGGATCCTAAATTTGAAACCCTTTAACATAGAGCAAAGGAGAGCCTGGACTTCGCAAAGTAAAACGACCAGAAAAGGCTCGTATTTCCCCTGCTTTTTGCTCTTCATCTCTTCTGTCAGACACTGAGCCAGCAGCAGCCTGACTCCTGACCAAATGGCAAGCGTGGGGGTGGGGGGTGAAGATGGAAAAGACCAAACAAAAGCAATAGGGAACCCAAAGGTGGAAAAAAAAATAGTATTCCAAAAATAGAACCCAGCCACACTAGCAATAGGAATAAAAGAGATTCATTTTAACAGTTCAGTTTTTTCTAGACAGTTAATTAAGTCATGGCTTCTCTTGAGAACCCAATAAACAAATTATCTTTTTTTTTTAAGATTTTATTTATTTATTTGACAGAGACACAGTGAGAGAGGGAACACAAGCAGGGGGAGCGGGAGAGGGAGAAGCAGGCCTCCCAGGGAGCAGGGAGCCCGATGTGGGGACCCCGGGATCATGACCTGAGCCGAAGGCAGACGCTTAATGACTGGGCCACCCAGGCGCCCCTAAACAAATTATCTTGAAGAGAATTTTGCTTGTTGGGTTCTGCAGCCGAATAACACAGCAGCGCCACTGTTGTACCCAGAATTCTTACCTGCCTTGCAGGAAGACATCCCTGCCACACTCGGATACATGAGTTGTCTAATTCTGGCTCTGCCACCAGCTAATTTAGTTTCTTTGGATTAATGACGCCACATCTAAAAACGTTAGGATTGGATGTTCCCTCGAATCCCTTCTGGCTGTGTAATTTTTATTATCCTGTTTCACACTGATAGTAAAATATCCTAAATCCCCCGTCTTCTCACGTATGATTTAAAAGATTATGGATTGAAAAAAGAAGGATACACCAGCATTCTCAAAATCAAAATAAACTGCAATTAAAATAAAGGATTATTAATGTTCTCACTATATCATACACTATACTCTCAGATAACACAGCAGAAGTGTGAGTTTTCAATTGTTATTAATGACTGAGTACTATGCACCTGCAAGAGATTTTCCAAAACTGCGAAAATATATTCTAAGCTATGTACTATGAGGTACATAAAGAAATAAGAAAGCAAGTTTTAGTTTGGGTTAAGTTTTAAATACTGTTCCATTGTTTCTCCTTAATCAATATAAATTGAAAACAGATTCATCTAATTCACTTCAAGAACCTCGTAATGGATTTGGAAAGCCAATTCCAAGTCTCCCAGGCATTGAGCAAAAAATAAAGCATGAACGGTCTTCCATTAATGAGATGAGGCATAAAATAAAACTGTGACTCTCTATAAAAACTGAAACCATGCCCAGCTCTAGGGGCATGCAGACTTCAGGGACCACATGTGGTTAGGCCCAGGAGAGTACAGGAGAAGATTCAGGAAATGTCTTCTACGATTTCAAGAAAATGAGGAGTAAACCATATAAGATAACTGAGAACAAAACTGGTGAGTATTGGCAAGTAAAGTGTTGTCTTAAATACAGAGTAATTATGGACTAAATGATGGGTATATGGATTTTCTTTCATCTAGGCCTAAAAATCACACAACTCTGTATAAATTTAAATTTAAATTCATAGCCCAAAATATATTTTCCAGTTATTATTACATAATAAGCCACCCCAAAAGAATGGATTAAAATAATAATAATAATAATAATTTATGTTGCTCAGGAATCTGGTATTTACTGGACTCATCTAGAAGGTTGTTGCTCAGGGTCCTTTCATGGCCATAAGCAAATGACTAAGGTCATACTGTAGGCCTCTTCACTCACATGTCTGGTGCTTGGACTGGGAAAATCTAAAGAGCTGAAGACAGGGTTATCTGGGGCTTGGTGGGCATCCCTGTCTATCTTTATGTAGTCATTCCACATGGTGTTTCCACTTGGCAGCCTCAGGGTAGCCAGACTCCTAAAATGATGGCCAAAAGATTCCAGAGTTGAGTGTCACAAGAAAAAACTATTGGAGACATCATGGACTTTCCTAAGCTAGTCTTGAAAGTCATGCAGAATCACTTCCACCAAATCACATTCATGGAGGCAGCCACAAAGTTCCATCCAGGTTCAGTGCAATAGAGATTTCCCTTTCTTGTGGAAGTATGGCCAAGTTCTGGAAGAGCATGTGAGATGGGAAATCCTGGGGCATCTATTTTTGGAAAACACAATCTATCAAATGCTGTTTGGAGTAAGAGGACTTCATGATTTTAAGAAATCATTTCCAATTTACCGGGAGAAAACAAAGACTGTTGACCATCGTATTAGTTTTCTTTTGCTGCCTTAAAGAATTGCCACAAATGTAGTGACTTGAGAGGACACAAATTTATTTTTTTGCAATTCTGTAGTTCAGAAATCTGGTGTGGGTCTCACAGAGCTGAAATCAATGAGTCATCAGAGCTGTGTTCCCTTCTGGAAGCTCTAGGGGAGAATCAGTCTTCCTGATCACACAGACTGTTGTCAGAATTCAATCCCTTGCAGTTGTAGGGCTGGGGTGCCCATTTCCTGGCTGGCTGCCCCTGTTCTCAGGTTCTAGAGGCCACCTGCACTCCCCGCCTCAGGGCCCCCGTCCTCCGTCCCCAGCCAACAGCAGCTTCGCACTCTCATATCTCACCCCTCCTCCCTGTCTTCCATCATATCTTCCTGACCAACCCTTGATGGAGAAACTCTGCCTTTAAGGACTCACGTGATTCAACTGTGCCCGCCCTTGAAAATGTCTCAAGAGCTGTCACCTGAGTCACTTTTGTAGAGTTCTTTGCCAAGTAAAGTAACGTATATGAGGGACTAGGACTTGGGCACCTTTGGGAGCCATAATCCTGCCCATTGTAGACATAATGTGTTTGGTTAAATAGAGAGCATGGCAGCATCATTAAAGAAATCAATGTTAAAATGCAACGATTTGGGGGCCTCCATGAAGTGACTCCGCAAACATAACGCATATTTATTTAACCAAATGATTTCCCTTCTCACCCATGGTCAGCAGTATAAGATGACAAAAGTGCGCACCCTTAGGTCCATGAGTTTTTTCAGTGGAGAGAAAGGCCTTCTCACTAACTTTAATCAACTCTATTTTATATGCAATTACAATAAAGGTTACTCGGTTTCTAAGACCAAACAAATCCAGCAGTAACAAATACCAATCAACAATGACAAGTGACATCTGGCAAGAAAGAAGGAATCAGAAATTATAACATGTAAATACAATATCTAACACACACACACACACACACACACACTCATACATAGTAATCTAAAGTCATCTGTTGGGCGCCTGGGTGGCTCAGATGGTTGGGCGTCTGCCTTCAGCTCCGGTCATGATCCCAGGGTCCTGGGATCGAGTCCCGCATCGGGCTCCCTGCTCCTTGGAAGCCTGCTTCTCCCTCTGCTTCTCTCTCTCTCTCCCCGTCTCTCATGAATAAATAAATAAATAAAATCTTTAAAAAATAAATAAATAAAAATAAAGTCATCTGTTATCAGGACAGACATTGCCATTCGGTGAACATCACTACATGTCATTGAGAAATGACTCAATTATATTCAAAATATTCTTTTTATAAGTTTATACTATAGAAATATTTTACATCATTAGAAAAGGCTAATATTTTCTTAAGACAAGCCTGGGTGTACACGCGGTGTGGTGGACAGCCTGGCAGATTGGCTGCTCCCTCCATGCCTGCTGAGAAAGAAATGGAGCATAAGAGCACACTCCCTGGATGTGTGTGTTTGCACTGTGGGTGTGTGGCCCTGGCTGGGCAAGTCGCCATCTCTCCTCCTGGGACAGGCCTTCCGGGGCAAGGGCGGGGGGGGGGGGGCGGGTGGCAAGCCCTCAGGAGAAGCCAGGCTGCAGGACACGTGCGTGCGGGACCTTAACCACTTCCAGATTCCAAGTCCCACCCCCGTCCAGAGATCCAGGAGCACTTTCTGCCTTTGAGTCCCCCACTATCTTTCCAATCATTTCACTTATTTACTTACTTTGGCCTAACCTGGTCCCAATGAATTTCTCTTCCGTGTGACCAACAATTCATCACTAAGACGAATGGGCAAAATCTCAGTCATCTGAAAAACAATCCAGCTATCAAAAGGATCGATTCTCCAAATGCTCCAGATGGCTGTCAAGTTTTGTATTTTGTGTGGTTTACCAAAGTGCTTTTCGTTCAATATGAGTGTGTTTCAATAAACTATCCTTGCTTTGATTAGAAGAATATGGTTTCCCACCTCAATGGCTAGCTTTTAATGAAACAGATGTCTGCAGTTTTCTTTCAAATATGACCCAATAATTGAATTTGACCAATATGAGTTGAAATACAGTGTTTTTCAAATAATGGGCTTATCATCAGTTTTAATATATCTCAACACGAGCCTTTTTGAAGTTAAGAAATTAAATCAGCATAGATATTATAGGTTTCAAAGGAAGCCCCTGTCATTTTTTTTAACCAAGAAATCTGTATTTTTAGAAAAAATAAATCACATTAGCATTATAGACAACAGGACTTATTCCTGGAAAAACGTCATTAGTGAGATTAGAATTTGAGGATGTTTGAGGTTCAATGATTTGTATCAGTCGGGGGCAAGGTAGGAACACAGAATGCATCCCCCGTGATTCAACAGACTGAAGTTAATAATATGAGGCACCGGTAACATAGCACTGTTTGATCTGAAAGGGTAAACAGGGAACAGAGAGAGGCCAGCTGGGGATGAGAGCAATAACAGCTGGGGTGCTCCCTATGGCAGGTCTAGGTAGAAAGACCAAGGCCAGAATCTCCATGTAACAGCAAGCAGTAGCTGATGAGTCCACAGGAAGTATAGAGAAAGAGGGCGAAATACCTGGCTTTGTCTAGTGGCTGGCCTTCACTGGTGGCCAGTGGGGAAGGGAGCCCAGGCAAGGTAAATTACAGGAGTGGAACCCCTGCCCACTGAGCAGATCAGAGAAGATCTGGAAAAGATTCTGAGTACAGACAGGCAAACAGTCAGCACAACAACTGTGCAGATTTTTACACCTTAAAGAAAACATTAGAACACGTGGAGTGAAAGAGGCAATTGCCTCCAACACAGAAGAGTATTCCAGCTAAAATCCACTTAACTATCCCCATTGATCAGGCTATGTTATGTAAATACAGAAACCTAAAATACACAAGATAATCCAGAAGTCAAATAGGAAAAATCAGCAAAGATTGTGCTTTATTGCCCTCTGGCATACAGGAACGAGCATGGCCTACCGTACTTGTGCATGCATGTATTAGCATATAAACATACTAGTAATCTGTCCTGTGAGCAAATAAAACACCACTTATTGTCATTACTATTATTGTCTATAATTATCAAATATTAATAATTGTAACTAATTTTATGAAATATGGTAGAAAACATTACGGTTGCCTTCCAAAAGAGACTCCGCCCCTCTTTCGCTATTTCACAGCCTTATCGTTTGGATGGGTGTGATCACAGCCCTATGGGGAGAATAAAGTCATGATATGTTTAAACCATTCAGGGAAATCCCGTTAAGTCTGACAACAGTAGTTCAGAGGTGGTCACCAACCCAGGCATAAAGTAATCAGCATATGATATTCCCTTGGCTACAGAACTTGCACAGGAATTGTCCATTCAAAATTCTATTCAGTGATTGTAAAAGTGAAGCTCTACCTCCCTTCTCTTGGAGGTGTATGTGCAAGTATGAGACCTCAATTCCTTATGATAGCTATCCTATGACCAGGAAAGAACTCAGCATGGAAACAAAGTCTGACCTCCTTGGTACACAGAAGATGTCAAAACCAAGTAGATCACAGAAGAATGAAGACAGCCCTGATCAAACCATACCTGACTTCCATTTACTTCTGAATACTTCAGATATGTGAGTCAGTAAATCTCCTAGACTCTTTAAACCAGTTAAAGATTATTTTTTCATCATCCTAGTTGTTAACAACCCACACCAAATACTAGAGACATTGCTACATACTTACATGGGCTATTTCACTTAATTCTGCCCAAATCCAGGGAAGTAGGTTTTATTACTGCCTCCATTTTATATTTGAGGAAAATGAGAAATGCAACTTGTCCAAATTCCTATAGTTTCTAAAGCATGAAGAGAGTTTAGATCTGATCCATCTGTCTTTCAAGCCTATGCTCTTAACCATGGCACCACATGTTCCCCACACCCACCTTTTTGCTCCAGAACATTTCTTTAATGGATAGCTCTATTGGCCTTCCGTTACAGGAGGAATTGTTTATTTCATTTTTTAATTTTTATTTATTTATATTTTTAATTCCAGTGTAGTTAACATACAGTGTTTTATTAGTTTCAGGTGTGCAATATAGTGATTCAACAATTCATTACTCAGTGCTCATTACGATAAGTGTATTCTTCTTTTTATAGGTCTGATTCTGCTTTCTGTTTATTCATTTTTTTAAATTTGTTATTTTATTTCATGTTTTTAAAGATTTTTATTTATTTGAGAGAGGGAGAGAGTGAGCAATCATGACCCAGGAGAGGGACAAGTAGACTCCCCAAAGAGCAAAGAGCCCAACATGGTGCTCTATCCCAGGACCCTGAGCCATGACCTAAGCCAAAGGCAGATGCTTAACCAACCGAGCCACCCAGGTGCCCTTATTTTATTTTATTTTATTTTATTTTAGATTCCAGGATAATTAACATACAGTATCATGTAAGTTTTAGGCTTACACGGGAAATTTTTTTAAATAAATGACTTTATAAAACCCAAAGCAGAAAACATGAGGACAAGTTTGAGACTGCTCAAATATATATAATTAAACCGAGTTAAACAAAAATACAATCAAATTTGGCAGTTTTTACCAAAACAAATCATTCAGGGACATTAGGTATCCATGGGCTATCTTGACCACACAGATTAAAATGTCAAATTTTAAGAAATACTTCTAAAGAAAGGTAAATAAAAGTGGATCTCACAAGGGCATCCCATTTTGTTTTTAAAACTGGGGAAAAGTGTTGGTTGTAACTGAACAATGTGAACATCGTAAAATTTAGGGTTCTCTTAAGACTATGATTCCTTGGGGCGCCTGGGTGGCTTAGTTGGTTAAGCATCTGCCTTCGGCTCAGGTCACGGTCCCAGGGTCCTGGGATCGAGCCCCTCATCGGGCTCCCTGCTCATCGGGAAGCCTGCTTCTCCCTCTCCCTCTCCTCTCTCGCTGGTCTCTGTCAAATAAATAAAATCTTTAAAAAAAAAAAAAAAGACTGTGATTCCTTGGCTTGCACTGATGGCTTTCTAAATAGATTTCAGCATATGTACTCAAAAGTCATTCCTGCATAAAAGATTTTGGGCAAAAATACCATATATATTATGGTATATACACACACATGAAGAATTCTATATATACATGTGTAAGGTGATGTATGGAAGAGTATATACACATATAACTCACATGTATATGGACTTTATCTATCATCTATCTATCTATCTAATCTATCCACCCAAATTTACCCTTATCCCCTAGGTACATATAAATTACGCTGTTCTTGTAGCATTCTTTCTCACAATCAAGTAAACAAAATATCTACTCACTAAGGTTTTACACTGTCCCCCAACAAAACCATGTGCTAGCATCCATGATACACAGAGTCTCTTCTAAAACTAAGTACAAGATACACTAGGTTTGTTCACATTCCCCAAAAGCTTTCTTCCCCCAATAGTTAAGTTCCATAGTTACCCTAAGGATTCAGAACATGTTGTAGCAACAATTGCTACATCATCTCTACAGAACTGAATTACCCCACTCTAATTCTTCTTGCTGTTGGGAACTGGCAAGTACACTGGAGAAAACCATCTCTTTTGTGGGCTTCCAAAGAACAAATACGTATTTACCTCTGGAAAAGGTCCCTGCCTGAGAAACCAATTAGAAGCTATTCTTGGCAGAATTTTTTTCTTTCGACCTATTGTCGACATCTTGACTCCAATGCATGCCCATTTTCCTTAAATAGAAACCACAAGGTCTACACTGAATCTTTCAGAAAGAGCAAAAGGTAGAGGCTCTTGGAAACCTGGCTCTTAAAACAGGAAGCTAAGACAGTATGTTGTATATGGATATTTCTCTTGTTTAAAGAAGCAATAACATTGAAATCGACTAAACCCACTAAAAACTATATAGACAAGTGTTACTCAAATGAGAATTTCCACCCAGGGGGATTTGGACCTGTTTAAGGTCCTATTTCCCACCACTTGGCCGCTCCAGGAAAGCAATAATATCCTATTCTTTGCATTAAGAGACCTGAAGGCCCAGCTCATAGGCATTCACTTCTTGGGGAAATCTTGTTAGCAAATATATCCCTTGGACAGAAGTAAATCTTCAAAGAAATCTGACACCAAACAGACAAGTTTTGAGAAAATTTCCAGGGAGAGGGTCAGGAAAAGCCTGGAGCATATAATTACTTGCAGCCTGAGCTGCAAGAGGCTGGTATCTGAGCAGAAGGATGCTGGGCCCCAGAGTCAGACAGAGCTGGCTTGGTACCTGGGCTTGCTACCTGCCCACTGGGAGACATTTGGTAAGTCTTTCCATGGGTCTCTCTATGCTTTGGTTTTCTCAGTTTTGGTTTTTGTTTTTTGTTTGTTTGTTTGTTTTAAGTCAGAATGAAACCTACTTCAAGGGATTATTGTTCTAAACAGATAAGATAATGTAAAGCTCCTGGCTCTTCTAAATTCTCAGCCAACTGTTCTGGTCATCACTGAACCCTCAACCACCCACCTCCAAACACGCCCTCACTGCAGATCCACGTCAACCTGCAAACAGAGAGCTGTGTTCTCAAGACCCAAGACACAAAGCCTCATTTTCTTCATCCCTTCCTGCAGCCAGGGAAACTCTAAGAATGGCCCCTAAGAAGCCACAGCTTGATCCCTGGATCCTGTGAATCTGAAGAGACACTTCTCCCATCTTCACTCTCATCAAACACAGCACAGTGACGGTGTTGTGCTAGATGGCACAATGGGCCTTATATTAGGGAGATGACTTGGGGGTGATCATATGGGTCCTTGGGGCAAACAGCTTTCCCAGCTGGTAGGAGAAGGACATGTCATAGAGACGGACAATGTGAGAAGGGCTGGATATACCATCACTGGCTTAAAGACAGGGAGACCACATAGGCAATAATGTGATGATCTTAAGGAGCTGGGAGAGAGGCCCACAGCCTCCAGCCACTGAGTGAGGAATGGGACCTCGGTCCTACAGGTGCACAGGACTGATTTCTACCAAAGCCTGAATGACCTTGGAAGTGAATTCTTCCGCAGAGACCCCAGGAAGGAAGGCAGCCCTGCTGATGCTGATTTCAACTTTGTGGGACCATACCAGTCTTCTGCTCTGCATAGCTGTGAGACAAGAACTTTGTGTGGCTTTAAGTCACTGTAATTTTGGTAATACGTTACACAGCAATAGACTACCGCTTTCCTTCCAGAGAGATAGAGAGTGAGAAACGGGCCCAGACAGACAGACACCACAAATGGAGCAAAATCAACAGTCAACAATCTGTGAATCTAGGTAAAGGGTGTAAGAGACTTCGTATAATGAGTGCAACTTCTCTGTAAATTTGAAAATACAGCCAAAACCAAAAAAGTTAGAAAGAATGAAAGCACGGGGTGAAATAAAAGCCTTTGATATCTGCATAACTACCAGGAGATCATGCAAATTCATAACCCTTCAGTGCGTAGGAGCCTTGGGTTGTCTGGGGCTGGTGGTCCCCCATGAGAAGACAGGCATCCAGGGACCGTGAGAATACATTCTCGGGTCTATTTCAGACAGTACAAGGTCAAAAGAGGCTTCTCTTTTTAATTTGGGCATCGCCATCTTAAAAAAACAAAAAAACAAAACAATGATCTCTGCCAGAATCTCTTTATAGCAGGTTCATGGACGCGATGGGGCCATAAATCTGCTGATACCGTATTGTACCAAAGCTGGGTATCAGCAGATCGAAACATGGGTGAGGATTCCCTTGGCAATGTCTCAAAACACCTTTGTGTGACAAAAGAGAGATTTTTCACACCACAAAGGAACTTTTCTGACACCAGCTTGTTGTGTTAACAATGCAGACTCAAAAATTAGTACAGGCACAATAATGCCCACGCCGGGTCCATCTGTCAGTGGCTTACAGGGCTCCTTCTCCACAAAGTAAAACAAACACGGATAAGCAGAGTCTATGTGTTATTGATTTCTCTGCTTCACACTTGCTAAAAAATATATTTTAGAGTCTAGACATAAAAGTCAAACATTGCTCAACTTATGTTTTAAAATATCCTCCAGGTCCGCTTTCTGTATTTTCTCCATCAATTCTCTCAGTTCTGCATTTTTCATTAAGCTTCTTGGATTAACTTGCATCCCCATACCTCCTGTCAATAGTACTCCAAGATATTTTGACATTGATTAGCAACATCAATTTCAGTTTGATGCCATGTGTTATGCACTGTGGGACTTCAGCGTGTCTTTTCTTTCTTTGTTTTTTTTTTTTTTTCCTAAGCTAATTTGAATTCCTGTATCTCCTGGCATGTAGGAACATTCTGATCCTACAAAGCATTTTCAGAAAGAAGAAAATCAGACGTTTCTCTTTGAGTTTCACCTCTCTTCTGTCCATGGGAAACCATCGCTTTTGCTTTTAATAACTCGCCAGTGGCCACAGGGGTAAAGCCAGGACTCACTGAATCACCATTGACTCTCTTTAGGACCAAAGCACGAGATGCACAGGGAAAGCACCCCTGCCTTCTTCCAAGGAAGCTCGTTCATTTCTGGACAATGATAATGCTTTCTTAGATGATGCTGCCCTGTGTGGGTACGAATTTGCATCTGTGTAATTTCTAACCATTGTTCTTTGGCCCTTTATGTCCATATGGGTTAAAACTATGCTCTCTTCCAGATGACTTCTCCTCTAACCTGTGAAGACATCTGACTCCTTCCCAGTCCCCCACCCCTCTTGTTTCCAGGTGGAGTATACCCAAGCTTTCATAAGGCTTACCTGTGAGTACCTCACACCTGGGCACCCTCCCCTGGACCTGCTCCCTTTGATGCCTGCAAAACCCTCTTGTCATCTCTAACTGATGTGTTATACTACAAAGGACTACAATCCTAAAAAGACTAAGCTATTTTATTATAACTAATAGGTCTAGACATCTTGTAGGCTTTCGAATCCGAGGACAGCCCAAGACCCTAATAACTTCCTATGATCCTACTAACCGACGCAAAATAAGTCAGGGTATAAAACTTTACAAAGAATGGGGCGTCCAGGTGGCTCAGTCGGTTAAGCATCCAACTCTTGGTTTCGGCTCAGGTCATGATCTCAGAGTTGTGGGATTGGGCCTGCATCAGGCTCCCTGCTCAGTGCAGAGTCTGCTTGTCCCTCCCCCAATTCTTCTCCCCCTGATTGCATGCTCTCTCTCCCTGTTTCAAATAAATAAATATATAAAATTAAAAAAAAAAAAAACTTTACAAAGAATGGGGTGCCTGGGTGGTATAGTCAGTTATCCTCTGACTCTTGGTTTCAGCTCAGGTTGTGATCTCAGATCATGAGATAGAGCTGTGCTGGGCTCCATGCTCAGCGGGGAGTCTGCTTGACATTCTCCCTCCCTCTGCCCCTCCCACTTGTGCTTGTTCTCTCTCTCTCTTTCTCACATAAATAAATCTCTGGGGCGCCTGGGTGGCTCAATCAGCTAAGCGTCTGCCTTCAATTCAGGTCATGAGGCCATGGTTGTGGGATCAAGTCCCACGTCTGGCTCCCTGCTCAGCGGAGAGTCTGCTTCTCCCTCTGCCCTTCCCTGCTAGTGTGCACGCACGCACTCTCATTCTCTCTCTCAAATAAAGTCTTTAACAAATAAATAAAATAACTCTTTTTAAAAGACTTTACAAAGAATGAGTGCTAATACCACCCTAAACTAACACAACTGAGTGAAAACATAAAGCTGCAGTTCCTCATGTTAAACCCTCAGTCTTGTGACTCTATATTTCCCTATCTTTTAAACACATTAAAATGTTCTATTTAGAAGAATGGCAGTATCTTAATGTTTAATCCTCTCATACAGGGAATTTGAGGGAGTAAAAAATATATATACTTCACATTGGTCCAGGAAACTCTTTATATTTTAGTCACCTTAAGGCAAAGAGCCACAGTTTCAGTTGCTTGTATGTAAAACGCAGCAGTGGTGCTCATGGAACAGAATTGATTTTTTTTCAATTACCATGAGCTGTTTTTGCATTTTGGAGAAATGAAGAATTTGGGTCTAGATGTCATTGTCCTTCCTCACATTCTGAATAAGAGTGTTCATGTAAGTTTGCAAAATAAGGCCTCAGGTCGCCCTTAGATCTATATTTAAAATTGTGAAATCGTAGAGAAATATAAAAAGTGCCTACCAAATACAAATGTTCTCCTATGAAATTAAAATTGCCATTCCAGCTAGTTCTGCTTATAAACTCCTTTCATTTCCAGAGGTTGCTCTTCCTCATGTCTCTCTGGAGTTGTGACCAGCTGTTCTTGTTACTTGAATGTTTGATAGGAAAACACCTGGAAATAAATGGCCTCCACAGGGAAATGTGTTGCACATTTGCCAAAAACGAAAGGCAGACAAGAATGGCTCCAAGCAAATAACTTTGCAACTCCATTAAAAAATAATAATAATAAAACATCATAAGGTACAAATTTCACATAGGTAGGAAATCCAACTTTCATAGAAGTCTGACTCTTTAACAAGAATGCAATAGTCAGGTTTACTGTTTTATTTTTTTATCTATTATGAATGCTATGGTTGACTTCAGCTGTTTTTTTTTTTAATCCAAACCTCAGATCGAAAACTATATATGGCTAATGAATTAAATCTGCAATAGTTAATATGTACCTCCAAAAAATACATTTTGGAGAACTGTAAAATTTTCTGCTTTGAACTTACACTGAATCTTATACCAAGATTCTCACCCATTCCCTTTAATTCCTTCTTGAGTCAGCAATTCCAGAGACAGAATATAAAGGGTGAACACAGGCCAAATTATGAGGAAGACTAACTCCATGAACCCTAGGATTTTATGGCTTGGTCCAAGCGTGACGTGTAGTATCTTAAATAGGTACCCAGTGTGAACCAGCACCCAATGATTTTACTTTTGTTAACACACACACACACACACACACACACACACACGCTGTAGAAAAAGTCCCGAAGTAGACATGGTAGATTGCTAACGGTAGTTTCTTCTGAGGTTGGACCTGGAAGTGGAGAGGGACAGAATTCCCAATTTTGCTCCTTTGGACTTTTCAATATGTTTCACATTGAAAACAAACCAAAAAATTAAACAAGAGGAAGATAACAGATTTTGCTACTGTGAGCCATGGGATAAAACGCCTGTGAGGAACAGTCACGCCACTGTGCTCAGGTCTAAGATTGAGTGTGTGATACCAACTGTTTTCTCCTGTGTCAGCCCTCGAGCTCCCTGGGACAGCTCTCTACTGTCACTACTGTCAGCAGGACAGACACTCTCTTTTTCACTTTACCAATTAGTACAGTGGGGCTCAGACAAAGGAGTCTTGAACGATTTCATACAGGGATACATACCACAAGGCATACAACCTTGCTGGAAACATTTCATTCAGAAAACGCACAGTGAGTACTGAAAATGTACCAGGAAGCAAAATAATGTCAACACATGTTTCAAAAATCTTTTTAGAGAAGCACCACTGACAAAATGAGATAACTCTAGCTAACGGTGACAAAGCAAGTTTTAGGACCTCTGTGTATTTTGAGAAGGCAGTCACTGCTGCCAACTGCTGTATTTCCTCATCTTCAGTGATGTATTATTATTGTTATTATGATTATCATTATTATTATTTGCTTCTTGCCTTGTTATTGCAGGTTAGGAATGTTTTAAATTAGTTGACTCATGGGGCACCTGGGTGGCTAGTCAGTTAAATGTCCGACTCTTGCTTTCGGCTCAGGTCATGATCTCAGGGTCTTGAGATCAAGCCCCGCGTCAGGCTCCATACTCAACAGGGAGTCTGCTTGGGATTCTCTCTCTTCCTCTCTCTCTCGGCTCCTCTCCCCTACATACTCTCTAAAATAATAAATAAATAAATCTTTTAAGTTAGTTTACTCATTTTTTTCAGCTTATGTCTTTCTTCCTGGGCATTCCTTGCTTTGCCCTTCAATGTTCTGTCAGGTTTTCAATCACACAAAGATTCATTATGCCTTCACTGGATAATTATTCACCATGCAATTTGTGTTGTCTGTGACTATTCTGAAATATTCATGGTACATTAATTGTTTTACCTGGATAACAGATCTCAGCAATAGCATATTCCGATTAGGGTATCACTCAAGTTGATTATACACCAACTAGATCTTGAGCACCAAATAGATCTTGAGCACTTCGCATGGTGACAATGGATAGAAAATGCCATAAAGTATCTGCCTTAGGTGAAACAAGGCAAACAAGAACATAGAAATGAAATAATTATTTATTAAAAATGCTCTATTGTAGTAGGTGCCAAATGACTTACCATAGTAATGAAATGACTACCTGTCAATGACATGCTGTTTTGATACTTCATTATGGGCCAAAAAAAAAAAAAAAAAAGCAAGGAGAAAACAACTTGTGTGCCTCCTCTGTGCGAGGCACTGTGAATGGAGCATGAGAAACAAAATCATACTTAAAGTATCACCTGTGCCTTCAAGGAATGCACAGCCAAATTGGGGCCAAACACACAAAAAGAGAGCATTTCTAGAGAGCAAGGTGATTGCTCTGATAGAGATAAATAAGAATGCTTTGGATGTGGAGTTAGTTGTGATCAGAGAAAGTTTCCTGGAGGAGACGGCACTTGATCCAAAACTATAAAGGTGGGTGAGGTTAGACAAATAGCAGTGGTAAATAGAAGTCATCCCACAAACAAGCAAATGTTCCTAGGAATGTTCTAGACATTTTTGCTCCCAATCAAATTAAAAATGCCTGTTTTCCCAGACTTAAACACACAAGCACCAAAACTGGGTACTTTTTAAAAATACAAGTTGACATGTGAAAATGTAATCTCATTTTGGGTTTTAATATGCAAATACAGAACTCTTACCTTTAGTGATTATATTACCTAAGGAGGGTCAAAAGAAAACTAAAGCTGCAATCACAAGGAAAGCAGATTATAAGCCTATAGGGGCTGGCAGCCAAGGAGCAAGAGATGTGAGAACTTTCTTTCCAAATGGGTATCTTACACAAGTCCGCAGCTTTAAGTTATCTAGCAAAGATTAGCAAAGTGGATCCAATAATGAGTTTTCCCTAAAAAAAAGAAAGATTTTTAGTGGCAAGCTAAATTTCAAAAAAGTACAGTTTATATTTTAGAATCTTTAAAAATTTTATTTCAGGCTGAAGATACATTTGTTTGCTTGCTTGCTTGTCTTACATACATAAATTATACATAAATTAGAATTATAAAAATCTAATTTATCTGTGCTATTTGAAGAACCAAATTTCCCCAAAGCCATATTTAATAATACCACATCATTTCACAACCATGGTAGTGATAAACATCATTTCAAAACAGAGGATTTGAATATTATTTATTCACCTGATTATCACTTTAATCTTCCTGAAGTTCTTTAGTCATATTACATGAACTAAGAAATCAGACTTTATCAATATAACCAATTCCTGTTTAAACTAAATTAATTATGACTAGATTAATGCTTATGGATTACTAAAATGGTTTTAATGCTACTTTTAAAAGTTTTTAGTTCCACTTTTATGTTGCAAAAGAAAAAAAAAAATAGGACGGGGTGCCTGGGTGGCAGAGTTGATTGAGCATTGACTTTTGGTTTTGGCTCAGGGTCATGAGACAGAGCCCCACTGTGGGCTCTGTGCCCAGTGTGGAGTCTGCTTGGGATTCTCTGTCTCCCTTTCCCTCTGCCCCTCCCTCCATGCTTGCTCTCTCTCTCTCTCTCAAATAAATAAATCTTTTAAAAAAGCATATTGCAGAAGTTGATAACCAATATGGAAACTGAGTCTATGATAAGCCTTCACGTCAAAGCAGTGGAGAAAAAATGATTTACTTTTTAAAAATGGTATTTAGATAATTGCTTAGTAGTGTGGGAAAAGTTAAAATGAGATATTAGAAGAAAGCATGGATAAATTTCTATAAACTAGTATTAGGGAAAGCTTTTCTAAACTATGTCTCAAAATCTAGAAATAATATATGATCAGTAAATTTGACCATGTAAAAAAAAATATGTGGTGAAAATACCAGAGCAAATAAAAAGATAAATTATAAACTAGGACAATATTTGCAATTTATATCCTTACTATATGAAGAGCACCTAAAAATGAAGAAGACCCAAAGACAAAAATGGGCAAGAGCCATGCACAGGGAGTTCACAGAAAAATGAATGTAAATTGCTCTTCACTTAAAAATAAAGATATTCAACCTTACTTATTTCTTCCAAGAGAAATAAAGATTAGAAATACCCGGAGATATCATTTTGTTGGAGGAAGTAATCAAGAGGACATAGCCACTAGTTGACCCAAGAGCTGGACCCAGGCAACTGGAGGGTCTTTGATCCCTTCCACTATCCTTGGAATGTGTATTTCACCCACTGGTCCCACAGTGGAAACTGTTCCAAGGAGACAGTCTTGAGAGAGTAAGATGTTGTTGAGAAAATCTGGATGGCATACAAGACTGAACCCAGTTAAGGTCTCTATATAAACTTTTAAGATCCCAAAAGGCAGATGTGGAGATCTGCTCTTCTTGCAGCTGCCCAAGAAAAGCCTTGTAAGTAGATTGATTCCCTTGCTTATTAAACCTGTCTGTCACCTGCCAATCTGAAGGTCTCTCCTTGCCCTCCATGTACCGGGACCAGTTTGTAAACCAACATACTCATCACCTATTTTATTGCAAACAGGTGGACCATTTACTTGCTTGACAAGATTGAAAAAAAGCAGACACTTTCCATACATTGTTGCTAGGAAGGAAAAATGGTACAACACCCATATAGAGGAGAGTCTAGCAATGTATGTCATTTGCAAATATATAACTCATTTGCACCAAGGTTTAATTTTGGGGTCTGACATCAGTAGTGAGGCAAAATTACCTCTATACTAAATTTGCTTTGGTTTCACAGAATAAAGCTTAATAGAAAAACTGAACAGGATCAAACTGTTTCCAAGTAACTTAATTCATAAAAGTCAAAAGCAAAGTGAAACAGATAAACCTAACTACTACTGCAATTGCTTAACAACCCAGGAAGTATTTAATTCAAGTGAATTTAAAACAAAGCAATTTGACTAGTGGGAGACATCCTCAAAACAGAGAAATCTTAAACTGTGTTGAGTAATACTGCTTACAATAATATTGATACTCTTAGTCTATATATATATATAGATAGATAGATAGATAGATAGATAGATAGATACACACAAACACGTACAGACACACATACACAAAGTAGGATAAAGGAAATGAGGAATTATTTTAATCAAGATTTCATTGTAAAAGATATATAAATATTAAATCCAAGAATGAAAACTTGATGGGTATTAAGAAGGGGACGTGTTGTGATGAGCACTGGGTGTTATATGCAACTAATGAATCATTGAACACTGTATCAAAAACTAATGATGTACTATATGTTGGCTAACTGAACATAATAAATATATATATGTGTATGTATATACATATATATACATATAATTCTAAATTTGAATCAGAAATATCAGTATGAGCATGTAATACATTTTCTCTGGAAAATTAAAAACAAAAACATACCTAGCTACCTCCATTGAAAAGTCCTGGAAATAATTACCCAGCTCAGAAGTGGGGAGCCCTCAGTCTCCAGATTTTTAAATCTAAATACCATTTCCCACTAAAATTAAAAAAGATGCTTGGAATAAATAACTGAAAGCCCACTAGAGAGTACAGATGGGTGAGCTTTGAGGAGAATGATTCTATATAACACCAGCAGTTGACCGAACATAGAGGGGAAAGAAGAACAAGAAAAATAAGTGGACTCCAAGGAGCAAATCTAAGAAAATGATTGTGTTATTAACAAACAGGTAATTTAGCAGAAATAACTAAATCTCAGTTTTATAAGACTCAAAAATGGGGCACCCGGTGGCTTAGTTGGTGAAGCGTCTGCTTTGGGCTTAGGTCATGATCCTGGGGCCCTGGGATCGAGCTCTTTGTCAGGCTCCCTGCTAAGTGGGGAGCTTGCTTCTCCGTCTCCCTCTGCTCCTCCCTGCCCCACTCATTCTCTCTCTCTCAAAATAAATAAATAATCTTAAAAAAAAAAAACTCAAAAATGGTGCAGTATATTCTTCCCAAAGATTCTGCTGACTTCCTGTGTGCATATATGTATCATACATCTGCATGACCTCTTGTCCCTACCCCATGTTATATTCACCTTCCTCTGCCTTAGTTGGTGCTGTTTTGTGAAAGGCCATGTTCTCATCTTTATTCTGATCCACCATTTCATAAGAGTGTCTTACACAGTGATTCCAACCATTGTTATTCCCCCCCTTCCCTAACTCCCAAAGAGATGCTTTCTATGGACATTGTAGCATATTTTTCTGCCACCAAATACATAATCCATTCTCTTTCATGCAGTGATATTAACTGTTTATTTCTTCAGATCGTTACTTTTACTTTAAGACTTTTCTCTTCCATACTTTCATCAAGTCCAAACGATATCTTATAGTTATGCTTGGCTGTGTGCCTGGACTAGCAGTCAATCATTGTGAACAGAGGTTTGACTACAATCATGCAGGGCCAGGACCAAGGTGAAGAAAGTAAGGTGCCGTAGGATGCCTACATTAAGGCACTTACACTCAGGATTGTTCAAGTGCTAACTCTGAAGTGTAAATGGTTTAATATTACTGAGAACTCAGCAGTAAGGATGTGGAATGCTGAGAGGTCAGACTGGAAAAGTAGATAAGGGCTCCATCATAGAAAATCCTGCATGTCCTGAAATGGAATAAAATTCTATCCTCAAAGTAAAGTGGAGCAAAAATGCAGTATAGGCCAGGGGAGGGACATGAGTTCAGATGGGTGTGTTAGAATGACCTTGTATGAGCCTAGAGAATGGGCTAGAAAGGACAAGGCAAGAGTCAGGCCAAGAGAGAGAAATGTTTAAGTTGTTTCATCCATGGCAGTGGCAGTAAGAGTGGAAGAGAGGGTTACTCAAGAGATCAAAGATGAAAGATTCAGGGAACGAGGAAGGAATCAAGGATGGAAATCAAGAGGACCACCATGTTTCTGCTTGGCCTCCTGGGATAATGGAAATACCATCTGCCAAGACTGGTCTTTCTCAAGGCTGTTCAGAATGAGTATGATCTTGAAGAATAAGTAGGGACTATGCATGTGGAAATGAGGAAGAGGGCCTAGAGCTGAAGAGAACAGTCCTTAGACAGGTTCAAAACAATGGAAGAAAAGCTCTTTTCTGATGACTTTGATATGTGGCCAGATCTGGGGACATCACAACCCTTGTCATTCAACGACTTTGGATAGCACACTTAAAAACTCTAACACTCAGAATACTCCACTGAGAAGGGAAGAGTTGACAAGATGCTCTCAGGCCCCACCCAGCATCCACCCTGTATGCTGCTGTCTGCCTGTTCCTAAGTCTTTTCTCATTTGGAAAGTCAGAATTAGCAGCCTATCAAGACAGCTACAAGAGTGAGTCCCAGCAGACTCCACTGAGACCAGGAAACTGGAGTGGGGGACGGTTACAAAGCAAGGGAGAAATAGCAGCACTTGGACAAACAAAACTATATGGCCTCTAGAAACTACAGAGATAGAAGAACTTTGGGAGATTAACACAATCCCCTGTGAGGAAGTGCTCTCACAATTAGTCATGTTAAATTGCCAAGGTACATTATCAGCAGGAGCCCACAGCTGCCCCATCTCAGCACTGGGGAATGTTATTTTTACTCCTACAGTTACAGCAAGACTCTAATTACCCAAACTGCCGATGTCACCTTAATTACAGTTTTATTTAATGATCACATTGGGCACTGCTATATGACGTGGAGTTTTTAAAAGTAAAATATGGCAGAGAAATGAAGCTCTTGGCTCCCAACGCGTTGTCATTCAGCTCATTGGGGGGCATAAACTTAAGGGAAGTTGGCAAAGAGCTCCAATTCAGAGGTAATGTTGAAATTTAAATTTGGTATTTGTTGTTACAAGGGTAAAAAAAGAAAAGAAAAGAAAAGAAAAAACAGCACATTTAAAAAATGCAAGTTCATACTTTCCCAATCAGCATTACTGAAAAAAAACAATCATTGATACTTGTATTTCTCAGCACACAGAACTCTATTAGAAACACAACCAAATTGTGAGGGAGAGCTCTTACGTGTGCTAATGATTTGCACATTTCCTGAATGACTGTACTAGGCAAACTCCAAGCTCGTAATTTATTAGTGGCAGTAACTGACAAAGACATACATTAACTGCACAGAAACAGCTAGGTGCTAAACAATCTCTGAAATGGTGTGACTAGTGATAATAGCCAGGTATAGTTAATCAAAAAAGATTTCCTATTGTATTGCAAATTTTAAAAGGTTCAATATTGAATCCACCTTAGAAAATACCTCTTTCATCTCCTTCATCCTATTGGCAATGAGAGTGAGGCTCACAGAGGTCAGGGCTTTCCCAAGCTGCACAATAAATGAGTGACATTATAATCCAGGCACTCTGAGACTTGGTGCTGCCCAGGGTCAAATCTTGAGCAGCTTTCAGAAGAAAACAGAAAGTGTGTGTGTGGGCATGCTTGTGTGTGTGGCAGAGGTGGCAAATACAGGGTTATCGATTTGCAAATACTATCTCCAACATGCCCAAAGATAGAGGCACAAGTACGTGTCTTGATTTGTTATGTGAATAGAAGAGAATGACACAGAAGACAGGAGAAAACTTAGGACAATGAAGGAAGTGGGCTGTGAACAGTTTATGGAGAACCGCATTCAGGGACCTTAACTTCAAGAAATAACTGGAAGCCATTTCAAAATTACCCCCCCAAAAGTGCTTTATATAATCAAAACTTAATTTGTTGATAAATCTTGCTTCTACAAGTAGGACAGACTGAAGATGGGAGAAGCTAGGACAGCAAGAAAGCCAGAAATAGGGCTGTCGCTGTTCATTGGGAAGCAACTAGATTTATGACTGGAAAACAGGAATCATACAAGGATTTTGATCTTAGAATAAATAAGTAAGATGTAGAGATTTTACTCAATACTCTAGGACAAAGAAATATTTTTAAAATCTAAGAATACAAGTTTGTGAGTCAAGTAAAACACTGCTACTAGAAATGTGAATTTTGAATGAAGAAATAAACCCCATCTTTAGTATACTTTGTTTTAAATGGTAGCAGGTCTTGCAGGTGGGGAGTATCATGTAAAGGAGACACAAAACCCCAATGATAACATTAATGGTCAGAGCCAGATACAGAAATGTGAGAGAGAGAGAGCCATATATTGAATAATAATAATAAAAAAATTTCTCCTCCAAAGCCTAAATTCCTGTACCCAGTAAAAATATAGATTGTCTTGGCTCAATTTGGCCAAACAGAGCAAAAACATTTTGGTCAAAACATAATTTATTTTACATTGGTAGCTTTTAAACATTGGAAAATAATACAAGCCTTTCCTACACTAATCTGATACTAAGGAATCATCCTCAAGATTATCAAAAATCACCGGTAGCTCCATGAGGCTAATGTTACTCTTTATGGGACATAAAGCTGCCTTAGCATCAGGCTTATTGCACAAGGCAGCTTGAAGAGACATATTTGCCCTGCTTAAGCCTTTAAAAACTTGTAAAAATAGCAAGCGCATCTCATCTGGCTCTACTGAAATAACATCCCTGAAAAAGAAAAGCATTTCAACAAGCCTGAAAAACAAATGCCTCCCCAGAGATCTGGCCTCTCTTCACAGAGAAGACTTTTTGTCAAAGCTCTTGGGGAGTTTTATGTAGAACCAGATGGGGCAAATTTTTCCTTTTATTGTCTTCACCTCTAATTGATGGGTATCCAGAGAGAGCCTGACTCATAAAGTGCATGAAACCATCTTCATCCACACTCCCTTAAATTCTTTTCAAGAAGTTTATTTTCTGGAAGTCTACCCCCTTGACAAGAGTGGAATCAATGCAATTAAAATGAACAAATCACTTTGCAGATATCGCCACCTCTAATTTCTACAATGAGCATCCTCTTGAAATCCATGAAGCCTTTTACTGCAGTCTACTTCTCCCCATGGAATTCAAATCGCTGCAAATTCGTGGAAGTTTAGATAAGTTGGAGATAAATCCAGCCTTGAGGACCAATGAATGAAACTATTCTTAAAATCCAAGCTTTGTCCCCAAATCCTACCTTTGGGACAAACACTGCCCATTTCACTGTACTATATTACTGGACAGAGTTGCCTGGATTGCCCTCCCCTACAACTTCGTTGTTCAACTCAACCTGGAAAGGATGTATAAATAATTATCAAGGAAACCTCCAACACAGAAATAGGCACTTATAGTAAATTTAGTCTGTGCCCAGCTCATCAACCCATGGCACTTGATACTGTGGTACATGCTGAGGGTGTCCTATTGCTCTCAGCCCCTGCATGAAGGACTAAATAAAAGTGCTGGAAAAGCAAGGGAGGAATGAAGTTGGCAGATAAAGTTCCCATCTTCATTGTCCCTCGGTTGGATAATTCTGAGGTCTGACACGGATTCTCGGGGTTTACCATGATTCAGCCTCCATAGCCGGGTGGCAAATCTGTCCATAAACACAACCTTTATTGACTTCTTTCCTTTCCCTGTCTCACTTCTCAAACCCCTATCAATTGTTTCCTGCAATTACCTCCCAAGTAAACACTTGAATTTGAAGTCTGCTTTGTTGTAAACTAAAACAGGTTATTACAACACAAGTCCATGGTAGCTTAGGTGAGGAACAGATCAGGGAATGCAGAGTCCCCCTTCCCCTAATCACTCCACTGATCGTGGAATCCTAAATAGGTTGGAAGCAATAGAGAATGTAATAGCAGATAAGTACATGTGCTTGCCAATTAACTTTCTCCCTTATGGCCAAAGAGAATTCTGATGGGCACAGTTATGAATTTCCTCTCTCTAGTCCTTCCTTTTGTCCAGGTGTCAAAGGTAAGCAAAAGCAGGCCATGAGTGTGTTCTCATACAAATCAAAGCCAAGCCAAGTGTTGTGCTTAACAGTACCTTATAGGAGATAATTTCTTTGGGATATAGTCTAAACTTCATATCTGATCCTCAAATCATCCTATCTTGTTTGTTTTTTTTTTTTAGGTAATCTCTATGCCTAACATGGGGCTTGAACTCACAACCCTGAGATCAAGAGTCACATGCTCTAGTGACTGAGCCAGCCAGACGCCCCCAAATCATCCTATCTTCTGGAATCTGCCTTATTTATCAACTTTGATAGAAACTCATTTGTAAATAAGAGGATTCAAAATTTGAAAACTTACATTAGCAGCCATTTTATATTTGCAAAAATCAAGAAAATTTATGTAAAGTATAGGGTATTAGGTAAGTGTAGGGTAGAGGGTGTTAGACTACACTTTATAAGTAATGAAGTAAACATGTTCACAAAGTCTATAAACTTCATCAGAACTTAACATGAAATTGGAAATATATCTAAACCAAAGTCTTCCATAGACAGGTGAGTTTTTTGAGCATTGCTTTCCGTTACCATCAGGAGATTTACTGTTTATCAAGAAAATTAGACTGCCTTTTAGCCGCTCACTGATGAACAGTGATGCACAGTGGGGGTAATTTCAGTCCTAATGCCTGATTATGTGTGTGTCCCCTTACAACAAACTTGGATGCTCCCAGCTATGGCTTCTTCTCCCAACTCTTTTCCCTCTGGCTGAACTTCACAATCAAAGTGAAATTTATCTGCTTAATTTAATACCTGCTTTGCTAAATTCATTTATCGTTGTTTGGCTGATTTCTTTCCGAGTGGCAGATATTTGGGCGTAAATATTTTCTATTCCATGTGTAATATGTAGCCCTGGGTAACTTTCATCAGGGATGGCGTTAAGCTATGTGAAGTGATGGACTGTTTTCCTTCACATTACCTTCCTCCAGGTAAACTACTCTGTAGATTAGTAACTGGTTTTCCTTGATTTATTTTTGAAGGTTACTCCATATTCTTTTACAGTACTTTTCTATGAATTATGCATGCTGTTAAGGTCCAACACCCAGCAAAGACTGTGGACTATAATTTCTCTTCTTATAATTTACATTAGACCACCATAAATGACTTAAGCTTCTAAATTTTTCATTCAGGTGATACAGCTTGACACTCAAATGGGAGATTTTGAAGCCACCTGATAATATTGCGGCTTAGTGCTGTTAATTTTGTTTCAAAATTTATATTTCCACATGTTTTAATTATAACTCTTTAATACAAATGGA
This sequence comes from Eumetopias jubatus, assembly GCF_037043125.1. NCBI lineage: Eukaryota > Metazoa > Chordata > Mammalia > Carnivora > Otariidae > Eumetopias > Eumetopias jubatus. Next base: position 29,731,828 of record NW_028274816.1, read on the forward strand.
AACAAAAACCTATAAAACCTACACTGACCCCAAAATGTAAAATATCTAAAATATTTGCATTATCTATTTCTTTTCTATCTGAGGCACTAGGTGAGTTGAGACTCAAAAACAGAAGAGATGTGACTGCAAAAAAGAAAAAGGGATAAAAAGGACCTAAATGTTAGAGATGTTAGTCTTAATTATCAGAAGTGGCCCCATTTCGTTTATCCAGCACGTCTAAATACCATTTTGCTTAACTTTTATCTCCTTTATTGCTTCAATGAATTTTGTTGTAGCCTGTCCCTGTACTTTCCCCCATTCTGCTTCTGTCCATGTAATTTTCTCCTTTGGTTATTAAAATCATTATCTAACGGGCTCTCCATAAAGTGGTCAGCTCAGAAAGAGACCTTTTACTGGTCCACCCTCCTTCCTTGTTTTACAGTCCCCTGTCTTTTACCCTTCTTCCCTGCGATCACTTTGTAAAGGAAATTGCCTACATACAAGCTGGGTGGAGGAAATCTAGTCTAAGAAGTAAATTATTTTATTTTAAAGATGAAACAACTGAATATCACTGATATTTCTATTTAGGTGGACCTACCGAGAAGAATTAGAAAAGTCTTCTGGAGATAGGGAAGGGAGTTCTATGGCTTCCATTTTAGATTGCAGGGATTTGGGTTGGTTGTATTTTTGCTGGTTTTTGTTTTGTTTTTTACTTCTCTCCACAAAGACCAAGGTTTGGGCACCTGGGTGGCTCAGTCAGTTAAGCGTCTGCCCTCAGCTCAGGTCATGATCCCGGGATCCTGGGATTGAGTCCCGCATTGGGCTCCCTGCTCGGGAGGTCCTGCTTCTCCCTCTCCCTCTGCCTGCCACTCTGTCTACTTGTGCTCTCTCTGTCAAACAAATAAATAAAATCTAAATAAATAAATAAATAAATAAAAACAAAGTTAAAAAAAAAGATAGCAAGGTTTAAAGTGAATGCTGCATTCTTCAATAAAGTATATAATTAAGAAGGAAATATAGTTCCACTCCAAGTACACCCAGTCTGTACCAATTACAGGAATACTTTTGCTTCTATATATTAAAAAAAAGTTGAATCTTTCCACATTTCAACTGAAAGTAGGGAGTTTTAGTAACAGTATGGTACAATTTGTGACTCACTGGCTATATGAAGGATTAACTTCTATACATGTGTGTTTTTCTGCTATGTGTGTATACAGTGGGGGATAACCCAGTCTTTCTTGCCCCCCCAAAAAAAGTGAATTCCAGTAAAAACTGAACTTAACTAGGAACAGAAAAAGCTCATGCAAACCTTTCTATTAACTTAATGCATCACAAAATGACTTCAACTACATGTGTTTTGTGCCTTATTTTCTAACATCTGTAGTATGATTATAATAATAAGCTTCTTAGGGGGCGGAGCAAGATGGTGGAGGAGTAGGAGACCTGGATTTCGTCCGGTCTCAGGAATTCAGCTGAATAGGGATCAAACCATTCTCAACACCTACGAACTCAACAGGAGACTGAAGAAGAGAGTAGCGACAACTCTCTGAACAGAGAAGCGATCACTTACTGGAAGTCTCCTCTGGACAAAATGACAAGATGAAAAAAATCACCTCAGCAAAAATAACAAGAGGTAGTACCGTCTGCCAGGGACCTACTCAATACGGATATTAGTACGATGTCGGACCTAGAGTTCAGAATCATGACTTTAAAGATACTAGCTGGGCTTGAAAAAAGCGTGGAAGTTATTAGAGAAACCCTTTCTGGAGAAATAAAAGAACTAAAATCTAACCAAGTCGAAATCAAAAAAGCTATTAATGACGTGCAATCAAAAAGGGGGGCACTAACTGCTAGGATAAGTGAGGCAGAAGAGAGAATCAGTGATATAGAAGACCAAAGGATGGAAAATAAAGAGGCTGAGAAAGAGAGAGAGCAACAACTACAGGATCACGAGGGCAGAATTCGAGAGATAAGCGATACGATAAGACGAAACAACATTAGAATAATTGGAATCCCAGAAGAAGAAGAAAGAGAGAGAGGGGCAGAAGGTATATTGGAGCAAATTATAGCGGAGAACTTCCCTAATGTGAGGAAGGAAACAGGCATCAAAATCCAGGAGGCACAGAGAACCCCTCTCAAAATCAATAAAAATAGGTCAACACCCCGACATCTAATAGTAAAACTTACAAGTCTCAGAGACAAAGAGAAAATCCTGAAAGCAGCTCGGGAGAAGAGATATGTAACCTACAATGGTAGAAACATTAGATTGGCAACAGACCTATCCACAGAGAGCAGGCCAGAAAGGGTGGGCATGATATCTTCAGAGCACTAAACGAGAAAAATATGCAGCCAAGAATACTATATCCAGCTAGGCTGTCATTGAAAACAGAAGGAGAGATAAAAAGCTTCCAGGACAAACAAAAAATAAGGAATTTGCAAACACGAAACCAGCCCTCCAAGAAATATTGAAAGGGGTCCTCTAAGCAAAGAGAGAGCCTAAAAGCAGCATAGATCAGAAAGGAACACAGACAACATACAGTAACAGTCACCTTGCAGGCAATACAATGGCACTAAATTCATATCTTTCAATAGTTACTCTGAATGTAAATGGGCTAAATGCCCCAATCAAAAGACACAGGCTATCAGATTGGATTAAAAAACAAGACCCATCAATATGGTGTCTGCCAGAGATTCATTTTAGACCCAAAGACATCCCCAGATTGAAAGTGAGGGGGTGGAAAACCATTTACCATGCTAATGGACACCAAAATAAAGCTGGGGTGGCAATCCTTATATCAGACAAATTAGATTTTAAAACAAAGACTGTAATAAGAGATGAGGAAGGACACTATATCCTACTTAAAGGGTCTATCCAACAAGAAGATCTAACAATTGTAAATATCTATGCCCCGAACGTGGGAGCAGCCAATTATATAAGGCAATTAATAACAAAATCAAAGAAACACATTGACAACAATACAATAATAGTGGGGGACTTTAACACCCCCCTGACTGAAATGGACAGATCATCTAAGCAAAAGATCAACAAGGAAATAAAGACTTTAAATGAAACACTGGACCAAATGGACTTCACAGATATATTCAGAACATTCCATCCCAAAGCAACGGAATACACATTCTTCCTAGTGCCCATGGAACATTCTCCAGAATTGATCACATCCTAGGTCACAAATCAGGTCTCAACCGGTACCAAAAGACTGGGATGATTCCCTGCATATTTTCAGACCACAGTGCTTTGAAACTAGAACTCAATCACAAGAGGAAAGTCAGAAAGAACTCAAATACATGGAGGCTAAAGAGCATCCTACTATAATGAATGGGTCAACCAGAAAATTAAAGAAGAATTAAAAAAATTCATGGAAACCAATGAAAATGAAAACACAACTGTTCAAAATCTTTGGGATGCAGCAAAGGCAGCCCTAAGAGGAAAGTATATACCAATACAAGCCTTTCTGAAGAAACAAGAAAGGTCTCAAATACACAACCTAACCCTACACCTAAAGGAGCTGGAGAAAAAACAGCAAATAAAGCCTAAACCCAGCAGAAGAGAAATCATAAAGATCAGAGCCGAAATCAATGAAATAGAAACCAAAAGAACAGTAGAACAGATTAACGAAACTAGGAGCTGGTTTTTTGAAAGAATTAACAAGACTGATAAACCCCTGGCCAGACTTATCAGAAAGAAAAGAGAAACGACCCAAATCAACAAAATCATGAATGAAAGAGGAGAGATCACAACCAACACCAAAGAAATACAAACAATTATAAGAACATATTATGAGCAACTCTATGCCAGCAAATTAGATAACCTGGAAGAAATGGATGCATTCCTAGAGATGTATCAACTACCAAAACTGAACCAAGAAGAAATAGAAAACCTGAACAGACCTATAACCACTAAGGAAATTGAAGCAGTCATCAAAAATCTCCCAAGAAACAAAAGCCCGGAGCCAGATGACTTCCCAGGGGAATTCTACCAAACATTTAAAGAGGAAGTAATACCTATTCTCCTGAAACTGTTCCAAAAAATAGAAATGGAAGGAAAACTTCCAAACTCATTTTATGAGGCCACCATTACCTTGATCCCAAAACCAGACAAAGACCCCATCAAAAAGGAGAATTATAGACCAATATCCTTGATGAACATGGATGCAAAAATTCTCACCAAAATACTAGCCAATAGGATCCAACAGTACATTAAAAGGATTATTCACCATGACCAAGTGGGATTTTTCCCTGGGCTGCAAGGCTGGTTCAACATCCGCAAACCAATCAAGGTGACACAATACATTAACAAAAGAAAGAACAAGAATCATATGATCCTCTCAACAGATGCAGAAAATGCATTTGACAAAGTACAGCATCCTTTCTTGATCAAAACTCTTCAGAGTATAGGGATAGAGGGTACCTACCTCAGTATCATAAAAGCCATCTATGAAAAACCTACAGCGAATATCATTCTCAATGGGGAAAAGCTGAGAGCTTTTCCCCTAAGGTCAGGAATGCGGCAGGGATGTCCACTCTCACCACTGCTATTCAACATAGTATTAGAAGTCCTAGCCACAGCAATCAGACAACAAAAAGAAATCAAAGGCATCCAAATCAGCAAAGAGGAAGTCAAACTCTCACTCTTTGCAGATGATATGATACTGTATGTGGAAAACCCAAAAGACTCCACTCCAAAACTGCTAGAACTCATACAGGAATTCAGTCAAGTGGCGGGCTATAAAATCAATGCACAGAAATCAGTGGCATTCCTATACACCAACAAGACAGAAGAGAGACAAATCAAGGAGTCGATCCCATTCACAATTGCACCCAAAACCATAAGATACCTAGGAATAAATCTAACCAAAGAGGCAAAGGATCTGTACTCAGAAAACTATAAAATACTCAGGAAAGAAATTGAAGAAGACACAAAGAAATGGAAAAACGTTCCATGCTCATGGATTGGGAGAAGAAACATTGTGAAGATGTCAATGCTACCTAGAGCAATCTACACATTCAATGCAATCCCCATCAAAATACCATCCACTTTTTTCAAAGAAATGGAACAAATAATCCTAAAATTTGTATGGAACCAGAAGAGACCCCGAATAGCCAGAGGAATATTGAAAAAGAAAAGCAAAGCTGGCGGCATCACAATTCCGGACTTCCAGCTCTATTACAAAGCTGTCATCATCAAGACAGTATGGTACTGGCACAAAAACAGACACATAGATCAATGGAACAGAATCGAGAGCCCAGAAATGGACCCTCAACTCTAGGGTCAACTCATCTTGGACAAAGCAGGAAAGAATGTCCAATGGCAAAAAGACAGTCTCTTCAACAAATGGTGTTGGGAAAATTGGGCAGCCACATGCAGAAGAATGAAACTGGACCATTTCCTTACACCGCACACAAAAATAGACTCCAAATGGTTGAAAGACCTAAACGTGAGACAGGAGTCCATCAAAATCCTAAAGGAGAACACAGGCAGCAACCTCTTCAACCTCAGCCGCAGCAACTTCTTCCTAGAAACATCGCCAAAGGCAAGGGAAGCAAGGGCAAAAATGAACTATTGGGATTTCATCAAGATAAAAAGCTTTTGCACAGCAAAAGAAACAGTCCACAAAACCAAAAGACAACCGACAGAATGGGAGAAAATATTTGCAAATGACATACCCGATAAAGGGCTAGTATCCAAAATCTATAAAGAACTTATCAAACTCAACACCCAAAGAACAAATAATCCAATCATGAAATGGGCAGAAGACATGAGCAGACATTTTTCCAAAGAAGACATCCAAATGGCCAACAGACACATGAAAAAGTGCTCAACATCGCTCGGCATCAGGGAAATCCAAATCAAAACCTCAATGAGATACCACCTCACAGCAGTCAGAATGGCTAAAATTAACAAGTCAGGACACAACAGATGTTGGCGGGGATGCGAGAAAGGGGAACCCTCCTACACTGTTGGTGGGAATGCAAGCTGGTGCAGCCACTCTGGAAAACAGTATGGAGGTTCCTCAAACAGTTGAAAATAGAACTACCATACGATCCAGCAATTGCACTACTGGGTATTTACCACAAAGATACAAATGTAGGGATCCAAAGGGGTACGTGCATCCCAATGTTTATAGCAGCAATGTCCACAATAGCCAAACTGTGGAAAGAGCGAAGATGTCCATCGACAGATGAATGGATAGGGACGATGTGGTATATATACACAATGGAATATTATGCAGCCATCAAAAGGAATGAGATCTTGCCATTTGCACGACGTAGATGGAACTGGAGGGCGTTATGCTGAGTGAAATAAGTCAATCAGAGAAAGACATGTATCATATGACCTCACTGATATGAGGAATTCTTAATCTCAGGAAACAAACTGAGGGTTGCTGGAGTGGTGGGGGGTGGGAGGGATGGGGTGGCTGGGTGATAGACATTGGGGAGGGTATGTGCTATGGTGAGTGCTGTAAAACGATGGGGGCCTATCACATGGAATAGGAGATGCGGAAAGAGCCCACAATCACCAAAGCCAGAATGGCTTTGGCTTTGGCTTTAGCAGTAAAATAAATATTGATGTTATTGGACTATAACCCTAATAATAAAATGAATATCCATGAGTCTGTACTGATATTAATAAATGACTGAATACATAAATGAGAGAAAAAAGACACTTCTACCTCACAGAATGTCAGTTAATAAATGCAGAAGGAACTGAAACCATGTTCCATAGAGTTAGTGAGGTTGAACCCAGCATAGAGTTTAAAGCTTATTTTTCAGAGAACTGTCCCTTCCCTAATCAGCTATTGTGTCTTTCCTGACCCCACTAACAAACCCACTAGTTGTCTCTGCAGGAGCCTGGATTCAAGGTGAATCCATATGATTCTAGCCTAGGAACAAGCAAAGCCTGCATTCCTTGCCCAAGATAAGGAGACCAAGACCCCATCCAATTCATACAGGCTCTCAGAGCATGCCCATGGCCCCTTCTCCTTTTCCTAAGATAATGTCCCGACACAAGGGGCTGAATTTTGCCTCGTTCTGATGTTACATCTCCGCCCCAACATGAACATGAAAGGTATGCTACATACATGTTTGCTCAATGCACGTGCTCCATCTTTCTTCATGAATAGACATGAGTTCTCCTGGCCTTTTCATCAATATGTATGTAATCTCAACTCCTATGATTCTGAAACACTTGTTTTCTCCCCCTTCGGGGAGGTGGATTTGAGGCATGTCTTCCCGTCTCCTCATTTGCCTGCCTCTCAATAAACTTTTGTTCCTGCAACTCTGATGTCTCAGTGATTGGCTCTGTTATGCACTGGGCGGATGGACTTCGGTTAGAGAATGAAGGAAATGGAAAGCCATCATTAGAACACCAGAGTAATAGCTGCCACAGGCAAAAATCCAGGAAGAATGCTAAAATCAGTGGGTAGAACTTGTAGGAGAAACGAGAGTGCATGCATGGCCTCCAAGGACCACCGACAAAACATTCATTAATTACTGGAGTGGTTTTAACCTAAATCTACAAAATCTTTGGGGCTCCTCCCCGAGGAGGTACGCCTTGACCATGGTCCCTCTGACTGGGGGCTAGACTTAGTGAACTGCTTCTAACACACAGATTGTGGGAAGGGGAAAAAGAATAACTCTAGAGCCGAGAACACCAACAGACACCACTTTACCCAAGTGACCAAGGTAACGTTCTTTGTTCCTCTTATGTGGATCTCAAAGGCTCTGGCTTCAATTTTTACAGCGGCCTATCCTCCACGAAGACAAAAGAATGAAAGAACTTTCTGGCTACTTCACTTTTTGTGCTACTTACTGTGATGGTTAATTCTATGTGTCAACATGCTTAGGCTAAGAGATGCCCAGATAGCTGGTAACACACTGTTTCTGGCTATGTCTGTGAGGGTGTTTCTGGACTCGCTAGACTGAGTGAAGAGATCTACCATCATCAGTGTGCGTGGGCAGCAGGGAATCCATGGACGGGAGCAATGGAACAAGGAGGTGAGGGAAAGGGCAAGTTTTCTCTCTTCTTAAGCTGGGACGTCCACGTTCTCCTGCTCTCAGACATCAGAGTTGCTGGGTCTCAGGCCTTTGAGCTCCGGGACTCCCAGCACCGGCTCCCCCAGTTCTCAGGCTTCAGACTCAGACTGAACTACACCCCCAGCTGTCCTAGTTCTCAGCTGGCAGAGGGCAAGTTGTGGGACTTCTCCAAGTCCCATCTTAAGTCTCCTCTTATATATGTCTCTATATAACAGGTTCTGTTTCTCTTGGGGAACCCTAATAACATTTATTTTCACATTCCACCTTGCAGACATGGGTTCTTCATCTTCATACACTCATACAAATTTAGATCCTAGAGAAAGAGATCCACAGCCTGGGTCTGGAATCAAAGACATCTTGCAGTTATTGTGGAAACACGTGTATAGGCATATTTTTCCTGAAGAGAATTTTCATTTCATCTAGATCCAGACATCAGACCCCTCAAAATGTTAAAAAAAACAAAAAACAGTAGTCTTGAGGATAGCCATTTTTTGTTTACTTATCTCTGTATACAACCTTGTGCTTTTGCAAAGAAAATACTTGATGCTTATGTGGAATAAATAAATACATAAATGAAAGGTATAAAATATTTTAATTACTTGGCCCTTTACTGGGAATAAAAAGATTATATCTGGACTTGAGAAATAAATGATTCTCCAAATTTGAGCCTCTAGTTAAGCCAAAATAATAGCCACCATCACTTATAGACAATGACTTTATATTACAGCTCAATATGGAATTTTCTTATGTATTGTTTCATCCTCCTAACTAGAGTAGCCATGTGTCCTGGTTTATCCCTGCTGGCCCAGCATATTGTCTCATCCTGTCTGGTCTGGCATTTGTCCTGGATTTTTCATATTTTAATAAGGTATTATTTTAATACTTACACTCACATAAGCTAAGCTGGATTTGACAGCACTGTGCTGTGTCCTTTTAGCTTCTGCCAGAGCCTGCAAATGAAATATCTGAGTCAAAGGTGCAGGAAAACAGAGAGCTAACTGAAGCACATGGTTGAATCTGCACTGTAATTGGCTATAACCTCTCTGTTTTCCAAGCAGTTTACAAACACAAGGTAATTAACACCTCCCTCCCAAGGACAGCAAGCAGGGCACTAGCTGATAAAATTAAGTGCTCTGTGACAGGAGAAGCTAGTGACAGTGAACCCATCAGGTCTTGGGCAGTGATGGGAGAAAAGTGGGATACCAGGCTCCTGCTGGTCACTTAGTGTACCACCCAGGGCTGTGCGGTGGTTTGCTTCGCAGCTTGTGGGGAAGCGCAAATCTGCTAGGCAGACAGGGGGCAGTGGAGAGCGTGGGAAATTACAGGCTAGATGGTTAATAAGTTAGGTACCTGAAGTAAGTGTGCAAAGACCTAATAGTCTGAAGCTCTTGCTACAGAGATTTTGTCATTTATCGTGTGTGTGACTCTATTTCATTTATGTATTTTAATACTTTTTTATTTTCTTTTCAAACCTTAGACCCCAATGAGCTCAAAACTGCCTATTAAATTTTTTAAAAATCGTAAAATTTGAGGTCAAGTGTATACAGTGTTTAGATCTCACCAACCACAGGAAAACCAGAAGACTCCGATTTACTAAAGAAGCATTAGCGTCTATTTCAAAATTGGTTGTTATTTTAAGAAGACAAACCCAAAGTCACTGATACTCATATATCTGCAGAAAGCGCTCAACTTTTCATTTAGATCAAGTGACTGTTCTCCTAAATTAATTTTGCTTAGTTTGATCCCAAATATTTTCTGTACACATAAAAAGTAAAACAGCTGCTGTTAATATGTTAGCTCCATTTGTAAAATAACAACAAAAACAACTCAAGTGAAATGCCATTTTATATCAAGACCATCACATAGTTTAAATACAAGATTATCTGTCAATATATTTCAATAAACATTCTGTTTTTTCCAACCACTTACTGGAATTAAATTTAAGCTCTGAGAAGTTTATTTGGTGAAATGTAAAATATCCGTTGTTATTGTAGATGCTATTAAAAATTCAATAAAGTTTTATTTTGAGGAAAGTATTATTTGATTTTGTAGCGATATCTCTTAATAGAAATTTTGGTGGGACACAGAATGCTGGTAAAAGCCGTGCTGTTAATAAATTAAGAAATCTGTAGATTAGAAATGTATTTAAATTTGGCATTTATCACACATCATATCAGTCATTTCATCATTACACTTAAATTCTGCAGGTATCTCAAATCAAACGAAAAGCCTAATAAACTATAGCTTTGAAAGTCTTGGAGACTTTTAGGAACTTGCAATTATTGATATAAAGTTTGCAAACAGAATGATACTATTTGGAAAGACCCAAACTGACAGACGAGAGATAAACCAGCATATAAAATTTAGTTTTATACTTCTATAACAGTATTTTACAGTAACCCTAGTTCCCATTAATAATTGGAAAAATATCCTATCTTGGAACTGTACTGAGAAAACCTACAATTAGTTGAAACATCTAGAGTAGATGAAACTGGGTTCATCCCAATGCCTGGGTGGCTTAGTTGATTAAGCATCTACCTTCGGCTCAGGTCATGATCCCAGGGTATCGGGATCAAGTCCCACATTGGGCTCCTTGCTCGGTGGGGAACCTGCTTCTCCCTCTGCCTGCCATTCCCCCCTGCTTGTGCACACTCTCTCTCTCTCTCTGCCTCAGATAAATAAATAAATCTTTTAAAAATAAATTGGATGAAAAGTTCAAAAATAATCACTAATAGAAACAACTTGTCAAAGTTTTGCTTATATACACAATTGACAAAGAAAAGTACTTTGGTGGGCAAAAAGCCAGTGCCTATGACAAATATTTCGGCTAGATTATTTATATGTCTCAGTGTGAAACAAAGAGACTTGAGGCTACAGGGCGCCTGGGTGGCTCAGTTGCTAAGCGTCTGCCTTCGGCTCAGGTCATGATCCCAGGGTCCTGGGATTGAGCCCCACATCGGGCTCCCTGCTTGGTGGGAAGCCTGCTTCTCCCTCTCCCACTCCCCCTGCTTGTGTTCCCTCTCTTGCTGTGTCTCTCTCTGTAAAATAAAAAAATAAAATATTTAACAAAAAAAAGAGAGAGAGAGACTTGAGGCTATTCTCCATTTAGCAGAATTTGCCCTGACTTTACCTGATGACCGGGAACTTATTTTTTCTCAGATTTAAAAATATTATGATTTATGGAAAAGAGTCACTTGAATATGCAAATACTTTCATATTTATTAACCATCAAATGTGATTTTGAAGAAGAAAGCAGGCACTTTTATTTTAAAAAATTAAAATAATTTTTAGAAACAAGAAATCAGAAAATACCAGATACACATTATTAAAGATGGAGCTAAGAAATACATTTAAATACATGAATATGAAGCAAGAAACACTCTCCTATATGCCCTTTTTTAATGTCTGGATAACAAATACAAAGAGTTTTTTTGGGGGGGAGCGCCTGGATGGCACAGTGGGTTAAGTCTCTGACTCTTGGTTTCAGCTCCAGTCGTGATCTCAGGGTCTTGGGATCAAGCCCTGCATTAGGCTCCACCCTCAGCACGGAATCTCTCTCTCTCTCTCAAATAAATAAATCTTTAAAAGAAAAGTGATCTTCTGTTTAATGTACATAAATATATTATTTTTAGTTTCACAGAAATTGTTTTATTTGAGAAAATAGTTTTGGAAAAAAACTATACTATAGATCCAGTAATATATAATGACTCAAGTTTATCAGTTAATAAATATGTAAGTTTAACTATTAACTTACTAAATTTAGATACAAATAAGATACCAAAAGAACAAGAGGTAGTACCGTCAGCCAGGGACCTACTCAATACGGACATTAGTACAATGTCGGACCTAGAGTTCAGAATCATGACTTTAAAGATACTAGCTGGGCTTGAAAAAAGCGTGGAAGTTATTAGAGAAACCCTTTCTGGAGAAATAAAAGAACTAAAATCTAAACAAGTCGAAATCAAAAAGGCTATTGATGAGGTGCAATCAAAAATGGGGGCACTAACTGCTAGGATAAATGAGGCAGAAGAGAGAATCAGTGATATAGAAGACCAAAGGATGGAAAATAAAGAGGCTGAGAAAGAGAGAAAAACAACTACAGGATCACGAGGGCAGAATTCGAGAGATAAGTGATACGATAAGACGAAACAACATTAGAATAATTGGGATCCCAGAAGAAGAAGAAAGAGAGAGAGGGGCAGAAGGTATATTGGAGCAAATAATAGCAGAGAACTTCCCTAATGTGAGGAAGGAAACAGGCATCAAAATCCAAGAGGCACAGAGAACCCCTCTCAAAATCAATAATAATAGGTCAACACCCCGACATCTAATAGTAAAACTTACGAGTCTCAGAGACAAAGAGAAAATCCTGAAAGCAGCTCGGGAGAAGAGATATGTAACCTACAATGGTAAAAATATTAGATTGGCAACAGACCTATCCACAGAGACCTGGCAGGCCAGAAAGGACTGGCAAGATATCTTCAGAGCACTAAACGAGAAAAATATGCAGCCAAGAATACTACATGCAGCTAGGCTGTCATTGAAAATAGAAGGAGAGATAAAAAGCTTCCAGGACAAACAAAAACTAAAGGAATTTGCAAACACGAAACCAGCCCTCCAAGAAATATTGAAAGGGGTCCTCTAAGCAAAGAGAGAGCCTAAAAGCAGCAAAGATCAGAAAGGAACACAGACAACATACAGTAACAGTCACCTTACAGGCAATACAATGGCACTAAATTCATACCTTTCAATAGTTACCCTGAATGTAAATGGGCTAAATGCCCCAATCAAAAGACACAGGCTATCAGATTGGATTGCTGTCTGCAAGAGACTTATTTTAGACCCAAAGACACCCCCAGATTAAAAGTGAGGGGGTGGAAAACCATTTACCATGCTAATGGACACCAAAAGAAAGCCAGGGTGGCAATCCTTATATCAGACAAACTAGATTTTAAAACAAAGACTGTAATAAGAGATGAGGAAGGACACTATATCCTACTTAAAGGGTCTATCCAACAAGAAGATCTAACAATTGTAAATATCTATGCCCCGAACGTGGGAGCAGCCAATTATATAAGGCAATTAATAACAAAATCAAAGAAACACATTGACAACAATACAATAATAGTGGGGGACTTTAACACCCCCCTCACTGAAATGGACAGATCATCTAAGCAAAAGATCAACAAGGAAATAAAGACTTTAAATGAAACACTGGACCAAATGGACTTCACAGACATATTCAGAACATTCCATCCCAAAGCAACGGAATACACATTCTTCTCTAGTGCCCATGGAACATTCTCCAGAATTGATCACATCCTAGGTCACAAATCAGGTCTCAACCGGTACCAAAAGATTGGGATCATTCCCTGCATATTTTCAGACCACAATGCTTTGAAACTAGAACTCAATCACAAGAGGAAAATCGGAAAGAACTCAAATACGCGGAGGCTAAAGAGCATCCTACTAAAGAATGAATGGGTCAACCAGGAAATTAAAGAAGAATTAAAAAAATTCATGGAAACCACGGAAAATGAAAACACAACTGTCCAAAATCTTTGGGATACAGCAAAGGCAGTCCTGAGAGGAAAGTATATAGCAAGACAAGCCTTTCTGAAGAAACAAGAAAGGTCTCAAATACACAACCTAACCCTACACCTAAAGGAGCTGGAGAAAGAACAGCAAATAAAGCCTAAACCCAGCAGGAGAAGAGAAATAAAGATCAGAGCAGAAATCAATGAAATAGAAACCAAAAGAACAGTAGAACAGATCAACGAAACTAGGAGCTGGTTCTTAGAAAGAATTAACAAGACTGACAAACCCCTGGCCAGACTTATCAGAAAGAAAAGAGAAATGACCCAAATCAACAAAATCATGAATGAAAGAGGAGAGATCACAACCAACACCAAAGAAATACAAACAATTATAAGAACATATTATGAGCAACTCTATGCCAGCAAATTAGATAACCTGGAAGAAATGGATGCATTCCTAGAGATGTATCAACTACCAAAACTGAACCAGGAAGAAATAGAAAACCTGAACAGACCTATAACCACTAAGGAAATTGAAGCAGTCATCAAAAATCTCCCAAGAAACAAAAGCCCGGGGCCAGATGGCTTCCCAGGGGAATTCTATCAGACATTTAAAGAAGAATTAATACCTATTCTCCTGAAACTGTTCCAAAAAATAGAAATGGAAGGAAAACTTCCAAATTCATTTTATGAGGCCACCATTACCTTGATCCCAAAACCAGACAAAGACCCCATCAAAAAGGAGAATTACAGACCAATATCCTTGATGAACATGGATGCAAAAATTCTCACCAAAATACTAGCCAATAGGATCCAACAGTACATTAAAAGGATTATTCACCACGACCAAGTGGGATTTTTCCCTGGGCTGCAAGGCTGGTTCAACATCCGCAAATCAATCAACGTGATACAATACATTAACAAAAGAAAGAACAAGAATCATATGATCTTCTCAATAGATGCAGAAAAAGCATTTGACAAAGTACAGCATCCTTTCTTGATCAAAACTCTTCAGAGTACAGGGATAGAGGGTACATACCTCAATATCATAAAAGCCATCTATGAAAAACTACAGCGAATATCATTCTCAATGGGGAAAAGCTGAGAGCTTTTCCCCTAAGGTCAGGAACGCGGCAGGGATGTCCACTCTCACCACTGCTATTCAACATAGTATTAGAAGTCCTAGCCACAGCAATCAGACAACAAAAAGAAATCAAAGGCATCCAAATCAGCAAAGAGGAAGTCAAACTCTCACTCTTTGCAGATGATATGATACTGTATGTGGAAAACCCAAAAGACTCCACTCCAAAACTGCTAGAACTCATACAGGAATTCAGTCAAGTGGCAGGCTATAAAATCAATGCACAGAAATCAGTGGCATTCCTATACACCAACAACAAGACAGAAGAGAGACAAATCAAGGAGTCGATCCCATTCACAATTGCACCCAAAACCATAAGATACCTAGGAATAAATCTAACCAAAGAGGCAAAGGATCTGTACTCAGAAAACTATAAAATACTCAGGAAAGAAATTGAAGAAGACACAAAGAAATGGAAAAACGTTCCATGCTCATGGATTGGGAGAAGAAACATTGTGAAGATGTCAATGCTACCTAGAGCAATCTACACATTCAATGCAATCCCCATCAAAATACCATCCACTTTTTTCAAAGAAATGGAACAAATAATCCTAAAATTTGTATGGAACCAGAAGAGACCCCGAATAGCCAGAGGAATATTGAAAAAGAAAAGCAAAGCTGGCGACATCACAATTCCGGACTTCCAGCTCTATTACAAAGCTGTCATCATCAAGACAGTATGGTACTGGCACAAAAACAGACACATAGATCAATGGAACAGAATCGAGAGCCCAGAAATGGACCCTCAACTCTAGGGTCAACTCATCTTGGACAAAGCAGGAAAGAATGTCCAATGGCAAAAAGACAGTCTCTTCAACAAATGGGGAAATCCAAATCAAAACCTCAATGAGATACCACCTCACACCAGTCAGAATGGCTAAAATTAACAAGTCAGGGAACGACAGATGTTGGCGGGGATGTGGAGAAAGGGGAACCCTCCTACACTGTTGGTGGGAATGCAAGCTGGTGCAACCACTCTGGAAAACAGTATGGAGGTTCCCCAAACAGTTAAAATTAGAGCTACCATTCGATCCAGCAATTGCACTACTGGGTATTTACCCCAAAGATACAAATGTAGGGACCCAAAGGGGTACGTGCACCCCAATGTTTCTAGCAGCAATGTCCACAATAGCCAAACTGTGGAAAGAGCCAAGATGTCCATCGACAGATGAATGGATAAAGAAGAGGTGGTATATATACACAATGGAATATTATGCAGCCATCAAAAGGAATGAGATCTTGCCATTTGCAATGACGTGGATGGAACTGGAGGGTGTTATGCTTAGTGAAATAAGTCAATCAGAGAAAGACGTGTATCATATTACCTCACTGATATGAGGAATTCTTAATCTCAGGAACAAACTGAGGGTTACTGGATTGGTTGGGGGTGGGAGGGATGGGGTGGCTGGGTGATAGACATTGGGGAGGGTATGTGCTACGGTGAGCGCTGTGAATTGTGCAAGACTGTTGAATCACAGATCTCTACTTCTGAAACAAATAACGCAACATATTTTAAGAAAAAAGAAAAAGAAGAAGATAGCAGGAGAGGAAGAATGAAGGGGAGTAAGTCAGAGGGGGAGACGAACCAGGAGAGATGATGGACTCTGAAAAACAAACTGAGGGTTCTAGAGGGGAGGAGGGTAGGGGGATGGGTTAGCCTGGTGATGGGTATTAAAGAGGGCACTTTCTGCATGGAGCACTGGGTGTTATGAACAAACAATGAATCATGGAACACTACATCAAAAACAAATGATGTAATATATGGTGATTAACATAACAATAAAAAATTAAAAAAAAAGAAACCTGCCAATGAGAAAGTATGTTTTTCCTCTGATGAAGGTCTCTTAGAAAGTGAGCAGTGGTTAGAAAATGATTAATAAAAATTAAAAAAAACTGATTCAAAAGTCAGCCACCTAAAAAAAAAATGATTAGTGTTTCTTAGTCTCTTCCCTTATAGAATTTAATGCACTGTGTGATGATTTTTAAAATCTATCATGGATTTTATCTTTCCTCCTCACTACTCTTACCAATTATTATGCTGACATACATTCATTTCTGACATAAGTCTTAAATTCTAGGTAATTCTGAATGCTGGTGATGGTATTGGAAGTATATACTACAGAAAATAATTTGGCAACATGCATAGAAAGCCTTAAAATATTTATACTCTTTGTCCTTTTCATTTTTTTTCTGGGAATTTATCCTAAGGAAAGCAGAGAACTAGGAGAAGATTTAAACACTCAGTGTTGCTTCTAATAGAAAAATATTAGAAAACATTTCAAAGTTCAATAATAGACTAGTTCAATAAATTATGTGGTTCATTAAATGATGTTGTATTATGCAGCCTTTGAAAGTAATGTTTTTGAAAAGTAATTAATGACATGGAAAATGTTCATTATAGAGTGTCAAGTGGAAGAAAATAAACACAAGGTTGAATTATAAAAAAAAAGATACCAATAATTCAAAATTTAGATAATTAACTATCAGCAAAAGAAATTAAGAAAAAAATTTGGAGAAATTTAACTATTTAAAATTTTAAATTTACTCTCAAAAGTGCCGTCCAAAATGTTTGGATGATCAATTATAAGAATAGTGACTCTATAGGATACAAATGATGCAGACTATGTTTGTGCGACTATTACTTATTTACTCTCAAAAAATAAACAGAAGACCCAAACTTACGGACAGATGAGAGCTAAAATGGCATACAAGATTTAGTTTTTTCTTCTGTAACCGTGTTTTAGAGCAACCCAAGTCACGTAGCTCAAAGTCACAGAGCTAAGATACTGGAAAGTCAGGGACTTGAGCCAAGTCTATGGAGAAGCATTTAGTGAGAATTTATGACCTAAAGAACAGCATACCATGTGCAAGAAACATTGATATTATTCTCAATATGTTTCATCAATTCAGAACACAAAAAGAGGAAAAAAATAAGTCCTTAAGAGGTTCAAAATACCAAGTTTTATATTAAAGAACCCAGAACAATGACATACAAAATAAATAACATACTGCCGATTAAAGAAGCCTTAAGAAAGATTACTGTTTAGAAGAATTTTGAACCATGTTCTTGCAAAGGAAGAGGCAGAAATCCATTCCAGAGATCTGGGCTGGGGCACCATGGTTTAGTGGGTAATTGTGTATAAATACAAAAAGCAAAACCAGCACAGTATCTGTAGGAACCTGAGGGTTCCCAACGCCAGAAGACCAGGAATTATGATCACCAAGTAGAATGCTAGATTTTAAAAGCTGTATTAGAAATGTTAGATTAAATAGAACTATTACAGCTTCTTAAACAGAAGAATAAAAGGAATAAAGTTAGCCTACAGTTAAGAGCATCACCTCAAGAGTCATTTACTCATTCACACATCCCACAAACATTCAGTGAATGTGTACAACGTACTGGAAACTACTCTCAGAACAATAAACAAAACAGGCTAGGACTAAGGTGTTGGTGGGTGTGATGGTCTTTTCTGTAGGGTCCACTTGGCTAGGCTACAGTCTCCAGTTATTCAACCAAATGTGAATCTGGGTGAGGGTATTTTTGTAGATGTACTTAAGGTCCATAAGCTGCTGATTGTGAGTAAAGGAGATTATTCTAGATAACCTGAGTGGGCCAAATTTAATTAGTTGAAGGGCCTTAGGAGTAAAACCTAAGGCTTGCCTGAAGAAGAAAAAAACAAACAAAAACAAAATAGTCCCAAATGGTAGCATATTTAAATGAGATTTGTTCCATTCACACAATGAAAAATTATCAAGCTGTTAGAAAACGTCTGACAGAAAAAATCAACAATAAGATAAAATGGCTGCAAAATTTTACTATTAACACCATGTCAGAATATTTGGGACAGTAATTCAGAGCTCAAACCTTTATGTAAATAAAGCTGGATTTAAAACCTGGGTCAGTCACATGTCACCAGTACATCGTTGGCCCATTTATTTAAACTTCCTGAGCCTCCAATCCCACCTCCCCAGGTTAATATTGTGAGTAAAAGGGTAGAAAGTGCTCAACAGTCACCAACAGTATGGAATAAATCTAGTTATCTTTTGTGAATGTACATTTGATATGTGTGTTTATACATATATATGAAAAACATATACTTTATGTAATATAGCTATATATATATAGTTAATGCATATATACACACAGAGAGCAAGGTATATATGTATTATTAATTAAACTAAAAACACATTAAAGGTATTTTCATTTTACACTGAATACCAAATGTGAATCTCTGGTTGGGTTCATGAGTTCATTTCCTTCAGTCAATAAGTATTCATTAAAGTGACTTTATGGTCCACGCACATAAGGCTAAGTGCAGGGGAAAGAGCAGTAAATATAACAGTTTTTCTTGTTTCATTTATTTTCTAAGTTTTTTGTAATGAGTTTGAGTTACTTTTCAAATCTACATAAAATTATTTTTGAGACTAATAAAACTTCCCAGTTATTACAAAATAATATTAAATTTCTTCTAATGGTAGGCATACTGAAAAGAAACACCAAAAAATAACTATAAGGCACCTTGCCCCACCCAGGATGAGCCTGTCACCCAGAGCCTGCTCTCAAAACAACTGGTAGGATTTTCTCTGCTCTGAGTAGATAAGCCTCAACCTTCCCTCTACACCTTTTGGGTCAGTCCTGCTATTATTTCAGTGAGGTCACACGATTGCATCTCCTTTTATAATAGCCTTTGGAGCTTCATGGACAGATTTCCTCTGGCCACAAGGCTTCCTGGAAATGTTTTCCAGCAGGATTCGCCTTTACGGAAGCTTATCTCATCTGTGCTAAAGAGGGAGTGTGTGTGTTTGGCTCAATTACCCATTCCACTACCTTCTGTTTCCTGGCTGAAAGAGGAATTACAAGATATATGATCAGTCTGGCTCTCCTATCATAGGTACCCTCTGTGTCCTCAATTTCTGTCTCTGTAAAAGGAGCACAATCATGGTCACCCTGCTCATTCCCCCCAAATAAAATATATTAGCAGTTATTAAGTGGGCTTAGAAATGCAAACATACTGTTCTGATATAAAAGAATGTTATACATCGTGTGAAGTGACTATAAGCTCATCTCCTTAAAGGCATTTTCCTTTGGGGCCACTGTTTCCATATATTTCGAAAAGAAGGATACTACCTGGACCAACTTCACATCTATTACAAAGAGCATCTAAAAATGTTATTTTAAACTACTAGAAAATTATCCTCCAAAAAATGTCAGCTTAGCACTTATCAATAGTAATTTGAAATACGCAGGATGTCAGGGTGAACTATGTACTTCCATCCTTACAGATAAAATATACTACCTGAGTTCAAAAGCATTTATTCAAATGCCTCTCCTGAGAGGTTAACAGGGCTGCTGCTAGAACATTCGGTGCACTAGATGCAGACCCAAGGAGTTTGTGGCTCTGCTGGAAGATTAAGGACTCTCAGCTCCCCATGCAACTGCCAGCTCCCAGCGCCCTCATCAATCTCTCCAGCAGGCTGTGGGGGTATTGCTTTCTTACTGCAGTTTCATAAACAGGAGGAAGTGAGCTATTGTTGCCACATACGCTCATGCCTGACTACAAAAAAATAAATACTTCGACTCAAACTTCGGAGAATAGAAAATTGGCTAAATGCCAAGAAGTACAGAAATTAGGTCACTGGGCGCCCAGAGAAATGAGTTCACCAAAAAAAGAAAAGAAAAGAAAAGAAAAAGCACCAGTTTATGCCCCAAGCTGCAGGCACCAACTGTCCATGGTGACATCACAGACTTCAAAGGGGCACTGCAGACACCACCACAAAGAGAATGCATCAGTATGCATTATTTATGGCTTAAGGTTAGTTGTTGATTCCGATGATGCTATATTTCTCTTGCTTTCCCTCTGTGCATATAGTTCATGCCAGAATGAATCATTCCTTTCCCCATGGTCTCACAGCAGGTTGTATGTCCCTCACTCTGTCTCGTGTTGTCACCAGTTTATATCAGCTATTCTCCATCTGTTCTCCTAGCCCACGCCTACTGGACAATCTCCCACAACAGACACGCCCCAAGGGTAGACCCCAGTAGTGCACCGGACCTACTTCAAAAGCACATTGTTATCTGGGTAACCCTGAATCCACTCTGATTCCCACCCCCCTGCCAAAAAAAAAGTGTTAAAAAACAAGTGTTGGTAAGGATATAGAGAAAAAGGAACCCTCGTGCACTGTTGGTGGGAATGAGAATTGGTGCCGCTGCTGTGGAAAACAGCACAGAGTTTCCTCAAAAAATTAAATATAGAAATACCCTATGATTCAGGAATTGCACTACTGGGTATTTATCCAAAAAATACAAAAACACTAATTCAAAGGGATATGTTTATTGCAGCATTATTTACAATAGGATAGATATGGAAGCAGCCCATGTGTCCGACAGATGAATGGATAAAGAAGATGTGGTATTTTATTCAACCATAAAAAAGAATGAAATCTTGCCATTTGTAACAATATGGATGGAGCTATAGAGTACAATGTTAAGTGAAATAAGTCAGTCAGAGAAAGACAAATACCATATGATCTCACTCATATGTGGAATTTAAGAAACAAAACAAATGAGCAAAGGGGGGAAACAAAGAAAGAGACAAACCAAGAAAACAGACTCTTAACTCTAGAGAACAAACTGATGGTTAACAGAGGAGGGGAGGTGGATGGGGAAATAGGGGAAAGAGATAAAAGAATACACTTATGATGAAAAAAATAAATAAAATAAAATGGTTTTTAAAAAGTTAAGCATCCAGGGGCCCCTGGGTGGCTCAGTCGTTAAGCGTCTGCCTTCAGCTCAGGTCATGATCCCAGGGTCCTGGGATGGAGCCCCACATCTGGCTCCCTGCTCAGCAGGAAGCCTGTTTCTCCCTCTCCCACCCCACTGCTTGTAATTCCCTCTCTCGCTGTCTCTCTCACTCTGTCAAATAAATAAATAAAATCTTTAAAAAAAAGAGTTAAGCATCCAAAAGAAGAGAATTTCAAAACTAAGAAGAAAATAATAAAAATAGCATGAAGTCATAAACAATGGTTGGGAGGCTTCACTAGATCTCGGTTTCAAAGGAAGCAACCCAACTCAGTTGCTTAAGACAAGAACAACAAAGAAGTAATTGATTGGCTCCTGGTCCCTGACAAGTCCAGGGTGGACCTGTCTTTGGCACAGTGCAAATAACGCCATCAGGACTGGCCTCTGCTCTCCTGTGTCAGCTTCCTTCTCAGGCATGATCTCCTCAGGCAGCACTCCCGGTAGATCCTGCCAGACACGTACCCAGTGAGCAACCGCAGCGTGGAAAATCAGTGGTTCAGGCAAAATCCTGGGATTAGCTCTACAGGCCAGGTTTGGGTCATACGTCCTTCAGAAACCAATCTCTCTGGCCAGGACGTTTTGGTGCTTGAGTGGCCAGGCCTGAATCACATGACTGATGCGCCCTTGAAGACTGGGGGTAGAGTCATCTCTGTCCAGGCCAATTTCAGTGAGGGCCTGGGCAGCGCCCAAAATCAATCCAGACGCAATTACCAGGAGAGGGGAAGGGTCCTGGGCTTGAAAACCTAATCTGCAGTCCAGTTTACTGGGGGTGGGTGGGTAATAGCCGCCAGGTTTGGATCACAGGGCCAGTCCTAGAGGGTATGGGGATGCTTCTCCAAAGCAGTGGGTACTGGGCAGACACTTGCACACACAGGCAGTCTTGGTGGTGGGCAGACACACGAACAGTAAAAAGTAGAGCGGATGGGCTCTGAAGTCAGAGACCTGGATCAGAATCCACCTGGACCTGACATTCACCAAATATTTTCCTTCTGAGTCTCAGTTTCTAGGGTCCACCTCTTAAAATTCTTATGAGAATTAAATGGAATAATCTACATAAAGGATTTTGCTGTGTTCCTAGAAGATAGCAAGTGTTCAGTGAATGTCTGCTATATTTATAGTGGTCTTGGGGGTTTGTTTCATGCCCTTGGTAGGGGAGCAGACAGTTTTTGGAGCCCCCTTCCTCATGCCATCAGAGTTCGCCAGTTCAGGCCCCAGAATTCACCAGTGGGCTCTCTCAAAGAGCCAGGTTCCAACCCCAGGGATGGGGAAAAGAGTGGGGACCTGGTGGTAGGGTGTGGTCAGGATGGATCCCAACAGGGCTGGGTCAAGGCGAGTGGGGAAGATGCTGAAGGCCAGAGGTTAGGGAGAAGGAAGGTGGAGGGGATGAGGTAGGCCAGGAAGGTGAGAAGGAAGGGGCAGGCTGATTTGGGGCACAGCCAGCAGGGGCACTGCAGATCTAAGTAACCTCAGGGAGGCTGCCGGCCACCCAAGGGCCCTCTCACACTATCTGCCTTCATAACTGTCATGACAGGGGTGCAGAACTCAGGCCAGTTCTGGGCAGTGGGGCTGGGGTCTAACTCACACAGCTGGGGGTGGCCACCTGAGGCAGCTGCCCTTGGGGCCCCCCCAGGGCCTGTGCTATCTCTCCTCCAGTGGAGGCCCTCATGGTTGCGTGTGTGCCTGGCTTTCCACCTCATCAGGACCCTGAGTTCCAGCAGTACCTAGAAACTGTCTCTGGAAATGTTTCCCTATAAAGAGCTCTGAGACTTAGAAAAAAAAAATGTTTGCAAAAGATCACAAGGATTTAGAAGAACTGAATGCCATCAACCAAGTGGGTCTAATTTACGTTTACAGGGCGCCAAAAACAGAATAAGCCTTCTTTTCACGTATATGCAGAACATTCACCAAGACAGAACATATCCTGGGTCATAAACACACATCCTGACAAACCCAAAAGAACTGAAATCATACAAAGCATTTTCTCTGACCATAAATGAGCCTAGGAATTAAGAGAAATAAAATAGAAGAATTTACAAATATTTAGAAATTAAAGAACACATATACAAGTAATCCATTTGTGAAAGGGTCAATCTCCAGAGATACTAGAAAACATTTCACACTGAATGAAGATGAAAATATAGGATACTTAAATTTGTGGGATGCAGTTAAAGCAGTCCCTAGAGAGAAATTTTTAGCATTAAATGTTTATATTAGAAAAAAATGCATCAAATCAATAATCCAAGAAATTAGAAAAAGGAGAACAAAATAGAACCAAATCAAATAGAAAAATGGAAATATTAAAGATGAGAGCAGAATCAAAATTGAGAACAACAGATAAAACAAAATGAAAAGCTGGTTCTTTAAATGGATCAGTAAAATTGATAAAGCTCTTGCATGAAAGCTGACAGAGAGAGGGAAGGTATAAATTATCAATATCAGGAATAAACATTATCAACAATTTTGGATATTAAAATAATAATAATAAATGAAAATTTCAACGTCAGTAACAATAAAAAATTTTTAATTGAATTCACATTTAAATCAAGTAAAACCCAGATGGTTTCACTGGCAAATTTACCAAATATTTAAAGAGGAAATCATATGAATTCTACACCACCTCTTCTAAAAAGCAAAAGAGCAGGAGACACTTCCAAACTCATTTTCTCACGTGGGCATCAACGTGACAGTGACCTACAAGACCAGTACGGAGAAAGAAAACCATAGACCAATTCTCTCAGGAGCGCAGACTCAAAAACCCTCAGAAAGTTATCAAATTGAATCCACCAACATATAACAGGACAAAACACAATGACAAGCAACAAGCACAGACAGGATAATAAGTAATTATGTCCCTGATATATAACTTAATCTATTTCACTTCTGCAATAAGCAGGTGAAGCAGCCTGTACTTTAGCCATGTTAAAGACCAGAAAACCTGAGCACCTCTAACACAAGGGATGTGTGTCCCACAGTGTTGCCTAGGGCAGGGCTCAGGGTTCCAGGACCCGAAGATTTTGTCTGCATCACATCACAGTTTTGCTATGACTGCATGGCCCTGGAGTGGGACCCAAGAGGGCTTCCTGCAGGATAGGCTCTCGGGGGGCCACTGCAAGTCCTCCTCAGACTTGAAGGGGTGGATAGATGTGTTAGAGGATTTGCTGTTTACTCTTCTGGAACAATTTGGTATGGGTGCCAACATCATAGTCTGGGAGGGGGGGCTGAAAGAGTTAATGCACACACACCCCAACCTCCATGAGTTTGAACCATGGGGAAATCTGCATTAATGTCTTTTGTCCTTGAAATTCATTATTTAAATCTGAAGTAGATGCATTGTAATAGCTGTTTATTAAAGTACAGTACTAGGGCTCCTAGCTCTAATTTTACTTGATAGGCCTTGACATGAATTTTGGAATCGCAATGTATAAGTAAAAAGATCATATGGTCCTCTGGAAAAAAGCAATGCAAGGTTGGGATAATTTAGCGATATCAGCCTTTAACAGTCTTGGCGCTACTCACTCTACGAAGAACTCTATAGGACTTTTTTTTTTCCTTTTGATGTGGACCATTTCATTTTGTGCTCCTTTTTCCAACTCAATGTATTTTATAATGATATCCATCATGTCTGTTTGTCAGTTTATGGCAGCTTAAAAAATCGCCTCAAGGCCAGTAATGAGAAGAAATCTTTCCCACTTCCTCTAGATTGTTTTATGTGCTTCACAGTTTTCTGCACCAAATAATAAAAAATAACATTGCTTTTGAAACTGTCCTGTATCTTGCCTCATTTTCTTCTCCTTTAATCCTTTATGGTTTATTTCCCTTTGCTTTACCATGTTTATTCTACTGTGCTTTTGTTCACAATTAACAAGATATAAAAGACAAGAATATATTCTCAAAATGGAAAGTTTTCCCAGACCTTATTTCAGCTAGTGTTTAATCCAACATAAAGAAAATTATCTGGAGTTTTATAAATATATACATATATATATATATATATATATATATATATAGAGAGAGAGAGAGAGAGAGAGAGAGAGATAATATATATATTTATCTATAAATATATAAATACATATATCCTTAACAAGATAGTCCACACTTGAACTGATCTTTGAAATAGAGAAATCAATACATGCTAGCAATGAGGACAGATGCTTAGCTGAGTTCTCAAGAAACTGCTAACTACTTCAATATGGAAAGAAACTTACAGGTTCCTCACATTCAATTATACTAGCACCTGGAAGTGACAATGAGTATTGGAAAGGTCAATTGTTTCTGGTGCTGTCAGAAATATGTTGGTGATGATCAGGAGAACTTGAAGGATTTTCCAGGATGGTATGTCTTTTACCCTATTTTTTTCCATCTTAAATCCCTGCCTATCTAACATACCAAGTTCTGCAATGATTCCATACTTGGATTACCATTTACCAGTGCCTGGCATTTCCCAAAACATCATTGCCACTGCCATTCTATCACAAAAAGCTTTAAGCTACCTTCTGGAGTCAGGAGGCAGGTATGTAGTAAATTAGTCCAGGACAAATATTTTCTAAAGAATATTCCTAGATCTTCCCTTTTTTGAGAATTATCTGTAGTTAGCATGTTTCACACCAGCTATTGATTCTCAGTTACCCAGCACTTAACAGAGGATATCCGGAAATTCAGTCTTTCACAACTGAAAACGGTATATAAACAAAGTTTATTTTTATTTGCTTTTGACCTCAATCCCTATTGACCTGAAGAATGAATGAATGGTAGATGGAAGGATGGATGGATGGATGGATGGAATAGGTTTAACTGCTCTTCCTGAAAATATACATATTATATATTTTATATTAGTTCAGGTTAATGTAACAAATTATCACGGACAGGGTGGCTTAAACAACATTTATTCCTCACAGTTCTGGAGAGAGGAAAGTCCAAGATCAAGGTACCAGTGGCCCCACTGTCTGGTGTGGGCCTGAATTCTGCTTTGCAGATGGTCGTCTTCCCATTGTATCCTCACATGGTGGAAACAGAACTAGCCCTCTTCTTATACAGCACAAATACCACTCATGCAGGCTCTACCTTCACAACCTAATGACCTTCCAAAGGTCCTATCTCCTAATACAGATCGGAATTAGGGTTTCAACGTATGAATTTTGAACGGACAGAAAAGGACCATTATTATATATAATGTAACATAAGAACATATATATAAAGCTTTTTACTGTCCGCTCTCAAACATTTTGGGAAAACTGAGGTTATTTAGTAGTTCACACATCCACTTGTCATATTTTAGTACAGCTGACTCTTGAATACACGGAGGTTAGGGCACCGACCCTGCCACTTCACAGTTGAAAACAGACACAGAAGTTTTGATTCCCCAAAACCTTAAGTACAAGCCTTACTGATAACATAGATGGTTGATTATCACGTATTTTGTAGGGCACCTGGGTGGCTCAGTCGGTTAAGCGTCTGACTCTTGATTATGGCTCAGGTCATGATCTCAGGGTTGTGAGATTGAGCCTCCAGTCAAGCCCTGCCTCAGGCTCCATGCTCATCATGGAGTCTGCTTGGGATTCCCTCTCTACTTCTCCTTCTGCCCCTCCTCCCACTCCCGGCATTCAGGTGCGCAGGCTCTCTCTAAATAAATAAGCAAATAAAATCTTTTTTAAAAAAACACATATTTTGTATTTGTATTATATACTGTATTCTTACAGTAAAGTAAGCTGGATAAAAGAAAATGTTATTAAGAAAGTCATAAGGAGGGCGCCTGGGTGGCTCAGTTGGTTAAGCGACTGCCTTCGGCTCAGGTCATGATCCTGGAGTCCCGGGATCGAGACCCGCATCGGGCTCCCCGCTCAGTGGGGAGTCTGCTTCTCCCTCTGACCCTCTTCCCTCTCGTGCTCTCTATCTCTCATTCTCTCTCTCTCTCTCTCTCAAATAAATAAATAAAATCTTAAAAAAAAAAAGAAAGTCATAAGGAACAAAAACTACATTTATAGTACTCTGCTATAAGAAATCTACGTGCAAGTGGACAAGTTCAAACTCACTGCTGTTCAAGGGTCAGCTGTACTTCTTGGCCTCTCTCCTTTTCCTCCATTTTCCTTCATCTCAATTACCCACACTTACACAAAAATTCCTATTCATATATTTCATCTTAGCAAAAAAGAAATGTGCTTTTCCTTTTCCCTTCCAAAGGGAAGTTCTCTGTGTGTATGTGTGTATTCATGTCAGCAGAGTTGACTAAAAGGAACTGTTTAATAGAAAGCTCTGACAAGTGGGCGTGGGGTTCTCGTGAGAACCTCATCAGTCACTGCTATCAGAAAACTGTGGTAACACGCCAGAAATTGCCACACACTGCCCATAGCCAGAAGATGTAATAAGCCCCTCTGTTGGATACTTTTACTTACATTGAAAAAAAGAAATTCCAGGCAATTTTGACTTTAGAAGACCAAATATTCATTAGTAATTTTCCTTGCTTTGGGCTTCCATCTTCTCTTGGATACAGGCTTTCTGGGGGTTGGTTGTATAGTCACTACATGTGGGTCATCAGCCCCTTTGCTCTCCCTATCCTGCAATCACCTTAAACCTGTCTTACTCTTCACAAAATCACCCCTGCTGAAGCACTCCTAATAGATCCACAGAGGCTGGATTGGTGTTCATTGAGGAAATGTCTCCACAGTGGGGATTTTGGGACCACTGGATTTAAAAAGTGAAGCATGTTATTTTTTTCAAGTGCTTAGTCTTTATGCCCTGAGGCTCCAAAAGTGAAATCTGTGAACTCTTCTCACACTTACTGAAATAAAGAATCCTTCATTTGTGTATTATCTCTCATGGGTCAGTGTAATGGCAGTAACACTCTAGTGAAACTTAAGGTTAGGGTGTCACCTCCTAAAGGCATTTATATTTTAGACTGTCTCTAGATAAAAGTAGCACTACTCCTTTGGCATAATAATAATAATAATAATAATAGCACAATAATAATTATAGCTATCATTGAGAATCTGTCATTTACCAGACATTGTCTGCTAGGGACTGAATGTTCACATCTCCTTCCAAATTCACATATTGCAACCCTAACCCGCAACGTGATACTTGGAGGTGAGGCCATTGGGAGGTAATGATGGTTAGATCAGGTCATGAGGGTAGGCCCTCATGACGGGATTAATGCCCTTAAAAAAGAGGGGATCCCTCTCCCTCCCCCTCCCTTGCCCCTGCCCCTCCCTTTCTTGAATCCACCCAGTCTATAGTAATTTGGTAAGTTTGGCAAAGCCCAAACTAACTAAGACACTGTCCTAAGCAGTTTAATACTCACAATGAAATAGGTAAGGAAACTAAGGCACAAGCAACAAAATTTACTTGTGCAAAGTCGCAGAACTGTTAAGGAGAAGAGCCAAGATTCAGCGACAGGTACAAGCTTACAACCATGATAAACAGTGGGAAGGGCAGCACATGGGGTCTGAGGTTGGGTTTCATGGACACTGAGGTAGAGATGTGTACGTAAGAGGTTCTTTGGAGAATGCTCTTGGAACAACATGTGTGAGGGAGCGTGAAAAGCAGGACTGAGAAGAGGGAGACATTGAACAGCTAGGCAGTCAGAGCAGAAGCCTTAGCCTCTGTGATGAGTAGTACCAGAGCTAGGATGATCATTTGAAGATGTCCCGAACCGAGGGAAGGACTCCAAGATTGTAACTTCCCATCCTCCACTGACCCGTCACTGGATGTGGGCTGTCTCCAGCGACAGGGTATGCTCTTGAGTGGTGCAGCACCATTTGGTTGAGACAGGGTGTGAAGAGAAACAAAGACAGGAGCCATCAGCGGCCAATACTCCCAGCAGGTGGGAGTAATGAATCTTCTGTCAGTGAAGGAGTGATCTTGGTGGTACACCACAGCATCACCGGCACGTGGGGCCATAAAATGGGAAATTTTACCAAATGAAAGAGATTAAGGCAAGATGCTCCTCAAGAAATACCGACAGATCTTGTATTCTCAAGGAAAAGAGAGATTAAACCACGCAAGAAGAGTGATGAGGCTTATAGGGAGAGGAAACATCATGTGCAAATAACCTGTGAACTGATCACGAGGCTTTAAATTAAGAAATTTAAAAAGCCAGTGTGACTGCAGCAGAAAGCAAAGTGGTGCCTGGTATAGAATGGGACCAGATTACGCAGAGCTTTCAGGCAAAGGTAAGGAGTTCACCTTTATTCAAAGAACAGTGGGAAACTTTTGAACCATTTTAAGATACTAAGATTGTGTTTTAAAAAAGATTACTCTGACTCCAGAATGGAGACCAGATGAGAAATGCTTGGGGATGATCTGGGCAAACAGGCAGAAGGCAGAAGGCCAAAGAGATGGTGTCTGCTTCTGCAGGGGTGGGGTGACAGGAGAGATGATGTGCATACAGTTGGGAGATACCTTAGATTAAAATTTAGAGCACTCAGAGATTGGATATGAAAGTACAGGAGAAGGTCGTGTTGAAAATGACTCCCAGGACCCTAATCTGTGCAACTGGGTGGAAGGACAGGTCTTTTACAGAGAAAGAGAGCACTGGAAAGAACACACTTCACTTAATCAGTAAAGACTGAGAGTTCCACTGTGGGCAGATGGCTTTACACTCCCTGGAAGATGAGTGGGCAACTGGATACGTAGCTCTGAATTGCACAGAAGGCTTAGGTTTCAGGTATAGATTTAAGCGTTTATAATTAAAGCCAGAGGCATAAAGGAGACCAACGAAGTGTGCAAATAAGAGGCCAAAGAAAGAGCCATGAGGAGTATTTGGAGGCCCATGCAGGAGGGTGAGTGTGTAGAGCTGATATGGAAAAAAGACAAAACGTCAGGAGGAAAGCAAGGTAAGACAGTGTTTTAGGGAGAGAGTGTACATTAGTGTCAAAAACTGTGGCAAAGTCAGGTAAGGATGGAACCGCGAACGTCCACTGTACTCCACCACGCTGACGTCACTGTGAGCCTCAGCAGAAGTGCTCTGGTGGTGTGATGAGCATGGAAGACATGTGGGACCGGCTTGAGGACTCAGTGGTTCCAGAGGAAATGAAAACCCCGAATTCAAGCTACTCATTCGAGATGAGTGGATTAAAATGGGGCAAAACTCTAGAAAAGAATAGAGTTGAGGAGGAATGTTCCATTTTTGTTTTAAAATCCAGGCACGTTTAGAAACCAGTGGGAAGGGTCCAGTTGAGGGGGAGAGGCTGTATGTATGAACAAGGACACCTCATAGCACAAGGGGAGGGATGGGTGTCCTATGGGTAAACAGGTGGTAAAGTCCCTTGGCCTAACAAAAGAGGAGAAAAGAAGCACAAATTAAAGTAAGTTCGAGTATTTGGGGTCCATATGTGCATGAGCTCCCATGTGATTTTCTTTGGGAAGGAAAGTGGAGGTGAGGTTGACACCATGGATGTTTACTTAACTGGATTGGACTGGACTAGACTGGACTGGATTGAGAAACTGACTCAAATAAAACAAAAAGAATAAATGACAACACTAAAAATGTGGAGAAGCATCCAGAAAAGAACCAAATGAATTGCACCCAGAGAGATACAAGAAAAGAATGATAAACTCTGAATTGTTTTTCCTACACCTGTTCAGTGTTTCTTGGCATTACATTTAACCAGAGGCCCAGCACACACCAAAAATAAGACCAAAATCTTACACCATCTTCCCCAACTGGTGCAACTTCTACTAAAAAACTAAATCAGCATTTCTTAGAGTAGCTACTTTTGAAAGACATAGGACGAATTGTTCTCTAGAGCCTGTTTAAGAATTTGGAAAAAATATAAGGCAATTTAAAAAGCAATAAGCTATTTTACTCAGCAGTCTGGCCATCTAAAAATGCATCCTGCTCTAGCTTTCAACTCTGTCTCCAGCCTCTTTGATTTTCATCACTAAGAAATAACATTGCTATGGTTCTCTCCAAATGAATATGTTACTGGCAGTGTCCACAGTGGGAAAGTACAAATCAGAAAATACATATAAGCTTTTCTTATACTTCCTGATGGCTGATTAGTTTAATTTGCACAATTAAAATCACTTACCCTTATCCAAGAACTTAATGCAAGAAAACATGCAATGAGCTTAGGCTCTTAGCAGGAAACAAAATTTACAAAATGCACCAATACTTGCAATCCAAGAATAACTGTTAGCATTAAAAATTTACTCTGGTATTTAATTTGGCATTAATTTCATTTTATGACTACTACAATTATATTGTTTCTCAATAATAATATTCTCCATTTCCAATTAAATACTGATTCATAATTTTAGATTGTTATATATTTGAATTCTGAGAAATTAAAAATAATGATTACTATTTTCAGATTTCTATGGAAATTTTGAAAAATTTAAAAAACCCCTGGAAATCATTTTTTTCATCCAGAGTAAGCCTAGAGGATGTTTAAATAAAATATCTAAGATGCATCTACTAAACACTGTTGTAAATATTTTGGTTCATAGAAAAAAAATGTAGATTATAATGTTAAACTGAAACAAGCAGGATAAAAATTATAGATTGAGCACAAAGAAAGACTTGGATCCCTTCCCAAATTCCATTAAAATGAGAGTAAAGATATTTTTAGACATTGAAACATAAGAACAAAGGAAAAAAGAACAACCATATTGTGGAAGCTGAGAAACAGCCGATGTGAGAAAGCTCAGCTTTGGGGAAAATGGATATGACGAGCATTTATAACCCGACTCCCCAAACTGCCGGGACAGAAGCATGAAAGTATGGGGCTGAAGGTAGGAATATGATTTGAAACTCTGTTGAAGGAAGAGACAGATGCCCAGATTCTCACCACATATTCACAGAAAGCCTGACACTTTACATTCTCTGAGAAGAATGAGAGGTTTATACAGGAAGAGGGTGACTTAGAATCAAAACTATCATTCTCCTGAGAGCGCCCAGAGAAAACAATATAGCCAGGAAATAAGGATGGGAGGAAAAAGGAAACATTCACATGTAGAAGCCTCCCCGCCACAAAAAAGCTTACACAAATTAAAAATGTGATAGAAAAGTTGAGTTTTCTACTGAGGAGTGGAAAACTCAATAGAAAAGTTTGAAACTGAGTTGAGACCATCTTCCAGAAATGAGAACAGTAGGGAAATCTTGAGAAAAACAGAAAATTAGAGGCGGCATCCAGGATGCCTAACATGTAAACAGGAGTGCCAGAAAGAGAGAGAGAGAGAGAGAGAGAGAGAAACCAGAGAAAAGGTACTTGTTCATATATAAACACAAGAGAATGTCCTAGAACTGAAGGAACGTGCTGTCAGATTAAGAGCGCGTTACTTGAGAACAAAGGCTCAGACCAAGGCATATTCATTGCAAAATTTCAGAACACAGGGAGAAAAGAAAAAAAAAAAAGAAGAAGAATCTACATGTTCTCAGATAGGAAAAACAAAACCAAAGATTCACCCTTCCCCCAAAATAACACTGGTCACATACAAAGTTTCAAGGATTCGAATAGATTCCAGCTTGTTAATAACAACACTGGAAGTTAAAAGCAATAAAACAATGCCTTTAAAATTATCAGATAAAATAAATTCCAACTTATTTTTATGCCCAACTTGCTTTGAGTTAATTTTAAAGGTAGAATACAGGCATTTTTCAGTCTACCTGGTCTCAAAAATTTTACTTTCTACAAGTTTTTCAGAAGTCTGCTAAAGTCTATTCTAAAGTCTGAGGATAACCAACATGCTCTGGTTTGCCCACAATTTTCCCATCTTTAGCACTTAAAGTCCTACATCTCTGAAAATCCCTCACTCCCAGACACCTCGGGACAGTTGGTAATCCTACTTTAGATTCATGATGAAAGAGATTAAAAGCAATTCTCAAGGAGATCAAAATTTATCTTTTAGTAGCTTAACTGCCCACCCCTAACAAAATCCAAGTTTTTAAGGGAAAAAAAGCAATAAAAAATGTAAAATCTCTCATTGTCCTATAGCCAACAAAAATTACTAGACAAGAAAATAGCAGGAAAATGTGATCCACATGGGGGAATCAATAGAAACACATGAGAAATGACCAAAATGACAGAGGGCATTAAAACACCTTTTTAAATTATCTTTAATAGGATTGAGGATTTAAAGAAAAACATAAAAATAATGAAAAAAGAAATATGGGATATAAACAAGAACCAAGTGAGAATTTTAGAGATGAACAACGCAAGATCTGAAATGAATATTTCACTCAATGGATTTTACAGATTAGACACTTGAGAAAGAAAAGCTCAGGTGAGCTGCGAGCTTCCGTGAACTTGAAGCTACAGCAACAGAAGCTACCCAAAGCCTTAAAAAGTTCTTACAGCTTTCCCTGGTACTCTCGGGAAGCCCAAGTCATATAAGAAGTCATGTAAGAAGTCAAGACGTTCTGCTGGGACATCACATGAAGAAACTTGATACAGATGTTCCAGGGAGAGGAAAAGCTGACACACTATATGAAGTGGGGAGAAACCTAGTTGTCCTAGCATCTCAGTCAACCCTGCAGTGAATCCAGCCTCAGCTGCCATGTGACCACAACAACATAGGAAATCCCAAGGCTGAACTACAGAACTGCCCAGTTGAACCCAATCAACCCACACCACTGGGAGAGAAAATAACATAGTGACTGCTTTAAGACATTTAAAAGAATGGGAGAAACGTATAGATCAACAAGGATTTTCCAACTTTTTGGAGACATCTGGATAGTAAAACATAGGCAGCCACAGCTTATAACTATTTGTCATTGAGACATGTGATCAATATGTGCAGCCTTACTTTTCAGCTTGCTCTCAATCCAACCAATCCTGTCTTACCATTAAGCTAACCCCAACCCTCCCTATCACTCCCCACAACCTTCTCTCTGAAATACACTCCCCAACTCTTTTATAACCAAAAGAACCTCTTCCAGTGTTTCCACCAGTGATCATTTAATCACTCCCTCCAGAAACAAAGAATGTGTGTTTGAGAGGCTGGGGCAGTGGGTGGAGGGGGATTCCACTGGCATTGCCCACATATTGGAAAAAGGCAGGGGAAGGAAGACACCCTCTCGTGGCCTAGGTGTAGGAGGGAAGAGGGAAAAAAAGTGTACTGTTTCAGGGTTGGGAAGTAAGAAAGTAAACCCCAAAGCTGGATGCTAATGAAGCAGAGATGTGTGTGCCTAGAAGAGACTGCAGCTAGATGACCTGGAATATGGAATCCTTCATCCTTGAACATAGAATGGAAACCAACATCTCTCTAGTTCAGTTCTATTTTGAGTTAAATTGGCTTTTGGAGGCCCAACCACCATTTTTAGCATCTGTTTCCATATGAAATGTGTTTCATATTAAAGCAATCAATTAATGATCCGATTCTTTGAAAGGTCACATTTACAACATCACAAAGCTCAGTCATTCATCAGCCAGATTGCAAAAGTTCACTCCTACACATAACCAGTTTTTCATAAATCAGGGTTAAATCAGACTGGTAAAGATGGCTCATAACTCTTCAACATATCTCTCCCTGCTTAGTACCTTCTTGTTGCACTGTTCTAATATATTGCTATTGCTTTTCTCACTCATGGCTTATCTCCCTGTGTAGGTTATAAGCACAGTGATAGCCAAGGATCATGACTCATACTCCTCCAGATGCTTTTAGGATAGGTCTGGCACTTCACAGGCTATCCCTACCCTTAGAGTTTAATTTCTGTTTGGATTTATTTCACCAATTCATATCATATGGTGGTGCAAAACCAGAGCTCCTTGTGGCTTCTCTTCAAAATACTCAGGCACACACACCACATGCCTGAGACAGCTCACTTCTGAGTGGGCCAACATACACTGTAGCCTCAGAAAGGTAAGGAAACGCCAGGTGGCCCCAACTCCAGAACTTGTCCCTGCCATCAACCAGGATACCTGGAACCGCACTAGACCCACACTGCCGAGACCGTATCAGAGCCCCTTCATGACCTGGAAAAACATTAAAGCCAAATAAACCACAGCAGAGGGTAATGGCCAGTCTGGCAACACCATCAATTAGCTGGTACCATCTAGGAGCTATCTGAAGAAAGAGGTAGATAAGAATTACTGTCATCTGCTAGGGCAGGCTACAGGAGTCTCCTGGTTTTAAGAACCCAGACAGACTGGGGGTAGAGAGTACTAAGTCTGCAAAAAGTCTGAGAGTCATTTGTTACAACTGGGGCAGGAACAACCTTGGAGAATCTGGACATGTAGGAAGCCCACTGGGGACTTCCAGGCACTGTGCGTGGGACATGCTCTGGGCACAACCTCCTTTTTTCAGAAGTTCTACAGGGACACTGCCAGAGAAAAGAGATAGCTCCCTAAATTCTCAACTGTCCTCGTATCTTTTTTAGTGCGCAGCAAGTCACCCTCATCTGTGCTTTGCTCACTGCTTCACCTGCTCTCAATCCTGTTTATG
Source organism: Eumetopias jubatus (assembly GCF_037043125.1). Lineage (NCBI taxonomy): Eukaryota > Metazoa > Chordata > Mammalia > Carnivora > Otariidae > Eumetopias > Eumetopias jubatus. The sequence goes on from NW_028274816.1 coordinate 29,767,718, forward strand.
TTTTATTTTACCCAATGGATACTCAGCACTAGTTTTGGCTTCCTACTAATCACAGTTGCCAGCTATTGACTGAATATGATACAGCAGATAAGGGAATGGAGAATGATCTAGCAGGGACGTTATAGCATGAAGCTGCCAAGAACAGCAGAGGACGAGGAGCCTGGCAATCGCCCCTTTTGAGAAATTCATCAGATGGCATCTGAAGGGATCTACAGATTTACAACTTCATGGTTATTTTAAAAGAATATGCCACATATTTGAAAACCAAAATGCATGCTTCATAGCATGAACCTTGCCCTGAATCAAAAGTTAGACACTATAAACATAGAAAAGCAAGGCTAAGATACAGCTGCATGCCAAAAATTAAGAGTAAGAGGAGTAAAATCTTTATAAATGGTCCTCTGTACTTGCAGTGATGGTGGAATGATCCAGTATCTACTCACTGGCTGGGAGAAAGGCGGGTTATGGCACAGGGTGCTCTCTGAATTGAGTTTATTAAAAAGGCATTCGATAGCTATGATTATGAAGCATCGACATGATTATTTATGTCTGAGTTGGGAGCGGTTGTGGAGATTTAGTGATATTCCATATACATCCAGAAGAGTTGCCAAGAACATAACTTAAAGCTCAAGTCTTGAGTACGGCGAAGAGTATTACTTGAAGTTGAACTGCAACCAGAAGTTATCACGTCTGGAGTACGTATTTTTCACTCAGGGCCAGTTCTGTATGAGACACACTGACTCCCAGAGAGCATTTGCAAAAAAAAAAAAAAAAAAAAAAAAAAAAAAAGATGACAGCAGTCCCTTTCGAAACTTTTCTTATCAACTACTCTTTGCTCACCCTTCACCACATCCCTCATTCTCTCATCCTGCCCGTGTATGAATTTACTGCGATAGGGATGCCCAATTGATTAGAACTGTCTCCGGGTCACTTGGAAACCAAGAGGCACAGAGCACTGCCGGAAGGGGAGCTAAGAAACTCATAAATCGCCTGGGTAGCACAGATCAATGCTACAACTGAAGCACATAATCCATTGGAACACAGACAAGGGAGAGAGAACTTCCAGCTGGTGGAGCAGGGCGGGCTCCAGGCACTTCTTCTGGACCTTGACCACATGGAGGGATATGAATAGGTAGATTTAAGCATCAGAAACTATTAATTACCGGATTAATTTTTGAATGGTTGAAGAAACTAGATACAGTCTATTAGGAGAAGAGAAAATGAACGGAAAACCTTAGAACTGTCTTCAATATCTGAAGGATTGCCAGGCTGAGAAGGATGACTATTGCGTTGAGGTCCCATAGAGAGAAAAACCAGGATGTGCCAAGGGAAGAACTCAAGGAAACAAACTTGAGCTCCACAAAATAAATCCATTTCTAACAATTTAGGAATGAAGCACATTTGGTTAAAAAGTCTATCTTTTCCCTCAAAAATCAACGTGGAGCCAGCAGAGACCAATATAAAAAGCATATCCTCACATCAACAGTCTCCTCACCTAGACAATTCCTGGAAAACATAAAATGTTCAATACGTATTTGTAAACATGTTAATTATAAATGTTAAAGACAAATGTCCCATGAAAATACAGAAGTGCCCTATGGTAGCAGTTCCCCCGTCCCCATAAGCAAGTGAGTCTTGTAGAAAAGAAACTCAGCCAAAAGTTATTTGTAGAAGCACTGATCAATTGTGAAATCCCACAGCAGAATAATAACAGGAAAACTGAATTCAGATGAGTAACAAATATGTCATCAACCACTTTGATGACAAATTCAGTGTAAATACATGAAGCAACATGAAAGAACCTGAAGAAAGCGTCTGACATATTTTGATGTCCCTGCTAGGCACATACATTCTTCAGAACTCTCTAAAGACCTGTTTCTCCATAACCAGGTTAAGTATCATTGACAGGTATATTTCATAAGTATGGGAAAGGCATTGAGATTTACAAAAAACACAGTGGATCTTATTCCTCATGTCACAGTGGAGCTGTGATATATTCCAAGGGCAGACACTCACTCTAATCATTTGAAACAAAGGGACAGACTCATTCATCCAACTAATCAATATGAATTCCCTGGTCCAGAAAAGAAGTATAAATCAGCAGCTGCTCCATGGTCAGTTTTCTCATCTACCCCTCCTCCTTGCCAAAGGAAGGGGAAAAATGGAACATGTGTCAGCAGGAAAATGACTCAGGCTTTTATATCGACAGACATAGCCAGTGGGCTGCAAATTCTCCATGGCAGTTGTGCTCAGATCAATGATGTTGAAGGTAAGGAAGGGGAGTTTTGTGGGGCTTGGGTATTTGTTACTTTTTGCCTAATCACAGATTGTGTATTGCAGAAGATGCTGTTGTTAGTGAAAGAAAAGAAAAATCATGCCAAGTTTGCCTCCGCCCATCCAGCAAGACACATGTTCACTTAAAAGAAGTATTTGGCTTTTATCTTGTTCTGTTTAAAGTTAACCAATCATGGGGAGCCTGGGTGGCTCAGTCTTTAAGCGTCTGCCTTCAGCTCAGGTCATGATCTCAGGGTCCTGGGATGGAGCTCCACATCGGGCTCCCTGATCAGCGGGAAGCCTGCCTCTCCCTCTCCCACTCCCCCTGCTGTGTTCCCTCTCTCGCTGTGTCTCTCTCTGTCAAATAAATAAATAAATCTAAAAAATTTTTTTAAATAAAGTTAACCAACCACTGTATTTTTGATGAACACCAAATAGTTATCAGACACAGTACGGAGTTTCTGCTGTCTTCCCCATTATAACTGCTCCCAATCCCTCAGAGTCAGCAACTGACTTCATGACTTGATTATGGTAACTTTGCCCGCTGAAGAGTATGGCATGACTTGACACTCTCACCTCCCTCTGGCTTCTTTCCTGTGTGTGCATACTCATACATCATGCATCCTTAGCAGCCTGTCTACTCCTCAGTCATAGCACTGACCCACGAAATATATTTGAAGATATAATAATTTCCTTTTCTAGCTCACCAGGCCATGGGCTTTGTAAATGCAGGAACAGATTTCTTTCACCCTTGTGAGGGACCCTGAGATGTGCTGCCCAGATCACCCTGCAAGGGAAGGCTCCTTGCCCCAGCTGCTTGGGGTGCTGTCAGCCTCAGCTGCAGAGCTGCCTCACCCAAGGTCCTGTCCCTTCCTGGGGTGGCCTATAAAGATGCCGAAGTTTAAAGTCCTGGCCCTCCAGACCCAACTTGGGACAATTCTGAATGGTCATTTGAGCCCCAAAGCACCACCTCCACCCCCGGGCTCAGGCAAGAGTGATGTTGGGCCTGGACTGCAGCTCAAATTCCTTAACTCCTAATTGTCCCTCCCTTCAATAAGCATTGGTCCCAAGGTCTCTCGTTATTAAGCATTCTGCTTACTAAACTGTCTGAGTCTGCCTCCCAAAGAACTCAACCTAAGACAACCCCTGTATTTTCTTATTCTTTAACTGCATCTGGGTCTATGTTTCTTAAACTAAGGGGAAAATTTTATAGAAATATTTCATGGCAAAATGACAGAACAACATAAACTCACCTAGGGACTGACCCCACATGGCACTTACTCAATACGAATTGAAACACCTGGGTGAGGGATCAGTTCACGGGAGAAGAATTAAATGATCCTTACCCTTAAATGTATTCTCTGGGATCTCATGGGGAGAGCATTATTACATGTGAGGGCAGCTCTAATTACAAGAAATAATTGCAGGTGAATACAAGGCAGTTCCCCACCTCGGATGATAAATTACACCGAGAGACAAGGACACCCTGTGTGAACCGCTAATGCTTTCATCTCCATGACACTGCAAGGAAATGTCAAGTCCAAAAAAATAAACCCAAGGAAAAGCACATCTGACAAGTATCTGCTCATAGGAGCTAGTTATTCCATCTGCCATGAGTTGAAATCCGTAAATATGTAGCGTAGATTTAGTACCCACAAATACACTTATTTGCTAATAGTAAGTAAAAGCCTCTAAGATCAGAGAATGGACAAGTTGTAAGGGGATAAAATAGGGAAAGCATGTTTCCTAGATGCTACATAACTTGAGGGCATATTCCAGATCTGAGCCTTACTGGTCAAGTCCATTTTCTATAATTCCTTGTGACTGATGACTACTTATTGTTAGTGATTTTTAATTCCATTAGTCTTTAAGACACATTAGAATCACCTAGGAAGCTTCAAAAATACTGATGCCAGAATCCAGTCTCAGAGATTATGATTTAATCGGGCTGGGCAGAGGCCAGAGAACCAGGATTTTTTTTTAATTTATTTTTGACAGAGAGAGAGACAGCGAGAGAGGGAACACAAGCAGGGGGAGAGACAGAGGGAGAAGCAGGCTTCCTGTGGAGGAGGGAGCCTGATGCGGGGCTCGATCCCAAGACCCTGGGATCATGACCTGAGTCGAAGGCAGACGCTTAATGACTGAGCCACCCAGGCGCCCCAGAGTCAGGATTTAAAAAAAAAAAAAAAAAAAAAAAAAAAACTGTCTAGGCCATCCTAATGTACAATCAAGGTTTGAGAACTATCACTTTGTGGGCACTTAAGATGTTGCTGCTCATCCTTTCCCTTAAACCTCACTGATTCAGGTAACGTGTGTTGTTGTGGCTCTTCCTTCCTCAGTCATTCCTTTGCAATTATTTTTAAAAAGCCACTAGAAGTGGCTTACAACTCCTCCCAGCTACCCAGCAGCATCTGATGTTTTGCCTTCTCTGGTTCCAGTGATGTCACCCTAAGCCAATGCTCTACAGTCCGGGGGAGGGCTCCAGCTGCATGTGCTCCCTCCCTGGAAAGTCATATTCTGCCAAGTGCCACTGTCCCCAAGGCTGTCTTCCCCATTATAACTGCTCCCGATTTCTGCTGTCTTCCCCATTATTCCAATTTTTACTATGTAAAACCTCCCATGAATTGTCAGCATAGCCTCCAAGTCCTGGTACATAATATCCCACACAGATCTTGTTTGAAAACCGTCTTTTGAGTCCATGAGACAAACTGGTAAAGAATATTCAGAACAAATCCCACTGCATTCCTAAATCCCTCCTCATTATCCTCCAAACCTATTTGAAAACAGAGCCTGTATTTCACTATAAATTTCCTCTCGGTTTTGACGAATCCCCAGTTAACTCTTGTCTTCTCAACTTCTCATTTCTCTTTATTCTTCCCACCCATTATTACCCTTTATTTTCTAATCTCAAGAGCAGTTTGTCCTATAGGAATGCACGTAATGTTATATATTCAAGGTGCTCACATGCAACATTATTGGCACTAGCAAATAATTAGCGAATACCTAAGTGTCTCTTAATAAAACAAAGGTTAATAACTACACGGTATCCCCATCCTATGCAGTATTAATAATATTAAAAGGAAGGAAGTGTATCTGTTTGTACCTATATGGAAAATCTCTGATATTTTTAAATAAAAAGACAGCAAGTTGCAGAATATTAAAAATGTACTGGCTGGGCGCCTGGGTGGCTCAGTTGGTTAAAGCGACTGCCTTCGGCTCAGGTCATGATCCCGGAGTCCCGGGATCGAGTCCCACATCGGGCTCCCTGCTCGGCGAGGAGACTGCTTCTCCCTCTGGCCCTTCCCCCTCTCATGTACTCTCTCTCTCTCATTCTCGTTCTCTCAAATAAATAAATCTTTAAAAAAAAATGTACTGGCACACAGTTGTTGATAAAACTAATGATGCGCTGTATGGTAACTAACATAATAAAAATATAACTAAATAACATAATAAAAAATGTAAAAAAAATTAGTCTAGAACCTAATATAACATTGTATATCAACTATACTTCAATAAAATTCTTTTAGTTAGTTGTCTACATAGAAATAAGGCACACATTTAAACACGTGGAAACACACAGATACAGATACATTAAAAAAGAGCTACGGAAGAACCTCCAAACTACTAAAAGTGACTAGATGTAGGGAGGACTTTAGAATTGAGAGCGGGGTGGGATGAACAAAAATTTACATTTTTAATGGTATCTCTATTTCCTGCATTCTTTACATATATTTTCAGATTGTTTTCTGGAATTGCTTTAAAATTAAATGAGGGGCGCCTAGATGGCTCAGTCAGTTAAGCATCCAACTCTTGATTTCAGCTCAGGTCATGATCTCAGGGTCATGAGATCTCAAGCCCCGCATCATCAGGCTCCGCACTGGGTGTGGAGCCTGCTTCAGATCCTCTCTTTCTCTCTCCCCCTTCCCCTCCCCCCACCTATCTTAAAAAAAAGAAGAAAATTAAATTAAATGAGAAAATTACCCACCAGATTACAGTAATTAGGTGATTGGTAAAGTTGGCAAGATCTTTAGTGCAATGGTGGGGGTAGGAGTCAGAAGACAATGGGTGATGAGGAGATCACCTCCAAACCTTTTTGTTGCATTTTTATTATTTTTATTCTAATATATAACTTGATTATAATAAATCTATTGTCACACACCCAAAGGTAGATCCAGGTTTTATAGAACATGAAGCTTATGTAATTGGGGGATCTCTCTTTAAGAAAAACAACAGAAAATTATTAACATAAAATAATACCAGAATAAAAAAATCACAAATATCCCAAAAAGCAGAAAATACTCACAAAAATATTTTATTATTTATCTGGCACACCTTCAATAATAATTTTCCAGATACTGGCATCTCACAAGCCTTTCTTCTCTCACCACTTATAGTGCCCAGAGCCACAGGATGTGGTCACATGACCAGAGATGTCCTGGTCCTGGGCTTTCATGTCCTATGCAAGGTGGGTCAGCACAGTGGGATGATAAGAATATTCCTGGAAGACTTTCCTATACCAGTATGACTAGCAATAACTTATCTCTGCATGGAAGTGACTGCAAATGGTATAAGATATTAACCCATAACCAAATATATCTCAAAATCACTTTCTCTTTAGTTGGATTCCCAAAATTCCTGTGATCCCTCTAACACTCTCTGACAGGATGAGAAGTCTGACAGTGAGTGAGGTCAGCCTTTGTGTGTGTGTGATCAAGAATAATTTTGAGAAGATTATCATGATGGGGGAGACTGCCAGGAATATATGTGAAAGACTAAAATGAGGAAAAACGATAGCAGGACATGTTGTCCAGGGCACCCTTCCAAGCTGAAAATAACCCATCTACACTGGTTGTATCACAAATCTCTTCTAGCAGTTTAGCAGCTAGAATGTTTCAAGATACCATAATTCCAACCAATTTCCCTCTGTTAATATCTGATGGCATCACTCTCTGCCTAAAAACCTGTGACAGGTCTCAACTGCTCTAGAATCAAGTCCTGATTCCAAAGCTTGACACTCAAGCCTTTCGAAACTGGTCTTGTCCCAAATTTCACATCTCCCCATTTACCCCCCCCCCAGTGTCCCCATGCCAGCTACACCCACCAACCTGAGAGATTATTCTCCAGACAAGATGCCCTTGCCTATCCCAATGACTTTCTAGAAAATATGTCCTTTGCTTTGCTTTGGTAAAAACCTTACTTATCCTGTAAGACTCAAGTCAAATAAAATTCTGCCTTCTAGGTAAAGCACAGCACATTCTATCTCATTGGAATTCATTGCTTCCTCTCCAGTCTCCCAAGGCATTTTGCATAGGATTCTATTATCACACATAGCATAACACACGGCAGAGTCAGGCTTGGAGTTGTAATTGCACCCATGCGGACTATATGGGACCCAAGTGGATCTTATTGATCTCCAATCTGCATGCACGGAGCAAGCGATCAATAAATCTTCGTGGACTTGAATTAGGCTGGATAATTGCAAAATTATGTCACTGAAATTCAGTCTTGTTAGAAAACCTGTGAAATGCCAAGTGTGGCCTTTACTGAAGGTTGTATAAAAGAATTACTAAGGAGCTATTGTACCCTAGTGTTAAAAGACAGGTCTTTGGGGGGAAAAAAAAGTTAAAATCATGACAGCCATACAAATATTAAATGAACACTTGAGATTTTAACTCATTAATTAATGAAGGAACCAGTAAAAAGTTAAAATTTGTTCAAATTCTGAGAAGACACACACAGACGGGCCATCAGGAATGCTGAAATGAATTTACAAATAGATATAAAAGTGGTGAATAGCCACAAGGCAACAATCAAATGTATGGCAACAAACAAAATTTATTTACATTTTTATAGACAATAATCACTTGCATTACTACCAGTTTTCTACAATTTACAGAGTTGTAAAATAGCTCAAAGCCAGTGAAAGACACAGATAACCTGGAAAAGTGTACCAGAAAGGACATCCATTTATCATTTTTGCTCATTTCAGAGTCTGTCACATTTCCTAACAGCCTCCCTCCCATGATCATAATAATTTAAAAGATTACTCTTGATCACAGAAAAGGCAGGTCTCATTAGGATTGGCCTAGCAGCTCACTACATTTTAATTGCCTCTTTACTTGTCCATCACCTCCATTAAAATGTCAACTTTCCAAGGAAAAAGACCAAACCTGTCTTTGTTTTAAATATTAATTCTTGCTCCAATAAATTAATATTTTCTTTGTTTTTATGATAATATTTTGGTCGAGTAAAGCCATCATAATGTGTTTTCCCCCTTAGGTACAATATTTGTGAACTGTGGAAGCAAACAATATTTCTTTCCCAAGTACGTCTTTATCTTGAAAAATGAGGTCTTCAGTATTAGGGAGTAATGACCTAGTTTGCTATATTGTTTATTATCAATGCGCTCAAGCACTAAAGAGCATATAACAGTTCTGAGATGCTTATTGAAAGAAATATCATACAACTAAATCCAGCTTTGCCATTTGGTCTAAAAGAATTCTAACCATAGTAATACCACTGTTTATGAACTCTGTTAGCAGTTTCCTATTCCTATTTATAAAAAGACCAACACAGAGACCCAATTAAGAGATGCTCAAGTGTTTCTATAAAAGATTCAACATATAAATGGATTCTGCACTTGAAAAAAACATTGTTATGTGTAATTACAGTAGAAAACATTGAAAAACTTTTAAATGCCCAACCAAAGGGATATAGTTTTGGAAAAGGTAATTCATTAATAACATGTATTGTCATGCAGTTATTTTTAAATGATCATTTTGAACACTATGCTTCCAAAGGAAAAAAATATATGATCCATGAAAATGAAATAGAACATAAAAGATTTATATCTACTGAAAAATATATAATCATTGGAACAAGGCTCAAACAGTAATGATGCATATTGAAAAGAATTGAATTATAGGACACATTTTCTATTTTTGACATTTCCTTTGTGTAGTTACATCAATGTGTTAGACATTTTTTTAAAAAGAAAGGAAGGAAGAAAGAAGTGGTGTTTTATAAAATCTCTTCAGTAGCCTGTGATTTGGGTCCTTGTAATAGAGTAAAGTAAAGGGTTTCATTATGCTTTGTTTTGCTAACAGACGTCTGATGTCTTTCTCCTGGTGTGATTTTCATTATAGCTATTTTCCAAGTGCTTGAATTGGGATTACTTACTTAGTAAGAGGCTTCTTGTTCTTTTAGTCACTAACATGATTTTTATATGGTCTGAAATGCAGAATTCATCACTTTCTTGAGTCCTTTCAAGGGCTAGGACACCATGACCTTGAAAAGCCCAGAGGAGGAAGACAGACTACAATGATACCATCATTCAAGCAAGAGGTCTTGGATTTATCATGAGCCCTCCAACGCTTTCACAGGGCCCAGGACCTAAATAGACTGACGTGACTTGACCAAGCTTAGTTTTAGGAGTGATATTATGAGACTGAAATCTTGCTCACTGGACTTATTCGTGGAAGTTGGCAGCTGCAGGAAACAAGCCACGGGGCAGTGCTGTGCTCTTATTAAAATCAGCTTACAGAAAACATCCCACTGGTCAAAGAACATTTTGTGACAAAAGGAATACCCCCAAACAGATTTGTATTCTGTGAAATGGACAAACAGCCATTTCAGGCATCCATAACACACTCTAGGAGAAGCAAGTACCTATGATGTGATAAATAATAGTTCATATTTATAAATTCCCTTCGTGGTTGGTAAATGCGTATGTTCATTCCCATTCCCTCACCTCCTCTCATGTTCCAGATAAAAAGCTAAACCAAACTTCCTGTCTGAATGGAGGAGCTTACATACTGGGGTGCTTCTGAATGTGTCATCTACTTAACAAATATTATATGAGTATTATGTGCATAAAATATCATATTAATTAGGTCTAGAGACTCATGTGTGTATTGGGGAACTTGTATTCACCCCTCAGAAGCAGATGGATGCTGGGCGCCTGGGTAGCTCAGTTGGTTGAGCGACTGCCTTCGGCTCAGGTCATGATCCTGGAGTCCCTGGATCGAGTCCCGCATCGGGCTCCCTGCTCTGCGAGGAGCCTGCTTCTCCCTCTGACCCTACCCCCTCTCATGTGCTCGCTCTCTCTCATTCTCGCTCTCTCAAATAAATAAAATCTTAAAAAAAAAAAAGCAGATGGATGCTCTCAACCAACCAAATTTTGGTTCAGATACCAAGACTGATGATGCCACACACTCACCAACATGGTATGGACAGTTGTTGCTCACAAAATGAATGCTCTGTGGAGAGCTGGGTGGGCTCCCAAACATGGCTAAGAATGCCTTGAGAGCACAGAGAAAAAGGAATGGCTTGGGTTTGGGGGCTGGTTATGGGATGGTGTGAGGGTTTCTGCCTATGGGCCAGAGATTCGATTGTTTGAATTTCATGCTGACGCCAAAGGAGGAAGAACCTGGGCTTTCTTATCACCCTTCCCAAATGTGGGGCAAAAGGGGAAGAAGAGTGATGGAGATTAAAAGCTGTCGGTAGTCAAACATCAAAAATGGAGTCAGACTGTTTCTTATAGGAAGATAAAGAAGTGGGCAAAATAAGTATATATTCCTTACCATTCCCATTAAAAACTCTTGCCTCCCCCAAACTGTTCCCTCCAAAGACACTTACCCCTTCCAAATTATAAATTGGAATTTATAATCTAGTACGAAGAATAAGCCAAAAATTAAAATTACAGAGGAAGAGCAAGAGACAAAAATATGCATAGTTAAGTAATGGGAGCAGATAAGAGGAAAGTATGGGTAGGACTGGGGAAGATGAGGCTGGAACCATTTCGTGAAGAAGTGGATGGCACTAAGAAAGATAAGGCATTTCTGACCAAGGAAATAGGATGTGTAAGAGCATGGAAGAGAGAGACCATGACCCACTGAGAAAGTTTTCAAGAGATCAGGCATGGCTATAGTGTAAAAGCGTACTATGAAACGAGGCTGGAAGTTTCCATCCAGAGTAGGTCAGGAATCACCATGCGAATAATATTATAGAAAGAAAATTGTGTCATTAAAGGATTTTAAATTTCAAAAGCAATAGGATCACATACGCATTTTAGAGAAACCACTTGGCAGCCAATTGAGGGATGGATGAGATGGGGACCAGACGAGAAGCAGGGATATTTATGCTTAATATTTTGCACTGATGCAAGAATGAGCTGAAAAAAAGAGCTAAATAGTCCACGGTCTGGAAGATGGACAGGTGCATGAGGATTTCAAAGACTTAGCTGCCTCAGGACTTGGCGGGTGACTGCATGGCTGTGAAGGGCAGGGGGATACACAGTGACATGGAGAGATGATCAGGAGTGACTCCCAGCCTTCTGACTTGGGTGCAGAGGCAGAAATAAATGTTTTTAAGAAGTGGAGAATGAGTTGCCTGTGTGACTTCCAGGTGATACCCAAATAAATGAGAGTGAAAATGGTGACACCAAATCACTCTGAGAGAAAACAGGATGAGGTCCCTTCCCCTTCCGAAAGTACAGAAAGATATAAGTAATGTCACAAAATAAAAACATTGTTCCTCAGGACCGTACTACACTAAAGAGCCTTTGCATGAGAGGGGGGAAAAAGTTGAGAGCCAAGTCTAACCAATTATATTTCATAAATGTGTATATTAAGAAGAAGCTTATGTTCTTGCCTTTCCTGAAAAAACAAATTTCACATACTTTTAGTGATGTCATCCCTGGTAGAATGCAGAAAATCATGTCAGGAAAAGTCAGAAAATAAAAGTTTGAGCCATGCACAATTATTACTGTTGCTTAATTGAAAATGCAGCACAAGTGCAGATTTGTAAGTGCAAACAGCTTCAAAGGGCACACAAGGAAAGGTAGGTCACTGCCCCCCCACCTCAGAATGCCAAGTCTCCTCTAGAGCGACGACCAGAAATGCCAGCTTCTTATGCATTTTCCCAGAAATCTGAACCTCTTCACTGTGAATGTAGCAATCGACTTTCCACCTAATCTTTCAAAAGGATTTACTATCAAGAAGTCTATTTCCCAGGGGCGCCTGGGTGGCTCAGTCATTAAGCGTCTGCCTTTGGCTCAGGTGATGATCCCAGGGTCCTGGGATCGAGCCCCACATTGGGCTCCCTGCTCCGCGGGAAGCCTGCTTCTCCCTCTCCCACTCCCCCTGCTTGTGTTCCCTCTCTCGCTGTGTCTCCCTCTGTCAAATAAATAAATAAAATCTTAAAAAAAAAAAAGAAGTCTATTTTCCAGTTTCAAGACCCACAGAGCCAGAACTGCCCCATAAGTAAATTAAGCAGCTGAGGAATAGATCAAAGTAACCAATGACTCTTAGGCGCAGTTGAGTCCATTTTTATAGGTTGAATTATTTATTACCTGCTCTTTTCTCCAGCAAAGTTTCAGTTTCTTCTGTCAGGACTGTGGCTCCAAGTGACCCCCAGTCTCTCCCCACAGAACTCTGAAAACTGTCTCACCTTGGAGCCATCCAGCAACAGCACTACTTAACTGGGAATAATCTGGCAAGAGGGATGCGTAAGTTGGGGTTAAGACTAGTTGCCAGGAGGAAATGCTTTGGAAGATGCTTTTAGTTTCTTCTATTTCAGAAACAAAAGATTCAAGGAAATAAATCATGACCACAAAAGACTTCAATCCTGAAATGTCTTATTAAGTTGTTATCCTATGATCCTTTTAGATATGAGATGCTTGGATAAAGCAAAAAATGTTTAAATAACTTTTTTTCTGATTATAAAAGGTGCTGGCGTATACTATAGAAAATGTGAAAATGTTAGGAAAATAGAGAGAATGTTAAAATAATCATTATGCCACCATCCAAAGATCACTATTGTTATGCTCTGTCTAGCTACATTCCATCTATACACATTACAGTTGTGCTTATAATCTTTTTTGGAGTTTTTTCCTCCAATATACTAAATTTCCTACCGGCTCAAATCAAAAGAGGTAACTCATTCAAATGGGCTCTTTGTGTCTTTGTCCCCAAGCAGGGAGCCAGCTGTTTTGGCAGGTGTGGGAACGAGGCAGAGTCCCACGGCAGCAGGTGTCTACGACATCCTCCCCCTGTACCCGCTACCTCCTCCAGCGCTGCCATGAGCAACAGAAACTATTCTAAAACTCCCACTCCGTGGAAGGTAGAGATTAACCAAAAATGATCTGCACCTGTGAGGAAGATTTCTTGTTTCTTTTAGGAGTCTCTTTAAATACTGGTTAAAACAGATTCGCTTGGGAGTACTGTTGGTTCAGCTTCAGCCCTGGGAGAAAGCTCGAAGGTAACTAGGGAAGATTATCTATGCCTGTTTGTTGAATACCAGGCTGGCTTCAACCTCCCCAGCATCCAGATTGTTTTTCCTCCCATACTTATAAATAAATAACAAAGGCTACAGGGAGCGGGGAAGAGCACACAGAGGCCAATATGGTCAGAAGTCTTCCAGTTACAATTTTTTATTCCACATATTTATACTGAATATGTACCTACACACTCCATATATTTATATTCTATTACTTAAAACTACTTTTTTAAATACAGTTTCTGATGGAAGTAGGGTATTTCTCACTGCCTTAAAGGATATCGAATACCATTCCAATATACTCTAATGCAATTAATGACTCAGAGTATGAATCAACATAGGAAATCAAGTTACGTGGTTAACCTAGAACATACCATCAAATGTTCTAACCACATTATATCCTTATGATTAAATAAAATCAGTAGATTTAACTGTTTTTACATCAGCAGGCACTGTTGTATTGCTACCTTTTTTCAAAGTGACTATTGATACTATTGAACATCAGGCAGAAACAAGTGTATATGTCAATAAGAATAGCAAATATGAAGGGGAAATTCTGCTAAGGACAGTTGTATTATAGCAAAGTGAATTACAATATATTTTCCACCTAAAAATAAGCATTGCATATCATCTCAAAATGAAAAACATCTTTGGTAATCATATACTTTCATCTATTACACTACTGCAAATATCCTAAGATGTCAAGAAAGTTGATTTTACCACCACCTTTCCTAATTTAGGCTAATGTTGAGAAATCTTTACTGACAATAAACTTTCCTACAAATAAAAAATTAATTCATCATTTTGGATGTGTTTGGTTTTATTTTTGCTCTTGGCTCAAGTCTAAGAATCTAGCATGGTAACCCTCTGGTTTGGGAGGAAAATTAGAAGCCTACAGAATAACACTGGGCAGTCCACCCAGTAAATGGAAGAGCCATTTAGGCCTGCAAAAAAAAAAAAAAAACTAATTTAAGCATAATACCTGGATACTATTATAGTATTATAATACTATTATACCTGCTCCCTTAACCAGGTAAACTGAATCGGGTGCCAGGTCCTTCTGACCAGACACAACTTTCCAAACATAAATCCAACGGGCACTTTAACCTCAGTCCTTCGTGTATCCCTTGGTATCTCCTAGAATGTATATTCTGCGTTCCAAGAGACCATCATGGTCCAGTAAGGAAGACAAACAACTGAAATCTAATGGATTCACTTTGTTGTCAACTAGCCACACCCAAGCACTCTGATTCAAATTGCAATTTACAATTCCCATAATCCCTCAGGGTTTTCCAATTCGGCTCCCGTTAATCCACATTTTCCTTAATCTTATGCATCCTCACTTGCTCCTTCTGATTAAGTATATTTTCAGAAAAACTAACACATGGACATTTAAAAAAACTTAAATCGTTAAAAAGAAAAATCAAGCAAAAGAAAAATGTATGTGGGACAAGGTAAGTATTACTTGCTGTCCAGGTCCCCAGCCCCTCAGGCCCTCTGTATAGCAACCACTGTTACCATATTTGCATCTCCTTCCAGAAATAGTCCCAGAGAGATACGCACACAGGTGTGTTTATATAAATATGTAGCTCTTTTGATTTCTTTTTCCACAAAATGGGAGCCTACTATACATACTGCGTTTTTTTTCTTTGTCCATGTAGTACAGTTAATATAAAGATCTAAGTGGGGAATATTATTATATGTGTTTCTATTATATTCTTATAAGCAACCTATGGATTATTCAAGCTTGTCAAGATCATTTTCACCTAAAAAAATCATAAAAGTGTCACTTATGTCCTCATTCAGATGTTGAGGAAGAACAGACCAAGGACAGACAGAGAGCCTGTAGTACTCCCCTGCCCACTTTCCCCTTCCTGGCACATACTAATTAACTCTCAATGGGCTACGAACCCACTTATTAGTATTGTTATCCTGCCCAAACTTTTTCATCTCAGCACCCTGAGACGTAAGTCAGAAGCACCTGAAACTTGAACATATGCAGTGTGATTTCCTCCAGTTATCTGGAGTCATTATTTTTGTTGATTTTTTTTCCCCTATTCCTTCAGACAGAGAGAAAAAGACCTTAATAACTTCGCTTTCTGGTATACGAAATGCTGTGGGCAGTAAGTCTTTACTTAATGGGAACACTGAGAACAGCAACAAAATAAAAATAGTAATAAAAGTTAAAAACTATGAGCCAGGGTAGCCAGATTATCGTGGACCACAGAGTGATTTCTCTCCAGTGGACTTCCAAACTGCTTCAGGTTCAAAGACACATCATGGCATTGCATACCTGTGTGTGACAGAAAAGGCTATTCCTGTGAGTTAGAATAGCACAGCGATCAGATGCATCTCTGCAGGTATTTCCCTCCATCTTCCCATCTAGAACACTGCAACCTCTCCAACATCTAGAGATCGAGCTTTCCTGCATGAGAACTCAACAATACAAAGCATAATGAACACATTCAATGGGCCTTGACACTTTTCGCTGCTCCACAGTTTTTCCAGGGCGTATGTACCATATGTTTTCCCTTTCTCTCAGCTTTTACTTTTGGTTCCTCCTGAAGGCATATCTCATTTACTATTGTTGGCATATGTGTCTATGCTTTTCAGTAAGTGAATAACCCGTTGAAAACAATTGCATTAACCATCATCCCATGCTTTATGCTGAGTAGTATATACGATAACCATCGGAAAGCAGCAATATTTAGTCTAGGGACAACATCACATGATACACACTTTATTTGAAAGAACGTATACTCAGACCATTTGGGAGAAGATATGAATACAAAATTGAGCCACATATGGTTTCAAAACTGAAAACAGAGTTTATCACAGATGAGATATGTATTCAATCACTGGTGAAACTGTAAGGTTTTATTTATAAAGTGCAAAAATAAGAAAAATAAGTCATAATTTAATTGTGGATATATCTGCAATTGTAGGTACATTCCCACTTTTTAATGAAATGTTTACATTTAAATTTTCATGAGAATATCATTTCTGAAATGAGTATTGTTCCCTTATATTGACATTACACTCCCTCCTTCATCCTTGTAACAGTTCGTGTCTTCTAGATCATCAGCTGAGATGCTACCTACAGGAAGTAAATACTATCACTATTGTCACATGTGCACATAAAATTTATTTAATTCACCATACTTTAGATAAGAGAAACAAATGGATAATTCAGTATCATACATCTGTAATAGCTAATTATTCTAATAACTTGAGATTCCTTATAATGTGGATCCCTGGATGCAAACCAATATATATTTCATGTGTGCTCACTTTTGCTAACTACATAATTAACAACTCTTCCTTTGATCCACTTTTCATGCCCTCCAAAAGATAAGATCTATACAACTTCAAACATCTGGTAACTTGTTTTATAAAACTTCAAGATTTTCATCCATTTATACCTATATTAATCAATAATACTATGATAATTATAATCCATTTAGTGAGTGCCTACCATGTCCCATTTAGTCCTTGTAACAACCTTGCAAGGTAGATACTATTACCAAGGCAGGAAACTGACACCCAGGGAAGCTATCTAATATATCAAGTATGTATATGGCATATGAAATTTAAACCAAAACCATTCCATGTTCATGGATTGGAAGAATAAACTTTGTTAAAATGTCTATGCTGCCCAGAGCAATCTACACATTCAAGGCAATCCCCATCAAAATACCATTGACATTTTTCACAGAACTAGGACAAATAATATTAAAATTTGTATGGAACCAGAAACGACCCCAAATAGCCAAGGGAATGTTAAAAAAGATAACCAAAGTTGGGGATATCACAATGCCTGACTTCAAGCTCTATTACAAAGCTGTGATCATCAAGACAGCATGGTATTTGCACAAAAACAGACACACAGATTAATGGAACAGAATAGAAAGCCCAGAAATGGACCCTCAACTCTATGATCAACTAATCTTTGACAAAGCAGGAAAGAATATTCAATGGAAAAAAAGTCTCTTCAATAAAAGGTGCTGGGAAAATTGGACAGCCACATGCAGAAGAATGAAACTGGACCATTCTCTTATACCATACACAAAGATAAACTCAAAATGGATGAAAAGACCTAAATGTGAGATAGGACTCCATCAAAATCCTAGAGAAGAACACAGGCAGTAACCTCTTCAACCTCAGCCACAGCAAATTCCTGAAAGACATGTCTCTAAAGGCAAGGGAAACAAAAGCAAAAATGAACTATTGGGACTTTATCAAGATTAAAAGCTTCTGCAGAGCAAAGGAAACAGTCAACAAAGTTAAAAGGCAACCCACAGAATGGGAGAAGATATTTGCAAATGACATATCAGATAAAGGGCTGGATTCCAAGATCTATAAAGAACTTATCAAACTCAACACCCAAAAAACAAACAATCCAGTCAAGAAGTGGGCAGAAGACATGAACAGACACTTCTCCAAAGAAGACATCCAAATGGCCAACAGACACATGAAAAAATGTTCAACATCACTAGCCATCAGGGAAACACAAATCAAAACCACATTGAGATATCACTTTACACCAGTTAGAATGGCTAAAATTAACAAGACAGGGAACAACAAATGTTGGTGAGGATGTGTAGAAAGAGGAACCCTCTTACACTGTCAGTGGGAATGCAAGCTGGTACAGCCACTCTGGAAAACAGTATGGAGATTCCTCAAGATGTTAAAAATAGAGCTACCTTATGACCCAGCGATTGCACTACTGGGTATTTACCCCAAAGATACAGATGTAGTGAAAAGAAGGGGCATGTACACCCCAATGTTCATAGCAGAAATGTCCACAATAGCACAACCGTGGAAGGAGCCGAGATGTCCATCGACAGATGAATGGATAAAGAAGATGTGGTTCATATATACAACGGAATATTACTCAACCATCAGAAAGGATGAATACCTACCATTTATATCGACATGGATGGAACTGGAGGGCACTATGCTAAGTGAAATAACTCAATCAGAGAAAGACAATTATCATATGGTTTCACTCATATGTGGAATGTAAGAAATAGCACAGAAGATCATAAGGGAAGGAAAGGAAAACTGAATGGGATGAAATCAGAGAGGGAGACAAACCTGGACAGACTCTGGACTCCAAGAAACAACTGAGGGTTGTGGAAAGGGGGGAGGGTGGGGGATGAGGTAACTGGGTGATGGGCATTAAGAGGGCACATGATGTGATGAGGACTGGGTGTTATATACAACTAATGAATCATTGAACACAATATCAAAAACTAATGATGTACTATATGTTGGCTAATTGAATTTAAATTTAAAAAGAAAGAAATTCAAACCTGTTGCAGACAAGCTCTTTTTACATGGCAGAGTGAAGGCATAGCCACAGGCTTTTACCATTGCCACCAACAAAAGAAGAACTGGGGAGGAATGCTCTGTATTGGTTCTGTTTTAATAGTCCCAGTGAAAGAATATGATAGACCTACTGGAGCCATGTGCTCACTCCAGGCCCAATCAATCATTTTGGCCATATGCATATAGCATTACTATTGGCCAGACTGAAATCTTATACCCACTTGGTGGTCAATGGACAGAAAACAGAGTGGAAGCTCCACCAGCATTCTTTGGAATGGGGGTAGGGGTGAAGAAATTCCCACAGAAAGATGAGTGATCTTACCATAGGAAGGATGAGAGTGCCACATTAAACACACATACACACGGCACAACACAACCTCAGATCCCTTTAACACACCTCCCATTGAGAAATGGGTCTAAGTCTCCTGGACTTGAATCTGGTTCTATGCCAGTTTGACTAACAGAGTGAGGTGGGGTGACACCGTCCAGTTTCCAGGCTGACTTCCAAGAAGTCAGAAGCTGGCAGCTATTCTATCTCTTGAAATGCTCACTCATGGAAACCAGCCACAATGCTACAGCTAAGTTTGTGGGGAAGGCCATGCAGGGAAGAAGCAAGGTCACAGGCCCCTATCTCCAGCACAGCTCGCAGCCAACAGTCAGAACCACATTCCCAATCATGCGTATGAGCAATCTTCTAAGTATATCCTCCATCCACCAAGCCTCTCCAATAATGCTGCATGGAGCAGAGAAAAGAGTCCTGCTGAAATTACATATTTGTGACGTAAGTACTGGGGGCATTGCCACTAAGTACTAGGTGCATCTGTTATATAAAAATAGGTCACTAGAACAACCAGTCGCCAAATTTCCATTCTTTCCTTTGCATTGAACCCACAAACTCTGCTCAGTACCTTTTCCATATTCCTCTGAGTACCCACCACTGTACCGAACATACTGTAGCTGTGCTATAAATAAATTTTCATAAAATAATGGAATTATACATTTCAAAGGTATCATCATCTCTCTCTGTAAAGGGATAAATGGCACCAAGAACTTAAGTGAATGGCAAAAGTGGTTCTTTGGCTGAGCTGGAAGATTTTCATGTTCAAGTCAAATGCATCATCTATTATGACCCTCAGTACAGTCTCTCTGTGTTAAGTAAAATCCCACTCTTCTTCTTCTCATGGAACAAGAGGATGTGCAGTGGCGAATGCCTTCTAAGCTTTAAAACTAAGTATGCTAAAATATCTGGAAAAAATAGGCTATAAACCAGTAGCACCAGTTAATTCTGAAGAACAAGCCTTGGGGTTTGAGGAAGCAACTGATATCTACCTTCTGTACCACTTTTATTTCTTACAATGAACATGCATTTATTTTATACTTTTAAATGACATTAAGTTAGATCTAGTAAGGAAATCTAATAAAATGGTACCAGCAAGTATCGTGATTATGGGATTATGAGGGTTTTACACTGACATTTATACTGATAGTGAACATCTATTCCCCTATAGTTCTCGAAGTATTTCAAATTGTTACCCATTAAGATCCCAAACTTTATGTAACAGAAAAAATCCATCGTACATTGCCTGGATATGTCATGCAAAATCAACTGCTTATATATACCAAGCTCAGATTCACATATGGAGAGAATTACCCAAGTCTGCATGCACCAAGAACCATTATGGGAAAGCTTTGTTCTAGAACACAGCACCAATAAGAATATTGCAAAGCACTCCCTGATTAAACTTTTTTATTCTTGACGCTTTTGTCCTGCTACAACAGCATTTCTGGGAAACGAGATTGAAACATGTCCTTGCTTAGTGTTAATGGTTAAGTGGGAAGACAGTAAGGAGTCCATTTGTGTCTGTGTCTGAGGCTCAAGCACTGCTAAGGGAAACTAAATCTTTGATACTTCTGAAGCTTTCACACGTACGTAAAAGCTAGAAAATTTAGTTAATATGATACTTCAGATTCTCTTCAGTTATAATTGAAAATTTTCTCTGGGCACAAAATTTCAGGGTACTCACACTATGCTTCCTGATTTTCTATTTCTATCAGTGGATTGAGTAATTTTCAGTCCAAATTACAAGTTATCAAAGACCAAGCATTTGTTCATTCATTTATATATTCAACCTATAGCTAAAGAGCAGGTACCATTTGACAGGCATTCTCCTGAAGAAATATGGAAGTGGAAGATACATAATGGATAGTTCTTACTTTTATCTAAATGTCCAAAAGGATGATCTCTTATCTACCATGGGCTATGTTAGCTGCCTACGCAGCTATAATCCCTGCTCTCTATAGAATGAACTCATAGAAACAGAGAGCAGAACGGTGGTTGTCAGGGTCTGGTGGGGTGGGGGAAGTGGGAGGATGTTGGTTAAAGGATACAAACTTTCAATTATAAGATGAATAAGTTCTGGAAATGTAACGTACAGCATGGTGACTATAGTTAATAAAGATGTACGGTATATCTGAAATTTGCTAAAAGCACAGATCTTAAGTGTTCTCAACACATGCACAAAAAACCAGTAACTAAACAAGGTGATGGATTTGTTAATGAGCTTCATTGTGATGATCACTTTATAATGTATACATATATCAAATGATCACACTGTATACCTTAAATATATACAATTTCTATCTGTCAACCATAGCTCAATAAAGCTGGGGGGATGGGCAGAAGACTTTGAACAGACACCTCACCAGAGAAGACAGGCAGATGACAAAGAAGCATATGAAGAGATGATCCTCCGCACATCATTCATCATCAGAGAAACTGAAATGAAAACAAAATACCACTACAGATCTATTAGGACGGACAAAATCCAGAACACAAAACCAAATGTTTGTGAGGATGTGAAGAAAAAGAACCCTCATCCACTGCTAGCAGGAATGCAAAATGGTACAGACACTTGGGAAGACAGTTTGACAGTTTCCTAAAAAACTAAACATACTTTTACCCTACAATCCAGCAATCATACTCCTTGGTATTTACCCAGAGGAGCTGAAAACTTGTCCACACGAAAGTCTGCACACAGATGTTTACAGCAGGTTTATTCACTAATGCCAAAACCTGGAAGCAACCAAGATAATTTTCAGTTAGGTGAATGAGAAAATAAATTGTGGTACATCCAAACAATGGCATATTATTCAGTGTTAAAAAAAATGAGCTATCAAGCCATAAAAAGACATGGAGGAAATAAATGCGTATTATTAAGTGAAAGAAGACAATCTGAAAAGGATACATATGGTATGATTCCAATAATACGACTTTATCAGGAGGGAGAGGTGAATAAGTGGCGCACAGAAGGTCTCCATGGCAGTGAAACTATTCCATATGATACTACCATGGTAGATACATGTCATTATACATTTGTCCAAGCCCACAGAATATGTAACACCAAGAGCAAAGCCTAATGTAAACTATGGATCTTGGGTGATAATTCTATGTTAATGCAGGCTCACTCCGGTACAAGGTGTTGATAGCTGGGGTGGTTGCAGGGTCAGAGGACAGGGGTTATATAAATGGCAACTCTCTATATTTTCTGCTAAATTTTTCCTTGAACCTAAAACCGCTCTGAAAAATAAGGCTTATTAATTTAAAAACAGAATCAAAGACAAATGTTAATAATCATCATCTTTGGGCAATGAAAACATGGTTAATTTTTCTTTCCTTTTTCATACTTGTCTATATTGTCCAAATTCATCACTATTAGAATGTTTTGAATGATTTTATTTTCCATTCAAGAAAAAAAATGTATATTTACTGATGATGTCTGAAAACCTTCCCCCTTCTCTTCAATCCCACTGTTGCTATTCTCATCTTCCATAAACTCACGCCCACACTACTGCAAGAGTGCCCAAAGTTCCCCATCATCACATCTATGCTCAGCTTCGTCCTATATATATTGTTTCCTTAAGTACCATTTCACCACGCTATTATCTTTTTCAAAATCTGAGGTGTAGCCACTGTTCTCTTCTGAAATCCCTCCCATCTGTGCAGGACTGGTGCACTCTCCCCACACGCACACTTCTCCATTCATCTTCTTCAAATGCTCCAATCCACAATGATTGTTTTTATTCTGTTACTTTCTATAAAAAGCACAGGCCAAGGCTTTAGGAAATTGACTGTAAGCCAATATGCACCATATACTGGTTTCATGGTCTGTGGTACACAGTAGTACCTCCTAAACCAGATTTCGAACGCTGTCATCTCAGGGACCGTGCATTACCTTTGCCTTCCATGTTATCCACTCCATTTTTAATGGATCACATGACATGATATATGGAAATCTTTTTAAAATACTTTAGTAAAACTACATGGACAGGGGAATAGATTTTTTTAAAAAGATGAATACAAGGTTGATCTTTGCTGAATACAGATAGTGATTATGTGCAAATTTTTTAAAATACTATTTCCCTAGTTGGTGTAATTTTTGAAATTTTCCATAATAAGTTTGTTTTTTAAAGATTTATTTATTTATTTATTTATTTTATTTATTTATCAGAGAGAGAGAGAGAGAGGCAGGCAGAGGGAGAGGAAGGCTCCCTACTGAGCAAGGAGCCGGATGCAGGACTCGATCCCAGGACCCTAGGATCATGACCTGAGCCGAAGGCAAATATCAACCAACTGAGCCACCCAGGTGTCCCCATAATAAGAGTTCTGAAACAGGAACTGTGAAGAGTTTAAGATGATTAAATGCCACTTCTGAAACTGAAAATTATCAATCTGTAAGTTGTGTCTTGATATCTCCCAAACTATTTATACAATCAAATCCATTTTTTTCGCACATACATGCCTTCATTTTTAATATAAACCATTTAGCTTATACAAAAGTTCCTATTGGCTCTGTGTCATAAAATGTGTTTCCATTTATATAAACAAATTATGCAAAGATTAAATAATCTAAAAAATAATCTGGAAAATGAAGTACCTGACCTGTGACATCATTTTTCCCTGTCCAAAGAAAAAGTGAGACCCCCTTCTTCTCTTAATTTTGCACCATTTACATATACTGACCTCAATCTGGGTCACAAAATGGTAATATTATTGCAGTTAGTATGATTAATTCACTTATTTGTTTATTTAGTTTGTAAATCATTTTAATTAAATAGAAATGTCAAGGGAGTCAAGCCTTCGCATTTAGAGTTTTTAAAAAATGATATAAGGTAGAAAGATCATTTTAATCATGATGAAAACATGCTAGTTTTGGAAGGCACTTTTTCATATTAAAATCACAAACAACTGGGGCACCTGGGTGGCTCAGTTGGTTAAGCGGCTGCCTTCGGCTCAGGTCATAATCCCAGGGTCCTGGGATCGAGCCCCGCATCAGGCTCCCTGCTCGGCGGGGAGCCTGCTTCTCCCTCTCCCTCTGCCTGCCTCTCTGCCTACTTGTTCTCTCTATCTCTCTGCCAAATAAATAAATAAAAAAAATCTTAAAAAAAAAATAAAATCACAAACAATTAAAAACCCCTTCCCCCAACAAGCCCTCTTCAGTGGCAATAAATGGAAGCTTGCAAAAGTGCCACTCTCCCTATTCAGCAACTAGAAAAATTTAGGCTCACCAAGTCTCAGCAGAGGCTGCCATGTCTCCACATTCATAAACCCACAGCAGAAGTTCAAGTAGAAAAATAGCATGCAGGTACTCACCGAATAATGTGCCGGCATGTGCCTTCAAACAGATGGGAATGCCCACCACCCTCCTGACTTGTCATAACCTCTGTTCCTGTTATGCTTTCCCAAACACCTGATAATGTGGTCTCTAGCCTGCAGACTGTGCGCAAGGGCTTATCTTTCCAAACCTCATTTTCTTCACTTATTATGTTGAGACAATAACAGTATGTATGTACCCCACAGAGCTGTGGGTATTAAGTGAGATAATGCATGGGAAGTGGTCACAGCACCTGGCATAAAAAAAGTCTCAAAATGTGAAAATAATAATAAAACTTCAAAGAGTAGTTATGGAACTATTTTTTCTTCTATTTATTTTAAACACTCGAGGTTTGGGGGATAGTTATAGAAAGAAGACACCATTCCTTAGGTGGAATTCTTGCCTCCCATGGCCCCAAACCACTTCTTCTAGTCTGGGCTCCCCTCCCCCGCCCCCCATCAACTTGCTTGAATGAGGATCTGGTAAGAGGCAACCTCAGGGACCAAATGTAGTATCCAATTTAAGAAAAAGAATATAAAATGACAAATAGAGAATTACGTTAAAATGCGTGTGCTTGTTTAGAATGAGAAATCACCAAGAAATTATCTATAAAAATCTGAAAAATACCACCGTTATTACAAAATCCGGACACGTAACACTTTTATTAACTAGGTACCTAGTATGCATCCAGAAAATATTTTTCTGCCTTTTTTTTTGTAACCTATATACTCTGACCTCTTTCTTACATGGCAACAATTTTATAATCTCATTTTCTCTAGAAAGAATAGAATGTTAATTTAGTCTTTCCTCTAGCGTGGTTGACTGAATTTTTCTTTTAGTTTTGATAGTCTATACTCATAAAACATGCAACTTCACTTATAGATGTACCTTCTGTTTGCACTACTGCTACTGTAAGAGTGCCTTACAAACACAGAAATTCTGATAAATTCTATTTCACACTGTTTCCATAAAAAATGTAGAGTACATTTATAATTTTATATGCTGCATTATATTCCTGAGAAAAATGAGAGATTAGAGAAACATGCCTGAGGTTACACAGCCGGCAGATTGCTGAGCTGGGATTCCATTTCTGACAGCTGGTATTCATTATTCCTCATTTTCACCCACCCCTCCACACTACGCCTTCCAAACTAATACCCACACCTCTGACATCTTGATCAGCTGTGAAGAGGGGAAGGGAGAGGAAGAGAGACAAACTAGCATTTACTCAATATTTGCCATGTGTCAGACTCTTCATTTTGGCACTTTCCTTATCTCATTTACTCCTCAAAGAAACTCTGAAAGGTCAGTGGCATTTCCCCCAAGTTACAAACGAAGAAACTGATCTTGAGAAGTTCTAGGCTACAACACGAATACAGAGACGACTTTATGGATTCTAAATTCATGTTCTTTCCACCATACACATCTGATTCCTTTAACACGTAAGAGAAAAACGAGGAGTGTCTGGGACAAAACTATAAAACTCAACTCCAAACTAACTTATTTCAACAAATACTCTTATTGGTTCCCTGGCTTTTCCTGAGTTGTAAATGGAATGGATCAAGGAAAGCACTCAGTATCTGTCACTCTAAATGCTCCTTGACAATGGCTAACTTCATGCAGACCCACAGTGGCCACTGGACTCGTGACAAACCATGTTGGTGAGAAAGGGAAAGAAAGCATTGGAAAGATATAGTTACGTATTTCAGTATTTACAGTATACACATAATTTTGCTGCAACCGTACAATGTTTGGTGCCCAAAAAACATTTCCAGATCCCTCAAAATCATCTGGCTACTTTTTTATCCATTTGCCTACTTTTTATCCCTAAAAACAGGACTAGACTATTCCCCACATTTGTCCACAATACTAATAAAACCAAGTATCTCCTTCTGATTACTTTCTTATTTTTGTGGGGGATTTTGATTTATGGTACAATTTGTTATGGCAGGGGAATGGACTCCCTTCTTTTTATTTTTTAGGTTTTTTTTATTGTGGCAAAATGTACATAAAATTTACCATTTTAACCATTTTTAAGCGTACACTGCAGCAGCATTAAGTACCTTCACATTGTTGTGCAAACATCATTACCTTCCATCTCCAGAACTTTTTCATGTTCCCAAACTGAAACTGTGTAACCATTAAACAATAACCCCACATTTCCCCTCCCTCCAGCCTCTGGCATCCAGCATTCTACTTTCTGTTTCTGAGTCTGACAACTCTAAGTACCCCGTTTAAGTGGAATCATACAACATTTGTCCTTTCGTGTCCGGCTTATTTCACTTAGCATGTTCTCAAGGTTCATCTATGTATAGTATGTGTCAAAACTCTGTTCCCTTTGGGGCATCCGGGTGGCTTAGTCATTAAGCAACTGCCTTGGCTCAGGTCATGATCCCAGGGTCCTGGGATCAAGCCCGGCATTGGGCTCCCTGCTCAGTGGGGAGCCTGCTTCTCCCTCTCTCGCTGTGTCTCTCTCTGTCAAATAAATAAATAAAATCTTTTAAAAAACCTGTTCCCTTTTAAGACTTGAACAGTATTTCATCATATGTATACACCACATTTTGTTTATCAATCCGTCTGCTGGTAGACATTTCAGTAATGTTTTCACCTTTTGTGAAGCATGTTGCTGCGAACACTGATGTACAAATATCTGTTCTAGAAGTCAAGATGAGGAAGTTAGCACTACAAAAAACTGAATGTGAAATCAGCACTGGTGACCCTGAGGGTACCCCCTCCCAGTAGCTGGGTCTGAGTGGGGAGCTGGGAGGGAACACCTTTGCCCTGCATTACTCAGGGTTACCCCACCAGAGCCATCAGAGGCTTTTATGAATAATGTATAAAACTCTTCACGTGGACATACATCTTCTCTATGGTAGATTCCTGGGAGGTGAATAACTGGACCATATTGTAACTCTAATTAAGATTTTAAGACACTGCAGATGTTTACCAAGAACGTGTAAATTTAATTTTTTTCATCAAATGTGGGAAGATATCCATTATTTATTCAAATATGTTTTTGACTCATTTCTAGCTTTCTTCTTCTTCTGGAATTCTCATTACACATATACTGGTTGCCAGGGGTACCTCACAGGTCTCTGAGGATTTGTTCATTTTTATTTTTTTTTTTCCTTTATTCAGATTAGATAAATTCGATTGACTTATCATCATGTTTTCTTATTCTTTCTTCTGCCATCTCATGTCTGCTGCTTAGCACCTTTAATGAATTTTTCATTTTATTTACTGTCTTTTTCAATTCCAGAATTTCCATTTGGTTCTTTTTTGTTGTATTTGGTTGTATTTGGTTGTATTCCATTTGGTTCTTTTTTTCTATCTTTTCATTTGGATGATTTATTGATGAATCAGTGTCCTCATACCTTCTTTTACAGATTCAGACATGCTTTCTGTTAGTTCTATGAGCTTATTTATAACAGCTACTTTGAAGTCTGTCTTCTAAGTCCAAAATCTGGGATCCCTCAGAAAGAGATTCTATTCTTTTTTTTCTTCTTGTGGATGGGTCACACTTTCCTATTTATTTGTATGTGTCATAAATTTTGTTGAGAACTGTACCTTTCAGATAATATTTTATAACAAATCTGGATTATAATGCCCCCGATATGGATTTCTTTTCTTGTTTATTTTTCATCTTTATTTAGTGATATGCTAGGATTAACACTACAGAGTGTGTCTGACTTGCAGTGTGTGGACACTGAAGTCTCTGCTCACTTTTTTAAAATATTGTTTTTAGTTTTTAAGTCTGGCTTCCCAATGTCACCCCTGGGTCAGCACAGCGTAGGGGTCAGCCAATGATTCATTATGGGTTGTGCTCAAATACTTTGAGCCAGTAAGGCTTCTACTCTTTGCCAATGAATCTGCGTGTGGGTTGAGAAATGTATTAATAATTCAAGTAAATTTTTAAGTCGGCTGAACTTTATCATATCACCTCTGCCCTTGTGCAAGCCATCAGGTTCAGCCAGATGCACGTAAAATGCTAGGGCCTCTCACCAGCTTATGCAGCCTTCTGCATGTGCACCACTGTATAAACTGCCAGGGACATGTGGAGCTTATCATTGTCCACTATGGCTCTTTCATTCCTACATTTCCTACATTTCCCTCTTAAATTTCTGACTTCTGCTGCCTTCCCCATCCAGGATTCCAACATCAGACTAGTCGTTACATTTGTCTTCCTGTTCCTCGGCTACTATTCCCAACAATGCCCAAGGACATTCCCTTTCTGCATGCTGCCCTCCCACTGAAGCCAACCAAACCCCTCTGACAGCAAATCTTCTTCAACTGCCCAGAGAATATCATCCCTGCCCAGAGAAGATCACCTTTTCTTCAAAGCAGTGATTAGTGCTCTCAATTCTGGATTGGTTAAAGAAAAATATGACTCATTCTTCATGTCTGCTCTATCTTTATAAACTGAAGAACTGCATAACAAAGCAGGCATCTGTTGCCATAGTTCATTAAGTGCTCTCTCCATGAGGAGCCACTGACAGGCTAGAAAGGAAGGAAGAGCAAGAACACCAGAGAAATAGCAATCAAATATTTTTTCTCTCCCCTGAATTTTATTCCCTCATTAGATTTTACCTCAGAACCAAAAAAAAAAACCCACAAAAAAACAAAAATAAGCAAACAAAGGAAAAAAAAAACTTCCTGCCACATTACTGTCTTACTGTTTTCTTCCAGTTTAGATGCAAATGCAAGATTATCCTTTTGTTGGCTGAAGGCCTTCAAAAGCAGCACTCTGAACCCAGTTCTCATTTCATCTATCTGCTCAAACATCTTATTAGGAGAGGAAAATGATAGGTAGTATTTCTTCCAATAATAACTACCCAATCCCCACTAGTCTCCTAGGCTAGTCACCTGTACTCTTGAGTGGACGTTCAAAGATTGTTTTCTACAGCGATAGCAACATTCCCAGTAGCCTTCTAAGTGAAAACTGCAGGGATGCTCAATGATGCAGATCTTTGAAATGTCTGTGATGTCTCCACTGGGTTTTTATCAATCTCAAGGATAGACGTTCTCATTGGGAGGTGAGGCTCACTAACCCTCATTTTATAAATAGAAGAAAAGAAGTCCAGAACCAAGAAAATAAGTAGGCTACTCTCCTGAAAATTATATATCAGCTCAGTCAATGCCTGGTTCTTAACAGAAGTCTGTTTTCCCTCTGAATCCAGAGAAAGCTAAGGATAACTATTTCTTGTATCATTCCTTCATACATATTCATGTTGGGCCTCTAAGTGAAGGTAGGTGATAAAGGAGAATGGGCCATCAGAGGTACAGAGGAAAGAAAGGGGGGAAAAAGCAAACTTTAAAGAGGAAAGAGGATTGTGTGAGGGGAAAAGACCCAGGAAACACCTAAATAGTTGTCTAAAAGTGTTGGTTTCTCTCCAACAATGGTTTTCTTGAAGGAATTGGGTTCAGACAGGCATGAATCGAAATCCTAGCTTGGTCAATTACCAGATGTATTTCTTGGTTAATTTCTTTAAATCTTTTGAACTTTAGTTTATAATTCTGTGAAATATGGACATGAATAGTGCCATTCCTCTTTCTCCACCCAGCACCTGGCATGAAATCTGAACATATTTTCCATTATATTTTTGAAGAGAAGGAGGAAGGGAGGAACCAAGCGCTCTGCTTCTGCTTAATAAATTTGGGTGTATTTTGGTATGCTTTCAAGTCTCTTCCAGACATTTCCAACCACAGATTTTCTACAAACTCTGTGCTAAAGATCTTCAACTAAATCGAGTAGAGAGTGTCTGCAGGTTCTGATTTTAAAAAGTAGATTGGACCTACACCCTCCTTCCCCCAGAAACATGGATTTAACAACAACAAAGCAACAAAATACCTTGGTGAGAAATGCAGATACTAATCAACCATAGGTGAGCATGAAGCCAACCACATCAAAACCCAGCAGGTAATTCACAACACTCTCCTTCCACTCTCTCATCAGGGTCTTATACAGATAAACATACAAACAAATACAGAAGCCTGTGGTATTGTAAGGTAGCTGAGTAAATCCCTTATCAATGTGTATAAAATATTTTTAAAAGCATAAAAGTAATTACAAATCTATGCTAATAGATGTGCAATATAGAAATAATTTGTGTCACCAATAACATAATAGACAAAAATTAATTCAAAATGGATTAAAGACCTATATGTAAGACCTAAAACTATTAAATTTCTAAAATAAAACATAAGGAAAGAGCTTCAGGACACTGAATTTGGCAATGGCTTCTTGGATATGACACCAAAAGCACAAGCAACAAAGTAAAAACTAGACAAATGGGACTACACCAAATTCAGAAACTTCTTTACGTAAAAAATGATAATATACAGAGTGAAAAGTTAACCTACAGTATGAGAGAAATTAATTGCAAGTCATATATTTGATAGGGGTTAATATCCTGAATGTGGAAGAAACTTGTACAACTCAACAATAACAGAAGTTAATAACCTGATTAAACAATGGGCAAAGAACTTGAATAGATCTTTCTCCAAAGATACACAAGGGACCAATAAGCATGGGAAAAGATGCTCAATATCACTAATAGTTAGGGAATGTAAATCAAAATCACAATGAGGTGTCACCTTACATCCATCAGGAGTGTCATTATCAAAAGAACCGTAAAGAAGTATTGGCAAGGATGTGGAGAAGTTGGAACTCTGTTTGCACTGTCCATGGGAATGTAAAATGGTGCACCATTATGGAAAACAATATGGAGGTGCCTCAGAAAATTAAAACTAGAATGACCATATGACCCAGCAATTTCACTCCTGGGAATATACCCAAATGAACTCAAAGCAGGATCTTCAAGAGATATTTGCACATCCATGTTCATGACAGCATTATTCACAGTCACCAAGAGGTGGAAGCAACCCAAATATACATTGAGAGATAAACATAAAGAACATGTGATTTTTACATACACTTGAATACTATTCAATCTTTAAAAAGAAGGAAATCCTATCAGGCTTCAACATGGATTAACCTTGAGAATATTTATGCCAAGTGAAGACAAGTGCAAAAGGACAAATACTGTACAATTCTGCTCACATGAAATACCTAAAATAGTCAAAATCATAGAAACAGAAAACAGAAAGGCGGTTACCAAGGGCTGAGGCAAGAGGAAAGGGGAGGTCGTGTCCAGTGGACATAGAGTTTCAATGTTGAAAAATGAAAAAGTTATAGAGATTTGTGGTGAATATGTAAGTATATGCAAATATACATAACTACTAAACTACACACTTAAAAATGGTTAAGATGGTAAATTTAATGTTATGTGTTCACACAATAACAAAAAATTAAAAATTTTTAAAAGATTTGTTAAATTTTCATTTGAAGTAGTTTGTTAGGTTGCTTTTCCTTGGGTAACACTTTTGGGGAAAAATACTTTAGTTCAATAAAAAAGTATTTAGATTCAATTTGCAGTTCAGCAAAATAAACCATTCCAATTCAGACTCTATTCCTAACTAGGGTCAGTCTGACTTGGATGGGAGATAGTCAATCTAACTTAAAGCCCACCTGTGGCTATTCTGTGGGTTTATTCTGCTGACTTCAAGCACAATGGGGCTAAAAATGCTATTGATCACAGCCCTGATTTCCTAAAAATGTCAGGAACATTTTACACTTTTTCTCTGAGGTATTAAATATCAGGCCTGCCATTAACCAGATTGTGATAACAGACACAATAAAGCCAACTGCAAAGTTAACATTAAAGAATATTTCTCCAAAGGTTATGCTGCCGCTGTAGTAGGATATCATAATGACCCTCTTCTTTGAGGGCTACTGATTTTTCACAAAAGATGTCCCCAGCCCAGCTCTGCAACTTCCACCCACTGTGGTAGCCAACAGGTCAGAGATGATCCTGCTTCTCTAGCCCTTCCTGAAAATCATATAACACCAGCACAAATCTCATAAAAAAAAAAATTAAAACGCTCCCTGCTGTTTATTACCAAGAGATACTTCAGGGCTCCACCTCACACACGCTCCCTCATTGAATTAAGTCAAAAAACCTACTTTGCTGGACAAAAGGTTTGCCCCTGGGGGTCACTGGGCTGTTGGAATTTTTCATCTTGCTTGCAGGAAAAGAATGTTTCCAACAGATCCCAAACCCAAACCGGCAGGCTTAAGTAGAGGGGTTTGTTCTACCCCCAAAGCAAAGGTAAATCAGATTTGCAAAGACCATTCCTATCTCCCGGTCTGGCTCACCATGGACCAGCCCACCAGAATCAGAACAGCTGAAAGCTGAAAGCCAATATTTTCCAACCTTCCCCCAAAAACAGTTATGTGTCCTGAAGGTCCTTTAAATCTAACATCTCTGAACCCATGAGCCACTGGCCGGGAGGGGTACCTTAGAGCTTGGATTTGACACTCATCCTCCATCTCTGGTCAAGACAGATCTAATCATTCAAGGTCTTGCTAAAATACCTCTGCAGACACACCTTCTCTGATCATCTTTAATCTGTCCTCTTCCTAGACAACCTCTAACACATCTGTTACTTGTTTTTCTTCTTAGCGCTTAACACTTTATATATTTTGTTCACTACTTTATTAAATTCTTTTTATCATTTTCATAGTTTATGTAGTAGAGTTCCATGGGTTTTTTTTTAACTTAACAATCAAGTCTCTTTTCTCCAATGTTCACTGTAAATAGTTCATTTCTTGTTCATATTGCATTAGCTGCTGCTCCAAAAAAAGAGGAAAAAAAAGATCAAAAGTTGTGATATTCATTTCCCAAGAATGTAATACATAATGTTTAATTTTTCAAATAATCTAAGCATAGTAATCAAAAATAAAAATCATATTTTTTTAATTTTTTTTATTTAATTTTTTATTGTTATGTTAATCACCATATATTACATCATTAGTTTTTGGTGCAGTGTTCCATGATTCATTGTTTGTTCATAACACCCAGTGCTCCATGCAGAACGTGCCCTCCTCAATACCCATCACCAGGCTAACCCATCCCCCTACCCCCCTCCCCTCTAGAACCCTCAGTTTGTTTTTCAGAGTCCATCATCTCTCATGGTTCGTCTCCCCCTCTGACATACTCCCCTTTTCTTCCTCTCCTGTTATCTTCTTCTTTTTCTTTTTTCTTAAAATATGTTGCGTTATTTGTTTCATAAGTACAGATCTGTGATTCAACAGTCTTGCACAATTCACAGTAAAAATCATATTTTAGTTTAAATTAAAAAAAAGAATAATGATAGACTTTGACTCCACTTTTGTTTTTTGGTTTTGGGGGTTTTCTTGACAGGTTCAAATATAGTTATAAAATCAAAGCATTTTAGTTCTGTAAGG
Organism: Eumetopias jubatus; assembly: GCF_037043125.1. Lineage (NCBI taxonomy): Eukaryota > Metazoa > Chordata > Mammalia > Carnivora > Otariidae > Eumetopias > Eumetopias jubatus. Next base: position 29,801,558 of record NW_028274816.1, read on the forward strand.
AACTTTACTGGTCATAAAAACAGCTTCTCCTTATTTTGCAGAGACAAAACTGTAGGCTGGAGTGTGGAAGCAATTTGAAAATGCCCTGATTTACTGGTGGCTGAATGCCAGTTAAGCTTGATTGGAAAAGGGAAGAAGGTGATAAAGTATGTTTTGAGTACTATTCAAGTTTAGCCTTTTGCCCTTTTAAATTAATAGTTTTTAAATAAAAAATATATCATGTACACAGTTTTAAAAAGCATAAATCAAAGAACCATGACTAGGCTACTTACCTTAACAAATGGCAGGACTATTTAAGCTTTCACTGTGACACTTCCTGATCCCATTTTTATTTCATCTTGTGAAAGAAGGGGTGTGGAACTATTCTGAACTTTGTTTTCACCATTCTTCTGTTTTTATTTGTAATTTTACCACTTAGATGTTCTTGAATTTACATCAGTGATTTCTTACTGTAAGTACTCATTTTAACAACTTGCTTTTTTCAGCTGAGATTCATCACTTACATGTTAATTCACAATGCTACTCAATTTTCACTGCTGTATAATATTCAAGTGTGTAACAATGTTTTACTTTATCCATTCTCCTACCCTGTGGGTATGTTAAACTGAGCTATTTGGGCTGAGAACAGAGATGATGACCTGAATTAACAAAATGCAACTATTTGCTCCTGGAGGGCTCCATGCAAAAAAGATAAGACTTTATCTAATAAAGTCTTCACTATTATCTAATAAAACTTCACTATTATCTTCAAGAAATTCTTGCAATTCATTCTATCCAGGCAAACAGTCTGCACATCTGGAACAACAACTCTTTTATAATGACCAGAGTTTGTTCATCTGGATACATGTTCATCTGGATTCAACTGGATATAGCTTATCAGAATGCTGGCATTTAAAAAAATTACTGTATAGGGGTGCCTGGGTGGTTCAGTCAGTTAAGCATCCAACTCTTGATTTTGGCTCAGGTCATGATCTCGGGCTGGTGAGATAGAGCCCCTCAGGCTCAGTGCTAGGTGAAGCCTGCTTAAGAGTCTCTCTCTCTCTCTCTCTCCCCTTCTTTCCCCCACCCCCAGTGCTCACTCTCTAAAAAACAAACAAACAAAAAAACACAAAACAAAAGCAGAAAAAAAAAAACCTGTATTAACCCAAAAGAAGACAGGAAAAGAGGGGAGAAGGATCCAAGAATAGATGGAACCAACAAAACACGTAGCAAGATGGGAAATTTAAACCCAACCTTATCAATACTAGTATTAATGGTAAATTCTCTAAGCACTGCAAGTAAAAGGCAGAGACGGTCAAATAGGATAAAAAGCAAGAACTATCTGTCATCCACAAAATACCAACTTTCACTATAAAGAATAGACAGGTTAACAGTAAAAGGATGGGAAAAGATAGAGTATGAAAACGCCAAACTAAAGAGAACTGACTAAATTAATATGAGACAAAATTTCCTGGTGTCTTGCCATTGTAGGGGCACAGGTGAAAAAGCCACGAAAAAACGCGGAGTCCTTTGTGAGGATGACGATGCACAGCCGAGCACCACACTGCAGGTGCCGTTTACACTTACCATGGGAGGGACACGGCGGCCTCAGGCTACGGGACCCAGAACTTCTAATAGAGCCGGAATGCCATCCAGAACTTCGACTGTGGCTGCAATTCTTCGGCCTTGCCACCACCCCGTCGTCACCGCGGGTGGCTTTCTGCACAAGCGCGAGGCCATCCTGGAGCACATTTTGCACCAGCAGGAGATCGCCGGCAGCTGGAGGCCCACGAAAGCAGCAGGGTGCCGGGTCTGAGGAGCAGTAAGAGCTGCCGTGACCCTTGGCACAGGAACAGGTGCCGCCTTCCTGGATCAGAGGCAGCCCTCGTGAGCCCTCCCGCAACCCCTTCATGCCTAAGCTGGTCTCGAGGAGTGGCCCAGACGATGCTCAACCCGCAAGCAACGACAAGGACAAAGCACTTCCCAGCTTCAGAATCCTGTCACTGACCCCTAAGACCACAACTGTCAAACAGAACTTGGACCGACCCCAGGTGGGAAAAGCCACCGCGCATGTCAGACATGACGCGCGTGCGCTTCATGCCGCTTGGCGCCTCCATGCACCACGTGAGGCTCACCGCTTTCAGTGAGCCCTGCGCATGCGCCATGGCCTGGGATTGCTTGAGTGACGTCGTGCAGAACGCGGTGCTGTAGCCCCTTGGGCACTGGGTCGTCCTTGAGTGCGGGCGGAAGCTGATAAGGAAGGACGTGTGCACCCCGGAAATGGGTAGAAGCTCGCAGACCCGCAGCTGCTGCGGGTGGCGCCGACTCCACTCCCATGTGAGTGAAGCTGCAGGCGGAGCAGTCGTGGCCGGCCTCCTGGGGATGCGGGCCTGAGTGTTCGGGAGACCAAATAAACCCGCCTGAATGTGGAAAAAAATTCCGGAACCAGATTGCCTGAGTACAGATCCTGGCTCACAGCTAGCTAGTTTGAGTAAGTTACCTTAACCGCTTTCTGCCTCGCTTTCTGTCTTTAAAATGGGGGTATTAATAATTTTCCTCAAAGGGCCAACGGGAAGATTAAATGAGTAAATATGAGAAGTGATTAGTACTGATTCCAGTTTTTAATAGTAAATGCCTTTAATATTACACCTTTTAAAATAGTGTTTGCTATCTTCAGTAAATAGCATTTGTTTAAGTGGCTTCGTTCTAATGCTACCCTCCTTGTAGTTACTCACCATAGCTCTAGAATTTATTGAATAGCTTTCAACATCTATTGTTATCCTTTAGTTTGTTGTTGTAATGAAATATGTTGATAAAGTTCCTATTTTTGAAGTCCTTGCATTACTGAGATTAATCCCATTTGTTTATATCATAATTTTATAAATGAATAGCTGGATTCAGACTTCTAATAATTTATTTGAAAGACTTGCTACTATATTTATAATTGGAATTCATCTTGTTTTCTCTTGTGTGCTATCTTTACAACACTTTATTCCATGAATTCAGGAACTTTAATCTTTCTCTGTGGTCTAGAATTATTCAAAATAACATAGGAATTGCGTGATGTGTGGATTTAGATTAAACTCAGTAAAACCATCTGAACCTGCCACCAAATTTGGCTGTGGTTATTGGACTGTTCAAATTTTCTCTCTTGTTGGGTCAAATGAGGTATTTTATGTTTTGATAACAAGTTACCTGTGTCTCTCAGATTTCCCAGATTTATTATGGTAAGTTTGTACAAGTTGCTTTAATATAAATCTTTAAGCTTTTCTGTGTTTGAAGATTATATTTCATTACTAACATTGTATATTCATTTTCTATGTCTGTTTATTAGGTTTGCCAGGGATTTCCCTTTTTATTGTAGTCTTTTTAAAAAATGAAATGGGTATTTTGTATCATATAACATAGAACATGTAGCATATTACAGAAAGTCAAGGAGCAGTATCTTAAGAGAACACTTCATTTCCCTCTCACGTAAAAGAGGTCCAAAGGTGTGCAGCTCAGGACTGGTGTGTCAGCACCCTGGTATCATCAGGGACCCAGAGTTATCTTCATGCTCCAATTCCCAACCCCTGGCTTCCATCCTTATGAACCTTATTATTCACAGTAACTGTTGGAGCTCTAATGATCAGGTTCAGGTTTCTGGCCAGCGGCAGGTAGAAGGAGAACAAAATGAAAGAATCAGTTTGCCAATGATTCAGCCCCCTTTCTTAGCCTTCCCAGAAGTTTCTGACCATACTTTTGTGTATACATCTGCCAGAACTTAGTCATAGAGCCACAACAAGATGCAAGGAAGCACTAGGAATGCAGCCTGAGTAGCTCCCCATCAGGGGAAAAAAAAAAAAAAGTCAAAGTTCTATTACTGTGTGAGAGGACAGGAATGAATATTGGGTAGAATTGAGAGCGTCTGTTCTAGTGTCATGTATACTATCAAATGTTTCTGCTTTCACTTCTGCTTAAAATTTTCATCTTTCATCTGAGTTCATTTTTCTTCCTAATTGTTACTGGCTGATTTTGATGCTCATCTTTTAAGTCCTGAGGTCAAATAGTTTGTGAGGTTTTTGTCTTTAAAAAAAAATTACAAGAAAACATTTGAGAATATATGTTTGAAATCCTGTATTTCTCTTCCCTCATTTGCTAGATCTTAACCCCTTACCTGTGGGGTAAATGTTAATGGAATTGCCCAAAGACAGCTGGAACTAAGAGCATTAGATTTTAGGGTTTATGTTCTTTGAACATATATTCCCTGAGCTGGGTGGTTATGTGACATATTAAATGTCTCTTTTAAGCACACAGTCTTTCATATGATAATTCATTTAACAAATTGCCTTTTGCCAGATACTTAGTGGTCTCCAATTCAAGATTATAAATATTGCTGTAGCTGCCATCCTTATGATATATTTTTGACTACCTGTGTAATTACTTCTATAAGATTAATTTCTAAAAGTGGAATTGGGTGTAAAAAATGTAAAGTCTGATACCTATCAGAAAACAACTTATTGGTTTGTCTTCTGCTCTCCAGAAAGTTTTCCAGAAAACATAAAATTGCTTTCTCTCACACACTTTTGATAAGAGCATAACCTGCTAAAGCTGATTTAGATAGCAATCTGGTAATATCAGCCAAAATTTAAATAGGCATAGCCACTGATGCAGCAAGTCCTGGTCTAGGAATCTTACTGAATTGCTTTTTTTATGTACATAAATATACAGTGTATGTGGTAAATCGGAAATATAACCTAAAGACATTGAGTGAAAAATCACTATGAAGATACATGCATATGCTGTGATTCCATTTTGTAAAATAAAACTATGTGTGTATTGGAAGCCTATGCTAGTACTCAAATGCAAAGTAAAACAATGAGAAGGATATCCAACAGGGGCCAGTGGTTACTTCGGAGGAGGTAAAGAAAGACTGGGCCCAGGAGAGGGAGATTGTGGTCCAGAGAAAGGCCCATGTTGAAGTTGATAAACTTTTGTAGTACATTTCTCTTTCACTGGGGACATGCTTTCATTTTATTATTAAAGGAAACAAGATATTTATTAAAATTAGAGTGTTGGTACATACTTTCAAGTTATAGATACTGTCATTTCTTGATTTATTTATAATTGCTTGGACTGTTAATGTGACTGCTTAATTCGTATTTCAGTGTCTTACCATCAAGGAACTCTGTTCTTTCTCTCTTGCTACTCTGCTAGGACATAGATTGGCTGCCACCATCCCGGGTGTCATAAAAAAACAACAAAATCCAATGAGAGAAGAAGCTCTACTTTCACAACATCTACACACACACAGTCTTAGCAAACCACCCAGCACTCTTCTCCTCCATACACATACACCTCCCTGTCGTAATTTTTCCCATATCCATTCCTAAACCGGTCCCTGACAAGGGGAATTAATACCATGATAGGCTTAATGAAGACGCTCACCATAACAAGAAAGGAAGGTACCAGAGAAAAACCTAGGGTCTTTAAAAAAGAAAATTGGGGGTAACGGCTTTTGAATAAGCAACCAACAAGTTCTGGTATTATGGTAAAAGGGATCCCTCCTCCCCATAATAAGTACGTTCCACCCTTATGATCTTTTTAAATTAACTATTCTTAAAGTTTGGACCTCAAATCTTACAAATGCACTTCCTCCAGGAAGACCAGTTGTCATGCTTTAGCCAGTGTGAGTTGTGGTTTTGGCCAATTCATATTAAAAGCATATGTATCTGTTAAGGGTCTAGAAAGATTCCTTCTGCTCCACATGTATCCACAGATTATGAAGTTCCATAGGGAATTTAATAGATTATCACACTGAGTTTTAAAGAGTATAAGATTTGATAAAATAAATACATAGTTTTAGGAATGGATCAACAGCTTGGACCCACAGCTCTTTGCTCCCCAAAAAAGGGATAATCCAAATGTAATAATTGTCCAGCTTTGGGGCTGAGTGCCAACAATGAGTTTAGACCAGCAGGACTAACACCATGGACAAGGTTGGCCAAATATACCTTTCCCCATCATAGGTTGAGCTTCCCACAGTCCGAGAAAACTTGATATAAACACTATACCTTGAATAAGGAGATCATTCTAATTTCTTCACCAAGCCAACCCATATAAGCCAAACAAGTGGGTCAAATTTCAGCTAAAAATTTTATAACTTGCTAAAGACCAGGCATAGGCAAGCTGAGGTTTTCAGAGGCAAAGGGAGTTTGTATCAATTCACAGGTTATTCTTCACGGACATCACTGGGTACTTACAAGAAAGATGGAGGATGGGGTGGTACAAAAGGCCTAAATCCCCACCCACATCCTCCTTCCCTATGGAACAAAACGTAACCATAGCAACAACAAAATACACGCATAGCTCAACTACTGTTAAGATTTTCTCTTTATCTTTGGTGTTTGGCAGTTTAAATATAATGTACCTGAATGTGGTGTTCTCTGTAGCTATTTGGCTTGGTGTTAATCGAGGTTCTTAATCAATAGAGTAATGTCCTGTCATCAGATTTGGAAGTCTTGGCTCTTATTTCTTGAAATACAATTTTTGTACATCTTTTCTCATCTCTGGTTTTCCAATGATACATACATTAGACTTGTTGACAGTGTCCCACATTTCCTTTATCTTCACTACTGGGGTTTTTTGTTGTTGTTGTTGTAGTTCTTTGTTCTTTGTACATTGACCTATGCTTTGATATTTATTCAGATTTATTAATTCTTCTTTTGTGTTCATTCTGCCATTAAACCCATTGGATGAGTTCCTTACTTCAAATACTGTATTTTGTTATTTCTAGGATATTGATTTTATTCTTTTTATGGATCATAATTTTCCATTGAAATATTCAATTTTACATTCATCTTATCTTCTATTTTTATATAGTACCCAGTTTTTTAAAGTCCTTACCTGACAACTCTGGATCATCTCTAGGTCTGTTTCTGTTGACTACTTTATTTATAATTGGACACTTCTTATCATGTATGGTAACTTTTTTGCGTGCTGGGCATTGTGAATGAGACACCGTATTATGTTACCTTCCTCTAAAGAGTGTTGGCTTTTGTCCTAGGTGCAGTTAAAATACCAACAGATCATTTTGTTCCTGGTGAAGCCCACTTTTATGTTTTGATAGGTTGGATCTGCTACAATCTTGTTGTAATACATATATCTTTACCCAAATAACATTGACTTTATGGAATCTCAGCTGAATGCCCTGGTTGATCATGTGTTTTAAAAATAGTAATTTTTTTGAGGAAATGATAATATTCTGTATCTGGTCCCTATAAACTATAAACAGTTAAATTTTCTATTATGTAAGTGAACTTGAAGCATACATGATTGGTGATAGGGAACCAACATTGTTTAACTTCACCATTGCTAAGTTACACAGGTTATGCTTTCTCTGTGGTTCTGGGTGGAACAATGGCCAAATCTGTATTTTCTTTTCCAGCCATGCAGCCATAAAAAGAAGATACAGTCATAGAAAATCTCAGGATTGAAGGGAAATAAAAGTTTATTATAAACAAAAACATACACTCATCCGTTGTGTTAATCCCCCGTTATGTCTTTGTTCACAATGAGGTGAACTAAGTTGAACGTGAACAAGGATGAAAGTGAAGTTCTGCAGTTGAATCGAAAGTAACAATTGCATAAGAATAAAATAAATAACACTTGACTTTAATGAGCATCTCATGTGAGAATAAAACTCAATCTGAGTTCTGAAGTTAAGGCTTTAAAATCAAAACTAAACATGTATTGGTTAGAAGATTGGTACCTGAAGATATAGGGGTCTGAAGATGCTCTAAAGCCCAAGCATTTCTTGGCTCCATTACATGTCACTAATCTTCACTGCAGGACAGGTCCTGGATTATCCCCATTATTATTCCCCACCCCCAAGTCTGACTCCAGTGAAAGACCATGAGAATGCAAAATTGGGCCCTCACCAGGATGGTAACATATAAATATGAGGAATAATCAACTAAGAACATGGGAATTAGAGCTCCAGGTTTTCCAGAAATATCTTGGGAAAAATTAAATATCTTGATTTCCTCTTTTCTGCTTTATTTTGATACTTATGAAAAGTGCATCTCTGAAGCTAACTATCAATTTTATTTCCCTGAGGAATCAGAGCCACTTAGGTAAACATGATAAATGATGTTAAAAAAAAATGTAGGACCAAAAAAAAGGAAAGTACTGGTGGTCTGTCTAGAACTAAAATTCATTTTACCTTGTAGGTCTTACAAGTCTTGGCAGTTACTGTTGAAGTTTAAGTTATCCGGCAATTACTTAATTTGGCAAATAACATGAAGAAGAATGATACTGATTTTTAACTTCCTAGCAACTATCTATTTCAGTTAGGTAAGTACATATTTCATATCTTAATCATGTTGGACATCACTTGATGAATGGAATGTGTGAGACTTGCTCCTAATATATGCTAAGTGACATAAGGTTGAAATCCATCAGAAGCTTTCACCAAATGCTTCTCTGTATGAGATAAGAATCTGATTTGACCCTTGGCATTCAAAAGTTCTAAACTATTGCAGGCAACCTGCTTAGAATATTAAATAAATGTTGATCATATGCAGAGTTAAGAAAAAGTTAAGCATTTAATTTAATATGTAGAATAAAGAAAATATTTGTTTTTTGGTAGCGTCACTCTCAGTTACTATTAATTGACTGCCAACCACATTCCAGATAGCAGACAATGAGCATAATGAAAACAAGGACCAGGAAACACTGTGTCCTACACAGCACATAAAACATGACTTAATTAATATTTGTTGAATTGATAGCAATTTGCTTGCCTTTTCCTACACATTATTTCATTTCCAGAATTTCCCTGAAAGGTATATTTTATGCCCATTTCTTAAATGATGAAATTGAGGCTTAAAGCAGTTAATGGACTCCCTTGGTCCAGGTCCCAAAACCATAGGTTGATCATGTCTTCCCTCCACCCATGCTGTGGTCACTCTTTCTTATGGCTCAGCAGCTTGCAGCCATTTGGGGTGAGGAGGGAGAAGGGAGCACAAGTTGGAATTGGTAAGCAAGGTAGATGTGAAGTGAGGGTTTGTAAACCCTCAGAAGATGGGTAAGCACGGTCACTGTGTGCACAGTAGCGGGAACCACAGAAGATGAGTAAGCACGGTCATTGTGTGCAAAGGATGCTCCAGGCCGGAAGAGGTGGAGGTGGAACGGGAGCTCCCTGAGGAAACCTTGCTGGGAGATGGAGAGTATGATACTGTGATAGCCACTGAGAAATCTGTATTTGGTCCTCAAGCTTGTCCTGCCTCAAAGCTACAAAAACCCTTGGAATTTCTTGTGTAAAGGGTGACAGAGGTGTCTATTATTATGTTACCGAGGTGACTTTTGGAAAACCCTTAGGTAACCTAAGGATGGGGGCTGGTTGCCAGGAGAGCCGCATGATTTGAGGGTTGAAACTTTCAACAGCTGGTCCCCCCAGCCTCCAAGGTGGGGAGAGGGGCTAGGGGTTGAGTCAGTCACCAGTGCCAGTGATTTAGTCTGTCGTGCCTATGTAATGAAGCCTCCACCAAAAACCAGCAGCCCTGAGTTCAGAGAGCTTCCAGGGTGGTGACCACGTGGAGGCGCTAGGAGAGGAACACCCCTGGGGAAGGCACAGAGGCTCCGCGCCCTCTCTCCCCATCTTGCCCTCTGTATCTCTTCTGTCTGGCTCTTCCTGAGTCACATCTGTTTATAATAAACTGGTAATCTGGAAAATGTTTCTCTAGAGTTCTGTAAGTCACTCTAGCAAAGTAATCAAACTGGAGGGGCTTTTGGGAACCTCCAATTTATAGCCAGTCAGTCAGAAATACAGATAATAGCCTGAGCTAGCAACTGGTGCTAAAGGGGCCTTAAGGGGGGCAGTCTTGTAGGACTGAGCCCCTAACCTGTGAAATATGATGCTGTCTCCTGGTAGATGGTGTCAGAATTCAGTTGAATTGTAGGACCCCCTGCTGGTGTCCAGAGAACTGCTTGCTGGTGTGGGAATCCACACACACACACACACACACACACACACACACAGGAATTGGTATCAGAACCTATTTAGAGAAAAAGCTAAATCTTCCAAGGTGTCTGGGCAGAGGGCCTTGATACAGCAAGTGGGCATCCTGAGAACTTGCTGTGAGGCTGTGTGAAAGGAAGTTACCAAGCCACAGTTACTAGTGGAAAATGCAGCTCTTGCAGAGATGTGTGATTACCTTAACTTCACGGCTGCTCCTTGGTTTGTCATGCCCCAAATATGGCCCACGTCATCCTTCCTTTGCCTTAAAAATAATGAAATCCAACGTCCCGAGTTAGGGTCTATATTCTTGATGGTGCCCACTATTCCCTATTCACTCCTTAAACTACCTTTCTGTCCCTTTAACCACCCTAGACTCAGTAATGCACATGGGCCCACTCCACCTGTATGAAGGCCCAAAACCTCAGTTCAAAGGGAACAAAAATTAGACCAGCATGGAATAATTTTGTATTGGCGTGTTGGTGGATTTCTTTGGGCTCATCCTTGTTTTTTAGTAACTTCTTTCAACCTGGCTTATAATTATGCAACTACAGTAGCTGCTAGAATCAATCAGCCTTCCAAACCGAAACACGTTCATCTTTATCCAAATGTAATTTATCTAAAATGCCATGTTGGTGTGAGCATTATGCATTACTACATAGGCTTCTATTTTCTTCTTAAATAATGAAACACCCTAATGGAAAATATTCCCTCTAAATAAATTTTAATGAGCACTTATTTGCCCAAATTGTTCTTTCTCTGAATGGCAGAAATTTAATATGAACTTGAATTATCAGGGGCTTTTTGTTATAATGGGCTTTGGGAATAAATCATGCAAAGATGACTTATTTTCCTGTATCTTCCAAGCTGCAAATGCTACCATAACAACTTCCTCTCAAATGCAAAGTGAGAATCAGTATCTTACCTTGCATCTATGTAGGAAAATGTCACATCAGAAATCATGTCAAGGTGTAAGATATTTCTGGAGATTGAAGTGAACGAATGAGAAGCCTAATTGCTATAGAAGGGCATATATCCCAGACTTTGCTGCTACCAAAAAAAAAAAAAAATGCATGTGTCTGCTACATTTTTTAATTCCCTGCACTGAATGGTTTTTCTGAGGAAAGAAAGCAAATGGGAAGTACTTCCCTGTATCCTGGCAGGCTACAGAGCTTGGGCTTCATTGTGCTCACCAAGAATCAGAGCAAGGCCAGATGTAGAACTTGGAGAAGTGCCTTTCAGAAAAGAGCTCCAGCCTCAGCAAGAATTACGAATCAGTGGAGTAGGGAGCCAGATTTAGGGTGCCCCCGTAGACTCCAGAATGCATACCATTAATTGCTTCTCTAGACTTTTTCTCCTCTGAAATACTGCCAAAGGGAGCCAGTGCTGTTTCGGAGTCATTTTTTATAATGGAAATGACATCGAGAGGGGTCATTTAGTTCAGTTTAAAATTTTGTATTGCATACCTTCCAGAAGCTTCATAGTATTAAAAACCAATCACAAAAAGGAGTTTCCGTTTTCAAGGAGCTCTGCACTGGGATGGGGAACTCACAACTAAGTCAAAAACATCTTCAGTGAGTGTCAGTCGGATTACTTTTAAAACCAAGAAAATGTGAGCTCCATAAGCACCTCCAGGGGGCAAAAAGGCAGCAAAGCTTCTATTCCTGGGAGGTTTCTGGGCCTGGCTGGAGAGCAGGGCTCCAGATGCTGATGGCTGTGCTACCTACCCGCTGAGTGGCCTTGACAAGGTCAATGAAAACCTTAAAAACTGCTTCCTTATCAGAAAACAGGGAAAAGAACACCCATCTGGTAAAGCAGTTGCAAGATGCGCACAGATAGTAGACATCCAAGGAATGTTCTCTTGAGCAATCTCCTGTCACCTCTGGCCCTCACTGCATATGACCCCTCACTCCCCCAACCTACCAGTTTTGTCCAGGAACAGCTTTATCCACATCTATACAAATGATTAGAAAGTGGGAGTGGAATTATTTAGTCTGTGTGTAGAGAAGGCAGAAAAAATTTTAAATGTGATTTATTTTATAATCAATTAGGGTAATATGCTTTTTCATAATTTAGCTATCCTAATAATTATTCCCATTAAAAAGCATAAAAAGAACATTTATAAGGGGCACCTGGGTGGCTCAGTCGGTTAAGTGTCTGACTCTTGGTTTTGGCTCAGGTCATGATCTCAGGGTCCTGAGATCCAGCCCCGCATCAGGCTCTGCTCAGCCGTGAGTTGGCTCAATTCTTTCCCTTCCCTCTCCCTCCTCCTCTGCTCCTCCCCCAACCCACCTTCCTGGGTGCCCTCCCTCTCTCTTAAAAAAAAAAAAATGTCTTTATACGACATTTAAAAGTTGCAAAGCACTTTATTTTATAATTTGACTCTCAGAACAATCTGGTATTATCGGCAGGACAAGAAATTGTAGTACCAGTTTTAAAGATGAGGAAAGTGAGGCTCTGAGGATCTGTGTGGCCCTGGTCTTGTATCTGCATAGTGTTCTGTACTTCTCTTACCTGCACAGAGACCTCCGACAAATACTAATTTGGGATGTGTTGTGTAATGTCTTTTCTCCTGATCAGAGTATGACACTCCTCATGCAGCCGTTTTGGGACACCACTGAGTCCCCAGCTTCTAGCACAGAACCTAGCCCAAGAACGAATTCAGGGATTCAAAGAAAAGGTTCACAGAGCATTGTTGTGGCAGAGAGAGAACCATGTGTTAGTAAAGTAATGAAAATAAATAGGCTGTTTTCAGAAGCAGCGGCAGCTGTCAGGCAGTATGTGTTGATAAGGTGGAGAAGGACCATCTCCCAGGGCTACCTCACCACTCTCTGAGTGGGCACGGGGCCAGATGCCACTTGCAGGGGGTGATACCACCTCTCCAGTGAGCTTCTGAGTTTGTATAGCAAGGGACTGAGTGGTCAGATGCCTCTGAAGGGCAGAGGATGCTCAGGCGCCCAGCCCTCTGGCTTCTGTTCTGGAAGGGAGCCTTCCGCCATGACAAAGGAACCTAGGACAGTGCTTGGTTTCCACCTGCTCTGTAGTGCAGAGATGAGGGAAACAGCACAGCAGTGTCTCCTTATGGGGAAAGAGGAGTATTTCTGTGCCTAATGTTTACTCATCTTTTACTCCAAGTGGTAAAATACACACACACACACGCTTGTTTAGGATGTATCAGAAAACAAGACTTCCCTAGAAGGAAGAACTCTGGTACAGTACTGGAGATGATCCATTCATCAGACCTCACATTCTGGCTCTTTCATTTGTAATGAAAAGAATCCCTAAATCTCTCATTTTTCTCAGCTACAGAGTGACTTTGTAATGCTCACCTCATCACATTGTTCTGACGTTCCAAGGATTAAACAAGAACAAGCAGTTTAGATGCCTGGCACATATCGCATGCTCATAACTGGCTAGGGACTGTTATTATCCTTCTGCTCTGGGGGAGAGGACAACAGTAATACTGTTGCTTTTCTCTGCACTCACAATCAGGACTCATTTTGTACACACCACACCCCGGTGAGGTAGAGAGCTTCATCCCCATCTTGCAGGTGAAGAGTCTGGCTCATGAAGTTGGTGTGACTTGCTCAGAACCACATAGTGTGTAAATGGCAGAATGTTTGGTCATTCTAGAGCTATAGTGGCCTCGCTGATGGTGGGCTTGGATGTTCTTTTACTGAGGGAAAGAACAATCAGTACCTTTGCAGGAACACTGCTGGAGAGAATCCTGACGTGAGCACAAAGTTTCTGGGAAAAAGAAATTGGCAAATCTCGCTGTCAACAATCAGAAGGTGATCAATGGGAGAAAAGTACTCTGAGAAAAGCATGGTTTTTTAATCTTCTTTGAAATAGCTGATTTCCCTAGACAAGTGGATAGCTAAATTCATATAATTATCTATGCATACACTCCTGTCATCTTCAGTATTTGTAGACAGTACATTTTATTTTTTAAGTAAAGGAAAAATAGAGATGCCATTATTCATGTGTTAGCAGTTGGAAAAATCTCTCTCCCCTTGCTTCTCTCTTGCTGTTGTCAGCACACGTTATGATGAATTTGGGGAGTAGGTCAACAAATGTATCCATAAGAAAACTAGTAAAAGAAATGTTTACTGCTTCCTGGTGCTTGTTAGTGTGAAAAGATAATCAGTTGCTTCCTGATTCTTAGGAGAAGGAAACAAAAGGTCTCTCCGTCAGCAGAAGGGGAATTTTTAGTCTAGCCAAATGTACCTGGTGAACGGGAACATCAACTTATAGGGGCGGACATGCATCACCGTCTCTGCCCCTTGCCCCCACACATACCACCTGGACAACCAACTCTTCCTCTCAAGGCCCATCTAATGGTTCTTAGAGGGGAAAGCTAAGCCTCCCTTGGGACTGCTGGCGTGGGCATTGGGGGTGGAGAGGACCAGGCATGGGCTGGCTAGGTGGCAGCATCCTACATTTCATGTAACCATGTCTGCCTACCACAAATTGGGCTGAGAATTCGCCCTTACTCACATGTGTTACACTCGGTGTTCTCTTCTTTTTTTTTTTAATTTTTTTATTGTTATGTTAATCACCATATATTACATCATTAGTTTTTGGTGCAGTGTTCCATGATTCATTGTTTGTTCATAACACCCAGTGCTCCATGCAGAACGTGCCCTCCTCAATACCCATCACCAGGCTAACCCATCCCCCTACCCCCCTCCCCTCTAGAACCCTCAGTTTGTTTTTCAGAGTCCATCATCTCTCATGGTTCGTCTCCCCCTCTGACATACTCCCCTTTTCTTCCTCTCCTGTTATCTTCTTCTTTTTCTTTTTTCTTAAAATATGTTGCGTTATTTGTTTCAGAAGTACAGAACTGTGATTCAACAGTCTTGCACAATTCACAGCGCTCACCGTAGCACATACCCTCCCCAATATCTATCACCCAGCCACCCCATCCCTCCCACCCCCAACCACTCCAGTAACACTCAGTTTCTTTCCTGAGATTAAGAATTCCTCATATCAGTGAGGTCATGTGATACATGTCTTTCTCTGATTGACTTATTCTAACACACCCTCTGAAGCCCCGGAGTTGTAAACACCCTTCTTCCAAACCCACAGAAGCCCTTAGACATACTTCCAGCTGTATTTGGAGCTGTTTGGCAGGCCAAAGCAAGTTTTTATATATTTAGAAAAATTAACCTATTGGAATACTCCATCCTGGGGCTCCTCCGGGAATCAAGCAAGAGTCAGAGTAGCTAATGAAGGCTTTCTGTCCATGGAGACCTAGAGCACTGGGTCCAGCCTTAGCTAGATCATGAGGCCAGTGGGAAAGGACTTGTGTAAAGCAATCTCAGCAGCCCAGGAGGAAGACTGGAAACCACAGTCTACCCACAGGACTCAATGAGACAAAGGGCAAAAATAAGTAGGTTATAAAACAAATTGTACAGTATAATCCCGTTAAAACTGCAAACTGTATATGTCATATGCATTTATTTTGAAAAAATATCAGAAGGAAATATATCAAAATTCAAAATTTTGAGCCCTTCTTTCCTGACTGCTAAGAATACAGGTTACTTTCATTTGTTTATGTTTGTGATTCAGACCTGTTTTTTCCCGGATTTTCTCCATTAAGCATGTACTATTGTCATAATGAGAAAAAAAAGCTACAGTTTAAAAACATTGCAGATGATCCACATCAGCATATGAGTTGGAAGAGTGCTACTAATGAGCCAAATGAGCCCTGTAAGAACAGAGTCATTCTCATAATCCAGTCAAGAAATTGGCAGAAGACATGAACAGACATTTCTCCAAAGAAGACATACAAATGGCCAACAGACATATGAAAACATGCTCAACATCACTTGGCATCAGGGAAATACAAATGAAAATCACAACGAGATACCACCTCACACCAATCAGAATGGCTAAAATTAACAACTCAGGAAACAACAGATGTTGGAGAGGATGCAGAGAAAGGGGAACCCTCCTACACTGTTGGTGGGAATGCACACTGGTGCAGCCAGTCTGGAAAACAGTATGGAGGTTCCTCAAAAAGTTGAAAATAGAGCTACCCTACGACCCAGCAATCTCACTACTAGGCATTTATCCAAAGTATAGAAACATAATGATCGGAAGGGGCACATGCACCCTAATGTTTATAGCAGCAATGTTCACAATAGCCAAAATATGGAAAGAGCCCTGATGTCCATTGACAGATTAATGGATAAAGAAGATATGGTACACACACACACACACACACACACACACACACACACACACACACACACAGGAATATTACTTGGCCATCAAAAAGAATGAAATCTTGCCATTTGCAATGATGTGGATGAAACTAGAGGGTATTACGCTAAGTGAAATAAGTCAGAGAAAGACAAATATTACATGATTTCATTTATATATGGAATTTAAGAAACAAAACAGATGAACATAGGGGAAGGGAAGGAAAAATAAGAAAATCAGAGAGGGAGACGAACCGTTAGACACTCTTGGGGCGCCTGGGTGGCTCAGTTGTTAAGCATCTGCCTTCGGCTCAGGTCATGATTCCAGGGTCCTGGGATTGAGCCCTGCGTTGGGCTCCCTGCTTGTGTTAACCTCTCTCGCTGTCTCTCTCTCTGTCAAATAAATAAATGAAACAAAAAAACCCATAAGAGACTCTTAACTATAGGAAACAAACTGAGAATTGCTGGAGGGGATGTGGGTGGGGGAATGGGGTAACTGGGTGATGGGCATTAAGGAGGGCACTGGACATAATGAGCACTAGGTATTACATGCAACTGATGAATCACTAAACTCTACCTCTGAAACTAATAATACACTATATGTTAAGTAATTTATTAAAAAAACAAAAAACAGAGTCATTCTCCAAGCCCTCTTGTGCCCCTCCGATGGCTTCCCTGAAACCAAGAGAATGAAGCTTCAAAAGTGCATCATCAAACACTTAAGTCATTAGACCATGGAGTCTACCTTTGTAGAGAGTAGACTAAGGTGGTTCTGAAGAGGGAGGACACAGGCAGCTTTCTCTTTCCCCTAATCTCAAGCAGGGCACCTATTCTTTTGACCACCTCTATCCTCACCTGGAGATTCAGAGAGCAGTAAGCTACACACCGAAGTCAATAGCAAGGGAATGGGGATTTAGAGAAATTGGCCTGGTCAGACACCAGCCAGTCTGATGCAGGGTGAAGCTCAGGGTCCCTCTGGATGAGGCAGATAAGGCTCCCATCCCAGCTCTGCCGCCACTCAGCCTTTTGGGCAAGTTAGTTAGCCTTATGTGGCCTCATGTTCCTGTGTGGGAGTCTTCTCTTTTGTCTCCAAGAAACAATTGTTGAAGTTTCACAGAACATTGACTTCTCAGAACAGGATTGGAAAAAATTGCAGCTGGAAATCAGAACAAAAACAAAACATCCTAGCTTGGGAAACATGCAACGGAAATAAAGTGTGTTTGCCTTTACGAATGCTTAAAATGAAAGAAAACCAAAGCACCCCATCCTTACACACCCCGGATACAATTGTAGAATTGTACAATAATCGTTCAATTACTGTGATGTTTCAAAGCAAAGCCAGAATGCTAGAATCTTCTAAGCCTCCATTGTCCCATGTATGGTAGCCACATGTGGCTATTGGAGGGTGGCTAGTCCCAACTGAGATGTGCTATCAGTATAAAATACACCCCAGATATCAAAGATTCAGTGTGAAGGGAAGGTAACATAACTCATTCATATTTTGCATTGATTGTATGTTGACCTGATAATATTTTGGATGTAATGAATCAAAATTTATTATTAAAAGTAATTTCACCTGTTACTTTTTACTTTTAGTGTGCCTGACTAAAAAATTTAAAATTACTTAACGTGGTTGGCCTTCTATTTCTTTTAGGCAGTGCTGATCTAGAAGACAGATTTTCTTTCTGGGGATAGGCTCTACCTGCATGTTCTTCCGGGTGCCATGTGACATGACAATAGAACTGTGTGAAGCACGTTGCGCATAGGGAAGATGCAAGGGCTGTCAACATCTTTTACCCCACCCACCCCCGGCCCTCACTGGGTTATGGTAGCTTTGATGCCAGTCACTGGGCCTTCCTCCTTCCCCCTTTCCCTCCTTCCTCTTCTTTCTTGCTGTTTCCTGTTTTTGTAAAATCATCTATGCCAAAGTGCTTCCTGTTCCTGAGCCCTAATAGGACTGAGGTGTCGGTCAGATGATTAGCTGCTGTTCTACTTCACTCATCATTAGCAACTGATTTACTGGGAAAGCTTTACTCCAGGTAAAATCATTACCTGCCAGAGTGATGTGACTTGTGGAGACAAGCTTTGCCTGCCCAGAATACTTGTGTTCTTTAACTAACATCGCTCTGGTTTTTCTTTGCAAAACTGATCAACATCTTTGGTTGCGTCAGTCATGGTGCCCTATACTCTTCCCCTCCCCACTGGACGTTCAGGATAATTCAGCTCCCTTTCCCAGGACTTGAGTCTTAAGAGGGATGACACACCATGGGAGTGGAGGTAGATCTACATCATCCATATATCACTGATCACTCCTGCTGCTGGGTTCTTAGATCTGCCTTGCTACTGTGCTTGATTGATTTTCAATTCTTCCTTTGATCTGATGAGCTACCCAATAGTCTTGAAATAACTTCCCTTTGCATTTGAACTATGCAGAGTCATTTTCCATTCTTTGCAGCCACAACCCTCCTCTCTGTTGTTATCCTAATTCAGCAAAACAGTGAAATGCTGTAAAAAGTATTTAAGAACCTTTATCCCTGGTTACAAATATTAGTATCACCAGGAATAGGTTGGAATAGAGATGGATTGGTTGTAAGGCAGCCGTCAGCTTTGTATTTGTAAGAAACCAGCATCGTGCTGTTCCCTGGCTTGCTCCATTGATCATGGAGCTGAGTCCCACCAGTTGTTGCAGACCTCACCTCCTTGCTGGGGGCGGGGCTGAGCTCTGGGAAATGGGAGTTTAAAGGGATGGGATGGCCTGGCTCTCCCCAGCCTTTCACTTTGTAAACACTACGACAGTGAGTTTTCACTCGAGCTGTCCCTTGAGAAACCGTTTTGATGTCGTGCCTAAAGCCACACCTCTTTGAACAACCTTTAAAGAAGATAAATTTTAACCGCCAAGAAGCAACTGTTTTCTCATGACATGCATATGCAACTTCAACTATTTTTGTTACTCAGGGAGAATACTGGTGGCTTCATCTGGTTCACTGAGCTAAAGGGTCGGAAGGGGCTTTTTTTCTTCCCAGTGGGTTCTCAGTTTTCTTCTTATGTGGAGGTTTTAAAGACATGGTCATGGTCTCTCCTTAATTCTGTTATTCAGTATAAATCTCTAGCATTTTATGATGGGAAGGGGAGAAACTTCATGTAAGTGTTGCAGCCATGAGTAGTGGATTTGCTGTTACTAAAATACCTTGCATTTACAAAAATAAGTTAGCAAGAAATTGTTTTTTCATGCGCTCTATACCCGTATGTTCTGTTTTGATTAGAAAGGTTGCTGCCAGCCAGGGAAGAAGGACTCAGGTAAATATAACTCCCTTGATGTGTGTAACCAAGAGACTGAAGTAATATTCATTTACACAGAATTGTTTATTGGTTGCATACTAAGTTTCAAGCACTAAACTAGGGTTTTGCATTTATTATTTGTTTTTCACAACATCCTTGAAAGTTAGATATCATCATCCCAGTTTTAAGAAAAAAAGAAGGCTGAAAACCACAATAATTAGGTGCTCCGACTACAGTCATCCAGCTAAGAAGTGGCAAATCAAGGTTTCAAAGCCTAAAACGTATCTGATTTCAACCCACAGTTAATTCCGTTAGATCTTCCTGTTTCTTTGCTATTATTTTTACCATTTGATAAAATTCATTTAAGTAAAAAAAAATAATAAAGTTCTTAACTTTAACCAAACATAACCTTGTTCTTATATAACATGAAACAACAGTTAAAGAGACAGACCCCCCGCCCCCCCCTCAAGGATAAGTACCTTAAACCAACAAGTGGTATATTAGGTACTACTTTTTAAAACTTAACTCCAGTTCCCACTCATAAGAATAAAGCTGTGTGGCATTAGGAAGGCATTGTTCTCTATCTGGCACAGACACCATAGACGTGACATATTCTGCCAGGTCCTGCTGCCTGAAGTTTCTGGATCCAGGGATAACCATTATAATCCCCGCCAGGCATTCTGTGACTTGTTTGTCTTCCTTCCAGGTGATGCTGCCATATTTCTCCCTGAGCTAAGCTAAAGTTGGAAGAACCTTACCAATTTTACAGATTATCACCACCCCCCAAGTTTCTAAACTTCTCATGACTAGATCCCATCATGCTAAATAAATATTTCAGCAACTAATTACCTTATTATTCTTCGATTCACCATCCAAGATAATACCTTACTATTCTTTGATTCTCCATCTCAGAGAAGCAGCACTAACTCATGACTTTTAAGTAAACACCTAAAATAATGTGAAATACAAGATAAGGTTATATGGTTATTTCCTAAAAATGTCATGGATGGGTTTATCCTACTGTGATGTATGGCTATTTTCTAGTAAAGTCATGGCTGGGTCTGTCACCTCTGAGGTTGGGCATTCTGGTTTCACCTACTGCTCCAGCATCACTCTGAGGTTAGTTTGTGATACTGCCTCTGAGACTGTCCCACAGAGGTGGCAATCACTGCCCGTCAGGTCCACTCTCAGTGCTGCAATTCCTGGTTAAAGGAGGGGAGAAGGGACAGAATTCATTTCCTTCTCAAAACTTGCACATGGCCCCCTCGATCTTCAAGCCAGCAATAGCAACATCTACTTCTTAAGTCTTCAGCGCTTGCGGGGGGCGGGGCGCAGAGGTGGAGGGAAGGCTGAGTGAAAAACAGATTTCACAGAAAAGTTTCTGTATAATCTAGAAGAAGAATAGGGGAAGGCAAAAAATATAAAGGTTTGAGTCAAAGAGTGGGATGAGTGGTCTTCATCACTGATATTCTCTTTGCTTCTGAACCTTTTTTTTTTTTGGAAAAAAAAATTTGGACAATAAAGAAAAATTCCTGAAACAACAAAACAAATATTATCATGCCCCATAGTACTTTTCCATATATTTTTCCAATTCTATGAATCTGATGAAATTGAAAATTTAAAGTTTTTGAAGGAAGCATGGATCATTACTCAAATACCAAGCACAGACCATCCATAGTCCTGTAGCTAGACATTCCATTTAAAATCATTAAGCAAAAATTTCCAAAAGCCAAATGACTCTAGCCCCAAACATCTCTCAGTATAATTGGAAAATAACCACTTGACAGGCTATTGAAAAGGAAGAACATGGAAACCCTATGGTTCCATGTAAAGGAAACTTAAGATTATCCCATAGTGGAGGCCAACAGTGGGTAAGCATATATTCTGAAAAATTTCTAAGCCAGGGGGCAGAGCAAGGTGGCAGAGGAGTAGGAGACCTGGATTTCGTCTGGTCTCAGGAATTCAGCTGGATAGGGATCAAACCATTCTGAACACCTACGAACTCAACAGGAGATCGAAGAAGAGGGTAGCAACAACTCTCTGAACAGCGAAGCGACCACTTACTGGAAGGTAGGACGTGCGGAGAAGTGAATCCGAGACGATATTCGGGAGGAGAGACGGCGGGGGAGGGGGCCTCCGTCGGCCGCTTCCGTCAAGTGATAGAGCCGCGGAGCACAAAATCGGAACTTATAGAAGTCTACTCCGCTGAGAGACATCACCTCAGTGGCTAAGGGGGGTGGGGGGTAGAACCCTCACAGGACAGTGTGGTCTCAGGACCCTTGGGGTCACAGAAAGACTGGGGGTGCCTGAGTGCGGCAGAGCTCCCAGGGATCGGAGTGGGGAAGCCGGCTGCAGAGACGGAGCCAAGGCGCAGGCTCTCAGGTCGGGATTGTCATAAACCATGATCCGCGGCCCAGTCAGGCCACTGCTCCTCCAGCAGGGACCCAACAAGCGGCAGAGCCGGGGAGACTCCCCTTCCTCCCCTGGGAGGAGTGGTGCAGGAGTGCACTGCAGGGATCTGCTGGGTTTGGAGACTCCACACTGAGTCGGGTGCCAGAGATAGAAACACTTGGTCACAGGCCAGGTGAGCATGGAGTGCGGCCGGAGACCGGGGAGACGGGAGTGACTGCTTTTCTCTGGAGGCGCACTGAGGAGCGGGGCCCCGAGTTCTCGGCTCCTCTGGGGCGGAGATTGGGAGGCCGCCGTTTTCACTTTCATCCTCTAAGGCTATACCGAAAGCTTGCAGGGAACAAAAGGTCCCGAGAGCAAACCCGAGCAGATTCCTTAGCCCGGACCAGCAAGGGCGGGGCAATTCCGCCTCCGGCAAAGACATGTGAGAACCACGGCAAAGGCCCCTCCCCCAAAAGATCATCAAGAACAGCCAGCCAAGCCCAAGTTTACCAATCAATGAGGACGGCAGAACTCCAGCACTAAGGGAATACTGCACATAGAATCCGTGGCTTTTTTACCATGGTTCTTTAGTCTTTTAAAATTAATTTTAACTTTTTTCTTAAAATTTTTTTCCCTTTTTCAAACATCTTATCAATCCCTTTTTTAAAAAAAATTTTTATTTTTCATTATTAGAGTCGTATTCTATCCCTTCCTAGTAGTTACCCTTTTTTTGGCATATATATATAATTGTTCTCTCTTTAAAATTTTGAGGTACACTTTCTTCTAACATCAAAATACACCCTAAATCTCTAGTGTATGGCTTTGTTCTAGTCTCCAGCCTGATCACATTCTCTCCCCTTTTTCTTTTTTTTTTTAAATCCTCTTCTTTCTTTTTTCAAACAACTTCTTATCAATTCCTTTTATAAATTTTTTATACTTTTCATCTTTACAGTCATAATCCATCCCTTCATCGTATCAACCCTTATTTTTGTACATATATAAGTTTTTCTTCATTTAAAATTTTGGGAGGCACTTTCTTCTAACAGACCAAAATATACCCAAAATCTAGTGTGTGGCACTCATCTATGCACCAGCCTGATAATATTTGATCATATTCTGGTTTTTTGTTTTGTTTTGTTCTGTTCTTGCTTGTTTTTATCTTTCTCTTTTTTTTTCTCTCTTTCTTTTTTTCTTTCTTTTGCTTTCTTTTCCCCTGGTTTCAGGTCTTTTCTGATTTGTTTAGAGTATTATTTTCTGGGGACGTTGTTACCCTGTTAGCATTTTGTTCTCTCATTCATCTATTCTTCTCTGAACAAAATGACAAGACGGAGAAGATCACCTCAACAAAAAGAACAAGAGGTAGTACCGACTGACAGGGACCTACTCAATACGGACATTAGTACGATGTCGGACCTAGAGTTCAGAATCATGATTTGAAAAATACTATCTGGGCTTTAAAAAAGCATGGAAGTTATTAGAGAAACCCTTTCTGGAGAAATGAAAGAACTAAAATTTAACCAAGTCGAAATCAAAAAGGCTATTAATGAGGTGCAATAAAAAATGGGGGCACTAACTGCTAGGACAAATGAGGCAGAAGAGAGAATCAGTGATATAGAAGACCAAAGGATGGAAAATAAAGAAGCTGAGAAAAAGATAAACAACTACTGGATCACGAGGGCAGAATTCGAGAGATAAGCGATACCATAAGACAAAACAACATGAGAATAATTGGGATCCCAGAAGAAGAAGGAGAGAGATGTGCAGAAGGTATATTGGAGCAAATTATAGCAGAGAACTTCCCTAATTTGGGGAAGGAAACAGGCATCAAAATCCAGGAGGCACAGAGAACCCCTCTCAAAATCAATAAAAATAGGTCAACACCCTGACATCTAATAGTAAAACTTACGAGTCTCAGAAACAAAGAGAAAATCCTGAAAGCAGCTCCGGAGAAGAGAGATGTAACCTACAGTGGTAGAAACATTAGATTGGCAACAGACCTATCCACAGAGACCTGGCAGGCCAGAAAGGACTGGCATGATATATTCAGAGCACTAAACGAGAAAAATATGCAGCCAAGAATACTATATCCAGCTAGGCTGTCACTGAAAATAAGAGAGATGATAAGCTTCCAGGGCAAACAGAAACTAAAAGAATTTGCTAACACCAAACCAGCCCTATTAGAAATATTGAAAGGGGTCCTCTAAGCAAAGACAGAGCCTAAAAGTAACATAGACCAAAAAGGGACACAGACAATATACAGTAACAGTCACCTTACATGCAATACAATGGCACTAAATTCATATCTTTCAATAGTTACCTTATGTAAATGGGCTAAATGCCCCAAACAAAAGACACAGGCTATCAGATTGGATTAAAAACAAGACCCATCAATATGCTGCCTGCCAGAGACTCATTTTAGATGCCAAGACACCTCCAGATTGAAAGTGAGGGGGTGGAAAACCATTTACCATGCTAATGGACACCAAAAGAAAGCTGGGGTGGCAATCCTTGTATCAGACAAATTAGATTTTAAACCAAAGACTGTAATAAGAGATGAGGAAGGACACTATATCTTACTTAAAGGGTCTATCCAACAAGAAGATCTAACAATTGTAAATATCTATGCCCCGAACATGGGAGCAGCCAATTATATAAGGCAATTAATAACAAAAGCAAAGAAACACATTGACAACAATAATAGTGGGGGACTTTAACACCCCCCTCACTGAAATGGACAGATCATCTAAGCAAAAGATCAACAAGGAAATAAAGACTTTAAATGACACACTGGACCAAATGGACTTCACAGACATATTCAGAACATTCCATCCCAGAGCAACAGAATACACATTCTTCTCTAGTGCCCATGGAACATTCTCCAGAATAGATCATATCCTAGGTCACAAATCAGGTCTCAACTGGTACCAAAAGATTGGAATCATTCCCTGCATATTTTCAGACCACAACGCTTTGAAACTAGAACTCAATCACAAGAGGAAATTCGGAAAGAACTCAAATACATGGAGGCTAAAGAGCATCCTACTAAAGAATGAATGGGTCAACCAGGAAATTAAAGAAGAATTTAAAAAATTCATGGAAAAGAATGAAAATGAAAACACAACTGTTCAAAATCTTTGGGATGCAGCAAAGGCAGTCTTAAGAGGAAAGTATATAGCAATATAAGCCTTTCTCAAGAAACAAGAAAGGTCTCAAATACACAACCTAATCCTACACCTAAAGGAGCTAGAGAAAAAACAGCAAATAAAGGCTAAACCCAGCAGGAGAAGAGAAATCATAAAGATCAGAGCAGAAATCAATGAAATAGAAACCAAAAGAACAGTAGAACAGATCAGTGAAACGAGGAGCTGGTTCTTTGAAAGAATTAACAAGATTAATAAATCCCTGGCCAGACTTATCAAAAAGAAAACAGAAAGGACCCAAATCAACAAAATCATGAATGAAAGAGGAGAGATCACAACCAACACCAAAGAAATACAAACAATTACAAAAATATATTATGAGCAACTCTATGCCAGCAAATTAGATAACCTGGAAGAAATGGATGCATTCCTAGAGATGTATCAACTACCAAAACTGAGCCAGGAAGAAACAGAAAACCTGAACAGACCTGTAACCACTAAGGAAATTGAAGCAGTCATCAAAAATCTCCCAAGAAACAAAAGCCCAGGGCCAGATGGCTTCCCAGGGGAATTCTACCAAACATATAAAGAAGAATTAATACCTATTCTTCTGAAACTGTTCCAAAAATGGAAATGGAAGGAAAACTTCCAAACTCATTTTATGAGGCCATTACCTTGATCCACAAACGAGACAAAGACCCCATCAAAAAGAATTACAGACCAATATCCTTGATGAACACAGATGCAAAAATTCTCACCAAAATACTAGCCAATAGGATCCAACAGTACATTAAAAGGATTATTCACCATGACCAAGTGGGGTTTATCCCTGGGCTGCAAGGTTGGTTCAACATCCACAAATCAATGAACATGATACAATACATTAATAAAAGAAAGAAGAAGAATCATATTATCCTCTCAATAGATGCAGAGAAAGCATTTGACAAAGTACAGCATCCTTTCTTGATCAAAACTCTTCAGAGTATAGGGATAGAGGGTACATACCCAATACCATAAAAGCCATTTATGAAATACCTACAGCAAATATCATTCTCAATGGGGAAAAACTGAGAGCTTTCCCCCTAAGGTCAGGAACGCGGCAGGAATGTCTACTATCACCACTGCTATTCAACATGTTGTTAGAAGTCCTAGCCACAGCAATCAGACAACAAAAAGAAATCAAAGGCATCCAAATCGGCAAAGAAAAAGTCAAACTCTCACTCTGCAGATGATATGATACTGTATGTGGAAAACCCAAAAGACTCCACCCCAAAACTGCTAGAACTCATACAGGAATTCAGTCAAGTGGCAGGATATAAAATCAATGCACAGAAATCAGTGGCATTCCTATACACCAACAACAAGACAGAAGAAAGAGAAATTAAGGAGTTGATCCCATTTACAATTGCACCCAAAACCACAAGATACTTAGGAATAAATCTAACCAAAGAGGCAAAGGATCTGTACTCAGAAAACTATAAAGTACTCATTAAAAAATTGAGGAAGACACAAAGAAATGGAAAAACGTTCCATGCTCATGGATTGGAAGAACAAACATTGTGAAGATGTCAGTGCTACCTAGAGCAATCTACACATCCAATGCAATCCCCATCAAAATACCATCCACTTTTTTCAAAGAAATGGAACAAATAATCCTAAAACTTGTATGGAACCAGAAGAGACCCCGAATAGCCAGAGGAATGTTGAAAAAGAAAAGCAAAGCTGGCGGCATCACAATTCTGGATTTCGAACTCTATTACAAAGCTGTCATCATCAAGACAGTATCGTAGTGGCACAAAAACAGACACAGATCAATGGAACAGAATAGGGAGCCCAGAAATGGACCCTCAACTCTATGGTCAACTGATCTTTGACAAAGCAGCAAAGGATGTCCAGTGGAAAAGAGACAGTCTCTTCAACAAATGGTGTTGGGAAAATTAGACAGCCACGTGCAGAAGAATGAAACTGGACCATTTCCTTACACCACACACAAAAATAGACTCCAAATGGTTGAAAGACCTAAATGTGAGACAGGAGTCCATCAAAATCCTAAAGGAGAGCACAGGCAGCAACCTCTTCAACCTTAGCCGCAGCAGCTTCTTCCTAGAAATATCGCTAAAGGCAAGGGAAGCAAGGGCAAAAATGAACTATTGGGATTTCATCAAGATAAAAAGCTTTTGCACAGCAAAAGAAACAGTCAACAAAACCAAAAGACAACTGACAGAATGGGAGAAAATATTTGCAAATGACATATCAGATAAAGGGCTAGTATCTAAAATCTATAAAGAACTTATCAAACTCAACACCCAAAGAACAAATAATCCAATCAAGAAATGGGCAGAAGACATGAACAGACATTTCTGCAAAGAAGACGTCCAAATGGCCAACAGACACATGAAAAAGTGCTCAACATCGCTTGGCATCAGGGAAATCCAAATGAAAACCTCAATGAGATACCACCTCACACCATCAGAATGGCTAAAATTAACAAGTCAGGAAATAACAGATGTTGGCAGAGAGGCAGAGAAAGGGGATCCCCCCTACACTGTTGGTGGGAATGCAAGCTGGTGCAACCACTCTGGGAAACAGTATGGAGGTTCCTCAAAAAGTTGAAAATAGAGCTACCCTATGATCCAGCAATTGCACTACTGGGTATTTACCACAAAGATACAAATGTAGAGATCCAGAGGGGTACGTGCACCCCAATGTTTATAGCAGCAATGTCCACAATAGCCAAAGTGTGGAAAGAGCCAACATGTCCATCGACAGATGAATGGATAAAGAAGATGTGGTGTATATATGTGTGTACACACACACACACACACACACACACACACAATGGAGTATTATGCAGCCATCAAAAGGAATGAGATCTTGCCATTTGCAACGATGTGGATGGAATTGGAGGGTGTTATGCTGAGTGATATAAATCAATCAGAGAAAGACGTATCATACAACCTCACTGATATGAGGAATTCTTAATCTCAGGAAACAAACTGAGGGTTGCTGGAGTGGGGGTGGGGTGGGAGGGATGGGGTGGTTGGGTGATAGACATTGGGGAGGGTATGTGCTATGGTGAGTGCTGTGAATTGTGCAAGCCTGTTGAATCACAGGTCTGTACTTCTGAAACAAATAATGCAATATATGTTAAGGAAAAAAAAGAAGAAGATAGCAGGAGGGGAAGAGTGAAGGGGGGGAAACGAGGGGGAGATGGACCATGAGAGACGATGGACTCTGAAAAACAAACTGAGGGTTCTAGAGGGGAGGGGTTGAGGGGATGGGTTAGCCTGGTGATGGGTGTTAAAGTGGGTACGTTCTGCATGGAGCACTGAGTGTTATGCACAATCATGGAACGCTACATC
This sequence comes from Eumetopias jubatus, assembly GCF_037043125.1. Lineage (NCBI taxonomy): Eukaryota > Metazoa > Chordata > Mammalia > Carnivora > Otariidae > Eumetopias > Eumetopias jubatus. The sequence continues at coordinate 29,829,912 of NW_028274816.1, forward strand.
AAAAACTAATGATGTATGGTGATTAACATAGCAATAAAGAAATTTAAAGGAAAATAAAATTTCTAAGCCAAATAACCCATGCCCGTTTCACTGCATGGATAATAAATGAAGGAGACTATCTGGATCTGGTCCTGGCTCCTCAGGTTTCTAGCTTTGTGACCTGGGGGAGGATGTTTACTCTTTGAATCAGTTCTATCAACTCTAAAAATGGGCATAATTATACTTGCCCCACAGGACTGTTGTAAGGATCGAACAGAATAAGCATATAAATGAGCTAGTTTAGTCCCTGACATGTTAGGCACTTATTGAATATTAGATTTGTTCTCTCTTAATTTGAGATATCTAACACTTCTGTTTGAAAAAAGTCCTGATTTTAACTAGAAATATCACTGGAGCCAGCCCATGGGCTGAGATGAGCACTCAGATGAGAACTCCAAGCAGACTTCCCATAGTATGCTTGTCAAGTTTTCAAAGCTGACAGCCACTCAGATTCGGAATTTTATTTTCCTGGACAGAAGTGGAGAGTTACTCTTACCTCCTAGGATTGTGCGAGGAGTAGAACATAACTTGGTAAAACACCTGGCACTGTGTAGCATTGACACAGCACATGTGAGTGTATCCTTTTGAAGAGAATGTTGACAGCCACAGGGTCATGGGGACATTCTCCTAAATTGTGTACTGAAATTATCATTGTTTTAGCTATATCATATTTAGATCTGCAGTCCACCTGAAATTGACTTTTATTTATGCAGTAAGAAAGAAGTCATAATAATAAGTCAATCAGAGAAAGACATGTATCATATGACCTCACTGATATGAGGAATTCTTAATCTCAGGAAACAAACTGAGGGTTGCTGGAGTGGTGGGGGGTGGGAGGGATTGGGTGGCTGGGTGATAGACATTGGGGAGGGTATGTGCTATGGTGAGTGCTGTGAATTGTGCAAGACTGTTGAATCACATATCTGTACTTCTGAAACAAATAAATGCAATATATGTTAAGAAAAAAAAAGATAGCAGGAGGGGAAGAATGAAGGGGAGTAAGTCGGAGGGGGAGACGAACCATGAGAGACGATGGACTCTGAAAAACAAACTGAGGGTTTTGGAGGGGAGGAGGGTGGGGGGATGGGTTGGCCTGGTGATGGGTATTAAAGAGGGCACGTTCTGCGTGGAGCACTGGGTGTTATGCACAAACAATGAATCATGGAACACTGCACCAAAAACTAATGATGTAATGTGATTAACATAACAAAAAAAATTTTTTTTTAAATCATAATAACTATTGGTTTTAAGATCAAACCAACAAGGTTACTCAAGAGCAATTCATTCTTAGTGGATTCTTCTTGATCCATGGGACATTGTCATGTCTTGACCCTCCAAAATTACTGGGTTCCACTGTACTGTCTTCTTTCCTTCCTGCTGCCTGTGTCAGTTCTCTTTCCTACTCTTCAAGCCAGTCTCCTGTATGAGCAGACACACCCAGCCAGGGGAAAAGATTGCTTCTCTGAGTTCCTGAAGCCTGCATCCTTCATGTAGGATGGTCTTGGAGAATCTCTAAATGCTAGAGCCAGAGCACCCCCTGCCCCTCTTCCAAATCTTTTGTTTGTATAAGCTTGGCAGGAAGGGATGAGGGATGACACTGAGGCAGCAGAGACAGCTGGAGGCTTCTGTGAGGATCCAAGATCCGCCTCTCGTTGTTTGATCTGTGATGCCTCTTTTCCCTCAGCTTTGGGTCCTATTTATCAGTTCTTAGGCAACCGGACAAGTTCCACAGACCCACATCTCATCACACAAGGGCGGGCTTTCAAGGGAAAAGGGGCAACATGAGGGAACTGGGGTCCAAACGTATGTTGTGGACACTTGACAGTTTTACCTGGGGCTTTACTTGTGCACATGGTTAGACAGAGGATGGGTTCTGGCGCCCCCTGCAGTACAGAGTTCCTGGTACCCAGAGAGCATCAGTGATGCAGACTGCGACATTCCGCGTGCGTATCTTACAGGAGCTCTCTGCCACCTCCCACAAATGAAAAAAACAATTAAAAGAAAAGTTGCCACAGCTGAGCAGCTGGCGATAGCGTTCATTAAAAACAGCTAAAGCAGTCTGTGTGTTGTCAGAGAGCCACATGGCACCTGGAAAAATAGCATTCTGATATTTTAGTGGAAAAAATAAAACAAAGTTAAAAGGAAAAAGAAAACTCTTCTATCTCAAAAGACACAGATTTTCCCAATTCTGAGAATGTGAATTACAGCCAACTTATAAAGTCCTTTGAAATTAACAGGTTATATTAGCAGAGCTGATACAGCCTTATCTGCAAGTGAGCAAGGACAGCCCCATCATGATGGAAAAGCAAAACAAAAAACTTCCAAACCGTGTTATGGCCTGAGACAGAAAAAGTAAGGTCCTTGCACAGTATTGCCTCAGAATGAGCCAATCGTGTATTTTTGTGAGAAATTTGGAAGTCAGATTTTCTTGTGTTGCAGAACATGTAACATGGGGATTTCAGAGCTGTGGATGGCCAGGATTTTTACTAAGAAGCAAGAAAAGTTCAGGGCTAAGAAATAAGAATAATGAAGATGTACAGAGAAGTAAAAGTGGAGACTGGAGGTGGACAGAGAAAGAGATCTCAGGATCTTTCCAGTTTCTAATTTGAAAACTCTTGAAGTCCAGCTGCTTTCCATTCTGTGTGCCACGAGATATATTTCAGTTGATTTTATAGCCACTTTTTAAATAAGTTGGGTTCTCTTACTCTGTACCAAGAATCCTAACAACTGCAGCGAATGTTAGGACATGGCTGAGTGAGTAGAGGGGTCATTCTCTAGACACGGGACACCACATCTCCAACAAAGCTCACTCTGTCCCAAGGGTGCTGACTTGTTACACAAAATTCCTGAACATCAAGTTGTACACCCAAGAAATACATTAGGCTGGATGTGTTTTACTTATGGAGAAAATGGAAGATAGACCTGAACTGGCCTCTCAAAGCAGCCAGGTTGTGTCATTTAACTACTCCATTGCACAGAAGGCCACATGACCAGCAGAACAGTCCCTAGTCTAAAATACTCTGCTAACAGCCTAGATATTTCACAGTGCTCCCTTAAGAATTTATGCTCATCCTTACTCAGAGTAACACAGCTAAAACAGTTTTCCAGATCCACTTCTTCCAGTATTCCAGTGATGAGATGTTTTTCATACATGTCACAGGGCTAGCAGGGAAATTACTCCCTAAATGATGCTAACATCAAGCACCATATTGTTAATTCTGTGCAGTCTAAGTACATTTTTAAGTCACATTTTTCTAATTATATGACCTTGAGCAAATTAATTAAACTCTCGACCTCTGTATACTTTTCTGTAAAACAGATTTAATATGCATTGCTTCACGATTATTGTGAATATTAAATTTACCAATATAAAGTGCTTAGCACGGTGCCTGGCACGTGGTAGGTGCTGAACAAATACAAGCTTCTAATATTATTACTAGAAGTATCTGGCTGCCTCCATTAACTTGATTCCAGAGGCTGATGAACTCCTCCTTGCCTAAAAATATTTCAGATACCACTCTAGCTGTTAACAATTCATCACTCTGGATTGTCAAATAATCTCTTCTGTAATGCAGAAAATTCTAGTAAGAGATAGGAAATACTACCTAATGGTCATTCAAGCCTTTTCTAAAATAGTTTTCAAAGTAGATCATTTCCTTCTAATATATTTTAATGAAAAGAAGGATGAGATTAACTAATAAACTCTGGAGAGAGGTATGGATTTGCAGAATTGACATGGCGGTGCACCGACCCCTAATTCCCCCATACTCACCAGGCAGATGAGCTAGTCTCTTGAGAGAGACTCAGAGCTCCAAAATTTTAGGAACAGGTGCCTCCATATTAGGTACATGGATTTTTTCTGCCATCTAGTGGTCAACTTTTGAGGACAAGTGCCTTTATGTGAGCAAAAAAGGTGTTGTCCCACCCTGGATAGTGCACAAGAACCTCGCTGGCTTCTATAAGTTTGACTATTTAACGTACCTCGTATGGGTGGAATCATGATTTCACAGGTGTACATATATGTCCAAACTTATCAAATCTTATCCGTTAAATATGTGCAGGGTTTGTGTATCAATTATACTTTAATAAAGCCATTTAAAGGAGCAGCAACTCCCAGGCATCTTCTTCAGCTTACACTTTCCAGGGGTTGAGGCCCTACATGAGGTGGAAAGAAACACAAAGGCCTGGATCTGCAGGGAGGTTCAAGTCCCAGACTGGCTATCCGAAGACCAGTATCTTAGCCACCTGTTCTTTATGTGGCCTCAGGCCTGCCACATCTCTCTCCCAACCCACCTTCTCATCTATCAAATGGGTCACGCTGGCCAGTCCCCACTAGCTCTAATATTTTGGTGTTCTAATGTCTCTCAGATTGCAAATATTTGTTTAAAACATATTTATACTTCATTAATAAAACTAAATTGAGGAGAAAGTATAACATTTAGACAGTTAACTAATTTACCATTCCTTAGGATAACTCAGTGATAAGGCAGGTAAGTATAGTGTTTCTGACATCATCTTCCTCTTGGGGAAGCTCTTCCTTTTTAATTGCTGTGTAAAGACTGTATGAATTACTGATCCATTTATCCTAAATTCCATAAGGAAGATGCAAAGAGCAATGAGCAGGTGGCTTTTTTTTTGATACTCAGATATTTCTTGTTGAATACTAGAACAGCTAATCACACCAATCATATACAGTCATTTATTCAGGTGTTGGATTTACTTAACCTAGACTTCTCCATTTGCCGAGACACAATGCTGGCTTAATCCCTTCCAAAAAGGACTACCATATATTTTTTAACATTCTACCCACTTCTAAAATCTCTCCTTTCCCTTCATCCTTACTTTATTCAATGTTTAGAGAGAGGAATCTGAAAATAAACAACTATCTGAAGGTCCCACTGGTTTCCCATTGCTGCCATTATTGAGTCCAAACCTACATTTGCCATCAAAACATTCTTTGGGCCCTAGAAGAGACATTTGTTTATCACTTCCTCAGCATTCCCACCTCCCACCAGCTTCAGCACCCTGAACTTTCTTTGGAGAAGTACTCCCTGCTATGGCTTGAGTAGTCTTGACTTCACTTCCAAGGCCGGAGTGAATCTTTATAGACTTAGGCCACTCTAAATGACCCTTCTCCTGGCTACAGTGGTTGGTTCAAGGGTGGACACACGATCCAACCCAAGTCAATGAGATTTCCGGAGAGACTTCTAAAGATAGACTCTCTTTGACCCTTTTGGACATAAGCAGAACATACATAGCCAAAGAAACTGCTGAAGCCATTTTGGAATGAGAGGGAAGAAACTGCTAGTAACTTGTGAGCCCCAACAAAGAAGAGAAAGAAATTGAATCCTGGTGAGATAATTGGAGCCCTGGACCAAGTCTCACCTGAAGCTAGTCTTTCCTTTCTCTTCACTTAGCCAACAAAGCACATTTATTATTTAAGGCAGTTTGAATTGGGTTTTCTGCCTTTTGAAACAATAATAAGGACACCAGCAATAATAATAACTCATAACTCATATCAGCCCTATGCAAACTTTCCGTACATTTTGCACTAGTCCTTATAGACTCTTTCCTTCCAATTTTACCAGGCTGAAGGAGAATATTCAGGCAGAAGGGACAGTGTGGGTGAAGGCCCAGAAGTGCTTATGAGGTTCTGGGGGTGCTGACTTGGTTGTTAAATGTTGGGTCTGAGCATGGGGGAGAAGGCAGAGGAAAGTGTGACCCCAGGGGACAGACCTGAGTCACTTGGGACTGACTACTGTTGCCATTAATTAGGAGAAGAAATGAGTTGGGACAAAGGAGACAAAGTTCAGTTTGGAACAATTTGGATTTGAGGAGAATTATCCAACTGAGCCTCAGAGGTTGTTGACTACCATCTCAACAGTTGGTGTCTACCATCACCAGGAATCTGGCAGGTCCTTGAGGGCATGGACTGTGTGCTCTTCATCTTCCATCTGTCCCCCAGAAGGCCCCAAGAACTATGTGCTCAATTAATGAAGAAATAAATGAAAGCCAAATTATCCAAAAATAATTACAGAACATTTAAGTCCCAGTGTCTTCTGTGGGCCTGATGATTATGTTTACCAAAAGTTCCAAGAAGTTCTGTGATATCTGCCAGTGGGAATGATAGGCTGTCAGTGGAAGAGGTAACACTAACGCTGTACCGTGAAGATGTAGGTGGAAGAAAGGGAGGGAGTGGGGCATTCTAGGTTGGGAGAGGAACTTGAGGCAGGTGCTCATTCCTCCCTGTCTGATTTGACAATACCACTGTATTGTGCAGAATTATATCACTGTTTCAAAGAACTAGAGCACCAGAGTGAAGCAACTGGTAAGGGACCCCACCTCACCTGAAAACCCAACACCCATCACAGTGACCAGAGAAGTAGAGGATACCAGGAAGGGACTTCGCTCAGAGAAAGAGGTCACAGAAAATTAAACCAAAAAAGGTGTGTGGGGGGGTTCCTGACTGCAACTTTCTACCTCCTTCAGCTGAGTCGAGAGACCATTTGGTGTGTCTTTTGAAATCCAAGGAATAGGAAACGAGGCAACTGGTACTGATGTTTTGTGCCTCTTTTTCTGATTACATCAAGTTGGAGAAAAAGAAGAAGGAACTTTGAGCCATTCTGATAAACAAATCCAGAAGCTAATTGCATGTTTTGTTGCCTATACCTCTAAAGGAATTTTTTCAGAGAAAAAAAAGTTAAAAAGAAAATTTCTGTTTAAAAAGAGGAAGAGTCTAACTCCCATAATTGTTTCCAATTTAAGAAAAAAAATATCTTCAGAAGGAAAGTGTTACTTCTAAGCCAGTTGTTCCATATGCATTTTAAAAAGAAAATATGGCACAACCTAAAGCAGCTTTCTGTCAGCTATTGGGGATTTGCATGAGAATGATCAAAGGGGCCCTTTCCTTCTGTCTGAGATATAGAAACTCTTATCAGTCTTCTCTTAAAGGGCTCTCTGGGTGTAGGCAGTTACTCCTATATCGTAACTGTTTACTCTTGCAGGCAATATAACTCTCATGCCTGGTTTTATGAATTTCTTAGCTGTCTGCAAAGAAATACTTTGAAACATTAGAAAATCCATTCAAATCTTATTTAACTGGCAGCGGGTGACTTGGAAATGATTTTGTGTTCCTTCTTGTTTTCTAATTCTTTGAAGAGTGATGATGCTGACTGGCTTCATTACTTCCACAGGGAAACAGATCTGGGATCCAGGGGCCTATGAAAATAGAGGCACCCACCTATCACCATTAGGCAATTTACATCTTCTGAGTTTTTGGTTACCAGATGGGGTTTATCCAAAGGAATAATAAGATGATTGTGGCCTTGTATTATTCTTAATACTTATTTAAATGTGTTCTTGGTTGTTATGGTCATGTGTCCCTGTTATCTTGACCTACAAAATCTTTTTACCTTCCATATCTTTGATTTCCTTTTTATGTCTTTCATAATAAAAAAAATCTTTATAAAGAAAGAAGACCTTAATTTTTTTTTCATTTGCTCTTTTTATCTTATAGATACATAAAATAGCAATGGGGTGACTGGTTCCTTGTCAGCAGCCAGGTCAATTTTATCTTCCTTTCTAGAGCTAATTTCACCAAAATGTAATGATTAACTATTAAAACTCCTGTTCTCTTACTATTTTTTGCATGTTTCCCTGAATTTCAAGCTTAGAATAAATTCCTCCCATGCTGTGTCCTACCCCCAAGACCATATAAGCTATCTCTTATGTGTCCTAATGCACTTGTCACACTATTATGATACATTCCCCAGCCACCTACCACCACCAACACACCTTCTATTAACTTGGAGTCCTTAAAGTCAAAAACTCTTTGTCTTCTGTTTCCTCAGGGACCGGTTTATATTAGGCATTCCATAAGTAACACTCGAATCAAGGAATGATGTATGGACACTATTCTTATAGTCAGTGAAACAAATGTAAAATTAAAAATTAAACAAATTCAAAACATCCTTCATCTCTCCCTCATAGTTTTCTCTCAATCATTCTACCAAACTTTCTTTGTCATTCATTTTAAACATCTTAAACCATTCACCTTTTAATGTATTAATTAGTACTTTTGCCTTTCCTCAAGACTAATTGCTCTTGTCTAGGTGAACTATTGCAAAATGGTCAAGTTCTGAGTTTCCCAACTCAAAGTTAGCTTAGCTGTTCAAAACCAGCTTTAATGAGTGTTAACAGAGATTTAATTTTGTTCTATATCTAGTAGCTATAAAACAAATATTTCCACTGTAGGAGCAAAAAACATGTAGCACATCATTCTTAATTTTTTAGAAAAGAACTGAATCAAAGAGTTCCTTATCATAAAGCAATTTCATGGTGAAACTAAAACTAGTTCTTGATACCCAAACAAGTGAGTGAAACATTAGGTGCTACAGTGACACATTGATGTGTATAGCCCATCCTCTGCCCCTGTTCATTTTTGATCCAAGATACATGGTAAATGGGAACAAGCAATGATAGACTTCATTAGATAACACTTGCTATGCCTATGAGGTGATCAAAGACCGATTATTAGGGCGCCTGGGTGGCTCAGTTGGTTAAGCGACTGCCTTCAGCTCAGGTCATGATCCTGGAGTCCCGGGATCGAGTCCCGCATCAGGCTCCCTGCTCAGCGGGGAGTCTGCTTCTCCCTCTGACCCTCTTCCCTCTCGTGCTCTCTATCTCTCATTCTCTCTCTCTCAAGTAAATAAATAAAATCTTTAAAAAAAAAAACCCGATTATTAGGTGAGTCGAGTAATACTTACAACACAGGGCTATCTCCGGGTGCCTGAGTGGCTCCGTGAGTTAAATGTCTTATTCTCTATTTAGGCTCAGGTCCTGATCTCAGGGATCTGCACTCAGCAGGGAGTCTGCTTTTCTTCCTCTCCCTCTGCTGCTCCCCCTGCTTGCACGCATTCTCTCTCCCTCTTTCTTTTCTCTCTCAAATAAATAAATCTTAAAAAAAAAAAATACTGAGCAATCTTACATTGCCATAATGAGAACTGGAAGATGCTACAAACTTGAAGAAGCATAAAGTCAGCCTTCCCTTACTAATGTTAATATCACTGGCAGCTAACATAGAGTGCATGGCAAATGCCTGTTAATGCTACTGCTCTCTCTTTTTTACTATGAAAGGCCTTCTCCGCATCCCCATCTGCCAGGTCTAATACACAAACTGACCAAGCAAAAAGCACTATTTCTAAGATAAGTTGGAAAGATCAGAAATAGGGTCTCTTCTCCTGTTTCAGACAATGAATGGGAATCAGTAGAAAAATGGAGAATATTGATTAAACCAGAAGGTTGTCTTTTGAAAAGGCTATCACATTGACAATTCAATGGGTACATTATCAAGGAAAAGTGAGAAAATGTGCAGATTACCATTATCTGGAATGATAAAAGGACATCATTACAGATCTTACATATATAAAAATAAAATTACAGAATATTATAAAGAACTTTATGCCAATAAATTTGAAAGTTTAGGTGAATTGGACAGATTCCCTGAAGGATAAAAATTTCCAAAATATACACAAGAACAAATAAGGGCACCTGGGTGGCTCAATTTAAGCATCTGCCTTCAGCTCAGTTCATGATCTCAGGGTCCTGGGATTGAGCCCCTCATAGGGCTTCCTGCTCAACAGGGAGTCCGTTTGTCCCTCTGCCTCTCCCCCCACTCATGTGTGCTCTCTCTCTCTCTCTCAAATAAATAAATAAAATCTTAAAAAAAAAAAGAACAAATAGAAATTTCAGTACCACTGTATTGGTTAAAGAAATTATTTACTGAATTTTTCTTACAATGCAAATAAACTTTACTTTCCTGGTTAACCTAGCAAACTTTTAAGGCAAAAATAATACATTTGTGAGGAGGAGCAAGATGGCGGAGGAGTAGGAGACCTAAATTTTGTCTGGTCCCAGGAATTCAGCTAGATAGTTATCAAACCATTCTGAATACCTACAAACTCAACAGATCGAAGAAAGGAATAGCAGCAACTCTCTGAACAGAAAAGCGACCACTTTCTGGAAGGTAAGATGTGCAGAGAAGTGAATCTGAGGCAAAATATGGGAAGATAGTGGGGGAAGGGAGCCTCCGTCAGCGGCTACCGGCAAATGATAGAGCAACGGAGCACAAAATCAGAACTTTTAGAAGTCTGCTCCTCTGAGGGACGTCACTCTAGTGCCTAAGGAGGGTGTGGAACCCTTGCTGGGACAGTGTGGTCTCAGGACCCTCAGGGTCACAGAAAGACCGGGGGTGCCTGAGTGCAGCAGAGCTCCCAGGTATCGGAGCAGGGAAGCTGGCTGCAAAGACAGAGCCGAGGAGTGGGCTCTCATCTCAGGGTTGCCATAAACCGTGATCCACGGCACAGTCGGGCCACTGCTCTTCCAGCAGGGACCCAATAAGTGGCAGATCTGGGGAGATTCTCCTTCCTCCCCCAGGAGGAGCAGCGCGGGAGCACACTACAGGAATCTGCTGGGTTTGGAGACTCCAAATGGGGTTGGGTGCCAGAGATAGAAATGCTCAGTCACAGGCCGGTGAGCACGGAGTGTGGCCAGAGACTGGGGAGACGGGAGTGATTGACTGCTTTTCTCTGGGGGCGCACTGAGGAGCGGGGCCCCGAGTTCTCAGCTCCTCCGGGGCGGAGATTGGGAGGCTGCTATTTTCATGCTCGTCCTCCAAAGCTGTACAGAAGGCTTTCAGGGAACAAAAGCTACCAAGAGCAAACCTGAGCAGATGACTTAGCCCGGCCCCTTGCAAGGGCGGGGCAATTCCACCTCTGGCAAAGACATTTGAGAATCTCTGCAACAGGCCCCTCCCCCAGAAGATCAGCAAGAACTTTCAGCCAAGACCAAGTTTACTGATCAATGAGAACGGCAGAACTCCAGCACTATGGGAATACAGCACATAGAATTCATGGCTTTTTTCCCCCATGATTCTTTACTTTCAAAGTTAATTTTTTAAATTTTCTTTATTTTTTTTGTGGTTCTTCCCTTTTTCAGCCAACATCTTATCAATTCCTTTTGTTAAAATCTTTTTTAGGGTGCCTGGGTGGCTCAGTTGGTTAAGCAACTGCCTTCAGCTCAGGTCATGATCCTGGAGTCCCGGGATTGAGTCCCGCATCGGGCTCCCTGTTCAGCGAGGAGCCTGCTTCTCCCTCTAACCCTCCCCCCTCATGTACTCTCTCTCTCTCTCTCATTCTCACTCTCTCAAAATAAAAATAAATCTTTTAAAAAAATCTTTTAATTTTCATTTTTAAATTCATATACTATCCCTTCATTGTAGTTAACCTTATTTTTAAGGTTACATTTTCTTCTAACAGACCAAAATATACCCTAAATCTCTAGAGTATGGCTTTGTTCTTGTCTCCTGCCTGATCACATTCTCTCCCTTTTTTTGTTGTTTTTTTTTTTAATTTTTCTTCTTTCTTTTTCAACCAACTTCCTATTATATCAATTCCTGTTATAAAATCTTTTATATTTTTATCTTTACAGTCATATTCCATCCCTTCATTGTATTTACCCTTATTTTTCTACATACTTAAGTTTTTCTTTCTTTAAAATTTTGGAGGCAGTTTCTTCTAACAGACCAAAATACAGCCAAAATCTAGTGTGTGGCTCTGATCTATTCACCAGCCTGATCATACTCTTTTTTTTTTCTTTCCCTTTGTTTTCCACTTGATTTCAGGTCTCTTCTGATTTGTTTAGTATATATTTGTCTGGGGTCATTGTTACCCTTTTAGCATTTTGTTCTCTCATTCATCTGTTGTCCTCAGGACAAAATGACAAGACAGAAAAACTCACCTCAAAAAAAAAGAACAAGCAGTACCGACTGCCAGGGACTTAATCAATACGGACATTAATAAGATGTCAGAACTAGAGTTCAGAATGACGATTATAAAGATACTAGCTGGACTTGAAAAAAACATGGAAGATACTAGAGAATCCCTTTCTGGAGAAATGAAAGAACTAAAATCTAACCAAGTCGAAGTAAAAAAGGCTATTAATGAGGTGCAATAAAAAAAGGAGGCTCTACAAGATGCCCATCGACAGATGAATGGATAAAGAAGATGTGGTATGTATACACAATGGAATATTATGCAGCCATCAAAAGGAATGAGATCTTGCCATTTGCAACGACGTGGATGGAACTGGAGGGTGTTATGCTGAGTGAAATAAGTCAATCAGAGAAAGACATGTATCACATGACCTCACTGATATGAGGAATTCTTAACCTCGGGAAACAAACTGTTACTGGAGTGGTTGGGGGTGGGAGGGATGGGGTGGCTGGGTGATAGACATTGGGGAGGGTATGTGCTACGGTGAGCGCTGTGAATTGTGCAAGACTGTTGAATCACAGATCTGTACTTCTGAAACAAATAACGCAACATATTTTAAGAAAAAAGAAAAAGAAGATAACAGGAGAGGAAGAAAAGGGGAGTATGTCAGAGGGGGAGATGAATCATGAGAGATGATGGACTCTGAAAAACAAACTGAGGGTTCTAGAGGGGAGGGGGTAGGGGGATGGGTCAGCCTGGTGATGGGTATTGAAGAGGGCACGTTCTGCATGGAGCACTGGGTGTTATGAACAAACAATGAATCATGGAACACTGCACCAAAAACTAATGATGTAATATATGGTGATTAACATAACAATAAAAAATTTAAAAAAAAAGGAGGCTCTAACTGCCGGATAAATGAGGCAGAAGAGAGAATTAGTGATATAGAAGACCAAAGGATGGAGAATAAACAAGCTGAGAAAAAGAGAGAAACAACTACTAGATCACAAGGGCAGAATTTGAGAGAGAAGTGATACCATAAGATGAAACAGTATTAGAGTAATTGGGATCCCTGAAGAAGAAGAAAGAGAGAGAGGGGCAGAAGGTATATTGGAGCAAATTATAGTGGAGAACTTCCCTAATGTGGGGAAGGAAGCAGGCATCAAAATCCAGGAGGCACAGAGAACGCCCCTCAAAATCAGTAAAAATAGGTCAACAACCTGACATCTAATACTAAAACTTACAAGTCTCAGAGACAAAGAAAAAATCCTGAAAGCAGCTCGGGACAAGACGTCTGTAACCTACAATGGTAGAAATATTAGATTGGCAGCAGACCTATCCACAGAGACCTGGCAGGCCAGAAAGGACTGGCATGATATATTCAGAGCACTAAACGAGAAAAATATGCAGCCAAGAATACTATATCCAGCTAGGCTGTCATTGAAAATAGAAGGAGAGATAAAAAGCTTCCAGGACAAACAAAAACTAAAAGAATTTCCTAACACCAAACCAGCCCTACAAGAAATACTGAAAGGGGTCCTCTAAGCAAAGAGAGAGCCTAAAAGTAACATAGACCAAAAAGGAACACAGACAATATACAGTAACAGTCACCTTACAGGCAATACAATGGCACTAAATTCATATCTTTCAATAGTTACCCTGAATGTAAATGAGCTAAATGCCCAATCAAAAGACATAGGGTATTAGATTTGATAAAAAAAAAAAAAAAAACAAGACCCATTGATATGCTGCCTGCAAGAGACTCATTTTAGATGCAAAGACACCTCCAGATTGAAAGTGAGGGGGTGGAAAACCATTTACCATGCTAGTGGATATCAAAAGAAAGATGGGGTGGCAATCCTTATATCAGACAAATTAGATTTTAAACCACAGACTATTACAAGAGATAAGGAAGGACACTATAGCATACTTAAAGGCTCTGTCCAACAAGAAGATCTAACAGTTGTAAATATCCATGCCCCGACATGGGAGCAGCCAATTATATAAGCCAATTAATAACAAAATCAAAGAAACACATCAACAACAATACAATAATAGTAGGGGACTTCAACAACCCCCTCACTGAAATGGACAGATCATCTAAGCAAAAGATCAACAAGGAAATAAAAGCTTCAAATGACATACTGGACCAGATGGACTTCACAGATATATTCAGAATATTCCATCCCAAAGCCACAGAATACACATTCTTCTCTAGTGCCCATGGAACATTCTCCAGAATAGATCACATCCTAGGTCACAAAAAAGGTCTCAACCGGTACCAAAAGATTGGGATGATTCCCTGCATATTTTCAGACCACAATGCTTTGAAACTAGAACTCATCACAAGAGGAAAGTCGGAAAGAACTCAAATGCATGGAGGGTAAAGAGCATCCTACTAAAGAATGAATGGGTCAACCAGGAAATTAAAGAATTTAAAAAATTCATGGAAACAAATGAAAATGAAAACACAACTGTTCAAAATCTTTGGGATGCAGCAAAGGCGGCCCTAAGAAGAAAGTATATTGCAATACAAGCCTTTCTCAAGAAACAAGAAAGGTGTCAAATACACAACTTAACCCTACACCTAAAGGAGCTGGAGAAAGAACAGCAAATAAAGGCTAAACCCAGCAGGAGAAGAGAAATCATAAAGATCAGAGCAGAAATCAATGAAATAGAAACCAAAAGAACAGTAAAACAGATCAACATAACAAGGAGCTCCTTCTTTGAAAGCATTAATAAGATTGATAAACCCCTGGCCAGACTTATCAAAAAGAAAAGAGAAATGACCCAAAATAAATAAAATCATGAATGAAAGAGGAGAGATCACACCCAACACGAAAGAGATACAAACAATTATAAGAACATATTATGAACAACTATATGCCAGCAAATTAGAAAATCTGGAAGAAATGGATGCATTCCTAGAGACTTATAAACTACCAAAACTGAACCAGGAAGAAATAGAAAACCTGAATAGACCCATAATCAGTAAGAAAATTGAAGCAGTCATCAAAAATCTCCCAACAAACAAGAGCCCAGGGCCAGATGGCTTCCCACGGGAATTCTATCAAACATTTCAAGAAGAATTAGTACCTATTCTTCTGAAACTGTTCCAAAAAATAGAAATGGAAGGAAAACTTCCAAACTCATTTTATGAGGCCACCATTACATTGATCCCAAAACCAGACAAAGACCCCATCAAAAAGAATTACAGACCAATATCCTTGATGAACATGGATGCAAAAATTTTCACCAAAATACTAGCCAATAGGATCCAACAGTACATTAAAAGGATTATTCACCACGACCAAGTGGGATTTTTTCCTGGGCTGCAAGGTTGGTTCAACATCCACAAATCAATCAATGTGATACAATACATTAATAAAAGAAAGAACAAGAACCATATGATCCTCTCAATAGATGCAGAAAAAGCATCTGACAAAGTACAGCATCCTTTCTTGATTAAAACTCTTCACAGTGTAGGGTTAGAGCGTACATACCTCAATATCATAAAAGCCCTCTATGAAAAACCCACAGCGAATATCATTCTCAATGGGGAAAACTGAGAGCTTTTCCCCTAAGGTCAGGAACACAGCAGGGATGTCCACTATCACCTCTGCTATTCAACATAGTACTAGAAGTCCTAGCCTCAGGAATCAGACAACAGAAATAAATAAAAGGCATCCAAATAGGCAAAGAAGTAGTCAAACTCTCTCTCTTTGCAGATGATATGATACTTTATGTGGAAAACCCAAAAGACTCCACCCCAAAACTGCTAGAACACATATAGGGAATTCACTAAAGAGGCAGGATATAAAATCATCCACAGAAATCAGTGGCATTTCTATACACCAACAACAAGACAGAAGAAAGAGAAATTAAGGAGTCGATCCCATTTACAATTGCACTCAAAGCCATAAGATACCGAGGAATAAATCTAACCAAAGAGGCAAAGGATCTGTACTCAGAACACTATAGAATACTCATGAAAGAAATTGAGGAAGGCACAAAGAAATGGAAAAATTTTCCATGCTCATGGATTGGAAGAACAAGTATTGTGAAAATGTCCATGCTACCTAGAGCAATCTACACATTTAATGCAATCCCCATCAAAATACCATCTACTTTTTTCAACGAAATGGAACAAATAATCCTAAAATTTGTATGGAACCAGAAGAGACCCCGGATAGCCTGAGGAATGTTGAAAAAGAAAAGAAAAGCTGGTGGCATCACAATTCCAGACTTCAAGCTCTATTACAAAGCTGTAATCATCAAGACAGTGTGGTACTGGCATAAAAACAGGCACATAGATCAATGGAACAGAATAGGGAGCCCAGAAATGGACCCTCAGCTCTATGGTCAACTAATCTTTGACAAAGCAGGAAAGAATGTCCAGTGGAAAAAAGACAGTCTCTTCAACAAATGGTGTTGGGAAAATTGGACAGCCACATGCAGAAGAATGAAACTTGTCCATTTTCTTACGCCACCCCCAAAAATAGACTCAAAATGGATGAAAGACCAAAATGTGAGACAGGAATCTATCAAAATCCTAGACGAGAACACAGGCAGCAACCTCTTCGACCTCAGCCACAGCAACTTCTTCCTAGAAACATCGCCAAAGGCAAGGGAAGCAAGGGCAAAAATGAACTATTGGGACTTCATCAAGATAAAAAGCTTCTGCACAGCAAAAGAAACAGTCAACAAAACCAAAAGACAACTGACAGAATGGGAGAAGTTATTTGCAGATGACATATCAGATAAAGGGCTGGTATCCAAAATCTATAAAGAACTTATCAAACTCGACACCCAGAGAGCAACTAATCCAATCAAAAAATGGGCAGAAGACATGAACAGACATTTCTGCAAAGAAGACATCCAGATGGCCAACAGACACATGAAAAAGTGTTCAACATCACTTGGCATCAGGGCAATACAAATAAAAACCTCAATGAGATACCACCTAACACCAGTCAGAATGGCTAAAATTAACAAATCAGGAAACAACAGATACTGGCAAGGATGCAGAGAATGGGGAACCCTCCTACACTGTTGGTAGAAATGCAAGCTGGTGCAGCCACTCTGGAAAACAATAAGGAGTTTCCTCAAAAAGTTGAAAATAGAGCTACCCTACAACCCAGCAATTGCACTACTGGGTATTTACCCCAAAGATACAAATGTAGTGATCGGAAGGGGTACGTGCACCCCAATGTTTATAGCAGCAATGTCCACAATAGCCAAACTGTGGAAAGAGCCAAGATGTCCATCAACAGATGAATGAATAAAGAAGATGTAGTATATATATATACAATGGAATATTATGCAGTCATCAAAAAATGGTATCTTGCCATTTACAATGACGTGGATGGAACTAGAGGGTGTTATGCTATGTGAAATAAGTCTATTAGAGAAAGACATGTATCATATGATCTCACTGATATGAGGAATTTGCAAAACAAGACAGAGGATCATAGGGAAGGGAGGGAAAAATTTGTTTAAGACTGATGAATCACAGACCTGTACCTCTGAAACAATTAATACATTATATGCTATAAAAAAAAAGACAGTAGGAAGGGAAAAATGAAGGGGGGGATTCAGAGAGGGGAGACAAACCATGAGAGACTATGGACTCTGAGAAACAAACTGAGGGTTTTAGAGGAGAGGGGTGGAGGAATGGGTTAGCCCAGTGATGGGTATTAGGGTATTAGGTATCATGTATTGCATGGAGCACTGGGTGTTATACGCAAACAATGAGTCATGGAACACTACATCAAAAACTAATGTAAGGTATGGTGACTAACATAATAAAATTAAATTAAAAAATAATACATTCATTTACAAAATCTTTAAGAAAAAAGAGAAGTCTTTTCTTAAATCATTATATCAATGAAAAAATACAACACTAAAATCAAAGAAAATGCAAATACACACACACACACACACACACCCTCTAACATCAATATTCCTCAGGAACATATACACAAATTCCACAAGAAAATACTAGCAAACCAAATCCAGCAATGTGACTGAAAGTTGATTTAGCTTTATGAAAACCAAAGAATGTAGTTTACTACATTAACCAAATAAATGGTTAAAGAGAATCTATTCAATTATATAAGTTAAGTAGATGCAGAAAAATATCTAGGAAAATTCAACAATTATTCTTGATAATACCTCTCAGCAGCATAGCAGTAGAAGAGAACATTTGTTAACCTATAAAAGAATGTAGAACAACACTTCTCAACTAACATGGTGATGGTGAAAGACTGAATGATTTCTCAAGATCAGCAACAGGGTAAAGATTTCTGTTCTTATCCCTACTATTCTTCATTGTAACAAAACTTCTAGGCAGTGTATAAGGCAATTCAAAGGAATAAAAGTCACAGTGATTAGAAAGGAATAAGAAAAACAGTCTTTATTCATGGATGACTTAACCTTGTATGTGAAATTTCTTAAGAAATCTAAAGAAAAGCTACTATAACCAATAAGTGAACTTAGCAGGTTTGCAGAGACAGGAACAATGTACAAAATTCACTTGTACTCATTTGCATATGACAGGAACAATTACAAATTGAAATTAATAATTTATACCTTCTTTAATAGCGTAAAAATAAGAAACTTAACAAAATAGGTGCCAGACTCATAACACTACTAAACATTATAGAGAGAAATTTAAAATGGTATAATAAGTAGAGAGAAAATGCTCATGGTTTGAAAGGCTCAATATTGGTATCAGTTTTCCTTAAAATCATCTCTAGATTCAAATCAATTCCAAACAAAAGCCTAGCAGGCATTTTTGTAGATACCATCAAGCAGTATCTAAACTGTATATCCAGTGGGCTCTACATGCAGTGCAAATAGCCAAGGTGGCCTTGAGAAAGAATACATTGGGAAGAATAACACTACAAAATTTCAAGTATATCATAAAGCTATAGTAACAAAATATGGTATTAGCATGAGAATACTTATATAGGTACTGGAAGAAAATATCTAGAAACAAACTCACACATATAGGGTGAGTTGATTTTCAACAAAGAGGCCAGGGTAATACAGTAGAGAAAATGGGTCTTTTCAAGAAATTATGCCAGAAAAATTGATATTACATGGAAAATAATTAACTTTTATTCTGTCCCCAGACCATACACAAACATTACCTTGAAATGGATCCTAGACCTAAGTGTAAAAGTTTCTGCCTACAACTTCTAGAGGAAAACAAAACATTTTTGCAACCTTGGTATGGACAAAGAATTCCTATATTAGAACAACAACAAACCATGAAGGGTTTAAAAATAACTTAATTGAAACAAAATATTTGTTATTCAGAAGACATTGTAAGGAAAAAAAACAAGCCAGACGAAGAGATAATAGTGAATATTTTATGCAGTAAAGTTGAAAAATAATTAACCTGGAATACAGCAATGTGGTTCCATTTGCCTGGAGATGATATTCCAATGAAGAGTCTCACAAAGCATAAAAAGATGGTGTGTGTGGTGGAGCTCTGATTTTCTATATACCTGGATAGGAAAAACGCATGTGTGTGTGAGAAAGAGAGGGAGAAAGAGACCCCTACGGTAGTCAAAATAATGCCCCTCCAAAGATAACCACATCCAGATACTTGGAATCTGTAAATGTTATATTAAATGACAAAGGAGAATTAATGGTACAAATGGAATTAAGTTTGTTAATCAGCTCACTTAAAAATAGATTATCCTGGCTTATCAGAGTGGAGCCAGTGTAATCCCAAAGTTCCTTTAAATGTGGGAAAAGAAGGCAACAGAGTCATTGTCAGACATTGTGATGTGAGAAAGACTTCACTTGCCATTGCTGGCTTGGAAGCTGGAAAGGCACCATGAGATCAAACCTGGGGGCAACCTCTAGCATTGGAAAAAGCAAAAAATGAAAAAAAAATTTTCTCTATAAAAATATTAAAATATCTAGAACATATTCAGTTATGTATTAAAATCTCTGTAATATGGTACTGATGAAGGAATGGACAGATAGAGAAATTGAATAGAAAATCATTATATAGTCTCAAATGCATGTGCAAATTTAGTATATGATAAAGGTGACATCTCGGGTATGGAGAAAGGTATCTTTGTAATGGAGTATTGGGTTAATTAGATACCCATAAGGACAAAAATAAAATTGTGTTCACGCATCATACTGATACTAAGAAAAATCCCAAATGGGTAGAGATCTCAATATAAAAAGTGAAATGATGGAAAGAACCATGGTAAAAATCTTCTAATGCCTGTTAGTAGTGGAAGACTTTGCTAACTATGACTCAAATTCCAGATGCAGTTAATGAAAATATTGTTAAACTGATTATCTGCTTTTTAACTCAAGAGAAGTAAAATGTTATATGAGAAAAATAATTGCAATTATACCTTGAAGAGTTAATATGTTTAATATACAGTTTTTAAAAGTAGAGAGTCAATAATAACCCTATAGGAAAAATAGGACAATATGGACAAGTCGCAGAAAAAAAGTGCAGAGGGCCCTTTCTGCAATCCTATTTCTAGAAATCACTTGTAAAGACACATTTTTATGTCTGTATTATCCAAAGTATTTAATGCAATCCCTAATGAAATATCAACAGTGTTGATATCAACACTGTTTTTCACAAAACTAGAACAAACAATCCTAAAATGTTTAAGGAGCCATAAAAGACCTGGAATTGCCAAAGCAATCTTGAAAAAGAAAAGCAAAGCTGGAGATATCACAATTCTGGACATCGGGTTGTATTACAAAGCCTTAGTAATCAAAACTGTATGGTACTGGCATAAAAACAGGCACATAGATCAATGGAACAGAATAGAAAATCCAGAAATAAACCCAGTGGTCAATTAATCTTCGACAAAGCAAGAAAAAATATACAGTGGGAAAAAGTATAATCACAATTGGTATTGGAAAAACTGGACAGCAACATGCAAAAGAATGAAACTAGACTACATTTTTACACCATACACAAAAATAAATTCAAAATGGATTAGCAACCTAAATATGAGATCATAAAAATCCTAGAAGAGAGCACAGGTCATGATTTCTCTGACACTGGCCATAGCAACATCTTTCTAGATAGGTCTCCTGAGGCAAGGGAAACAAAAGCAAATAAACTGTTGGGACTACATCAAAATAAAAAGCTTCTGCACGGCAAAGGAAACAATCAATGAGACTAAAAGGCAATCTACAGAATGGGAGAAGACATTTGCAAATGATGAATCCGATAAAGGGTCAGTATCCAAAATACATAAAGAACTTATAAAACTTAACACCTCAAAATCAAATAATCCAATTAAGAAATGGGGGCAGAAGACATGAACAAACATTTCTCCAAAGAAGACATATAGATGGCCAACAGACACATGGAGAGATGCTCATCATCGCTTATCATCAGGAAAATGCAAATCAAAACTACAATGAGATGTCACCTCACACCTGTCAGAATGGCTAAAAACAGCACAAGAAACAACAGGTGTTGGCGAGGATGTGGAGAAAGAGGAACGCTCTTGCACTGTTGGTGGGAATGCAAACTGGTGCAGCCACTGTGAACGTGTGAAGCTTCCTCAAAAAGTTGAAAATAGAGCTACCCTACGAACCAGCAATTGCACTATTGGGTATTTACCCAAGGAATACAAAAACACTAATTCAAAGGGATACATGCACCCCTGTGTATAGCAGCATTATTTACAATCACCAAGATATAGAAGCAGCCCAAGTATCCATCGATTGATGAATGGATAAAGAGGACATCACACACACACACACACACACACACACACACACACACACACACACACACACACACACACACACACACACACACTGGAACATTTTTCATCCATAACAAAGAATGAAATCTTGCCATTCGCAACGACATGGATGGAGTAGAGAGTATAATGCTAAGCGAAGTAAGTCAGAGAAAGAAAAATACCATATATTTCACTCGTATGTAGAATTAAAGAAACAAAACAAGTAAGCAAAGGAGAAAAAAAGAGAGAGAAACAAACCAAGAAACAGACTCTTAATTCTAGAGAACAAACTGATGGTTACCAGAAGGGAGGTGGGGGGGTGAAATAGGAAATGGGAAATAAGTAGTACATTTGTGATGAGCACCAGTGATTAAAATACAAATTTAGAAATAAAAATGAAAAAAATAAAGACACATTTTTAAATACAGAAAAGATGTATTTCAGCAGAAAACTGTTGAAAGAAAGAACCAATAATTAAGAAATGATGGATAATCCAGGGCCTATCAACACAGAGTATTCTACAACTATATAAAGAATAAGGAATATATTCTACTATGGTGTCATTGTAGAGTATGCCCTCAAGTAAAAATGGCAAGATGACAAAAGCTAAATGTAGTGTGCCACAATGGATGTGCTGGTATCTGGGCTTACAGGTATTCCAGTTAAAAGAGCAATAGGAGGATAAACACAGCATAGTAATTGGAAGCATGGAGGGGGGTAGCAGAGAATAGAGCTGTGGGAAAGGAATAGAAGCTGAATGACTGAATAAATTTTGTTTGATAGATTTGGTGTTGCAGGTGATTTTGTTTCCTCAAAATCCTAATGCAAATTTAAGTTGTATAAAGTCCCCAAATATGTTTTAGAATAATAAAACAAAGGAGTCTGTTGGTTTTCTAGGGCTGCCATAACAAAGTACCACAGACTGAGTGGCTTGAACAGCAGAAACTTATTTCCTCACAGTTCTGGAGCATAGAAGTCCGAGATCAGGGTGTCAGCAGGGTTGTTTTATTCTGAGAGTTATCTCCTTAATTTATAGATGGCCACCTTCTGGTTTTATTTTCACATGATCTTTCTTCTATGTGCATGTGTGTGTCTGTGTCCTAATCTCTTTTTATAAAGATACCAATCATGTCGGAGTAGGGTCTACTGGAATGACCTCATTTTACTCTAATTCCCTCTTTAAAGACCCTATCTGCAAATACAGTCACATTCTGAGGGACTGGGGTTAGGACTTCAACATGTGAATTTTAGGGGGACACAGCTCAGCCCAAAATACCGTCTAGGAATGGGTCAATTTGGTGGCTCTTTAAATAACCACAGAGAGAGAGATTCCAAGTGACAAGTGCACCCAGTAATCACACTGTACCTGCCTGGTCGATATGCCTGAAGGATGAAAGGAAATGAAGATGAGAGAAAAATGATTCTGACTGACTAGTACACCCAGTAATCAAATTGTGCCTCCCTGGTGGATATGCCCCAGGGCAAAAAGGCAATGCAGATGACTATTTATCCTTCCTGGTGCTAGGTGTGCTGCAGAAGCTGTGGCACCCTTTGGCTCGGACTGACAGAGGTAAGGCATTTTAGATGCAGGACATAGACTTCATGCGTCTGGTCCACAAGATCATGGGAGCTGGACCCAAACTTTCTCGGGTCCTTAAACATTAAGGGAGGTAGACAGTCATCCACGGTCATCCCAGTTTCTGACTAGAGGTGGATGGGGGAGCTGGGTTAGAAGAAGTTCGTGCTGTAATTCATGCCCTCTGTCCCCTAGGACCCGCCATGGATCCTTCATTCCTGCTGGCCTTTCCTTTGCTCCTGGCCCTGTCAACACTTTGCAGTGCCTGTAATTGTAAAATTCAGCACCCTCAGACATATTACTGCACATCAGACGTTGGTGAGTCTAGGGAGACACCAGAGAGGTCTCCACCAAGGAGGTCTCACCCTGGGGGAGCTCTGGTGATCTGAGCAATGTGTCCATGAGACTTTGGATGGGGAAATCCTAAATCAGTGAACCTGTGGGCCTCTGACCCATTTCTTCCTCCTCCCAGTCATATTAGCTGATATCCTAGGACCAGCAAACAACACCAGGACAAAACGAGGTTTCAGAGTGAATGTCATTAAGGTAAACTCAGTACCTCCTTTCTTCTCACCTCCTTACATCAAAATAAGCAAGACTGTCCAATCTGCTCTTCCTGAGTTGGGTGGTCTCTGGAGCCTAGCAGCTTCTATGAAAACCTAAGGTTGTAGCCACTCTTTCTCGCCCATCACAGATGCTCAAGGCTCCCCAGGGCACCCCAAGAATCCATGAGATCTACTCACCCATCAGTTGGACAGACTGTGGTTATAGGGTGAGGAACAGCCACCAATCACTATTACTTATTGCAGGTGAGCACCCCTGTCCACATAGAGCCCCTCAACCTTGCTACCTCCCCCTGAAAGAACCACCTGACTTCTGCAGCTAGCTCCTCCAAGGACCACGGGCCCCCTCTCCATGATCTGACAGACTCTTCCTGGGAAAATGCTGGACCCTCCTTCGTGGCTGACTCTTCCAGCCTTAGAGGTCGCAGACCCTCTGCGCTGAGTTCGCAGAGGACATCCATACCTGCTGTGCTCACTAAGGCTGTGCTCGCCCATCACTGCAGGCTATCTGAGGAGGGGCACGTTGCGCTTCACGAGATGCCACCTGGTCTATTTCTGGTACCGGCTCACCAGACAGCAGAAGCTAGGCTTCGAGGTAGCGTACAGAACGGGATGCAAATGTGAAGTGAGTAGCTACCTAAGTGATTTTTCTCTGCAGCCCAGGCACTGCTCTTGTCCCATGTCCTTGTTCCCAGATCTTTCTCCCTTGCTGTCTCCCTTTCTGGATGATCCCTGCTCCTTCACCGTCCTTCCATTCCCTGGCCCTGGCCTCTTCCCACTGTCCCTTCCTGTCCTTGCCCCCTTTACTGTTCCCTTTAGCTTCCTCTTGTACCCCTGTTGTCCTTTGCTGTCCAGGATGGGGGGTATAGACAAGAGGTGGGCAGCCCTGTATCTCCCTCCATCCCTAGATTCAGCCCTGCCTCATCTGCTGGCGTGACTGCCCTCAACCTGACTTGAGAGAGTGTGTGTGGAAACAAAGGGACTGCGGCTACAAAATATGGGAAGGAAATCATTCCTTGTACTCCATGTGTGTCCCCTCCACGGGTGGGTATTGCGAATGGACCCCTGTCCAGAACTACCAATACCAAACCCCAAATCCATCGGCTTCTCTATTCACGCCAACCAAAGTGACACATTAGGGTTTTAATATGGTTTCCTAACCTGGCTCCTAACAGAGTTAGTTTTGTTACACCTCCTTTGAATTGTACACTTCAGTTTTGTTTACTTTCTGTAAGTAGTGTATGCATCAATAAAATTTACAAAAATAAAGCCCAAGTTGATAAACCCCACCCTAGTGACAAATTCCCTTTATCTTCTCAGTTCTTCAATCATATTCTATTTCTTATTCCTTCAGAAACCTCATGCCAGACCCAAGTCTTTCTCATTCTGCAGTTCCTGACATTTCCTCATCCTATCAAAGCAAGACCCCTGGGCCCAAACAAAGGGCTAGATCCAGACTCCACCTGACATATCCTTAACCTTCCCCAGATGATTTGCAGAACCAAAAATCACAGGAGAAAGGATGTCCCTTGTTCCCACAGAATCAAGACTCTCTTGCAAATATAAAAGTCATTCCTTGTCATATTAAAGTTCTGAAAATAAAATGGAAAACTTTTATAAGAACAGAAAGGAATATATTTAGGACTTCAAATCAGAAAAGGTACAAAATATGAAGGAAAATTGATAAATTCCATTACTTTAAAATAAAATATCTTCCCCCAAATAAAGTACCAGAAACACTATAAAAATATAAGATGCAGACATAGATTGATATTATAGAGGATTTACAGCTTTATGGTAAAAATTAGGTCTGAACAGGGGTGCCCAGGTGGCTCAGTCGATTAAGCATCTGCCTTCCACTCAGGCCGTGATCCCGGGGTCCTGGGATCGAGCCCTGAGTTGGCTCCCTGCTCATAGGGGAGTCTACTTGTCCCTCTCCCCCTGCCTGTCCCCGGCTCATGCTCTCTTTCTCTTCCTCTCTCTCTCAAAGAAATAAAAGCTTTAAAAAAAAAATTAGGTCGGAACAATGAATATTTGGGGGAATTGGTTTAAGTTTTCCTTTGAACGTAATTTATTAACTTAAAAATTCCTCAGAGTCCTTCCAGAAAGAGTGTCTTCTTGTGTAATTTTATTTTACTTAATTATTTTAAGTTTTGGAACAATTTTGGATTTACAAAGAAAAGGTGTCAAGATGGTACAAAGTATTCACATACACACTTTACCTAGTTTGCTCTAATGATAACATCTTATGCAACACTGGTACATTTGTTAATGCTAAGAAATTCGTGTGAGTCCAATACTATTAACTAAATGACACTTCATTCAGATTTCTATAGCTTTTTCCCTTTTTTGTGCCAGAATCTAATCCAGGATACTGCAGAAATTATTCTGATCTGTGACAACTATTTTTTTAAGATTTATTTATTTATTTATTTGAGAGAGAGGACAGGGGGGAAAGGCAGAGGGAGAGGGATAGAGAATCTCATGCAGACTCTGTGTTGAGCACAGAGCAGGATGTGGAGCTCAATCTCACGACCCTGAGATCACAACCTGAGCCAAAACCAAGAGTTGGACGCCCAACTGACTGCACCACCCAGGTGTCCCTGGTCTGTGACAGCTGCTTTTTTTTTTTTTAAGATTTTATTTATTCTTTTGAGAGAGAGACACACAAAGCA
This sequence comes from Eumetopias jubatus, assembly GCF_037043125.1. Lineage (NCBI taxonomy): Eukaryota > Metazoa > Chordata > Mammalia > Carnivora > Otariidae > Eumetopias > Eumetopias jubatus. The sequence continues at coordinate 29,856,288 of NW_028274816.1, forward strand.
CAAGCAGGGCGAGAGGCAGAGGGAGAGGGAGAAGCAGATTTCCCACTGAGCAGGGAACCCGACATGGGGCTGGATTCCAGGACCTGGAGATCATGACCTGAGCCAAAGGCGGGCGCTTAACCATCTGAGCCACCCAGGCGCCTCTGTGACTTCTTTTCTTTTTTTTTTTAAGATTTTATTTATTTATTTGACAGCGCAGAGGGAGAAGCAGGCAGAGGGAGAGGGAGAAGCAGGCTCCCCATAGAACAGGGAGCCTGATGTGGGGCTCAATCCCGACACTCAACCAACTGAGCCATCCAGGCACCCAACAACTTTTTAATTTAACCTCATTTTTGATGACCTGGCAATTTTCCAGGGTACTGGTGTTCTGGAAACTGGATTTTTCTATGTATTTTCATGATTAGACTGGGGGTGTCGATTTTGGAGAAGAATCCCACGAAGAGGTACTTTTCTAATTGATCTAGATCACAAGTACATAACATTGACATTGTATCCCTGGTCGTGCTTACAATGGTCAGTTGGTTAAGGTGGTGTCTGCCAGCTTTCTCCACTGGGAAGGCACTGTTTTCCCTTTGTATACTCTGTTGGCCATGCCCCCTTTGTTTTTCAGTTGGACAATGGAATTTAGAAAACCATATTTGGGCTCTGGGTTACTCATTGCTACTGGGGTGTCACTGCTTCTGGGCCCTCTCAGTAGACAGAGCCAGGAAATATATGCATGCTAATTTATGTATCTCCATGTGGTTGTAACTATTACCCTATTTCTCTCAATATATATTAAAATAAACATGAGTTTCATACTAATAACAACTATAGAGTAATACAGGGCTCGTTATAGCCCTCAACTCTTGATTATTTGTATGTTTTTTTCTCTGACAATAAGACTCTCGTTTTATATTATTTATTTTTCAACCCTAGTATACATGTAAAGAAATTTCAGAATTGTCAACATGTACCCCTGTAAAGTAAATTTACCAACTAGAGACTCTCGTTTTATATTATTTATTTTTCAACCCTAGTATACATGTGAAGAAATTTCAGAATTGTCAACATGTACCCCTGTAAAGTAAATTTACCAACTAGAGTACCAGGTTTTACATTAACCCACTCATTCAAATTCGAATGTACATAAGTTTCTAACCTAAGACCCTGAAGGTTCCCAAGCACACCTGGGTCCATCCTGGGAGAGGAAGCCTTATAAAAGAGATGGTGCTCGTGGCACAGACTCAGAAATCAGAGTGAACTTGCATGCAGTGTCAGGAATAAAGGCACTGCCTGATATTTATACACCTACAGTCCCAAGCTAATTTATCCAGACCCCAATTTCAACCTTCCAATTAGCAGGTCTTCCCATTTAAAACTCTCAGAAGGACATAGAGCTCCTGGCAGAGAATCAAGAACCTAAGTGGACAAAGTTATGGTTAATAGGCATAGAGGAGGCTGCAAAATCCATGCACCAATCATGTGTGATCTCACCCTCCCTGGAATTCAACCATCGACCTTGGAATCAGAAGAGAATTATGGAAAAAGAACACTGCAGAACAGATGGCACATCTGGCACAGACTTAGGGAACCAAATGGATACAGGAATGTTTTCTGTGGAACACACACACACGGTTACAAAAATGTTTATACGCAATTGTGTATGCATAGGTAACATACATGTCCTAGCTTTATGGTCTGAGAGCCTAAATGAAATAAAATTTATCAGTTGCATAGGCAATAATTTCTTACATAGGATACAAAAAGCAAAAACTATAAAAGACAAACTGATAAATTGTGCCTCATTAAAATTTAAAATTTTCATTCTTCAAAAGCTGCAATTCCAAAAATAAGAGAATAATCCCCAGAGAGGGGAGTTAAATGTAAAACACATATATCTGGCAAACATGCTATATCCAGAATATATTAAAAGGAAAAAAATCTCTTACTATTCAAAAGGAAAAATAATACAAATGAGCAAAATATGCATAAAACATGATACATGGGGCCAAAAGTCCCTAAAAATACTTATTATTGGGAAATGTAAATAGAACCTCTATAAGATACCATTTCATATTCACTACAATGGCTAAAATTAAAAAGACTGAAAATACCAAGTGTTGACAGGGATTTGAAGTAACTGGAAGTCGTCCAGTTTGCTCCTGAGAGCATAAAATATTGCAACCAATTTGGAAAACGTTCAATAATTTCTTATGAAGTTAATGATACAATTAGCATATGATCAACAGGTTACAACCTCAGTATTTATATAAATAATGAAAACATATAACTTGTTTAAAAACAAAGAGACTTGTAATGAATGTATATAACAGCTTTATTTGTAATGGCCAAAAATCCTGAAAAATAAACCTTTTCCATCAGTAATTGAGTAATAAACAAGTGTTGGTTTATTCAGGGGCGCCTGGGTGGCTCAGATGCTTAAGCGTCTGCGTTCGGCTCAGGTCATGATCCCAGGGTCCTGGGATCGAGTCCCGCATCGGGCTCCCTGCTCGGGGGAAAGCCTGCTTCTCCCTCTCCCACTGCTGCTCTCCCTGCTTGTGCTCTCTTGCTCTCTCTGTCAAATAAATAAATAAAATCTTTAAAAAAATTTTTGGTTTATTCATACAATGTAATAGTAACCACCAACAGGGGGAGTAAACTACTAGTGTAGGCAACAACATGGATGAATTTTATAAGCATCGTCCTGAGAGGAAGGAACCATTTATCACAGAGATTACACTGTAGTACTCTATTTATATTAAATTCTAGAATATGCAAAATTAATCTATAGTTAGAGATATTCAGTGTTCGAAGCTGGCCTAAGAGAATGATTAGCTCCAAAGGGGTATGAGAGATTTGGAGTACTTAATGCTATTTTTCTACATCTTGATTGAGGTATTATTACATAGTGTATTTATTCATAAAATTCTTTAGACCGTGTGGTTGAAATGTGCAAGTTGCATTGTGTATCCATATCCCTTATAAATTTGATTAAATTGGTAGCCATCATTTTATTACTTCTTGTGATTCCATGAGTTGGCTAGGTGGAGCTTCCCCTCCATGTGACACCATCTGGGGGCTGCAGTTAACTGCTGCTGGAAATAGACTGGAACATCTATTTGCCACTGCCCATGAATTTATCTATTGTTATAGGCTGGATTGTGTCCCCAAAATTCGTATCTTGAAGTCCAAACCCCCAGTACCTCAGAATGTTACTGTAGTTAGAGAGAGGGTCTTTATTCAAAATTTTTTAAAAATCTTAAGTAGGCTCCATGCCCAACGTGGGGCTCAAACTCATGACCCTGGAATCAAGAGTCACACACTCTACCACTGAGCCAGCCAGGCACCTCAGAGAGAGGGTCTTTAAAGGAGTGATTAAGGTAAAATGAGGTCATTAGAGTGGACCCTAATCCAATATGACTGGCATCTTTATAAAAAGAGATTAGGACACTGACACACACAGAGGAAAGACCATGTGAAGACACAGGAGCAGACATCTACAAGCCTCAGAAGAAACCAATGGTATTCACAGCTTGAGCTTGAATTTTTCGCCTCCATGGTTGTGAGAAAATAAATTTCTGTTTAAACCACGCAGTCTGTGGTGCTTGGTTATGGTAGTCCTAGAAAACTAATACAGGTATCTCTTAACTTCAGGTCATTTGTCTTTCCACAAAACAATATGACCAGGAACACTTCCTTTACTCCCGATATTGGGAGAGTTTTTCCCTCACCTCTTTTCTTTCAAAATCACCCTTGAGTTGACATACCATGTGGTAGCTGTCCATTTTCACCTTGTTCCAACATACCCAGCCAAACCATCTATTAGCTAATCTGGGTTTGTCTCTGTCCATCAGGGGGTCAAGAGTTGTGAGTGAAGAAAAAGGCTTGGCGCAGGCAGTGCTGATAGGGAAAAGAGAAGTTGAAGAGGCTCACCAAATAGAAAGAAAGGGCAAAAACAAAACAAGGGACAAGGGAAAGACAATGAGGATAGAGAAAAGAAGACAAAATGAAGAGGGAGAGGAAGCAAGATACAGTGAGAGAGAGGAAGGAATAGCTCCTGGGCTGAAAGAACAGCTGGTGGTCACTCATGGTAGAATTACCTTCTGCCTTGTAGATACCAAGAGGCCTTCTTTCTCCTCCTAGTTGTACATTCCCAGATTTCATGCTACATCTATTCAGTTTTAACTTATTGTTATTCAAAACTGCTCATGAAAACAGACGTCAAACTTGGAAGGTCAGCATACTGTGTTTCCTCTGTAGTTTGAGTGGATCCAGCCTTACGCCTTCAGGATACCCTGGGCAAGGAAGCAAATCAGCCATGGATGGGCAGTCCTGGGAGCACAATGTCCTAAATTACTGAGGAGCAATGACTGGGTTTCTGGTCTGTTGGCCAAAATCAAGGGTTCCATGCAGGGGGTCAAAGAAGACAAAGGATTGGGATGTGTGAGCTCACCCTAGGTGAGGTATTTTTGTCTGGAAAATACCCGCTCATGAATGTAGCCATGGTCTTTCTCCTCATCAGATGTGCAGGCAAATTGAAATTTCTCCTCAGGAGACTTGATCTGCAGCGGGAAGAGGAGAAGTGATACGGCACTGAGGAATATGTGTGGGGTGCGGGGCTGCAGGGTTGATGTTTGACGGGGACCTGTCAGACCCAGACACATTCAGTCAGAGTAGGACGGAGAATCTTCTGTTCTCATGCGGAGATGTGTACGGAGAGGAGTTGGTAGGGTTAACCTGGCAATGTGATTTCATAGAGCTGCATTTTCCTGGTGAAACGGCCCGGCCCTAGAATAAAGCAATATTGACTGAGAGGTTGAAAAGAGTATGCACGGGACCCCTCATGTTTGGGTATTCAAGATTTCACTTGCCTGTCTCCAGCCAAGTCTCAAAAAGACAAAAAGTGTAGCCCCACTGCACCCATGTCCACGACCCCCACTCAACAGCACAGCAGGGAGAATTCTCACCCTTATGACCAAATGGTGAAATACCATAGCAAGGGACTCTGCATTCTTAACAGACTCACCAACTTCTAAGTAAACAATCCAGTGGTATAATAGTGCCTAAGAGCAGATCATCCAGGCTGGCCATGATAGCCAGGAGGATACAGAAACCACCAGGAAGGTGGGGGCCTGGAGGACAATGAAGGATTTAGGCAAAGACTTTCTTACAGTTCTTCTGTCTTTACTGATATAACATTATAATATTATAGAATGTGGATAAATAATATTAGAGGCTTGTGATAAGTATTCCTTTAATCATCATGAGAAACATAAAGGTTAACTTAATGGTACCCAGACTCAAGGTACTTTGGTTAAAATCCAAATTGCATTAATTTCTGGCTGTAGGACCTCAGGGCAGCTCATTAAACAGCTCATCTCCTCAGATTCCTCAACTGTGAAATGTGAATAATTACAGAATTTCTCTTACAGGACCACTGCCAAGATTAAATATTTAATACATGCTCCTACATCCTTGACCCACCACACTGACCACTCACCAGAGAGGCCATGACCTAATCTCCGCGCCCCCCCCCACCCCATCCTCTGCAAATTCCCAAGTCCAGGCTGATATGTACCAGCTAGACCTTACTTGCAGATCAGGGACCTATAGCCATGCCTCTAATATACAACATGCAATCTTTTTCAGGCCATGATTTTAACCAATAACCAGGCTTTTTTGCCTCAGGAGAAGGTCACAAATAGGCCAAGGATCAATTGCTTGTCCCCAGGCCCTATGAGGGCCTCTCAGTGCCATCCATGAACTTATCCAATCCCCCTGCATAAGCAAGGGGGAGAAAAGCCGCATTTGTATCCTGCGGTGAGGCTTAGTCAGAGATATGAGTACAGTATGAATTTATGTTTATTTTAATATATATTACACAGCTGCATAAATTATTGTAGATATGCTTATACAAAGATCAGCATATATATGTATATATACATATATAGATATTTATCAAATTTGCTTCTTTATTTCTTGACTGTCTCCTGAGCAGACCTAGAAACACTGACACCCTGTTAGTCCTGAGCACACCTGGTGCCCAGATCATGGTTTCTAAACACCATTATCCAATAAAAGAAATTAGAACTCTTTGGAAAAGGACTGACTACAGGGCTGGGGCAGTTAAAACACAAGATGATCCCATGTGTGTTAAAATGACACATGGGTCAATATGAAAGAACTCCCAATAGCCATAGCTGGAACAATTTTCCAAGCAAAATATGTAAAAATGAGAACAATTAAAATATGGGAAAAATTTCCTAGCAAAATAAATATATAATATTAAATTATAACTCAAAGAATAAAATAAGTACCCATCATTCTATACCAATATTAATAAGATATTGAATAAATAAATGGGGAAAAGGGGCAAATCTTCCTTACAGAAGAATTCTGAATAGCAAGTGTAGGTATCTTCCTTCTAGGAGGTGGGAAATTAATTTCCTTTCTCTTAAGTATGGGGAGGACTTACCATGTCCCAGAGAATAGAATCTGGAAAGGAGAAAATAGTGATTTTATAATAGAGAAACACTAAAGAAATCATCTTAACCAAGTGATCAAAGCTAATATCAGCAGAGATCATTTATAGCAGTATCATATACCCCTGATATGATACAATGAAAAACATACTTCACCTCTGAGTATGTTTTAAAATATCCCTTTTCAAAGTGAAATTTACTTAAATATGTATTGTATTTAAATTACGATTCCTTTATAAACCTCTGTTATATTAAATTTGTATGACTAAATCTGTAACCACTAACTTTAAAATAATGCAACAAAATTATTGTTGTAATGCTGACCATCACAGTTTTGTCCTCATTTTTGGTTGAATTTTGTCAACTAGGACCCACTAACACAATGCAAACAATCTCAAAATGTGACTACTGGCATATAGGGCTCTTGCCTTTGGGTTCTTCAGGATGTTTGCTGAGAATGTACTCAGATTGGCTACTTCCTATGAGATAACCAATTCATATTGTTAATAATGGAAGTTGGAGATGTCCCAGTCTTCATGATGTTTAGTGCATATATGTTGAAAAATAGTTTACTCGGTAATTTCCAGATCTTGCTATAAGCACGTTTCAAATCTCTCTTTCACATACTCCGAGTTCAGTTTTTGGTTTTGCAAGCTCAGGGGAATTTAGGAGTCTCTACAACATTTGGTTGATGCCACCATTGCTTGTCAGGGAAGTGAGCTAGCTGGCAAACAAATGAAAGGGATCAGACCATTTGCACTAATTTAAGTAAGTGACCTATGTGTCATTTAGCTCATGCTCTTGACCCCAAATTTTTTGTGTGGACATAACTATCCCTTGTTTCCACATATGGTTCTGTATTTAGGTTTTAGGAATGCCTAATATTAAAGTTGAACATTTTTAGTGGATTTTCTCCTCAAGTTCAGCAGGTCGCCTTTATAAAAATTACTTCATGACCTTGACACTGAATTTTTCACCTGAGAGAAAACAGATAATAACATGATAACATCCCTTAGCCTATGAATTCATTTATGATGCAACACCAAATGATACCAATCCCAGTACCAGATATCGAGGCTAGTGTGAAGGGTTATGAATGGTGACCTTCTAGGGCTCTGCTGCTGATTAGTTAGATGTGCTCCTTTAAAGATCTTTACAAATAAAATAATCATCCATTAAGGAAACGATTAAATTAGGGCCTGAGGGGACCCTCAAAGGCATACAAGCCAGTACTTTAGGTTATAAGTGACAGAAAACTAACTCAAAGTCACTTAAGCATAAGAGGTGGGATTTGTGAGCCCTCATCATTGGAAAATACAGAACTGCCCCCGGCTCCGGGCCTGGCTTGATGCAAAGATGCAGTACCTTTATGACTCTTGGTCTCTCTCCACCTCACAGCTCAGCTTGACTCTTCTGGCATCCTTCCTCAGACAGGCTCCCCTGTGCCGGCCCAGCAACCTCACCAAAAATAACCAGCTTTTTCTCTTCTCGGGCATCAAAATTTCCAAGGAGTACTCTCACTGAGTCATGTGCCCTTCACTGACCAGTCTGTGCGGTCTGGGCTGGGCTACTCTGATTGGACTGGCTTGGCTCAAGCCTTCCACCCGTGTCCAGGGAAGGATGGTCATGACCAAAAGAGGCATGTGGGTGAGGGAGAAGTTCCTGAAAGACAAAGAGGAGCAACACTTTCTTAACTCCCTTTTTAATGAGCGCCTTAGAGTTGGTTTCTCTTACTTTCAACCCAGAATCCTAAGCACCAAAGTGAGTTATAGGAAATGGGACGATGAGGAGGGAGACTCTTTTCTAGGCACAGGACTGTGACCCTACACACCATGTCACCCCAGGGGTGCTGGTGCAGAGATGTTGCTCAAAGCTCATGAGCGTCAAGCTATACCTCCAGAGAAACACACAAATTGAAGAATGATGAGTGATGTTTTGCCTGCCAGAGAAGAAAGCGGGCTTGAATTGGTCCCTGGCAGCGGCTAGGGTGTATAATCTAAACACTCCACTGCCCTAAAGAGAGTCATGTAACCTGGAGCCAGGGGGACAGTCCAAGTTTAAAATATTCCGCTAACAACAGTCTAGATATTGTCACAATGCCCCCTGCAGAACTCATTAATGGTCATCCTTACCCAAGGTAACACAGCTAAAACTGTTTTCCAGATCCAGTGATGGGAAGGTTCCAACATGTGTGTTGCCACGGTCAAGAGAACAGCGACGTCATTTGAATCTATAAAGCCCCAACGATGCTAACACCATATTGCTCATGGCATGTAGTATGAATAGATGAAAAGATAAGAGTCCTGAGCATTTTTCTAATTGTAGGACCTTGAACACATTACTTGAATCTTCTGGGCATTAGTGTACTTCTTTTTTTTTTTTTTTAAGATTTTATTTATTTGACAGAGAGAGCAGGAGAAGGGGAAGCAGGCTCCCCACCGAGCAGGGAGCCCGATGTGGGGCTCGATCCCAGGACCGCGGGATCATGACCTGAGCCGAAGGCAGACGCTTAACCGACTGAGCCACCCAGGTGCCCCTGCATCAGTGTAATTCTTAGTAAAAAATGTTTCACAGCCATCACTTCATAGGGTTAATGTAAAGATTCAATTTGCCTATGTAAAGTGCCTAGTACAGTGCCTAGCACATAGTAAGTGCTAAACAAATATCAGCTCTTATTATTATTTCTAAAAGTATAAGGCTGCCTCCACCAACCTAATTTAAGAAGCAGATGGACTCTTTCTACACCACTCTGGCCATTGATCACTTTGGATTAACAAAGAATCTCTATGGCAATGCAAAAAACTCTAGTAGGAAACATAAAAATACCACATGCAAGACTTTCATAAATGGTTTTCAAAGTATTTATTTCCTCCTAATGGGTTTTAGTGAAGAGAAAGTTGAGATGAACAAGACTCTTCAGATAGGTACAGATTTGGATCAGTGACATGGGAGTGGGATGGGCTGTGTTGTTAGTGGTGGGCTGAGGTGCGCTGAGAAGAAAATGTTTTAGATGGAGAATTTTCTGATATCACAATGATCTCTAATTCTCACTATTCACCAGGCAGATGATCTGGTCTCAAAACTCTCAAAGCTCCATAATCTCTGGAGCAGGTGTTTACATATCAAAAACATGGATTTTTCTGCCATCTACTGGTCATCTTTGAGAAGGACAACAATCTTGATGTGAGCAAAGATGGGATCTTTGATGCCTCTCTTCTTTCTTGACCCCCTTGGGGACTTGCCCAAAATCTCACTGGAACTGTGGATTGTGGAACTGGGTTTAGTAAAATTGGTGATGGGGCTTTTAGGATTAATGATGGCGGTGTATGGAGACATTGATAGGCACGTGTGGGGTCGGTGATTAGTGTCTGGGTTCAATAGCAAATGTCTGTGGATCAGTGAGTGGGACTGAGGGCTGAGTCACTGAAAGGCTGTGGAACCAGAAATGGATGGTTTTTCTGGAGTTAGCCATGGAGTCTCTAGAAATAACGTCTAGAATTGGAGATTGAAATATCTAAGAGGTGGAATCTATTTTGTCTATGGTACAGAGTCTGTAGGATAAATGACATTTAGACAGAGGGGTCTGATGTAGAATCTGGAGACCCAAGAATGTGAAACCTTATGTTAGTTGAATGATAAAAAGTGTTTGAAAACTGAGTATATATTAGGTAAGCTTGTTGACTTGATGTGAGTTTCTTGGCCGTGTATAAAAATATCCTAGTTCTTAGGACATGCGTGTATTCAGAGGTGAAATATCTTGATATCTACAGCTTACCTTCAAAGTAGTTTAGCAACTTCGATGAGAATGATCATTTTTAATGATCAACAAAAAAGTTCCAAAGTGTATATGAACTCTAAACATTCTCAAAAGACACGAAATTAATTTGAATGTATGGAAAGAAACGTTGTGTCTGAGGGTCTCTAAAATCAGATGCCTCACTCCATCCAAAGCAAAACAAAGCCTACAGAAAGGAATAGATCCAGAGGAGCCTGAGGTCACACTCCAGCTGACATACCCTGAAAACTCCCTGTGTGATTTGCTGAACCAAGAATCGTTAGGTGAGAAAAGGGAGAGTTCTAATTCCCATAGCACAAAACTTTTAACCTTTTATAAAAACACAAAGGAGACTATCTTTAGGACTCTGAGATACAAAAGGCACAAAATGTGAAGGTGATTATTAATCAATCTGACTACTTTTTTTTTAAAGATTTTATTTATTTATTTGAGAGAGAGAGAATGAGAGAGAGCATGAGAGGGAAGAGGGTCAGAGGGAGCAGACCCCCCACTGAGCAGGGAGCCCGATGCAGGACTCGATCCCAGGACTCCAGGATCATGACCTGAGCCAAAGGCAGTCGCTTAACCAACTGAGCCGCCCAGGTGCCCATCAATCTGACTACTTTAAAATAAAACATGTTTCCCAAAATAAAATCAAATACCACAAACACTGTAAGGTGAAAACACTGCAAGATGCAGACCCAGGTTGAAACTGTAGAGAATTTACATAATAAATGAGATCTGAACAATGAATGTTTTGGGGAATTGATGGAGTTTCTCCTTTTAACGTAATTCGTCAACTTCAAACTTGCCCAGAGCCCTTCCACAACAGTGTCTTCTCTATTTTTTATTCTATCCCATTTTTTTAAATTTTAGAATAAATTTAGATTTGCAGAAAACGTTCAAAGACAGTGCCTAGAATTTTTTTTCATACTCTTCACCTAGCTCTTGCTCTGATGAGAACACCTTACATCACCAGGGGACGTTCGTCAGAACTAAAAAGTCAACATGGGCACAATACTCTTAAGTCAATGACAGACCCTATCCAGGTTTCATCAGTTTCCCCACTAAGTCGTTTTTCTGTGCCAGGATCTAATCCAGAAAACCACAGCCCTTAGTCACCACATCTCTTCAGGCTGATCTGTGACACTTTCTCAGTCCTTCTTTGTTTTACGTTAACTTAGGGAACTTAAAAGAGTCTTCATCCCCTATCTTGTACGGTGTCCCTCAATTATTGTTAGTCTCCTGCATTCTCATTATTAAACTGGGATTTTGGTTTCTATGGAGAAAACTACCACAGAGAAGAAGGGCCCTTCTCATCAAATCATATCAGGGGTCCATTATCTGCACATGATTATCTCCGGTGATGTTAACCTTGATCACTTGGGTAAAGTGGCTACTACCAGGTCTCTCCATGGTAAAGCCACTTTTTGTGTTCATTTCCAAACCCTTTCATTTGGAAGGGAGTCACTAAATCCAGCCTACACTCCTGAGGAGGGAAAGTAATTGGAATTAATTCCAGTTGCTCTGTAAGGAGATTTTCCCTCTTCCCCCATCTATTTATTTATTCAATTATTCACCAATATTATTATGGACTCATGGATATTTATTTTGTTTTGGGGATTATAATCTAGTCGTAATATTATTTATGTATTTGCTCAAATTCTTCTGGCTTTGTCTATTGGGAGCAATTTCAGGTTGGCTTCTGAGCCCATTTGCAAAGCCCATATTTTTAAAACCAGAGAATGGTATTTAAAAACCAATATCTAGGGGCGCCTGGTGGCTCAGTCGTTAAGCATCTGCCTTTGGCTCAGGTCATGGTCCCAGGGTCCTGGGATCGAGCCCCGCATTCAGGGTCCCTGCTCTGCGGGAAGGCTGCTTCTCCCCCTCCCACTCCCCCTGCTTGTGTTCCCCTTCTCACTGTGTGTCTCTCTCCCTGTCAAATAAATAAATAAATAAATCTAAAAACCAATATCTAGAGGAGTAATGTCATCAGAATGGCCAAGTAGGCAGCTCCAAGCTCTCATCCCCTCAGAAACACATCAAAAAACAAGCAGAAAATGTCAGAACCAATTTTATCAGAACGCCACAAAACAATCAACAAACGACAGCAACCGAGCAAATGCTGAATCCAGAAAAAAAAATGTGACTTCAAAACAGTAGAAAAGTTCTGTGGTGATCTTATTTGCCTTTACTCCACCCATTCTGCCCCCCATGCGGTGGTTTTAAAGCACTAGCAACCCACATTCGTAGAGAGGTCCCCTCCTCCCTGAACCAGGAAGGATCATAGGAGACCTTAGTGGCAAGTGTGTGTGTGTGTGTGTGTGTGTGTGTGTGTGTGGTGGTGAGAACACCTAATCTCTGCTCTCTTAGCAAATTTCAAGTACACAGTACAGTATTATTAACCACAGACACCATGTTGTACATTTGATCCCTAGACCTTGTTCATCTCATTGAAAGTTTGTCCCCTTTAACCAACCTTTCCCATTTTCCCTACCCAGGTAATCATGGCCTAGAAGGATGTACAGTTTTTAAGTAAGTAAATAAAAGTTACAGATATACCAAAAGGACACAGGAGTCAATCTAAAGGAGTTCACAATGGCTAAAACTGGAGTAATTTGCCCAAAATATATGTTGGTAGTATAGACTTCTACCCCAAAAGAAGAAAGTAAATATCCATGACTACATGCTTGTAAATAAAAGGTCGAATAAAGCCATAATTGAAGAGAAAAGGCAAACCTTTCCTACAAAAGAATCCCAAATAACATAGGTAGATAACCCTGCAGAACTTCATTTCCCACTTCTCTGAGTGCAGGCTGCATTTAGTGACTCACTCACTTCCAAATAAAGTATGAAAAGGTAAAAGTAGTGACTTTATAGTGGAGAAACCTGGCAGACACCTTAACCAGGGGATCAAGGCAAATATAACCAGGGATAATTCATACTGATATCACGTATCACCTGATATGATCCGGTAGAAGGGCAATGCATTTCTGTGGTATATTCTGCTAAAAAACCCATAATCCAAACCTAACCAAGAGAAAACATTCTACAGACCAACGATGAGGGACACTTTTACAAAATACCTGACTTGGCACTCGTCAAAATTATCAAGATCATGAAAAACTAGGAAAGATTGAAAATTATCACATATTGTAGCAGACCAAAGGCACACGAAGACTCCAGGATCTGATCAGGGAAGTGAAAAGGGATATGGGTGGTAAGACCGCTTAAACGGGAATAAAGATTATAGTTTAGCGCATAGCTTTGTAGCGATGTTAATTTCACTGCTTTGAAAAATGCACTGTGCTTATGTAAGATGTTAGGAGAAACTGGATGAAAGGCATGCAGGAAGTCTCTGTACTAAGTTTCCAGCTTTTCTGTAAGTCTAAAATTATTCCAGACTAAAAGTTCATTTGTTTATTTTTTAGAAGATTTTATTGACCAGAGCCGACACAGCAGAAGATTTGAGAAACGAACTACAGTATAGAATACTGAGCAGATTTCACAATTGGTTTTGGAGTAGCATGACAGAGAGAAACCATAATCTCACTGCAAAGGCTTTGAAAGCTAAATTCCTAGCTGAGCTACAGCCTGTGGCATAGGCCAGAGTGTGTGTTCCAAAAGCAGACAGGCAATCACTTATTAAAAAGGAAGATTTTAAAAGGAACCGTGTCAAGTAACACACAAAATGTTCAAGATACAATCTCAAAGAGCTGCATTCTCTTTTGTAGATCTACGGTTTGCCTTGTTACTGCTCCCAACTTGAAATATTCTCCCCAGTAATTCCTGCTGCTTCTCTTAGGTTTTAATTTCTTATGATTCAGAAGGGTTCATGGGAACAGAAGTCATTGCCTGGAGGTGACCTCGGTGCATACAGATGTCCACAGACAAGAACACACTGTGGTCCATAAATAGACTATTCTAGAGGCTCAGGGGACCCTGGGGCAGGTGGAGGATGGGGCATGGTTCACCAGTCCAGGGAGTGCAGTGTCCTGGGTGCCTCATGAAGGATAATGTGCAGAGAGGGTGACATCTTGTCCTGGGAAGATGAGTGGGGCCCACTTTTGAGGAACACATGCCAACGGTTAGAGGTAGGGGTCTGGAGATTGATCAGTTTATCCTGGATGAGGACTTTCTCCCAAGGTGCCCATTTTTAAATGTAAACACTGTTATCCTTCGAAGTCATATAAATGAACTCCAATACCCCTTCAATTGCCTCAATCACTTGTAACAAAAGGTAGGAGTATGGCATGGGATCGAGGAGTATAGGAGTGTTTTAGTCAACTCAGGCTTCTATAAAAAAAAAATAGCATAGACTGGGGCAGTTAAGCAACAGACATTTCTTTCTCACGGTTCTGCAGGCTGGGAAGTCCAAAATCAAGGTGGCGGCAGACTTGGTATCTGGTGAGAACCCACTTCCTGGTTTGCAGACCACTGCCTTCTTGCTGTATCCTCACATGGTGGAGAGAGAGAGAAAGCAAGCTCTCTGGTCTCTTCTCAGTAGGCCATTAATCACATCATGAGGACCCTCTCTCATGACCCTCTAAACCTACTTACCTCCCAGTGGCCCCATATCCAAATAGCATCACATTGGGGGTTAGGGCTTCAACATATGAACTGTGGGGGGCATAGTTCAATCCATAGAAGGTAGGCAGAATAACAGCTCCCCCAAAGATGTACATGTCCTAATCCTAAGAACTTGTGGATATGTTACCTTACATAGTAAAAGGGATTTTGCTGGTGTGATTAAATTTAAGGACACTGAGTTGGGGAGATTATTCTGGATTATCTAGTGTGCTCAATTTAGTTACATGAATCTTAAAAAGTAAAGAACCTTTCCTCGTTCTCAGAAAAGTAAATATGACTACAGAAGAATAGTTAGAGATGCAGCAGAGCTCCCAGGTCCTAGACTGGGCCAATCATATGCAACATTAATGGCCTCCCCCTATTCTAATAATGTCCAACACCTGTCAGGCCCTCACTGGAAGGTCACACACAGGTCAGTGATCAATGCTTATGGCTCTCATCCAGAACTACAGGATTGGCCAGGCCCAAGCCATTACCAAGGCCAGTCCATGCCTCCTCGTGGGATGGACAGAGAAGCAGGCTTCCTCTTATCCAAGTTTTCAAGGCCTCAACCAGTTCAGCTGCACTACAACTTGCTGATTCCTTACAAAGTCTTATGTCTCCTTGACGACTGGAGACCCTGTATGAGGAGATCACAGAAGAGCACAGGTCAAGCAAGGAAATGTTCCTTTGAGCCAAAGACTTAATGGGTGGGCAATTACAGGTCAGAAAGCAAAATTACAGGTCACCAGGCCTTCATAAATGCTGGATACATAGCAATCTATAGCCAGATCTTCAGCATTTTCCCACTTCTGGGAAGGCCCAAAGATGAGGGGGCATTTGGCTAGAGGACATAGGCAGGTCAGGCACCAATGGCCCTGTTGCCCTCCAGGGCCCTACACTTAGATTGTGACCCCAGGCCCTAACCATTCCCCATGACCTTCTCTGCACACAGCAGGAGATCATGTATATCAGAAATAAATCCATCTGAATAGGTGCAACCTTGGGCTTCTTAAAGTTCCCAGGGTATTTGAGAGGAGATAGGTTTGATTGTCTGGGCCTTGACTAGTTTATCTAGTCTGCCATGGTAACCCCTGAGCACCCAAGATAGGTGCTTTCTACCTCAAGCAGTGTACTTCCCTCAAAGCCTCCCTGAGAACAGAAGACCAAGAAGAGGGATATTGGGCCATTAGGATTCAGGGGAAAATCAAATTCTAGAGAGGAGGAAGTCACGGGCAACATAGGAAGCTTTCCTTGTGCATCGTGCCCCTTCTACAGGCCTGCCCATAACCCCATGAACCGTCACCCCATCCCTGCTTTAGTCTGGGAGGCAGGCTTACAGGCTCATCAGAGAGAAAGGGTCAAGCTGCCAATGGCATCCACGAGGCATGGCCCTACTCCTTAAACTAAACTCACATCTAAAGTCTATCTCCTGTGTTTCACCAAGACGTTGTGGGGATCAGGGGTCAGACCTAGCACTCAACCCTCCAAACAGGCTAAGTGTCCTCTCTGTCTCCCTACCTGAGATGACTCATGGCTTCCACAGTCTTTAAGGGAGATTCCCAAGACATAAGAAGTTTTCTGACCCTAGAGCACTCTGAATCTGGCACCTTCTTTATCTCTAGGTTTTATCCTTTCATTGGGTAAGGACACAGACTGTACTTGAGATTGAGAAAAAACAGGGTCAGGAGTGCAACTTGTAAATGAAGAAGAACACAAAGTGATAAAATGAAATTGAATGAAGAAGCAGAGAGGAGGTTTGTCAGTTTTTTACTTATTACATTATATTGATGCATAAACTGTATGACAAAATGTGTGAACATCGTATGTGTACAGCTGTGTGAGTTGTAACAAAGTCTACACACCCCTCTCACTAGGATGCAGATCAAGAAGCAGAACAAAACAAGTGCCCAAGCACAGATCCAAAATCATACCTTCGGTGAGTTTTGAGGGTTTGGAGGGGGCTGATGGAAAGAGAGAGAATAGTGTTTGGGATGATTGGTACACCTGGGAGTCTTAAGGCATCTGGGAGCATGGACGGTCCTGTGGGGTTTGTTGAGCCTAGGAATTAAGACAGCTCATCAGTTGGGTGAGATGAATGAATTGCAGGAGGCTCTTGTTTATGTAGTTCTAGTCACAATGACCAGGTAGAGAGGGTGGGCTGGAGCTGGTCAAGGACAAGTGAAGGGACTCAATGTTTTCAGGCAAACGTGCCCCATGGACAGGACAGAAATTCGGGAAAGCAGCTTCTCACATTAGTTTTGCAGTCCGTCTGCAGGGGTCAATGTCCAGCAGCGTCAGTTCCTCTCAGCTCCCTTACTGTAGTCTACCTCAATCAGAGAAGAGAAATGAATGGAGCATGTGAGAAAAAGAAGTGGGCTGCAGTGAAGCCACAGGGCAGAGAGATGGGGACAGGCTGAGGGAGGCAGAAAGCAACAGGGAGAAGGAGCAGAGGACAGAGGCACCGAGAAGCGTGATGGGATCAGAAAGCAGAGCGAGAGGCCAGGGAACGAGGTGGAGGAGCTCACAACAGTGTAGACACTGGGAAGAGGAGAGAGTGCAGGGCCAGGGAGGGAACAGGGGGACCAAGGAAATGGAGAAGCAACAGGGGACATGGAGAGAAATTAGCTGTACTCATGGTATAGTTTAATCCTATCTTTAGGAAGCTTTGATTTTGCTCAAAAAGGAGCACCTCCCAGGAACCCGTAAGGCAAATATTAAAGTTTAGTTCTCTGTTGTACAGATAACTTTGAGGAGATGCATGGTACAACATTAGAGCCTCCACAGTATGTCCAGTCCAGATAGCCCCATACAAGGACATACCTTGGTTCACAGGGGTCTGTCCCAGAGGCTCAGAACACCCAAGGCAGGTAAAGAATGCACAAGGACTTCCTGTTCTGCCAGCACATTGTTCTGGGGACAACTCAGAGGGCAGAATGCCTGATGTGAGGGATTCTATGTTACCAGATATATGAATGGGCACCAACTAGAGCGATTCGTGCAGGACAAAGTGATTGGCATGGGTTGATGATCAGATATGAGGAAACCTTTGAGGGGGAACCCAGCCTTGTTGGTGCCCCCACACAGAATCACTGACCTGTGTGTATTCATGAAAGTGTTGTATCATCAGCTGCCCTTGCTGACATCACCACCAACATGACATCAGTGTAGTATGGATGAAACATAGGTACCAGAGCCTTGTAACAAGTTTCTATGAGGCACATGGAGCCAGATCTCAAAGTACCATAGGATCAAATCCAGGAAATGTTCTTCCTGATTGTGAATCCTGAGGGCAGGACATTTATCACTTCTGTCCCTCACAGCTTTCCATTTAAAATGGGAAGAGGGCGCCTGGGTGGCTCAGTCGCTTAAGCTTCTGACTATTGATTTTGGCTCAGGCCCTGATCTCAGGGTCCTGGGATCCAGCCCCAGGTGGGACTCTGCCCTCAGTGTGGAGTCGGCTTGTGCCTCTCCCTCTCTCTCTCCCCCTCTGCCCCTCTCCCTGCTCACATAGGCACATGGGCACACTAACTCTCTCTCTCTTTCTCTAAAATAAATAAAGAAATAAAATAAAATCCTTTAAATAAATCAAATGGGAATAGTTTAGACTTCCAAGATTGTTATGAGTAATTATATAATTATTAAATTATTATAACATATGAAGGACATGGAGCAGAGCCCAGCACATAATGCATGTGGCTCTGGTGTTATTTTTATTAATTTACTTACACTAATTACTATAATTATTATATGTTAGGAATAAAATGGCAGCAATCATTAACAGTACATTATAAATAAGGTTACATCTCATTTAAATCTCTCAAAAATATGTAAAGTATGGATGATCTAAACCTGTTTTATAGGAGCATCTTCATGGTGACAGCTGTACTAATAGCAGTTATATATGTAAGATAATGATAATGTCAGTGAGGCATCACATTTATGTTCATTTCAACTGGTGATGGTAGAGCACAAGGTTATTTTGGTACTATCGCCCTGAAGGTAGCATGATGCAAATACACAGTAAAGGAGGGCACCCCCATTTTAATGAGGAAACAGGTGCTGTCCTGACAGTGATGTGTCCCACCAGGCACAAGGCCATGCCCCGGCAGGTGATCTGTGGAGGTCACACACCGAGCAAACCCTATGTCCTGACCCAGCCCTCCTGTCAGGACTGGGCGCTCAGTGGATGGTCTGCCCCAGGTCCACCCCCCCAACAGTACACACCCAGGACTAGTCATGAGATTATACACAGGTCAGTGATTATGTCTATTCACCCCACCCCAAAACCAGGATGGCAACGTAGTAGCCTCACCCTTGGTCAGGCCATGCCCTCTTGTGGGAGAGGAGTTTAGATTTAGTGTTAAAATTGTCTATGCAAGGGGGACGTCCTCTGCTTTCTTCTGAGTTGTCTGTCCTCCACTAGCATCCTCCTCCATGCCCCTTACCCCTACGCAGGAGATCAGTCTCCTGCTTCTCTCCCAGCAAAGGAAATCAAAGGCATGTCGGGGAAAATCTACCATACACACGCCACACACATTTGGCCTGGCTGTACTGCTCAGGCTGTGTCCACTTAGACCCAACTTCCCAGGCGTGTGTGTATCCTTCAGGGTCATAGAGGACCCAACCCAGACTCTGTCCCTCTACACATCCAAAGTCCCTTCCTTGACACCACTGCTGGGCTTTTTACATCCCAAATATCTTTAAGAAAGTTTCATGGCATGCATGTTAGTTCTGATCCAAGAGGTCACCAGCTTCAGCACCTTCTCTAGTCCCTATGTGGAGACTAGGGGGGAAGGAGATGAGAGACTGTGTGCTTCTGGGTAACCAGGAGCATGGTTATGGATGTGATTCCTCAGGGAAGGAAAGCCCATGGGAGGGGGGAAGAGAATTAAAGATGCTGAAGGATCTGATGAACCATGAGAGACGATGGACTCTGAAAAACAAACTGAGGGTTCTAGAGGGGAGGGGGGTGGGGGGATGGGTTAGCCTGGTGATGGGTATTAAAGAGGGCACGTTCTTCATGGAGCACGGGGTGTTATACCCAAACAATGAATCATGGAACACTACATCAAAAACTAATGATGTAATGTATGGTGATTAACATAATTAAAAAAATTTTTTTTAAAGATGCTGAAGGATCTGTAAACAGGATGACAAGTCAGCTATTTCTTTGCAGTTCACTGGTATCTAGTGCAGAAGTTACATAACCAAAAATGTGCACATCATAAATGTACCTGTCTACTTATCTTGACACACTTTTCACAGCCCTCACTGAAGTACTTAAATGAAAAACCGGTCCTTGACAAACATCCTAAAAAGACAATAATTAAAACGCTTGGAGTGGTTCATGGACTTAATGAGAATGGTGTTCTTTGTGAGTCTCACAGTCCTTGGGCAGATGTTTGGAAATGCAGGAGATGGCATGATGCGGGAGAAACAGAGACAGATGTTAGATGGCCTCACTTCTGTCTTTCTATCTGCAGACAAGAGGAGATCCAGGAGGTAGGTTCTGGTGCTGCACAAGTGTGAGGACTCCACAGAGCCCAGGCAAGAGTGCTATCATCAACACACGTGGATGGAGTGATCAGCGGCAGCTCTTTTGTTCTCGGACTTTATGTGACCCTGCTGACCTCACCACCACCAAAGCATCAATATAATATTGATAGAACATGAAAACACATATTTGAGATTCCTCAAAAGTTTTCCTTCAATCGCCCTGTGAAAAACAATGCTGAAATGAGTAAAGCCAGCCTCACACTACCCTAGGATCAAATCCAAGACGTGTTTCTTCCAGCTGGTGACATCTCAGAGCAGGACATTTATCATCACTGTTCCTCAAAATACAGTGTTCAAATGAAAAGTAAAGCCCATGGGAAGCATGTGGCACACATTAGCGACTCAACATATGTTGCTGGTTTTGTTTTTATAGGTCTTCGAAGTAATTATGTGTTAGCTAACCCCCACCCCTCCTTCCCTGAGTCCTACTCCATTCGGAATAGAGAGATGTGGTGAGTGTAAGCGTACCTCGCTGGGCCAAGAGCAGAGAGAAGGAGCGTTGTTCAGGTTAAGGGAGCAAGAAACAGGGAAAAGAAATAGACAATAGGAAGTAAAAGCAGCCCCAGGGCCTGGCTGCAGAAACTGGATAGGTGACTCAGACTGGAAGATATAACTCTATCCTCTCTCAGAACCTGCTTTCTGGTCTTTTTTGACCTCTCTGCAAGGAATCATATCGTACTGGGTCAAATGTAATTTATGACTATCCAAATCACCACAGAGGAACGGATGCTATAGCAAAAGGGTCAGCACAGTGTGTCCAGATGTCCACTGACAAGCACACACTGCTCAGAAGTCGTAGGTGGTCAGTCTCAGAGGCTCAGAAGCCCTGAAGGAGGTACAGAAAGAGCCAAGGGCTGCCAGATCTGTGAATACAGCTACCAGGGAGTGATTCAGTGGGTGGAATGCCTGGAGTGAGGGGCATTCTGGGTGACTCGGTGCATGCGTGGGATCCAAGATGCAGTTCTCCATTCTGTGAGATGATATGAGAAGAAACCTGGCAGAGGTCAACATACCCCATGTGAGTAAATCTCTGTTGGAAAGCCAACCTCACTGGTCTTATCATACAGAGTCACTGACTTAGCTAATTTGAAGATATCATTTGTCCCTCGGGCCTTTTGATCATCTATAAGGAGAAAGTGTGTGGAAAAGAAAGAAAGTAAAGAACTTTGGTGGGGTAGGCTAAAAGAGCTCTGATATTTCACTAGGACCTGTTGGATGCCAGGGGAGTCCCCCGCCACCAGCCACAGCAACCGAGGGGGTTCATGTGGGAGATAAGGATGGGGAAGTGTCGATGGCCTTATCCTGAAACTGCATTTTTCACCCATTCTCCAATGTCAATATTTATTGATATATTGACACCATCAGTGTATCAATATAATGTGGACAAAATATACACACTAGAGACCTGTAACAAGCTTCTGTTTAATCACCCTGGGAGGAACAATGGAGACAAGAACAGAGCCAGGCCTCAAACGACCCTAAGACCAAATCTAGGCTATGTTCCTTCCTGGCTCTCTTTCCTCAGGACAGGACATTCATCGCCTCTGTCCCTCAGATTCTTTAATGCGATATGAGAATAATTTTCCTTCTGAGATCATTGGGAATACACTGTTAAGTAACTTCAAGCACCCGTAGCACACAGAGCTGTGCCTGGTACATGTTAATCCCTCAGTGTATGCTGCTATTATGATTGTTTTTACGAATTTCTTCCTATTATTATATATTAATTCACTCTTGTTATGTATATAAGATTCCACCATAGCCTTAGTCATATATTTAATATCTTAATGCAAATTTGATCTCTTGCATTTCTGTATGTCAGAACCTCAACCAGACTATAATCAACATAGCAGCAATGCTATTTTCCCTTCTGGAGGCTCTACGGGAGTATCTGTGTCTTGCTTTGTGAAATTTCAGAGGCCGACAGCATTCCTTGGCCCTTGACCTCCTGTGTTCATATTCAAAGCCAACCATGTAGAATCCCTTTAACTCATTCCATTTTCATAACTATTTATGATTCAATTTGGGAAATGTTCTCTGCTTTTAAGGACTCATAGCATAACACTGAGCCACTGAATAATCCAGGGTAAGATCTCCTCAACTCAAGTACTTCACCTAATCACATCTGCAAAGCTCCATTTACCATGTAGGCCATATATTCATAGGTTCAGGGCATTGAGATTAAGATGTAGGCATTTTTAGGGAGCCATTATTCTCAATATTAAACATTATTAGCAAGTTTTGCATATTTATTAGGAATAAAATTGCAGTGATAGGGGCGCCTGGGTGGCTCAGTCAGTTAAGCATCCGACTCTTGATTTTGGCTCAGGTCATGATCTCAGGGTCCTGAGATCCCTGCATTGGGCTTCACAGTGGTGGGTAGAGTCTGCTGAAGATTCTCTCTCCCTCCCCACTGCCCCTCCCCTACTCTCTCTCTCTCTCTTTAAAATAAATAAATAAATATTTTTTAAAAGAGGGAATAAAATTGCAGTGATAAATAACAAGGCTTTATAAATGAGGTTCTACCCCATTTAAGCCAAAAGAAAGGAAGAAAGGAAAGGAGGGAAAGGAAAGGGAAGGGAAGGGAGGGGAGGGGAGGGGGAGGGGAGGGGAAGGGAGGGAGAGGGGAGGGGAGGGGAGGGGAGGGGAACGGAGGGGAGGGGAGGGGAGGGGAAGGGAAGGGAAGGGAAGGGAAGGGAAGGGGAAAGAAAGAGAGAAAGAAAGAAAGAAAGAGAAAGAAAGAAAAAGAAAGAACGAACTGGGGGAACTGGGGGGTGCTCTCTGGAGGAGGACAGCTATGGACCCAACCAGGCTCCCCCCTCAGGCCTGGGCAGACACTCAGTGGATGGTCTGCCCCAGGTCCCCGCCACACAGTACATACCCAGGACTAGTCATGAGGTTGCACACAGGTCAGTGATTATGTCTATTCACCCCACCCCAACCCCAGGATGGCCACACAGTAGCTGGGTCAGGCCATGCCCTCTTATGGGAAAGCAGTCTAGATTTAGTCTTGAAATTGTCTATGCAAGGGGAACCTCCTCTGCTTTCTTCTGAGCCATCTGCCCTGCCTTAGCAGCCTCTGTATTCTTTATCATGACACAGGAGATCAACCTCCCCACCCTACAACCCGGGTCAAACAGATGGAAAAAACCCCCACAATCCTGATAGCGATACTTGGCCTGGCCCTGTCCCTCAGGCTGCAGTCACTTGTCAGACCAAACTCTCCAGGCCTGTGTATTCTCTTTGGAGACGGTGCTTAACCTGAGCCCACCACAAGTCCAGAGTCCTCTTCCTGGATCCACAGGGATTTTTACATTTGAAACCAAAATGACTATAACACTGTATGCCAACTATACTTCAATCAAAAAAGAAAGAAAACGTTAAGCAATGTTGATGCCATGCCTGCTGTGGTCTTATCTCAGAGCTGCCTGTATCTCACATTCTTTTAGTCCCAGGGTCTTGTTGCCCCCAGTGGGGAAAGACCTCATGCCTCCAGGCAAGAAGGAACAGACACAGAGATGTGGTTCTTTGATGAAGGAGAGACCAAAGGTATCAAAAAGGAATAGAGTAAATTGAGGAATTTTGTTAACTTTACAACCCCTCCCACCAGGATCCAGAGCAAGAGATAGTCCATGGAGAGCACCTCAAAACTGACAGTACCTAATGGTGTTGGGAAGGTGGCATGGTTTGGAAAGGCTGTTGACATCTGTAGTCTGGTAGAATTGTGGGGACTAGTATATGGGCAGTTTTGTGTGCTAGGGAGGGTTGCTTGTTTAGAGAGATCAGTGGCTGTGAGCAACTGGACAGTTCATATTTTGGGGAAGTTTGGATGTGTTGATTTGAGGAAGGCAGGAGATTGAGAGTGATTGTGGCTTTAGAGATTTTGATAGACTTGGAGATTTTGGCTTTGTGGATGATGTGGGATTAGGGGGATGAGGGTGGGTATTTGGAGACTTTTGAAGAAATTAAGAATTTGGGGCTTGAGAAATTTGGTGGATTGGTTTAGGGCTTGATACACTTGAAGTTATGCAAATGGTGGATTTGAGGAGTGGACATGGGGATTTGAGCCTGATGGAAAATTTAGGACTTGAGGAGCTTGGAAAGTTTGGAAATACTGATGCCTTGAGGGACGATAGAGGTTTGGAGAGTTTGATGTGTTTGAACAAGTGGGTATATTCGGGCAATATGGTGTGTTTAGGAAATTTGCAGATTTGGAGAGGCTGGGTGGCATAAGGATATTGCTGGGTTTGGGGCACTTGATGAGCATGGATGACATTGTTGGGCTTGAGGAGGTTGACAGGCATGAAATATTGGTGAATTTAGGGAAGTTGATGTTTTGGTGTTTTTGGTTTTGAAGGGTAGTGTTTTTGGAAGGTTGCTGATTTATGGAAATTGGCAGCTTTAGGGATGTGGGTAGATTCATAGATGGTGGGGTGTGTGGGATGATTAGGTGCTTTGGACATTTTCTTGGGTTTGAAGAGTGAGAGTTTTGGTGACACCAATGTGGTGAAGATGGGGTTTCAGAGGAGAGGTTATCAGATTGGGAAGGCATAGTGTTTGGAGACATTTTGGAACTGGGAGACATCGAATGTTTTATGGAGGTTGATGACCTAAGGTGTGTTTAAGGATTTGGTTAAATTAGTAGATTTGAGTAGTTTAGAAATTTGAAGAAATTCGTTGGCTTGTGGAAGATGGTAAGCTTGGAAATGGGGCTAGACCTCTGTCAGGTGAAACAGAGAAGGCTATGAATTTTTGGTTCCATTTACATTGATTAGTTACATAGGGTAGGCCAATCTTGTTCAACTTTTCACTTGATGAATGCAGGGCAGGGGGTGTTCCATTCAAAACTACGAATCTAGGAAAGCAACCAACCCTTTCCTTATGGATGAATGTGGTGAATATAGCCGAGATCATCATTCCTCTTCACCCTAGTCCTATTCCCATCCCAATCTGGCGGAGATAATGAGATCAGAGGATCAAGGCAGAGAAAGAAGAGGCAAAGAAGAGTGACAAGGTAGAGAAAGAAGAGGCAAAGAACTGGGTGAGGGAGCAAGGACTAAGGAAACAGAACAGAGAACAGCATGATGGGGCAGGGAACAAAAAGTAGGAGCAGGGAGCAGTGGTACAAATCAGAGAAGAGATCATGGAACAAGGTAAGGGGGCAGAGAAAAGAGAAAAGAATCAAGGAACAGAAGAGGGACAGGTAATAGGGAAATGAAGGCCACAAATGTTCCTGCACTGTGGGTACAACTGAGGGAGCCAGTCACAGCACAAATACACTGCAGGTTGCCTTCTTTCTACTCACAGCTGTGTTCTTCTTCCCACTCCAGTTTTCACCGTGTATATTCAAGTTCAATTTCCTAGCAATCAAGAAATCTAGAAAGAAAATAACCCATGGCAGGAGGGTCATCACAATATATCCAAATAGGCACAGGCAAGTTCCTACTCTGGTTTATGAACTGTCAGTTCCAGAGACTCTATCCCTCCTGGGGCAAGTATAGAAGTAGGCATGGTTGTGCAGCCCTGGGAACTATGTTCTAGTGACCACATGAAAAAAAAAATGTCCTTAGAAAGGGACGCTTTCCTGGGCTTGTGGGTGCAGCCTAGTATGGAAGTGTTTGTGCAGAGGATGAAAAGGGCAAGTATCTTGAGATTGATCAACTCACCCCAAATGCAGAATTTCCCAGTGGAGATGCCCACTTTGGGATGTAAGAACAATTATTCTCCTTAGCAGTCATATAAATAAACTCAAACACCCTTCAGTTTCCTTGATCCTCTGTAATGAGGATTGAAAAGTATTTGTATGAGTGCAGGGTCTTACTATGTCTTCAGGATTCACTGGACTCCAGAAATTTACTCCCCTCCTGGCAGAGTTGTTTTTTAATACCTTGTATTTCGGTGGGAATATGGATGTGGGAAGAGTTGGTTTGTTTACCTGGTGATGTAGATTCATGAAAAAGCATATTCTAGCTGACATGACAAGAAACTTGGAATTGGGCACATCCCGCTGAGGGGAAGCACGTCACAATCAGGGAACCCTAATCGGGAAGGGATGCAAGAGTTTACCCTTCAATTTCCTGAGGAGAGAGTGCTCAGAGGTGGAGTCGATTTCTCCTAAGATTCCCCAACGTAAATGGAAATCCTGCGGGCAATGGAGCTGGGGACTCCACTCTGCCGGTCCCCGAAGTCTTTGCCCTGCGGTGCTCTGGCCCGGGATAAAAGCAAATTCAGCTCAGGCACTAACTAAACTAGGGAGGGCACCCTCTAGGGGGCGGGTCCCCGGCGGCGGAGACGTCGCGCCTCCCCTCGCCCAGCCAATGGTAGCGCACAGAGGCCGGAGGGGCATTTTCCTCAGCCAACCAGAGCTCCTAGGCCTTTCGAAGCCCCGCCTGCGTGTCCCTCCTTTAAGCCAGGACTCCTAAACCGCACGGCTGCCCCCGCAGAGCTCTGTTTCGGAAATGAGGTCTACGCGGCCTTCCGCGGATCTGGGCAAACCCTGGGCAGCCTGCACATCGCCTTCGTAAGCTCACTCCCCGCCTCTCCATGAGCAAGCTTCCCTTTTTCCAGAGGCTGTCGAGCCATTTGCCTGACTACAGAGAGACACACGAATACTTCTTACTTCTGAGAAGCCCGCCTCTCGCTTCTTTAGCAACCGAGCCCCATAGGTTGACCAGGCTGCGCACAGCGCTCCGATTGGAAGCGGGGACTGTCCATCAAGCATTTCCTCTCGGCACACACTACTCCATCCCACCCTTCGCCTTTTCAGGTGGATTAGGGAAAGTGAAGTTGCCTCAATTCTGGGGAGCACGCCTATTTGGTCGGACATTGGTATCCATCATGACCGAGGCTGTGAAAGTCCTCGAGCCTTCGATTGGGTCCGGGGATATGTCAGTCAAGATGGGCGGGTGCAATCGTAATGCAGCGCACCGTACTGGTGGAGCTACGGCGCGGCCAGAGCGGGTGCGGAACCGCTGGAGGAGAGCCGGCTTCTCTTGATTGGGCCATAAGGGAGGCCCTCCGACCCCGGACTGGCTGAACGCGAGCCGCGTCCCCGTCACGCCGACAGCTGGCTCTAAGGGAAGCTGCCCGGCTCGCCTGTGTTAGCCTTGCGAGCTAGGGCGGTGAGAGGAGTGCATAGGCGGCTCACCGGGCCCCCAGCCAGACCGACGTAAATCCGGGAGTGGCGCGCGTCATCTCAACGGTGAGGGGACACCAGTGGGCGGCGGGAGACAGGGCTCCGGCGCGGCGGAGAGCGAATAAAGCTCCGCAGCCGGAAGTGTCTTCAGAGCGGCGTCGTACCCGGAAGTGTGGCACGACGGCAGCCGCACCCGGAAGTGTGATGCTACCGCAGCTCGGGAAGTGATGGTACCCGGCCAGTTGGGATACGGGGTTAATACAGGTGTTTATGTCTCTTTATCCGCTGAAGCTCATTAGAACCTCCCTTTTCGGGAAATGTTGGAGGGTGCAAGTAGTTGGTCATGTTTTTGCTTGTCTCATCCTGTTGAAACCCGAGGGGAAACGAGCAGTCGGAATGTGTCCAAGGGGGCCAGGCTCAGTAGAGGCTTTTAAGAAGTTTCTTTTGCTGCCTGTCACCCTCAATTCCTTTGCCCCACAGGGATGTGCAGATGGAGGCTGGAGGAGACACTACAGCCCCAGGCCCTGGGGACGCTGAGGACTTGGGGGACACTCGGTTCCCCAGTGAGGAGGCTGGAGAGGATGGAGGGGTTCACGAGGACCCGCCGGATCCTGGAGACGGGGACCTGGAGAAAACAGGTATGTCTTCCCCTCACTAGGGTCTTGGAAAGAATACCTAGAGGGTGTCATTGTTGGGGGAGGTCAGAGGGGGACAAGTGAGGAATCTTTTGGGACTCAGGAAAGTGGTTTAAACCACAGCAGGATCAGTAGGAGGCCATGGTGGACACACAGTGTAGTTCAAAGCATTGAGGAATGAAAAGGAAATCAGTGGGTGTCAAATGGATGTTCACCGGGGACTTAGATCTGAGTTCAGGTCTTTGAGGAATCAGATCAGTTGGGGTCAACGAAGGGTATTGGGGATTTAGGATGTTTAGGTCAATGAATGACCAAAAGAAATTTAATACAGTCAAAAGGAAACTATTTAGAAGTCAGTGTCTTTGGGGGCTAGGGTCTTAATAAGTCATGGAGGTGGGAACGGGCGGGGATCAGTGGCAACCAATGCACATTCAGTGTTTACATCATTGAGGAGTCAGTGGTGAGTTGTTGGTGGCAGTCTTTAAGGAACCAAAAATTAGATGTTAAGGGTGGTCATTGGTGAAGAGGCAGTGGACATCAGTGAGATTATGTGGAGAGTCAGAGGACCAGTAGGAGGGTCTTTGAAGACTTAGTGGATGTGTAAAGTTATTTGATGGAGACTCAATGGGAGTCATTGGGGAAACAATGCTCATTGACCACCTGGGAATGAGTCAATGTTAGTAGCATCATCGGGAAGGATGAGTGGACATCACGGAGAATAAATGGTGGGTGTGGGGGGGGGGGGTCTTTGAGAATTTGGGAATTATTGGCAACTAATGGCAGGTATTGGGAGGGTAATTGGGAGGACAACATGGGGGATCGGCGAATGTCAATCAGAGAATGAGGGAATATGAGGTCATTGGGATTTTATGGGAAAGTTGCTGAAATAATGGTTATCATTGGAGGATCAGTGGACATTGACTGGAATAAATGGGAGAGGTGTCAAAGGAATCAGTAGAGGGCAGTGAAGTTGTGGGTTTAATTGCTGATTGTTAATTATGGTCATGAGGAAGGGCGGTGGACAGCATTATCATAGTCCTATGTGTTAGTGTAATTATGGTGGGTATTTTTTTTTAAAGATTTTATTTGACAGAAAGACAGGGAGGGAACACAAGCAGGGGGAGTGGGAGAGGGAGAAGCAGGCTTCCCACTGAGCAGGGAGCCCGATGTGGGGCTCGATCCCAGGACCCTGGGATCATGACCTGAGCCAAAGGCAGATGCTTAACAACTGAGCCATCTAGGTGCCCCTTGGTGGGTATTGTAAGGAGTGGAGTGGATTATCAATGAGAATAAAAGGAGGTCAAGGAAGTCGGAGGAAGTCACTGAAATCCTGGATATTAGTGGAAATTAATAGTAGTCATTGGGGAGAAGGGAGAATGAAATAAAAGAGGGTCAGGGGAGGTTATTTGAAGTCTTGGATGTTAGTAGGGGTTCATGGTGGTTATGGTGGGGATGGAGTGCACATGAGGTAAAATAGATTGTGTGTCAGGGCAGTCACTGGAGGTAACTGGAGACCCAGGTATTAGTGATATTAATGGAATAACTAGAATGCTAGTGAAAAGCAGTGGGCATAAATAGGGGGTTAGGAGAGGCTTAAAGATATGGGTGCTAGTGGATAGTCATGGCAGTCATTGGAAGAATTAGTGGTTATCACCAAAAATATATGTGGTGATGAGGAGAGTCAATGAGGTCATTAGGGATCAGTGAACATCCATGAGAATAAGTAAGGGATTAGGGAGGGGTGGGGCAGGGGGAAGGATTTAAATGAGAGACTGTAGAGATATTAGTGGATGTCATGATGGCCAATGAGGGGTGAGTAGATACTAGGAGAATACATGAGGGGTCAGAGGTGTTAATGGTGGATCATTGAAGATGAGGATAATAATGGTCATTCAGAAGCAATAGGGTGCTTTGAAGACTTGGAAGTGGCAGTTATTGACAGGAGAGTAAATAAGCTCTAGGGACATAGAGGGTTCCATAAGGACAGTGAGAGACTGGATTGTTGGGGTTTTAGGGGGATCATGTGGAGGTCATTGAGGGGTGGAAGGGACACCTGGAGGTCTGTGTCAGTATCACGGGTCATTGGGGGGCTGGTAGAGAATTTGGTAAGTCCCTGGGCACATGGGGTTAAGGGGAGTCCACAGCCAGAATGACCCACCAGGAGTTCCCTTTCAGAATCCGAGACGAAGGATCAGCCACCCGGCCTGCTGTCACCACTGCCCCAGTCAGAGGCCCTGTCATGCACCTGTGGGCTTTGGGATCCTGTGACCTCCGAGGACAGTCCCATGGGTGGCCCCGAGAGTGGCTCTGGGGGCCAGGGTGGGGATCCCAGTGATGACGACTGGCGCAGCAAGCGAAAGCACGTGTTTGTGCTGAGCGAGGCAGGCAAGCCCATCTACTCCAGGTATGGCAGCGTGGAGGCACTGTCGACGACCATGGGCGTGATGACAGCCCTCGTGTCCTTCGTACAGAGTGCAGGGGATGCCATCCGCGCCATCTACGCTGGTGAGCAGAGGTGGGGGTGAGGGAGTGGAGGGAGCAGGGGATGGTTGCCAGGAAAATGGCTGGCTGGCCAGCCGGTCGGCTGGGAGACTATCCACGCAGCCCTCTGGGTATATGGATGGCCGGCTAGGCATCTGTCTGTTGTCCGTCTGTTTGGCCTGCTGGGTTCTGAGTGATTAACTCACCTGGACCTGAGTCACTGGCTGGATACTTCCGTGACTTTGGGGGCTCTCTGGCTGAGTTGGGTGTCTCTGGGTTTCCGTGTCAGTACTTGCTCTGTCTTCCACTGATCCATGCTGTGTGTCTAACCTGATTCCGTGACCATCCCATCATGTCTCTACAAATAACCCAAACTCCCCCCAGTTGTCCTTATCCTCGTGCAAGTGTGCCACAGAGTGACCATGTGAGCTCGGGCCAGGAATGCGTGTGTTCAGGGACAGAGCAGAAGAGCCCCGCCTGAGCCCTCCGGTGGCAGCTGACCCATCTCTACCCCCTGCCCCCCCTTCCCTCCCCCAGAGGACCACAAGCTGGTGTTCCTACAGCAGGGCCCACTGCTGCTGGTGGCCGTGTCAAGGACTCCTCAGTCAGCAGCCCAGCTACGGGGGGAGCTGCTAGCCGTGCATGCGCAGATCGTGAGCACGCTCACGCGTGCAAGTGTGGCCCGCATCTTCGCGCGCAAGCAGAACTACGACCTCCGCCGCCTGCTGGCGGGTTCGGAGCGCACCCTAGACCGGCTCCTGGACAGCGTGGAGCGGGACCCCGGGGCCCTGCTGCTGGGCGCCGTGCGCTGCGTGCCTCTGGCTCGCCCACTGCGGGAAGCACTGGGTGCGCTGCTCCGGCGGTGCACGGCGCCTGGCCTGGCCCTCTCGCTGCTGGCGATCGGAGGCCGGCTGGTGACGGCGGCTCAGGAGCGGACTGTGTTAGCCGAGTGCCGGCTGGACCCAGCCGACCTGCAGTTGCTGCTCGACTGGGTGGGGGCGCCGGCCTTTGCGGCGGGGGAGGCGTGGGCACCTGTGTGCCTGCCCCGCTTCAACCCCGATGGTTTCTTCTACGCTTACGTGGCGCGCCTGGACGCCATGCCGGTCTGCCTGCTGCTGCTTGGCACCGACCCCGAGGCCTTCCATGACATGGCCACCTGCAGGCGCCTGCTGGAGGAGGGCATGCACAGCCTTGGTGCCATGCGGGCCCTGGGGGAGGCTGCCAGCTTCTCGAGCGCCCCAGCAACCAGTGCTCCCGCCTACAGCGTGCAGGCTGTGGGGGCGCCCGGCCTCCGACACTTCCTCTATAAGCCGCTCGATATCCCCGACCATCACCGGCAGCTGCCTCAGTTTACCAGGTAGGCCCGGACCCTGTGGGCAGTTGGCTGGGCAGGAGACCTTATCTAGCTAAAAAGTTCAGCGTCTCATAGCCATGAGGTGGGAGAGAGCCAGGCATTCCCCAGGAGGATGGAATCAAATGGGTGTCTGTCCACTGAGGGAGGCTTAACCACCAGCCTCAAGGAGTCCCTCATTCTGATGAAGAAGAGGGCCCCAGTACTCATGGAACCCCCCCGGTCGCTGGGCCAGCTGGGCCTCCAGCCACTGAAAAACCTCAAGTCTAATGGGGGCGGCTGGGCTCCCTCATTTAATTGAACTCCGTAGACTGAGGGGAGACAGGCCAGCCAAGCAAGCCTCTTATTGCCCTTGGCCTCTCCTCCCTCCATCCTGGCAGCCCTGAGCTGGAGGCACCGTACAGCAGAGAGCAGGAGCGGCAGCGCCTGTCCGACCTCTACCACCGACTGCATGCGCGCCTCCACAGCCCCTCCAGGCCCCTGCGCCTCATTTACCACGTGGCTGAGCGGGAGACGCTGCTGGCCTGGGTGAGTCGGCTAGGGGTCTGGAAGAGTTCATTCCTGACTTGAAGCCCCCTTTTCCTCCACTCTGTTGCCTCTGACCATGCCTCTGCCTGCATCCCTGTTCCTACCGTTACACGGGTGTCTTTGAAACCCTAAGGATTGCATGGTCTACAACCCTCCCGTACCACTGTTCTTTTCCTTGTTCCCGCATTAGCTACCAGTACAGTGTCTCTGACTTGGAAGAGGTCCCATTAACAACCATCAGCATGCCCTTTATTTTCTCAGTAGCCCTGCCCATGTGTCTACCAGTTCAATTTTCGCTCTGGGAGTCCCCAGTACTCTTGAACACTACAGGCTTGGTCCCGGGCTGTGCTTTCTACCTGGGGTTTCCTTCCCTGGGGTCTTCAGGGCTCCTCTCCTCATTCCCATGGGTCGATTAAGGGTCAGCCATTCAGGGAGTTTGACCAAGGTGACCCCATTGGAAATGGCACCTTCCCTCAGGCTCTGCCATTTGGCAGACATGTATTAAATCATTTATTGTATGCTTATTGGGTGTGAGGCACTGTTCTCACCTGAGGATTTTATTATTTTTAAATTTTTTTAACTTCCATTTCCAAGCAATTTTAGACTTACAAAGAAGCTGCAAAATAGTACAAATAATTACTGTAAATAGGTTCTTCACCTAGTTTCTCCAGATGTTAACCACAGGAGCTTATTAAAATCAGGAAATTAATACCAATACAACAACATCTAATCCACAGACTTCATTCAGACCTCACCAGTTGGCCCACTAATGTCCTTCTACTGGTCCCGAATCCAGTCCAGGATCTTATGTTGGTTTATTTATTGTTATCTCCTTCGTCTCAGTGATTCTAGAATCCTTTCTCAGTTTTTTTTGCATGTCCTTGACACTTTTAAAGAGTACCAGCTAGTTTGTAGGATGTCCCTCAACTTGCGGTTTTCTAATATTTTATCATGACTGAATTAAGGTCATGCATTTTGGGCAAGAATATCCCAAGAGTGAGTGATACGCCCTTCTCTGCACCTGATCAGGAGATCCACAGTGTCATTTGTCCCACTGTTGATGTAACTTAGATCACTTGGTTAAGGTGCTGTCTCCCAGATTTCTCCACTACAAAGTTAGTGTTTTCCCCCTTTATAATTAGTAAGTATCTTGTGGGGATTATGTCAGGTTTCTGTTCTCCATCACACTTTCATCCCGTGATTTTAATAGCCATTAATGATTCTTGTCTGCAACAGTTACTACTCTAGTGTTTGCCACGTGGTGATTTTTGAACTCCGTCATCCCTTCTACATTTATTGGTTGGGATTCTGCTACTATATGGAAGAACTTTTCCTCCCCCTGTTTATTTGTTGAATTTTTAATTTTATAGCAATATTGTCTCATGGATTTTTCTTTAAGTCAGTGGGCTACAAGCCTTTTCTGTCATTTATTTTGGTGCTCAAACTATCTCAATTTAGCTGGGCTGGGCCCTGTGTCTTTTTTTTATACGTCTCTATCGCTGTCTGAGCATTCCTGTTTTCTGGCACACAACGTTCCAGGCTCATCATGTACTTTCTCTGTGCCAGTCCTGGAATCAGCCATTTGTCCAAGGAGCCCTTGTTCCTTTTGGTGGAAAATGGCATTTCAAAACCAAGATATGGTAGGCCCAGGATTTTAAATTGGGTTGTCAGGGGATGACTCACTGGAGAGATGGCATCTAAGGGGGAGGTGGTGGGCTATGTGGGTATCTGGAGGGAGAGGGAAAGGACTGTGCAAATGCTGTGAGGTGAGACAGAACCTGTATGTTTGAGGAATAGCAGGGAGAGGTTAGAGTGGCCCGGAACAGAGTGAGCGAGGGGGAGAGCAGTGAGAGAGGTGATACAGAAAGGTATAGTGACCTGGTCAGGTTAGGCCTCTGATTGGTATAAGGATTAAATTGCCCAGGCTACAAAGGATGAAAACAGGAATGTGGAGCTGAGAACAGAACCTTGTATATGACAACTGCTCAGTAAATGTTAAGCATTGTTGTTTTCCCCAGTCCACAGATGAGCAAACTGAGATCTAGGGAGTATGAACACACACATACACACACACACACACACACACAGCCAGCGTTACCCAGTTGAAGCCACTAGATCAGCTGATTCCTTGGCCCTACTGAAAACCCCTGGCCCACCGTGACACAGTATTAGTTTACCAATTTTAGCCCAGTGACCAGGTAGCACCCGGTGGGAACTCTTGCCAGATGGGTTTTCCAAATAAGAGACAGGCATGGGGCTCGGGTGGGGTGGACAGGACTGGGCATGGTCAGCTCTGGCCTGACTGTGTCTCCTCTCAAACCTGCAGGTGACTTCCAAATTTGAACTCTATACCTGTCTCAGCCCCCTGGTGACAAAGGCAGGTGCCATCTTGGTAGTGACCAAACTCCTGCGCTGGGTGAAGAAAGAGGAGGATCGACTCTTCATTCGTTACCCACCCAAGTACTCCACACCCCCAGCAGCCCCAGCTGCCTCTACAGACCAACCTTCCCATAACGGCTTGTTCCCTGGACCTTGAGAGGCGGAGTTCTCAGATTGGGCAGTGCTGAGAAACACCACCTTTGGTTTTTACCTTCTGTCTCTACCCTGGAAAAGGGGCAGGAGGGACAGAGGAAAGGCTGCTTCCCCGGCCCGGTCATGCTCCTCCACCTCTGGGGAAATCCTTTGGCCCCTCTGCCTCACCTCTATCACTTGGATGATACTCCTCTGTCAGGGGCTGTCTCCTCCAGTCCTGGGCACCACACTTTCTGTCCTGCATCGGGAGTCTGCCTCCTTGATGGGCTCTCATCCCTAAGTGTCTAGGGTTGGCCAAGGTCCCTTTGGGTGGTCCACAGAGGCTCTGGAATCGGGAATGCATGGCCAGCCTTCATGAAAGGCTTTAAGAAAGAAACAGTACATAAAAGACCTAAAATCAATTGCCACAAGGACATTCCTTTGCCCATCATGTACTTCATCTTTACCTGGGCCAAAGTGGCCCCCATCAACGTTGGCTGCTGCTGATATCGGTGAGGTGGCCTCCAGGGCAGAACACCTGACTTACAGGTGGCTGAGATCCAGACATCCTGCATGGGAGGTGCACTCGGCTTCTAAGGCTCATTGAACTCATTTGTCAAGCGCAGAAAACCTCGCATAGGCTGTTACGCGAGGATTTGTGAACGAAAGGGGACTCGAACTCCTGGGTACCACTGAACAGCTCATGTATATTTGTCTCGGACTTCCACAACCTGCACCACACGGCAACCCAGAGAGGGCAAGGCTTCCCTAGAGTTCATGTGTGTGTGCACAGCACTCCCTCCTCAACCCACCAAGACCCAGTTGTGCCCGTTCCCCTACACTGGAGTTGGGGGACGCGAGGTTAGGCATGCGCGCTAACTGTCGTTCAGGGGCCCGCGTCCGTGCCTGGCTAGAGCCGAACTCTCACTGCTCCTCCAGCCCGGTGGACTGACGAGCAGACGCGCAGTACACGCATGCGCGCTGCAGAGCCTGTGTCCCTCGCGTTGTTTTTTTGGTTTTTTTGACCAATTGTCATCCAAGGTGCACGCAAGCGCAAACCCCACGTTGGAAAATGGCAGGCAAGTTGGAGCCTTTGAAAATGGAGGCCCCCGAAGTCGTCAAGGAGGCTGAGGAGGCTGAAGGTAGGGAGGGCGAGCCAGCCTCTCCCTGGCCAGGGCAGACGGGAGGGAGCCTTGTCCCGTTACAGTAATAAAATACTAATAGTGTACTAAAAAAATTAATTTAAGCTTTTTATAAAAACAAAATGTTCACCAAAGGGGAGAAAAATAACATGCATATTCTTACCGTCGAGATTAACTCAGCTTTATCGGGTATATTGGTTTAAGTGTTTCGAAGAAACAATAGACTATTTCAATATGCATCTCTTCAGACAAAAAGCGGGGATGGATGTCACACAAACCACTCTGCTCCTGCCGCACCGAGGAGAAGCAACAGTAATTCCCCAGTATCATTTCACACCCCGCCCTTACCACATTTCACATGGACTCTTAAGTCTGAATGAGAGTGACCTCTCCCATGGATGGCTCCTTTCCTTGGGGCACTTTGTCCATAATGACACCCCCACCCTAGTGAGGGGGAGGGGATTGCTCTAAGGATAATTAGAAATTACCGCGTAGCCGGAAGAAGAAACCCTCCCAGTTATGTGATCCACCGCTATGCCACTAACTCTTTTTTTTTTTTAATTGTAGACATTTTTGGAATGTACCAAAGTACAGCAAATAATATGGTGAAGGCCCATGTACCCACCACTCTTGTTTCAACAGCTCTGGACTTTCTGCCCTCCTTTGATCTATCTTTGTTCCCCTTCCTGCATACTCTTTAAACTACTGTATTAATAATAACATTTGGACTGCATCTTTCCAGATCTATCTATGCAGACACCAACAATAATTATGATGGTTCACTGGTTTATTGTTATTTCTCCAGCACCTAAAACAATGCCTGCTTGGCATATAGTAGGTGCTCAGTTAAATTTTTTTTTTAATTGTATAAATAGTAACTAACTGGAAGAGCTCTCTTAGGTTAGGGCTATACATCAAGGGCCTTCAACAAAGGACAGTCAGAAGGTAGACAGATGCAAATAGATCTCATTTATTAAGCACTTACTATAGCACTTAAAATAGTAGCAGCTGTGCTAAAAACTATTTTCGTATCAAGCTTTCAAATTAGTCAAAATTGAGGTTCTGATGAACTTCACCAGCAAAGGAGAAAATTGAACATGTTAAGTATCATTTCTAGCCCATTGAAAATGGCTTTAAAAAGAGAGGGATAAATCTAGTTCTGATTACTCTGTGGGGAAACAGGCTCTCTTTTGCCTCACTCAAAACTGACCAGTAAAGGCTTTGCTAGAAACAGTTTGGTGGAATATTTTTAGCATCTAAAATGCTATTCCATATCTTTAGTCACCATGCTTGGTAATCATAAAATGTGCAGATGTGTGGGCCATGAAGGATCATTGGAGTGTTGTTGATGGAAGCAAAACACGAGGAGCAATCAGGGAAATGTCTAGATTTAGATATGTCCATGCCTATTGTGGAACGCCTGTGTGGTGGACATTTTTTTAAGCAGTAAGAAAACAATAAGATAATTAAAAATTAATTTTTTAAAAGTAAGATTATGGTTTATTGACACAGAATGAGCTTCAAAGGTGATCATACTTTTATGAGAGAAAAGCAAGTTGGGATTTAAAAAAATAAAAAGGGGGCAGTGTCAACTAGAGCCCTAAGGCATATTGCACAGT
Source organism: Eumetopias jubatus (assembly GCF_037043125.1). NCBI lineage: Eukaryota > Metazoa > Chordata > Mammalia > Carnivora > Otariidae > Eumetopias > Eumetopias jubatus. Next base: position 29,894,057 of record NW_028274816.1, read on the forward strand.
GTCTGAAGGCTATAGGCCTAACTAATGACTCTCAACAAGGGACTTAGGTTTTTAGGAGTGTGCAAAGGTGGAGGCATTTTTGTGATTTTTTTTTGTTGTTGTTTTATGTTTCTTTCAGGAAAATGTAGTGCTATATGATTTTAAAATAGAGAAAGGGGGAAATTTTGAATGGCATCCAAGGATCATATATTAATACTGATCAATATTAACATCCCAGTTTTGATGGTTATACTGTGGTTACCTGGCAGAGTCCTCTTTTATTTAAGAAATATACACTGGAATATTAAGGAGTAATGGGCCATGATGCCTGCAACATATGGTACAGAAATGCTCACAAATGAGAAATCTAATACAAAGGCAAATAGGAGCACTGTGGCCTTTTTCTACCACTTTTATGCACATTTGAAATTATTTCAAAATAAAATGTTAAAAAGGACTCATGCTGTACAGACTGTTTCGTAATATGGATTTCTCAGAAATTTTTATCAAGATGTTAGTTGGGTTATTTAAGAGATTTACTGATCACTCATGATTTGGACTAGAAATGGAGAGGAAAAATACAGATGGAGCTTTTGCAGAAATGATTACAAAAACCAGCTGTGAAAAACAAGGGACAATTGAAAAATCACATTTGTCTTGTCTGGGCACTGGATGATACTACATGATGATTGTTAATCTTAGTGTAAGGACAGGATTGGAGTTATCTAAGAAAATGGACTCAAGTAGTTGAGACTCTTAATGAAATATCTGGGGATGAAATATCATAAAGCATAGGGCTTGCTTGAAAATACCGCAGCACAGGAAAAACAGCTGAAGCAAATATGGATGAATATTAATGGCTGTCAGATCTTAACAATATGCGTAATCGAGCTCATCAGGTGTCCTCTCTATTTTCATGTGTATTTGGAAATTTTCGTATGGAATACTACAAAGAAAATAATTGTAAATACTCGCCCTTGTTAATAAAGTAGCTTTAATTTTTTTGTTTCATTTCCAAATATTAAAAGAGTATTGTGGAAATTAAAAAGTCTCAGGAGGAGACATATCCGTTAGTATGGATTATATTGGAGAAAGGCAGGAAGATTTAGGGCCAACAAGAGAAGGGGAGGTTTCATTTTTGACTTCACATATTTTGTAGTGTTTGAATGTTTTGGGGGGTAAGAAAGTAAAAAAGCAATACATGAAATACATTTTACTAGAAGATCTGAGTGTGTTCACCAAACTGTTGGGAGTAGTTACCTTTGGGAAGGGAAGTGACTCACTGAAGAAGGGGTTGTTCCTGAGAGGAAGCTGTTACTTTTTCGTCCATGTTTTTCTACTTTTGTTTATTAGTTAAAAATTCAAATGCAAAATTGACTTAATGCATACTAATTTGTAAATGATTTGAGACAAGACATGTAAAGAAAGTGAATATACCACCAAAACACCATACCACCAAACATTTTAGCAAAACTTAAATTTACAACATGATTTTTTTTTTAAAGACTTATTTATTTACTTATTTGAGAGAGTGGGTAGGGGTGTGGTGGGCGTGGGAAGGAAGGAGAGAAAGTCTCAAGCAGGCTCTGCATTAAGTGTGGAACTCAACATGGAGCTTGATTTCATGACCCTGAGATCAAGACCCGAGCCGAAACCAAGAGTTAGAAGCTTAACCGACTGCATCACCCAGGCATCCCTACAACATGATTTTTAATGGCTACAAAAGATTTCATCCTATGAATGTGCTATAATTAACTAAAATATCTTTAGGTTGCTTCAGTTTTTTAAGATTAGAAATAATGAACAACTTGCCCACCATCATTTATTTCCTTGAGATAGATTCCTAGATATAGAATTTCTGATCTAGAGGATTTGAGTAATATTTTTGGTATTTACTACCAAAAAGGTTGAAACGTAATACTGATTTTGCCTGTCAGATTGGCACAAATGAAGAAGTTGGAAAACATAGTTGGCTGCTAAAGAAAACGGGGAAGGAATGTTTTACGGGCCTGCTTGAAACAAGTGGAGAGCAATTTCATAAAACCAGTCAAATTTGGTAATAACACCTGCTCTTTGATCCACCAGATGGCCTAGTAGGAATTTATCCAGTAAATATACTCCCATGCATGCACAAAAAGAATGTATAGGGATGGTTTTCTTGTTGAATTGTGTCCCTCCCAAAATTTATGTCTATCAAAACCTAAAAATGTCTTATTTGGAAATAGGGTCTGTGTAGGTATAACTAGGTAAGATGAAGTCATCCTGGATTAGGATGGGCCCTAATCCAATGACTGGTATCCCTACAAGGAGAGGGAAACTTGCGCATAGAGAAATACACAGAATGCCAGGTGAAAAGCCAGCCTATATCAGGGCTGGGGCAGAGTGCTGGCTGGGTTTGAGGTTCAACCCCCAGTCCAGGCCATCTGCAACTAAAATACTATGACCCATTGGTCTGTTTGGTCTGTTCCAAATAAAAGAGAACCTCTCCTTCCTCCAGCCTGGCGCGCTCCTTCCCCCCATGGCCACCTGCATTGGAGCTGCTGCCTAGGCTAAAATTAGGTAGAGAAATCACAGGACTGGAAATGCAGAGTCTTCCAGATGACTGGAAGTCATCTCCATACAGAGCCCTGAAATTGGGACTGAAAGAAATTAGAGATAGTTCTCTAAAAGGAAGACCCATTTTGTGGTACTTTGTTATGGCAGCCCAAGAAAACTAATACAGATGGTCACTGTGGCATTGTTTTTAAAAGCAAAAGAAGGGAAACAACCTGAAGATCTATGAGTAGGCGACTTCTCTTAAATTATGGTCTATCCTTTCAGTGGACCATTATGAAGCCACTGAAAAGAATAAAAAGATCACTGGATACACAGTCAAATGAAAAATAAGATGTAGAGCACCATTTATGACACAACACCACTTAAATGGCATGAGTGGACTTGTGAATTTAATTATCTCCAACTACACAACAGGTAGCTTGTAACACTAGTGGTCTCTGAAGGGGAAGTGAGGAAGTTAGGGTCTGAGGAGGAGGAATTTTGCACTGTTAACTGTGAGTAAGCATCTCTTCCTTTACCTTGGGACTATCATACGCCTTTTGTGAGCTGCCTTTCATTTTCTCTGCCCAGTGTTCCTTGGAGAGGAGTGGGTCACTGGACTTTGACCTTTTATCATTGATTTCAAGAGTTTAAGATGTTAACATTTTTCCTGTGGGTTTTGTTGTTGTTGCCGTTACAATTTTAAAAGAACACAGGCTCATGTTAAATACATGTAGAAGTATCTATGGTGAAAAGTATCTTTGAATCAGGATCCAAATAAGGTCTTTTCCTCACATTTGAATGATACACGTGTCAAGTTTCTTTTAATCAATAGTTTCCCCTCTCCCTCTTTTTTTTTTCCTTTGCATTTTATTTGTTGAAGAAACCAAATTGCCCTGTGGTGTTTTCCAGCATCTGCATCCCCATGGTGTCACTTAACATGTTTCTCTGACCCTTTTATTTCTTCTGAGTTGGTATTTAGGTATAGAAACCTGGTAAGATTCCTGGGTTTGGTTTGGTTTGGTTTGGTTTGGTTTTTGGCAAGAATCCTTCATAAGTGGTGGTGTGTTCTTTCGTGAGGAGGCTCATAATATCTGGTTGTCTTCCATTTCCTACACCCATTAGTCCTTTAAGAATTTGCAAATTGTGACCTATAATGATTTCTTTAAAAATTCATATGCCATCTTTCTGCCCTACTGCATCAGTTAGAACTTCATACTGATTTTAAGCAGCAGCAGTGAAAGTGCTGTTTCATTTCATTAAGGGAATGCCTGGGGTGTCCTTTGACCTCTTAGGAGAAGCTGACCATTAGGAGTCCTGATTCATCCAGCACACATCAGAAAGCTCAGGGGCAAGGGACAGGGTCTTGCAGGAGCCCTGCTCTGGCTGGAAGCTTGCCCCCCCAGCCTGTCCTCAGTTCCAGCCTAGGGCTTCCACAGAACTCACTGCGCCTTTCTCTCTCCCTTCCCCAGATAGGCCTGGACCTTTCCTCCATCCTGTAATTCTGGTTTTCATGTCCCCAGGGCAGACCAAGTCTTTGAAGATGACTGAAGACCTGCTGGCAATGGTGAAAAAGCTGCAGAAAGGTCATGCCATCTCTTTGTGTCTGAGGCTCAGCCTGGGGTTTTGAGGCAGGCAGATGTGGTTCCAACCCAGCCCCCTCAGCTCACATCCCTGGAAAATTACCCATTACACATTCTCCCTCTTGTTCAATTTAATTCTTTGAACCAAAAGTACAGCTTCAAAAATCAAGAAGTATAAGGGAATGGAAAACCCTACTCTCTTACAAACACACACACACCTGCCATCCATGTCCCTAGCTCAAGGGCTAGCAGCAACTATTTTTAAAATTCTTAGGTATTTTTCCAGAGATTAAAAAAAAAAAATTCCTGGGTGTGTATTCTTTGTCCTCCCTTTTTATATACAGATGGCAAATGGCAATGCAAATGACTGCACCTTGCTTCACTTGTTGAGGGGGCCTAGGAGCCAGCCTACATCAGGGCTGGGGTAGAGTGCTGGCTGGGTTTGAAGTTCGACCCCCCAGCCCAGGCCATCTGCAACTAAAATGCTATGACCCATTGGTCTGTTTGGTCTGTTCCAAATAAAAGAGAACCTCTCCTTCCTCCAGCCCAGCACGCTCCTGCTCCCCATGGCCACCTGCATTGGAGCTGCTGCCTAGGCTAAAATTAGGTAGAGAAATCACAGGACTGGAAATGCAGAGTGATCATGACTGCCTCCAGTAAAATGAAGACCCTCGTGTTAAGTCATAATCAGCACCTTGGAGAGCATTCACTCTCCTAGAAGTTTCAGGAGATGGAAGTTGGTGGTCTCGGAAGACCAAGAGCTTGAGTTTATCAACTCCAGCACTCCAGAGTGTCAGGAGTTGGTAGTGAGACCCAGCAAGGGTTGGGAAACTTTTGCCCCAACTCTGTGCTGCTGACCTTGAAGCCAGAGAGGGATGAGGAGGAAGTCATCTTCATACAAAGCCCTCAAATTGGTACTGGGAGAAGTTAGAGATAGTTCTCCAAAGAGAGCACCCACATTGATGGCATATATCTTCTTTCAATGTCTATCTCACCCATGCAGAATACAAACCCTGCAAGGGCCTCTTACAGAGCCCAACACCCAGCAGGAACTCAATAAGTGTGTTTTTATTGCTAGTATCAGAGACACTGTACCAACCCCCACCCATCTCTATCTGCCTTAGACAGCCAGGCACCTGTCTTCTCTGGCTCAGTCTTTCTTTCGTTCTGCAGAGGGAAGCCTGGCGCCACAGAATGAAGACCTGATTAACCGGATTAATGAGCTTCAGCAAGGTAAACTCCAGGACCTAGACTTCCTAGCTAGCCAGGAAGAACCTGGACTTTGAATGCCCCCACTTCCTCATCTATAGAATCCAGGCACCTCCAGGTTGTTGAAAGATGAGTGTGCAGTGTCACAGTGTGCAAGAGAGTAGCCAGGTTAGAGGCTGCACTCACACAGTGTCCTCTTCTTTGGCCCAGCAAAGAAGAAATCCAGTGAGGAACTGGGAGAAGCCCAAGCTCTCTGGGACACCCTGCATAAGGAATTGGACTCCTGTAAGTAGAACCAAAAGAGGGACCCACAGATCTTATGAGCACTGCCGATGTTCTCTGCACACCTCAGAGCCTTGGCATGGGCTGTTCCCACCATCTGCAATACTCTTATCTGTATAATACCAATTGCCTTTCGCTATCTCAAGTCACCTTTGAGCTCTCAGCCCAAACTTCAGTCTAACAGAACTACCTTGGCGGCCCCATCTAACTATGGACTACCGCCTTCCCTCTGTCACTCCCACTCCCCGGCTTTATTTGTTTCTTCACAGCCTGTATTAACACTTGATGTAGTATATTTATTTCTAGTCATCTCTCCCATTGGTATAAACCCTGTGCATTCTGCAGGGTCTTCACTCCTCTGGCACTTACAGAGAATTTGGACACTGAGGGGGAGGTGCTGGATCAGGATGGTCCCCAGCGGGGGATGGGTTTGCAGGTGGCAAGAAGATACCCTGCCCTGGCACTGTGCCCTACCTGCTGTAGCTTTGATAAGCCTTTGCATGAAGTTGCAATGAGGGCACAGGATCTGGCCTCTGGAGGCTCAAAGTGTCCCTGTGTTTTCCAGTGAATGGAGAGAAAGCGCACCTAGAGGAGGTCTTGAGCAAAAAGCAAGGTATTTATCCGCTCTTCTGTCTTCATTGTTCTACCCCATTTTACCCACAAAAGCCCACAATTCTCAGAACAGCTAGAGTAATCCCATTGAGACCTGAGTCAGGGTGCTTCCCTCTCTGCTCAGACCTTTCCCTTAGCTGCTACCTGACTCGAAGTAGATACTAAAGGCCTCCAGGTGCCCTCCAATGTGCGATATGATGTGGGGCCCATTACTTCCACCCAATCCTGACTCCCCAAGAGGTCACACAGGGCTCCCTTGGTTCCTCTCCCCACAGAGGCACTGAGGATCCTCCAGCTGCACTGCCAAAGGAAGGACAGCAGAGCTCAGAAGTAAGAGGTCCTGCTCAACTCTTCCCCACCTTACTCCCCAACCTGAAGGAGGAGGGAGCAAAAGCTAGGGAAAATATACCTTGGACACACACTCCTCATTTTTCCTTTCTGTAAAACAGAATAGCTAGACAAGAGACTTCCCTGCTCATCTTTGATTTTGGTTGGCGGTGTTGAGATTAACTCCCTCGTTTGATCATTCATTGCTAGTTTATTAAATAAATTTCACCCACTGTTGTTAGTCTAAATCTTCTTCTATTGGCTGTCCAGCTCTTCCACCATCCATTCATTTGTTTATTCATCTGCCCATTTAGGCCTCCAGTCATCCACTTACCCACCTGTCCACCCATTCATCCATTCATCCACACAGCTATGCAATCCTTTTCCAGCCAGCCAGCCAGCCATATGTCTCCATGTTGCAGGAGTGCACAGAGCAAATTTCTATCCATAACTCTCAGGTCACAGAGAATTGCAGGCAGAAAAAACTGGGGTAACTGCTGGGGGTAACCCCGGGTCCATGGCCCAGTGTGGTGCTGGTTGGGCATGGGAGTGGGGCTTGCATCAGGGAGTTTGTTGGAAGAGGAGCTACTGGAACCAAAGCTTGGAGGAGAAAGCCCATAGGGGGACTCCTAGTAGAGGGAGCACTGGGCAAAGATCCAAAGGCCATCCAGAGGAATCCCCGAGACTGAGCCAGGCTGTATGTCAGTCCTAGCACGCATTCTCTCATTCCCGGCTGTTGGCCCCTAGGTCGCACGTCGAAGAACAGCTGGAGAATTTGATGGGCCAGCACAAGGACCTCTGGGAATTCCACGTGAGCCATCCTCATTGCCTCCAACCACAGCCCTTCCTCTCCTGCTTTCAGTGTCTCCACTGACTGGCTCAGTGTCTACCCACTGGTCACCCCAACTCCATGGGATAGTTTTTGACTCCTTTCTTCCTCTTACCCACCTACTCAGCCCTTCAGCTTTTACCTTATATTTAGCCCCCTCTTACCATTGTCCCCATTGCCACACCGGGCTTCTATTGCCCAGACTGTTACAGTAACCATTGCTGAGCATCTTGCTTCCTTCCTGCTTACCTAGAGTTTGCTCCCCTTGCAGTGGCAAATACGAACCCTGAAAAGGCCACGGTCCGATCAACATTCCAGGCAGGAGGAGACAGTGGGGAGCCAAAGGGGCCAAGTATTTGCTTGTCCCCACTATAGTTGGGTGCAGGGGGAGGCATACTCAGACTCTAAACAAAAAAATAAGTAGATCATGTAATGTCAGTGGGGAAGGCCTCTCTGAGCAGGTGACATCTGAACGCAGACATAAAGTAAGGGTGCAAATGTTGTCTTGGTGCAAATGTTCCTGGAAGAAGGAAAGGCCAATGCAAAGGCCCTGAGGCCGAAGCCAGCCTGGGGTATTTGAGAGAGCAAGAGGAGGCGGGGGGGGGGGGGGGGGGGGGCTGGGGAGAGAAGAGATGAGATTTGAGAGGTGTACACGGAGACGTGGGGAGCTTTTGGAGAGGAGACGGGTCCCTACCACCAGGCCACAGCTGGAACTGGGCATCGAGTTAATAAATAGTTGAATGAATGAATGAATGAATGACATAATTCGGGTAAGGACTTGCCAAGGGGGCTGAGAGGACAAACGGACAGACAGGTCTCCTCTCTCGCAGATGTTGAAGCAGCGGCTGGCCCGGGAGATATGTGCCCTGCAGAGCAGCAAGGAGCAGTTGCTCACTGAAGGTGGGGCCCCGGTGCAGGGTTGGGGCTGAGGGGGCGGGGCCTAGCCCGCTGGAGCTCCTGGCCCTGCTCATGACGCTCCGCCCACCCGCAGAGAAACTGGCGCTGGCCAAGCTAGAGGAGGTGGAGCTGCAACTGAGCTCGGGGCGCGCCCGGGCGGTGAACGATGGGTGAGAGGGGCAGAGAGCAAGGGGCGAAGGGGAAGGAGCAAGGAGGAGGGCAATGGGCCGACTTTCCCCCGGCACCGCCTCCAGCCGCCCCTCCGAGAAGGCCGGGCGCTGGAGCGGGTCGGCGGGGCCTCTAGGGTGCGGCGCTTCTTGCACCCCAGCCGCTCGCGGAGGCTCCGGCCGCTTGGCGTCTGAGGTCTACGTCGGGATCTTGGTGGCTTCCTCCCTGCGCCGCTCCACTCTCGTTCTTTTCTTCCTCTCCGCGCCCCCTGCTCTCCAGGCTGAAGGCGGAGCTGGAGAAATTCGGGGGGCAGGGTCCTGCCCAAATCCATTGCACCCCAAAGGACGGGCCCTGCAAAGGAGAGGTAGGGAGCCCGGCGATGCGGCGAGAGGGCAGAGACGGCGGGCGGGGGTGCCCTCGGAGTCTCTTGGAGAAAACATCAGTGGGGAGCAGGGCGCCCCGGCGGGGGACGTGACGGATAGAGTAAAGGCAGCCGCCGGCCTGCGTGCGGGGACGCCAGCGCCCTCGGGACCCGGGGCCGGCAGCCTGACTCGCCGCTCCCGCAGGCTGGCCCCGAGCGCCCCGGCGCCCGCCGCGAGGACCTGGAGCCGCCCCCAGAGCACTAGGACCCGCCCGAAGCTCCCCACTCCCACCCCCTTCGAGGCCGGCCGAGAAATAAAGGCGAGGATTTCGGACTTTCCTCCACTTCCTGCCTGAGTCTGTGCTCCCCAGGGCTTGGGGGGGCGGGGGGCTTGCTCCCGGCGGGCCGGGGGCGTGTCCAGGCACTCTGGGCGGGGCTTCGGCCGGGCTCCGCCCAGCAGTCACGTGGAGGGCTCAGGAAGCTCAATGAATGTTCGCGAGCATCACAAAGGACACGTGGGTGCCGAAGCCACCCCATATCCTCGGCCTCGCGTTGGGTTCCTAACTGTTTTACCAACAAGGGCTAGAGGGAACATGTTAAAAACCTATGTAAAGTCCTGTCTGTCTCCCGTGGTTCAAAGTAAATTCCAGCCTCCCAAGAGCCCCTGCATTCCCCACGGACTCCCACTGACCTCTCAGGCTTCCCCTGCCCCCCCTCACACGTTTGGCTCCAGCTCTCCGCTTTTGCACTCTCTTCAAAGCACTTTTTCTTCTCAGGGCCTTTGCCTGCTGTGTCCTCCTGTGGGACGCCCTTCCCCGGGGCCTCTAACAACCGCAAGTCTGTCAGCTGCCTTGGAGGCTGGCCTGGGGGACCCTACTTCAAAAGGCACCTTGCACCAGGGTGCTGTCCTTGACCAAACATGTCTTCATAAAATGTCTGTTCTGGTTGTCCACTGTGTGCCAGGCACCAGTGCTGGCCCTGAATTTAAATAGCATGGTCAGGGGATGTCTCACTGAGGGAGTGGTGCCAGAGCAGGGAGGTGAGGGGGCAAGTGAGGAAGGGAGCCCTGTGGACATCGGGGGAAAGGTGCCCCTGGCAGAAGGAATGGCTCGTGCAAAAGGCTGTGAGGTGGGATTGAGCTTTGTTGTGTTTAAGGAACATCTGGAGGGAGCCAGTGTGGTGGAGCACGGTGAGGTAAAGAGGGAGGGGGGATAATACTGGAGAATTGCTGGGGACCCAGTCAAGTCGGGCCTTGTCTGCCTACCTAGTCTGTGTAGTGTTCTGAGAAGGGGCCCTGGCCCCCAGCCAACACTCAGTATAGGTTAGCTATCCCTTAGATTCCCTGGCCCACTGCCCACCTGCGTTAGGCCAGCCTCCAAGGATCTTTAGGGAGCCTTGGTGTCTGTCACACAGATGGGACAGCCTGGATATTCTACCGACTTACCATTTTCCTCCTAGTATTCAAATCCTGGTTTCCCTGCTCACTGGCTGAGTAACCTCAGCAAACTGATTAAGGTCTCCCAAACCCAGTTGCCAGATTTGCAAAATGATACCAACCGCACAGAAATTACTATAAACCTAGCCAACTCCTTGCTCCTCTAGGAAATCTCCCCTGAACCCACAGATAAGCTAAAGTGCCTCATGTGGGTACAGTATAAGGCGATGGTTGATTGGCCCCCCCAACCAAACTCGGAAGAGTAGAGACTGACCAGCCTTATTTTTCTCCCTGGTTTCCAGTAAAAGCCCTGAAAAAAACTGCTGAAGACAAATGCCCCTTTCAGTTATTGCCTGGATATTTTTGTACATGCACAAAATCCCCTGAAATTCCTTGGATCTGAAGGCTACTGATGTTTAATTGTTAATTGTTTCCGTGTGCCGATAGTCCTTACTCTTAACTGTTTTTCTTCTTTTCTCTCATATAAAATAAATACTGGCTTATTCCATATTTCTGGAGTTCCCCAAAAGCTCCGACTTTGAGTGGTTGCTTCTTTACTCTCACACACTTCTCTTTCTCAACTGATTGTAAGTTAAGGACAGTTGTCAAATTATTCCCTGGGGAGGAAAGGATCAAATGGTGTTCCTAGTCAGGAATTCTTTAGCCTTTTCGTCTTTATTCTGTTGGGACTGTGGGTTTGGAATGGGAGAATAAAAAGACAGGAGACTGCTATTTGGGAATGTCGAGGAGCAATATGAGACGTGCACCTTTATAAGATGGAGGGAGTCCTAGATGGGAGCTGTGCTGCCCAGTGTAACAGCTCCGGGCCCCCAGGGGCCCCAAGGGGCTACCGGGCACTTGGAGTGCAGCTGGTCCAAACAGAGACACGCCCCAAGTACAAAATGCAGGCTGGATTTCAAAGACCTGGAACAAGAAAAAATTAAATGCATCCTTAATCATTCGTATGTTGATTACATATGTAAATGAGACTATTTTGTGAATAGTTATAATATTTAATATATTGGCTTAAATAAAATATTAAGGTTAAGTTCACCTTGTTTTTCCTTGTTTAATTTTTTTAATGTGGCGAGTAGAACATTTTAAGTTACATAGGTCGCTCACATTATTTTCTATTTCTATTGGACAGCACTGTTTTATTAGAGGGTGTGGAAGGGGACTGGGCCATCCGCTGTGCCCCTGGCCCCTTTGTAGCTGTTAGCTGCAGGCCACATAACTCCTGGTCTCCCGGTGTCTTGATCTCGCTTGATGCCTTTTGTGCCAGGAGCTCAGCATCGAAGACTGGAACAGTGTTTCACATGGGATGGACATGTATGCAAGGCACGCACACAGCCATCTGCATCCAGATCCCTTTTCTGTGTATACATCTCAGTTTGTGGGTGAACAGATCCCATAGTCTTGCATCTCAGAAAACATTGTAGTGTATTTGAAGGGCATAATCCTGGTATACCAGATGTCCTTGCCCACTCAGGCAAAAATGCTGATTTTTATCCCCTGAACACCTACATAAGTATAAAGTTTCTTCTAATGCCATTAGCAAGAGGTTCAGAATGGCTACACTACAAAATTATCAGGCTTCAGGAATGCATTTTATACAACCTTGGCATGCCATCCAAACTGTTGAATTGGCTAGTGAGGAGGAGGATAATCACGTGTTCTTACAATTTTATCCCACAGTTTGTGTATTAACTCTGAAGGGGGATGTGACTTTGTACTGGGGAGATAGAAATGCCTGAACCAAGGGCCAAGTGTAGCATGACCAGTCGTGGGACCAGATGAGTGGGACGTACACCTCATCACCCATGTGGGGTTCTTGGTGAAGATGTTTAACTTACGTTTAATCAATTGAAATCTGTATGGCGAGAAGTTCTATAGGACAATTACCTTGGACATCTGGAACAGGTCAGCGTCATGAAGACTGGAGATGCTCTAATGTTTTAGTTACCTATCACTGTGGTGACAAGTTACCACGACCTTGGGGGCTAAACAATACAAATTTGCTACCTCCCAGTTCTGGAGGTCAGAAGTCCCAGTTCTGGAGAGGACTCAGCTTACATTCTGGAGGACTAAAATCAGTGTCATCAGTGCTGTTCCTTCTGGGGGCTCTTAGAATCTATTCCTTACGTTTTCTCACTTTTCAAGGTTGCCTTAAATACTTGACTCCCACACTCAGACATCTGCTTCCATCATCATGTCTCCTCTGACCCTCCTGCCTCCCTCTTAGAAGGACCCCTGTGATGCCACTAGGTAATTCAGGAAAATCCCCTAACCCAAGGCCCTTAACTAAACCATGTCTGCAAAGACCCTCTAGACACATTAGGTAACATACTCCCAGGTTCTATGGATTAATGGACAGCTTTGGGGGCCATTATTCTGCCCACCACATTGGAGGACTGTTCTTGAGTGGGAGAGATCAAAGGAAATTCATGAAACTTGAATGGACCCTGGATCAAGGCTGGGAGAAAACATTGTGGGGGCCTTTGGGGAATTTAAGAATAGAGTGAAATTTGGATGATACTGTGGAATTAATGTTGATTTCTAGCAGTACTGGCAGGTGGTTGGTTGGAGAGTGTTCTTATTTTGGGGAAATGAGGGCTGAAGTAGGTTTTAAGTTTCATCATGTCTGCCACCAATGCTTGGATGGTTTGGCAGAGCAGAAGTGTGTACGTGTGTATGAGAGGGGGAGGGCGAAGTGGGTGCAGAAAGATAGTAGTCAATCTAGGGGTTTATTGTGTGGTTCTTTGTCAAAGATTTGAAATCCTTTAAAAAATCTAATAAGTGGAAAATTGGGGCTCCATTTACATGGCCCCTTCCTGTGTCCTAAATGTCCCAACGAGAAGGCCCTGAGATGGCAGATGTTATATTTTGCATGAACATATGTAAAACCAGACTTGATCTATCCCCAATCCCTAGGAAGCCCACCCGTCTCCTTTCAGACTCTGACTTTTTCCAAAGATGACTGTGCTAGTGCATGATGTTCTTGTTAGGTCCCAGCTCAACTCTGCCTTTTTTTTTTTTTTTTTAAGATTTATTTATTTATTTGACAGAGAGAGACACAGTGAGAAAGGGAACACAAGCAGGGGGAGTGGGAGAGGGAGAAGCAGGCTCCCCGCGGAGCAGGGAGCCCAATGTGGGGCTCGATCCCAGAACCCTGGGATCGTGACCTGAGCCGAAGGCAGACGCTTAATGGCTGAGCCACCCAGGTGCCCCTCAACTCTGCCTTCTTAATGAAATTTCTTTGTTGGTATTTAGTCCCTCGGAAATGAGAAGTACATCTCAGGCTCTCCCGTGAGGTCTTTCATCTCCAGCCAATCACCACTGCTGGCTGGGAGATGTTCTGACCCTCTCCTTGGCCAGGATTTCAGGAATGACAAAGGGAAACGAAGCCTGCCTGGCCTACAGCAGCCTCCATAAGGAGATGACAGCTCTCACACATGGTGGCCTTTCCTGGTCCACAACAAATCTGTGTCCTTTGGCTTTTGATTTGCCATTTGTTCTCCTAGATCAGCGGACCTCCCTCTTCCCCTGCCCCCACCTCCTCTGCTTGCAGGGCTCTGTGTTCATTTCCTGCAATTTGTTCTCAGAACTTTGCTTTGTCTTTCAGGTTCACATGTGAATGGCCCCTGGGGTTGGGGGGGGTGGCACTCAGCATTGCCAAAGGCTGAAGAGCACCTCAGAGAACTGAGCTAGAAAGGAGCTAACTGTGGCAAGTGGGCAGAGGAGCCAGAGGGACTTGAGGGGTTCCCAGAGAGGGGAGGGAGAGGGAGTGGCCAGGTGACCTCATAGACTGTGCGTGTGTTGGTGGGGGCGGCATGGTAATTCCTCTCTCTGCCCTGGCCTGGTGACTGACCTACGGGCTCCTGGGGTACCTACCTCCCTAAGCAGCCCAGCTCCGCCGCACACCAGCTCTGTGACTTCACCTAGTTACTTAGATTCTCTAAGCCCCAGTCTCCTCCCCTGTAAAGCACAGGGTTGTTGTGAGGGCTAAGGAGATGGATAATGTCAAGAAAGCGCCTAAGACACGACTTGGCCTAGAATGAATGGGCACTCTGTTGCAGTTAGCCGCCATCATCATTAGAGAATTTTCATATTCTCAATCGGTCACCATCCAAGCAGTCCTACTGCGATCCTAATCAACACCATAGGTTTTTGTCGGGAAGGGAAACTGATGGTCGCTTACCAACCAGGATGAGGCTCGATTTCAGTCTCAGGTCTTCCTGCGTGGAGTCTAGAACTCTTCCTGTTCTGCACACCACAGCACATGTGCACTTTCCCAGTCTGCCCAGGTTCGTCTGGCTTTTTTTTTTTCCTCATCTTTTTAAAAAAACAGAATTTAACTGAATAAAATTTGAAGATCTTATTGGCTTTGTTCAGTGATTCCTGAATGGGGCAGCATCCAATGTACCAGATAGAAAGTTGCCCCGAGGAGCTGTATAAAGTGAAAGACTTGCAGGCAGAGGGGAGCAGGAACGAGGAAGTTACAATAGGTAACCAAGCTAGTTGGTTATTGCAAGGTCACTTTGCTTTAGGAGCTGGCAGGGGTCTATCAGGAAGATTATCTAACCAGCGCTGATTTGCAACTGTCTTTTTGGTGGGTGCACGATAAGCTTTTACTAATTACTACTTCAGGGATCTGTTGATTTAACTTGTTTTTTCAGGGACTTTTGATACCAGCTTTGGCCAGTCTTCCTGGGATCCCTTCTGCAGGCTCTGGAATGAGTGGGGGTGTCTGGGTTCTCAATGTTGTCACGAAGAACTGTAAAGGAGGAAAAATAATTTTCCCTCTTCCCTTTATGGTGAGTGCATGGCCGAGACCCTTTTTTCTCTACAGCGCCTCATAAATGGATAAGCTCACCTGTGGCTCCACCGTGGTCACTATAACTCAAGATCATCGTTGATACTTTTAACCTGCTTGTTTTCAGCCTTAAAATCTTATTCACCTGAGGCCTCACGCTGGCTCCACTCCTGCTTAAGTCAGACCCAGTTCGCTTTTTATGTCAGACCCGGCTCAATCCCTGTGCGGTTCCTTCCAGACCCCTCTGGAAAAAGAAGAGCTCAAATAGTCTGCAGGCTCCTAACGCAAAGTCCAGGACGCTGGATCTGAGAGGGACACGCCCATCACCTCCAGAGATCATAGAGCAGCAAGCCCGAGGGACCCATCAGGTACTTTGCTTGGGTGCTCTTGTTCCTCGGGGCTGTCAGGGGCCGCCTTTGGTTCCTTCTCTGACACCAGAACTGTTGAAAGATAGACTGAGGCACATTAAAAATTTTGAGTTTATTTGTGCAAAAATGAGTTTGCATTGGACAGCATCCAATTCAGTAGATAGGCAGGCGCTCCGAGGAGGAGGTGTAGAACATGAAAGGTGTTTGTGGGCAGACAGGAGTGGGGACAAGGGAGTTTTACCAGGCCAAAAAGCTGGTTGGTTATTGCAAAGTTATTTTGCTTTAGGGAAGAGCAGGGGTCTAGGGGGCAGATGACCGGACTGGTGCTGATCAGGTGATGGATTGACTGATTTCTGAAAGAGCCAGGAGTGTAATTAAGTCTCAGTTTCGTGATATGGGACTTAGCATCACGATTCCATTTGGGGCCTGTTGTCTTGTTTTCCACAAAGGGTAGGGGCATTATCCTTGCTAAAAAGAGAGGGTGCAGGTGACATCTGTGTATTTGACGTGGCAGAGGAGATGTTTTCTTTATATGTCATCTGGACGCATGTGGGTCCCACGTATTCCTGTGGACCTCGTGAGAAATCCCGCTGGTTTGTTGCTCACTGCTTTCGTTCTGCCCCTGAAGTAAGTTCTTGTTGACCATCAATACTTAAAGTACTGCTTTCATTTAAAAAGAAGCTCGAATCAAACACTGTAGCTGTTTCTGCCGAAAGAAGCATTAGAGAGTCCGGTGTGTGTGTACACACCCTATATATGTGCATTAATTGTCCGTGATCTCATTAACTTCTCAATAATGTAAATACAAGAGATAGGGCAGAAACGGCGAGGCTGCCCCCTGGAAGAACCCTAGGATGACCCCAGGGATCCAAGTCCATGTGTAATTCATCCGCTTGATTGGGGGTACCTAGCACTATGACCGGCTATCACTCTGTAATCAGAGCATGCCTTATGACACAGCTGACTTCAAGAAAGGGCGATTATCCTCAGCAGGCTTTGGTCTGGCCTATTCAGGGGGGCCCTGAGAAGGGACTGGGCGCTTCCTGGCCAAGGAGACTCCAAGCATGGGAGGGATTTGACCCATGGGATCTTCTCCCTTGCTGGCTTAGAAGCTAGAGGGGCCACATGGCGAGGAAGGAGGCTGCTTCTGTAGGGCCCAGGGTGTCATCCAGCTGACAGCCAGGAAGGGCGCTTTTCAGGGTCATTTGCATTATTAATATTTTCCATCAGTTTGGGAACATTTCTTATAAAGGGCCTGCTAGTATAGAGTTCGGGTTTTGCATCCACATACAGTCTGTTGCGGTCCCATTTTCTCTCTCCGTTTTATGCTTTAAAACATAAAAAATGCTTAGATTAAGGACTGAACCAAAACAGGTGTGAGCTGGTTGGCTAGCTGCAGGTGTAGACCATCAACAAGACAATCAGTGGAGGCCTGAATAGCAGTGTTTGCCAATTTCTGTAGTGTAAATACACCCCTGTGATTGATTTCACGCCACCCACGTGAAGTTTCTTCACTGTGAGGAAAACATGCGGTAGCATATCATTATGGAATATTTGCATGCATGAACAATGGGAGTAAATAACCACTGTAAGAGCATTGAAAATAGTAAAATAGAGTTATTTGGAAGGGTTGAGTTTTGAGTCTCTGTTGCCCTTGTTTCTAATGTAAATTGTTGTGAGTTTCTGTAATTGAATTTTTAATCAAGGCTGTGTTTCATGACCAGCTCACGCGATTGCTGAAAAGTAAAGAGCTGGCTCTGGGGCTGGTACTCGCCCCCTGGAGCACAACACGGCTTGTGCCCTTCAGGCAAGGGGGTATGTGTTCCAGGCCTTAGGATTCTGTCCCCTCCGCTGACTCCGGGCCACCTCTGCCCTGCAGACAAGGGGAACCAGGGGAGAACAGTGAGGAAGGAGGGGCCCGAGCCCTGGCCCTTAGAGCTGCCCCCCACCCCGCCCCCGATGTCTTCCTCTTTTGACCCTAGCGTGAGGCAGAGGGGAACTCAGCTGCTACCTTGCTCAAGCTCCTCCTGTTGGGGGGTTTTGGTACAACTCTTGGCTCTGTATTCCAATGCAGTCTGGGAATTCCCTTGTTTGAGTGAGGAAACCAGTCCTGAGAGATACCTTCCAGCAACACAGGGCCATAAGTCCCATACTTAGCATTTTAAACCACACCTTCTACCTGCAAGGGCCTTGTGATTTCTGGGACCTCCTGTTGCAAATCCAGTCGCTCAGTCATTAATCAGGATGGGCACCAGCTCAGCTCAGACCCGCAAAGAGGCACCAGACTGCGCTTGCCTGGCTAGTGGTCTCGTCTCTGCCAGTGGTTTACTGTGAAGTACACCATGTCCTTTGGGAAGGTCGACCATGAAGCCTGAAGGAAGGGCCTCCCTGGACGCCGGGGAGGGGGACAGAGGTGGCAGCAGGGCCTTCTTGTATCTGAAACTGCACTGAATACAGACGAGCTCATTGCTGTGCTACATGCCGCGGGGATTAGGGAAATCAGAGGGAAGGTAATCTGCTATCCAATGGTTGCACCTCCCACACGTGTCCGCTGTGCTGTCCTATTACTATGCTTCAGGACCACGTTTGATGAGGATGATCTTACAAGACCACATGCGCTCCAGGACCCGACTCATTCATAACTGAGACTGACCTGTAGACCCACTTTGTGATCATTTTCCGATTGAGATTCTCTAAGTTCTTGTAACACACACATATTAATGAAAACATTGATATTTGTGTTATGTAATTGAACAGGTAAACATTGTGGCAGCTCATTTAGCATGGCTTTTCCTTGAACGATGCTCTTTCATTATCCTGTGTGTAGGGATATAGTTCTACATCAAAGACAACAGTGATTGTTTTCCCCTCTAAATAACGACTTTCAGGCGTTAGAAATGTCTTATGTTCTCTATATTTTGCCTTAGTCCTAGCCAGCCTAACTTCGGTCCTTACTCTGAGGGGGTAGGTTGACTTAATTTTCACTGTTGCTTCTCTGTCCCAGCACCAGCTGAAGACAAATGGTTTGGGGGTTGCCATTATTAAATATTTTGATTTTAACCTGTCCACTCTGTTGGGAGGACAGGTGGCTGTATATTCCAGTAGCCTCAATTCTGGGCTTCTACAGCTCTCTAGTTCCAGTTTGGCAGTTATTTATATTTTTCAGGATGGTTTATTGTGCTGACACTTCAGTTGTCAGAATCTTCCTATGTTAAATGTAGAAGGATCACATGTTTCTTGGTCTCATTGTGTCTTGGGCTTTTGACTCCTTGTTTACGGAGAGAGTTGCTGCCTTTGATGCCACCTCCAAACCCCGGCCACTGGGACATCCCCGCTAGCAGCATGGGCTGTCTTCCCTTCCCCCCATGGTGAGTGCTGACATCTGGAAGGACTCCGGTGTCACCCCTGGGTGGGGGACACAGAAGCCCCAGCAGGCAGCTCTGACAGGATAGACCCACCGAGGCTCTGGTCCCCCTTTGCCCCACTCCTGGGCAAGAACGATGTGATGCCATATGGTGTGACAGACTGGGCCGTATGGCGTCACCGGCCAATGTCTGCAATGCTCCGATGACAAGAGCTGCAAATGTTAACTCCTAGTAGGGAGAGTCTTGACCAGTGAGAGATGGGAGATGAGAAGGAGCTGGAGACACGCACTGTCTTTGTCCTGATGCTCTGGTCGGATGTGGGGATTGGCTGTACGCGGGCCAGCAATGTCCTATGTGGCTGAGGAACCGGCTGCTTCTCTGGGCGATGCAGCAGGCTCCTGAGTAATGTGCTGCTTCGTCTTTCCCCTCACTGGCTTTTCTGTGTGATTACATCTCCTCTTAAAATATTAGCATGCACTTTTTTTTTTTAAGCCCTGATTTGTATGGCAAAGACAACAGCATGATCAGGAAATAATTCCTGAGTTTTCCATGTGAACATGGCACAAACTGAAAAGAAACATTTAATCCTTACATAATTTCCATTCATAGCGTATTGGCATTTCTGATAGGTTGGAATCCATAGAGATGAGTAGAAATAAAAATACAAGCAAGAATTAAGAGATAATCTAATAAAACGAATCACATGTATGACATAATACATCATAGGAATCAGGTTGCCCCGTACGGGCATTTATAATGTTGGATTATGAGTACAGGGTACGTGTTGTGAGACAGGACTCATCATTGTATAGAATCAGCCCCTGAAACCAGGAGCAGTAGAGTTTGTATTTCTGCTGATGGAACAGTCACACTGAAGTCTCGGGGGCCGGTCCAGCAGGAACATTGCTTCTCGCTGCCCTGTGGGACTAAGCGTAGGCCACCGGCTGGGAACAGGAGAAGTGACTTCTTCACAAACTCCAGCGAGGGAGTCAGCCACCATCATCTGCCTTTGGCAGAGACTCCAAGGCAGACAGGAGAGAAGAAAAGCTTCAGGTACAAACGCCCCAAGGTGTCCAATAGCCCAGACAGGAGGCTGTGGTTGGGGCTGATCACGGGGGAGCATCCTGTGTGTTGGAGGGGTGGGGTGCTTTCTCCTGGTGCAGTGGTGAAGGCTCTGTCCTGTGGATCCTAAGTTGGAAGTGAGGGCAAAAATGAGGAAAAAGATCAGTTATGAATCCAGTCCTGGGTGTTTGGGGACAGTTGCCGAAGGAGCTGATGTTTGCCTCTCCCCCACTCCCCACAAGTTGCGGTGGATTTTGGGTGCAGTGGGTGGGCTTCCTGCAGACGCTCTCTGCCGCGGGGGGTCCTGTCTCCACCCACCCCCTCGGGTGCTCTGGCTTTGGTCCACGGATGTGTTTCGTCTCTCAACCCCAAGCACCATAGACAGCCGAGAAAGAAATGGTAGTGTGTTTAAGTGCTGTATGAATGAACAGATCCTAAATATTAAATCTGGGGCTGTCATCTGGTCTTAACTATTGTTTCTCTGGAGAATGATGTCCTAGATACTTGCGAACACGGGTTTTAGGAAAAGGTCCTCTTGATACGAATTTAATTGGAAGGGATGGGCACGGTTGGAGAGGCCAGGTAGAAAGATGAGAAAGTGGCCAGGATCATCCATCTGATGGAGTCTAATAGCTCCATGGTTGACAAGACAAAGGACAGACTCCATCTGAGAAAGGACACATAACATGGGGTCTTGTGGTCCGATAGGCAGTTGTTCTGCCTTCAAGATACTGAAGAACTTCAAATACGGCACTGTTCTCTTTCTCAGCCTTGGGAAAGTTTCTGTTCATGGTGGTCTGTAGGGTTCAGAAGGCTAGAGATCGGTGGACCAGTGTAACTCCCTGCAGGGGTGTGGTTTGATAGAAAGGCAGCGAATGATATTCGAGTTGTTCAGTCCAACAGGTAACCCGCCAAATGTGTACAAACATGACTTTGCCCTCCATGAGTTTGCAATTCAGTTATTTTGAAAAAGGAAGAGCATTTGAATACAAATATTAAGAAGATAAACTGAGGTCAAGAGAGAAATTTAGAGACTCTATACTGCAAATAAAACCAGCCATAACCTTAGCTATTTTGTTTGCAATTACAAATGGAAATAGTGAGTTAATCTAAACACAGTAAATGATTCTGCTATCTCACAGATTCCAGATTCATCACAGAACAATTTACATGACATAGATCAAGAGACACTAGATTCAAGGGCCATTTGGCTTCATGAAGAAAAATGGTTTTCATTGGAAAATAAAAATTCTATAAGTGATGGTGCACTAGCTTCCTAGGGCTCTGTAACAAAGTACCCCAGACTGGGTGGCTCAGAGCATCAGAAATGTGTTCGTTCACAGTTCTGGAGGCTACACGTCTGAAATCGAGGTGTTGGCAGGGTTAGGTTTTCCGGGGGCTCTGAGGGAAAAACTGTCCCCATGCTTCCCTCCTTCCTTCCAGTGATTGTAGCAAATCCTTGATGTGTCTCGGTTTGTGGACACCTCCCTCCAGTCTCTGTCTCCTCCGCCTTCCTGTTGCCTTCTTCCCTCAGCTTCTGTGCATCCTTTTATGCCTCTTCTGAGGACAGTCTCCCCGGATTTAGAATCCATCCTAATCCAGTATGATCTTACTTCAATTCTTAACTAATTAGTTCGGCAAAGACCCTATGTCTAAATAAAGTCACATTGAGATACTATGAGTAGACATGAATTTGGGGGCACGCTGTTGAAACCACTACAGATGGACCCTCTAAATTAATTATCTTAGAAAAAGAACTGAACAAGGCACAGTAAGTTTTATAGTTTGAAATCTGGCACATTGCCTAATTGGAAATAGGACACTAATCAAACTTGCAAAATGCTATGTCTAGATTTATTCGTCTGTAAAATAAGTATAATACTGATCTGTCAAAAAGTGTGGTTATGAGCTTTGATGAAATACTAATTATAAAAGTTGGTGGCTTGGTTTTGTTGTTTCTTCTCTGGCTCAATATCTCCCACTTTCAAATTGGTTTGTAATTTTAGAGCATTAGGTTTTTAAAAACTTAAGCCTATCTTCAAATCTGTAGGGCTTGTGTAAGCATTGTTGGGATCATTGGAGCAGATGATAGTTTATTTTTGTTAGAAATATTGCAAAGAAATAAATACCAGCAAGTTTCTTAATTCATCAAAAACCTTGGTGATTTTAAGTCCACATTCAAGAGCTTATTTAGGGATAGTGAAGTATTCTCATCCATCTTCCTCAGAGAGAGTAAAACAAACACACATTCTAGATTTCCAGTTTCAACAATTCTAAGGCATAATATTCTACTTTAAGATGATCCAGTGTTTATTACATCCTGTACAAAATACCAGCAAGACGTCAGAATGGCCACAATAGAATCGAACGCACCGGGGGAAAAGGTTTCTGTAAAGTAAGGCAAACAGAAAAATTCCCAAAATGATAGCATCTTTCTTTTATTTTACTTTATTTGAGAGAGAGATAACAGGAGCAGGGTGGGTGGGGGAGACAGAGGGAGACACAGACTCCCCGCTGAGCAGGGAGCAGGTGGGATGGCAACCCGGGACTCGATCCCAGGACCCTGGGATCATGACTTGAGCCAAAGGCAGACACTTAACGACTGAGCCACCCAGAATAAGCCCCTGGGGTTATTTTGTTAAGCATCAATAAATAAGTAATGCAATTTCCAACACTTAGAATATTGTCCGATATATATAAATGATTCTGATTAAAGGTTTAAAATACTTAAATGAACGAATGGAGTATTCACTAACTTTTTATACTATGGGCTATTTAAAAAATTTTTAGATCTAAATATGTAAGCTTCTATGTAGAAATCAGATTGTGTTTGAAGATTTTAAAAATATTAATTTGCAGTCATTGAATGCAGTGTTTACTTGTTTACTCCTCCAGTTAGTCCCTGAGATTCAAAAAATGCTGTTGGCTGCAGGCTAAGATTGAATTTTCAGCAGCTGCTCCATCCCATATAAAAGGCCAGGATTCTGTTTTTGTTTATCCCATATGATTTTTATTTTATTCTCCCGAAGCAAATTAGGAAAAAAAATATGGTTCATGAAAGTGTTGATCCTTAAATGCAAAGTTCCTAGATAAACATAGTAACATAATCAGGGACCTTAATTTTTTAAAAAATTATCTTTATTTTATTGTGTTTAAAGCTCCTTGTTATGAGGATACCTGATTTAAGAACTTGACATTTGTATAGGATCACGGTGAAATGGGGTCTTGAGGTATTATCCTACGTAAGTCTTGATCAGTCCTTTAAGGCTTTAAAAGAAATTATTTTAAAGAATGTTAAGTTTCCTAGCAAAATTGAGGGGAAGGTATAGAGATTTCCCAGGGACTCCCTACCCCACACATGCATGGCTTCCCCCATTGTCGACATCCCCCTAGAATGGTACATGTGTTCTAATTGACGAACCCATATTGACACATCACAATTACTCAAAGTAGGAAGATGACATTAGCGTTCACTCCTGGTGTTGGCCATTCTGTGGATTCGGACAAGTGTAGAATGACCTATATCCCTCATTATGACATTATACAGAGTATTTTCACTCCCCTGAAAATCCTCTGTGCCCCACTTACTCATCCCCACCTGACCCCTAGCAACCACTGATCCTCTTACTGTCTCCATACTTTGACCTTTTCCAGCATGCCTTATAGGTAGAGTCCTAGAGTATGTAGCGTTTTCAGATGGGCCTCTTTCACTTAGAAATATGTATTTAGGATTCCTCTGTGTCTCCTCATGGCTTGATAGCTCTTGTGTTTATAGTGCTGCATAATATGCCATGGTCTGGACGGACCACACCTACTGAAGGTTGTCGTGGTTTCCTACAAGATTCGGCAGTTCTGGATTAGGCTGTTACCGCGTCCATGTGCAGGTTTTGTGTGGACGTACACTTTCAACTCCTTTGGGGCAAATTCCAAGGAGGGCAATTGCTGGAAGAGGAGATTTAGTTTCCTAAGCTGCTGCCAAACCGTCTTCCCAAGTGGCTGCCCTGTCGTCCCTCCCGTGGCCCGCCCCCGCGACAGCGGACACTCGTGGTGCTCCACTCCCTTGCGCGCGATTGCTGTTGTCCATGGTCGGGACTGTGGCCATCCTAACAGGGGTGCAGTTGTATCTCGTTGTTTTCATTTGCATTTTCCTGGTGAAAAAATAAGGGAGCATTTTTCCATATGCTTTTTTCCATCTGTGTAGCTTCTTCGGTGAGGTGTCTGTTAAGGTCTTTGGCCCATTTTTTAATCACGTTGAGTTTTAAGAGTTCTTTGCCTATTTTGGCTAACAGTCCTTCATCAGCTGTGTCTTTGGTCAGTATTTTCTTCTAGTCTGTCGTTGTTCTTCTCATTGTCTGGACGTCATCTGTCCCAGAGCAGAAGTTTGTTTGTTTGGTTTTTTTAATAATTTTTAATTGTTATGTTAATCACCATACATTACAACACTAGTTTTTGATGTAGTGTTCCATGATTCATTGTTTGTGCATAACACCCAGTGCTCTACGCAGAACGTGCCCTCCTTAATACCCATCACCAGGCTAACCCATCCCCCCACCCCTCCCCTCTAGAACCCTCAGTTTGTTTTTCAGAGTCCATTGTCTCTCATGGTTCGTCTCCCCCTCTGATTTACCCCTCTTCATTCTTCCCCTCCTGCTATCTTCTTTTTTTCCCCTTAACATGTATTGCATTATTTGTTTCAGAAGTACAGATCTGTGATTCAACAGTCTTGCACAATTCACAGCGCTCACCATAGCACATACCCTCCCCAATGTCTATCACCCAGCCACCCCATCCCTCCCACCCCCCACCACTCCAGCAACCCTCAGTTTGTTTCCTGAGATTAAGAATTCCTCATATCAGTGAGGTCATATGATACATGTTTTTCTCTGATTGACTTATTTCACTCAGGATAACACCCTCCAGTTCCATCCACGTCGTTGCAAATGGCAAGATCTCATTCCTTTTGACGGCTGCATAATATTCCATTGTGTGTATATACCACATCTTCTTCATCAATTCATCTGTCGATGGACATCTTAGCTCTTTCCACAGTTTGGCTATTGTGGACATTGCTGCTATAAACACTGGGGTACACGTACCCCCTCAGGTCCCTACATTTGTATCTTTGTGGTAAATACCCAGTAGTGCAATTGCTGGATCATAGGGTAGCTGTATTTTCAACTGTTTGAGGAACCTCCATACTGTTTCCCAGAGTGGCTGCACCAGCTTGCATTCCCACCAATAGTGTAGGCGGGTTCCCCTTTCTCCACATCCCCACCAACATCTGTCATTTCCTGACTTGTTAATTTTAGCCATTCTGACTGGTGTGAGGTGGTATCTCATTGAGGTTTTGATTTGGATTTCCCCGATGCTGAGTGATGTTGAGCACTTTTTCATGTGTCTGTTGGCCATTTGGATGTCGTCTTTGGAAAAATGTCTGTTCATGTCTTCTGCCCATTTCTTGATTGGATTATTCTTTGGGTGTTGAGTTTGATAAGTTCTTTATAGATTTTGGATACTAGCCCTTTATCTGATATGTCATTTGCAAATATCTTCTCCCATTCTGTTGGTTGTCTTTTGGTTTTGTTGACTGTTTCTTTTGCTTTGCAAAAGCTTTTTATCTTGATGAAATCCCAATAGTTCATTTTTGCCCTTGCTTCCCTTGCCTTTGGCGATGTTTCTAGGAAGAAGTTCGACCTCTGCGACTGAAGTCGAAGAGGTTGCTACCTGTGTTCTCCTTTAGGATTTTGATGGACTCCTGTCTCACGTTTAGGTCTTTCAACCATTTGGAGTCTATTTTTGTGTGTGGTGTAAGGAAATGGTCCAGTTTCATTCTTCACGTGGCTGTCCAATTTTCCCAACACCATTTGTTGAAGAGACTGTCTTTTTTCCATTGGACGTTCTTTCCTGCTTTGTCAAAGATAAGTTGACCATAGAGTTGAGGGTCCATTTCTGGGCTCTCTATTCTGTTCCATTGATCTATGTGTCTGTTTTTGTGCCAGTACCATACTGTCTTGATGATGACAGCTTTGTAATAGAGTTGGAAGTCTGGAATTGTGATTCTGCCAGCTTTGCTTTTCTTTTTCAACATTCCTCTGGCTATTTGGGGTCGTTTCTGGTTCCATACAAATTTTAGGATTATTTGTTCTATTTCTTTGAAAAAAGTGGATGGTATTTTGATGGGGATTGCATTGAATATATAGATTGCTCTAGGTAGCATTGACATCTTCACAATGTTTGTTCTTCCAATCCATGAGCATGGAACGTTTTTCCATTTCTTTGTGCCTTCCTCAATTTCTTTCATGAGTATTTTATAGTTTTCTGGGTACAGATTGTTTGCCTCTTTGGTTAGATTTATTCCTAGGTATCTTATGGTTTTGGGTGCAATTGTAAATGGGATCGACTCCTTAATTTCTCTCTCTTCTGTCTTGTTGTTGGTGTATAGGAATGCCACTGATTTCTGTGCATTGACTTTATATCCTGCCACTTGACTGAATTCCTGTATGAGTTCTAGCAGTTTTGGGGTGGAGTCTTTTGGGTTTTCCACATACAGTATCATATCATATGCAGAGAATGAGAGTTTGACTTCCTCTTTGCCGATTTGGATGCCTTTGATTTCTTTTTGTTGTCTGATTGCTGTGGCTAGGACTTCTAATACTATGTTGAATAGCAGTGGTGATAGTGGACATCCCTGCCATGTTCCTGACCTTAGGGGGAAAGCTCTCAGCTTTTCCCCATTGAGAATGATATTCGCTGTAGGTTTTTCGTAGATGGCTTTTATGATATTGAGGTATGTACCCTCTATCCCTATACTCTGAAGGGTTTTGATCAAGAAAGGATGCTGTACTTTGTCAAATGCTTTTTCTGCATCTATTGAGAGGATCATATGATTCTTGTTCTTTCTTTTGTTAATGTATTGTATCACGTTGATTGATTTGTGTATGTTGAACCAACCTTGCAGCCCAGGGATAAATCCCACTTGATCGTGGTGAATAATCCTTTTAATGTACTGTTGGATCCTATTGGCTAGTATTTTGGTGAGAATTTTTGCATCCATGTTCATCAAGGATATTGGTCTGTAATTCTCCTTTTTGATGGGGTCTTTGTCTGGTTTTGGGATCAAGGTAATGGTGGCCTCATAAAATGAGTTTGGAAGTTTTCCTTCCATTTCTATTTTTTGGAACAGTTTCAGGATAATAGGTATTAATTCTTCTTTATATGTTTGGTAGAATTCCCCTGGGAAGCCATCTGGCCCTGGGCTTTTGTTTGTTGAGAGATTTTTGATGACTGCTTCAATTTCCTTAGTGGTTTAAGGTCTGTTCAGGTTTTCTATTTCTTCCTGGTTCAGTTTTGGTAGTTGATACATCTCTAGGAATGCATCCATTTCTTCCAGGTTATCCAATTTCCTGGCATAGAGTTGCTCATAATATGTCCTTATAATTGTATTTCTTTGCTGTTGGTTGTGATCTCTCCTCTTTCATTCATGATTTTGTTGATTTGGGTCATTTCTCTTTTCTTTTTGATAAGTCTGGCCAGGGGTTTATCAATCTTGTTAATTCTTTCAAAGAACCACCTCCTAGTTTCTTTGATCTGTTCTACTGTTCTTTTGGTTTCTAGTTCATTGATTTCTGCTCTGATTTTTATTATTTCTCTTCTCCTGCTGGGTTTAGGCTTTATTTGCTGTTCTTTCTCTAGTTCCTTTAGGTGTAGGGTTAGGTTGTGTATTTGAGACCTTTCTTATTTCTTGAGAAAGGCTTGTATTGCTATATACTTTCCTCTTAGGATGGCCTTTGCTGCCTCCCAAAGATTTTGAATAGTTGTGTTTTCATTTTCATTGGTTTCCATGAATTTTTTAAATTCTTCTTTAATTTCCTGGTTGACCCATTCATTCTTTAGTAGGATGCTCTTTAGCCTCCAAGTATTTGAGTTCTTTCTGACTTTCCTCTTGTGATTGAGTTCTAGTTTCAAAGCATTGTGGTCTGAAAATATGCAGGGAATGATCCCAATCTTTTGGTACCGGTTGAGACCTGATTTGTGACCTAGGATGTGATCTATTCTGGAGAATGTTCCATGGGCACTAGAGAAGAATGTGTATTCCGTTGCTTTGGGATGGAATGTTCTGAATATATCTGTAAAGTGCATTTGGTCCAGTGTGTCATTTAAAGTCTTTATTTCCTTGTTGATCTTTTGCTTAGATGATCTGTCCATTTCAGTGAGGGGAGTGTTAAAGTCCCCCACTATTATTGTATTGTTGTCAATGTGTTTCTTTGCTTTTTTTTAATTAATTGCCTTATATAATTGGCTGCTCCCATGTTAGGGGCATAGATATTTACAATTGTTAGATTTTCTTGTTGGATAGACCCGTTGAGTAGTATATAATGTCCTTCCTCATCTCTTATTACAGTCTTTGTTTTAAAATCTAATTTGTCTGATATAAGGATTGCCACCCCAGCTTTATTTTGGTGTCCATTAGCATGGTAAATGGTTTTCCACCCCCTCACTCTCAATCCGGGGGTGTCTTTGTGTCTAAAATGAGTCTATTGCAGACAGCATATCGATGGGTCTTGTTTTTTAATCCAATCTGATAGCCTGTGTCTTTTAATTGGGGCATTGAGCCCATTTACATTCAGGGTAACTATTGAAAGATATGAATGTAGTGCCATTGTATTGCCTGTAAGGTGACTGTTACTGTATATTGTTTGTGTTCCTTTCTGGTCTATGTTGCTTTTAGGCTCTCTTTGCTTAGAGGACCCCTTTCAATATTTCTAATAGGGCTGGTTTCGTGTTTGCAAATTCCTTTAGTTTTTGTTTGTCCTGGAAGCTTTTTATCTCTTTCTATTTTCAATGACAGCCTAGCTGGATATAGTATTCTTGGCTGCATATTTTCCTTGTTTAGTGCTCTGAATATATCATGCCAGTCCTTTCTGGCATGCCAGGTCTCTGTCGATAGGTCTGTTGCCAGTCTAATGTTTCTACCATTGTAGATTACCAATCTCTTGTCCCGAGCTGCTTTCAAGATTTTCTCTTTGTCTCTGAGACTCGTAAATTTTACTATTAGATGTTGATTTTTTGAGAGGGGTTCTATTTTTTATTGATTTTGAGAGGGGTTCTCTGTGCCTCCTGGGATTTTGATGCCTGTTTCCTTCCCCACATTAGGGAAGTTCTCCGCTATAATTTGTTCCAATATACCTTCTGCCCCTCTCTCTCTTTCTTCTTCTTCTGGGATCCTAATTATTCTAATGTTTCGTCTTATCGTATCGCTTATCTCTTGAATTCTGCCCTCGTGATCCAGTAGTTGTTTCTCTCTCTTTTTCTCAGCTTCTTTATTTTCCATCCTTTGGTCTTCTATATCGCTGATTCTCTCTTCTGCCTCATTTATCCTAGCAGTTAGTGCCCCCATTTTTGATTGCACCTCATTAATAGCCTTTTTGATTTCGACTTGGTTAGATTTTAGTTCTTTTATTTCTCCAGAAAGGGCTTCTCTAATAACTTCCATGCTTTTTTCAAGCCCAGCTAGTATCTTTAAAATCATGATTCTGAACTCGAGGTCTGACATTGTACTAATGTCTGTATTGAGTACATCCCTGGCCGAAGGTACTACCTCTTGTTCTTTTTGTTGAGGTGATTTTTTTCGCCTTGTCATTTTGTCCAGAGGAGAATAGATGAATGAGAGAACAAAATGCTAACAGGTTAACAACGTCCCCAGAAAATATACTCTACACAAATCAGAAAGGACGTGAAACCAGGGGAAAAGAAAGAGAAAGAAAGAAAAAAGAAAGAGGGAAAAAAAAAAAGAAAAGAAAAAGATAAAAACAAAAACAGAACAAAACAAAAAAAAAAACAGACTATGATCAAATATGATCAGGCTGGTGCATAGATCAGTGCCACAAATTAGATTTTGGGTGTATTTTGGTCTGTTGGAAGAAAGTGCCTCCTAAAATTTTAAAGAAAGACAGACTTAAATATGTACAAAATAAGGGTTGATACAATGAAGGGATGGAATATGACTGTAAAGATGAAATTATAAAAAATTTTAAAGCAATTGATAAGAAGGTGTTTGAAAAAAGAAAGAGGATTAAAAAAAAGAAAGAAAAAAAAAGGGGAGAGAATGTGATCAGGCAGGAGACTAGAACAAAGCCATACACTAGAGATTTAGGGTATATTTTGATATGTTAGAAGAAACTGTATCTCACAATTTTAAAGTGAGAACAACTTATATATATATATATATATATATATATATATATGCCAAAAATAAGCGTAACTACTATGAAGGGATAGAATATGGCTCTAAAAATGAAAAATAAAAAAAATTTTTTTAAAAAGGGATTGATAAGATGGTTGAAAAAGGAAAAAGAAAAATTTAAAAAAAAAAGACAGTTAAAAAAAAATTAACTTTCAAAGACCAATGAATCATGGTTAAAAAGCCATGAATTCTATGTGCAGTATTCCCTTAGTGCTGGAGTTCTGCCGTTCTCATTGATGGGTAAACTTGGTCTTGGCTGTCTGTTTGTGCTGACCTTCTGGGGGAGGGGCCTGTTGCCGTGGTTCCCCCATGTCTTTGCCGGAGGCGGAATTGCCCCGCCCTTGCCGTCCAGGCTAAGGAATCTGCTCGGGTTTGCTCTCGGGACGTTTTGTTCCCTGCAAGTTCTTGGTACAGCTTTGGAGGACGACAGTGAAAATGGCAGTCTCCCAATCTGCCCCAGAGGAGCAGGAAACTTGGGGCCCCGCTCCTCAGTGCGCCCCCAGAGAAAAGCAGTCAGTCACTCCCATCTTCCCGGTCTCCGGCCACACTCCGTGCTCACCCGGCCTGTGACCGAGCGTTTCTATCTCTGCCACCCGACGCCGTGTGGAGTCTCCAAACCCAGCAGATCCCTGCGGTGCGCTCCCGTGCTGCTCCTCCTGGGGGAGGAAGGGGAGTCTCCCCGGATCTGCTGCTTGTTGGGTCCCTGCTGGAAGAGCAGTGGCCCGACTGGGCCGCGGATCACAGTTTATGGCAACCCCGAGCTGAGAGCCTGCGCCTCGGCTCCGTCTCTGCAGCCAGCTTCCCCGCTCCAATACCTGGGAGCTCTGCCGCACTCAGGCACCCCTGGTCTTTCTGAGACCCCGAGGGTCCTGAGACCACACTGTCCTGCGAGGGTTCTACCCCCCGCCACAACCTTAGCCACTGGAGCGACGTCCCTCAGCGGAGCCGACTTCTAAAATTTCCGATTTTGTGCTCCGCGGCTCTATCACTTGCCGGAAGCGGCTGATGGAGGCCCCCTCCCCCGCCATCTATCCTCCCGGATATCGCCTCGGATTCACTTCTCTACACGTCCTACCTTCCAGAAAGTGGTCGCTTTTCTGTTCAGAGCGTTGTTGCTACCCTCTTCTTCGATCTCCTGTTGAGTTGTAGGTGTTCAGAATGGTTTGATCCCTACCCAGCTGAATTCCTGAGACCAGACGAAATCCAGGTCTCCCACTCCTCCGCCACCTTGCTCAATCCTCCCTGGTGGTTACTTCTTGATGGGAGAAGGAAGGGGAGTATTGAGAGCTCAGTTGGGAGCCAGACCCAGAAAATCTGGGCTGTATGTAATTTACCTATGGTCAGGAGCAGCCATTTAGAATTTCCTTGAGCAGTAGACTGGTCATGAGCAGAACCACTCTGAAAAACTGAATGGAGCAGGAGATTGAGGTTGGAAGGATGAAGCCGAGGAGGCAGTGGCGGCGGGGGCCTAACCCAGGCAGCAGGAATAGGAAGAACGAGAGGGAAATGTATGGGTCTAAAGCACGAGGGATAGCTGTTGAATTCTAATTCCTTCTTTGAGTAGCTCTAAAGTATGAAAACCAAGTGAGTTGTTTTGTTATTTTTATTGTTCTCAAAAAGGAATATCCCATTACTTTCTTTCAGTAGAAGCCGTGTTGAGTTGTGGTATTTTGGTGTGATGCCGAGGATGTCGTGTGGCTTTCCTGGCACCTGCTGGGTACTCCTATTTGGGCAGAGCGAGGGAGTGGTCACGTTCTGGTCAGGCTACCTGCGTTCCAACCCATGCCTGCCCACCTGTGTGACCCTGATCCCCCCCAGTTCAAGTGCACGGGTGGTTTGTAGTAATAGGAGTGTAGCACAGCCATGGTGGGGGGATTAAGGACCTGACCCACAGTAAGTGCCATGCCCTTAACCTGAACACACGGTGTTATCAAGGCATGCATTTGCAAACTTCTGGTCACCGTACTCAGTGAACAAACCAGGGAGCACGCTGCCTCAGTTAACATGGTCTGCCTGTGTGTATTGTGTTCTTAAATATTGGCCTTGCAATTATCTTTACAATGGGGTCTGTTAAACTTACTTTCTTAGCAACAGATTAGTATGCATTACCTACTATTTTCAGTGAACAAACTAAAAGATTCACTTTCTAACTTTCTTTGGAAAAAGAGGAAAAT
This sequence comes from Eumetopias jubatus, assembly GCF_037043125.1. Taxonomy (NCBI): domain Eukaryota; kingdom Metazoa; phylum Chordata; class Mammalia; order Carnivora; family Otariidae; genus Eumetopias; species Eumetopias jubatus. The sequence continues at coordinate 29,926,299 of NW_028274816.1, forward strand.
TTCCACACAACGGGACTATAAATTTAAGTGGGAGAATACCCCTGGGTATTTACAATAATATCAGACTGTGTTCTTAGTCTTCCCGAAGGTGTGAAATTATAGTTAATTGCTTTGTACTCAATTTTTTAAAGAGCAAAGAGTTCATAAATAATAAGCTTGAGTGGCAATTTGCAGAGGCTCTAAAACCTCTCAATGTGTTTTTCATTGGCAAAGATGTAATTCTTCTGAGTGATTATTCCCATGAATTTTAAAATATTTTAAAATACTCTACAGAGACTAAACAGATGAAAATTATCTCGAATTCCCTTTAAATAGAGCTGGATGTATCACGAGAAGCATACAACCTTTGGTTTCCTGTGACACATGCATCCTTTAGTTACAATATTTCTTAAAAATATAATGGGTATGGGATAAAATGTAAATAATGAAATTACTACTTCCTGACTGTATAATAACAGAGTTTTTTTAGAATTTGGGTTACCTGCTGTGTGTGTGTGTGTATGTGTGTGTGTGTATGTATGTATAGAGAGAGAGTCTATGTTCTTTGTATCTAGGAGCTATTTGCCCATTGAAAATATCAATCATGAAGAGACTGTATTATCTACTCAGTCCTAAATCCTTCTGGACTACAAATCTCACCAAACATTTAAAAATATTTACATGTATCTTTAGAAGTTTACTATCCTTAAAGATGCAATGAATATGCCTCATATTTGGCCCGTTCACACCAAAACCTAGCACAAATAACCTCGTGAAAACCACACCCATTTGAGGTAAATGCAATTCTTCGGGGCACTCCAGCACCATGAGATTGAGATTTTCAAGGCACTAAATCCACCTGGACATGTATCACTTCTTTTTTTCAGGCAGGATTTTTCTAGAAAGAAAACAGTGTAACAGTGTTAATAGAATCCTCTTTTTAGTGGCTGTATATTGAGCAGGTAACAATAGCAGCAAACAAATACATAAGCAAAGCAACCAAGCCAAGAAGTGACTAGAGAGGTTGTTTGACTAACTCAGCCCCCTGCCCTGGGAGCCCATGGGGGTGGGTATGAAGATTCGTTATACTAAAGGTACCAAGAATCCCATTTTCCTCTGGGTTCTTCACATCACACCATCTCCCACACAAGCATTTGGAAGTCAGGCTTGAAAAAATCTAAATCAATCACTAAGTTGCTCAATTTGTTTCTGAACTTGAATACAGTATCGTCTTATATTTTGTCTTTGGGAAATTACACAGGGAAAAGTCTATTTTAGGGTCATTAAACATTGCCGTGTCTGTGCCACGAGAAGCAGAATTTTGCAGCGGGAAGTGCCCAGTGTTCAGGTGGTGAACATGGTGTTCGAGTTCCAACTTGGCCGTGAAGAAATGTACCTCCCCAGGCTGCACTGTTCTCAGGAGGTTTCCTGGATGAGTCAAATGCTTGAGAAAATGGTTTGTGAACATAAGGCGCTACGCAAAGAAGAACCACTGGTTTTCCTTTCTTTCCTAATTTCAGACTCTCTGAGGAGCTCCCTTGTCGGTTCAACCCGAGTGGGATCCATTGATGTTTGAGATTTAAATATCATGTCCATATGACAATTAATAACGATGCCATCGGTGGGGATGTGAAGAACAGCCCTTCGTCAGAGAGCAGGCGTGTCTGAGAGCACAAGCACGTGGCCCCGCTGTGGGGGGAGATCCTTTTTAGGAGCCCGGCTTAGAAACTGCTGCTTTTCTCTTCTCATGATGCCTCGTGTTTGGTTTAGGCTGAAGGACCCGTCAGAGGACGGTGGGGGAGCACGTGAGACTCAAATGATGGTTGGACTACGTGATCCCTAAAGTCTGTGTGTAAGAGAGCTCTTTGTGACCGAGTATCTCCCACGTGGTGGTGGGTGCTCCAGAGTCACCAGCTCTCGTGACTGTGTGACAATTTTATAGACCAGAACCATGTTGTAACCTTTCTCTTCCTCCGCTTGTATCGCCTCACATTTCTGCCTCCAGGATAATCGGACAGTTCGCTCTATGTGCTTCCAGGGAATGGGCGGCTGGAATGGGAGCTGTGCTCCTCTCGATGTTTATCAGTCTCAGCAAAAACCCTTCACCTGACCCCATTCTCTATTTGTATCGCTCCCATCACCCAAAGCAAAAATACCAACTACTTAAAGAAAAACTGTGTGTTTTAAAGCTTAGTAACCTTTCCCACTAGCTAAGACTACACCAGTTCCCTAAGGTATAGTGTGTATATTTCCATGTGTGCACGAACACTGAGGACCTCGAAGAGGGGAGAACTGTGGAATAGAGAGGACACCTGTCTGATGTCCCTGAGCCTAGAGAACCCTTCACTCGCTAGTTCACCTGATGGGCTCGGTCCGGCTTCCCCTCCCTCCCCGTGCCCTCCGGACGAGGGCTGCATTTGCAGCAGCGTGGAGGTTATAACGGGATTCTTCCCAAGAGCACAACCGGGACACCCCGGGGCGCTCTGCGTCGAGGGACGGACTGCTGCCCGCACTTGAACGAGGTGGGGCTGCTGTGTGACCTCTTGCACTCGGAGTCTGTCAGTCCTCCTGTCGCACCACAGAGGACACAGGGAAGCTAAAATCAAGTGGAATTTAATACACGTTTCCTACATATCTATTTATTCATAAGTGTTTTATGAAATCAGAGAAGGAGGAATTCTGCGTTATTAGCCGGGGTTCATCTGTGGTGATCATACATTTACTCTCATTCAAAACACGGTAGCTTTGGGGGCGCCGGGGTGGCTGATTCGTTAAGCGTCTGCCTTGGGCTCCGCTCATGATCCCGGGGCCCCGGGATCGAGCCCCGCATCAGGCTCCCCGCCCTGCGGGAAGCCTGCTTCCCCCTCTCCCACTCCCCCTGCTTGTGTTCCCTCTCTTGCTTTGTCTCCTTCTGTCAAATAAATAAATAAAATCTTAAAAATTTCTCAAATAATTGGGTTGTAATCTGAATGATTTCAAAAGGCCTGACTTATCCATTTAGCTGTATTGAGTTTGCTTCTTTATATCAGAAAGAAGATCCTCAAGATGAAAGTCAAAAGAGTCCTATGTTCTAGATTTATCGCTTTGTCTTTGGAGTGTTTTTCTTTCTGGGTACGTTTAGGTTGGGGAAAAGGCCTCAAAAAAAAAAATTCCTATCCGCCTCTGCATATCAGCTTCCAGTTTGGCCAATTTCGAACTATAGAGCTACTTAAATCCTTTCAAATGTTTTGTCAGGCTTCAGTTGGGACAGATAGTAACTATTCCTGGGAGTATCAAACAACCCCATGGACCCAAGAGACTTCCCCAAAGAGAGTGCAAAAGATACTACTTCCCAAGTTCCAGAGTTACACCCAGAGGTAGGCCCTCAAAAGACAGTTCCCCCGAAAGCTGGCACATGGTAGGGGTCCAACCACAAATGGAGCATGACCTTGATTTCTGTCCAGCCATTTCTGGGGGCCCCCCAACCTGACGGTTGCCAAGCCATGTTCTTGGGACACAAAATGGGACCTAGAGGAAGGCAGTAGCTATCCCTGGGAGGAAAAGGATCAATAACCAATGAGTCTGGACTTAGGAAGGAAGGGACAATGTGAAATTTTACCTTCCTCTCTCAACTGGGCACTCCAGACAGATCCAGAAGAGTTGACTTGCAGGAATTCTCACCTTTTGCCAGCTTCTGCCAATTTTCTGACAATCCCTTATATAAGGCTCCAGATCAAGTGGGCTTTAAAGTCAAGTGTAGTTCCAGTATTTAGCAGAATTTGGCAAGGTTTTCCATTAATTTTAGTTTCCCCTTGGCTACTGAAGGGAATAACCAATAACCGTTTATAGGAGAATCCCTTTGAGTTCCATCAACCCTTAGAGGTAAATATTGGACCAATGGGGGGACCCTCCTTCTAGGGTAAATAGAGGGTCATCTGTAAGGCTGCTAACTTGGTGGACTTTCTTTTTTTTTTTTTTAATAGTCTTGTAGTTTCTTCAGAATGGAAAGGTAGTTCATATGGAGGATGAGTAGACTGAGTACATGAGGAAAGGATGAGAGAGGGAGTAGCAGGAGTTCTGTTAGTCTTATGGTCTTTTGTTTCAGGTACCTTTTGTGTCTTTAATTTTTCATTAGACTTTTGCACTTAATCTTTCCATAAAGCTATTTTGGAATCCTGAAGACTTTTGGAGGCTTCTGCATGCCAGTTAGGTATCCCATTCTGTTGGTTTGATTTCAGTTGCCCTTGCTTTCAAGTGTACTCCTTAGATGAATGAACTTGTCTAGTGGAAATGTTTGTCCGAGTGGCCATTGTATTTCTACATGGTCTTGGTGAGATTTGCCATTTTTGTAGATATCTGAGACCTGAGTTCTTAGCCACAGAAATACGTATGCCGGAAGGTGGAGCACTCAACTCTTTGAAACTTGAGGATTGCATTTCTCTAAGCATTAGGTTTTTGGAGTCAGATTAATAGAGGGATGAGCCCCTGGCTTAGAGGTTGTGTGGTGTTTTACAGTGTACCTCCTTGCATGCAAATTTTGAGATGGATGGATAACTTGGTGTCCATCTAACTCATTCTGTGACCAATTTGTCCTTGTATAGGCTTCTCACAATTAGATGGCAAATGCTCTAGCAGCTTGCAAGTGCTCGACCTGTGCCCACCAATTTGGTGGCTTTGGATTCTGAGATTCCCATTAATAATTTCTTGTTCCTTTATGTCATGTGCACATTAACAGAGACCAATAGTAACCAAGAAAATAGAACCGTGGACACCCATAGTCAGCAAAGAGATGGTACCATGGATTGGCCAAGAGAAGGCCTTAGGTGCACAGGACCAGCATTTCCTAAAATGGAACTATGGTTTGAACCAGCAGACCCCAACACAGGGGGGCTTGGAATGAATCAAGGGCAATGGACTTGGGCTTCAGGGAGAAACATCTGCTAGCTCCAGTTGACCCACTAAGCCCTGGACTAGGGGCTGTGGACTGAGCAAGGGCTGAGGGCTGGAGCTCCATTAGAACCTCCTGCCAAACTAGATTGACCTGTTAACCTGGACTAGAAAGCCAACTAGATTTGGAGCTCAACACAAAGATGGCAGAGCTCAGAACCAAGAAGAACTTACCCAAGGCCCTTGGAAACAGCAAGGAAGACCGAGAACTCAAAAGGCTCAAGGGTACCAACACCTGCATTTCCATTGTCACTGAAGCCATCAGAAGTCTCCTCTGGATCCCATCACTGCCACCAGATTGTTAAAAAAACAATTTTCTGAACAAATTTTAAATCTCTTATTGGCTTTTATTCAACAATTCATGAATTGGGCAGCATCCAGTCTAGCAGATGGAAAGGAGTTCCAAGGAGCTGTACGAAATCAAAGGCTCTTATAGACAGAAGGGAGCAGGAACAAGGAAGTTAACTAGGCAAAAAAGCTGGTTGGTTATTGTAAGGTCACTTTCCTGGAGGGAATAGCAGAGCAAGGGTCCACCAGGAAGATGGCCCAATGAGTGCTAATTAAGTGATTCCTGATTGACTGGTTTAAGATTCCATGTCTGGGAGAACCAAAATGTAAATTAAGTCTCAGTTTGATGATGTGGGGCATAGCATAAGCAACTCCATTTGGGGCCTGCCATCTTGTTAACAGTCTCATAGTGAATAAAGGTTAGAATCCATTTAACTTCATTTTTCCAAGTTCAGTGATTCAGCTCGCATTTATTGACAGTACCACATCCCTGGCACTTTGTTAGTCTTTGAGAAAAATAACAGAAAATGTATTAGTCACAGGTTCTGCTCTAGAGGAGCTTATAAACTGATCGTGGGGAGAAAAGATTTACATGGTACACAATAACAAACATAAAACCCTGTGTTCACATAGGAAAGGAAAAATAATTTTCCCTTGACCCTTCTAGGTTCCAGCCTGAGAACTCCTTGTAATCAGAAGAGAGATTAACAGGAGAAAAACAGAAGTTTAATATCATGTCTACCTCCTGTGTGCATGGGAGATACCCAGGAAAAAAAAAAATGGAGTAACTTCTTCAGATAGCCTAGGCCACCACCTTAAATAACATCTCTAGCAAAAAAAAAAAAAAGGAGTTGGGAAGGGAGAGGTCAGTTAGGGGAAGTTACTGGGAGCACAGCACACCAGAGCAAGGCTGTTCCGTTAACTTTAAATCCTTGCCTTCCACCTTGACAATAGTTTCTTGAGAGGTAGCGTTCTCCACCTCTTCCTGGTAGGGAGGAGGCACCCTTACACAGAGATTTCCCTTATAAATGTAAATGTTACATTTACATTACAAAGGGTAAGTTACAGAAGCATACATTCTACTCTTTTGCCTGAGCCTCTTCAGTGTCTGCCTTTTCTTAAAGAGAACCCTGCTCAAACTAATCACTATGCCAAAGAGGCAAGATTTGGGGTGCCGTATTCTGCTCCCCTTCACTCATAAATGGCAGTGGGGCCAATAGAAAGAGCACTGGAAATCAGGTGGTTCCTTTTCTGACTCTGCCCTGGTTCACTGTGCGACCTTACTGGGAAAATATAACTAAAATAAAATCTGCCAACCCAGAAAACTTCTCCCCCAAAGTAGAAAAAAAGACAGTTTCATTATTGAATAAGCATTAAATAAGAATGTGCTAAAGAATAAATCACCCCCTTTTGGATAACCAAGCAGATACAGCCCAGTGATAAACAATATCTCCCAAATAGCGGACTTGACAGCATCATCTGTCACGCATAGGTCATCCTGAATTCATTTGGTAATTGGGGAGACCATCTGTGTTAGCTAATTGGCTTTATCCAAAGGACAACCAAATGGCAGGAGGTAGTTTTGGAGCAAGGCACCCGTGGAAGTCAGGCTCCTGCCTACCCACAGAAATTGGGAGATGGGGTGCTATCTTACAGAGATGGCTGCCCCCGCTGGTAGAGCATGCAACAGTTGATCTTGGGGTCATGAGTTCGAGCCCCACGTTGGGTGTAGAGATTACTTTAAAAAGATGGTTTCCAGGTCCTTGAGAAAGACCCTCATGGGTCACAAAGTGAGGCTTATTTAGCTTTTTTAGAAAGATTTATATAAATTTCAAAGAAAGAAAGAGCTGACAAGTTTTCTAAAATAGATGCTCTAACAAAAGGCAGGCAGGCGAAATTTCTTCCCTTAGTTTCAACAGGGAGCATTAAGCCTCTTATTTTAATTCATATTTGTCAGTGCTGCTTTGTATGCCCCTTCATCTTTCTTGACCTCATTTCCCTCCCACATAGAAAGAGGAGGAGATCCATATCTGTGTTCATAGATGACTTGCCCACTGAATTTGAGAACCACGAACTGTCACAAGGAAAAAGCTACCTGATTCTTGCACTTTTTCATGTCTTTTCTTGAAGTAGACTAAACACACACACACACACACACACCTCTAGCCTTTGAAGGCAGAACATGTCAGGCTCAAGCTTGAGATCCTCACAAACTAAACATGGGACCCCGCGCAAATGATTTTCCTCTTTAATCTCCAATGGCCTCGCCTGGAAATAGAAATGAAGATACTGGTGTCCATAGTTATTGTAAAGATGAGATAGGATGTCAATTTCCTTCCTTTATGAAGGGGGTCACTGCCTTATAATATGCAGTCTCTGCATTCATGGGAATGATAAGCACATCTATGTATTCACCCCGAATCCCGCTTTGAAAGCTAAATCTATCTGCCGGAATGTAATATTCTTTATCAGTGGCTCAGGGCAGTGTTTCACCAAAGTGTGGGACTCACATTACTCAGGATTCCTGTGGTCCAGGTGGGTCATCTGATAACATGGAACCATATGCTGGAGATGTTATTCTCCTTTCCAAAATGTTCAAAATGGCCAAATGTGTTTTAAAAAAAAGTTTTATTTTGATTTAAAATTCATCCCCGAAACTTCTAATGCTACCCTCTCCTTTCAGTAACACCTTTGGTCAGCAACTATATTTTTCTTGAACTTAATGTATTTGTTTAGCTTTACCTCTATTTTTGCATTTTCCTTTTCAAGACAGCTTGTGCTAGATTTTCCTATGATAACAGAAAGGTTCTTTTAAATAAATGTAAGTAAAAAATGAATGAGTTTATTTAAAGAAATATTTAAAATGAAATGAGTGGGTTCCACACAGTTCTGACCAATGAGGACACGCATCAAAGGCAGTAAATACTTCTTAGATTTCAAGGATAGGAAACAGAAACCACAGCCTTAAACTGTCCCAATCCGAGGGAGGGGGGATGAGTATAGGGGAGCACTTGAAACCCTGCCCTGGTGTAAATGTGAATGATTTCTGTGTTGCTGAAGGACTAGGGTCAGTATATAGAAAATTTCGCAGAGGTTCCTGTTAAAGAAATCTGGATGACATTGGGCAAGAGTATTTATCATCCATTCAAACCATGTTTTTGCATCTTTAGACACATTGATACAACTCCAGTGTTCAGAGAAAGGAGATAATGGTTCTGCGGTTTGAGCCTTGCTCACAGCATTTCATAAAATTTGGGTAAACTCAGTTTGAGATGGAATTAACAAAATGAAGCACATCCAGTGGGGAAGTATGAGAAAGATTTTGAAATCTGTATCATGAGAGCTGAGACTGAAGAATCTAAGAAAAAATTTTTCTGGGGTACCTGGGTGGCTCAGTTGGTTAAGCATCGGACTCTTGGTTTTGGCTCTGGTCATGTTCTCCAGTCTGGAGATCAAGCCCCGTGTTGGGCTCCGCGCTCAGTAGAGAGTCTGCTTCCCCTCTCCCTCTGCCCCTTCCCCTGCTCATGTTCCCTCTCTCTCTGAAATAAATAAATCTTAAAATATTTTTTTCTGATGAACAGAGAGCTGGATACTGAAATCCTCTTTGTACATCTGAACATTTTCTCTGGAATAAAGAACCAGCAAGACAAACAAGGATTTGCTAACAAATACTGCTGTCCACTGGTAGAGTCAGCAACCACATTGGGTAGTGAGAGCTCTGTCAGCAGAGGTAATCAAACAGGTCAGGCAGCAGCTGACGAGTGTGCAGTCACAGTTGTGTGCAGTGGTTGGGACACTACCATAAGAGGCCTGGTTGGGGTGTGGTATCTTGGGATGGGGGTTAGAAAGGAGTTAGTATGTGAAAAATACCTGCTAAGTTACAGGCTATTTACCAGTACTTTGGATTATCTGTTTCAGGGTATGAACAGCTTGTAAAACTTACTTTCTGATAAACTTGTTTAATTCTCACCCCCAACAACAAGATCGTCCTATAACGTCGATGCTGCAGAATCATTCCTCTTGTAGAGAACCTTCAAAGCCCGGAAAGAAACCCTGGGCACAGGCCAGTTTGCAAAGTGCAACAGCAGAGATTTGTGTAGGGGAAGATGGGCCCAGAGTATTTTTGGAAGAAATCAGGAGCTTTGCTGGCAGCCAGCTGGTTGTCATTTGTGTTTTCTTGCCTTCCAAAAGCTGAGTCTGGGGGTTCAGGTGAGGAAGGCCTAGCTTCCTGCCTAGAAGAGAGAACAATCTGACACTTGCTAAATGTGGGTCTAACCAGCAGATGGCAGCATCTTCCCAGAGATGCGCCAACCATCGGCCACCAGCTCCAACACCTTGGGATATATATTTAAGGTAAACGCAAGAGGGCACCAGGCTCCCACTGCTGGCTGGAGAGCGGGCTGGTTCAGAGGATCTCCTTGTTTCCATGTTTACACACACACACACACACACACACACACACACACACACACACACACTCTCTCTCTCACCCACCTATGCCTATTCACAAAGAGGGTCCCATGGCTGTCTATGTAGGTATGACTGTCCACGCACACTCAACACGCACACATATGATCCCCAAGCTGAGACAGGCCCAATGAGCTACCAAATCTCAAGGTGCCATTTCTTGTTTACCTACTCTTGTACATTTTGGCAATCACAAGAAGTGTTCTACGTCAAATGCACGTTTCAGGGGTGTGATTTACTAGACTCCAAGGTCAACCAGGTTACCCATGGACAGAGATTGTTTCCAGTAGGAAAGAACAGAAAATAAACAACTAAGACTAGTTGTGTGCTTCTCTGTGTCCAGCATGGTGATCACAGATGTATCTATCAAATGAAATTTTATATATATATAGTATCATATATTAATATGTGTATATTAATATATATATTTTATATACTTTTATATATATTAATATGTATAGCATAATATATAGAGCTTAATTTTGCGAGAGCAGTATCTTCAACCCCCTGTACACTTTAATGTCCCTTCTTAGTCATCTACAATGTCATAAACTACCTAGTGGTAGGAAAGAGATTTCATCCCGAATTTGTCTGCTTCCAAACACTCTCTCCTTTGTACAGCCTCTAACTGCTTCTATAACATGGGGACAACAAGAAATATTCAATCCTCTGAAAGGAATTTGGTGCCATTTGTAATTGTTTTTCATTTTCCAAATAGGATACAGGTGAATTAAACAAAACTTTTGCCAAGTGCTGCATAGAAACTTTTCTACCAAAGGCAACTTCTAAGTTAAATGGAATGTAACGTGGAATTCTGGCTCCGTGTGGATTTGCAGGAGCATTGCAGAATACACAATTTTCTGTAATCACAATCGCACCTGAAAGGCCCAGGAACCATATCAATTGGAAAACAAGGCTAAATGAAAATGCCCGTGCTGGTTCTCTAGAATGTTCATAAATAAAATCAACAGCGTATTCTCAGGTCAAGGTGCAACGAGAATGAACATGACCCGGATGCCTTTTTAGCACACGCTACCACAGGCAGCAAGGCCATCATAATCTGGACCGTGGGTCTCTCCAGTCAAGCTGTATGAGCATGAAGTGGCATTAAGAACAGAATAAAGTTCTCAACAATGAATGTGATAATTTTCCTCTACTCTGCCTTGGTCAGCCCACTCCTGGTGATGCCGAGTTCTCATTGCAACATTTTGGCAAGAGGACAACGGTCAGGAGGAGAGAGACTGGAGGGGCAGGTAAGAAGTACTCCAAGCCAGACATCCCCAGGGCCCTCAGCTGGTTCTTCTACCCTAGGCTGGAGGAGAGACGATTTAAGGAGAGCAGAGCACCTGTATGCAAATATGCATATACGCAGGGGATATGTTTTGGGAGCCCTTGGCGATCAGATGCAGGCCTGGGAACAGAAAGCAGACACAGAGGCAGAGGGTGTCTCCTTTAAGGGAAAACATGGTCGCATATCACTGGCCCACGGTGGCCTGGGTGTGGCCGGCTGAGGGCATCAGTAAATACTTGCTGCACTGATGAGCTACACAAGCACGAATCCTTCCCATGTATGGAAGTGGAAACCAGAGCTGGGAGCACAGTGGTGACAGGCCTTCTGTGTCCTTGCCTTGCTGAGCCTTCGGTCTGATGCGGAACACAGGTGTGGCAACCATGGGGGATGAGATGCACTATCGTGGAAGAACGTGGAGCTCGGGAGCCCATCAGAGAAGCACCTTCACTCCTTCTCAGGGCAGTCGGAGAACAAGTCCCAGAGGAAGGCTAACTTGAGACTTGAATATAGGAGTCAGTTGGGTAATGAATGTGGGAGAAAGAAAATTTTCCCATGGAAATACTCCGTTTTCCTAGACACAGAGGTGCCTACAGTTCCCTATGCATATAAGACTTTCCCCAAACCGTATGAAAAGTGTCTTGCTGTATCATCCCTTATCCTTTGCTGCCTAACAATCACCTCAAAATGTTGTGTCTTACAACCATGACTGTTTATATGCTGATGACTTTGCAGTTTGGGCTGGGCTCAGGCAGGTGGTCTTCCTCCTGGCTTGTCTAGACTCACTCATGGGGCCTGCTGCTGTCCGTTAGCTCAACTGGGAGGAGGGTCCAGATGGTCTCAGATTTCTGGCAGTTGGTGCTAGCATTCTCTGGGGGGCACTTCGGTTCTTCTCCACATGGTTTCACTTTCTCCAGCAGGAAAGACAGGCTTCTTTATATGGTGGTCTCAGGACAGCATTTCAAGAGGGCAAAGGAAGACATTTCAAGGCATCTTGAGGTCTGGGTGGTAGAACTCACATAGTATCACTTCTCCCGGGTTCTAGTAGTCAAAGCAAGTTTGAAGCTAAAGAATGAAGAAATGGTTCCTATTTTTGATGGGACTTCTGTCTACAGCAATCATGCTGAGGAATCCCAAAGCGGGGTCAACTAAAGGTGACTCCAGAGAGCTGAATCTTGAGCTTAAGGACAAATAAGATTTGATTAAGGAGAGCAGAGGAGGACAGAGTACAGAAGGGAGAGAGGTTGGAGAGCCTGAATGGACTGTTTGGAGGAGTTCACTGGGTTTGGCATCAGTTGATCAGGGGAGCAATTGCGGGGAAAGACACAGCAGGAGAAGAACATCATCACATCTGGCAGTGTCCCACAATGCACTGGGTGGCCTGGGAAGTGATCAGTCAATATCGATCCTCTCTGGAGAAGCCAAAGATGATGAAGGATTAGTGTAGGAGTTCAGCAAGAGAACATTTCCCTCAAGAGATTTAGACAGTGAGTTTTGTTTTTCTATAACTGAAGTGTCTTTTCACAGCTGCTGCATAAAGTAGCCTCAGAATTACTTCATTCCCATGGATTTGGTCAAAGCCCTAGTTATTGGCACTTGCTGTGTCCCCTGGTTGGGTCATCTCCGAGAGTCCTGCTTCCTGGTTTTGGTCATGTTACCGCAGCGGGAGTAGAAGACACATGCTGTTTTCTTAGCTGGCTGCAGAAAGCCCACCTGGCTTCATTGTGGAGGCTGCCACCAGTGACTCTGAGGACCATTAGGAAAGCACGTGGACTTCACCTGAGGGGAGAAACCATTTAAGCCAACACCCATCTTGGATTGCCACAGGATTTTTTTTTTCCTCCTGTGGATTTATCTTCAGTTGGTAAGGAGAAGACATTTTATTGCTGAATGGTCTGTGAGAGGAAGAAATGAACAGCCATCAACTTGTTGGCAAAGCCAGGCGAGAGGTGACTTAGATCACCAAAGATCATATGATAGCCAGATGACCAAAGCCCCTGGGGAAGGATAGCAAGTGTTTCCTCACGTTTGGTGACCCTGTGGGTAGGAACAAAGCCTGATTTCAAATTAAAATCTAAACCCTCTGCTTTGAGCAAATCCTTCTGTCATGTTGAGGCAGTCTGGCAACCACTGAGCCTTTATGTGCGGAAGGTCTTTTGAAAATCCAGTGGAGGCACATTCTTGAAGCAATATCAAGTATGACACGTGTCTTCCGCTTCCTAAGCATACCCCTTTGTTCCTTGAAACCCAAGGAGCATCTGGAGAAATACAACCCAAGCATCCAGCCATTCTTAATAGGTATCAGTTGGAATTTACGTCGTTTGGCCAACCTTAATGCTGGCAAACTCCTTTGTTTTGCTTTGGGGAGAAGTGGAGTCTCCTAGAGGTGGCAGGAATAAAGACCCGTGGATTCAATGCGTTTTGTGTTTGATTAGCTCGATTCTGTAAAATGACATACCCCTGAACCTCAGGTTGCCCGTGTTTTGCTAAGATAGGAAGGATTCCCTCCGGGACAGACAGGCCTGGGGCTAATTATGCCGTAGGGTGAATTCATCACTAAATCTTTTTTACTAACAAAGATGAATTACCTCATACATTTTACAAGGCTCTAAAAAATTAGGTGAGTGAATCCAACGTCCAGCCAACACATGAACACAGAGTCAGCAAATGGCAGCCTTCCAGAGAGGTGATTCCTCGTTCGCTTGCATAGACGCAGGTGAGGATGGGTGATGGCCCCTGAGCATAGAGATTACGAGGTCTCTCAGGTACCATGGTCTTTTCTGTGGTCATCGAGGAGGAGGTGTTATCATTACCTCAATTTGCATGTGAGGAAATTGTGTCCAAACACAGTCAGGAGAAGTTGGGTTTTAGAAAGTACGGCGCTTAGCTCCACTTACTTGCTGTGTGACATTTAGCAGACTTTTAAATCTCGCTGAGGCTCAAGTCTCCTCTTTATGATGGGCAGGAAACTACCTACCTCGTAAGCTTGGGACCACAGAGGGGAATTTGTTCACTCTTATGCAGTATATCCCCCTCGAAGTTGTTTATCCAGTGGTTACTCAGCACTTGTCGCTGGGGTCGGACCACCTGTGTTCAAACTCCAGCTCTGCCACCTGCCAAAGGTCATAAATTGGAGAACTAGTTTAGCTTCTCTGGGCCACGTTTCCTTATTGATAAAATGTGAGCGGTAGTAACAGTTGCCCCAGTGGCTTGTTGTGAAGCTTAAAGTTGATGATGGTGGGTAAAGCCAATTATAAGCACCGTGATGATGATGATGATGATGATGATGAGGGACTGTTATCTCTCAGGTGATTTGCCCAGGGTCAAATAGCATGTAAGGTCCTGAGCTAGGGCACAATGCCAGGTCCAACTTAAAGTTTTAAGGTTTTCCATTGTAAGACAGGAACACAGGATTAAGGGCAGAGATGGAAAACAATCTGAAATCCCAAGACCTGGGATTTCTGCGATGATACAAAAGTCTTGAGCAACTTTGAAGAGACAGCAGAAGTGTGGGCAGGTGGGGCTAATGTTTTCCCTCTGGCCAAGACGGGATGGCTCAGGCTGTCATCAGAGATGCTCAGGATGATACTACGTTGCTGGACCTGTATGACCTCTCTAGTCTGTGCATAAACCATCGGTCGTGGGCCTGAGTTACAGACCTGTTGCTTCTGGGTGCGGCCTTCAGCTCTAATACGAGAGCAGGATCTCTTCCATGGTCCTAGGGAAACCATACTCCTCTATTATTCCTCCTTTCATTCCTATGGCTGCTGCTTTTTGGGGAAGTATCTGGGAGTCTTTTAAATCCAGAGTAGTGTCTTATCCTGTATCATTCATTCAATCATTCATTCATCTTCCATGTGCTACTACTTGCCCAAGGTCCACTAGCTGATATATTAAGTTTCCATGTCCTTATCTGTAAAACCGGTAATAAAAGTATCTATTCCTTAGGCTTTTAATCAAGATCATATGACATAATGCAAGCAAAATACTTTGCTATTTTTATTAGTCATTGTCTTACCACTTGCTGATAATTCTCTTGGAAACACATTGGGGATAGAGCAACAAGAAAGGGATTTGGTCCTTTGGCTATTGTCTGAAGGTCTAGTTTCGAGTCCTGATTCTGCGCACCGATGACTAGTGTGACCTAAGGAGAGTCACTTTTTCACTGAGACTCTTTTTTACTCATCTGTAAAATTAGGATATGGGAAAAGGTCAACACTTAAAGGTTGTTTTCCAAGGAACATCCATCTCATGAAATTGTCCTTAGAGTGAAAAGGGCTTCAGTGGATGTATAAGTCTGTGGAAGTTTCTATCTTTCATTCCTCTTCTAGAATGCCTCAGTGCACATAACCATAGTGAGGACCCTGTGTAAGGGAGCCCTGTGGTAAAGAAGCCTGTTCGATTTGGATTCAAGTTTCCTAAGCCATTTGACCACAGAACTTTTCCCCTCCATCACAACAAATCACCCTCCCGTGGATTATTTTTTGGGACATTCTGGACTAGCTGATCTGCTAAGAGCCTTCTCAACTTTGGCAATCTTGTCTCTCTACCAACGTCCTCTACGAGTTCCATGTGCTTTTCTATAGTTTCGACATTAGGTAGAAGTGGAGATGTTTTCCTGTTAATGGGGGTCACATCTGTCAATCCCAAACCATGTGGCACAGGCAACTGACAGGTCTGTATTTACACAGAGCCACATGGGTAAAATACACACCCATCAGTGTATGCACAAAGAAAACAAGAATATGCATAATCTAAAAATGCATTTCGCAACATCCTTATTGCTGCCAAAACTGGTTTTTAGATTTTTCCACTGTTCCCTGGGTAGCCTTTTCTTTCGGAATTGTGTCCCATTTTTCTCACCCAAATGGAAAGAAAAACTTGGAACCAGAAGCCTTTCATTGTCTTCTGAGGAGCGGAGCCAAATGAGAGCAATGGTCTGGAAACCAGAAAGTTTGGATTCTAATTCAGCCTGTGCCATGAACTTGACCTTGATTTGGAGCAAGTCACCTGTCCAATCAAATCCTGCATTTTCCCACCTAGAAAGTGAGGGACTTGAGCTAGCCTGGTCTCTGTAGTCTCTCCCAGCATGAGATGTGGTTTCTTTTATTTTTTTAAGATTTTTTTAATTTTTAATTTTTTATTCGTTTGACAGAGAGAGACACAGCGAGAGAGGGAACACAAGCAGGGGCAGTGGGAGAGGGAGAAGCAGGCCCCCCACTGAGCAGGGAGCCCGATGCGGGGCTCGATCCCAGGACCCTGGGATCATGACCTGAGCCGAAGGCAGACGTTTAATGACTGAGCCACCCATGCACCCCAGAAAGATACTACTTTTTTCCCTTTGCAGATGAGGACTCTGGGATGTGGTTTCTTTTAGATCAATGGCATCCGAAGGCTGCTTTGGACCCTGTAGCCCCATAGGCTGTCCCTGAAGCTCCTCTAGTAACCACCTGATCCTGCATGTTTTCCATTAGCCTCTCTCACCAACAAGTAATGCCAGGGAGGAGAACAACTCAAGCCCATCTGGTTCTTTCAGAAGGAGTTGCACTTCACACCCCCCTGTGCTGATGCCCACGCTGATGTCACCCTCGTTCCTTAGGAAGACGCTCTTTCTGTCTATCGGGACAGCGTGTAGTGTATCCACTGGACCAGTGGCCTGGATTGTAGGGATGTGGGTGGTTTTCTTTCTTTTTTTTTTACATTATAACAAAAGAAATATCATCAACACAAACCCTAATTTCAGTTACATGAAGGATTTTACTTAAATCCACAAAAGCAATGAGAACCAGACCTGGGCTTGCAAGCAGGGCCAGACACAATGGCTTCGATTAAGGCATGGGGATCAGCTTCAGTGTTGAGGTTAAAGACTGTTCTTTCTTTTGTGGCTCTGTCAGATCCTTAGCATCACTTAAACGTAATTGATTCGGGGGAACAGAATGCCATGAATGTGTACATTGGCTTCTGTTTCCCCAAAGTCATGCTTTCAAGGAGCTCAAATTCCCTGAACTATTGAGCACAGAGATCCAGTCCACAGAGAAAGCCTCAAGTATGGGTTCTGAGGTGGTTAGTGGCACCCGTCTCCTTGCTCCGTTGGCAATGTGCTAAGACCTGCTCCAGGCTGGTCCCGATCACCTCAGTAACTCCCTGGGAGGGGAGGCCTTCCTGTACGTCCAGGTAGAGGAGCACCAAACACCTGGGCTCCATCTCTGGGGGTCTTGGTGACTTTATAACTGTGACCTTGGGCCAGGCTTTTAACACCTGTGGGCCCCACTTGGCTTCCTTTTCTGTACAGCAGGGCAGAGAATCCCTGCCCAGAGCCCTTCATGGACTGACTCTGCTGGGGCACCTCTGCCCCCTTCCATGGTTTGCTCTGTCACATCTGTACAACATCTTATCGTTGTCGCACTCTGCCATGCTCTCTGGCATGTCTCCGTCTCAGCAAGGGTCGCTGCCTCTTCTAACAACAACCTGCCTCTTTTGCTGGGTGAATACATACGTGTTCTTCCGGAATCAAGTGTTTCCTCCCCAGGTGGTTGCTCTTGACATTCCAGGCTAGCTGTCGCTGCTCTGTGCTCCTCTCTGACGTCTGTCATAGCCCTTAGGAAACCCAAAGTCCCCACCATCAACGATGCTCACAGACTTGTGACAGATGTGTCCTACTTCCACAACTGCATGTTTCCAGCACCAACCCCCCCCCCCGTGGTGGTTAATGCAATTCCAGGCATATCATGGTTGGTGCATGAAAGTGAAGGATGTATCTTCTTTTTACACACCAGTGGTCCCACTGATGAGCTGAGTGAAGGGGGACAAAATGTCAGTGATGGTCTACTGGATAAGCCAGGATACTGTATGTATGATACCTCATTTAACCTCTGCAAATTCTGATGATGTGTGCAGTAGCAATAGGATGTGAAAGTTGAAGAAATTGAATCTCAGAGTTCAAAAACTTGAACTCTGTTTTTGAACAGATCTAACTGATCTGTTAGATCCTTTGGGGGTGACACTCGGATGGACTTAGTAGTCCAAATGGGTCGTTCTGTGGGAGGGGATGGGGCGGGAGGTCAGAAGCTAAAAGAGGAGGAGGCTGAATTCATCAGGGACATCCTTCAGACTGCAGTGTGGACCTGGCACCTGTCAAAGAAACGGGTGGGGGGTGGGACATGGGCTGTGGCAGTGAGAGTTACGGACCATGATGCAGATTTGATGACACATTGGTCAATTTAGCCGGGAGCTCCAGAGCAAAGATTGCCCTTTAGAGATGTCCCACGTTGAGCAGAAATGGTTGTCCTCCATTTTCCCCACTGCGTGCAGAGCTGAGGTGAGTAATGAAGGTGGTGCCGCTGGAAATTCTAAGCTAACTGGACTCCTTGCCATGTTCAATCTAGATGTCCCAACAGTGTCATGATTTGGAAGTGAGTCAGTCTGACTTTAAGGTCCATTTTCACTACATTACACTTCTGAAACTTATGGGGCCTCCTGTTATGTATCATGAAATAAAGTTTCAAATACCAGTGGATGACCCACATCAGCACAATACCAACATAAATATGACATTCAAGGTTAAGCTCCTATGTAAAACAAGAGACAAGGTGGCCTTCTTGTTCACAATCTTGCTTCCATCCCTCTGTTTTCTCTCTCTCTCTCTCTCTCTCTCTCTCTGGAAACTATGTTTTGGCAGGACCTACAGAGATATACTGAATGATTAAGTTATTAAAAGCCCAGATGATTGAATCTACTGATTAAGCAACTGTGTAGACATCCAAATCACTTAACAGGGCTCTGATGGTCGCCAAGTGTTGTAACCCTGGGCTGGAAAGGCAAGGGATTTATACAAGCTGGACTGCTTCTCATGCTTCCTCTACCAGGGCTCGGTCTGAGCCAAGTCTTGATTAACCATTACCTCATCTCCATCATAGACATCCTGGGACTGCAAACTTCAGACCACCTCCATCCGTGGCCACTTGAGAGCCATCAGAGTGGGATGGCATAGGATCTGTTGCTACATCAACTCTCTGGAGTATTCAGAAAGCCACACATCAATACAAAGCCTCTTCTTTCAATTCACTCTCTTAAAATAGCTGCAAAATAAGATGTTGAGTGGACAGACTGAGAGATATTCAGCTTTCTCTCAAATGATTCTGTTGCTTAATTTGGTAAGGCCATGTCTAAAAAGGGTGGTAAGGGTAAAGTCTCCATTCCTCTACTTCTCAGATCCCAACCTAGAGTTAGTAACTCTGCAGTTATTACTTTATTACTGATCTATGTGAGCACATCTCAAGAGAATGCGCAGACAAGTGACATTAGAATCTTGAACCCTATCCAATCTGTACTGATCTTAAAAGTTCTAGTCCTAAGGCCACCAGTTCTTGACAAGTCTAAAACCCAGTCCAGTAGTCCATTAGAATTATACATACAGTTTTTCAAATCAACCTTTTGATGACTCGCTCAACTAGTGGTGAGTTCCCTATCCCTGGAGATATTCAAGCAGAGGGAACAAGGTCATCTGTCAAGTAGGCTGTGGATGGCGTCTTAAAGAGGGAAGAAGGCAGGAATCCATAAATTCTCTTGCAACTCTGAACAATCATTCTTTAATAAAGGTAGACACAAATAATCCAGTGCAAAAAATTCCCTATAATTCATGCTGAATATCATATCTGCCAACACCTTCCTTCAGCTCGTGCTCTGGTGTCTAGGCGTGTATTTTCTAACTCATCCAGTTGCATCACTTCCTTGCTAAAATCAACAACAATCCACTTTGATAGTTCTCTTTGGTCCGCTCTGACTACAAAACCTTTCCAGTTGGATCTTCCTCTTTCCCTTTGGACTTCATCCCTTATCATCCCCCTCCCCCTTATCTCAGAGAATGACATAAACTTGGATGCCACCTGTCTCAGCAATCTATTGCAGTGTAACAAATTATCCCCAACCATAGTGGCTTGCAACAATAAAGATTTATTTTCTCACAGGAATTTAGAAGTGGTTAGCTGTGTGGTTCAGGTTTGGGGTGTCTCATGAGGTTGCAGGAAAGATGTCAGACAGGTCTCCATTATCTGAAAACTTGGCTGAGCTAGGGAATCTGCTTCTAAAATGGCTCTCACACGGTTCTGGTTGCCATTAGGAGACCTCAGTTCCTCTTCCAGGGCTTTTCTATGAGCTGCTTGAGCGTCATTACAACATGGAGACTGACCACTCCACGGTGTAAATCCAAGAGGGCACAGTACAGAACCCACAGTAGTTTTTATGGCCTTAGCCTTCGAAATCACACACAGTTATTCTGGCAAAAAAAAAAAGGTTGGCTTTTTTTAAGTATTAGAGGGGACCATACAAGAAGGGGGATGAATACCAGGAGGCAGAGGTCATTGGGAGCTTTCTTGGAAGCTTGCTGTTGCACTCCTAACTCTGAACATGCTATTCCTTTTGCCTCTGCTGCCCTTGCCTCTCTTCTACCTGGTCCTCTCCCATCCATCCTTCTAGAATCTTCTGAAATACCACTGCTTTTGTGGAGTGTTGTCTGAATCCATTAAACAGAATCAATAATTTTCTGCTTTTCCACAGCAATCTGTATGTACTTCTGTGTTATCTCATAAAGAAGATGCATTTTATCGGAAGGACTATTTTATCTCTGTACAAAGAGACATATAAGAGAAAGGGCCATATCTTATCTGGCATTTCTAATATTGACTTAAATTTTGGCAAATAACAGGTACTTAAGGAATAGGTCAATGAGTTAATATCATTTCCCTCTTCTCATCAACCTTAACCTACTTTTAGGGGCCAAGATCAATGCCAATGAAGTAAAGAACAAAATAGCACCCAGGATAAAGTAGAAGACCACACGTGTTATTTTTTGTTTAAACACTAAACCTAAGTACACTTGTCATAGGAAACAACTTTCTGTAGGAGAAGGCTGAGGAACAAATGGAAATTATAGCTATTAGAGTAGGAAAAAGCCTTATGTTACATTGCCCACATTTCTCCTTTTGGAAATGGGAAACATCGAAGTTCAATTTTAACACCTGTTTTTTTTTTTTTCATGGAAGGAACTAGAAGAAAATTAGATCACTTGAATAGATTTGGTTTTTATTCTTCTATACCTTTCATAATCCAAAATGTCTAATGTCATCCCCACAAATCTTTCTGGAAGAAAAGCCATATAGATTGAATTCGTTGAATGAGTCAAAAGGGACAGAGAAAGCAGATGTTATTAACTCCACAACATTACAGGAGGCTCAGGCGTCTGGTGGCAGACATAGATAGAGTTCTTTAATAAAAGAAAGAGAAAACTTGGAGGAGACCCCATTCACCTCTGCTCTGGGTTCCAGCATTCTCTGCTCTTAATGCAGAACCCTAACTTCCAGAGTGAGGTGGTTTTTCTCTGGAGAAGGGAAAGTAGATACGGTGGTTCAGACTTGCTAAGTACTGAAGATCAATATTCAACACTAAAACTTGACTTCCTTTTAGGAGTAGGAAATCAAGGCAGTTGGAAAGAGAGAATAATACCCTTTTCAAATGTAGGTTTGAATTTAAGCTTTATTTTTTTTCCTCAGCGTAGATCAAGGCTCACTTACGCCCTTGTCCCAATTCCTTTGTGACCTTCACCATCCAAAAGATACAAGTAGTTCTCCTTTAAGAATTAAGCCATTATCAGTGTGAGTTTTCAGATGTTCTTGGGTGAGGAGAAGGAAAATAAAGCATTTGTGGAACCAGAGAAGTCAAGTGGCCCATTGTACCAGATCCACTAATATAGCATCATAGCAACTCCATAAAAAAAAGTTTTGATTTGAATTTTCCAACAACAAGCTCCCCGAGGACCACTTCCCCCATCCTCATTGTGTCCCATGTCACTGCGGCAACCAATACTCAGCACAGATGTTTTTAATCTTTGCTCGTTGAACCCACCCAGGGCAGATAGACAAATTGCTTGAGCAATTGTACTTTCAGGCAACTTACACAATAGGGCTGAAGTCATTCTTTAGATTTTCAGTGAGAATGGAAACCATCGTAAAAATTATGGAAGATTCAAGGGCTTGGAAGAGCCCTGAAATGACTCATCTACAGTATTGTTGTAATTAAATCACTGGTTCCCAGCCCTGCTGAATATAAGAATAACGTGGGGGACCTTATAGCTCTATCCCAAATCAATGGAACCAGAAACTCTGGAGGTGAGACATGGGCATAAAATTGTTTACTGTCTCTCCAGGTTATTATAATGTACATTTAGGGTTGAGAATCACAATATCCAGTGATGTCCTGGGCTCAAGGGGAATATGAGAATAAATCAGGTTCATCCAAGGAATTAGTGTAGGGCAAAGTCTAAAGCCCAGGTTTTCGGCTTTTCAGTGTGGTCTTCTTTCCAATGCACTTAGTAAGTAATGCGCTTAGTAATGTCTACCTAATCAATTCTGGGAATAGGGACAGCAAATCTTAAGATCTCTTTCATTAAGTAATGAACCTCAGGCAGCCAAGATCCTTGGTCACCAGAATATTGGCTTCCATTAATCACTGTTGAGAACTGGGCTGAATTTATTATTTTTAAGGGACAGCAGAGCTTGTAGAAAGCAAGTCAGGTAAAACCGGGTTCTGGTATCCGCTTCACCATAGACTAGCTGTGCAACTTAGGTTGAATGCATTCAGTCTAGGGCCGTGGTTCTCTATCCTGGTTGTGCGCCAGAATCCCCTCCATGAGCTTAAGAGATTCAAAGCTCTGACTCCACTCCCAAGTATTTGATTACCTGAAACAGACCTGTATTCTAAACCCTGTCACATCAGGTTTTACCGTGTGACCTTAAGGGAATTATTTCCTTTTACAGAAACTCGGTTTCCTTATCCTTAAAGGGAGGAAATGATAACGAGGGATTTGATGTGGGAATTAAGGAGAGAGTACACATAAAGTACCCAGGACAACACCAGGCTCACCACTGGGGCTTAGTAAATATCAGCCCCCTTTTCTCTGTGTAGCAGTAAACGCTTTGGAAAGGAATTGAACGGAGCTGCTGATTATTTGCCTAGTGCGTTTGAAGGCAGTAAAACCAACATCTGAATTATCTGGGTTGATAAGATTATCTACATCACTGCTAAATCTCCCTGCCACTTTGTCCTGGGGATACTGAGACACCTAACTCCCAAACATAATCTTCCATAAAGCAGTCCTTTAGAGGGTAACTCTGAAAGACTCTTTGTGCTAGCAAAACAATACCCAGAGTGTGCCTTCCAGATAGACAATATGGTAAAACAGCATGTTAATCCTCTCCTCACCCCCAAATCCTATTTCACGTCTTCCGGACCTTGCAGAGGGGAGATGGGTGGAAACAATCAATCCATTGAGAATCACAGGCTGACCTCCAATTCAGACCTCTACCTGGGTGAGTAAATTTGGATGCAGAACAAGTGATCTGGCCCCAGCCAAAGGTGGTTTCCTGCTCCCTGAGGCTGGCTGCAGTTCAGTTATGAACTCTGCTAGCAAGACTGCCACTGGAAAGGACGCTAGAAGTGCCCACCCTGTTGCGATTGAATTAATATTCACACAGGAACCAGCTTCCTTCCGCTTGGGGAAGAGGAGTTTGGCTGCTGGCCTTTGCCAGGCTGCCAGATCTCAGTCTTTGGAGGACAACGGCCATGTACATGTGCCAGAAGGCTGGTAGCTGAGGGTCAGGTGGTCTAGTGCCTCAAGAAATGTCAGCCCCACATGAACCTGCTTCTCATGATCACTCCTGAACGAGTGGCATCGTGGTTCAGCGTCGGCTCAGGGTTGAGTGGGGGAATACTGTCCCAGGCACTTGTGGTTTTTTGTGCTTGCGGGCGAAGTGGGGGCCGGCAGTGAGCGCCTGGCCTTGGCAAAAGATATGCAGGTGCTGGCTTTGGGGGTAAAACCACAC
This sequence comes from Eumetopias jubatus, assembly GCF_037043125.1. NCBI lineage: Eukaryota > Metazoa > Chordata > Mammalia > Carnivora > Otariidae > Eumetopias > Eumetopias jubatus. The sequence goes on from NW_028274816.1 coordinate 29,950,122, forward strand.
CACAGACTGGAGTGCAAGAAAATGACGAAGGGTTCCAAGCGTGAATGCACAGAGCACTATATAGCTTCTGCTACGATCATATACCTTTCCTGCTTCACCTTCATCGTGGTGGTCACTTTGTGTTTGTCTGTGAGCTGACTTGATTAATGGCGCTCCCCATGCATGGATCACCAGCCCAGTGTTGGCAGAACCTTGTTTCTCCTCAACCGTGTAGCCTCCAGCGCAGTGGAGCTAACTTTCATTGAATAAGTGATTATAAAGTCCTGTTCCTAGATGAAGAAATCAGGCTTAACGAGATGAAGCAGCACTGCTGCTGACCAGGTAGGTTCTTTGAGGGTACCCAGGATATGGACTTGAGGTTCCTGTGGTTGCAACTTCCTGGCTGTTAATAGGGTTTCTGTGAATCTAATTCCCTTGTATGAAATGTCTGTGAGCCTCGGTTCATATGCAAAATTAGGAGAGTTAATGATTTATTTCACATGTTGTTTTAAGATTCAGACAACTACAGGGATTCAGATTCATACAGGGAAAGTCCCTTGCACATGGCAGATGCGCATTAATGTCAGCCATCATGACGTCACCATCGCTTCTCCATTCTCTTCCCATTCCTATGGCCCATCTTTGGGAACTCTGGTGTTGTACTACATTGTTGTTACTGGTTTTCCAAGTAGGTCCTAGGAAAATTTTACGGAAAGAAAGAAAACATTTAAATTTCATCAGATGATTCTTAATGCAGGTTTAAAAAAAAAATCCCTTTCCGAGAACCCACCAGATACTAAAGACTACTGTGTCCAAAATACCTTCCTCTAGGTATGCCTCTTTTTAATGGGTGGGGTAGAGGGAAGGGAGTGGTAGTAAATTAGTTTTTCCTTCCCTCTACCCTCTCCAGCCCCAACCTTAGAGCAAATAGTTTTTTCCCTTGGGAGGGAGGTTGTTACAAATGCCAGATGGAATGGCTCCTGCCATACTCTTGAAGAGCAGGTTGAATGAGAAAGGTATCGGGCCAGTGGAAGGGCCCGAGTCTCCTGTTTTCTGCAGCTAGAATTCAGAACTTCAGAAGTGTTTCCAGCAGAAACAGGTGTGCTCCTGACAAGGTCCTTATCCTCCAGTGACATCATAATAAAAATGAAGGGTTTACTTCCAACCTGGTTTATTTCCTCCTGTGATCCAGTCAGGGGCAGGAGGATTTAATTATCATTGCTTCAACTGTTCTATTGTTCTTTGTTTCTTAACTGAACAAACATAGTAAATCAAACTACTCTTCTCACTGGGCATATATGGACGTTTAAAGCCTATCTATTCATGACATCATTTGAGTCAAAAAACATGCTCACTATCTGCACCTTAAACATTGAAACTGTGAATGTTTCTCATTTCAAAAGAGTATAGGGAATCAATTTAGAAAACTTTTACGCTAACATTAAGGTTGTCTTTTGCATCTCAGTCATCAAATTAAATAACCACAAACAAGAACTTTGAACTTTAGAAACAATCTCATAGTGTTTTTTTCCAGCCTCACAAAAATTCTCTTTCATAGAAGATTTCAATTGTTTTGAAAAATGCTCCTCGATTTTCTGAATCCCTTACTAGACTCTACGTTTGAAGAGGCAGAGAGTATGTCTGTCTTGTTTCCCTGTGTATCATCCATTCAAGAAAGTCTAGGTAGCAGTGATATTATAGTGAACAAGACCAAAAAAATTCCCCTGCCTTTGTGGACCTTTCATTCTAATTGCTTCTTCAGTACCAAGGACAATGGTTGAAAATTATCATTCTATGGTTATTTGTTGAGTGAAATAGTAAATGGGTGAATAGAGTTGCCCCTTCTGTAATAAAAACTTCTTTGGGGCTCTATGTTGCCCCAAGTGAACATACCCTACTGGGGTGCATACACTGCAGGAAGAATTGATGCTACACAGAAAAACTCCTTTGTGACTATAAGAGTGAGCATAGACAGTCAGTTTAAGCAGATTTTTTTTACTGAAGTGTAGTTGACATTAGTTTCAGGTGTAACAACATAGTGATTCAACATTTATATACATTATGAAGTGATCACCATGGTAAATCTAGCTACTATGTGTCACCATACAAACTTGTTACAATATTATTAACTATATCCCCTATGCTGTGTATATTATATCCCTGTGGCTTATTTATTTTGTAACAGAAATTTTGTTAACTTTTAATCCTCTTTCCTTGTTTCACTTGTCCCACAACCTCCCTCCCCTCTGGCAACCACCAGATTGTTCCCTGTATCTGTGAGTCTGCTTCTGTTTGGTTTGGTTTGGTTGTTTTGGCTTTTAGATTCTGCATTTAAGTGAAATCATATGGTATTTGGCTTCCTCTGTCTGACTTATTTTGCTTAGCCTAATACCCCTTAGGTCTATCCATGGTGTCCCAAATGGCAAGATTTCATTTTTTTTTATAGCTGAGTAATATTCCATTGTGTGTGTATATATTTGACAATATATATATTATGTATTATGTACATATGTACACACACATATACCCCTTTATCCATGTAGCTTTCTACTGACACATTGCTCCTCTATCTTGGCTATTGCAAATAATGCTGCAATGAACATACAGGTGCATATATCTTTTTGTTAGTGTTTTCAGTTACTTTGGATAAATACCTGGAAGTGGACTTGTTGGATCATATGACAGTTCTAGATTTAATTTTTTGAGGAACCTCTATACTGTTTTCCATAAAGGCTGCACCAGTCTATATTCCCGCCAACGGTACATGAGTGTTCTCTTCTCCACATCCTCGCCAACACTTGTTATTTCTTGTCTTTTTGATATTAGCCATTCTCATGGGTGTGATGTGATTTCTCTTGGTGGTTTTAATTTGCATTTTCCCAGTGATTAGTGATATTGAGCATCTTTTCATGTGTCTGTTGGCCATCCAGATGCCTTCTTTGGAAAAATGTCTACTTGGCTCCTCTGTCCATTTTGTAATCAGAGTATTTGTATTTTTGATATTGAGTTGTGTGAGCTTTTTAAAATATATTTTGGAGGGGCGCCTGGGTGGCTCAGTTGGTTAAGCAACTGCCTTCAGCTCAGGTCATGATCCTGGAGTCCTGGGATCGAGTCCCGCATCAGGCTCCCTGCTCAGCAGGGAGTCTGCTTCTCCCTCTGACCCTCCCCCCCCCTCATGCTCTCTCTCTCTATCTCATTCTCTCTCTCAAATAAATAAATTAAATTCTTTAAAAAAATAAAAAAATAAAATATATTTTGGAAATTAACCCCTTATCAGTTAGATCATTTACAAATATCTTCTCTTATTCAGTGGGTTGCCTTTTTGTTTTGTTGATGGTTTCCCCCACTGTGCAAAATCATTTTTTTAGGAAGACTGAGATTTAGTGATTTTTATTGAAACTGAGAAACATGAAATAAACATTAAAATCCTAAAGTACTGTGCAAAAACTTTCTAATTTGACATAGGTCCATTTGTTTATTTTTGCTTCTGTTGCCCTTGCCTGAGACAGATCCAAAAAAATACTGCTAAGACCAATGTCAAATTGCTAATGCCAGGGTTCTTTTCTAGGAGTTTTATGGTTTCTGGTCTGACATTTAAGTCTTTAATCCATTTTGCGTTTATTTTTGTGTCTGCTGTAAGATATTCGTCTGTTTTCATTCTTTTGCATGTAGCTGTTCAGTTTTTCCAATACCATTTGTTGAGGAGATGGTCTTCTCCCCCATTGTATGTTCTTGCCTGCATTGCCAAGGAATAATTGAGTATGGAAGTGTGGGTTTATTTCTGGGTATTTTCTTCTTCTTGATGAAGTTGTAAATGGGATTGCTTTCTTAATTTCTCTTTCTGATAGTTCACTGTAGCGTATAGAAATACAACAGATTTATGCATATGAATTTTGTATTCTTCAATTTTCTGAATTCATTTATTTGAATAGTTTTTTGGTGGAGTCTTTAGGGTTTTCTATAAATAGTATCATGTCAATTGCAGAAAGTGACAGTTTTACTTCTTTTTCAATTTGGATGCTTTTTATTTCTTTCTTTTGTCTGAGTGCTGGGGCTAGGATTTCCAATACTATGTTGAATAAAAGTGGTGAGAGTGGGCATCCTGGTCTTCTTCCTGATCTTAGAGGAAAAGCTTTCAATTTTTTACCATTGAGTATGATGTCAGCTGTGGCCTTTTGTTGAGATATATAACCTCTGTACCCACTTTGTTGAGAGTTCTTATCATAAGTAGATGTTGAATTTTATTAAATGCTTTTTCTGTATCTATTGAGATGATCATATGATTTTTGTTCCTTTTGTCATTGTTGTTAATGTGGTCTACCATGTTGATTGATTTGTGGATATTGAAGCATTCTTGCATCCCTGGAATACATCCCACTTAAGCATGGTATATGATTGTTTTTGTTGTTGAATTTGGTTTGCTAAAATTTTGTTGAGGATTTTTGCATCTATGTTCATCAAGAATATTGATCTTTAATATTATTTTTTGTGGTGTCTTTATCTGGTTTTTGGCCCCATGGAATGAGTTTCGAAGCATTCCTTCCTCTTCAATTCTTTGGAATAGTTTGAGAAAGATAGGCATTAACTTATCTTTAAATGTTTGGTAGAATTCACCTGTGAAGTTATCTGAACTTGGACTTTTGTTTGTTGGGAGCTTTTAAATTCCTGATTCAATTTCATTACTAGCAATTGGTCTCTTCAGATTTTGTTCCTTCCTGATTCAGTCTTGGAAAATTGTGTTTCTAGGAATTTATCCATTTCTTCTAGGTTGTCCTCTCTGTTGTCATATCATTGTTCTTTGTAGTCTCTTATGATCCTTTGTACCAGTTGTAACTTCTCCTTCATTTCTGATTTTATTTGGGCCTTCTTTTTTTTTTTTTCTTGATGAATCTGGCTAAAGGTGAATCAGTTTTGTTTATCTTTTCAAAGAAACAGTTCTTAATTTCATTGATTTTTTTTTTTTAGTCTTTATTTCATTGGGATCTTTATTATTTCCTCCCTTCTACTAACTTTGGGCTTTATTCTTCTTTTTCTAGTTCCTTTAAGTTAGATTGTTTGAGATTTTTTTGTTTGTTTCCTGAGGTACATCTGTATCACTATAAACTTCCCTCTTAGAACTGCTTTTGCTGTGCCTCATAGATTATGAACTGTTGTATTTCCATGGACTGTTGTATTTCCATTTTTATTTGTCTCAGGTATTTTGTGATTTCCTATTTGATTTTTTTATCAACCCATTGGGCGTTTAGTAGCATGCTGTTTAGCCTCCATGTGTTTCTGTTTTATTTTTCCCAGTTTTCTTCTTATAATTGATTTCTGGTTTCATATCATTGTGGTTGGAAAAGATGCTTGGTATGATTTTAATCTTCTTCAATTTATTGAGACATGTTTTGTGGCCTAACATATGATCTGTCCTGGAGAATGTTCCATATGTACTTGAAAAGAATGTGTATTCTGCTGTTTTTGATGGAATGCTCTGTATATATCTATTAAGTCCATCTGGTCAAATGTGTCATTTTAGGCCAAGGCCTTATTGACTTTCTTATCATTGATAAGTGGGGTGTTAAAGGCCTGTACTATTATTGTACTACTGTCAATTTCTCCCTTTACTTATGCTAATATTTGCTTTATGTATTTGGGTGCTCCGTGTTGGGTGTATTGATATTTACAAGTATTATTATTGGATTGGTTCCTTTATCATTATGTAATTCCCTTGTTTCTTGTTACAGTTTTAGTTTTAAAGTCTGTTTTGTCTAATATAACTATTGCTACCCCAGTTTTTTTTCATTTCCATTTGTGTGGAGTATCTTTTTCCATCTTTTCACTTTCAGTTTGTATGCGTCTTTGGATCCAAAGTGAGTTTCTTGTAGGCAGCACATAGATATTGTCCATTCAGCACCCTATGTCTTTTGGTTGGAGCATTGAGTCCATTTACATTGAAAATAATTATTGACAGATTAAGTACTTACTGCCATTTTGTTGATTTTTTGTTTGTTTTGGTAGTTCTTCTTTGCTTCTTTCTTCTTGTCTTGCTCTCTTCCCTTGTGATTTGGTCACTTTCCTTAGTGTTTTTATTCCTTTCTCTTTATTTTTTGTATGCCTATTGTAAGGTATTTGGTTTGTGGTTACCATGAGGTTCATGTATAGTCTGTTTTAAGTTGATGGTCGCTGAAGTTCAAATGCATTCTCAAAGCACTACATTTTTGCACACTCCTCTCTGTTTTATGTTTTTGTTGTCCTATTTCAGATCTCATTATTTTGTGTATCATTTGACTATTTATTGTAGTTCTATGTGATTTTACAACTTTTGTCTTTTACCCTTCATACTAGCTGTATAGGTGGTTGATCCACTGCCTTTACTATATACTTACTTTTACCAGTGAGATTTTTTTCTTTCATAATTATTTCTAGTTATGGCCATTTATTTTCAGTTTAAAGATGTGCCTTTAACACTTCTTGTTAGGCTAGTTTGGTGGTGATGAACTCCTGTAACATTTGCTTGTCTGGGACATTCCTTATCTCTTCTTCACATCTGAGTGATGACCTTCCTTGTAGAATATTATTGGTTTTAAGTTTTTTTCCTTTCAGCACTTGGAATATATTATGGTACTCCCTTCTGGCTCATAAATTTTCAGCTGAACAATCAGCTGATAGTCTTATGGGGGTTCCCTTGTATGTATCTAGTGTTTTTCTCTTGCTGCTTTGAAGATTCTCTATCTTTAACTGTTGATGCTTCGGTTATAATGTGTCTCGTTGTGAGTCTCTTTGAGTCATCTTATTTGGGACTCTCTGTGGTTCCTGGACTTGAGTGTCTGTTTCTTTTGCCAAGTAAAAGATGTTTGCAGCTATTATTTCTTCAAATAAATTTTGTGTCCCTTTCTCCCTGCCCCTTTTGGAACCCCTATAATGCAAACATTAGCTTGCTTGATGTTATTCCAGATCTCCTTAAACTATACTCCTTTAAAAAAGTTCTCTTTCTTTTTGCTATTCCGATTGAGCGATATCACTACCTTGTCCTCAAGATCGCTGATCCGTTCTTCTGCATCATCTAATTTACTGTTCATTCCCTCTATGTATTTTTCATGTCAGTTATAGTATTCTTCAGCTCTGATTGGTTCTTTTTTCCATTTTTCCATTTCTCACTGTGTTCATCTCTTCTTCTCTCAAGTTCAGTGAGCATCTTTATGACCATTACTTTGAACTCTTGATTTGGTAAATTGCTCATCTCACATTTCATGTAGCTTTTTTCCCGGAGGTTCTGTCTTGTTCTTTCATTTGGAACATATTCCTCTGTCTCCTCATTTCGCCTAGCTGTCTGTGTTTTTCTATGTATTGGGTTGATCAATTCCATCTCCCAGTCTTGAAGGAGTGGCTTTATGTAGAAGGTGTCCTGTGGGGCCCAGTAGCCCAGTACCCCCCTTTGACATTTGAGCCAGGTGTGTCCCCTGTGCATGCTCATGTACCCTCCCATTGTGGTTGGCCCATGACTGATACAGACTCCCTGGTGTATGGGGTTGTCCCCCAGTGTGGCTGTCTGTGAGGCCTGGACTTGACTGAGCAAGGTTGGCTGCCTGGGATGGGGGCTGCATGATGGGGGAACATCAGTGCCGGCTGAGGCTGCCCACTGGGGGGGGGGGGCGGTGCAGGGGGGCCATTTGGGAGGGGCTCAGGGCTAGCTGAGGTTGCCTGCTGGGTAGGGTGTGGTGGGGGCTGCCAGGGAGTGGTGCCATGTGGGGCAGGCCAGTTGGGCAGGGCAAGTGGTGCTAGCACAGCAGATGGAGATTGTCAGAACTGGGCCCAGCTAGACAGATGGGGAATGAACAAAACGCAGTGCCTACAGGCACTTCTGTCCCTGGTGAACATTCCAACAGGTCCCTCTGGCACATGCCCTAAAATTAGCCAGTGATGCTCCTTCACGTGTAACACAAGTGCTTTTCAAACTGCTGCCTCTGCCCTGGAACCGGGAGTGAGACTGGGGAGATGCCCTTTGAGAGCAGTGTGCCCGCTGGCTCTCCCTCACATAAGCCCTGCAGGTTTTTTTTTTTTTTTTTAAAGATTTTATCTATCTATTTGGCAGAGAGATACAGAGAGAGAACAAGTAGGCAGAGAGGCAGGCAGAGGGAAAGGGAGAAGCAGGCTCCCTGCCGAGCAGGGAGCCCAACGCGGGGCTCTATCCCAGGACCCTGGGATTATGACCTGAGCCGAAGGCAGCCGCTTAACCGACTGAGCCACCCAGGCGCCCCTGCCCTGCTGGTTTTCAAAGCAGACGGAGTGGGGGCTCGTCTTCCCTGTATAGGTTCCCTGGGCTTGGGAGCCTGATGTGGGGCTCGGATCCCTGGTTCCTTAGGGAGGGCCGCTGCTGTTGTGATATATCCCTCCTGCTGTAGTCTGCCGTGCCAGGGGCATGTGTACTGACCAGACCAGGTCTCTGCCCTCCCTGCCCGTCTTTATATTGATCAACTGTTCTACTGGTCTTCACTTTGTTCTCAGAGACATTTATACTGTATGTAGCTAAGAGTTTTGGTGTGTCTGAAAGAGGAGGTGAGCTCAGGATCTTTCTACTCTGCCATCTTGATCCCACATTGCACATATATATTTTTTTAATTCAAACAGCTTTGTTGAGATGTAATTTATGTGCCATAAAATCTTCCCATTTAAAGTGTCTAGTGGTTTTTAGTACATTTGCAGAGTCTGTGGCCTTCAACCTTGTTCTTAATTCCAGGCTCAAAGCAAAGCAATAGCTCGGTTCCCTGGGAGACCAGGCTGTTGGAAAGGGAAAGGGTCAGATGTTTTTTTTTAAATTGGTACTTTCATGAGGTCACCTTTGCTCTATGTAGAGGAAATATGACAACATTTGTTAAACTTTTTATGGTACCAGAGTACGTATTTCTTTTGGGGGAGGGGAATTTAAGTTAATACCATAGATAGCACATGAAGTCAGTGATGTTTCTTATTAGGTTTCTATTTGAAACTTACTATTCATTAAAATTGTCCTGAAGTGCAGTAAAAGTGTTTGCCTATCAAGTAAAAAAAAAAAAAAAAAATCAGTAAATATTTTATAATCCAGTGAAAAGTATACCTGCATGAAAATGATTACAACTGGTCTTACACCTAGACTTACCATTAACTCACTGTGTAATTTTAGGAAGGGCCCTCAAATATTTCTGTCTATATCTGTGAGGGAGAGAGAGTGAAATAACAAAATCCTCTTCCATTTCTTAATTTCTTTTTTTTAAAAGATTTTATTTATTAGAGAGATCACGGTCAGGGGGGAGGGGTAGAGGGAGAAGCAGACTCCCCACTGAACAGGGAGCCTGAAGTGGGACTCGATCCCAGGATCCCGGTATCATGACCTGAGCCGAAGGCAGACGCTTAACGAACTGAGCCACCCAGGTGTCCCATTTCTTAATTTCTATACAATAATTTGCAAATGGGCCACTCTCTGCTTAATGCTATAATTTTGTGACTTTACTATTTTTGAAGGGGAAAAGAAGTCTGCAGTCTGCATGATCCTCACTTGCATATGTGATCTTATCATATCATATGTGAGAATAATCCAAGCCGAAAAACACGTTATCAAATATTGACTGGAGTGAATGTAACAGTGAAGAATTAAAAAACAAAAAATCTCAGGACTGTATGACCGTGGACCATTGCTCGATTGCATGGATCGGCATCCCAAATTTTCAAATCCCAGTCCCTTGGGGTCAGGAACAAGATCTGTTTCAGTGTTTGGATCTCACAGGTGCTCTGTAAATGCTGGTCGAAAGAACGAATGTATTTTGGATAGCAAGAATGCAGAAAAAAAATGTTAGTGTAGGCAGAGCTCATGAAAGGCTGATTGTGACTCTGTGTGTCAGAGAGACTTTTAGCATGAAAGCAAATGCTAACATCTAAGAGAATGTGAAACGTTTGCCCCCTCCACAGACCTATCTGCAAGTAATAAAAGCCCTAGACAATGTGGGCATCTTAACAAAGGGGAAAAATTGCTGAGTACAATAACAATTAGGCCTTCATTGGTTTAGGACCATGCAGATACATAAATAGACATGTTCATTTTAAGTATCTGGGGCCAATATATATATTTTTTTAAAAAAACCCTGTAAATTAATGAAATGAGCCACCGAATGAGAAAAATCAGAGTTCCAGAACAGCACAATTGTAGGGAACATGAAATTACCTTGTTTATACTTTAGTGTGGCCAAAAGCATCATTGTAGCTGCTCTTCCCTATCTTTTCAAAGCCTTTGTTTCTTTTTCTTCTGTTGTACAAAAGCTTGAAGTTACAATTTTCATTCTCTCCAGTCAACCACTGCATTTCTGGCGATTTGTAAGCAAGTGACAGTTGGCCCGATTCATAAAAGTGATTAATTCACCTCCTGGCACCCAGTGTCCCGGCAGGAAATCGGAAGGAAGCCTTTATTCTGCCTTGACTCTGGATCTCAGGAGCACAAATGTTTTTTTGTTTTGTTTTGGTTTTTTTCCATGTACTGTGGGTTTCTCAATGTACACACAAGGCCCTGGAGTAATTTGCCAAAAGACACTTTCCGATGGGGATTTCATTGGCTTCTCTATTGAAGGCCCTTTCTTTAAAAAAAATAAATAAATAAAAAATAAAATAAAAAAAACACCACTGTATACTAATTCTTGCATGTGGGTGCTTGACTGAGAGAAATGGCCAATTTCCCTCAAACATTTCCATTGCCTGCCCACCAAACCCTGCTGTCGGCTACTGGCATGGCTGGGAGTAAGAAACCGAGACAGAGATGGCCCAGGGCATTGGTCCTTGCCTGTGAGTCCTCTTCCTGACGCATTATTGCGACAGCCCCAAGAGTGTCCCAGGTGCATTCCATATGGAGGATGAGAACAGGCAAACCCCCCATTATTACTGGCTGAGTTTGGTTCAGACCCCAGCAGAGCTGTACCAGAGGGCCTGGTGCCAAGGGAACTCCTTCCCCTACACAAGGAAGACAGACTCGAGGTACTTGATTTGCCCTAGACCAGTGGTCCCAAAACTAGCTTTTCCTCTGAGAAACTTGAATGCCTTTTAAACTCTAAGTTCCCAAGCCCTACTCCCAGAATTAATTACATTTCTGGAGTGGGGCCTAGGAATGTATAAAATATCCTTAAGTGATTGTTCATGCAGCTAATTATTTAGAAACTGTTGTCCCAAGACTTACTCTAGACCCAACCTGGCTTTCAAAAGCGATGGGGCAGGGTAGAGAGAACCTTCTTTCCAAGGAAGGGGAGATACTGAGCCCCACGATAGATGGAATGAGTCTGCAGGAACAGAGGAGGAGCATGCAGAGGAACAGAAGAGCTGGCTTGGCCTTCTGACAAGAGGGGGCTGCCTGGTCCTTCCTGTGCTCCAGCCACATAAAAGGAGAGACAGGAGGGGAGTCAGAGGGAGAGACATGTCTGGGCCTTGTCTCCAGCACGAACAGCCTCTGGTCCTGGTTAACCTTCAAAGACCATCGCTCAAGGGCTCTGATGGTTAACTTTATACAGTGCCACTCTGTACTGAGCACTTGGTTTAGAAAGTCCATGAGCAGTAAGATGGAGGGGTAAGGAGCACCAAATGCTCATCTGGTGTTTTCTGACATGTGGTAAGGGCATTGCGGTGCAATGCAAGGTGGTATCAGGTGATGTCCTAACTTGTATGGGGCAGAGACAACCTGAAAGGGGAGGCCAAGGCGATGCAAGGAAGAAGGCAAGAGGGGTGGAAAGAAACAGGGGGCTTGGGGAGACATGGCCTCTAGGGTTTCCTTTTCCTAGACATTAGTGCCTCTTTCTCATCCCAGTTAGGATGCAAGGAACGATTTTCAACCTCTTTATCCCTTAAAACAACTAACAATTATATAAATCACTTCTTGTTGCTAAATGACCTGATTGTGAACTCAACTCTGCCCCTCACTAAACATAATTTAGGTAAACAACCATTCCTGGGACGAATAACTTCATAATGTTCGACCAGGACGGTGGTTGTGTGCAGGGGTAAGGCAGTTAGCCATTACTTGGCAGAAACAAATAACTGAACACATTCAGAAAAACATATTCTGGATATTGCTCCTGATGGTTTCTCAGTACACGGCGATTTGAACCAAAGTCACTTATACCATGATTCTCAGTGTCTATCCAGAAAAGTACAATTAAATAGACACAATTTTCCTTTTCTATGCACAAATGTAACTTAGCACTAAGGATAAAAATCTTACGAGAAAATTCCATCTTGATCTTAAGCTTAGTCATGCAAAACTGAATATTCCTGAGGAGCTCTGAACAGCAACCCTATTCTCGCTGGGGAATTTTTTTCCAGCTAGGAATTCTGTAAATCGATTATAGTGACTATTTTCAACTAAAATGAACAATTTAAATATTTATATTATTTATGGAGCTCACTTTTATGGCTACCTTGGATGAAAAATGTGATCTCTCAGAATTCCAGAGTCCTCACCTGCAAAGGGAAAAAAATAGTATCTTTCTGGGGTGCCTGGGTGGCTCACTCGGTTAAGCGTCTGCCTTCGGCTCAGGTCATGATCTCAGGGTCATGGGATCCAGTTCCGCATCGGGCTCCCTGCTCAGTGGAGAGCCTGCTTCTCCCTCTCCCTGCTGCTCTGCCTACTTGCGCGCTCTCTCTCTCTCTGTGTCAAATAAATGAAATCTTAAAAAAAAAAAAGTATCTTTCTAACTAGAGTCTTGAGAGGATTAAAAGAAGTAACATACATGAAGAACTTGGCACCGTCTCTGGCACCCATTAAACACCAAACACTAAATATATGATGGCTGTCATTAACATTTTATCACCAAAAGGCACACGGATACCTTCTCTTCTGCTATTTTTTGTGCCATCTATTCTATTTTTCATTCTTAACCAGTATTTTTTTTGCCAAATAGCAATTCATATAAAAATCCTCTTAAATATATTTTAAAGACCTGCTTGCATAAATGATCCACATATATACACACGCGCACACACACACATATAGGACATATTCATGTACATATATATAAGCACATGTGGAGGGGAAAATATTATATATTCAGGTCAACTGGACTGACTTTGCCCAGATTGTTTTTATTCTCTACTGGTCTGAGGATTCCAAATTTTGAAAACCTGAAACAATTGCTTTTTAATTTGTTTTTTCTTCCTTTTCTCCCTCCCCTCTTCCTTTTTGCAAAAGGATGTCACCAGAATGCCATTCAAATGGAAAAAATAAAGGAGAAAGCCAGCGACGCTTATGGTAGGTTTATCTAACTTGGATGATTTCCATAAATGTTGACAAAGCATTAGAGCAGGAAAAAATAACTCTGTATCTCTCTAAGATGCTAAATACATCCTCCATCTCACCCCGACTTTTGGTGGTTTCTAATTTTCTCAGACACAAGCCAGAAAAATCAATTAATGAGTATTTTATCTTCCCAACTTTTCATTGAGAAAGTACTGAGATTCCTAATCAACATTTATACAGTTAAATGATCTTGGAAGTAACTGACCTCTACCTTATTCAAGAACTTAACAAATTTCAAAGATAAAGAAACAGAACACTTTATTATAAAACTTATAAAATAATTAAATATTACACATATATTTTGACTTTTCTCTATAACCCATTGTTTTATTCAACATTTTTCCTCAGAATTAATATCACTTACAGAAGCAAGTGAGAACACATAATAGGCTATTAATAAATTAATTTTTCCATAAAATAATAAAATGATCATTATATAAAGAAACAAATAACTTGCAATTTTTCAGAGGGCAAAGGGGTGGGTGATGTGGAGCTGTGTTTCTGATGACAAAATGGCCACTACTCTAGGCCAAGCCAAATGGATTGAGAGACTATTCTAATCATTATTTCTCTGAGATTCAAGAATGCATGATTTTAATTAGAATGGGAACAAAGGATGCTCTAAATTTAACAAACCACTGTCTAGTTGGTTGTGCTGAGCTGGCAAATCCCTGTTTGAATTGAGACTTTATAAAGCAGTAAAATTGGGTTACATTCATCAAAGAAATTGAGGACTAGAGTAGAATTACATAAATATGCCCTTTTTAACCACATCTCAAAAAATTACAGAAGGACTCAGTCTTGTAAGTTACTTTGGTTTTGGCAAAATAGTGTGGTATTTTCCAATTGAGAACAATTTTAAGCTCATTAGTGCCTATCAACAGCTGGCTTCTGATGACTGAAAATATCATCTGAAAGATTATAAAATATTCTTATTCATCAAAGGATCTTGGCTTATGATATATTAATATTAGCAAGATGGGTTTTTCTATTGCCACTGTTTCTTTCTTGTTAACTAAATCTTAGGGAAAATTTAAACATGACAGTTGGTAGGGAAAAAAACCACAAGTGGTCTTTAACTTTCCAAGCAGCTCTGACAGTATGTAGGGAGCCTTATAAATGATGGTCTACTCTCTTTCAAAACACTGCTATTTTGCTATTTAGCTCCTCCTAGATTTTTTACCAGAAATGAACATCTCACCAGTTCTGACTCCCAAAGAGCAGACTAGAGGCTCCCGTGGACTTGTTCAGTTAGCACCAAAAGTTACAAGGTTGATGTACTGTGTAGGACATCAACATTTGCCTTTTATGTGAGTTTGTGGGCTTTTATTTTGAGTCTGAGTTTCAATTAAATGCAGATCTCAAATAGTCCATGTTGCCCTGTTTTCAGAATATTCCTCGGAATACTTTTCAAGTTGTGAATTTTAGTCTTGGAGACTCTCTAGAAGCAGAATATACTCTAAACAAAATAATGAAAACAACACACGCACACTAGATAAACATAACATGAAGCTTGCTAGTCCAGCAGCAAGCACAGTTATGAGCACCATTTGGCTTCCTGGGTAACTGCTACTCTGGGCTGTCCACAGTGTCAGGCACACTGGGAGCTCCAAGTAACAGACAGGCAATGGGTTCCATCCATATTTGATGGCTCCAAGGCTCCGTCTTTGACCCGAAGTCTTCAAGGACCTTTTTGACACAGATGTCTTTGCCATGGAACCCTTGAAGTTCAAAGGGGGGAGTCTCTCCCAACATTGACCAGATTCTCACTTTGTCAAAATGAAAATGTGATGTCTGTCAGTGTGATTCATCACTTCTTTCGTTGTAACAGTGCAAATCAAAGTTATTTTGTCTTTTCTTTTGGAAGTCCATTTTGTGCTCGCTTCCCATTTTCAAGTGCTTCGGAGTACCATGTGCTTTGGGGAAGTGGATAAGGGAGCCTGTCTGTCCTCGAGAGCCAGCTCCACAGATTCTGCTGCAGTGCATGGCGGGTCTGCAGGGTTTAGCTTTCAGTGTGAATCATCGCTGGTCTCTCCAGAGGCAAGAGGGAACAGCCTGGCCCTCGGGTGTTGGGGAGGGTGTCTAGATCAGCTCTTCCTCGTGCATGACTTGCAGCACTGTTGACCATAAAATTTGTGGTTGCAGACACCATGTTGAGGAACTAGGTGACACCAGCTGAAGAAATCTACACAGGATGGATCCTCTGCAGTGAGAGAAAAAATATTTCACCCCTTAGGAGGAAGCTTAGCCTTTTTCTTAAGGTGAGAGCCTCCGGGTCAAAGACCTTGGATGCACCTGCCTTGTGCCTCTGAGTTGTTCTGCTCCTTACACACTAGGACTTTGTTGGGAGGGTTGGGGATGCAGGATTAAGACATCAAAAGGGATTAAGATCCTTAGCTAAATGTTAAAGGGAGGGGGGAAAGTGGATGTTAAAAGAAAATGTCAGATCCAGCCAGAGATTCATGTCTGATCCTCCCAATAGCCTGGGAGCCACCATCTTGCTTCCCTAGCATAGCATGCGAGGAATCCCGTGGGGAATCTTGATAAACCACTGCTTCTGATTCAGAGGGTCTGGAGTGAGAGCTAAGGTGCTGTTGCTGCTGCTTGGTCCACGGAACCTTACTTTGGGGAACAGGAGACCTAAGATATCGGGAGTCAGCACACCTGCATTTGATGCCCAGCTGCAATACTCCAGGTCGATTTAAATAAATCTCCTAGCCAATTTGCAACTGAGTGAATTTAAGTCAACACCAGTCCTGACTTCTTTTGTTGACAGATGGGATTATGGACTGGAAGCAGAACATTGTACATCAGGGATTCTCACCCAGAAGGGCCTCACTAGACAGAGAAGGCATGTGAAATTGTATGTAAGATTTTCTTTATAAAAACCTCAGTGCACATTTCAGGAGTCAGGGCCTTAGCCATTTTACTGGATTCTCAAGGAATTTTGACTTCAAAAGTAATTTATGGTCTACCGTCCACATGAATAAGTCTTCTCATTCAGGGTGGGAAGTGTTTTCCCCTTCCTCTATGCAAGGCTCAAAAGTCACTTTACCTTCACCTTGCCCAATGCCCCCTATGGCCCACAGGCACCCCACCCACCCCCTTCCAAAATTATCCTTAAGTAGCTCTGCTCTGTGCCCTTGGACACGGCATGCCAGGCTCTCAGCTCTCCTATCGATTTGAATCCTGCCTCTTTGTGATTCAGAATTGCCTGCAGTTCCTTCCCCTGCCTTGGTTCTTCCGCCTAAAATACAGCACCCCACCCATCTCAGAGTACCCCCACTGATCCTTTGAACAGATAAGCCAGTTCATGTCATGTCTCAGCCCCAAACTCTCCCTTTGGCCCCTCCATCCACCCAGAGTGAAAGGGTTAGTCCTTACAGAGGCCGACAAGGCCCTAGGATCTGGTTCCCCCACTTCTGTTTGACCTCATCTTCCTCCTCTCATCCCCTCCCCCACGTGGGACCCCTGGCAGATGCCCTAACATGCCAGGCATACTGTAGCTTCCCCCAGACATCCAGATCCCTTCTTTTAAGTCTCTGCTCGAAGGTCACTGAGAGTAGGGCCTTCCCACACTCCCCCATACAAGCAGTGTGCTCTGTGGCCTCCCAGAAAACACTCCCTGCTCCCTACTCCCCACCCTGCTTTATTCTTCTACCTTGGGTCTATCAGCACTCATCCTATTCTGTGCTGCCTACTGTCTGGCTCCTCTCTAGAATGGAAAATCCTTGAGAGCAGAGGTTTCGCCTACTGTTTTCAGGCTTAATGCCTGTCACAAAGTAGCTGCTCAAGAAATATTTGTTGAAAAAATAAGTTTCCCTGGAACCCTCATGGCTGAAACAACCAATATGAAACCTACAACGTCTCACCTTGGGTAGAAAGGTGAACTAAGATCATTCTTTTTTCTTTTCAATAACTCCTGGATATAGTCTAGAGAACTTCCTAACAGGTTGGTAAAGGTATGAGAGAGAAAAGAACAATCAGTAATGATGATCAGCTTCTTGCCCCGAGCATCCAGAAGAAGGTGTACTGATGTGGACCATCATGGGGGCAGGGGTGGGGCCCCAGGAGAAGATACAAGTCAGACGTGAGATGAACACCCGTCTAAACTGTTTGCCTATGTATCTATATATCTATATTTTCATCTTCAATTATTTTTTATACTTGTACAGGGTCTTCTCTCCCAGCCAATTAGCACGTAGCCTAATCAATCAGATTGTACGTCTGAATCAGTTTCTATTTAAATTGCAGGGATTGTCCTATTGATGCAGTGGAGATACTGCATCAGGATAAAAACAGATCACTGAAACCATGGTCCTAACTGTGCTGCTCTAGCAACACTTACTCCTTTTGCGTTAAGAATGGGATTTCAGCTGGCTTCTGCAGCTTCTGCTATGAGCAAACTTTAAGTCAGGAAGGAGAAGGGAGGTGTATCACTGTGCCATCAAGATGAGCACTGTGTTTGGTTATGGTTATTCTAATGATTACTAACAGCTGGTGATTTGAGCATCTGTCGTCAGTCACGTATTTTATGTGCGCTATTGAGGATGACCTTGGTGTCCTCTTTCTTTGCCTCACATCCTGCGTGCAAACAAATGACAAATATTACACATGAGCTCAACTTTCAGAATATACCAGCACCCAGCCTCTCCCGCCATGGCCGCTGCTCTGAGGGAACCTCCTCCCAACCAAGAGTGGACAAATCCTCCTGCCGCTCTGGGCCCCTACACTCTTCTCTGTGTAACTGCCGGGGATCTTCCCACAAGTCCAATCCCACTGCCCCTCTGCTCCAAGCTCTCCATCAGCTTCCACCTCACTCAGAGTTAAATCTTACGTCCTTACAAAGACTGAAAACGGCTCCAGGACCAGCTTCAGCTAATCACCTAACCCCTGTCCACTTTAGACATCTGACTCCAGGTGTCTTGCTGTTCCTTGATCAGATTCACACATTCCCACCTCAGGGCCTTTGCATGTGCTGTTGCCCCTGCCAGGAACACTCTCCTTCGAGATACATACACACAGCTCACCTTCCTTTAGGTCATCTTTAGGTCCCTGTTTAAATATCACATCATCCTTGCCTGACTAGTCTGTCTGAACCAGTTTTCCCACCCCTGTCTCCATCCCTCATTCTCATTCTCTATACCCCGCTTTGGTTTTATTTTCTACTTTATTATCTGACATTGTATGTTATTTGATTGGCTTCTTTGTTCCCAGATATAAAGTGGAAACTTTGTGCATTTTGTTCACTGTTCTATCTACAGACACCAGAACAGTTCCTAGTTCACGGTAAGTACTAAATGTGGAAAAATTGAAGCATCTGACTTAGCTCTCAATGATCTTTTCAGGTAAGCATTATTTCTCCATTTTATAAATAGTTCAAAAGCGTGCCCATGGCCGCAAACCAGTAAATGGCAGCATGTGGACTCAAATCCTTTTGGTGACGTCAGAGTGCTTGCTCCTCCCGCTGTACAATACTGCCCATCCCGCCCCCTCTCCATGTGAGGATGTGAGATTCCATGAGGAGTAAACTTAACTCATATTGGGTGCTGCTCATCCCCCACTGAATCCCACTAGGCTGCAACCCAGGCTTCTTTGCGACTATGTCAACAACCAGTCGCAATACAGTGATGAGGGATGTCACTGCCCGAGGCCTCCCTCTATTCTGAGGAAGGTTTACACATAAAATACGCACAATGCTGGCTCATAGGATGTTCTCCCAAAGTGGAGATCCGATGAAGACCCAGGTAAAGCATCCCACAGTGATGATGGCATCAAGTGAGGGCCCTAGACTGGTTTCCAGCATGGGTGGGGGTCTGAGGGATGGCACACCCACGTGGCTGTCCTGCAGGACAGGATGATGCCAATCTGGGCAGAACTGTCTTCTTTCAGCTCTTGGCCGGGAAGACGGTGCCTCAAAAGCCTGGCCATGGGCCAATCACGGGAGTCTCAGAACATTCCAAGAGCTCCTCCCTAAGGCACCAGGGGTTTGCTTATTGCCCACTAATGCTTGTAGAAACCCCAGTCTTAGAAAACACACTCCAATTCCACCTGTGGTCACCCTGCCAAGGATCTAAGAAGGAAGACTAAGCCAGCAGTAATTTGGGCAGGCCACTCCCCCTGCATTTGGGATGGGAACGGGAGAAGTGGGAGGAGGCCTCCAACTTGTAAAAACCATAGGCCCCATTTTGGCCAAGAAGAAATACGCAGGCTTGTCTTTCATATCTGCCTTACTTTACTCCTCTTCATAAACGAGACCTTACTCAAGAGGCACGGAAAGACATCCTTCTTCTAATAACCCTTTCTCATACCACCGTCTTTCACCGGCCCCCTCCCTGCAACCCATGGAGAACTGCCCTCCATTATAACCCTGGTAACACTCCACCACTCATATCTGTTGTCGTATCTTCCTCCTCCTCTGAGACACTGACTCCTTGTAGCTTAAGAAAAGGATATTGCCTTGTTCTTTTATCTCTAGAAGAATGCTAGGGATATACGGCAGGTGCGTAGTGACCTGGCTTTGAAGGAAGTAAAGAACCTCAAGGTACTTCACACACAGTCTTCCACTTAACACGTATTGAGCATCTACGGTGTGCCAGGCGGGGTGCTGGATGAACAAAATAGTAACACCAAGGGGCCTCCCCTCCCCATTTTGGATGTAACATGTGTCTTGGCTCTCCCCACCTAGCGCTCCTACCCAGGAGATACAGCTGAGCAATTTTCATGGTCGGCCATTGTCCTTAAGCCTGTCTCAAAGTACCTAGGGGGACTGTACTTCTGATTCGTGGCATGTGGGGCCATCTGACTGAAGGGGGGAAGGAGAAGTCACCAAGGGGGAAGAAAGGAGGAGACAGTTTGCAGGTACATGACCACTTGCTCAAAATGTGTATTTCTTCCCCCATAAGCTTTCTGCCAAAAAAGGCTGCAGGTTTGGAGAATTCCAGCTTTGCCTTGTAAGTGATGTGGCTCTGAGCAGCGGCTGTATTACTAGTTCTCTTATCTCGTGCAAGCCTCAGATAAGGAAGGAGAGGGGGAAGAGGAGGGAAAACCCCTGCCCAGAACCTGGAGCTACGGCTCTAAGATGCAGATAAACAAGGGCAACAATTTAGACACGTGAAGTGCTAGGGACAAGGAGAGCCAGTGAGTCAAAGTCCTGAATCTGATTCACCACAGATTGGAAAGCACAGGGTAAGAAATGAAACAGTCTTGGAGAAGCCGTGCTTGGATGAAAAGAAAATGCAGCAGGTACATGGTGGAACATAAATCTTTAGCACAAGGAAATCTGATTAGGGGGAGCAGACTTTTCCTGGTGTGTTGGTCAGATTACTTTGAAGTAAGCTGGGCTAGTGAAACACAGTGTAGTTCACTCAGATAATTCGATTTCCCATTTTCCCATCAGCACATGCTACACTTTGTTAGAATGGCCTGTAACTCAGGAAACACATAAGGTTGTGGTCCTGGGACGATGTACATTCACGGACTGACTGCAACTTACCTGCCTCCCCAATTAAAATGTGAGTTCCGGGACAATTCCCCTTCATGCCTGCATTCCCGCTGATGAGTGTAATCTCTGGCACATGGTGGTTACTTTTTCATTATCTTATTTAACTAAAACAGTGTTAAAAAATGGACTTGCAAAATGACTATTTCCCCCTTTCAAATAAGAATTAATGGCTAACAAGCCTTACCATAGAATAAAATGTTCCCTGCATAGGTGTGCAAACAAGAAGATCATTTTGAGCAGAAACCACCCCTGATTTGTGCCTTGTACACCTGTGCAGAGCACGGTTCACACAGTGGTGTGAATGGCACCCCCTGGAGTTGTTGCAAGGAATCAACTGTACAACCAAACAGGATTTTGAAAAATTCAAAAACAGGTTTTTGAAAAATTCTCTGAAGACTAGTAAAACTAACTGGTGTGGGGGGCACATTACCTCTCTTTTCAGGAGCAGGACAGAAGTTTGTATTACAGGCTCGCAGCACTGGAGGTTTCTGATGGAGCAGACAGCCTGAGGAAGGCCGGCCCTGCTGAACACAGTGGACTGAGCGGGTCTGGACACCCCCTCCGCAGGTCACCGTGCACTGCAGAAAAGGGAAAGAGCTAGGAGTCAGCAACACTCAACTGGAGGTTGTCCTTTTGGAGGTCAGTGATGTCATACAGAAGGGATCTCCAGGCTTCATGCCATGACCCGGGTGCCCTGTTGATGAAGCAGGGATTGGCCAGAGCCCGGCATGTGTGCTCACGTCCACAGTCTAATACACAACAGCCATGTGATCGGATTAGAAGGGGGTCTTAGGTGAATGCTATCTATCTCGCCCCAGAGAGAGTGTCTCCATTTCAGTGAACTCATAAAGAAGAGAGCTTCCAGAAATACAGAAGCTGCCATAAGGACGCCAAACAAATCATCACAGTATTTAAAGAATTCCAGATAATCTCTGCAGATGCAGTTGTGGGGGGCGGGGGATGCTTCAGAATTAGGGCAGGGAAGAAATAATACTTCCGAGACAGCTTTGGAATCCCACCCTCGGTGCCTGGCCAAATTCTGAGTTGGCACAGTGGGTGTGGTGCTTCCTAGAAGTCAATGATTTCGCTGTTCAATCAAAAAAAAAAAAAAATAGATGACTAACAAGGACTATCAACTGTATTTTTTCCAGACACATAAAGATATTTCATAACAAAAGAATAAATGAAATATCAGGAAAAAAAGCCCTTTACATTGATTATTTTTTGTTTTGCTTTTAAAAATTCACTACATAAATCTTATTTTTCTTATTGCAGATAGGTGAAGTGTTCATCTTGGACAAGCATCATTATATGGACTGGTATTTGGGAGGAAAAAATATGCGGGGATGGAAAACACATGAGTTTTGGATTTAATGCCAAGAACTACAGGTATTACAGCTGTAGGACTGTTATCATCTAAACCAGGAATTGGCAAACTTTTTCTGTAAAGGGCAAGATAGTAAATATTTTCAGGTTTGTGGGCCACGTATGTTTATTGCAACCACTCAAGTCTGCCTTTTGAAGCACAGAAGCAGCCCTGGGCGATATGTAGACCAAAGAGCATGGCTCTGTTTTAATAAAACTTTATTTACAAAAAAATAGGCGGGACTTGGGGGGCGCAAATTTGGCCTGCTGGCAATTGTTTGCTGATACCTGACCTAAATAGCCTTAAAATGAAGCAATTTCCAAACCTCTTAAAAAAAGACAGTGATAAAATTTGAAAAAGAAGTCCATAGTGATGTAAATAGCGTGTAGCCAATTAGAGATACACAATCATACTAGTTTCCTTTGCTTTTCCTCACGCTTTAGTTCTCAGATCCTCCCCAATACACACAGGCACACACACGCATGATATATATACATGTGTATGTCGGTGTACTTACAAATACATAGGCACGCATCGGTGTATACAGACACATAAATACACACGTTCCACATTGTGTGTATGTACGTGTACTGACGTGGACACAAATCTACAGAGCTACATTTGTGCTTGCACATGCCCCCACCCAGCCCCTGTGTTTAATGATGGGGTGGGCAGCGAGTTCTGACATCTGCTGGTTGGAAAGGACCACAACACAACTTCTCTCTCAGACTTTGCTTCACACACCAACCCAGCCAATCAGAACCAAACCAGTGAAACCAAAATTTTGCCCCAGTCTTCTGAGAAAAAGGGTGCCTCAAACACCTAGTGGGTTTAAGAGCTGGTGGTGGGGGGTTCCTTACCTGAAGTGACCAACTCTGAGCTTTCCCTGCTTCCTCTACGAAATAGGGACAAACGTACCCACGAACAAGGCAGTTTCAACAAATGCATTATTACATCATTCAGCAACATGACATAAAAACCACAGGAGTCAAGACTATGAGCAATGTGGGTAAAATACAAGACTCTCGTGGGGATTTTGAGAGCAGAAGCAAGAGTGAATATTTGGTACCATGTGACCAGCCTGGTCTAAGTGCTTTATATTATCTTAGGTGCTCATGAAAAAAAAATCAGCTCTTTGAGACATTATCATCCTGATTTTCTAGCTGTAAAAGCTGAAGCTCACAGATGAGGGAAGCAGCCCAGGGCCACACAGGTGGTGGAGCTGGCCAAAGATCGCAAGTCGTTTGGCCTTCCGGACCTGAGCTTCCGGTCTTTCCATTTGGACGGGTCCCCCACAGCAGGCGCTGGTGGGCTGCCCCCGGCCTGAGAATCTCACAGAAATCTGAGGGTGCTCACCTGTTGCCATGGTGATGGATACCATCCCGCTGCCACGCTGAAGCCCGGCCGGGCGGGACAAGCCCCTCGCTGGCAGGTTTCTTCCAACTCCAGGTTTGGTTTCTTAATATTGCGGCACCTTCGCTCCGGGAAAGTGATGAGCTTTCCCTGGAAGGGTTTCTCGCTGCATTTCATCTCCCTCTTCCTCACACCCAAACCGCAGGTCATTGAACACTAGGAGCCAAGAAGGGGGGCGTTAGGCGTGCAGAGCTCCACAGTCAAGTCTGCTGAGCAGATGCAACCATCCAAGTGAAATTCTCGGAATGGGATCATTGCAGGTGAACCACAGGTACTCAAGAATCCTAAAGGCAAGGCAGCCATGTCCCTCATGCTACCGCGAAGAAACGAAAGGAGAATTCGATTAACTGTCCCAGCATCTCAGAGCTTGTCAGCACCATGAAATGAGGCAAAATGAGGCGCTGTCCAGCAGTGAGGCTCTGCTGGGGTAAGCGGCTAGCTCAAGGTCACACCCCGAGTGAATAATGGAGGTAAATCTGATTCACCTGTGCATTTAGCCGTTAGGCTATAACATCTCAAAGAAAATGGTTGGGAAGAGAGGTGGACGCATTGCTATGTGGGTTACTTATCATTTAGATGGAATAAAAGGACACGGACGGCCAGACCCAGGGGCTGCTGGGCTAGAAGCCCTGCCTCCCCTGCACCGCACCGTCCCCACTATTGACCTGTTTCTGCGGGCCGGCCTCTGTCTTCCTCCCAGCACTGCGATCTCCTCCAGAGCAGAGAACCCTTCCCATCAGTTACTGGGACAGACTTCAGGCTGGGCTCCTTTTCTCACATTTCCTCTGGCTGTGCATGCACCCGAGTTTCCCAAGCCAGAAATCCAGGAGCCATCTTTACGGGTCCCTCTCCCCTCCACCCACATATGCCCGAAGGTGACAATGGCCCCCTTAGGAACTCGAGAAGATTCTGCTTCTCTCCACCCCTGGAACACTCCTCTTTTGTTCCAATCACAGCATCTCCCGGTGGGCAAGCCTTGCCTGTCTGGGGGGCTGCCTGCTTTACGGTGGATTGTTCTAGGTGCTAAGTGGCCCCAACACAGGGGCCCTGATGAGGTTTTTGGTTTCTACCACCCCCTCACCCCACTGTATTGGTTGTGTTCACCTTCTTTCCCCTCGCCCTCCTTCCGTCTGAAACAACCTTCCCCCAACCCCACCCTTGCCCAATTCTTGCCCATCCTTCAGACTCACACTCCCCGGAAAGTCTCTCCTGACAAAGACTCCCCCTGGTGGCAGGGCTGGGGGACCCTGAGCTCTACTCATGGCATTACAGACCCCCACTGCAACACTCTGCACCCCCTACCCGTGCTGCCATGCGCACGCACAGGGTGGAGTTGTGCACCTTCACACCCAGGCACGGGCCCGCTCAGTGCGATGGGTGCTTCGTCAGGGTTTGATGAAGAGTTCGGAGGGAAGGAAAGATAATTAGTAGGCACCTGCTCTGTGTGTGGAACAAAGAGGAGGTGTGAGCCTCTGGGGGCTGGTGGGTGACCTGAGCATTCAAACACACAAGCCAGCAGTACAAACTCGCAACTCCTACCTCACTCCAGGAAGACACAACCCACTGCAGCCGGGTGTTTTTGGGGCATCGTCCTAGCACACAGCCCTCCTGGGACTCTGGCCTCGGGATGCTGGAGCACAGGGTCTCTGGGACATTCTCTGCCGTGGGGGAGCTTTTGCACAGGACTTCACGCTTCCTCACCCCTCGCCCACAGCTCTTGGAACACTGGAAATGGAGGGGGGGGAAAAAGTCATGTGCATGCTAGTTTCAAATGATTTTCTTCAGGTGAATGCTGAAAACTTATTAATGAGGTAGTCGACAAACTATATTTAAGCTTTAAAACCAAATGCCCAGTAAAATCCCTTACACTCAGTAGGAGAAACCTTTCCTCTCTCCAGAGGCCTTAAATGCAGGTTAGCATTTCACCTTCAACATCTGAATGCCCAAGGGCTGCTGGTTGCCCAGGTCCGAAGATGAGGTTCTCTCTCCACAGCACCCATGATTACTGGGAGAATGGTACCGGGCCTGCTTTTTGGGTGTAACGGTGGCTTGCTCTCTGACACGAGCCTGAATTGGTCTGGGCACTTGGCTAAGGAGGATTATTGTGCGTCTGACAGGAAGTATAATAGAAATAGATGCACACATAAAATAGCAAGAGACCGTGACATTGATAAAAATGGGTGCAGGGTGTCCAATTCTTGTTCCTACCCATCTGCTGCCTGGGGGGTGGGCTCTGTGCTAACTATAGGGGAAGAAAGAAAGAAGTACTTGGTGAATGTCTGTAAATGAACCTGCTTGATGGGCCACTCCTGCAGTCTTACTTTCTTGCCTTTCCCAAGAACTCCGTGAAACAGATTGGGGGCGGGGCAGGGAGAGGAGCGTCTCCTCGCTTTCAGATGAGTAGTTAAAAACTTGTCAGGTAGCTTGGAAGCTGTAGGCTCCCGGTCTGGATCTGCCCTCAAGGGACACGTCCCCTCCCGGCCTTGGTTTCTGAGCAGACGGGAGCCTTATGAGAGGTGCCCCTCTTGCCTTGGCTCTTTGTCAACATGCAAACATCTGGGCACAATTCCAAGCCTCCTCCAAGGATCAACATGACTTCTGGCTCTTCACATCCTTAAGGGAGAGGGATGATGGGGATGATATTATCATAATCTGCAAACCACAGCAGCAGAGAACATTTCTGTAATGCCTTCCATGTGATGAGGCATGCCTGCTGACTTGTATCCACAACCTTCTACCAACGCTCTGAGACCACTGCTACTTTCCAGTTCTCCAGAAGGGCCATCTGAGACTCGGAGCTTAGAGAACTTGACCAAGATCAAACAGACGTTACGTAGTGAAGATGGGCGGACAAGTTTGTCTGGTATCAAGTGGGGAGAGGTACCGCTAAAGCATACCATCATTCATTCACATTCAAAATTTCCAAATGGTTGACCCTTCTTCAGGAGAATTCTTATTTTATGTTTTGCTGGTTTTTTCCCCTGTTTTTTAAATTATTATTTAAGAATGATGAGTCATTTTAAAATTGCTTCCCAAAGGTTTTCAGAGACATGGTCTCTAAGGGAAGAATAGGTTGAGGTAACAAAGTTTGAGGGACTCTTTTCAAATTTGTCAGGAAGATGTTCCCAAAAGGACACATTTGGTCTTAGTAAACAACGAAACAAAAAACCAAGGACATAAAATACTCTCTTAAAATATTTCCATGTCAAATTTGGGGCAAACTCTGAACCAAAGCTCCTTTTCATGAGGTCACATTTGGAACTGCTCGGCCCCCCAAATCTTTTCCCCATGCCTACCACACACATTTGGCTAAAACAGCCCTTTGAATTTTCCTCTTGTAAAGTGTACCTCCTTACTTGCAGAAAAAGAGACCGGACATAACACCATATCCTATTTAGATTGATCTTCTGCTATAAATTATGTTCCTTCATTTTAAAGCATACCAATGCATGTCAAAGATACCCTTTCCCACTGCTAGCTCCTTATTCCCCTACCAGAGTTGTAACATTAAAAAAAAAAAAAAATCTCATGTCCTATAATTTAAAAAAAAGCTTTGATCTGAACTCCACTGGGGACGTGGCAGTACACTGCGATCCTTAATCAGAAATCAATGCTCCAGGATAATGTCCCCTAAAGGAAAGCATGGCAGAAATGTGATCGCGGACTTCTCCCTGGCTTCACAGCTCAGGTGATGGAACCCCTGCCTCTTTTTGATGATTCCATGAAACTGGCTTGACCTCCGTGGTTTAGCAGAGGCTGCGCTACCACAGAGCAGAATTCTCACCGTCAGCACGTCTTGGACCAGATAAATCTCTGTTTCAGGGAGCCGTCCCTGACACTGTAGGATGTTTATCTCTACCCAACAGATGCCCATAGCGTCATTCCTCCATGTTGGGACAGTGAAAAGCTTCCAGACACCACCTGAGAGGACCTTTGACAAACCCAGCCCCCGCTGAGCACCTCAGGGCTGTGAATGGCGGGTAGGTCTGTGCCTCTTCTGACTTTATAACTTTCTACCTTTCACTGGGAGTTTGTGATGCTAGGAAACTTTATACCCGACTCCCCTCTGGATCCCTCCAACACCACGGCTCTTTCCCCTGAAGCAAGAGTTGAATATCCTTCCTACGCCACTTTTTGTATTTGTGTTTTCTATTTGCTTTAGAGAATTCAGTAGCCCTTTCGTCTGCCAATCCACTGACACTCAAATCCTTCCTAGCTGGGCTCGTGAATCTAGCCTCAATGGCCCCCAAACTCTACTTTCTAGACTTCAAAGGAAGACTCTGAGCTGTGATGCAGGGGTTTCCAATTTGCAGGTTGCATAAAAATCACAAAAATTACAAATTAAAATGCCTCGTCACATTAACTCAGTGTGATTCCCGGGAAAGCATCAATAGCTGAGTGCCTCATGGAGAGCAAGGACACCACCCGTTTTTGCCACCGTCTTTGTCCAGAAGGAACAAGGCTCATGACTCCAAGTCTTGCCCAGTTACCTGAGACCAGGGTCCAAGGCTCCATTCCGGTGGGCAGGCATGGCTGTTGCAGGCTTGCACCTGTGTGGGTGTGCTCACTGGGCAGAGAGAATGCAACACCGCTTCCTCCTTCTGGAAGGGCTTCTTCTGGACACACTGGATCTTCCTGCTCTGCTGGCCCCCCGCACACGACCGGCTGCACACACTCCATTCGCCCGGCTTCCAGCTTGCAGTGAAAAACCAGAATTACTTCCAGTGAGGCTGAGGATTTGCATCATCCCTTCCAAAGCAGTTACTGTATAAGCTTTAAGCACCTGATGAAAGCCTTGTATTGATTTTAGAACCAATAAGGGCGATTCCTAGCAACTATTTGTCTATGGGTTTCAAAGCCTATGTGAATGGGGTCCAGTGCGAGGGAGTCACATTTAATCAGCACACAGTTCTGGGCAAAAACACATTCCTGCTCTCTGCAAGGGAAGAAATATGTGCCATTTGGAAACCTGAGCGATTCATTCATTTGGCCAAATCTACTGGGATCTTCGTTTTGTGCCATGGACTCTCCTAGGCATCGGGGTTGGAAAAATGGACGAGGCAATGTTCTTTCCATTAAGGAGCCTACAACACAGTGATGAGGTGGATATGTGAACAAATAAGGACAATACTATGGGATGATTGCTATAATAGATGTTAATACAAAGTACGGTAATGAGACTGAGGGAAGAATGATCAATGGGAGAGGAGGGGGGTGCACACGCATCACACATGCCTGCAGGAGGGAACGGCCCCTTCAGCAGTGGTCTTACAGAAACTATTTCTAAGGAGGCAGTTCCCCCAACTATTCTGGTTATTCTTCAACTTCATGGATGAATTAGAGATACAACCTCACATTCTTTATGGAAGGATTGCCAGACCACATTTTTCAAGGTGTTCTGAGACTTGGTGTGCATGTGAATGAACCTACTAATCCTTTCCAACGACTGCGTTTGACCAACTGATAACCTAGGATTGGAAGGCCTGGCATAAAGATCCCCCAGAGATGACCTTACGCATTTCAGTCGTAGGAGCAATGTCTAAGACTGGTTTACCAGTAGTCTAAATCTCATTTCAAGAAATAAGACCTGAGACCAAATACATTTTTTGTTTTACGTTTGCATTTCTGCCACCTTTACCAGTCCTGTAATTTTCTCCCCTGGTTTCCCCCACCAGCCTGATGTGTGAAGTTAAAAACCTTTCCTTTCGTCCAGAGAACGTGGCACATGAGTTCTAGATGATGTTGTTCTAAAACACTGCATAATTCATATTCTTTTAAAGAAAAAGAATATAAAATAGAATAATTCCTTATTTGTGTAATTATTTGTGTCTTGTAAGATGTAAAGGAAACATATTTATGAGATGATTGATTTCACCATTTTCCTATAAAGATGGCATTTTGTCTAACCAATTCATTCAACAAGTATGTTGAATCTGTTAAAGTACAGAAAGAGCACACCAGGTAGCCCTTTGGCATGCCAGGCATGGTTCTGCATCCTTGGGCTCCAGGCTTACTCCCCATCTGTCCTCAGTCCCTAGCAACCCCACCTCAGAGCCCAGCTCCTACACTGTCCATTTCCGGCCCCCTGCTTTTTTGTACATGCCCTCTTCATAGCACATATCTCACCACCTCTCAATTACTTCCTTACACACCCCTCTTTTCCCCTTGATTGTGAGTTCACTGGTGGCACGAAGTACAAGTTCTCTGGATCCACACTGTCAGCCCAAGGCTGGCATCCAGTAGGTGCATACAACATGCTTGTTGCATGGGAAGATAACGGAGTTAGATGGGATGGACTCCTTTGTCCTTCTAACTCGAATAACCTAAGGCCTTATTTCCAGTATATGTCCCTGAAGGTCCCATTATTCCAACAGAAAATACAAAGATATAAATGATAAGGTGGAGAAGAAAGGAAGGGAGCAACGGATCCTGCCTGTTCCACCCCTCCAACCCTGCAGTCATTGTGAGGGCTGTTCTGTTTTTAAATAGCCAGTAACTGGTTACTGCACAGTATTATTTCCACACAGGGTCATCACAGAAGTTCTAGAAGTCAGGCACAAGCTAGGCTCTCTCCCTTTTCTTGGATGGACATATGAAGGGAGTCTGTTTCTTTGCTTGGCAGAAATAGCCAACAATGGGAAGGAGGCTTAAAATCACAAAACATCAGCTTGCCATTCAAGCGGACTCACAATTACACACACACACACACACACACACCACACCATCTAAAGAAGACATTACTCCACAAGCGTCAATAACACTGTCTGGTAATCATATCTTAGAGCCACTGGATATCTTTTAGAATCAGATATTTCTTAGCAAAATGGGAAAATCCATGGAAGCCCACCAAATTTCTTTCTACTCTTTGTGTTCAGGACACAGCTGGTTCCAGATTCTTGGAGACAAACGAGGCAGACAACAGGGCATACAGGATTGGTGAACAGCTGAAGCCCCAAACAATGAGGACAACTGCACTATTACAAGGAAAAAAAGGCATGTATGTGTCTAAAAAGATGGTGCAATATAATTGCATCACCACAAAGCAAATACTACTTATTAAGATGATCTGAATCATTAGGGAACACAACACTGCTTTAGAAGGAACTCTGCCGATTCTCTATAAATACATCTGGCAGAAGATAAATCACACACAAGACTCCATTCGGCTGGGAAGATTACTTAAAATTAGCATTCAAACAATAGTGTGGCTAAAATCCATCCCCAAAACACACCCGCCGAGCTCCCCATAGAGTGCCATCATCAGAAGCAGATTACCACTTGGCCTCTACCTCTTGCTTTTCATTTTGTGTCTTGCTACTGTGTAATTTGCATTTGGGGTTTCATGGTCTGCATAGTCTTATGATTTTTAAATTCTTGGATGACTATATGAAAGTTAAGCACGCAACTACATGTAAATCTAACTAATATGGGATTTTGTATTATTTAAATATCTGTTTCATTTAGTTCACAGGAGGCTCTATGTAACGATCAAAAAATAAAAAAATAAAATAAAAAAAAAAAGATACCTTCAAACCCCAAGGTTAGGTTTGCAATGCTGGAGTCAAATGAATGTCTAAAGCAAATCTGTGTTTTTCCAGTTATGTATTTTAACCTCAATTGTCTTCTTTTCTCTGTTACTTTTTTTGGGCATTCTCCTTCTCTCTGGGTCACTTGTGAGCAGAAGCACCAGCAGTGGGTTTTAGTTTTCTCATATCAACAAGAAGAGCATGCAAGTACACCTATTACCAGAAAGACATTTCCAGATGACTTACTAAGCAGGGCAGGAGAAAGCATTGCATATTTTGGGTTCAGTTGCTGGCTTGGTTCTTGCATTGCAGAACGAGGAACTGACTTGAGCGTTTTGATCTCGTAAGCAAATGGCCTTTACACTTATGTAACCTAATAAGACATCAAAAGTTACAAAGTGAAAATTACAGATAACCAATTCAATTTCAGTTCCAAGCGCAGCTTCACTTACCAGGGTTCTGATGTCTTACCCAAGATACAGAATCTAAATACGGTGTTGAGAACACCTCCTATCTGCAACTAATTTGAATCCCATTTCCCCCCGAGATAATAGTTTTCATATCTTAACTTGAATGTGTAGCTTCTTAGTTTTCAAGACCACTACGGATTCTTGAACCATGAAGTGATAAATAGAACCTTTTGAAAACAGGGTGGCTATACAGGGGAACAGCCCACAAACTTGAACTCACATTGCATCCATCTACTGGAAAATGTTCTTCAAAGAAAAACCTTTGGTAAATTATGTGTGGAAACTCTAATATCCTACTTTTCCATGAAGCATCTTCTACTTCCCTAAGAAACAGATATAAACAAAAAGCTGAACTCTCTGAATAGGGATTCATATCTGTCAGCTAGGACTCAGGGCTTTTGGTTTTTTGCTTTAGTGACACTTAATGCCTGGCTTGCAATGTTCGTCTCCGGACTTCTCATCAGAAGCACGTATT
This sequence comes from Eumetopias jubatus, assembly GCF_037043125.1. Classification (NCBI taxonomy): domain Eukaryota; kingdom Metazoa; phylum Chordata; class Mammalia; order Carnivora; family Otariidae; genus Eumetopias; species Eumetopias jubatus. Next base: position 29,982,140 of record NW_028274816.1, read on the forward strand.
TTTTGTGTGTGTGAATAATTTTGTCTGTCCCCTCTCCAAATAGGAATGCTGCCGCCTCTGTGAATTCTGTTTCTTTATATTTACATGGTACTTTTCCTTAAAATGGAATCTGAGAAACAATCAAAAGTTACTCCTGTGATAATGATTAGGTGAAGGAGGTGTACCTGGAGGAGGCACTTACCAAACACTGGGATTCCCTAAAGTTAATCGTTTACTTCCATTTATTCATTTCGACTCTCCTTCTCATATGCCTTGGACACACTATGGTCTGGAAGTCACATGAAGGGACCGCTAAATCAAGGCAAGGGGAGGATCCCACAATGCACTTCTCCAGCATCCTCCCTTTGGCTGGACTCATTCGCCATAAATGGAAAATGGATTGAATCTCTTTCCTTCCCAAAGAACAGTGCTCTCCCTGGAATACCAGGAAGTTATTGCAGATGATCTCAAAAAGCATTGGAAACATGAAAAACTGCTTGTAATTTAAGTGAAAAGGAGCATATTGTAAACATGTATCAATAGCATGGTTTCTGTGCAGTAAAAAAATAATATAAAATGATCTGTGTGGGCGTGTCTGAGCACATCTAATACACGTGTCTTTATATTTGCATAAGAAAGTGATAGAATGACACAGACAAAAGTATTAACATTGGCATGTGCTGATTAAAGGATTAGGGAAAATTATTTTTCTTCTGCATAGCATATTGCCTTTAAAATGTGTATTACAAAAAATGTATTACTTTTTTGGTAATTTTACATTTTCTTTAAGTTTAACTAACATACAGTGTTGTATTAGTTTCGGGCGTACAGTATAATACTCAACAATGCTATGCGTTCCTAAGGGCTCAGCATGATACATGTGCTCTGAATCCCCTTTATTTGTTTCTATAAAAATGTATTGCTTTTCAAGTATTTAGTTTTTCTCAAGTATTTAATATATTTAACAAAGAAGTATTCCCTTGTGTTTTGTTAATTAGCATGAACACCTGAAGAAGTCTTATAGACTGAAGAATTTCTTCGTTTTCTGTATTTCTGCCCTCTGTGTCTGGTTCAAGATGCCCCACTGTGCTTAGGGAGATGGACACGGTTGGGAAACCCACTGTTACCAGATGCTCTGATAATGAGAGAATGTGTGGCTGACCTCCGTGCTTCAGTTTTATGGATCCATTTATAGATTTTCATTCTTCTTCTCATAGGGGCCAGGGTAACAAAGACTGACTTACACACAAATGTATGATATTTTTGGATCTCAATAAAATGCTTGCCTTCTACTCACTGAGAGGATAGTTGTTTTTCCCTCCCTTACGAGGGTGATTTCTCAGATTTACCACACTTCCCTCCTGAGAGAGACTTTGCTGGCCTCGCCCCTGAGGGGATGGAATGACACAATACCCGCATTTCAGACAGACATCTTACGTTTGCCTTGCGCCTGTTCTCTCTGGTTTAGACCCTCCCTGCCTCAAGCCTCAGTGGGAGGTTCTTACCAACAGAAAAGTCAGGATAGGGAGAAACTAAACTGTAAGCTGAAAAGAAAAATATAAATAAGCAGGTACTTTGTCAGGGCGCCTGGGTGGCTCAGTTGTTTAAGCGACTGCCTTCGGCTCGGGTCATGATCCTGGAGTCCCGGGATCGAGTCCCGCATCAGGCCCCACATCGAGCTCCCTGCTCGGCAGGGAGTCTGCTTCTCCCTCTGACTCTCCCCCCTCTCGTGCTCTGTATCGTTATCTCTCTCAATAAATAAATAAAAATCTTTAAAAAAACACCCAGGTATTTGTCTATTTTGCCCCATAAATTCAGATAGATAACTTCTGAGTCCTGGTTATGAATGACTTGAATTTTCTGAGACTTGGTTCCTTTCTACATAGGAAAATCCTTAAAGAGGACAATAATATTTGCTTTTTACAGGGATGGTTCCCATAAAAGACAGTTCTTTTGTTGCTTATTTAAATCATACAACGTAAAGAGGTCTGAGATTGAAGAACCTGTTTTAAGAAGAGACTTGGAAGGTAGAATTGGAAAATCAACTACCTCCACCACAAGAGACGGAGCACGGAGACTGCACTGTGGTCCAGGCATGGCTGTGCCTTTTTGAGGCTGGCTGAGTTCCATTCGTGACCTTGGGAAGTGCATACTTCCAAGCTATTCCCGGATTCTTGCCTTGCATCAGGACCTGGACAGCACAGGTACAGACCAGAGGGGAAGAGACAGGTCAGACCCTGGAATTCCAAAAATCTCACCGAACATTTTAAAGATATTTGTATGACATTTTGACCTTAAACTTGGCTCACGCCATTGTTCCCAAGTGTGTTTTATGTTGATTTCAAGTTTTCCCTTGATACTTTAAAATGTGTATTTCCATATCATCAAAGCTGTGATTTAGATGGATGCCAAATAGGGAAACATGATAACTTTTGCTATAAGCCCACTACCCTCAACTCTATGTATATCCATTAATAAAGCAAAAAAAATATTTTTTTTTACAATATATTGAAGGCAGTAAGGTTATATTATGAGGTCTCGACCTTCCCATTAAACTTGAAAGCCTAGCATGGTACTAACACAGTGGTGCCTCGCAGATAATGGTTGAAACTGAATCTACGTATATATATTTTTTTTCATTTTTCATTTTTTTATTTATTTTATGTTAGTCACCATACATCATTAGTTTTTGATGTAGTGTTTCATGATTCATTGTTTGCATATAACACCCAGTGCTCCATGCAGTACGTGCCCTCCTTAATACCCATCACCGGGCTAACCCATCCCCCCACCCCCTCCCCTCTAGAACCCTCAGTTTGTTTCTCAGAATCCACAGTCTCTCATGGTTCGTCTCCCCCTCCGATTCCCCCCCCTTCATTTTCCCCTTCCTACTATCTTCTTTTTTTTAACATATATTATTTGTTTCAGGGATACAGGTCTGTGATTCAACAGTCTTGCACAATTCACAGCGCTCACTGTAGCACATACCCTCCCCAATGTCTATCACCCAGCCACCTCATCCCTCCCACCCCCCACCACTCCAGCAACCCTCAGTTTGTTTCCTGAGATTAAGAATATGTATTTTTAAGATTTATGCTGGGCCACAATTTACAATCCTTCTCCTGGGTGCCAGTAGAAGCTGGGCACGAGGGAGGCGCTCCAAAAACCACAGAATACCCCGCTCGGAGTTACCTATCATCAATTTTAGAATCCAAGGAATTCCAGTTGGATTTCCAAAGAGAATGTGTCTGTCAGTTTTGGACCAGGATGAACAGATATGACAAAAAGATAGGACCAGAAGTCGGGGTTGCTAATGTGTGTACTGGAATGGATTGAATCTCCAAGGGACTTAGGACACATGAAAAGATGCTCAACATCACTGATCATCAAGGAAATACAAATCAAATTACAATGAGATACCACCTCAAACCGGTCAGAATGGCTAAAATCAACAACACAAGAAACAACAGGTGTTGGCGAGGATGGGGAGAAAGGGGAAGGAACCCTCCTGCACTGCTGGTGGGAAGGCAAGCTGGTGCAGCCACTGTGGAAAACAGTATGGAGGTTCCTCCAAAAGTTAAAAAGAGAGCTGCTCTATGATCCAACAGTTGCACTATTATTTACCCCAAGAATACAAAATTCAAAGGGATAAATGCACCCCGATGTTTATAGCAGCATTATCTACAAGAGCCACATCGTGGAAACAGCCCAAGTGTCCATCAATAGATGAACGGATAAAGAAGATGTGGTGTATATATATATATATATACACACACACACAATGGAATATTATGCAGCCATCAAAAGTAATGAAATCTTGCCATTTGCAATGACGTGGATAGAGCTAGAAAATCTTATGCTAAGTGAAATGAGTCAGTCAGAGAAAGACAAATACCATACGATCTCACTCTTATGTGGAATTTAAGAAACAAATGAGCACAGGGGGAAAAGTGAGAGAGAGGGGCAAGCCAAGAAACAGAGTCTTAACTCTAAAGAACAAACGGAGGGTTACCAGAGGGGAGGTGGTGGTGGTGTTGGGGGGGGTGAAACAGGTGATGGGGATTAAGGGGTGCACTTGTCCTGATGAGCACGGGGTGATGTATGGAAGTACTGAATCCCTATATTGTATACCTGAAACCAATTATTACACTGTATGTGCACTAACTGGAATTTGAATAAAAACTAAAAAAAAAGGACAAGAACTCAGGATAAATCTGACCCTATAACATCTGGCCACTAACATAAGAGCAATCATTTACTGGCATGTCCCACATGTCAGGCCCTCTGCTGGGTATTTTCTAGGCATTATCTCAAAACATTCCTATAACAACTCTTCAACATAGCTGCTCATTTTCTCCCTGGAAGAAAACTGACAAAGAAGTTGTACAGGATCACACAGGTGACTCTTGAATAAGCTTAAAATAGAATGTAGGACCGCGAGCCAAATGTGCCTAAATATTGCAATCTATCACCTTGTCTTTGGGGCAAACATTATTTGCCTCCCTTCTTGATGCTCTCTTTTCTTAAGTATTGCTTTTCCTTTTTTCCTCTTCTTTTAATCTCAAACATGAGTATAAATAGCTGTTTCTCTCCCGCCCCATGAGTCTTGTGGAAAATTCTTTACCACTAGGACTAGGCATTCATGCCCCAAAAGCAAAGCAGATTTCCAGTTAAAAATAGGAAGCCCCGGCTCTTTCTCTGTCTGGTGGGATTCCACTTCAATTAGGGCTGCGTGGGTGGCAGCTATTCAAGGACCTTCATTATACTAACCACTGCTCAGGATACTACAGAATGGTTTCCACTTTGCTGTTAGTTTCAGCGTCTCCAGGAATATTATGGCTTACTCTGAAGATTCCATGGTGTGAACATCGTTTGTTGTACAACAAAATGAATACTTGGTGCCTCCCAGAAACAACCAACATCCTGACAGATGGGGCTTTGTTCCCTTCACCCCCATCCAAAACAAAACACAACAGGTACCATTTAATAGTACCATTAAAACGGACAAATGCCAAATTCTCCTTAGTCACCAACAAAAACCTCAAAATCAAGGTCCTAGAGGTCTTACTTTTGAAGACCTTTCTAGTCTCTTTCTTCTTTTTATAGCTATGTCATACAACTCTCCTTGATATTAAGTACACAATTGAGAGTTTTACTCACAATCACACCAGAATTTTGAGAGAGGTTTTACGTTCTGAAAAGAATCTTGAAGCTCATTGCTATTTCAACTCAATTTCCCCTTCAATTAAAGTGGTATCTCGTATATGTGACACCTTGTGTTTCTGTTTTCTTTGTGCCATATCCCTTTTAGCGGAACCCCTTTGTACCGAGATCTCACAGGGAGGGAATAATGCAGTGCACCTGCCCACGTGTGGCAGTAAAACATGGGTGAAGCACATGGAGTTGTAGTGAGCAATAACACTCAGGAGGCAGGATGATTTTATAACACATGATGTATCACACATGTGTGTAAGGGAGACAAGTTCAAGTGTTAAGCATGATAGAGAAAGAAATCCACTCACTTCTCTCCACTTCCTAAGACAACCCCATTCTCTCCCATTCAAACTAGATCCTGACTTCGACTACCACAGGGCAAACGGATCCCCAGTGGAAATGCACAAAAAACTGAAAATATTACTTCTTGCCTTTTGAGTTTGAAAGACTTCCATTCTGGTGATTTGAGAGGGACCTAACACACTTTCAACGGGCGTTGAAAATATGTTCTTTCACCTTTTAGAGAGACTCTAGAACTTAAGCCATATGTGGCCTGTGGTTTCTCTGTAAAACATTTTAAAATGTTGCTGTGAACAGCAGGAGGTGTTTAGGGGGAAAAAAATTAAGCACATCAAAGTGTCATTACTATTAAACAAAACCAATCAATATGTCAAGTGTCCCTCAGGCTCCGGTAAAGCTAGCCATAGAGAATTATCAATGCTACCAATAAGAAGAGAATTTACACAATCTCCCCCGTGAAAGCTCTTTCTGCATCTCTACTCACACGCTCCAGCTCTCCTCCTCTTACCCACAAGGCCTGGCCCTAGCTCCTGTTTGGTCCAGGTTCTCCACTCTGCTCCAGATTCCACCTGTCTCATCCACCTAAGGACACCACTACTGGTGCTGCCCCCTTATCTTGAGCGCTACTGAAATGTCCCTATTAGATCTTTCCCATCAGCATCCAAGCACGCTGTTATCTATCTCCTCTTAAGAAAATCTCCACACATGGGGGATCCACCTCCACACATCCCTCCAGCTCATACCCCAATTCACTGATTCGTTTTAGAGCAAAAATCTCTCAAAGAGTTGTCTTTACTCTCTGTCTCCATATCTTTTCTCATTCACCCGTGATCCTTCTGGATCAGGCGCCCCCCCCCCCGCCAACACATCACCGAAACCGCTCTTTCAAGGGCACCCTGCCGTATCCAAGGGTTGATGGGCCTCGTCTTACTGGATACAATTGATCACTTCCCCCTTGCTTTGCCACCCGAAGCCCATTCTCTCAGTTCTTTTCCTGCCCCACAAAACTTCATTCCTAATTTCTTTGGCTGAATCCTCCTCATTTCCTAACTATTCATTATCAAAGTGCCCTCCAACCCCTTGACCTCTCGTTTATTTACACACACTTCTTCATGTGATTTCATCCAGTGCTCTGATTTTAAGTACACTGGCCACTCCCAAATTCATCACTCCACACCATGTTTTCCAAGAGAACATTCTACAACCCTGATCGTGTACTATAATCCCACGTTGCTGCATACAGTAGCCACAAGCCACATGCGGCTACTGAGCATAGCATATTACTGTGACTAAATAAACCTTTACATTTAATTTGACTCTAAACCTAAATAACCATGTGTGGATAGTGGTTGCCCTATAGGGCAGCAGAGCTGGAGATGAAACCCATCTTCTGAGGTCCATATTCACACATTCAGCTGCCTACGGAGCATCTCTACTGGAAGTTTTAAAAGGCGTATCAACATACAACACTGAACTCACAATTCTCCCTGTATCATGTTCTTCTCAATCTCATGTGATAGCAACCAATCCTTCCAATCGTGCAGGCCAAGATAAAAAGTTGGAAGCACCCCATCTCCTTTTTCTCACACCCTGCATCTAACCAACCAGGAAATGGGCTTCTCTCACGTCCAGTGTACCTCCAAAGACCGTTTGTCTTCCACTGTGTCCGTCGCCACTGTTGTTTCCCTGGTCTAAGCTACGCTCATCACCTCTTCTGATTTCCATGCTCACGGCGCTCTAGGGATGAGGAGAAGCCACATTCTCCAGTAGAGGAAATAAGGCCGCCCCATTTAGTATTATAATAATCATTCGCTGACAATTACTAAAGGGATGAAAATCCCCTAGAACCTGCAAAGGAAAATCAAATGCTGCTGTGAAATTTGGGGTGGGGGGGGGAAGGAGAGGGCAGATCACATGACTCCCCAAAGAAGCTCTGCACCTGTCATTTAATGCATAAAGTATCTTGGCGATAATTTCTGCCAAAAGGCCACAAAACAACCAACAGAATTTAAGTTTTCTTTGAGGATTTCTATTCCCCTCAAAGGGGCAAACTTGTATATTGAGTTTCCCACCTACTTTCCCTCACAGTTTAAACAAAAATATGTAAGGATCCTCTGAAGGGTAAAATTTTTTTTTTTAAAGATTTTACTTATTTATTTGACAGAGAGAGACATAGCGAGAGAAGGGAACACAAGCAGAGGGAGTGGGAGAGGGGGAAGCAGGCTTCCCGCGGAGCAGGGAGCCTGATGCGGGGCTTGATCCCAGGACCCTGCGATCATGACCTGAGCTGAAGGCAGACGCTTAACGACTGAGCCACCCAGGCGTCCCAAGGGTAAAATTTTTTTTAATTTAAAAGATTTTTATTTAAGTTCCAGTTAGCATACAGTATAATATTAGTTCCAGGTGTGCAATACAGTGATTTAGCACATCCATACGTCACCCGGTGCTCAACCTGACAAGCGCCCCCTTTCGTCCCCATCACCTACTTCAGCCACCCTCTACCACCCACCCGTCTCTCTTCTGGTTACCACAGGTCGTTCTCTATAGTTAAGACTCTGTTTCTTAGTTTGCCCCTCTTTTTCACCCTGTTTGCCCGACTGTTTTGTTTCTTAAATTCTACCTATAAGTGAGATCATATGGCATTTGCCTTTTTCGAACGGACTCATTTCACGTAGCACAAGATTTTCTAGCTCCATCCGTGTCATTGCAAATGGCAAGATTTCATTCTTTCTTAAGGCTGAGCAATATTTCATTGTATGTATATACCACCTGTCTCTTATCCATTCATCAATCGATAGACACTTAGGCTGTTGCCATAATTTGGCTATTGTAGATAATGCTGCTATAAATACCAGGGGTTGTGTATCCCTTTGAATTAATATTTTTGTATTCTCTAGGTAAAGAGTGGTTCTATTTTTAACTTTTTGAGGAACCTCCGTAATGTCTTCCACAGTGGCTGCACCAGTTTGCATTCGCACCATCCTTGCCAAGACCTGCTGTCTCTTGTGTCGTTGATCTTAGCCATTCTGACTGGTGTGAGGTGGTATCTCATTGTAGTTTTGATTTGTATTTCCCTGACGATCAGTGAGGTTGAGCATCTTTTCATGTGTCTATTGGCTATCTACATGTTTTCGTTGGAGAAATGTGTGTTCATGTTTTCTGTCCATTTTTAAATTGGATTATTTGGGGGTTTTTATTTATTATTAGGGGGTTGAGTTGTATGACTTTTCAAGTATATTTTAGATACTAACCCTTTTTCAGAGATGTCATTTGCAAATATCTCCGATTCAGCAGGCTGCCTCTAAGTTTTGTTGATTGTTTCCTTCACTGTGCAGAAGTTTTTTATTTCGATGTAGTCCCAAAAGTTTATTTCTGCTTTTGTTGCCCTTGGCTCAGGAGACATATCAAAAAAGATGTTGCTATGGCCAATGTCAAAGAAGTTCCTGCCTGTGACTGGCTTCAGGTCTCACATTTAGGTCTTTAGTCCATTTTGAATCATTCTTTTGCATGTTGCCGTCCAGTTTTCCCAACACCATTTGCTGAAGAGACTGTCTTTGTAGCATTGGATGTTCTTCCCTGCTTTGTTGAAGATTAACAGACCATATCGTTGTGGCTTCATTTCTGGGTTTTCTATTCGTTCCATTGATCTATGTGTCTATTTTTGTGCCAGTACCATACAGTTTTGTTTGTTAGAGTTTTGTAATATAACTTGAAGTCCAGAATTGTGATGCCTCCAGCTTTGCTCTTTTCAAGATTGCTTTGGCTATTCAGGGTCTTTCCATACCACTTTATATGTTCCATACACATTTTAGGATCGTTTATTCTAGCTCTGTGAAAAACGCTGTTGGTATTTTAACAGGGCTTGCATTAAATGTGTGGATTGTTTTGGGTGGTACAGACATTTAAACAGTATTTGTTATTCCAATCCATGAGCATGGCATGTCTACTCCTTTCTGTCATCTTCAATTTCTTTCATCAGCATTTTATAGTTTTCAGGGTACAGGTCTTTTACCTCTTTGGTTAGGCTTAGTCCTTAATCTTACGATGTTTGGTGCAATTATAAATGGAAATGATTCCTTAATTTCTCTTTCTACTGCTTCATTATTGGTGTATAGAAATGCAACAGATTTCTGTATGTTGATTCTGTATCCTGTGACTTGACTGAATTCATGTCTCAGTTCTAGCAGTTTTTGGGGGGAGTCCTTAGGGTTTTCTATATATAGTATCATATGGAAGTTTTACTTCTTTCTTGCTTATCTGAGTGCCTTTTCTTTCTTTCTTTCTGTTGTCTGACTACTGTGGCTAGAACTTCCAAGTACTATGTTGAATAACAGTGGTGAGAGTAGACATCCTGCTCTTGTCCTGATCGTAAAGAAAAAGCTCTCAGTTTTTCCCCATTTAGGATGATATTGGCTGTGGGTTTTTCATATATCATCGTTAGTATGTTAAGTCATGTTCCCTCTAACCCTGCTTTGTTGAGGGCTTTTAACCATGAATGGATGTTGTACTTTGTCAAATGCTTTTTCAGTGTCTATTGAAATGATCCCATGGTTCTTATTCTTTCTTTTATTAATGTGATGTGTCATGTTGATTGATTTGCAAATATTAAACCACTCTTGCAAACCAGGAATAAATCCCACTTGATCGTGGTGAATGATTTTTTACAATGTTTTGTTGGATTCAGTTTGCTAGTATTTTGTTGAGGATTTTTGCATCTACCTCTCAGAGATATTGATCTGTAGTTCTCTTTTTTAGTGAGGTCTTTATCTAGTTTTGATGCCAAGGTAATGCTGGCCTCATAGAATGAATTTAGAAGTCTTCCTTCTTTTTCTATTTTTTGGAAGAGATTGAGAAGAATAAGTATTAATTTGAAGAGTAAAATTCTTGAGCTAAAAGTAGAAACAGAGCAAGCAGATTTGATTCCAAGAAGGCAACTAATCTATTTCATATTATCAAAGTAATAAGTTTACTCAGCCAGCCAAAGCAAGAAGAATAACTTACACAATTTACTATAAATATTCACAAGATTATATGATGTATTCATATAATATATGGCATATAGGACATATCATTTATATTTTGTTTGCTGAACACATTAATGCATTCAGTGAGCACATAAATGAATAAAAGATTCTCAACTCTAAAACATGAAATGACTTAAGGCTTGACTATAATGTCTACGTAGCTATAAATTCACATGCAGAGTTGTGTGCACAATCACGTAGGCTGAAAGACAATATTTGTATAAACCAGCCGAAAGCTGATTTAAGAGTCTAACATCAGCTCATACAGGCCTCTGAAAGGCAGTAATTATTTAAACAAATAGACATCAAGGCCAAGTATATAAAAGATGAGTATTTGCCAATTATAACACAGTATTTGCTTCTCAATGATAATTAAGGTATTCTTTGCCCTTTTCTTTATCCTGTAATGAGAAGCAAAGTGACCAAGAACAGAATACACAGCAATCATCTTGTCTCTCACTCTCTGATGCTTGCAAATAGTCAATCCTCTGGAAACAGGTTGTCTGCTCAGCCAATAGAATCTCTGTTGGTCACTCTTTCACCCTGTTCTCAAAAAGATAGGATTTTGTTAAAAAAAAAAAAAATCAATCCTACCCTAAAGAATGGCTACCTAAATTGTGGGGCCTGATGCAAAACGAAAACACAAGGCCCCTTGTTTAAAAAAAAAATTATTGGGATGCCTGGGTGGCTCAGTCAGTTGAGCGTCTGCCTTCAGCTCAGGTCATGATCCCAGGGTCCTGGGATTGAGCCCAGGATCGGGCTCCCTGCTCAGCGAGGAGTCTGCTTCTCCCTCTCCCTCTGCTGCTCCCCCCGCCCATGCTCTCTCTCACTCAGTCTCTCAAATAAATAAACAAAATCTTAAAAACATTATTAAGAATTTCAAGTTAGTGACAGCAGAGCATTAGACTGAACAGAGTCCTTCTGAGCATGAGGCTTTGTGGACGTTGCAGGCCCGGACATTAAGGTTGTCACCTGCACCAGTTTTAAGACGCAATTTTAGACTTTCCAAATTCTAAATGACCTGTGGTCTAACACCGATATCACCCGCCCTTCCTATACGGAGACAATAGCCTCTGGTCAGGTGGGCCTGCACCTAAGGACGTCAGTGTGACCCTGGCCATCCCTTTGATCACAGACTCTCCCACCTGCACCTGGAGAGCAGGAGCATGATGTGTGGTAACCACACAGCTGAGACTCCGGCTGCCCCCATGAACGCTGAGGAACACGGCCGGGACAAGGGGCAATGTGAACCTGATCATTCCTGCCACTCACATCTATTTCAAAGCATTTTCAGTGACCTTGTCGAAAGCAGTCAGTAACTGTTCTTGGCTCTAGTGGAGAACGCAGATGCCCTCCGGGTCCTGGGAATGCCCCCCCCCACCGCGCCCCCCGCCCCCCGCCCCCCGCCAGCCGCGGCGCGAGGATCACAATTCTGTTTCTGAGCCACCCCACACTGCATGTCAGCCTGCACGGCGAGCTGGTAAATGCACACATTTAGAGAGCCCGCCAGCAATTCAGTCCACTTAACTGGACTTAGTCCAGAGAATTTTCCAGCCAACTGGCACTGGGTCTCTAATTTACAGCTGACAAGCAACCTCCATAACTACTTCCAGGTCCTTAGTAGAACTGTTTAATGTCTACCTCTAACACACGAACCACCTGACTTCAGACACAACATTCAACAGCTTTGACCGCAGGGTGCAGAGTTATAAAATTTACAGCTTCTTAAGTTGGAAAACCACAGACGGACTGGAGTCTACCAACTGCCCTCCGAAGGAGGGGGGGTTTCAGTTTCTGCTTAGGGCACACAAAGTTAAAACAAAGGACACATTGAGTCATCTTGGGTAAACGCCTCTCTTTCTTTTGCTCCCCCTTTTAATTTTTAATGTTATAAATGCCTTCTATAAACTATAATGCCTATATATGCATTGTAAACTATAAATGCCTTCAGTTTTGTATTTTTTTTAATTTAAGGCCTTTATTTTTTTAATTTTTTAAAATACTTATTTGAGAGAGAGAGAGAGAATTGGAGGGGAAGGACAGAGGGAGAGGGTCAAGCACACACCATGCTGCACATGGAGCCCCACGTGGGGCTCGATCTCGGGACCGAGAGGTCACCACCCCAGCAGAAATTAAGCCACCCAGACAACCCTCATTTCAGGTCTTAAAAAAAAAAAAAAAAAAAAAAGTTGTCTGAATTCTCCCAAGTAAATCAGAGAGTTACAGATAGGCTTTAAGGACAGGCCTTTTAATTAATGTAAGCTAGAAAGCTTGTTTCTTGTCCTCAATAACGTATTTGACTGCTTTGAAATAACAGCAATGCTTGTTGTAGTTATTGCATGCCAAAGGATTGTACATGCATCGTCTCATTTAAAGTTGATAACGATATCATGAGGAAGACTGAGTGCTATTCTTCCCCCAGTACTCTAGATGAATAAACCCATGACAGGGGCACTAGCTAGCTAGTTAAGTAGCAACACTGGGACTCAAGTCTCTGATACTGTCTGACTCCAAAACTTGACGTCTTATCTCTTACCACACCCTTTCTCCAACTCTGAAACACAATGCCAGGGACCATACTTTAAAATACTAAAGATGGTACGAGCCATGGGAAGTATTCTACCACTGGGATTCAACAGTGTGCCATCGCATTTTACCTTGCGCTTTGGGTTCAGACCTGGCACTTGTATTTCTTGACTGTGCTAAGGTCTGGTTTAAGCATAGGTGACTTTTGATCTCCTCAATCTATTTCCCCCCCCACCCCGGGTTTATTTAGAGGTTTTACCAAACCCGCTGTTGTGACAACTGAAACAGGATAGGCTTTGTAGACTGGCCCTTCTGGACAAACTGTGACTTGAGTGCACAGGACCTCACATGTCGAGTAACACTCAGGAAAGGGACAGCTCGGTGGTGTGGAGTCATGTTTTTGTAAGGTGCTGTGATTTCTGGAAGCCCCCCGTGATGTCACAACTCTGCCCATTGTCTCGGCCTTCTTGTTTGCTTCCAGGCTGGAAGGACACACCCAGGGATCAGCAGAACTGTGACTGGGCTGGGCTCCCCGGAAATGCATCTATTAGACAGCTTCAAAGGTGGGGGTGGACACCCTGAGCCCCGCCCTCATTCCTCGGAGTTTAATGAAGAGAAATAACTAGTGCTCTCCCACCCGTCACTCAAGTATTTGCCATGAATCAACTGGGGCGGGGGGTGGGGGGAGGAGGGGAGGTACACTTCAAATAGCAAATGGCAGCTTCTAGACAAATGAGGTGGCATCACAAAAGCTCCTCGGAATCATCCTCTGGAGCCTGAGGTCTCTCTCATCTGTTCCGAATTAATTCTCCTTACTTCTTTGCCTCTTCTGGGTTTTGTGTCTTCGCTCAAGTCCGTGCTACTTGGCTAATCTCTCCCCGACGCTGATTTGATCTTGAGGCACATCCTTCCCGAGGCCAGCCCCTTGAGGGGGGCAGAATTCAGACGGCAGGGGCACAAGGCAACACTCCGGCCCATCCACCTGCTCCCTGCGGCCCCACCGGCTTGGTCTGCCGCAGTGTGGAGGAAATTGTTTATTAGAGCAATTTTCCCGAGATGTCTTTTTCTGCCTTGAAACTGGCCTGCGCCTCCCCGGTTTCTCACTTACCGGCCTTACAAAGAGCAACGGGCTTCCCAAGGGTTAAACATCCCTAGTGCCGCCTCACACGGAGGAGGAGAAAAGTCCTCAACAATCAAGAGAGCTTGTATTTTTAAGACTTTTTCAAAAAGGAATGAATGCCATCAAAACACAGGTGATCAGATTTCAGTCTTCGAAAAACAACCTGTGTTACCACGTCATCCTGAATCCTGTTTACCACGCAGAGATGAAGTGACTGTATAATGAAACACTCATGATGAATTTCCTCACCTTCCCTCCCACTGTGGGGTGGTTTGATTCAGAGTATGACTCGGTGGTTGTTGGGGTGTGTGTGTGTGTGTGTGTGTGTGTGTGTGTGTGTTAGAAAGAGAGAGAGACAGAGACAGAGACAGAGACACAGAGAGATGCAGAAAGAGAAAATGAAGGAGACACAGAGAGGAAGTGGAAGAGCGAGCCAGAAGGGAGGGGAGGAAGAAGGGGGAGGAAGAAGAGGAAGAGGGACAAGATGCATCAACTAGCAAAAAAGCTCACCTTCAGTCACTTCTAAAAAATGTGTCATTTCTAAGGGGACACCTTATCATGAAAAAATAAATCTTGTGTGCATGTGTGTTTTAAAACATTCATTTATTTGTTTGGGGAAGACAGAGAGAGAGAGGGCGTGAGTGCGTGTGGATAGCGCAGTGCGGAGGGGTAGAGGAAGAAGGAGAGAATCTCAAGCAGGCTCCATGCTGAACACAGAGCCCAATTCAGGGCTGGATCCCAAGACCCTGAGATCATGACCCGAGCTGAAACCAAGAGTCAGACGCCTAACCGTCGGACTGAGCCACCCACGTGCCCCAGTTTTTTGTGTTTTTAATTCTTATTACCAAGGTCTCTTAAAACTGTATGTTAAACAGGCCTTTTGCACGGTGATTAAACAAAGTACAAAGTCCGTGACATTACATTTCTTATATCTCAACCTCAACATGGAAAAATATTAAGTTTTCAGCTACCCTCAAAAAGCCCGACATATATATATCTGTGTCAGATTAAACGACTATTTTTCGACAAAAGCATGTGTAAATCTCAACTCGGATGTTCAATTTTCACATTTCTGTGAAATTGTTCAAAATGTAATTCCTTACATAACAGACACACCCCCACACAACCAATCTAGCTACGTGGGGTATAGAAGTAACACGTTTAGCTTTTCCTGTGCTCCGAAAGCCAATAAAGTGAACATAATATGGTGCGGTCCATACATAATGTCCCAAAGACTTAACATACAAGCTGACTTTTCAATCCTTCAGATGACTAATGAACGCACTAGTTCGATGAGAAGTTCTTTAGACTTTACGCCAGACTTACGTTGTTGGGAATATGTTGAATAGAAGAAATATGTGGAAGTTATCTAGTTTATAATAACTGTCTCTGTAGTGATCTCAGAAAGCATATGATTGCCAAATCAATACTGATTTCTTTTTTGCTGGTGTTTGTGTGTGTGTGTGTGTGTGTGTGTGTGTGTGTGTGTGTGTGTGTACGAGTGGTTTTTCCCTGAAGAATGCAGAAATTTAATACAGGGTCCTGAAAATTAGCTCCTTTTCTTCAAGTCATTTACATGTATATGTATGAATATACTTCAAAATAAAAACTTGATTGATGGACTTAAATAATGCCTTAACAATTTAAGGCCTAAGACAATCAGATAAATCCTTGATTACCCTTAGGAATTTCCCTTGGCCACCGAGGAAATCAATGGGGCCAGCTCTGTTTAAATTGACATCCACCTGTTGCAAATGTGGAAACATGTTGAGTCAAGGTTCCAGGGAGAATAAATGCTTGTAACAGAGACTGCATTTTAAATTGGGTGACTCAGTGATAGAAGTGAAGCTCTGTTTTCCATTTAGTTTAAGCTGAGCTTCCCTATGAAGACATTCTAGAAGGTTTCAACATGTAAAAAGAACCAGACGCAGAAGACACTTCTTTTTGGTGTCAGGCCATGTGCTTATTTCTTGGGATTAACTGACAGCAGTCAATTAGTCCCAGGATTGCATAACCCTTGCCTTGCACTAGGCTACACCCAGAAAAAAACTGAAAAGATCTGGTAAATCCACCACCCTGGGAGGGCAAGTTGCTACTCTCCTAAATTAAGCTAAATCTGCCATGAACTAACTGGTCAGCAACTTCTTATGTGCAAATCATTCACTCTGGGAAAGGAAAGCATTTGCCTACATATTGATTCCTCAAATGTAATTTAGGAGATCAAATTTCAATCCTTTAAGTGCTAGTCACTCTACCTGAAACTGTACAGTTTTAAGACTAGTCCTAAGAGAGGATGAAATCCAGTGGTTTTTACAATGTGTACTGCAGAAGTTCAGACCTCTTCGGAGAACTTCAGATTACGACGGCGGTACGGGACAGAAGGGGCTGGAAGCTGGGGGTGTGGGGTGCGGCTGGACGGAGAAGGCTGGCTTCTTGGTCTGTTACTCCTGACTGGTCAGAAGCTCTCCTTTCATCTGCTTTCTTAATATTATTATTCTTTGAGTAGAGTTGACACACAATGTTATATTTGTTTCAGGTGTACAACATAATGATTGAACAAGTTTATTCATTATACTGTGCTATAATGTATTATCAGATCCTCCCAATATCTTAGCTAGCTCCCATCGTCAACCACCATGGTATGTATTGTGTAGCCACCATCTGGTCATTTGTTTTATTCATCACCTGCTTGTATGACCTCTCCATTGGGAAAGAAGGTTCTACTCTTTAAGTGAATGAATACTTTTTAGCAATGGATGTCATTCATTCAATAAACATTTCGGCGGCATCTACAATGTCCCAGATATCATGCCAGTTTTGGAGCCTACAAAGACGAGCAAGTCTCCTTTCTGCTATTATGGGGTTTGGGATGATATAAAGGCACCTCAGGACACTGCCATAGGATATAATGCAAGACATGAGCTTAGCCTCATTTCTCAAATGAGAAGATTGGGACCCAGAGAGTTGAAGTGACTCATGCAAAGTGACACAGGGAAGGAGAGAGCCAACTATTTATATATAGATGTTCCCTGTTCTAACCCATGTTGCTTCCACACATACAACACTCACTCTTTACAGACTACAGTGTTTTGGCAAAATCATTTATGTCATAACCATTTGTGCATCTCCAATGCCTCAGACAGGACTGGGCGTAGAATGGGCACCCAATGAATGTTTGCTTAATTGTCTTTTTATCAGACATGGAAGAGAGGAAAACTGCTTTGAAGGTAGGTACCTAGATCAATACATACCATGGTGGTTGACGATGGGAGCTAGCTAAGATATTGGGAGGATCTGATTAATACATATGAAGGAGAGAAACATTATCCAAACCCCAATGCCATCCCCATGTATTTTGGCAAACATAGCCTCCTGCTAAATTTTACACTATAACAAGAACTTAGTGAACATTCAGTAATTTTAAGAGGCCAAGAGAGAAAGTGCTTCCTCTCAGAGACTTATACTTTCTGTGGATGGAATAGCATTTTTCATTCTGGTAGGTTCCCACATTTTGATTCCAGCATCCCACAGGGCTGTTAAAACACATTCAACATTTTTATATTGGAGCGAACATATTTTTGGCTACCAAAGTATTCATTTTGGTTCAATCCATAGCTGTATAGAAAGGCACGTGAACTTTATTTAACTTCCTTTAAAGAATCTAGCCGCGGATTACTTGGATACTGATGATAGTTTCATTTTGGAAAATGTACGTTATTGCTTATTGTGATTTTAAGTTTTAAAAAATCACTGTCTTCTACTGAGTTTGGAAAGGTATGAACATGTGATAAAAACTGACCAGATATTTGATGATGTCCCCGAGAGCAATAAAGTATAATTTAAATATTAAAGTTATTAACCCAAAGTCTTTTAAAAGATAAAACAGACATAATACTAGGTTACTAGAGTTTTCTTTCTTTTTTTTTCCAGCTCCTAACATAGCTGCAACTTTTGAATGAAACCATAACTCCTTTAAAAATACAAGCAAGGCATGTCCAATTAATCATACAAGTTTCCCTCTAGATTGTTTTCAGACAGGTCACATTCCTAAGATGTTAATTTAAGCTTTCGTTAAATCTGTAAGTAGAATGAGTCCATAAAATAAGATTCTGTACAACAATAGCTCCACAAACGTGACTGTAACCCACTGTGGCAAAACTACGATCCTGTATTAATAGATATTTTCATAGTTCTTATTCTATCCATGTAATAGTAAGAAATTATTTTTAAAAATACGTATCTGGTTGAACCTAGGGAAGACTTCACGTTTTTATAATTTTATTTAGAGCTAGCCAATATTTCTCCTTGCATTTTGACCTATTTTCAAGGCGGTGTCTGCATTTGCAAGGAGACAGGTGAGGGACCTGGCCAGTTTTGGAGAACTCAATCACCAGTTGAGGTCCTCCTTCCATTTCTCAAAAATAGCTCCATCAGGAAAAATTGAGGACCTGGTGAACACTCCAAAGATTTAGGGTCAGTCCGAGCTACCTAATATGGATGAACGAGATAAGGAGTTATGTTTAAATTAAGCAAAGGATAAATAAAAATTCTTAGCTCCAGGCTGGTATAATGTTCGGTGACAATGTGTCAATTATCTGGTTAATTTGATCAACTCAGACAATGCCAGGGGATATTTCAGGTCCCAAAGATCAAAGCAAGAGGGAACTCTATTATTCTGCTTTGTTCATTCCATCATTTCTTGTCTTATTCTTTATTGTGGTTTTCCTGCAGATAATATATGTTTAATGGCAAACCTTAAATTACAGGCAGAACTGTAAAAACCTACTAGAGAAGCTTTGTGTTTAGGAACAAGACTAGAGAAACAATGACCAAAAAATGGTTGCTTGTCACGGAGTAGTCAAACACGTCTTTCTCCCCGGGAATGGTTTGCACTTTGTTCTGATCACCCGTGGCAGATGCCGTGAGAGGTACGTCGCCCCATTTCCTGACTGAGGCTGTTTCGCAGCCCCAGACCTTGGTTTGTGTACATTTTCTCAGAGGTGGATCAAAGGCCTCTTGGCAAAAGTAATGAAGCGTTGTTGCTCTAAATCTGATACCTTGCAAGCTAAATACACCTCTCGAGAGAAAAATATAACTTTCCTAAAGAGAAGGAAAAGATGTTTCCTGCTCAGATGCTTGATAGAAAAGAAAAAGAACATTTAAAAAAATTTTTTTGAAAAAATATCCAGAAATCTTCATCAGAATTCCATTTCTGTGCGTTAGGTTTAATGAAAGTGTAATTTCAGGGACCGGATCCATTGCTGAGCTCCCAACCACCCTCAGTCCAGTTTTTTTTTTTTTTTTAAGATTTTATTTATTTATTTGAGAGAGAGAGAGAGAGAGAGACAGAGCATGAGCTGGGGGAGGAGGCAGAGGGGGAGGGAGAAGTAGGCTCCCGGATGAGCAGGAAGCCTAGGACCAGAGATCATGACCTGAGCCAAAGGCAGACGCTTAACGGACTGAGCCACCCGGGGGCCCTTTTGGTCCAGTTTGATTTAGAGTTCCTGCTCTCATCTCTGAAATGAAAGAGTTAAGACGGTTGGGAGACTACTTCCTAACCAAAGCTTCTTTCTGAGGAAGTGATGGGAGAACTCTGTGGGACCTCCCAGCACACAGACTGAGGTGACAGGACTTGGTATCTCAAATGACAAGATAAGAGGAATTTAAATGAATGCAGGTCATGGTCACCATCTAGAACCAAGGTTGCAAACTCAAGTATCTACTGGGTCAGAAGTTCCCTGTTGCTAGGAGAAGTCCCAAATCTCTATTTTTATAAGAAATCACCTGATACTAAAGCATCTATCCATTTTGTTTCAGTGTTACACAGGTGTGGGGGCTGCATGTGGCTGGTGGTCATGAGTTTGCTAGCCACGGCCCGAGGTTTAGATTTTTACCAGTTTATTTATGTATTTATTTATTTTAAGCAGGCTCCACACCCACCATGGAGCCCAATGCAGAGCTTGAACTCACGACCCTGAGATCAAAACCTGAACTGAGATCAAGAGTTGGACGCTTAACCAACTAAGCCACCCAGGCACCCCCTCCAAGATTTAAGACTTTTAAAAAATATATATGTGAAAAGTTCAGAAGGCAAAGTGATGAGAATGGTTACACCATTATGTGACAGGAACGCTTTGTAAGCCCTGAACTTGTCTGAAATTATCCTTATAATAACCCTAACACTTAGCTAGTATTGTCTGCCCATTTTACAAATGTGAACATTAAAGGAAACGGATGTTAGGAATCCTAACCCGGTAACTTGTCCAAGTTACACCGTTAGTTAAGAATCTGTCCTCTTAACCATATTAGGTATACAACATCTGACTTAGAATCGAAAATGACATTTCCCCCCCCAACGGTCTTCTACTCATCTTTCTTAGTAAATGTTTAAAGGCAGTGCCTTAAATAATAATCATTAAATTAAGCTACTGTTTCTTTTATTTGAGAAGAGAAGCATGACTGGACTGAGTGTAGACATCATGCTTGCAGATGGAGGAGCGCCCAGGTGGCTCAGTTGGTGAGGCGTCTGACTCTTGATTTCGGCTCAGGTCATGATCCCAGGGTCATGGGATCGAGCCCTGCATCGGGCTCTGCACTCGGCATGGAGTCTGCTTGAGACTCTCTCCTTCTCCCTCTGCCCCTCCCCCTTCCTCACGCGCATGCTCGCTCTCTCTAAAAAAATAAACAAATAAATACTTGTAGTTGGAAACCATTCAGACTCCGGTTCAGTTCTGCTTTTTCCCTGTGTGCGTCAGACAAGCCTCTTCACCTGTCTCCCCACTTCATTGTTTATTTTTCTCGCAGGTCAGCAAGGTAGGTTTTCTATCCCAATTTTGTAGGTGAGAAACTGAAACTCAGGAAGACGACCTTGGTTGTCTGGTAATCTCAGCTCTTAGCAAGTGGTAGCCAGCGCGGCTTCTACACAACCTGAAGCAAATCGACTGCTTCTAAAAGCAGTGATTGGCCCCGCTTTGCAAAACAGAGAAAGCAACCTCAGAGACACGGACGCGGACAAGGAAAATGAACGCGTGATACTTGTCTTGCAGAGTCATCGGCAGATACACTGGCTGATTACTATCCATTAATTTTTCTTCTCTTACCTCTAAGGAAACAGCCACCTACACAAGGAAGGTCGTTTGCGAGGAAACACCAGCGTGACCACACATCCCGTCTGATTAAAACTCTCTCGGCATTCAAGCAAGTGTTCCTTCTACTCTATCATTCTACTGGCCCCAGGCCGGGTGACCGATGTGGTGAATAGCTACAGTGGTCTATCCAAACGGCCGACGCAGACAATGTGGAATTATCTAAAACATTCCTACTATATTCCTTAGCGTTCAAGGCAGTCAAGGGCAGTCAAGGGCAATGCTGAGAGGCTGGCAACTAAATGTGAAAATCTGTGCATTCTCTTAGAGACCCACTGGACTCTTGCCCTCTTCCCCGAAGTGGAAAGCCTGTCTCTTCCTCTTTGCTCTTTGCAATTTAGCTTATTAGGAAACAAATCTGAACTAGAAGGAGAGGAGTTCTCCAAGCTAGCTCACTATAAATACAGCCAGAGGCACCGAGCACTAAACAAACAGAAGGGGCTTACTTCAAAGACCAGTGTCTCGTTGGTGGGTCCTGGTGCATACAGCCGTTCCGGGTGGCTGAAGGAGCGCTGGTATTCAAACACGGTCCCAGCAAAGGGGAACTCCCCAGGCCAGTCGATGCTCCAGCCCCCCGTGAGGTAATACTTCTGCCCCAGGCTTCTGACCGCAAGGTAACTGGAGGAGAGCTGCAGCTCCTGGATCTCGATGCTTCGGGCCCCCGCTGGAATGGTGACTACTGGATAATATTCTAAATGGGAAGAATAGAACAGTGCTGTTTTCCATGTTGCACACTGGAGAAATGGAGCTAGCAATGCTCAGAGACATAGTGATGTCCACTTTTATAGAGTGGGGTTGTTGAATCATGAACGGACATCCATTCCTACTCTATGAAGTGCAAAAAACTCATCAATCACTTCATCTTCCCAGGGGAAGGAACGCCAGAGAGAAAGTGTGTGTTCCTTTCCCAAGCACGCGTTGTGGACAGGAGGGACACTCTTCTTCCTTCCAGAACAACCAAGTCCACAAAACTCAATAACGCTTTTAAATCTTTAATCCACTTGGAAGAAACTTAACAGCCATGGACCTCAATAGTGATATTCAGGAAACAGGGCTCTGGGTTTCATTTTACTCAAGATTCGTTTAGATAATTGCTCCCAATATTCATCTGGCATCGTGAGTGTGGATCATGATTCACATCCTGAACTGTAAGTTTCACCAAAATCTGATCTTTGTTTAACAAAGGCCTGTGGGACAGAGGACAAACTGCAAAATAAAAAGGCATTTGATGGACACATCTCAGAGCTGTATGTGTTGACGGAACTCCTCACACTGAGAAACCAGCCATCCTCCCTTGTTCTTGCAAGGTGTCAAAGCCATCATTCTGTGCGTGTCAGGTGAGCCAGTAAACGGCTCGATCACAGCCAGCTTGACAGAAACTTGTCAGCAGCAAAGCTACTGCAATGAAACGGCAGGGATCGCTTACCGTTGGCTTTATGCTGGTTGAGGTATAGGCCTTTATAAAACTTGCAAGTCGAATTATCCCCTTTGCAAACACCACACGCATCCAAAACTGCTTTAGAGCCAAGTTCATGATCGCATCCCACTGGCTGTGACAAAAGTAAAAAAATAATAACAATAAAGTGAGAAAAATCAGAAAAGCCAATGGCTACGGATAACCAAGAGATACATGGGGCTCCACCTTCAGAATATCTGGAAGACAGCACAGCTTTAGGGTTAAAGGCAGAGTCTCACATTTGGGGGTTCAAATCCCTCCTCTGCCTTTACCAGATGTGGGACTAGGGCAGTTACAGAACTCTTCCAAAGCTTGCTGAGACCCTTCATCTGGAAAACTGGAATAAAAAGTCACTGCTGCTACTAACAGCAGGTGATCTTACTTGGGCCAGCTCTCCTGCTGAAACAGAAAAATGCTGAGCCCCCCACAATCCCCAGAGCCCCCCACACAATGGAATTAAAAGGAAGACTAATTGGCAGGAAATAGGAGTACTATGGCAACACACACCTGTGAGGCTCTGACCATATAGTGAACATACTTAGCAAACAGGCAATGGAAGTTTACTACTGTTCTTTACATTCCTATTTAATTTTTGCAGCTACTGCGTGTAGTAGATACATCATCATCTCCATTGCATACTTGTGGAGACAGGTGAAGAAGAGCTAATAAGAAGGTCGGAGGGGTCTTGCAGAACATCAGTGGGGACGTTAGAGATAGTCTGCACATCCAATTTGCAAACACTGGTCTTTTCCCCTAAGCTGTGTTTTCTCCAGATACAGAATCTCTTGTACCACTTCTCACAGTACACGTTTGATAGGAGGAAACACCAGTGTGACCACACATCCCAAAGCAGAAATGTCTTCTTACTTCACAAATCCCATCAATACACACGTCGTGTTTGTCTGGGGAGCAAGGAGTCCCATCTTTCACCTTGCTGGACATGGCGAAAAAAAATTCAAAGTTCTCAGCCTTGCAGTATAGTTTACATCGATCTGCCTCTAGAAGCAAAGAGATCAAGACAGGACGTGATCAGGAGGAAATCACAGGAAAATGACATGATGGCCAAAAGGATGAATTAAGTTTATTTAGAAAGCTATCATGACTAAAATGGGAAATGTTACACAGTTTTGTATGTGGGTGTGGGTGTGCATGCATGAATGCATATATATGTGCTTTTAAAAACAGGAATCTCGTTTGCAATTCAAATAAAACTGCTCTAACACAAAAATTTCATTTTTCTCATCCTTAGTAATAGCCACAGTACACACGATCGGTGGGTTATACAGCTCCTCTCCTTGGTTAGCAAGTATTTTAGGCTTTACAGGACTTACGGTCTGCTATTGACAATATATAAATGAAGGAGCGTTTCCGTGTTCCAATAAAACTTTATTTACAAAACAAACAAACAAACTGAAACTGGTCAGATTTGGCCCACAGGGCGTAGTTTGCTGACTATGATTGAGGACATGGATTACTTTAGATATTTATTCGGGTAGTTAAGACAAAAAGTTTTAGGCACTTTGGGGGAAAAAGGGGGGGCATATGGTTCATGTTTATAAAACATATAGAGAATAATCATGTCAGGAAAAGGAAGAGGAAACAAACTAAACCTAAAGGCTAAAAAATGCAACTTTTATTGACCATAAAGTCCCTGAGAAGTTTCTGGTATCACAGGCAAAAAGAAAAAAAACAAAAAACACTGTATTTCTACAGAGCTCTTATCAGAAGGGAGTTATGCCAATTTCCCAAATACAAAGCATTCTTCTTGGCCAGTAGCTCCAGATGACATTTCTCGCGGGAGACCGTGCGTGGGCGACACCATACATCAGCCCTGACAACAGTTGTACAACAAACGTGTAAACAGTTTGCAAATCTCTGTGCTTCATAAAACCTCTTAATAAAAGACAGTCAAAACTTAAATGTGAAAGTACTTAGCTTATCATGATCCAAATATGCAGATGTGTCAATGGATTAAAAGTTTCTCCTTTACCTAGAAATCTCTTTTAATAGCTTTATTAAACACCTCCCAAATTTTGCATCGGAGGCTATGGAAGACATATCTATACCCTTTCTTTTCTCAGTCATGCCCAGGAATGAACAAGTTCTAAAAAGTTCAGTTTTACCCACAGAGGCTCCACGGCAAGTTTCTCAACTGGTCTGTTGGAAACACAGAAGGGGGAAAAAAATCTCACTACTGTAAGACAAAGACTGTCTACATTTACAAATAGTCTTCCCTTGTTCTTCCCCAACCTGCATGAATGTCACCAGACCTTCAAATCATGGTCAGTGTTTCCCGATTCTAAGTCCGTATCAGAAGGAGAAGAGGGAGAGACAAAAGGTCTTAATTTTTCTGTCTCCTATGCTGGGATGGGGGCTCCCCAGGCTGGGTCTCTGTTCTACTCAGTGTAGCTCCCCCTGCATCTAGCAGAATGGCGCCCATGCAAGAAATGCTCAGTAAACATCCATTGAGCAAATGAATGAAGTAGCATGCTCCTTACTCAGTAAGGCTGCAATTAAATTAGTGAAAAACTTTTGAAACCAAAATATATTTCACAAGTTAAAAATTTATTTGCTTCACTGTCTCCTCATGTACTCAACACAGAACCTATTTAAAGGGTGATCACAACACACACTCTGTAAACACTGTGTATGAATGAAAGACATGATGTGGGGAAGACCAAGGAATCTCCAAGAAGACAAAGCAAGGAACAGAAGGGGAAGTGAGAAAGGAAGGACAGCAGGGTCTGGGGGAAAGGGCCATACATTAAGAATCACGGAATGACAGGAGTGTTCAACCAAGAGAAAAGAAACCTTCAAATGCTGGACTTGAAAGCAACTGCAGGTGTTCTATCTATCTGTCCCCAGGAACATGTTTGTGCAGTGCCCTTCCTAGATAATCGCTCAGTTCCTGATAGAATGCCTCGAGCGACGGAGAGCTGGCCACTCATAAAGGGGAAACAGGTCCATTATGGACAGTTGATGCTTATTTATTCACTCATTCGTTCTGAAAGTTATAAATATGTGCCAAGGGCTGTTCTCAGATGCTGGAGGTCCAAGCAGGCTCAAAATGGACAAAGGCTTCATCCCGCGGAACATAAATTCTTGCGGGGAGAAAGATAATGAATAAGTGACTATATGATATAAACTCATGCATGGTTAGGAGCTATGAAGAACAAAGCAGGTTAAGGATTGAGAGAATGACAAGAAGGAAGGATATTCTGGGCAGGCTGGCGAGGGAGGCCTCCCTGAGAAGGGGCTATGGCTAAGAAGTTCTTAGCCTTTGAACACATCCTGTCCTTTGAAGTGATTTCAAATAAATCTAAATCCTTTTCTAGTTATTACCTCTGAATTTTTGCAGGTACCTGGTTTCTTTTCTCTTTTTCTTGGTAAGTTTCTATATTATTTTACTGGAGAATTTTTTTTTAAATGAATGTATTCCCAGCTTTGTCACTGAAGTCCAAGGGAAATGAAAGACAAACTAATTTTGCAAGCACACATTTTTTTCCATAAAGCAAGAAAGAGGCGTACCATGAAGCATGACTTTAAAAAAATGGTTTAAAACTCATTAATAAACCCTGCACCTACTATCTCTTAGTGCAATTTGAAACACTGGAAATAACAAGGGCTGAGTTTCTATTTTAAAAAAAGAAACACGTACAAGTAGACACTTATAGATGGCTCACTGCAATTGCAGAATTTTCATGCCGGTCTCTCTCTGTGCTTTTGGACAACCAGTCATGAGCCGGAACCATACAGAGCTCCCGCGACGGCTGGGCGGGGGCTGGGCAGAGCGGCACTATCACTGTCATCCCCCTTGTTAGGCGTCGTGTGCGGTCTCTAACTCCGCTGGCTTCTCTATGGTCATTGACAACACAGGTTCTTTTTGAGCTTTTGCCCAGCTACGACCCTCAGTCTTATTTCCCACGAATTGCCACTACCGTCAGGTCTTCCCATTCTACCCGTGTGCCCTTGGGGCTCCCAGTTATCCTTTCTCAAGCAAGGATGCCTGAGTTTTGATAAAGCAAGGGAACTGAAATAATAGAAGGCAAACAACCAGAACGGTGACAGCTTAGTCTGCGAAGGTAACAGAAAGCGCATTAAATGTGTACATTATAACTAAAATAAATGTTTTGATACTTTGATAAAATAAAAACAATTCAATTTAAAAGGTAAAATACAAGCCACAACTCTAAGTAATAGTAAGTACTAGGAACCCAGTATGGAGACATTTTGAAATTCATGGCTATGAATGTGTGTGTGTGTGTGTGTGTGTGTGTGTGTGTGTGTGTGTGTAATACCCTGCAAACAGGCCTTCCCATGTATCCCATGATATTCCCATATCATCTAACATATCAGTTGCTGAATATGGTGTCTCTATGGGGCATATATGGTTTCATGGGTTTTTGGTTTGGACAGTTCATACCAATTTCAATTAACGTCCCTGGGAGACTTAATTGCTGAAATGTCAAAGGTAAGTTTCGAAACATAAGTACATTCCAAACACATGAACACTTTGGCTTACAGATGTGGGGGACAAAGGGTTGTCTTGTGAAAAAAAAAAAAAGTATGGAAAAATAAACAAAACCTATGGAAGTGAATGAAAAACCGGGTCAGGACAGGTCTAGAGGATGACGTCAACATCGAAACTCTTTTATGGAGGCAGCGATTTCGTTCACATTGCTGTCCACAAAGAGTCATATTTGTTGGAGGTTTGGAGAGACCAAATTACCTTCCACTTTGGTATAGGGCTTCCACTGGTAGAACCATCCACGGAAAGGTTTGCTGTTATATTCTGCACACTGCTGGGCTCGGAAATCCAAGCTATTTTCATTACAAGGGTTAATATTGCACAGCTGATATATACGGCTAGAACCTGGACAGAACTTGCCACCATACTGAGGCCTAAAAATAAAATGAAAGAGCTTTAGTGTGAGCAAACAGAGGGCTCGTTATTAGTCATAAGCAATAATATAAGGAGGGACAATCGAGATGAACATTATCAGAAGGCATGCGGTGTATGCAATCTATGACAAGAACGGAAATAACGTAGTATACGACATGCCATGTCCCTCCTTGTATCCATGGCAGGCAGAACCCATCAATCAGGGACTTGCTCTTTCTTTTCTTTCTTTTCCCAATATAGCCCTTGGGGAGGCATTACCACTGCTCAGCAACTGGAACTGCCATATTCAATACAACAGACTTGTCATCCCTGATCCCAGTGTTACATTCTGGCTATTTCCTTAAAGAATGATGAGAGCATATTCTTGATGCTCCTCACGTTACCTGTTTTGGAAAATCTGTAAGTGCACCTAAATGTTCTCATTAATGTAGATAGATGTGTGTCTGTGTGCTACAAAGCTCTTCAAATGTGGACCCAACCTACCCCCCAGCTCTCCTCCCACTTCTAAACACACCCAGCTTCCCTACAGTATGTCATCCACCTGCTGCTATGTAGAAAGTCAGGACACCGAAGAGAAAGAGCAGAAAGCCCCATTTGCCATGTCCTCCCATCTGGCTCTGTCAATCACTGAGCCAACGTTCTGATTGTTGTCTGACTGTTGTATATTTTACTCTAGTTGATCCTAAACTGTGAACAAAAATTCCCTTGTTTTCATCTGCATAATCACTTTTTAACTTTGTAGGTGGCCTACTCCTCTCCTGCCAAGCACAATGGGAAATGGATTTCCAGAGTAGGGAATCCCATTAGAACATAAATAATTATGATCTAATGGCCAGCTCTTTAAGCTCTTGGTAGGTAGACTGCAAAAACCAGAAAGCAATATAAAGAAAAAAGGAGCATAAACCAAAACGAAAATGACCAATAACAGCTTATCCAGCTTCTTACAGGCACAAAGCAATTGCTTTTTCTCATGCTCACTTTTTTGTGCTTTTCTCCAAAGGCTAAAACCCAACTACGGATCATCTCACACAAAAGCTCAATGCAAACATGTAACATGAAAGAAGCCTCCAGGTTAATAAATTTATGTGATTAAAATTCCTTGTCTCTTTAGGAAGCACAAGAATGCTATAAAACACCCCTGGATTTGCTTCAGCATATTTTATCAAATCCTCGTGCAACTGCATGCTAAGATGGATTCAACAGAAACGGGAAGGGTCACAATGCCAGAATGAGATTTTTTTGCTATTTCAAAACACTCTGGAGCAACTACTTAAACATTCAGCAGCCATTGTGCTGGATTAAATCCCCGAAGACTTCTTAAATCATTATCTGAAAAGCGCTTAGAAAAACCTTAAAGGGCCCTACAATAGCTTTACTATTCCTGGTCATTTTTACAAGGCATATTTAAAACTTTCTTAGTTGAAGACGTTCTGTCTGCAATTTTACAAATAGCCTTCCTTTAGACTCCTCAGATTCGATAAAGCGAAAGAGGACCACATGTGTTACTTTTTCAACTCAGAAACCGTAACACAGAAAAGACCTCGAAACTTCCATAGCACCCCCTCATTTTGTAGATGAGGTGAAAGACGGATGAGAAAGCTCATAAAACTTGCCAAGGGAAGATCCCATAGCCAGCCAGAGACAGGGCACAGTTAAGCCCCCTACCTTCGACTCCCCGGGGCTCCTTTCCCTGAGCCGTGCTGCCTGCATTTAGCTGACTTAGGCTGCGGGGGGCCGGCAGGGAAGAGGGAGACAGTCAGGCACAATGGTTAGGGAGCTGGCCTTTTATAATGAGGCCGGTCTGGATTTAAATATTCTCTGCCTCTTCCCAGCTTATCTTTAGGCAACTGTGTTTAACCTCCTAACCTGTAAAATGGGGGCAGTTGTGATGATTAACAGTGTGATGTTTGTAAAGAATTTAGGGCTGACAAAGTACAGAAGCAGTCCATGTGGCCATCAGTAGGTGAATGGATCAAGAGATGGTATATGTACACAATGGAATATTATTCAGCCATCAGAAAGAATGAAATCTTGCCATTTGCAATGACGTCCTGGATGGAGCTAGAGGGTGTTGTGCTAAGGAAATGAGTCAGTCAGAGAAATACAGAGAAATATGATCTCACTCATATGTGGAATTAAAGAAATAAAGCAAACGATCACAGGGGAAAAAGGGAGAGAGACAAACCGAGAAACAGACTCTTAACTCTAGAGAACAAACTGACGGTTACCGGGGGGAGGTGGGTGGGGGATGGAGGGCACAGGGAATGGGGATTAAAGAGTACATTTGTCATCATGAAAAAATAAAATGATAAAAAACAAAGGTCACAAAATAAATGAGATATGATCTTCAAAAAAAAAAAAGAATTTAGGGCTGAGTCTAGGGCAGAGTTAACACAGATCAATCGTAACTTTAAGCTGTTTTCTGCTTTTAATGACTGGCAAGAATTTGTACTTTTCCATCAAATCCTCAAATACAGGTACATGTTTCTGCAGCTGTAAACAAAAGTCTTAGGATAAATTGACAGAAAATTCTACCATGACATCTTTTGGGGTAACAAGATTAAAAACAAAAATATAAACATTCAGAAAACAAATGTCCCAGTAGGGGAGCTCTGTTAAAAAAAGATAGCCACACACACAGACCCAGACTGACTCCTGGGTCCCTCCAGATTTCTCAATAAGAATGTATGAGGGGAAGATCCAGAAATCAGTGTTGTGTTTTTTTTTTTTTTTTTAAGCATACTTGGTGATTTTGATAATCACCTGAGCCTGGAAATTACTGGTTAAAAAACGGGCCAGAGATTTAATTCAACTATTATTCTAGAGCTATGACTCTAGTGGCATATTATTTTTTTCTCAAATAGACTTGCATTTTAGGAAAGTTCTAGAACGCCTTTGCATCTTTCATTTTCACTACTTAAATTTTTGCGATTAATTTTTTTGAACAGACTTTATAGAAATTCCACTAGGCTCCTTTAGACTGTAATAAGCGAACAGTCATGGAACCAGAAGGAATGTCAGAGGATTAAAGGTGCGGGCCCCTGGTCTGACTCTACCACTACCAGCTTGGTGACCCGGGCAAAGACTGCTGCTCTGGGGCCCTCCGCCTGCCCTGGTTACTCATTCGCCAAATAACTGGATCAGACAACAGGTTGCAACTCATGCATCTGTTCTAGGTGGATTGGGAGGGAAGGCCTGAAGAAATGTTTCGAGGTTCCTGAGGCATAGTAAGGCTCAGTAGAAAACAGAGCTTCTTTCCATTAAAAATGTCCACCTCAGGGGTGCCTGGATGGCTCGGTTGGTTAAGCGTCGGACTCCTGGTTTCGGCTCAGGTCATGATATCAGGGTCGTGAGATGGAGCCCCACGTCGGGCTCTGTGCTGAGCATGGAGCCTGCTTGAGAGGTTCTCCCTCTCCACCTGCTCCTCCCCCCACTCCCATGCTCTCTCTCTCTCTCAAAATAAATAAAAATGAAAATGTCTACCCTAGACATGGGAAAAAGAAGGGCCATATGTGTGTGGTACCAGTGACTCCAGAACTAGATAACCTTCGAACATTTTTAAAGGTGAAAAGCTGGGTAAGTCCACGAATCAGCCAGGAATAGTTCATTTTTATGAAACAAAATATGTTCTGGGAAAACCATCATTATGTGAAATAAAAGCTCCTACTGCTTCTCACAGGAGAAAATGAAACTGGTTAGGTGGAATAATGTGAACACACCAAATGTTTGAACTGAAGCAAAGAGAAATCAGTAATTTAAAATGAGGGGGGGAACCTCAGTTTTACTACAACAAAGTGAAATAAGAACAGAGAACAACTAACTCAATTGCCTTGGGACAACTGCTCATGTACTTGTTTTATTTGTGAGGCATAATTAAAGTAAACAGTATCCCAAGGAGCCTTAATCATGTTGAAAATGATAAAATGGCACCAAATGGAACTACATTAGTGATTCTTATTAGGCATTTCTGAAATTACAGTATGATCTTCCCATGAACAATACCCTATTATAATGAGAGTTCTCAATCCCACAGATATGAAAGAAGTTTTAGTTTAAATCTCAGGGGTGTCATTCACGCATGTTACCAGCAGAGCTATTAAATTAGGTAATCTATTTATTTCTTGGGAAAATACTGAGCTGTAAAATGCTGTGATGTATGAAAACCAGATCTGTGAAATGGGCTGAAAAAATGAAAATATAATGATTTTAAGAATCCTACCCAAGATATGGGCTACTTTCAAAGTATGAGGAGGGTGGTTTTAATAGTCTGATATAAGCTGGAAATGCATCACAAGCCTGTCTACCATCACGCCTAGTTACCGGATCGGAATAAACCAGTGAGTTTCACCTGGGGATGGCTTTGCCCACTACAGGACATGCTATACAGTCTTGGGACATTTTTGGTTATCAGGGGGCTGTCGGGGAGGGAGCGCCATCCTACTGGCATCTAGTGGGGAGAGGTCAGGGCTGCTGGTAAACAGCCTGCCATGTCCTGGACAAACCCCCTAACAAAAATTTTCCAGGCCAAAATGTCAACAGTGTCAAAGTTGAAGAATACTGTCAGCCTGAGATCCCAAAGAGCACCTAGCAAACCATGGTCAAAGTGTCTTCTGACCCTCTCCTAGTTGGGAACAAACTGGCCTCTTGATCCAGCTCAGGCTGCTGACGCAGATAAAACACCAGGCCCCTTTTAAATTTTCCTTCTGCTCCAGTTTATTTATTTTAATTCTTAATCTACCAAACATTTATGCGATGCTTGTAACATGCCAGGCACTTTGCAGAAGCGCTTTGCAAACATTAACTCAGTTGATGTAGGTACTCCCCTTAGTCCATTTTTTACCAGTGAGGAATCTAGGGCAGGGAGAGAAAGTTGTCTATGGCTACAAAGCTGGAGAGAGGCAGGGCCAGGAGGCAAACCTAGGGTTCTGGGCTTAGGAGCCTGCGCTCTTGACCTTCATGCTATACCACCACTCAGTGCTGTGAAGTGAAATCCCTAACTTCCAAGGACCCCTCACATTCTTCTCTCTC
Organism: Eumetopias jubatus; assembly: GCF_037043125.1. NCBI lineage: Eukaryota > Metazoa > Chordata > Mammalia > Carnivora > Otariidae > Eumetopias > Eumetopias jubatus. The sequence continues at coordinate 30,014,835 of NW_028274816.1, forward strand.
TACCACATTCTCCAAAAGTCCAGTTTCGTCAGTAAGGCCTCCCTCCCCATTCCCCTTGTTTTGGAGGACCCATCCTCCGCTAGCCGGTACTCCCAGTCGAGTTTAGGACGAAGGTGATAAAAGCCACACAGACCCCGGATCCTTTTGTTGAATGCCCACTGGAGAATCCCTGGTAGGGGGCATTCTACAGACCCCCTTCTCATCCCCCCAAACCTTCAGAGGTGGCATTACTGTCTCCACCTTACACATACATTCAAGCTCAGAGTTCAAGCGAACTTCCCGAAGTCACATAATTAATAGGCGGCAGACCCAGGATATGCAGTCCCATCTGGCTCTCAAGCCTGGGCTCTCTACATCCCTGTGCCAATCAGGGAGTATGCATCTCCCGCGGGTTGCACACAGGGATAAGAGCAGAGGAAAGGAACATAAAACCGCCTTTGTTTTCAAAGAACACAGAACCCCGGTACACCCGGGGCCAGAGCGTGCCCACAGGTGACCACAGGTCAGTCTCCCATCTGTAGATGCTGCGATGAGTCCTCACTGTGTTCTGTTTAAAGAAAACGGAATTTGTCGTCAGTATCTTAACAGTCGGGAAATTTCACACACATTTTTTTTTTGATTTCTGGTTTCTCTTGAAAAGTCAGGCAGATCTGTCACCACGTGTTGATGTACATTCCTGCAAGGCAAAAATTAGCATACTTTCTCCAGTTCATCAGTTTGAAACACACACACACACACACACACACACACACACACATATTCCACTGGCCAAGCTTCTCTGCTCCACAACACAGGCATTGGACTGTGTGACCGTGTGGCTCAAATTTAGATTCAGAAATGAGCTCGGGCTATCACTTGAGTCTCTGATCGTCCTAGTCACACTTACACAGAGTAGCTCCTTTGTTGTTTTTGGGTTTCTGACTGTCACACCCCCACCCCCTGCCCAGTGCCTGTAGCTTGTATATGCAAACAGTAAAACCCCAGCTTGGTTGCGATTCACCGGAGGGAAGGAAACTGCACTTAAAAACCAGTACGTAAGCAAAACAAAACCCAAACCGTACATTCTTGCCTTTTATGAACATGGACTTTCTTTGGAGCCTTACTTGGGGTTATTGCAGTGTCTCTCTTGATACTTGACTCCGCCACCACAGGTTCGCGAACACTCTGACCACTTGGACCAGGCGGACCACTGGCCGTGGACGGGCCGGGGGCCATGCTCCCCAAACTTCACACACTGGCCTTGCCGACACCACTGTAAAAAAAGAAGGTGTGACACGTTTCCTGTCAGAGTCCACGCAGGGACAGGAAGGAGAGGCAGTCACCTGCGCATTAACAGAAAAACGAGCGCGTCGGCAAATGGGAGAACCCAGGACACCTTGACAGGTTCCTTGGCCGGCTGCACTTTACTGACACCGGGTTACTCTGCATCTACTGTGTGCGTTTTGGAAGGCTGACATCTAGGGAGGGGGCATCTGTCACCAGCAGGCAAGGATCGTATGCTTTGTGAGCTGTCGAGGTGAAATGTTCAGAGATAAGATTCCACCCAACAGCCAAGGGACTCAGTGCAAGCACAAGGACAACGGAGCCTCCCCCAAAATCTAGAAACAAGGCTGCTTCGAGAACAATGTGGATCATTCACTCAGGGAGAACCGGGTTTTTTTTTTTTTTAGGTATGAACACAGAATTTATCATTCTGATGATCTTACCATAAAAACAGATACAATTATGCAGACATTTTCGTTTATCCCAAACCATCCCTGCGGAGCACTTCTTATGAAGCCCAATCGTTCTCAGTCCAGGCCAACCGTGCTTGTAGATAACATCCTTTGACCTTTTTGTCTGTATGAAAGGTCCCTGCTCCAGACCCTCGGATGACTTTGAGCTCTCCTAGTGTCTTTTATTAGGAATTAGCTCTGGGTCTTTCATTTGCTAGTGCTCTGATCGAGCCAGGACGAGAACGGTTTTCCTCTCCATTTGTTTTCTTTTGCAATACATTCCAGGCTTTGCTGGTCATCTCTGTCCTTGGGGCTTGCATTAGCCTCTGGTAGTGGTTTTATTCCTGTGGTGCTTTTATTATGAGCAAGTTCTGCATGACTTAGCGTAATTGCACACTTTCCTAAAAGCCTCCACAGTGAGATCCAACGGACTGGGGTTTGGACCATGCATGCCGGGTTCTGCCGAGGAGTGGGGCTTCAGTTACAGAATTAGGGGGAGGTGGTTTGACTTTCAAATCTTCGCTTTCCCCCTGGGATACATTTGGCTCCTTGGCTGTTTATTGCATGGCGAGTACACTTTGCCCAGATCAAGATATTGCTTCCTTTCTTCAAATTCTTGCTGTGTGCGGATTACTTATTGTGTTTTTCATTTGTCTTTTCCCCGGGTTAATTGCCATTTCAGAGTTTGCATGAACTCCTGTAACACCATTGAGCCCTTTTAGGGGGAAAGCAATTGGTCATTAGAGGATCTGGGCCACTGTGAGCAGCTATCAGAATCTTTCTGACCAGGAGTCCCCGGGACTGTCCTGGCTGAGCTCAGTGGCAGACACAAGATAAGAGCCAACAGCAAGAGCAGGGGCTGTAATTTATGAAGTTGCTCCTAGGTGCCAGAAACGGTGCAGGCAGGGGGAGCGGGAAGACTTCCCGTGCACTTTCTAACATAATCCTCCCAAAGCGCTAAGGAGTTAATAACTATTTTCTGGATGAGAGGAATTCAGCAAAGAAATACTAACAGAGCTACCCAAAGCAGCCACATGGCTATAGCTGAGGCTCGATTTCAACTCACCAAAGCTCCTCAACAGGATATGTATCCTTCTCGCCTCAGAGGCAAAGGCTCCGCGCCCAACACCCCTCCCCCCCGCATAGGTCTTAACCCGAATTTCTTTTTTTTTTTTTTTAAGAAATATGATTTTTAGATCTGTTCCAAACCTTCAATTAATTTAACTTTCTTTTATTTCAGGATTCATCCTAGTACTGGCTTAGGTTGCCAGAAGATTGTCTCCTCTGGCTTTTTCATTCAGTATAGAAATCAGAAGTAAATACATGAATGCGCGTGCGCGCACACACACACACACACACACACACACACACACACACACACACACACGCTCTTTGGATCTCATTGCAGAGGCTTTCAGGAAAGTGTGAAGTTATTCTAAGTCATGCAGAACTTGCTCATAATATACATATTATATATATGTGTGTGTGTGTCTGATTCACACACACATGCATAATATACATTTATAAAATTCTACATATAAAATTGTATCTATCCATACATGTATAGATATGCCTTTCTTCTAATTTCAAACTGAGTGGCTGTAACTGGGCAGACACCTTTTATGACCAACAGAAAACATAAGCCTTTCTCTTCTTGCACATGTAACTAGATATACGTATGTGCTTTTTCACATCTTCACATGTTTACTGAACATTCATGGTCCAAATATCACTGAATGACCAGGGACTAGAAAGATATGGGGAGGAATTCAGCTAGGTCCCAGTTACAAAGGAACAAAACACAGAGTAGTCGCTACTCTGTAGGACACTTGATATAAAGCATAAGGCACGGTCCTGGCCTCACGGAGTATATAGTCTAATGAAGAGCTGGTTCCATCCCCTAGAGGAGGAAGAGTCCGAGAACCTTGCATGTGGATGCAGTAATAATTAAACTGGAGTGATGATGGACAGAACTCATCTGAATGCTTTCTGCTGAGGGGGAGGCCTTCCCCCATTCATTCAAGGGCATTCCCCCAGTATTTAAAACTGCAGTCTGGTCTTTTAAAATAATGAGGTTGGGAAGTGGCATGAGGACATCTGTTTTCTAACTTCTGGACCGATTTGTCTCAGGTTACAGTAAATAAGGCTAATCCAGAGGCATTTTCATGCCCATGGAACTACATCCCTGGTGTAGGTAGGTAATAAAAACTTTAGCCCTATGCCACTTGGCACTTACTTTCCTTGCTTATTATATCAATCTATTCTTGTACATCCCTCTTATATTTAATGCTGTTGCATTCATAATGAAAAAACACCCACTAATCCTCGAGTTTCAAATCCTAAATTTTGATGCTCTAAAAATAAAAATGACGGGGCACCTGGTGGCTCAGTTGGTTGAGCGGCTGCCTTCAGCTCAAGTCATGATCCCAGGGTCCTGGGATAGAGTCTCTAGTCAGGCTCCCTGCTCAGCAGGGAGTCTGCTTGTTCCTCTCCCTCTGCCCCTCCCCCCCACTCATGCTCCCTCTCTAATAAATAAATACAATCTTTAAAAAATAAAAATGACTTGAGCAGTACTTATATGTTCAATTATTTCACTATTTTGCCTCATCACACCTAAAACATTCCATGCCCATTTTCAATGAGCATCCTTAGTGGAATTTCCTAAGACAGGCACTTCTGAAGGAAAGTTGCAAGTAATACCTCAATTTAAAAAAAAAAAAAATTATTTTCTTTAAAGTCAAAGAGTTAAAAAATTTATTTTCTTTAAAATCAAAGAGTTAAAAAAAATCACATCCCAGCATCCATCTTGGTGTACCCACTCACTGTATTTCATTCTAATAAGTGCACACCTAATCCCGGGCATCGACAGCAACTCGGGGCTTAAAGGAGGTCTGTTTAAAAAGAAAGTCCGTGTTATTGGCTTCTGCACAGGTTTCCCCACTGGACTGGGAGTTCTTGAAGAGATAAAACTGAATTTTATTCATCCTTGTATCCCCAGAGCCTCCTGTCTCTGATATCTAGCAGTCAGTAAGTTATTGTGCAATTGAATTCACTTTCAATGACTAAGTCTTCTCTACCGGCTCATGCTGCCTCGAGAGAGCCAGAAGCAGAGATCAGAGATCCTGGAGCATCTCCACGCTCCCCTCTTTCATAGCTCTTGATCATGATTTTCCAAAGGAATGCACCAAATCTGGGTCATTTACTGCTATATCAAGTGCACCTCTCCCTCCAGATGCTACTAAGAAAGGAGAAAAAAACCCAGAAACTATGAATGTTCTTCATTCAAAACACAGATATCTTCCAATACTGGAGATGGTTCTGAGTGCTGACCACACTTGCTGGCTAACGGCTTTCTGGTACAACCGACAGTGAGTGATCCAGCTTACCCTTTGCTAGGAGTCCCTCTAAGTGATGGGACTCCACTGAGCACGTCAGAAACTCAGTGATGGGTCCTGTGAGGTGAGAAGTAGAAGCCTCGTATGCGGGGGGACAGTCCTTCCTTTGCTACTAAAGGGGACATCTGCTCCCTGTAGCTTCTCTATACTAAATCAAGTTTAAAAGGCAAACAGTATACAATGAAACCTTCCACCTTGTTGAAATATTTCATCTAAAAATGGAAACCAAAGTCAGAAAAAAAATCATCATAAACAATTGAGCCAACTGGGTGATATTAGCATTGAGCTTTTATAATAGCTGCTACATAATGCTGGTGGATTTAAAGACAAGTCAGAAAATGTATGCGGCCAAGGCATTCCATTCTGAGGTCCCAGTACAAATAGTTTGTACGATAGTTTGTTTCTATGCGTTATCGTGTTTCCAGAACTAAAAACTAACACGTATGCAGTTTACCATACTCAAGCCACAAACGGTCCCTTCCGCTGCAGGCATAAACTTGGTCTCACACCTGTGGCCCACTCGATGGCACCAAAGAGACTTGCAAATGTCCTGAAAGGAAAGAAGCAGCTGGTGAGGGTGTTGATAGAGTAAAAATGAAAATATCCAAAGCTTTTGTACACAATATTGTATCTTGATGGGGAGGTCGTAGTAGTTCATTTCAGGACCATTGGGCTTGAAACTAAGAGACCTGGTTTGTAATAATCACCACCAACACCACCACCAGTGAAGCAGGAGAGGCCAAGACTGGAATCGAGCACACTGGATTCAGATCCCTGCTCCAGAATTCCGGGTTCCACGCCCTGTGGACGGACACGTTCTAGAAGTCTCTGATGTGCAGTTTTCTCCCCTGTGCAAGCAGTGATAAAAGTAGCTCTTGCCTCTCCAGTTGGTTCTCAAGGATAAATGGTGTGAATGATCATCATCATCACCTTCCTCTTCTTTAGTAATTTTCAAGCATTTGGACAATTCTTACACCATGGAAGAGTTTAACTCCCACACTAGACTGTGGTAGGCAGAATACTGCCCCCCCACCCCAAAACGACCACATCCAAATCACTGACACCTGTAACTTTGTGCAGTTACATAGCAAAGGAGAATTAAAATTGCAGACGTAATTAAGGCTGCTTATCAGTTGATCTTGAGATGGGGAAACTATCTTAATTTTCCAGATGGGCCCAAGATAATCACGAGGGGCCTTAAATAGGGCAGAGGAAGACAGAAGAGAACCAGAGAAAGGACAGTGTGAGGAGGACTAAGGGGGATATTGCTGCTTTGAAGATGGGGGAAGGGGCCATGAGCCAAGGAACGTAGGAGGCTTCTAGAAGCTGGAGAAGGCAAGAAAATGGCTTCTCTTCTGGAGCCTCCAGAAGGGACACAACCCTGCCAACACTTGATCTTAGCCCAGGGAGACTCATTCCAGATGTGTACCTCCAGAACTGTAAAAAAATAAATTTGTATATTAAGTCACCAAGTTCATGGAAAGTTAGAGCAGCCATAGGAAACTAGTACTGTTATACTAACCCCATTTAGTGTTGGACACTAAACTAATTCCCCATACTAACTAATTTAGATGATGGGACTGAGCAAGCTATTGACATTTTCAAAGCCGCCAAGTCACACACAGCTGGTAAGTGGCAAAGGCAGGACTCACACTGGCCTGATTCCAGCCAGAGTCCTTGACCACTGCTCTCTGGACCTGGATTTGCCATTAAAGGAAGTTGGAAAGCTCTCAACCTCTCTGGGCCTCAGTTACCCATCTACAAAGTGAGGGGACCGAACCAGATTCCTTCCAGCTCAAACAGCGGCAGTTGCCGCTCAGAATTATGTCATTAAGAGAATGTCAAAATCATGAAATGTCAAAATCATTCCATTTTGTTTGCCACATTCTGCTTACTGGGATAGATGTGTGAACGCGTACAATTTGGGGGAAAACATTAACAGCAAGGGAGGAAACAAAATGACTTTTGTGGTCACTTGGTGTGGCCCTGAAAATTCCACGAACTGGACACCCAATTCCCCAAACCTTCCGGTTGATGTAGATTTCACAGTGACACAATATGGCAAGAACATGCTCAGGAGTTATTTCACAAAGAAAGTTTTCCACAGAACCAGGAAGAGGAAATACATGGAAACCAGAGAGATGTGCAGGGAGCCCGATCGTGTAAACCATAAAGTCCGCCCCCCCCCACAAAATGGAAGGATGTTCAGGACGCTGCTGGGGACTACAACCCACCCATGGCCCCAGACATGTACCACACATGCCATCATTTGAAAAATCACCATTTTCAAATCTCAAAACAGCTCCTAAGACACAATATTTCAGTGTTTCCCATAGACATGGACCTGCCACTGACGTTAGTAGAAAGCACGAGGCAGCCTGCCAACAAGTGAATCAGCTGCATCATCTCTGTGTGCTCTCCTCCATGTATCACCCTGGGCCTGAGGGGAACAACTTAATGTGGAAAAAGACAGTCGACATCAAGATGGAGAAAGGAGAGGCAACCATTAAAACCTAGCCACAGTTAGAAAGGCTTTCAGGATTAAACTGTTTCCCTCCTGACAGCCAGCGAGCAGCCATAACCCACACCCGTCGCCTATGTGGCAGCCACTGAAAATGACCCTGGGGCAGACCCAAGCAAAGGAGACCCGGATTCCATAGCCAATGCCAAGCCACAGGGTGAAGGAGAAGGGGCAGCTGGAGAAGACTGGGAAAATGAGGCAAAACACAAAAACACAGGATTCCAGAGTGAAATCAGACAGGCTGTATGAACATGTTATTTCTTTTGTGGTGAAGTACATAAGTCAAACATAATTATAGCCAACTACATGCTTTGACGACCATGAGAGTCTTCTGAGAAAGCTCCCTTGCAAAGTAAACAGAAATGAGAGTTTGTACTTTTTTGCTTGCTCTTCCCTCTTTTTTTCTTCCAACATATTTGACTAACTTTTCCTTATCTATAATTCCCTAGACTGAAGTCATAATTTAAGGGAAAAAGAAATAACCACAGAGACTCCAAGGTCTCATGTTGCCTGCATGTGATTTTTAAGGAGAGTCTCGATACCAGGCATTACTCTGTCCTATCACTTGTTGATCATGTTGTCCTGTTGTGTTCTCAAGATTCTGAAGGACGCCCCTCCAAGCAAAACCCAACGTGCTAAAAATGTTAATGGTTTCTGCAAATTGAATTTTATAAAGCACCGAACACATCCAAAACAAAATTCCCCATCTGTCCCCCCAAACCTGTTCAGCCTCTTCCAGCTCATGTTATGACACCTCCGTACGTCTGGATGCTCAGGCCAAAAATCCTAGAGTCCTCCTTGACTCCTCTGTCTCTCTCTCCCTTCCTTGAGGAGGGATGAGAAGGGGACAGAGGCAAAATCCTCCACTTGATGAAAATGGGAGTGCTAAAGCAATGTTAGTTTTAGTTACCATGTAAATTCAGTACATGATTCCTGGGTCTCTACCACCACGGCAGGTACACGCTATGTATTTGCCATCCACTGAGGCAAGAGGCACACCTGGTCAGTTATAATACGGTACCACAAGTTTATGATGGTCCACAGAGGGTGCAGATGGAGACCGGGTGAAAGGAATGTTTAAATCTCCTTGGGGGAAATGAGGAGGTACCACTTGCACTGAATCTCCGACAACAGTAAAAGATGATTAGGTATTTGTCACATGCGTGACCAGGCAGCATTCTAGGGTGGGAAGCATGTCTACAAAGGCTTGTAGACACGAAAGAAGGGACGGTATGAGAAAATACAAGGACATCAACACAGTTGGAACATAAATCCATGGGGGAAGTTAGTAAGAGTTGAAACCTGATGTAGAAAATTTAGTAGATTGCAAAGTAGGTACAATTTACTGATTACATTTAGATTTAGATACTAGGAAGTTTCTCCTTATTCCCCCTTCTTTTATCCCAATGTCAAGTTCTTTTTTTTTAAATAGTATTTAAAACCGAGATATAACTGACAGGTAACACTGTATTAATTTTGGGTATACAACATAATGATTCAATATTTGTATATATTACAAAAGATCAGCACAATAAATCCAGTTAACATCTGTCTCCATACACTGTTACAATTTTTTTCTTGTGATGAGGACTATTAAGATCTACCCCCCACAACTTTCAAATATGCAATAGAGTACTAACTATAGTCACCATGCTGTACATTGCATGTCCTTGACTTATTTTCTAGAACTTTGTATTTTTTGACGTCCTTTACACATTGCAATGTCAGATTCTTGAAAGAAGAAATACATGCCCATCCTACTATTTCTGACGTGCCTTTTCTTTTGAAGGAAGTGTTCTCTGAGGTGATGGGCGCGAACATATTTACTAGAATTCAAATGCCTTCCCCGTAATTCCTACTCTGCTTCAAGCCCTCTTGGTGCATCTGTAAATGAACATCTACGGAGCTTCTGCTACCTGACAGTAACTGCCGGCTGCTGAGGTAACAGAGTATGGGCTGCTTGCTGCTAACTTAGTAAAATAAGGGGCTTCGGAAACACTGACCAGAGTCTTCCCGAGCTCAGGGCCTTGGGCAAGGAAGCCACGGGGAGAGAGGAGCCTTGGATGGCCACGCTGCTGGAGACAGGAGGGCGAGAGCAGAGAGGAAAGCCTGGGTGTTCACTGAGGGGTGCTGCCGTCCCAGGAGCTGCACCCTCACAATTACCAGGGAAGAACTGTCCATATCCTCACCTTACAGCTAGAGGAAGCCACAAAAGCCAAGGGAGGTTCAGCCATTTGCTCAGGGTTCTGGGACGTGGTGGATTAAGGTTTTAAACCCAGGTCTACCTAACTCCAAAAGTCAGACGGTGTGTGTGTGTGTGTGTGTGTGTGTGTGTGTGTGTGTGTGTGTGTACACGCATGCGTGTAAAACTGAAGAAGCCTAATTCAACAATTCCCAACCCTGAGCGTGCATCCAAATATCACCTAGAGCCCCTGTTCAAGCATTGCCAAGTCCTACCCCCAAATCTTCTTATTCTTTAGGGTGGGATGAGCCCTGATCATTTGCATTTATAACAAGTTCCAGGGATGCTGATGATCAATTGCATCGCTGGTTTCAAAGACACTTGAGAATTCTTTCCTTTTTTTTTTTTTTTGCTCTTCTAACTATTATGCAAAAACTGCCTTTCCAGGAGGCATAAAGTTCAAAAAAAGTAGGCAGTGGAGGAGAATAGGTTTGTAAGGGAAAGCAATGACAGGACGGTGAAGACTCTGAAAACAAACACCATCCTTTCCCTGTGCTGCCGGAGACGGGTCTACACTGTCCAGACCAGCAGGGCAAATGGGAGGTTTGCTTGTTTAGGAAACCCCTCCCCCGTAGGGCCAGGCAAGAACTATCTGTGATTCTCAGCGGTAATGCCATGGTTGGTTAAAAACAGGTATCTTCCACCCCCTAAGCTGTGGGGGGAAACATTCTGCATTCGGGATCTATCAACTTCCCTGTCTTACCTCATGGTCATCTCAAACCTCTTCCTTAAGCAAATCTCCCCACCGCTCAGGGATTCCCATCCCTGTGCCTTCCTCATTCTAGCCAGTCTTCTAGTCTGCAGTTCCCACTTCCCTTTGCTCCACTCCCCAAGGAAGACCATCAGACTGAGGTGCTGTCTCTCGAAAATATGGTATGGTTCCAGAAAAATATCTGTCACCGAAGAGTGGCTGTTTGAGCCCTACACACTGTCGGACACGGAACAGGCACCGTACACGTTTGACGAATGTCTGATCCTGAAGGCATCATAGTAATTTTTAAAACTTCCTTTATATTTCTAAAGAAAATCAAACTTGTTACCAATTGTGCATTTGCCACAGAGTAAGCACTTAATAAATGTTTGATTAGTGACTGCGTAAGCTAGTGAAACCTTTAGGAATGAAGGGAAGAGGAGACAGAGTTAGGCAAACTTTGTCTGCAAAGCAAACGTCTACTGACTTCTGCCAAGCACATCAACAGGCAATTAGAAACAGGTATACACTTATTAATGTATACATGATACACCAGCATTTGCCAAAGTAAGGTCCATGTACCATGGAGAATACACCAAAAAAATTGTGAATGGTGTGTGGGTAAACTTTTCTAATAGTCATACATTTAAAGAGCATTAGAAAAATATGTGATCCCATATCAAAACCTGTGATTTGGTGGTTATTAGGACTGGACTCATGTATTTTTAAGTGAGCTGATTTATTAGAAAAGCAACACATGAATAACAATACAGAGATACAGGGCACTTGGGTGGCTCAGTCGGTTAAGCGTCTGCCTTCAGCTCAGGTCATGATCTCAGGGTTCTGGGATCGAGTCCTGCATTGGGCTCCCTGCTCAGTGGGGAGCCTGCTTCTCCCTCTCCCTCTCCCTCTGCCTCTGCCTCCCCACTCGGGCGTGCTCTCTCTCTCAAATAAATAAATAATCTTAAAAAAAACCAATATAGAGATACAGCACAAAGAATGAAGGTAATTATCAATGACTGAATGTTGATGTTCGTGACTGAGGCTTAGGAAACACTCCTATTAACTGGAGAAAAGGAAGCTTAACATCAATGTGATGGACAGGTTTAAAGGTTTTGAGGCTTTGGGCAAAGGGAATATACAATCTCTGAGCTCCACGTTAAAAATGATAATACTCCTTTCAAAAGCTCTTTCTGAAGACTGAGGAGAAGTAAAATAAGTCTCTAAGAAGATGCCTTCTAAAAAAAAAAAAAAATGTCTGGCGCTTAACGGACTGAGCCACCCAGATGCCCCCCAGGGTCCCTAAGTGGCTCAGTCGTTGGGCGTCTGCCTTCAGCTCAGGTCTTGATCCCAGAGTCCTGGGATCAAGCTCTGCACTGGGCTCCCTGCTCCTCGGAGAGCTTGTTTCTCCCTCCCCCACTCCCCGTCCTGTGTTCCCTCTCTCGCTGTGCCTCTCTCTGTCAAATAAATAAATAAAATCTTTAAAAAAAAAAATGTCTTCTGTGGAACAGAGGCTCACATGGCAAGTGCTGGGGGCAGTGGGAGGGGCAGTGTTATCCGCAACGGGGCTGCAGCGGAAGGAGGAACGACAGGGGGAGGGCCAGAAAGGGGGAAGAACAGGAAGACAGGAGCTATAAAACGCTGTCATTTCCCAGTCTCCAGATACCTAGGAATTCCACCTTTCTCTCTCTGGATAGTAGGGAAGAACAACTTAAAACCGACTCCACTTTGTATTGATGTTGAGATGGTCAGTGATGGAGTTTTGGACGAACTGGTTCAATGTTTCTCCCATTTCTACATCCTGGACCTTTGCTTTTCCCATCAGGTTTCTCATAATATTGAAGGGCAGACTGGACACTCAAAAAAGTTGGCTGCCAACAGTTTTCATATTCCATAAAAGCATAGGTATAGATTTTGAGGTGGTGATGCTTTTTCAACATATCACATGGAAAGGGAATATGAACACAAGAATAATAATCAGAATGATGAGAAGTAGGTAAATGTGACTCTACCCAGATTTGCTACTTGTGATGAAATCCTCATCTACCCAGGAGGGATTTTCTCCCACAGATGCATGTGGATGGTATTTAAACCAGGCATGGTCTATGGGGGATAAGCCCGGATAATTCACTGACAGTAAAATCGCCACTTAATTATCATGCCAAACAACTGACATTTTAGAGATAACCCAGACTCTAACCCTTGGCCTTCGCAAACCAAATGTTTAGATTTCTGTTAGGGACACAGACACATTGCAGAATCTTAATGTAAGTTTGAGATCACAAGCAAACATACCTTCACAAAACCGAGGCTGCATAACTTGGCTTTTGCTCCAAACTGCCACTTGCACTGTGTGTCAGCATCATAAATCTGTCCTGGTAGTTTGTCCGGATATTTATACTGTCCCGTTTGCTTGGGCTCATCCACCAGACAGCCAGCCTGAGGTGTGCTGCCACGAAAACACAGCCTTGTTAATTCCTATGTTTATCTGTGATCTTTCCACGTGAAACAATACGTCTCTGAATGCACTCACATGAAGAAAAGCATAGCATGGCGGAAGATATAGGTAATACTGAACATTAAAATGGGTATTTGTTTTTTCCAGAGAGTGAGTCCTGTCCTGTCTAAGAAGATGGAATTTACACAGCTACGGAACGTTTCACCTGGCGCTGGAAGTCATAGCTCTCCAAGTGGTTTGGTTTGGCCAGCTAGATGGGAAAGGTCAATATATTTGAAAACTCTCCCCAACAATCATATTCAACAGATTTTTATTGGGGTGCCTACTGTGTGCTGAGCACCAGGCTAAGTGCTACAGGTACAAAATAAACTAGACAGAGCTGGTACCGGTCTTCATGGAGTTGAAAGTCAGGCTGCACCTTTTATAAATAATGGGGCAGTGGTCAAAGATGTACTTTACCTTAAATAATCTTTACAAGCAAAAAATAAATTAGGTTTTTGAAAGTATTAGGAGAAAGGACGCATTGGGGCAATAAACAGAATAATTCCCCAAAGTGTGCTCAACTGGGATGTGTTAAGAAAAAAAAAAAATCAGTCTGGATGGTGGATATTGTTAAATAGCACCTTCTCTCCATTTGAATTAAATAGCTAAACTATGAGATCAATGAGAGGCAAAAGAGCATGGTGGTTAAGTATGATTTTGGAGGCAGACAGATGGGAATCCGCATCAACCATGAGACCAAGAGCAACTCTAAAATACCTCATTACTGACAATGACTTACATTAAGAGTTTAACAGATGCAACAAGAAAATGCAATATGCTCAATCCAACATAATAAGCATTCAAAGTCAACTGTTGTTGTCATCATCCCAAAACATTTAACTGTATCATATTAATGACAGAAATTCAATCTGTATTAAGTTGACCCTGATTTATAATATTTATTGATTCTATTCTCACATGAGATAGAAAAGATAATTTCAAAGCCCCAAATAATAAAATTATAATAAGACAATCTTCTATTTGATAAAACTTATCATTAGCAAAAGGTTTGTCAATTTCTTACTGTTCTTTGGGGTATTATTTGGTTAAACATCTTAAATTTAATCAGCTTTGCCTGTGTGTATTACTAATTCTATAAACATTTGAAAATCGTAGGCAATAGTACAGTTTAAGAAAAAAGTATCAATGTTATCAATTCCCAAAGATATTTTGTTAGTTTCCCTAACATTTGGTCAAAGGGAAATGGGATTAGAACTTGAGTGTTCTTATGAGTCAACATAGCATAAGATATATCATAACAACTAGAGTGCTATTATAATTACAACGGTCAAATATATACTGTTGCTAAATAAAATTAGAGGAGGGCGCCTGGGTGGCTCAGTCAGTTAAGCGACTGCCTTCGGCTCAGGCCATGGTCCTGGAGTCCTGGGATCGAGTCCCACATCAGGCTCCCTGCTCAGCGGGGAGTCTGCTTCTCCCTCTGACCCTCTTCCCTCTCGTGCTCTCTATCTCTCATTCTCCCTCTGGCAAATAAATAAATAAAATCTTTAAAAAAATTAAAAAAAAATTAAATTAGAGGAAACTTCAAAGGGTTCCAACTTTGGGTTCATCATTTAATATGAATCACATAGTGCTTCCTTCCTAACTCCCATTTTACTAATGACATGTAGTTTTGAGTTATCAAACAGATTTTATATAGCTATCATCCCCTTTGGATGTCTTCTGGCCATAAAACGATCTCATGGCTATTTTAAACAAAATAGGTAAGCAAGACAATATTCCATTCATTATAAAACATGCACACCACTTTAGCATTTTTAATACTCTTATGACCAAATTTATTGATCAGATTAAAATACTTAAACACAGTAAAAAGTATATCTAGCAACCTCTGGAGGTCATAAAGGGGAGAGAGTTATAAGCATAGATCTTGGAGTCATACCCGACCTAAGTGTGAGTCTTATGTCTACACATTACCAGCTGTAGTACAGTAAGCAATACAATTAACCTTCCTAAGACTCAGTTTCCTCAACCAGAGACTAAGGATCCTAATAGGATTGCCATGAAGACTGAATGAGGCAACATTCGCAGAGCATTTAGCATGGGTATTAGACCTTCAATGTATTTTTTCAATAGCAGTAATGATGACAATATCATTACCATTACCATCATCACCAGCACCACCACCACCACCATCATCACCAGCACCATCATCAGCGCCAGCACCATCATCATCATCACCAGCACCATCCTCATCATCACCACCACCACCACCACCACCATCATCACCACCACCATCTTCATCATCATCATCACCAGGACCATCCTCACCATCCTCACCACCGGCACCATCATCATCATCATCATCACCACCACCACCATCATCACCAGCACCATCCTCACCATCCTCACCACCAGCACCATCATCATCATCACCACCACCACCATCATCACCAGCACCATCCTCACCACCAGCACCATCATCATCAGCAGCACCAGCATCAGCACCATCCCCATCATCACTATCACTATCACCATTATCAAGCCACTGAGTATTTATTTTAAAAAGCTGTTGAGCACTGTTTGAGGTCACCACCCCGGGAATACCCGTTTTATTTTGTCTTACCTAAGGAATTTCTTGAGATACTGCCGGCTACACGAAGACCAGGAAAACACCCCATTGTTTCCTGTCAGTGTGGGAGACATGATATTGCCTTCAGCCTTCCTGCAGGGATTGCCTTCCCCATCGTGAATCATGCCGAAGCTGAAATAGAAGAAAACAGAAAGTTTTCTGTGAAGCCATTTTCCAAATGATAATCAAAGGAAGAAGATAAACTGAAAATCAATGAACCCAAGTGAGAGACAAAGTTATCACAATTCTAAGAAAAAACAAAGACAAAAATGAGTTACTCTATACAATCGACCTTTGAACACCATACGGGTTAAGGCCACTGACCCTCCCCACCTGCAGTTGAAAATTCAAGTATAATTTTTATCTCTCCCAAAGCTTAACTACTAATAGCCTACTGTTGACTGGAAGCCTTACCAATAACTTAAAGGTAATTAATACATGTGTTGCATGTTACATGTATTATGTACTATTATATTCTTACAATCAAGTAAGCTAGAGAAAAAATGTTATTAAGAAAATCATAAGGAAAATACATTTTTTTAATTTTTTAAAAAAATTTATTGTTATGTTAATCACTATACATTACATCATTAGTTTTTGATGTAGTGTTCCATGATTCATTGTTTGTGTGTAACACCCAGTGCTCCACGCAGAACGTGCCCTCTTTAATACCCATCACCAGGTTAATGCATCCTCCCACCCCCCTCTCCTCTAGAACCCTCAGTTTGTTTTTCAGAGTCCCTTGTCTCTCATGGTTCGTCTCCCTCTCCGATGTCCCCCCCCTTCATTCTTCCCCTCCTGCTATCTTCTTCTTCGTCTTTTTTTTTTTTTTTAACATATATTGTATTATTTGTTTCAGAGGTTCCGATCTGTGATTTTTTAAAAAGATTTTATTTATTTATTTGACAGAGAGAGAGAGCACAAGTAGGGGGAGCAACAGAGAGAGAAGAAGCAGCAGGCTCCTAACCGAGGAAGGGAGCCCGACGCGAGGCTCAATCTCAGGACCCCGGGATCATGACCTGAGCCAACTCAGGCTCAGGAGTCCCAGGAAAATACATTTAAAGTAGTATTTACCAAAAAAAAAAAAAAAAAAAAAAAAAATCTACATCTAAGTGGACCTGCACGCACATAGTTCAAACCAATGTTGTTTAAGAGTCAACCGTAGGGGAGCCTAGGTGGCTCAGTCAGTTGAGCGTCCAACTCTTGGTTTCAGCTCAGGTCATGATCTCAGGGTCATAAGATCAAGCCCCACATGGGGCTCTGCGCTCAGCGTGCAGTCTGCTTGAGAGTCTCTCTCTCCCTCTCCTCTGCCCCTTCACCTTGTTTGCACACTCCTCTCTAAAATAATAAATCTTTTTTTTTTTAAGAAAAAAACAGTCAACTGTAGTGTTGTAAAATTAATATAGAAAATTCTAAAAAATGCTAAGGGCTTTGTTCTATTATGTCTTGGCCACAAAATCAAAGAATGGTATGTCTGCTGTATATTTTAAGGACAAGAAACTTTTGGTCAATACAGCTAAGCTAAATTAAAATGATGGGATAGTCAAATTCTTTTATTTCAAGTACCACATTTTTTTTTTCTTCCCACCAGTTGTGAAACTGTGATAAGGAAGTTCATGGTCAGGAGGTGATAGGTTAAAGAAAAACCAAAAACACATTTAGACATCTGTTTGACATTCATATTTCTTTCCTGCTCTGTATAAAGGCGCCTTGTGCCTAACACGCATTTTTGTACCAGTGTTCACAATAAAATTGGTTCATTCATACCTTGCTAAGAAAGTGGCTGTGCACATACACAAGATTCCAATTTCCTGAAGATAATCTGCTCATAAGAGACACTAGCACCAAAATATTCAAATATAAATTATAGTTGTGGAGATGATTTTGCTTCTATTTTTAAGTCAGAAATCAATCAGATGCTCTGAAAATGAGCATTCAACATAAATGCTGAATACGAGACACACACGCCAACACTCTTAAACCCATCTATCCAAAGAGCTTTCGCTTTGAAACAGTCATTTTGTTACGCAGCGTGCTGATTCCAATGTGGATGCTACTGTTCAAGGGATTTTTGAAAAGCCTCTACAGAACTGCATTGGCACCAGATTTCATGCCTTATAAATTCGGCTCATTACTCTCAGGTTTTCTCATTCCTCATTTCGAACTCTATTTTCACAAGAGAAAGATTTACTAACACCAGGGAAGAGAATGCTAAGTACACGCAATGACACCAACTATAAGAATATCCAGCGTGTGCACCAAAAGCCTTTGAACAATTAACATGCCATTACATTCTGGGAATTTACACGTCTATCCAATTACTTTCTCGCTATAATGAACTAAAACGATCTTCACTGCAGAACATGGAAGACATTCCTGAAAGACCAGGGGGTCCGTTAGATGACTTGCAGTCCATCTATACCGACAATGGATTTCTGTGCAGCTATAAAACATTGTTGTTTAAAAAAAGCAACATCCACGATGACTTGCCTTTATTGAGGGAGCTCTCCTTATTGTCAGGTACGATTCTGAGCTTTACCCAAGATTTAGCCTATCTATTCTGACTAGACCAACAATTATCATTAGGGGGATGCCAATGAATCACCCAACTGGTTTTCATAGAAAGTGGTGAATCCAGGGCTCACTCACTTGTGCCCTGACTCATGAGCGATGGTGAAGGCCAGGCCAAGCCCCGTGTCCTCATTGATGGTACAACTTCGGTACTTACTGCACATTCCACTGATGGGTGCAAACCCTATTGAGAGAGCAATTTCAAGTGTTAGTCCAAGGGGCACACATACAGATACCTGACCATTTCTTATGGATTCAAAATGTTCTGCACAGTTTTAGTTTCATTGGTTAACATAATTAATTTCAGTTTAATTGATTCATGTACTTAATTTTTTTGCAGGGAAGCACTAAAGGTATAGGATTATCTGTCCTGCCCAGATAAATGCAGAATTTAACATTTTCTTGCCTTTTAAAAGATATTGCCATCAACAGATCCTCCTCCCAACCCTGTAAAGTCACTATGAGTGTTATATTTTCCATTTTACATACAGAACAGGAAGCTGCAGGACATTTATATGCCTTATCTCAATTAAACCAATGCAAAATGTCCACTTAACAGCACTATTAGCATTAAAGCTCAAGGTATATTTTCTAAGAGAACATACATCCTGGTCTTTTTCTGAAGCAGACAACATGAAAAGGTCTGAACAATGTGAACAGATTAAATGCATTGTTTCCTATTCACTAGAATGTGACAAATGCTTCTGTTTTCAAAAACTACTTCCTTCTAAGAGCAGCTATAAAATCTTGCCAGCCAGTGTTTGATTCTATCTTGAACCACATTATAGCGTTAAATGTCTTTCTTCCCAGTTTGGGGTCCTCCTATGCAGAACAAGAGTATGTACCCCGTTAGTATTAAATACACACTTGCAGATGGCCTGCATCCACTTTGCTGCTATGTGGTCCATGAGACAATCTGAGAAACTTAATGTGTAGGCATATATCATCACTGGCACCACCACCACCATCAACACTGAGCTAGAGGAGCATTAATTCATCAAAAAAAATTGTTGATTTCTTACTGTATGCAATGGAATATACTAGAAAATACAGTATAGATGTGGAAGATTTAGTCCTTACTCATTGTCTCGTGCAAATGTAGAACAGCTGAGTCCTTTAAAGGTCAAGTAACTTTCTAAAGGATGCACTTCTATGCTACCCAAGGGCACAGTGATGCACCATGGAGATCAGTCAAATTTTCTTCAGCTGCCCCAGTTGTGCTTATGGAATAAATCATAACTCGTCTAAACAATTCACCTTAATGATCATCAATAGAGTTAATAAAGAAAAATACAGAATGAATAAAGGAGATGAACTCACCATTCCACCCTGACTTGAGTTAAATAGAACAACATTCACCACAGGGTACACTGAAGATAACTACTCCACAATTTAAATATTAGGTCTTATTAAGGATCATTAGGACCACCCACCCAGTAGACAGTTTCCATACTGTGTTTTCACAGGTGTGAGTGAAGCACCCATTCATACCTTACCTAGAGTGTCACATGGTTCATTCTTCCAGGAACAAATGTCAAATCCCGTGAGTAGGATGGCGTGGTCATGCCTCTTGCCATTCTTTCCAATGAGGGCAGACTGCCACTGACAAAAACTATTCAGAGACTGGTCTGCATGATGGTTGATCAATAATCCTCCCTATGGGAAACCCACACAAATCAGAGTGTGAATCTGTCAGAGGTGAGAACGTTGAATTATTCCATTTGTACAAGCAAACACAGAAACATGTTTCTAGGGAGAAAGGTCAGTAGAGGAAAACACTTGAGCTAAGGTTGGAGACAACCGATAAAAAAAAAACAAAAACAAAAACAAAAAACCCTCAAACTATTTCAGGTAAATTCTCACAATATTTAAAGCAACTACAGAGTTTTAGTAGTATACTTTATGACTAGTTCTATTTCTAAAAAAACAAAAATAATAACCTGACATCAGTTAGGAATATCTGTGTTCATCTCATGCTGGTACCACCTTTATAAAACTGTTAAAGCTTTTAGAACCTAATTAAAAGTTAATAGTGCCTTCTTCAATACAGCACGAGGAAGGTAGTGACCACAACTTATTTACCCCTATGTCAAACTTTCCAGCAAAGGGTTTGCCACGTCACAGATTAAAATCCACCCATCCATCAAGCAATAAAAAGAAAGCTCACTGAACGGATGTAGAAACAAATAATCATAAGACTCTGAGGGGGTAAGATAGGCCCTAGCTTTAAGATAATTATTTACCAAATCTTTGCTTAAAACTATTGACTTGGGTCAAGTTGAGGGTTTTTAGAGTAGGTCTTTAATTATCCGTGAATTAGGATGCCTCTGGCTTCAATATCCTTGGGCAAAGTATAAGTGGTAGGTTAAAGACAAAAGTGTCTCCCAATGACACACACCCTCCTTTCTACCTTCCTAAAATTCCAAGAACAATTTGACAGGTTAACCTCTGTAGCTGCACACACCTGGACGATGAGATTAATTTTTGTCTTGTCTCTGACTCCTTGCTTTGTACGTTAATTACTGGGGTAATGGATGAAGAGGAGAAGCCACAGGGGACTTAAAAAACTTGGTAATCTCCACCTCAGAAAAAAACAGTTTCAAACAGCATCAAAACACTACCAAGCAGTGAGTACCGTGCAATCAACACTTTATTATATGTTCTGGATTTATGATTTACTCCATGCCTGTGTCCTGCACCTCAAGGTAATCAATTCAAGGGCAGTTAAATATTCCTTATTTTATTCCTGGTAGTACCTAAGATGGTGTTGGGGAGACAGCAGGTTTACTACAAGAATTTTCTGATGACTTATTTTCAGTATGTTTTCAAAATATCTTTTTAAATCTACCTGCAATTACCCAGCATATCCAACGTGCAAAATCCAACTGACCCTTAAATCTACTATCAAATGCCCCTTCCCTGTAAAGCCTACATAATATTTGTATTTTTATATATAATGTAATATTTTACTATATATGCATATTTAATCATATCAATGCCATTGTATAGATACATGTATTTTATATATATGTGTATACATATATATATATATAATTATTTTGTGATGTTTTAGTTATTTGAATATATAACCCTTTAGGTTGTACTTTCTTTGAGGATAGGGTCAGCCTATTTTCAAGCTGGAATTTCTAACGACTAGTTCATGGATCGGTACACAGTAGGTATTCAATAAGTAGATCCTGAATGGCAGAACGTATTTTTTTAAGGATTTTATTTATTTGGCAGAGAGAGACACAGCGAGAGAGGGAACACAAGCAGGGGGAGTAGGAGAGGGAGAAGCAGGCCCCCGCCAAGGAGGGAGCATGATGCGGGGCTCGATCCCAGGACCCTGGGATCATGACCTGAGCTGAAGGCAGATGCTTAACCCAAGCGCCCCCTGAATGGCAGAATGTATTAAGAAATAAGTGAAGTTTGGCACTTACAGGTTCTTGTTCCAGAAGAATGAGGCTCACCACAACAATGTTTATGTCACTTCCAATGGTCCCATCTTTAAATAGGCTAGAAACCTGTTGGAACAATTGAAATCAAATGAAAATAAACAAAACCTAAAAATTTCCAAAACTCTGTGTATTAATCAGGCAGATTTATAAGTATGCAGGCTTCAATTTTACAAAATTGAATATATGTATATGAACGTATGAAACAATTTCCTCAAAACTCAACTTTTTTCCAATAAAATTATGTGACTATAGCTGCTATTCGATCCATACAAGGATATTCTGTGATTTTTGGCTGTTCTGGAGATCCAGAGTATTGGAGTCCTAACAAACTCCCTTACCATGTTCATGACCGTGAGAATGTACGTGGTAACATTTGCCTTGCCGTGCTTTTCCACCATTTTCTTGTCTGCTACCACAAGGGTTTCCACATTTAGGCCCTTTTGTGATTTTCCAGCTGATCTTCTGGGTCGCCCTGCACTCCCATACTCATCAAACCTGAGATAGGTATCCTCCGTGGGAGGCTTAGGGGCATCTACAATGAACATAAGAGCATTTGGAGGGGATTATCAGTGCAGAACATCTGAGTGAGATAGAAAGAAATCTAAACAGGGCAGGGAGAGAGTCTGTAACCAACACTTGACAGATGTACTGATAAATGATGACTTCGGTGCTTGTCCTGGGGCTTTGCTCCTAGTTTGTGGTAGAGAAAGATTCATTCAAAGAGGTTGGTAGACGGATAGACTCAATAACTCAAAAATACCCTAACAAGTGGCACACACACACACACACACACACACACACACACACACACACACACACACACACACTACAAATCTAGTTAGTACAGCAGGTCAACAAAAATTATTTTTGTCTGAATAGTCTTTAAAAACAGAAAATGCTTATTTTATTTTATTCTAAACACTGCAAAGACATTCTTTGCATCTGAATTCATAACACTTCATATATTATTTTCTAAATAAAATTTAGAAATATATGTCCTACAAAACACTGTCCATGTCTAACATCCCTGTTTCATCAACACAAACTTGAATATCACACTAAATAAGTGCTCAGTAAGGACTCTTTGACCCAATACTGAGTGAGTTTTTGGGGAAATGGCATAAGTCAGGGGTGGTATTTAAAATGATATTAAATATTTCACAAGAGGTAAGGTGCAGGCACTACCTTAACAGAGTGGATATTGGCCATGGCCTTTGAGAAAGACACCTGGCAGTGGCAGGATGTTGGGCCAGGCATGATCCCTTCAGTTAATGGGGAGGGACAAGTCCAAGGATTGTTGGGAGAGAACAGGGCATTTGGAAATGTAATACTAAGAGTTATCTCAATACTTCAACAACTAGTACAGACATAACAGTAAAGTCATTATAACTCTCCACAGAGTGAAATTAAAAGATCAAATTATGCAGAGTTAGATATAAAACCTCAAGTTGGCCGCTTTGATAAGTGACCCTGAGTCTCAGTTTCTTTAGCAGTGAAAAGAGCCTAATACCCATAATACCAATCATAAGGCTGCTCTAAAGATCAGCTTTGATATATCTATCAAATACATATCATTGTCACTATGGACAGCATCACTATTATTAATATCGCTATTATCATAAATCTGTGCTAGGCTGATAGTCCTTAAAGAGGATATTTCTGTTAACACCCCCAAGCCCCAAAGACCAATTAAAATGGTAGAAACATGATATTTCATTATTGCTCCCAATCAACAGCTCAGGGATACCAGTACCCCTTCTTCTTGGGTAGAACCACCATCTGGCTGCTCTGTCCGACTCGGCACTCACCTGCCATTCGTGGCTACTGAGCCTTTGGAATATGTCTGGTGCCACTGGAGAAACCGAAGTTTTAATTTTAATTTTAATTAATTTCCATTTAAATTAAGAAAGCAAACCTTGATACGGTGATTGAAAAACAAGTAAGTTTGGAATAGCATGCATATGTAAATCTACTCTTCTAACCTTAAATTTTATGAAATCCAAATACAGATTAAGTATTTCTGATGAGAATTTGTTGTCTACATTGGAATTGTGCTCTAAGTGTCAAACAATGACTAGATTGCCAAAACTTAATATAAAATACCCGATTTATAAGTTGGTATACTGATTGCATCAATTGAGATGATATTTTATAATTTATCGGGTTAAATAAAATATATTATGAAAATTAATTCGCCTATCTTTATTTTTTTTTTTAAATGTGGCCACTGGAACATTTAAAACTACTTGTGGGGCTGACATTGCATTTCCATTAGATGCCGCTGGTCTACAAAGTGCAGAAGGTTGTGCCTGGGTCACAAACCGTGTGCCTGGGTCAAAAACCTGTATCTCACTGCCACCTCCACATAGGTGCCAATATTCTCATTTCCCGTGAAGTTATCCTTCAAGAGCTCAAAGGGAACAAACATTCCATCCACCCCTGAGGATTCATCTCTGATTTCCTTCATTATTGGAAGACGGGGTTCCTTTCTCAGGAGCACAGAAACCAAGATAATATAGGGACCCATGACTAAAATAAACAAAAGCATATCAAAATCTTTCCTAGTTTAACCTAGAAGAATTGAGAACTGATCACCGACTTTTTGCCTGACAGGGATGAATATTGGTCCATCTCCAAGACTAATTTCATGGGGTGCTTAGGGTAGCCCCATTTTAACCTGCAGAGTCAGCACACCTGACTGCACTCAAGAAAGCCTGTCGAGGGCCCACATAAGAACAGAGTAAGAAAAAGTTTCCTTACATACATTTCTTGCGTCGTCCACAAAAATGCTGCTTTTGCAACCTTGGGTGGTGATGCTCTCTTTCTTGACTCCGAGATGCATGGGGAGTGTGAGTTGGGGAGTGACCGGGATAATGCCTGCTGGAGCCCGGGTAGTCATGGCAATGCTGGACCTTCTCCTCAGCCGTCCTTTTGTACAGTACGTGAGGATGGTGTCCGGCAGGTGCGCTGTAGTTATGTTCCTGGGCCAGCAGCTGAGGTAATGGTGAAATGAGGAATTCGTTTTTTCGTGTCCTTATTAGACCTGACTAAAGAGCCAAACACACAGAAAACATTAATGGTTCCAGGCAATCCCTTCTTACGTGGTGATTTTCAACAACTGTTTAATCGCTACTTCCTTAGCACCGTGCTAAGTAATTGACATGCGTTATCTATTTCATATGTACCATAAACAGTTACAATACTGTATGTTTCATATGTACCATAAACAGTACAATACTGTAAAATACCTCCATTTTACAGAAGACAAAACTGAGGCTAAGAGAGTAAGTAGGAAAGCTAGCACTGGCATCGTAGGGAAGGAAAAAATAATTTTCCCTTTACCCTTCTAGGTTCTTGACTCAGACCCCCATTGTAATAAAAGATTAACAGGAGAAAAACAGAGGCTTAATAACATGTATACCTTCCTTCTACATGGGAGTCACCCAGGAAGACTGAGAAACTCCCCCAAAGGGCCCAAGACACCACCTTATAAATACTGTCTCCTGGGAAAGATAGAAGATGTTGAGGTGGTGATGGGGGCGGAGGACGGGCAGTCATGCAAGGTTACCAGGAAAAGCACAGAAAAAAGAGCTATGATTGATATGCAGATTTAAGTCCTGGCTTTCTGCACCAACAAGTTGCTAGAGATTTGGTCACCCTCCTGTTCCTGGCACAGAGAGGGAGTCACCCCACAAATGGAGGTTTCCCTTGTGAAGGTAAAATGGTAACTTCTACTCGGTTTTCAGAGCTTTTCTTATGTCTGCTGTTTCTTAAAAACAATCAGCTGAAAATAATCCTTATGCCAAAGAGGCAGCGTTTGGGGCACCCAGAGCTCTCTACCCTCAGAAGCAGTGCCCTTAGCTACAGTTCCAGACTCTGCACTACTAATCTTGATGCATAAGGACTCTTGTGCCTGAGGGCAGAGCCACGTGACGTCCTGGAGCCTCTGCATCTATGACGAGGGGGACACAGCGGCAAACACAGGACGGAGGGGGCTGCTTCATAGTGGCCCGGCCGCCAAGGGACCCATAGCATGGGCAGGAAAAACTATGACATCCCATCCTGGTTTCACAGGTGCTAAATAACAGGACTAGCATAGGTGGCGGAGTGGGGAGAGTGGTCATGGTCATCTCCATGTGTTATCGACAGCATCTGCTAAATGGCGAAGAAAGAATGAACTGGGACTTCTATCCCCTCCACTTTGACCTCAGTCTGTACACGCTAATTGATTCCTTGTTCTTTCCGGCTTATCTCTTAACTCAGGCAAAAGCCCCAGGGGGCAACACATCCATGGGTGAAACTGAAACTACCTCCTCAAGCAAGAGTGACTCCCCTGAGCCAGCAAGACCCCATGTGACTGATCCCAAGACAAGGACAGACGTGACCTTCACTGCCCACCTGCACATACCCACTAACCTTTGCTGCACATTTTCCTGACATAAACCTGGAAGTATTTTCAGCACTTTGGAGACAGCCTTTGAGATGTGAGTCCGCTGTCTTCCTGGTGTTGGCCTCACTGAAATAAATTCCTTTCTTGTTTCCCCACCACTCGTCCCCTTTGGATTCTGTCAGCGGCAAGTGGCCAGACCTGGTCTGTTTCAGAACTGCCAGAGCCAGGCGCTCTTGAACCCCTGTGCCCCAGCGATAACAGGGGACTCGGCAAGCCCATCCAATCACAATTTCGCTTTCCAAGTTTACGGCACAAAGTGTGTATCTTTGTACCTGATATTTTAGCCGCCAACACACCCCTGTCTTCCCTTCCACACCTCCGCCCTTTCTCTTCTTGCATTTGGTTCAGAAGGTCCTGGACATCCGGGCCCTGGGATAGCAAGTGTGGTCTGCCGGCCCTGCAGCTTCAGCCCATCCAGGAGCTTGTTAGACATGCAGATGCAGGTATCACCCCAAATCCACAGCATCAGAGTCTGCATTTTATTTAGATCCCCATGTGATGTGTGTGTCTGTGAAAATCTGAGTAGCACTGATAGAGGCTGGCCACTCTTAACCTTTGCCGAACATCAGAAACCCGTGGGGATCCGAAACACACACACAGACTCCCTCACTCCCAGGAAGAATCCCGCACCATCAAAAACCAGATCTCTGTCCTTGTGACTCATGCATCAGACCTTCAGTTCTGAACTGCTCTGGTGACTATCGCCACGCACCAAGGGCTTCGTGGGCCAGTCTTCTAGGGCTTCCCTTCTTCGTGAGCAAAATGGGGACCCTCCTCCCCTCCCTGACTACCTTACAAAGGGAGACAGAATAACCATTGAAGAAACCCTTTATACACTCTCAACTACAGCAACCTAGGTGGCTAAGGAGGACAGCTGATTGAATGAACAGTCACTGAATGCCAGGGAAGTGCGAGGCACCCAACTATGCAGGAGATACACAAACAGAGCAGGTGCTCTGCTGGGGAGCCAGACACCTAAAAATTCAAGGATGCTACCAAATGCTAAGGGGGTGTCGGGGCGAGCGCAGGTTACTATGGGAACACAGAGGCGCCGGCACTTAACCCCGCCTGCGGGCTGGAGGGGTTGCTGCATACGGGCTCTGTGCCCAGGCCAAATTTGGGCCCGCTGTTATAGGATTCAGCTTCTCGTTCTTAAAAGAAGTCCCAGAACATGATTTTCCTCCCCCTTCAGGAGGGTGCTGCCTTCGGAAAGACTGTCTCATTGACTTGAAGCACTGACCTATTATCTAGAACTAGGACACAGACAGATGTTTTCCTTGGCTTGGCGAACTCCCACTGAGCACCTAATGAGCAGCCCTGTGCCAGGGGTTGGCATACAGAACAGATGCACGCAGCAAGTCAAAAGAACTGTTCACATTCATGTTCTCAGGGGAGATTCCGGAAGAAGAGAAATCGATTGGCAAGATAAAAATTCAGACAAGTAAAATCCCACAGTCTAGAAATCCTGTCCATCATCTCTTCAGGCTGGCTCTCAGAGCAACCCGCCCTTCCCCACCCAGCCCAGGGCCATGCTGGTAGAGGTTTTCATCCCTCATTTGGACACTTTCTGTTTAGTCTCCCAAAGCCTCCTCTCATATGGTGTCCTCACATCGGCCAGAGTCCTTGTCCTTGGTAATCAACTCTTCCCATGCACTCCAGTACTGATCTCGAATCCAAACCCCTTTTCCTGGCCCACAGGCCCCTGCATAACCTGCTGAGTGTGGAGCTGGGCAGTTTATCTGTCCCCTCTCCCTTCCTCCTCACCATTCTTACAGGGCATTTCACCTCTTGAATCTGCTATGTTCTCTTACTTGCAGGGGAGCAGAATTTGCCACCCCAAAATATGCCTCTTTGGCACAAGGATTATCTTGAGCTGGTTATTTTTAAGAATCAGCCCACACAGGGGCGCCTGGGTGGCTCAGTCCATTGAGCTGCTGCCTTTGGCTTAAGTCATGATCTCAGGGTCCTGGGATCCAGCCCTGTCTCACATCGGGCTCCCTGCTCAGCGGGGAGCCTTGCTTCTCCCTCTCCCTCTCCCTCTGCCTGCCGCTCCCCCTGCTTGTGCTCGTTCTCTGTCAAATAAAATAAAATAAAATAAAATCTTAAAAAAAAAAAAAAAAGGAAAGAATCAGCCCACACAGGAGAAGCTCTGAAAACCTAGAGAAGTTACCCTTCTCTAAGAGACGTTTATGTTTATAAAGGAAATCTCCATACATAAGAGTATCTTCCTCTGGGTACCAGGAATAGGAAGATGACCAAAGGTCTGGAAACTCTTCTCAATGGAGAAGGTGTGGACTTAAATCTGCCTAACCACCATACCCTTGCTAACTGCACTTGGCCTGATAAGTTCCCATAACTTGCTTCTTCAAAATCTTCTTCTGTCTTTAGCTGGAGATGGTATTTAGGGTGGTGTCTTGGGCCTTTTGGGGGAGATACCTAAGTTTTCCTGGGTCCCTCCCATGTATGCAGGAGGTATACATGTTAATAAACATCTTTGTTTTCTCCCGTTGATCTGTCTTTTATTACAGGGAGGTCTGAGCCAAGAACCTAGTAGGGTAGAGGGAAAATGATTTTTCCTCCCCCACACACTCTCTTGCACACTTTTTCTTTGACCTCTGGTCTCCTGCTCCCATCGACTTGCTTGGCTTCTGCTGCTCACTGCTTTGTCACCTTCCTCTCAAAGAAACTACACTCATGGCCCTGTTTCTCCTCTCCTTCCAAATGCTCTGACACCACCGTTTCTTTGCTCATGTCTATCTACAGTGACAGAAACAAACAAAATGCCACCCTCCCCCTACCATATGCCCTGTGACAGCTAGAGCCTCACCAGCAACCCTGCTCTGTGTCACACGTTATCAGCCAATCAACATTTGTTTATTAGTCTACAAATGTTTGTGGAATAAGGGAATGAAAGAATCTCTGACCGCAGGCTTGCTGAGGACACGCTAGCCAGCACCCCGTCCCTCCACAGCAGAGGAGGAGACCAGAGGTGGGAAGCAACAAGTTCAAATACATAAAAAACCAGGCACTCTTTCCTAAGTCCAGCTGTGAAGCCTGGAGCACTCCTGGGGGTGCTTTATTTGAATCTCACGACCACCCTGTGAGGAAATCTCAGTTGGAAGCACAGGTAGAATGGGGTCCCGCTGATGTGAACCCTGGCCTCCCAGGGCCCCCACCTCTTCCACAAGCGTGAAGACAAAAGACACCATTAACAGTCCCCAGCAGACAGAGTGAACAGTTAAAAGGGGGGGGGGGGAGAAGCAGTGATTCATCCATGAAAGCCCTCCTGCCTTACTAACTTCCTAACTTGGTTAAACTAATATCAAAGGCTTACGCCACTTAAGTGCCTAAACTGGACTAACCGGTTGGGAAACTTTTTCTCTATTTTCCCTGTCTTTTCTTGAGCACCTTAAGCAACTCAAAGGCACAGCAAAAGCTGCTGTGTTGAGAAAGCATGAAAAAAAAAAGAATTGCCATCCTATATCCCCCGGGACAAACACACTGGCCCCACACGGCCCTCTCTTTTTCAGGTCAGAGTGACAAGGACAAAAATCTAGAACAATTCTTCAAAATGAAAAAAGAATTTTACAATGCCGGATATTAAGGAAGAAACATTCTTTTTTGGGTTGAGTTTGACAAAAAACATTGGAGTCTGACCAAATAAATACATTTTATAGTTTAAAAATCCAAACCCAGCACCTCCAAAGAGAGCCATCTGTTTATTTGGAGAATATGTGAAGCATCTTGAGTTACTGAACACACGCAACGTTCTGGCTCCAACAGTGGTGAGCAAGATGGAGCGGTGGTCTCATGTGGCCTCCAGTTAAATGGGGGAGGCAGGGATTAAATAAGATCACAAATGGGTATGGAATATTCCTTTGGGCAAAGTATGAAGAAAAAAAAGTGCTCTATGAGAGAAAACAAGCATGAGGAGAGTGGGAGATCGTGAGAGGCTTTCCTGAGGATGGCATTTCCAGGAGACCAGAGCCCTTTCCTGGCTCATGGTGGGGGGGGGGGGGTAGTTGGTGAGGGCGGACAGGAGGGGACAGAGACCCAGTGGCCTACCAGTAAGGGGATGGAGTCTGACGATGCGCTGAGGCTTCCCCTACGCTAGGGAAGGACAGGAAAGGCCTCAAGTCCCTGGGGAGTGGGTTTGTTACACTGAGAGCTGTCCCCAACCCCCCATCCAAGAGGCCTCCTCTCCCTCAGAAGAGACAGGGAGCTAGAGATAAAGGCCTGGCTGCCCCCGCTTCTGGACTCAATACTGTTCCCACATTAAGTGTCAACCTTTTCCAGTTTCAAAGACCTAGAAACCCAGTCACATAATTTAACTGCTAAACTTAAAGACGCAATGGATACAGACCAAGACTCAAGATTCTATGCAGATCATTGTTTACCACTTTATACTTTTAGAAAGGAGAGACTATAAGATGATATACTCTGTTAGTCGTTGTTTCCTATTTCAGATTTCAATGGTCAAATAATACATCAAGGACTCATGGAGGGTATAAATCATACTTCAGGAAACTGCCCTTTAAAACACTCTCCCCTTAGGTCATTTTTAAATTCTATTAAAGGTTTTAGACTTAACAGAAAAAGGGAGACTGCAGATTCCAGGAAGGACAAGGTCCTTGTCTTGAGCGACCTGTATCTCAACACTTACCCCATTAAATAATCAAAAACCGATTCAATGGGTTAATGATGTTTGCTAAAAGTGAGATGATATATCTTAAAGAAAGGTCTTGGGGGCGCCTGGGTGGCTCAGTCGTTAAGCGTCTGCCTTCAGCTCAGGTCATGATCCCAGGGTTCTAGAATCAAGCCCCGCATCGGGCTTCCTGCCTGGTGGGAAGCCTGCTTCTCCCTCTCCCACTCCCTCTGCTTGTGTTCCCTCTCTCGCTGTGTCTCTCTCTATCAAATAAATAAAACCTTTAAAAAAAAAAAAAGAAAGAAAGGTCTTGAAGCAATAAAAAAAAAAAAAAGAACCCCCAGGGGCAGTATCAATCTTCTATTTCTCTTTTTAAGAAAGGCTAATAGAACAACAAAATACCCCCCATGAGGCTGGCTGGAGAAAATACTGGCAAAGATATATATTTGTGCTTACCAAAAATCCATTGATTTTTCACTTTTTAATCTTTTACCCATTGCCAAAAATAAAGACAAAAAAAATTGCAACTTTAGGCAAGATGTCACATTCTTTTTTAAAAAAAAAAAGAAACTCCTATTTTGTCCAAACAATAGCACTAAAGAATAACTAACTGATTTGTTGCCCAACGTGTATGAGGATACCCCAAAGAAGAAATCTCAGTTTAGAGTGAGCGAAAAGCTTAAGGAAGTGTATGCAGTCCGTATGAGACAGGAATCCATGGTCCAGGGACTGGAGGAGGAGAAAGGAAGTATCAAAGCGAAGGACTAGGGACTAAGAAAGGCTGAGGAAAGTCTCTAACAGAGGAAAACCATCAGCATGAGGATGTTTTAGAATTGCGTGAAGAAGTGATAAAAATTAAGATAAAATGGAATGGCACAAAGACAATGAAGTAAAGGAAATGCTCAACATAAAAACAACAGTTCAGGGGGCGCCTGGGTGGCTCAGTAGGTTGAGTGTCCAACTCTTGATTTTCGCTCAGGTCATTATCTCAGGGTTGTGGGATAGAGTCCCGTGTTGGGCTCTGTGCTCAGTGTGGAGTCTGCTTGTCTCTCTCCCTCTGCCCCTCCCTCTGCTCTCTCTCTAAAATAAATAAATCTTTAGGAACAACCCAACAGTTTAGAGGTAAACTTGAAGCTCGACTGCTTGCTAGCTGGGCTTAAGCACTCTCAACTCCTGGTTGTTTTTTTTTTCCCCTACCTGTGAAATGGAAATAAGAGGATCCCCACCATGGGGCTTCTTATTGATCAAATAAGTGAGTATTTATCAGGCAACGTGTAAGCTGTCAACTGCTCAGTAAATATTAACATAAAACATAGAGCCATAGCGACTTTCCAAAAGGAAATTGGAGGCTTGAGATTACAGATTTACTAGGTTCAAGATAAGAACAAGTAGAACTATCTGGACCGGAGATCAGGCTGAGGAGACAAAATCTGACATTATGCCGAGAGCATCCGGACACTAATAACATCCTCAGTTCTCTACAAAGCATATAATTCTAAGACACCGAAATAGAATTTTCTCCCATCTGCATCTATACATGGGGGGGGTGGTAAAAGACAACTTGCACAGGCCCTCACACGTAGACATGCCTTTTGGAAAAAAGAAATATATATTCAGGATTCCCTATTACTGTCAGAGGGGGAAAAAATCTCTTACACTTTGGGAGAAAAAAACAAAAATGTACATGTCAACACAAAACTGGCATTTCCCATTCATTCGTTGATAGTAATATTACCATCAACTAGACTCATAATACAAATATGATTTAGGAGAAGATGTAGGATTTCCAGATTCATATACACAGTAATCTTCCTTCAAAAAACTGTAAAGCCCATTCAATGCAAATTTCATCAGATACTATCAATATCCCCAAACTGCCTGGCAAGAGAAGGGACCATTGGGGCACCTGGATGGCTCAGTCAGTTATGGATCTGCCTTTGGCTCAGGTCAGGACCCCAGGGGTCATGATCCCAGGGTCCCGGGATCAAGCCCTGCATCCATCGGGCTCCCTACTGAGTGGGAAGCCTGCTTCTCCCTTTCCCGCTGCTTCTCCCTCTCCTTGTGCATGTGCTCTCTCTCTCTGTCAAATAAATAAAATCTCTATTTTTTTTAAAGATTTTATTTATTTATTCATGAGAGACAGAGAGAGAGAGAGAGAGAGAGAGGCAGAGGGAGAAGCAGGCTCCCAAGGAGCAGGGAGCCCGATGCGGGACTCGATCCCAGGACCCTTGGGATCATGACCTGAGCCGAAGGCAGACGCTAAACCATCTGAGCCATCCAGGCGCCCAAAATCTTTAAAAAGAGAGAGAGAGAAGGGACCATGAAGCCAAGAGCCACAAAGTTTTTTCAATTCTGTGATGGTTAAGTGACCCTTTCATCCTTTCCCTTACTCCTGAAGAAGTTTACAAACCGCTCAGATACTCCAGTCCCTGGTTTGTAAAATGGGAATAATAATATCACTTCCCTTTGAGGATTTTGAGAGGCTTAGATGAGTTAATGCTTCTGAAGTGTTAAGAACAGCGCTTGGCACAGAGAAACATACATGTTTATTATTATCACTATTCCGTTTGATTATTTGAGGG
Organism: Eumetopias jubatus; assembly: GCF_037043125.1. Classification (NCBI taxonomy): domain Eukaryota; kingdom Metazoa; phylum Chordata; class Mammalia; order Carnivora; family Otariidae; genus Eumetopias; species Eumetopias jubatus. The sequence continues at coordinate 30,048,198 of NW_028274816.1, forward strand.
AACAAAGCAGAGAAGTCATGTCATTTTCTGCTAGTGTGTTGGTATTATAATTTTCCCCTTCAGGTGGACCTGAAATTCTGGGAGGTGGCATAAGTATTCTGTTTATTGAGAAAATAATGAAAGGACGACACAAAGCTTAGACTGGCAAAGAGACATATTAATGACATTCTTGCAAAGGTAACTGAAGATATTTAAAGACAGGAGAAAGCATGGATTTCTCTACCTTGGAGAGCTGCTTAACCCAACGGTTCCAGGTTTTAACTTTGAGTTGTTTGTTGGTTTCTTTTGATGGGGATGGGAAAGACAGATGGCAGGTAGAGAGGAAATTGCTAGACTGCTCCTCTTCAATGACCCTTTTGGACCCATTAACTTCTCATCCACATGTTCACAGGTTAAATGTGAAGCCCAGCCTTGGTCCATCCTGAAGACCCGATCTCTTATCCACCTGCCCTCTATTGAAAAAAAAAAAAAAAAACCAACCAGCAGCATGGGGAAAAGGACACTCTGATTGGCCGTGAGAATAAATGGGAGGTTGCTGCTGGGAGAAAAAAGTGAAGTTGACTTTCTGGAGAATATGGCAGATCCCTCCAGATGTTCACCGAGCACCCTGCCTGAGATACACACAGGAGCATCACTGGGCAAAGACCAGTTCTCCCAGTGACCCCTGACCTCCACTAGGCAGGTAGAGTCTCCATGTACTGTCAGTCTCTATAGCTTTCTGAGTCATACTGATAAGGATGGATTAGAAAGAAAGGTCTAAAAAATCTTTCTGCAGAAGTTCTTAAAATTGCCTGGCTTTTATCTCTTTCCTAGCCTGGGATATTGAGCTACTTCTTCAAATACTCCAGTAGGCTGAAAATGAATTATCCTTTGCTTTCACTTACACTAACCAAATTTGGCTCCGAGACAGCGTTAACTAACATGACTTTGACCATGTGCAATGGTTTAAGCTACTGACACAGAGATGAATTGACTCTTTCCTCGGAGTACTTAAAGCATAACCATCTGTACTGGTATAGACGATGCAATACTAGCAGCTCTTCAAAGATATCAATAACATACTGATGAAACTTATTTATTTGGCTAATTAAAAATATGTCTGTTGAAATAAACACTTAATGACTTCAACAGCCCAAATCTCATGAGACCAGAGTACAGTGGTCGCCAGTGCAACACTGGTTTGGGAGGTATAAGCCCATTCTGTTCTAATTTATGCCTACGCCCATTCTCAGTAGGGCACAGACTTCCAAAAAGCTTTTTTTTTTTTTTGAAACAATGTATTAGTATCAAAATGGTTGATATGCTTACCATGGCCTACTGTCTGTATTTTATTTAGTATTAATTTCAAAAAATTAAATGTCCAAATGCTCATAAATGCACACAATTTTTATAAGCAGTCTTATAATCTATGTTTCAACACTTATTAATTAATCCAAGTGGTTAATCATGATCAGTAGAGGTTGGGGAATTTCCCTCCTTCTTCCCCTTTCCCCCATCTTTTATTGCCCTACCTGGAGGAAGAGTTCATTGTTTTCTATGTACCAGACACTGTACAAGACATTCTATCTGCAAAATCCCCCCTCTCACACAGCTTAATTTGCTGGGTACTTTTATTAACCTCTCTGTATCTCAGGGCTATCTGACCACACAGCATTTGCTTGCTCTTATCCACACATGCTATTTGGATTCAGGACAAGTTCCAGAAACACTATATTGTTTAACTGAAATCTACTAAGAGTAGAACTCAAATGTTTTCACAAAAATAAACAAATTAATATATATGAGAGCTGACTGATGTGTTAACTAACTCAATGGGGGGGGATTGTGTATGTATATCAAATCATCATGTTATAGGCTTTAAGCATCTTACAATTTTATTTATTATACCTCAATAAAGTTGAAAAAAAGAGAGGTTCCAGAGAGGATATGACTTTTGGGGAGAGTAGGGTGGCAGCCTAAATAATGGACTCTTAAGAACTAAATACTTCTGAGCTGGCGTAAGGTAGATCCTAACCTCTTGGCAATGATCTTTTCCTGGCATTTAGATGGATCCAAAGAACATGCAGGAATACCCATAAACTCAGATTTCCAGAAATGAAGGCTGGGGTCAAGTGGCACTAAAATCAGTCATCCTTTCGGCTTCCCCTCTCAATTTTCTCACCAAAGGAGTTGGGGGCGGGGGGGCTGTTCACCAGTGTCACTGAGAAAGCTCCTTGGAGGATCTGGAGGTGAGTGGCTCCACTGCTCTTTGGAATGTGGCCTTACTGGACATTACTAATCTGGTTCAGATTTCATTCTGCAATGCCCCGATTTCCATCTGTCTAGTGTATTACAGGTAACTTTCATGGCAGGGCTGGGACACCCTGCTTTGCACCAACCATGACATGTCCTGCATGTCAGGGGCACTCCACACATCTTTGGGAGAGATAAACACAGAATAAGAAGGAAGAGAAACCACATCGTCCCAGCTCCTCAGAAAGCAAAAGAGACCTTGACAACCAACAAGAACAGACGTCAGAGCTGCCTGACCCTTACAAGCAGTTTGGTCATGAAGACTTTCTCATCTAGGGAAGACTAAGGAGGGAGCCATTTGACAACCTTGATCCTCTTTGCTCCAGCCTCTTCTTGAGAATCAGATCATTTCAAAGGAAACTTAAGGAAGGATGTCATTTGGAAAACACATGACTGCCATAATGGCTGCTGGTTAATTGTGAGGGACCAAGTGGAGATAGCTAGCTGGTCTGGATTTAATAGAAACCAGACTCTCCACCAATTTCGCATGGGATCATTCCAGGGTTTGGTGCTGTGTCTGCTAATAAACAGTCTTCCTTCTTCACATGTCATGTCAGCATCCTCTGGAGGGAGGGGCATGCTCAATGTCTGAGAGGAAATGGTCAAAACACATACCCATCAAAGTTTTTTAATGTTTTTGAATGTCAGTTTCAGAATCCAAACTTAGGCTTCCAACCTCCCATCCTCACTTTCTCCACCAATGTCCTACAGAAAGTGGCATTATGTGGTTAACAATGTTGACAAATTTCAACACACAGTTGATCTCTTGAGCTCCTAACCCTGTCCTGCCCTCTGTTCTCATTCCAGTTTGGTCATGTATTGCCGCAGGCCTAGAATAAAGCTGGGGCCTCCTATCTTGTCTCCCTGTTGGCAAGCCCTACCCTCTCTCGCTCCAAAGTTATTTTTCTAAAGCATCACTTAAAACAGGTCACATTCATACTCTATTATTACAAGATGTGTGCCAAACCAAGAAATATGGATTTCAAACCAATTTGCAGACCAGTCCCATCCACATCCAGCCCCCGGTAGCCTCTCTAACCATCTTCAACCCTTTGTTGCTAAACTCTAAGCACACTGGCTCCATTGTTGTTCCATCAACAGGACAGCCAAGCTCCCATCCTAGACTTTTGTGACTACTATTTCCTGCATCTAGAATGCTCTGTCCCCACATACCTCACTTCATTTTGCCCAAAGGCCACCTCTTCAAACCACCCTGTAAAACAAAGCAAATATTGTCATTCTCCATGTTGGTCAGCTTTATTTTTCTGTATAGCCCTTATCATTACTTGATGGTCTCTCCTGTAGTTGTTTGCTTTTGTGTTTACAGTCTGTTGCTTCTATTACCTCCATAAAGCCTGGGGCTTGTGTTTTCTTGCTCATCTCTGCCACATGGAAGGTGCTCTGTAAATATTTGTAGAATTAATGAACCAGAAATAAGGCAACATGCTTGGAACTCAGAGAGACCTAAAAATAGGCAAGATATTGATGCCTGCACTTAAGGATGTGTCTCCTTTGAGAGACAAACACATAACCAAAGAATCAGATATATTATGTTCCTCTGCCAATTCATCATTATGATTTACGTGTTTCTCTTGCAGGCTTATCATCTTATACATTACTACAGCACTTATCAAAGGAAGCTAGACAACTTTTTTTTGTAATGTAAAATCGCTGCTCTTGACACTCAGATGGCATTGGCATGACACTCAGATCATGCTGAAGGAATGAGGGAATACACAAAATTCCATGGGACTGCAAAGGCAGACCACCTCTGAGGATATCAAGCTCTTGTACAGCGAGAAATGGCTGAGGGCTTTGAAGGGAGTGCCCAAAGAACCCATCTATATGATAGAAAAATGGCTGGACCCAAGTGGTAGGGACCCTGCCTCCCGTAACAGTGAAGGATATGCTAATTTTTGAAAGATTTTTATTTTTTTATTTCAGAGAGAGACAGCGAGCAAGCATGAGTGTGGGGAGGAGCAGACGGAAAAGCAGACTCCCTGCTGAACAGGGACCCGGATGCGGAGCTCAATCCCAGGACCCCAGGATCATACCCTGAGCAGAAGGCAGACACTTAACTGACTGAGCCACCCAGGCGCCCCAAGGATATGCTAATTTCACACTATACAGCATGCTTGCCATTTTGGTGAAATATGCCAAAAATTTAGACTCGAAAATGATGACATTACACATTCGGTAACATCCAGTTTCTCACCTCATTATACCATCACTGCTTCAGATTGATATCTCAAAGAGCCTAAGCATTCCAGATATAGGTATTCAAGTACTGAAATTTAAACTCTCAGTATCAAATCAACCCAGATAAATATTTTCATAAAAGTATTGCTATCAAAACTCTTAACTACTTGCTATCTGAAAATCAATAATCAACAGGTTATTGGTCCCTCCCACTATTTAAATTCTCACCACCCAAGTTTATTTGGTGTCTGAGTTTGGAGAGTAGGGAACGTAGGTGGCTGATGTCTCATACGTGTTTGCCGAAAGTAGAGATTTTCCTAGAAGGAACAATCAACACGGGCCCAGTGACTCAGCTGGAGCAGTACAAAGAGTGTCTGCCGTATTTGCAAGACAGTGCAAATAGCTTTTGTGGAATAAATGATGCTCCTCCGCTCCCAAGGCTGCTGCCCACCAATGCACGGCATCAGGAAGACATATGTTTTTACTTGTTTCTGTAGCAGTGATGGGTTATGTCAAGCTCTCCACCCCACCTTGCCCTGCCTCCCTTGGAACTGACAACATTCATTTGTTTCAAAGACAGCTGGAGCTGGAAGCCAAGCCAGTAACCAGCTGTCAGAGATGTGATGAAGTATGCCACGTGGCATCCACTCATTGGGTAGCTGCACAGAGGGGTGGGGTGGCTGGTTGGACTTCCCAAGCTCTCCCAGGGGTAGTGTGGAAGAGCCAGAGATGAACACCATGTTGGAAACGGCTGGTCCTAATTTTCTCCAGTTATTTATCTTCTCGTGTCCTTCCTCACCCCCTGCCTTAAGGTAAAACCAAGGAAAATAATCATAGGATTTGGGGATGTTAAGAATTGTGTACTCTATCCCCTGATTTTACAGAGAAAGAACATGGGATCCAGGGAGAACGAAGGCATTGCCCAAAGCCTCACAACTGATCAGAAGCTGATCATTTTTGCTCGGTGTTCAGTTTTCTCATGTACTTAAGAGATTAGACTTGATCATTTAAGGGCCTTTCCACATCTGGAATTCTATTGTTTTTATCAGTTGGGATGACATGCAAGTAACTTACTGTGATGCAAAATACAATCTCTGTATAGGCAGCAAACCTATTTGAGAGCCTGGTACACATGTAGCAACAAAAGAGCCCAGTTATGGGCATTAGAGCCTGTCTTCAACCTGGCTGAATACTAAGCTTAAGGATGTAACTCCCAACTCAGACCTTCAGAGTCCAGATTTCCAGGGTTTGCAGACCAATCTTCTAGAACAGAGACGACAAATTGAAGTCCACAGACCCAGCCTGGCTCTTGGTAGGGTTTTTGGGGTTTTTTTTGCAGCTTTATTGAGGTATAATTGACAAATTAAAGTTATATATATTTAAGCTGTACAATGTGATATTTTAACAGACACACACATTGTGAAATGAGTGCCACAATCAAGCTAATTAACAGATCCATCCCTCACAAAGTTACCATCTATTTTGTATATGCGTTTAAAACTCTAAGATCTACTCTCCTAGCAAGTTTCAAGTATATAACACAGTATTGTCAACTATAGTCACCAGGTAATACATTAGATCTCCGAAACTTATTCATCTTGAATAACTGAAAGTTTGAACCCTTTGACCAACATCCCTCCATTTCCCCCACCCTCAGTCCCTGGCAATCACCATTCTACTCTCTGATTCCACACAAATGCAGTATTGGTCTTCCTCTGCCTGGCTTATTTCCCTTAGCATGATGTCCGCCCAGTTCATCCATGTTGTTACAAATGACAGGATTTCCTTCCTTTTTTATGGCTGAATAATATTCTATTGTGCATGTATACCACATTTTATCTGCTCCTCCACCGATGGGCACTTAGGTTGGTCCCATATCTTGGCTATAGTGAATAATGCTGCAATGAACATGGGAGCGCCGATATCTCATCGAGATCCTAATTTCATTTCCTTTAGATATATATCCAGAAGTGGAAATTCCCGATCATATATATGATAGTTCTATTTCTGTTTGAGAAAGCTCCATGCTGTTTTCCAGAGTGACTATACATTCCTACCAACCATGTACGAGGGTTCCCTTTTCTCCATGTCTTTGCCAATACCAGTTATCCTGTCTTTTTGATAATGTCCATTCTAATAGATGTGAGGTGATATCTCATTATAGTCTTGATTCGCATTTCCTTGATAATTAGTGATGTTGAATATTTTTTCATCTACCTGTTGGCCATCTGCAGGGTCTATTCAGGTCCTTGGTCCATTTTTTAAAACTGGATATTTGTTCTCTTGCTATTGAGTTGCCTGAATTCCTTACATGTTTTGGACATCAGATAAACAATTTGCAATTTTTTTTTCACTCCATAAGTTGTCTCCACACTTTGTTTATTGTTTCCTTTGTTGTGCAGAAGCTTTTCAGTTTGACACAATTCTACTGGCTGATTTTTGCTTTTGCTGTCTGCATTTTTGGGGTCATATCCAAAGATTCATTGCCTAGACCAATGTCCAGAAGCATTTCCCCTATATTCTCTTCCAATAGTTAAGAAAGAGACAATAGGCCCCCAAATGGTATCACTTATGCTCAGCTCCATGTCCCCAAGTCAGACGTAATACTTAATTACAGTTTCAGCCTCTTTCAGGAAGGGAATCTTAAACCAGTCAATCAGAAATTACCTACTCAGTACCAAGGACATAATCTTCCTGAAAGACCCTTGCTTTCCCCTAAAGGACGGTGACCTCGCCACAACCACTCCACATTTTGCCAATTTAATTTTCTTATCCCGCTCCCTTCTGCCTATAAAAGCCTTTCACTTTATATAGGCTTCTTGGAGCTCCTTTCTATCCACTTGATGGGTTGCTGCCTAATTCCCGAATCGTGGAACGAAGCCAACAGGATCTTTAAAATGTACTCAGTTGAATTTCTGTTTTCTAACAGAGTTTTGCAGTTTCCAGTCTTTTGCTTAAGCCTTTAATTCATTTAGCTGCACTGTCGTAAAGGTATTTTCATGCACGGCTAGTTGTTCAAACTGATGCTTCTACGAGGGGACAAGCACTGGAAACTTCTCCACCTTCTTGCTGATGGAAAGCCCTACTCAGTAGGTTTGTTTTTCAACTCCATGTTAATGTCATTTCACCCAATTTTTCAAGAGAAGTCAGAAATTCTATTTTGTCTATACAGCTACTGGACAGCAGCTAAGGAGTGGCTGTCCCCTAAGCATACAGGATATGCTCTCACAGTCCCCAACCTTCCCCACCGAACCACCTCCCTCATTACACGTCTAGTCTGGTGCCTGTGGATGTCTGGCTTAGAGACCTCTGCCTTAATTCAGCCCTATCTTTGGTGCACTGCTTATGTAAGAGTTATGTCTCATTATCCAAGGCATTTTTCCTTGTTCTGTATCTGCCAGATTACCCAGCACAATGCCAACTCCACATATGTGTCACACACAGATGTAATTATTTAGGGAAAAAGATCTGGTTATGAATGGAGAGTCTATAGTGAGCAAAGGGGAAAAGAACTGGAATTTGGGGTTAGATTCAAGTTTGGAGTCCACCCGTTAAAATCTCTGCAACTTTGCACCACGCACCTTCCCTACCTTAGCCTCAGTTTCCTGAACTGTATAATGAGAATAACACAGAATTCTATTTTTTTATAATATCACTTGGGATTATATCAGGCACTTGGGATTATATCAGGCCCAGCACACTGCTTGGTGACAGACAGTCCCTAAGATCTCACGGAGCGATCACTGCATGAGGCAGGTAGATAAACACAGCTTTCTTGGAAGGTTGGAAAAGCAGCATAGTTTATTTACCTTGTGAAGTCTGGGAGTTTGCAAATACTTGGTGCCTTCATGCAGAAAAACAAACTACAGAAGCCTGCCATGGGTAAACATTTCTGTTCTGTGAACCAAACTTGCCTTCTGCAGTATCCAGATTACTACTCCAAACAGATGCTGGGGATGGAGGAGGGGAGCCAGAGGGCAAAAATAGCAAATGACCTTTTGCATTAAATTAAACTAATACCCTCCATCCCGACTGGGCTTCAGAAGGACATAAATAAGGCAGGATGTTAGACAAACACATATGCCGTTAACTCGTTAACATATAACGGAGGGATTAATTGAATGTGTGCAGCCGTTTCCAAGTTTTTCTTTGTGCTCTCATAGATTTCCTTGGCTCATCCAACTGTCATGCAAGTTCTCTTCCTGTTACAAGCACAGTGTGGCAGGAAGATGAGAAGTAGCTTTCTTGCCAAACACTGGGTCACTTCCATCTGATATCAATAGTTACATATTAGTCTGTCATGGGTCACAGATAAGTTTACAAAGTTGTTTAAAATGTCAGATGGCTCGGGCCACCCTTCTCCTAGGATAAGTTGTATTTCAATAAACCAAGTATGTGTAGGCTTCCAGATTACTAATACAAATGGACAGCTAGTTCGTGGAAGCAATCACAAAACGCACTATTCAAGAGCATACAGCCGAAGGAAGCTCCATCGTAACCCAGTTGCTCGTGCCATATACCCACCCATTCTTTCAACATAAAGCATTTTAAAATGAATTGTTTCTGCTGTCACATCTCTCCTTTAATCAGAGGTTACACCCTGCATATCAGTGGTTTACCATGATCATACTGAGAAAATCAGCAAGATGTTGAGTTCTTTAACTTCGTACAAGAAGAGGGTTTCGTTTGATTCTCCAACCATAGCCAAGATAACGTGAACTGAGATGACAGCCAATATCTTACTTTTATCCATCAACGACCAAGACTATGTGTAAAACTGTATGTTTTCTAACTAGTAGTTGATGTACTTGATGACTACGGCCCTCACTTGGGTGCTATGGATCCATCTACCCAGCTTGTGTGAGAAAGATAGTGCCTGGTTGCTCTTGTAGTCTCTCTGGCTTTCTCTCTCACCATTACCCCTACCCCCACCCCTACCCTTTAAGACTTCCTAAGCAGGCTGGCCTTCCTGCCTGTTCTTTAAACTTGCCAAACCTGTTTCTGACTTTCTCCAGTAGGAACATGGTAAAGCCCAAGCTCTCTGTAAGGCTGGATTTACCTTCTCAGAAAACTCTTCCCTGACCATATAATCAAAAACACCCCTCTTGGGGCGCCCGGGTGGCTCAGTAGGTTAAGCATCTGCCTTTGGCTCAGGTCATGATCCCGGGGTCCTGGGATCAAGCCCCACATTGGGCTCCCTGCTCGATGGGGAACCCTGCTTGTGTTCCCTCTCTCACTGTGTCTCTCTCTGTCAAATAAATAAATAAAATCTTTAAAAACAAAAACAAAACAAAACACTTCTCCTTAAGTCATGACTCTGGGCAACACTCCGGTCATGCCACAGACTGGAACCAAATGCTTGCATTCAAATTCTGGCTCCCCTACTTGTTCTAAGACTTGTGACCTTGGCTGCGTTACCTGACCATTTGGGCTTCAGTTTCTGGAGGATAAATGAAGGTTATAGGCTTGCTGTGAGCATTAAAGACATTAATATAAGTAAACCACTCAGAAGAGAGTCTGACATAGTGAGTGCCAGGCTGGCCTATTTCATTTGCTGCTTCACTGCCTGAAAGTATCATATTTCTCCAATGACTGCTTGTTTATCTTTTTCCACTAGCATGTGGGGTCGTCGAGAGAAAGGACCTTGTATGTTCTTGTCCCATCTTTTATTCCTAGCTTCCGGGCACCAGGAGTAGGGTCTGATGCCTGACAGATTCTGAATGACTATCTGTGGACTGAAGGAACGATGTCCCAGCGACGCTTTTGTGATGAGACCGCCGCCACTCATGAAGTTGGCAGGAGTCAATTAAGTAAAGAAGTCAGTAGTGGGAGAACCTAAGACACGATTTAATAATGAATAAAAGCAAGAGTATCCCAAACTTTGCATTATCTAGTTCCACAAAACGTATATACGATTACAACCTATGATGAGGAATTTGGCTTTATTTTGTTACTTTTTTTGGGGGGGGGTTGAGGGAGGGTTTGGCAAATTCTCCACATGACAGCATATGTATGACTGTTAGATTCATTCATTCAACAAATATTTGTTGTCTCTAAGGGGTTCAGCACTGACCTAGGCCCTAGAGATGTAGAATGAGACCATTCCGGCCCCTGCTTCAGGGCACTCAGGTTCTGCCCGAGGAGGCCACCTGCTAAAGAGACATCACAAGACAGCCTCCTTCCACCCCGCTCCCTATTCCCCCCATGGAGCCGGGGAGATCCCTGAAGGGGCACCTAACAAATTCTTGGAAAGGTTTCTTAAAAGAGGGGATATCAAAGCTTAGTCTTTAATGAGGCTAGCTTGTGTCAGCCAGGTGAGCCGGGCAGGGGAGGGAGAATAACCAGCTGAGGGAGCTAGCAAGGTGGGTGGGGGTGGGGAGGGGCAGCCAGGTGAGGGAGCAAAGGCGAAAGGCTCAGTTGCCGGCAGCTGTTTGACTTGCCAAGCATAGAACTGTTATGTGCACTGGCATGTATGTGCTCTGGGGCCGGCGGTGGCGGGGCGGGGGGGGTTGGAAAGAGGCAGAGTTTTTCAAAAGCCCTAAATATAAAAAGATAATGTGTAACCTGTATGTAATTAGGAATAAAAATCACATTATTAGTAAAACTTACAAACAGCTGACAGGGAAACAGCCAGAATTTCACAACTTGAGAGGAAACCCAAAAAGCCATATGTTCATTAAAGCTGGCAACTTTGAACTTTATCCTGTGAAAATTGGAGAGTCATCAAGGATGTTAATCCTGAGGAGAGTTAGTATGGCTGAAATGTGGATGATTGAAAGGAAGACAAGAAATCGAGACTCAGAAATCCAGCAGAGGCTTTGCCTGGGTTTCTGCAAGACAAAATGGCAACAGAAACCCAGCAACGATGGCAGAGAGGGAGGAAACACATATTTAAAAATTCAGAATGTAGACTTAGGAGGCTTTAGTTATTGGGAGTGGGTAGTTAAGGAAGTTACTCAGATCCTTTCGGTAGACATCGAGCCTGGCTCAAAGACAAAGAATCACTCAGCCTTGCTTACTTCCTGTAGATAACCTCTTGAACCCATCAAATTTATACTATCCAATACAATAGCCACTAGCCACATGTGGCTACTTATATTTAAATTGAATTCATTAGAAGGAAATAAAACTAAAAGTGCAGCTCCTGAGTCACACTAGCCACACAGTTCAAGTGCTCGTCCACCACATGTGGCTAGCAGCTACCATCTTGGACAGTGTAGAAAGTTCTATTGGACACACCATACCACCATCCTTCCATCAACTTTAGCCAATAAATTGTCCCTGATCTTATACATTTATATTTTGTTGTCCCTTGAAGTCTAAAAGATGTCAGGCTACTTGTACATATAGGATCTTCCATTTGCCTACAAGCAAGAATTAAATGCCACTGTATACATGCATTTGGAAGAGATATATGGTAAGAGTAGAAATCAACCTTATAGGATTTCTCAGTCTTAGATCAGTATAGAAGAGGCTTGCTGCAAACAAGTGGGAACCTGGCAATATCAGGTAACAATGATTTGGGTGTTCCCAATGTAGTTTCGACAGCAAGTGTGAGAGGAGGAGTCAACAATAAAGTTCTATCAATCTCCTCTCCCCCACCCTATCCATTGTCTTTTAAGTAAGCTCCATGCCCAGCATGGAGCCCAACACAGGACTTGAACTCAAGACCTTGAGATCAAGACCTGGGCTAAGATCAAGAGTCAGATGCTTTATCGACTGAGCCATCCAATTTCCCCCTCAACCTCTCTTTTAATATCTGTAAGGAGCTTTATGAACAACCTCTCATCTGCTGGGGTTAAAAATAATGGGAATTATAATATCCAAAAACAATAACAAAAACTACTACAACTGTATTTGGTTTCAAACTGAACAGAAGGAAAAGCTGTTGTTTTCCTTGTGTGGAGGGCAGGCAAGGGGGACTCAGGTTCATCTCAAATCAATGGACAACTCACTTTCTGAGTTTTCAAAGAGCCTCACAAAGGGATAAGGTGGCCTGGTGGATTTGACAGAGGTGCCCCAACTTTGAGAAATGTAAATGTAATTCATACTGCTACTGAAAAAATATGTTCCCCCTTGACTACATATGTTCATAGAAACTTCAGTACCACAAAAAGCCCCTCTCACATATGGGCTAGTCATTGTGTAGGAAACTGAACAAAAGTGATGTGAATCATTTAATCAAATTGTTGACCACATACTATGTGGCAGGCACAGCTGGTAATGCTGGTATCGATCTACCTGTGGCTAGTGAGAATATGAATAATCTTCCCTCATCAGTAGAGCTTCATGACAATCTTCTGGTCCAAGTAGGTCTGAGGAAGTACAGAGTGAGCCAGAGCACCAGAGGAGACATGAGGAAGGCTTTTGACAGTTATCTTTGGGGAAGCTGGAAACCATACTTATGTCTTCTTCTCAACTCAATCATCAGTTAGTAAATGTGATTTGAGATGAGATTAGAAGGTGAGGAGAAAGAGTGTTTATGGGGGAAGCCAAAGTTCTCTGAAAGCCCTATAAGGCCTATGGGGTCTGGCCCTTGCCTCCTCCGCAGCCTCACCAAGGAGGGGCTCGGCCAGTTGCCCATCTAGTGCGGCTCTGCCACGTGGCCTCATTGGCTCCTCAGGTGAGTCATGCTTCCTCCTCCTACAGAAGATGTGCACAAGCCATTCCCTCCTTCTAGTTAAGATGTTTTTCCCTTACCTCTCAGCTTAATCACTGTTTTCTTTAGGGCTGTCTCTTCTCAATTCCCCTCCACCAGGCAGGTCTTCACTGTACCACATGCTTGTCTTTTGAAGCACTTACCAACATAATTGTGTATCTCTAGGATTCGTTAATGGACATATCTCCATTCTAGCAGGGTTATAAGCTATAAATTCCACAAGGGCAGGAATATTCCTTTTAAAAAGTCCATCATTCCATCTCTAGCACCTACCAAAGGCCCTGGCATTGAGTAGGAGTTAAAAAAAATAACAAAAGGATGGAATGGACGATGGCAAATGAGAGTCTGGAGAAATCTGGATCTGGAAAAGCCTGTGGCATTTTTAGACCCATTCTAGAAAAATATGATATAGGATTACGGCTATTATTACTACCACTGTCACTACCAGTACTGTTACTACAAGCACCAGGGTTGGTAGTGGTACTGTCTGATACTCAGGAAGCACTTCCCACTATAAAACCAGGCAGGGCGCCAGGCCGCTTAGCTACCCTAATAGCACTCTAGAGTAAGAAAAATTCCATTAATATATTGTAGATGAGGAAACCAAGCCTCTGAAAATTTAAGCAACTTGCCTAAGGCCACCCAGCTGGTACGGGAAAACTAGAATTTCTACCAGCCACCTGAGTTCCAAGCCCGAACCCTAGACCAAGATGGTCTCTAACTCTCTACCATATTCCACCCAAGTCTTACAGAGAATTCAAGGGATTTTTAATCTCTGGACATTCCAACTGGGTAAATAAAGCTATTGCCACTCGACAGTGATGGAAGCCAAGAGGTTAATCGACTTACTGTGTTTGCTACAAAGGGAAATTTGAAATATCAGCAGAAAAAAAAAATCAATATGGCTTCAAACTGCCGCAAATTAAAAACAGATCGCAGCCTTTTTACAAAAATATGACTACACTTCAGCATAAAGTCATTTAAAAATAACTGTTTCCAGACGCCATATGGGTTACGTACCAGTTTCATATGATTAGTATAATTTTTGAAGGAAGTTGTTATCAGAACCACAAAGTCGAAAAACCATTTTCAACCAAACCACAGGAAATATTCGAAGGTAAAAATCTTAATGAAAAAACAAATGTGGAAGGTAAGACAACTGGTCACGAGAAAACCTGCAAAGAAGTTCTCAATTCCGGCACACGGGGGAAATCTGGATTTCAAGAAAGCGTGTACAGAACGGGGACTGGCTTATTCCGTAAACCAAAGTCACACATGAGGTGAATTCCAAAAACATTAGTGTTTGCAGAGATCCCGGCTTTGTCCTCTAAACAGGTGCCAAACTGCATGGCAGTTTAAGATACTCCTGTTCTTCCAACTCTGATACTGTTAATTCCACAAGTGGAATAAAGAAGAAAGAAAGAGTTTCAGAATCTGTTTTAGACAGCGAAAAAAAGAAAAATCAACCACATGGAAAGGAGGAACTGTGCATTTATGTCTCTCCAGGTGGAGAAAGAGAAATGGGCAGGATCCTCATTTTTCCAATTTTCCCCAAAATAAAAAAATCCCCAGGAAATGCTGGTATTTAACGTAGAGGTGGCCACATATTGATAATACAGAGATGTGCTTTGTCTACACGGAGCATCTTACAAAAGAGTTGAGTAAGTTGCCTACATTACACATGGGAAGATTTCACATCCAAGATGCGTGGCTTGTCTAGAGAACTGAGAGAAGCTGCTGGGCAGCCCGGTTTGCTGCACACTCTTCCATGCCCTCCAAGTGCATCACGCATCAAGACTGTGTTACTTATTTGCATATCCTGCCCAGTGCTAGCATTTGCATTTGGGACACCAGGTATAAAGAACAATAATGGTGGTCACTGGCCGTGCGTCCCAGCCAGCCAATCGTCCCAGCCGCGCCTCGGGCCAAGGTTTCAACAGACCTCACCAAAATGCCATCTCAAATGGAACATGCCATGGAAACCATGATGTTCACATTTCACAAGTTTGCTGGGGATAAAGGCTCCTTAACAAAGGAGGACCTGAGAGTACTCATGGAAAAGGAGTTCCCTGGATTTTCGGAAAATCAAAAAGACCCTCTGGCCATGGACAAAATAATGAAGGACCTGGACCAGTGCCGAGACGGCAAAGTGGGCTTCCAGAGCTTCTTCTTGCTAATTGCTGGGCTCACCATCGCATGCAATGACTATTTTGTAATACACATGAAGCAGAAGGGAAAGAAGTAGGCAACATGAGCAACACTCCCGCCCGCCCAAGGAGAGTTCTCCCGAAGGGTCTCTAGGAATCTGTCCCACAGCTTCCCCCTGTATAAAGGATTCCATGAGCAGATCGGGACCCTCAGAAAATGAACAAATAAAATCCAACCCCCATCTGAGAAGCAGAGAAAGAAAAGTCAGATAAGCTTTTGATTTTTATATTGCTTGCACCCTCTTACCCTAAATAAACAAATTCCTTCTTCCAAAAAAACAAAACAAAAAAAAGAACAATAATGGTAAGAACAGGGAAGAAGCAGTGAAAAGATTAGCAGGAAACCATGGGCGGCATATCACATATTCCAAGGAAATGGAGGTCCGTCATGAAGATTGTCCAATATGTTTAAAAGGTCAGATAATCTAAGGGCGGAGAGCCATGGACCAGTTTCAGGAACAAGGAGGATGTGAGAACTAACTTTGGTCGCAACCATTTTAAGGCATTTATCTAAGCTTGGTTTCCCAGCCTCTGCACTTTTGACACTCTGGGCAAGTCTGTGCTGGGGTGTGTCCTGGGCATTGTAGGACTTTAGTAGCCCCTGTGCCCTCAGCCGGCTCCATGCCAGCAGCATCCCCCTCCTCCTCGACACCGGGACAACCAAAAATGTCTCCAGACAGTGCCAAACGTCCCCTGGGGGGCAAAATCATCCATGGCTCAGAACTCCTGTTCTAGGTGGAAAACAGATGGAAAAGGGCCAAGAAGTGACGGATCGAGACCCAGAGAGGGAGAATTGAAAATCTCTATCTAGAAGTTTGGGTCTGATGAGGAAAAAAGTCATAGGATGATTGCTGCAGGAAGATGCTGAGTGTATAAAAAGAGCCTCTCTGTTTACGTACGTATATGGAAACAGAGATGCCATGACCCCAGCATCCTGACCTGGCCAGCAGCTCTCCTGGGCTAGAAGCCACCACTCTCACTGGGAAAGCACCTTCTACCTCATTTTTGTTCCATGTGGGTCCCGTGTCACCTGGACCTGCCACAAGCTCTGGGGGCCGCCACTCTGCTTGGGTTTAGCAATAAGGCCATTTCCATCCCAACGAGGAGAGCCAGCCCTGCGCCCTTGGCGGGATCTCATGTGAACGAGTCTGGCTTTAGTATGAGATCATTAAACTGGGGGAGGAGTAGCACCTGCTTGTGGCCATCCTTGCTGCCACTTGGGAAAACGGAGACACCCAAGAAACGGAGAGAGGCCAGGTCCTGGGGACCTCATTTAGCACCTGAATCCAGCAGAGCCCAAGCCAGCTTTCCTGTTCCACTTAAATCAGGAGAGTCAAGCTTTTTGCTCTTGAAATGAGAGCTTCAGGGAAGCCAGAGGGGTCTTAAGTCTTTACGCGTTTTCTTTCCCAAAGGAAGATAAAACTAAGTGATGTCTGTTGTTTCCTCTAATTCTCAGTAAGATACTCTACCCCTTGCTGGTGTTCGGATGCTGGGAAGCTGCTTAATCTCTCTGACCTGCTGCTGCTTCAACCATGAAATGGTGGAGATGGTACCATACACTCCTAGAGCCATCTGGGGCTGAAAGTGAGATGATGCTGTCAGGCCCAAAGTGTAGTGCCTCGGTTATACCAAGCACTTCTTACCTAATACATGACCATAATCACTATTCAGTGTGTAACCATGACTTAATGACCACCACCACTAATTATAACTGTAATCAGCCTGAGTAATACTGTCACTTATAGAAATTACAGATAACCTCGCCATCTACAATCTAGAAGCCCACGTGCATCTGTCTCGAAGAAGAGAGTGGCTCATATGAACACGTGACCAGCTCATCTGTCTTTAAAATAAGCAAAAAGACTTTCTATTAGCAAGAAGTAGCTGGTGGCACTGGTTAGAGTGAAGCGATGCCCACAGATCTCTCCAATAAGCTGATAAAGTTTAAAATGGAACTTCCGACCCTCTGATTCAGGTCCTCCTAGGAGTCCTCCCTTACAACCCCCTCTAATTTCAGCCCCAACTGCAATGAGCAGTTCAAGGTGGGCTCAGACTTTTATCCAGCTGGCCACACCCCACCTCAAGTCAGCACTGTCTTTGCCTACCTGCCCTGTGCCCTTCTTCTACATCAGAGCCCGCTCAGCCTCTAGCACTGAGGATGGAGTGAGTGAAGACCCCCGGGGCAACTCTCAACTAATGGAGGATGGGACTCCATGAAAGTCACTCTTCAGGGGGAGTTACAGAAGGTATTCCTATGGTTCTTGAGAGATCTTGGCAGAACTGAGCTCACTGTGCTCCCAGATGAATCTTCTAGAAAGCACCCCTATACTGTTGTTTTTCCTTATCACATTCTCTCTCTTCTCTCACTTCTGCTTCCTGGGATCACCTCCCAAATAAACCACCTGCACCTAAATCCTTGTCTCGGTTTCTGCTTTGGGAAAAACCAAATAAAGACAGAGCCAAGGCCCAATAACCCTTGATAATAACAGCAAACATGTTTCCTATGTACCAGATGCCACATCCAGAGCTTTACTTGAATTCATTCTTCAGTCCTTTGAAGTCCATGATATTACTGACCCTGCCTTAGAGGTATGGAAATTGAGGCACAGAGCGTTCAAGAAAATTGCCATCAAACAGTGGCTCTGGTCTCGTTCCAGAGCTTTAATCACTGTGCACATTGTCCTCATCAGACACGAGAACTCACAAGCCCAGCCTCCTTCTAGAATAATTGAAAGAAAAAAAAAAAAAAACACAGGCATAGAAGAACTTCAGTTATATAATGAGATACTCAGTTTCCTAAATTTCCTGTTACAGCACAAAATATGGCCCCCTGTTTTCTTCCCACCCAAAGAAAGGGCTATTCCACTGAGAGATGCCCAGTCCCCCACGTCTGATCACTCTTGCCCTCTTCCTGGAGGGAAAGCACCAGCAGTTTTCCTTATCCTGACAATTTTGGGGACACCTTTCTAAACACAGGGACTAACACAGAGGGTGCCCTTCCAGGTTCCCTCGGATCCCCGTTGTGTGTCCAGGAGCACTGGAGCATGGGGAGCGAGAATGGAGCCCACTTTTGAGTGCTGGCTGAATTACTACTGGGCCTTTAAACTCGGAGAGTACATTTTAAGTCCCAGATTTAAGCAGGATGTAAACAACTTTAAAAATCATCTTTAAGAGAATGTTTATGTGCCTTCTTACCCCCTTGAAATACGAACCTGCATTTGACCAAAATGGATAATCAGTCTCAAGACTAACAATAGAAAATGCATTTTTACAAAACAAAGAAAGTCAGGCTGGATTAGCACTGTTGGCCCCCCAAAAAACCAAGGTTTGAGCTTCCAGTTCTTAGTCTTACAAAATTATTCTAACTAACTTTCTGCAGTTTTAAGAGATGCCTGGCTCAAGACCAAGCCCTGAATTCTTTACCTCTTCATTTGGCTTTTTCATGGGAAATGTCCCAGGATGTCACAAAAATAGAATCTTTAGCAAGTACACGTGAAGCAATCACTGGGCCACAATCACATGGTGATACATTAGTAATAATTATTATTTTTAGCATCATCATTACTATAAATTTATAAATTATAACAAAGCTACTATGTGAACCGCTTCTCCTGTGCCAAGCACTGCTTAAACCTCTCTATGTGCATTAGCCCCATTTTATTTTCAACGGGACTATGAGATAGGTGGTAATAACGTCAACTTTATAGTGAACACAACTGATGCACCAAGAGGCTAAGTAACTTGCCTGAGATCACGGAGATGGTAAGAGGAAAGCCCACTAATTTGTCATCAAGAAGGTGCTGGTGCCATGAAGAGGCGTGCTAATAAACGAAGTTGCTGGGCTAAGATGTGACATGACTGTCAATAATCATGGCAAGCATTTATTGAGAAAGTTTTCCTTGAGTCCCTTCACTTAATCCATTTAGTGATACCTGGATGTAAGGAGTATTTTATCCCCATTTAGAAATGAAGGTTTAAGTGATTTCCCCATTGCCACAATGCTATCAAATGGCAGAGCCAGGATTTGAACTTAAGATTCTTGTCTACGCTCAGAGTCCGTGCTTTCAACCCACTACCTCACACTGTGGTGTGACTGAGAAGGCTGGGAAATAGGGGACTTTGGGAGGTATTAGGGACCGATATGGTTAGAAGTCAAGAGTCCCCTTGTTTCTGGTTATCCAGGTCCCCCTGAGTGGAATACAGCCTGTTGCTGTGTCAGTGTCAGAACAACGTGTAAATGCTCTTCATGTCTCAGCAGGAGGGAAAGAGTCATTCATTCCATTCAAAATAGAGATGGAGGCGTACTTGTAGGTCCGGTATTGCGAGCAAAATCAGACCTCACAGTTCTTGAGGTCTAGTGGAAGAGATAAACAATGACCACACAATCACACAATTAAGTGTGCAATTACCAAAGGAGAGATGTAATCAGCAAGGAAGAGACACAGTGCTTTGAGAGTGTAAAACAGAGAAACCCAACGAACCCAACTTGGGAAGAGGGTGAGGGCTTTCCTAAGAAAGTGACCTTGGAACAGAGATCTGAGGGACAACGGGAGTTCTATTTGGGACACACTCTCCTCAGGGTGGGGCCTCTGAAAATTCTACAGATGTGGTTCTTGTGAATCCAAAGCCTTGACCTTTAAGAATAGAGTGGCCTCCCGTTCTCTGCGGGGCAGGTACGTTCCCAGACCCCCAGTGGATGCCTGAAACCACGTACAGTACCGAACCCTACACAGACCTTGTTTTTTTCCTATATGTTCCCACCTATGATAAACTTTAATTTATAAATGACGCATAGCAAGAGATTAACAATAACTAATAATGAAACAAAACAATTTTAACAATAGGTGTGATAAAAGTGAGGTGAATGTACTCGCTTGTGATGACGGGAGGTGACACAGTGCCTACGGGATGAGAGGATGATGACGTAGCATTAGGCCACTACTCACCTTCTGACATGACGTCAGAAGGACACCTAGGGGCTTCTAGACCACAGGTGACCGTGGGTAACTGAAGCCCTGAAGAATAAATCTGCCGATACGCGGGGACAACTGTACTGTGTCTCCCAGCAGGAGGAGGAGGAAGCAAATTCATTCATTCATTGTGAACGAATGAATCAAAATCTTGAACTGATTCTGCACTGCTGCTACAATGATCATAAAACTCCATGGACAATGGATGCACGCCTGCGACCAAAGATAAGGGGGTGCTTCTTGGAGAGACAAGAAAATAGATTTGGGGGAGAACTTCTCAGGACCACAAAAAGCTACATTTCAGAAGAAAGAAGTGTGAGCCTCAGCTCCAACCCACTCTATTATCATTGGACTCCGGGCTCCTCTGTCAGTTAATAACCTAGCCAGTGACAGTCATAAATGATAAGAAAGGATACAGTCGTGGAAAATGCACTTGTAAACTGCATGGCTAAATCCTGTTTAAAAATCCACATGGAAAAAAGTAAACATACTTCGACTCTCAAATACTTGGTAGCTGGGTGAGTTAATACAGCTAGGGCTTTTTGTTTGTTTGTTCTATTTGCTTGATTGTCCTCAAAGCCCAGTCCAGGTCATCCTGCCCGTCTGCTTTTCTGAAGTATTTCTTACACAGTCTACTCCGCGATTCCTTCATCTAATGTAACTGATTCCATGCCAGGTTCTGAAACTGCAAAGATTACGATCTGGTCTCTTTCTTCAAGGAGTTACCTATCTTGTGCGGATGATGGCCAAGAAAATAGGTGATTGCAACACTGCATGATGGCAAAGGAAAGCCCCGGGAGCACAAAGCAGGGGCCCTTTACTCTGTGTGGGAGCATCAGAGATTTCTCAGTGAAGAAGATATCTGAACAACATCTTAATGAAAGAACAAGGCCCGAGCCTCCAGAAAAATATTTTTAGCACTGCTGTTAATTGCCCCAGCCATTGGTAAGGAAAAAAATTTCGAGTGATTTCGGGTCAGTCAGCTCTGACCAAAAGTGACACTGAAATCCAGACCAGGGCAATACAAGAGAATTCATGTAAGACTTTGTCTTGAAGAAACACTTGGCCGCCCCATGCTGGGACTGGGGGGAGAAAAATCTAGACACCTCACCGGTGTGTTGGCAGCTAAGTCCAAATTCATGTCCAGACAAGCAGCCCTTGGTCAAATGCATCCCCAGTTTTTCAATCCTGAACGAAAACCAGACTGAAACAATAGAATTCTTTCTGCTATCTTGAGCACCTCCCCGACCCACCACGGAGACCATCTTGTGATGTCCAATTCCGAGTCCGGCATGGCCCTGACTTCACTCAACAAGAGAACAGATTTGAGGTTCTAAATGAGCAGAATGACTACAGTCAGACTTAAGCTCCAACTAATACTGAAGAATACTGCCTAGGAAATGAGCACTTCCGGCGTGTCTTAAGTACTGCTTTTCATAAACAGGAAAGCAGTCTTCTACAAAGGTTCTTCCTCAGCCTCAACAGATGAGAGAGACCTTGACTGATTAATCTCCTTAACTGGTCTGCTCGGACCGGGTCTGAGATAATGAAATACCATAGACCGATGGCTTAAACAACAGAAATGTATTTTCTCACAGGTCTGGAGGCCGGGGGTCTGAGATCGTGGTGTCACTGAACTCAGTTCCTGGTGAGAGCATTCTCCCTGGCTTGCAGAGAGTTGCCTTTCTGTGGTATCCTCACATGGAGGGGAGAGAGTTCTAGTGTCTTTTCCTCTTCTTACAAGGGCACCATATCAGATTGGAGCCCCACTCTTAGGACCTCATTTAACCTTTATTACCCCCTGGCAGGCCCGACCTCCAAATACAATCCCGTTGGGGTGTAGGGCTCCAACATTTGAATTCAGGGAAGTGGTGGGGGACACAAACATTCAGTCCGTAACACCCTTCTCACTGTTTCTCCTTCTGTAAAATGGTGATGATAATGAACCTCTGTAATGTGTGTATTATAAGACTTAAATGAATAACAAAGTGAAGCACTTGGAACATATTTTTAAAAAAGAAGTAGACATTGTTAGTATCAAGTGAAAGGTGGTATAGTAGAGTGTTTAAAATCTTGCGCCCTGGATCAAGAAAAACATTTTTAAACTAACTAGGTATATGTAGAAGGAATTCTGATAAGGGAATGGAGTATTCACTACCTTCTTAAGCACAACCCTTCATAAAAAATAAAGTGGCATTACAAGCAAAATGATGACACCTCTTTATCCATATGCATGTGGCTTCTTTGTATTTCCATCCCTCACAGTGCCAGCGACGAAACAAGGGTGCAGCAGCAGTTTATGTTAGCTGTTCCCATCATTTCCAATATTTCTTTTCTCTCTTTTCTAGTGCCCTCAATAACTCAATTATTTAACAATAAAGACATAAATCAAGGCTATCTTGCAGTAGACCATTCTTTCCACTGAGAACAACTAAATAAACTTTGTAAGATTTCTACTCCCCCACCCCAAAAAAGAAATCTGTTTGAAGATATTAAATAACTATCTAGACATTCAGGACCAAAAGGGTGGAGATGCCAGAGTGAAGGGAAACACAAGTAAGTGATCTGAGCATGTGACATTATTGTCCCCTCAAGGCGTTCAATGAAGAGCCTGAAAAGCCCAATTTAAAGCAATTGGGAAAAAAAAAAAAAAAAAAAAAAAACACCTAGAAACCTCAGCGTGATTCTTTTGATTCAAACTAGGAAATGTGGACACTTATGTTTGGTGCTACCAAATTATCTAGGACTAGAAGGGCCAACATCTCGTACAGAAGTGAAGCCCATCGTCTGAAATGCTTATCTCTTTGAGGAACATGCTACTTCAAAAATGGTGCTGATCCAGGGAAGCCAAGCAGAAAAGTGACAACCCCAAATTCGGAGCAGCCAAACCAACGCCTTGGCAGTTTCAAGGGGAGATAATAAGAAAACTGACCAAGGAAGAAGAAACACTGGTGAACACCTCCAGTCTGCACCTGAGACACTGGGAGGGATATTTCTCGGAAGTACAGGAAAATGAGAAATAGACCACATTTTACAAAGCCTGAAGTTCAGCCTCAAAACAGCTCTCTGGATTAAACTGATCTACCCGATAGAATCCACTCTCACCTAACTGCCTCAAGAAGCTAAAGGTTTATCTAGAATCTAATTTTTCATACATAATGTTCATGATTTAATGAAAATCATGAGACATGACAAGAAACAGGCCCAAAGAGGGATGAGGCAAATACTGGTGGTGTTGGCCATAGATGTTAAGGACTTGTAATTAACATGCTTGGAAAAATAAGTAACAACTGAGAAAATTCATTAGGAATTGGGACAGTGAGAAATTTCACTAGGAAAATAAAAAAAATTTATTTTAACATTCATATTTTAGAATGGAAGTTATAACCACTGAAATTAGGAATTCAGATGGATTTGGGGCACCTGGGTGGCTCAGTTGGTAAAGCGCCTGCCTTCAGCTCGGGTCATGACCCCAGAATCCCAGGATTGAGCCCCGTATTGGGCTCTGAGCTCAGCCGGGAGTCTGCTTCTTCCTCTCCCTCTGCTCCTTCCCCCACTCATGTTTGTTCTCTCTCTCTTTCTCTCTTTCACTCTCGCTCACTCTCTCTCAAATAAGTAAACTTTTATTAAACAATCTTCAAAAAAAAAGATTTCAGATGGATTTAACAAAAATTCAAACACAGCTAAAGGGGGAATTGATATCTTTGAAAAACAGGTAAGTAGAAAATGTGTAACATACATGTTACTGGTTATCTGAAAATATGTGTATAACACACATGCAATTAGGGTCTTAGAAGAGGTGAGACAGCGTAAGACAGATGAACTATCTGAAAAGGATAATGGCCACAAGAACTTTCCAAGATTTGAATGACTTCAAGCCACATATCCAAGAAGCACTACAAGCCCCCCCAAAATTTATTTATTAATTTATTTTTAAGTAGTCTCCATGCCCAGCATGGAGCCGGGTGCGGGGCCCGAACTCATGACCTCTCAGAACAAGACCTGGGCTGAGATTAAGAGTCAGACGCTTAACCGACTGAGCCACCTAGGTGCCCCCCCAAGAAGTTTAAATAAAAAAAGAAAAATGTACCTAGGCACATCATAGTACTACAATGAAAACCAAAGGTGTTAAAAATTCTTTTAAAATCCAGAGGGAGTTCTTTTTAAGTTATATTACCTTAAAAGGAACAACAGCAAGAACGGCAATGGGCCACTTGACAAAGGATGGGAGCCAGGAGGCAAGAATTATCATCTTTAAGGAGCTAAAGGCTGACTTAGAATTCTAAACCTAATGAAGAGGAAGAAAAATTAAGGATATGTGCAAACAAATGAACACTGAGAGAAGTGTTAGTCACCATCAGATGTATATGGAATATTAATGAGATTTCTTCAGGCAGAATATGGATAAATGAATGCACATTCCTACCTGCCCACCCACACATATTATTTAGTCCCAGATGGAAGAATGAAAATAAAAGAGAATGAATAACAATGAAGGGAACATGGGGAAATCTAAATAAATATGAATTCTGTAAGCAATAGTGATATCTTGGATTTAAATATAAAATTAAAATATGTGGCAATAATAACCTAACAAGGTGAGAGGAGGTGAATTTCAAATGTCTTATCTTTATGACACTGTAGTCGAAGTGGTAATGGTATTCATTTTTGTTAGACTCCAGCAGATCAAAAACAAATGGGTACTAAGTTTAATACCAAAACATGTAAGCAATCATACTAAGAGTATATGGATAAAACACGACATTTAAAATGCAAAGAATCAAAGCGTGGATTTTCAAAACTCCACTATGGGCTGTTTATAAATGACTCACCTTAAAATTAAAGATAAAAGGTTGCAAGTGAAAAGATGGAACCGAGTTACACCACGAAAACATCAACCAAGAAATACACTGTTACTATAGTAATCAAAGCCAAACGTAAGGCAAGAAACATTACTAGAGGTAAAGGCAAGACACTGCATATTTTAAATGGGGATAATTGACCAGAAAGAGAAAATGAAAACTAGCAAAAAAAAAAAAAAATAGACTTTGCAATCATAATGGGAGACTTTAACATACATCTCTCAAAAGCTAATGGATCATGCAGACAGAAAAATCATCAAAGACAAAAATAGACTGAACAGCACAATTGATGTACTTGACAACATTGATGTTTAGTACACTGTACACACAAGGACTCAATTCACCTTCATTTCAAGGGCTTATGGAATATTTATCTTCACCCTAAATATGACCACATTCTAGGCCATGAACAAGACTCAACATATTTCAAAGGGTGGAAAAGTGGATGGGTGTTCTCTCAGCACTGTGAAATTAAGCTAGAAATCAAAACCAAAAAGATAACCCCAAATGGCTGCAAATTAACCAAATCACTTCTAAATAATCCTTGAGTTGAAAAAGATATTCAAAGGGAAATTACAAAATATTTTTCATAAAGATTTCACATAGTAAAACTTGTGATATGCAGCTAAAGTAATGCTTATATAGAAATGTTTAGACTTAAAAGCATATACATTAGAAAAGACAAAAGGTTGAAAAGCAATGAGCTAAGATTCTATATAAAAAATAAAGAAATAACAAATTAAACCCAAGGAAAAGTGGCAGGGGAAAACAAAAAACCAAAACAGTTTTCAATTCATTTTATGAAGCCAGCCTAACTTCAATACCCAAACTTGATAAGGATGTAGTAAGAGAACAAAATTACAGACCAATTTTTCTCAGAACCGTGCATGGGTAAACCTAAACAAATACATGCAAATCAAACCCAGCAATCACTAAAAGTAATAGTACATCATGGCCAAATAAGATTTATTCCAGAAAGGCAAGGTTGGCTTAACATCTGAAAAAAAAATCAGTCAATATACTTAATGGGAAAAAAAAAGTAAAAAAAATCATATGTCCTCAATAGATGAAGAATTTTTAATAAAATTTATTAGCAAACTACAAATATAAGAGAATGTTACCAATCTGATGAAGTGTATCCACAAAGAAACCTACAGCTAACATCATAATGATAAAAGAGTAAAATATTGCCCCCAAGTTCAGAACTGAAACAAAGATGTTTAATATTATCACGTCTATTCCTCACCATACTTAAGGTCCTTGACTTTGCAAGAGTCCAAAAAAAAAATTAATAAAGATTGGGGGAGGGGAACTGTCACTATTCACAGAAGATATGATTATACATAGAAGCATCAAAAGAATTTATAAGTAAATTTCTAAAATTGATAATGAAGAATTTCCAGATGAAAGTCTACATACAAAAATAAATTTCATTTCTCCATAACAGCAGCAAAAATTTAGAAAACAAAGACAATCATTTCATTTTAAGTAGCATCAAAAACGTCAGTCAAGAAAATCTAGCAAAGGATAAGCAAGATCTCAATAATGAAAACGACAAAACAGGAAATAATGTAAAGACTTGCAAATGAGATATACCATATTTATGCATCAAAAATACTATTGTAAAGATTAACCTATAAGTTCAACGAAATCCAAGTAAATATCCCAGCAGCATTTTGGTAGGAATTAGCAAAGTGATCCTAAAAGGCATATGAAAATGTAAACCCCGTATAGTCAAGACAGTCTTGAATTACAAAGATGAAGGACTTAGACTACTTGCCATCAAGATCTATGATAAAGCTACAGTAATTAACAAAAGTGTGGTATTAGAACAAAGAGTTTTTAAAATGGAATAAAATAGAGAAATCAGGAATAGACCAATAATACATACAGCATCACCTGATTCATGACAAAGATAACACTGCAATGCAGTATGCTTAGAACAATCATCTTTGAAATAAATGGTGCTGTATCCACTGGATATCCACTTGGAGAAAAAAGTTATCTTGACCAACTCCTCACATCATTCACAAAAATGCATTCCAAGTAGATTGTAGGCTACTCATGAAGGTACATAAATCCATAAAGCTTCTAGAATTTTACATTGAAAAAATATCTTTATGATCTTGGGTATAGGAAAGGGTTTTGGTATAGGATGCTGAAGACTGATGAACTGGGAGACATTAAAGTGTCCGTTAAACAGGCGGAAAATCCCTCAACCTCTTTAGTCATCAGGGGAATGCAAAATCTCAATGATACACTATGTATACTCCATATTTGTGAAAATGAAGGCAAAAATTTCCAAGTGTTGGCAAGGATAAGGAACAAGTGAAAGTGCTTGTAAGAATGTAGATTGGTAGAACTACTTTGAAAACAAATTGGTAGGACCAATTTGCATGTGCCTTACAACCCAGAAACTCCATTTCTAGAAACCCTAAGAAATGAGAACATCTTTGAACCATAAGACCTGCAAAAGAATATTCACAGCAGCATTATTGGTAACTGCCCAAAGCCAGGGACAGTCCAATATCCATCCACAATAGAATGGATAAAGTGTAGCACTTCGTGCAATGGGATGCTTTGGAGCAATAAAAATGGATCAACTATAGTTATATCCAAACATGCTGCTGAACAGAAGCAGCTAGTAACTAAGAGCGTTCTTTGCATTGAGGCAAAGTTCAAAAACAGGCAAAACTAATCTTCAGTAATTGAAGCCAAAAATAACAGTTATGTTTGGGAGTGAGGCATTTAGGAACTGAGAAAGCTTGAGCAGGGCTCTGGGGGTGTAGGAGATATTCTATACTCTGATCAAGTTGGCTGTTACATGAATGTGGCCACTTCATAACAAATAAATGAGCTCTCTACTCAGTCCTCCTGCATCTTTCCATATTTATACTATTTCAATTGATTTTTTTTAAAGCAGAAATCCCAACATTCTTGAAGGGAGAGAGGTGATATGCAAGATTTCAGAAGCACCTTGTGAGCTGAGGGGCCGCATGTTAGTTAAAAAAAAAACAAAAAACAAAAAAACTCTAGACCAAAGCTACATCCATGGCCAGCAGCCCTGTCCTGCTGAGACAGACACTGAAGAAAGCAGAGATAAGAAACTTACATTAGAGTCAAAAGTAGCATTTAACGGGGGACTGGCTTATTCCACAGAGAGTAACAAAAAATTGTTGACCTAAGCTGATATGACAGGATAAATAGTACCACAGACATTCCACTCTCAGTAGCTGACTCAACAGTGGAGGCTGACAGATTTACAATGGAGAACTGAATCCTCAGATCAAAATCCATGTGCTCTGTTTGGGGCTTGATGACCTACAGTATACACTGAAACCCTTAAATCAACAGGTTATGGCATTTATGTTCACGTACTCTGACAGGTCTGCTTCGTCAAACAAGCCTTGTCTTGAATCTGGGCTCAGCTCAACGCTGGACTATCAAAAGCAAGCATTTGCTAACACGAGAGGGAAAATGCTCCATTTCTGTTCAAATACTTAATGGAAATCTTTCTTGTGCTGTTGGGATAAAGAAAAAAAATGGCACCGATGTATAGAGATGTACATAATCTTTAAGACCTCTCCGTGCTAGAAAAGATTTATTTATTCAGTGACTCCAGAACTCCTGCCAACATCACCACAGTAAAATTCTCAATGTTTGTCTGGATTGGCTCTAAGTGGCTCACACAATACAACTTTCTTGAGGGATGACTACACAGACCACACTATATATCCATTAAATATGGATCCTCTATGATAGCATCTTCTAAACCACCTTAACTAAAAGCCAGGTCCAAAACATTAGCATACACACCTCCACACATTTTATAATATGGCTCAGTAAACATACACGTACACACCCACACTGCAGAATTTCACAGAATACTTTTCCTAGATAACAATCGGGTATTGTCTACACTACTCCATTTTATGCTTCTCCGATATTTTCCTTCTACTAACGCTCACTGTAACTGACTAAATGGATTCATGACCCTCTGATCAGTTTCAACCCCGAGTTTGAAAAGGACATTTTATATAAGGAAGCAGAATATTTTTTTTCAAATGTGGGAGTCAGGCTTTTTTCTTTTTTTTAATTTCACAGATTCTCAAAAATTTGATGAACATGGTAATTACTCAAATGTGGATTCTGGGGCGCCTGGGTGGCTCAGTTGGTTGGGCGTCCAACTCTTGATTTGGGCTCAGGTCATGATCTCACAGTCGTCAGATCAAGCCCCACCTCAGGTTCTGCCTGGGACTCTCTCTCTCCCTCTTCCTCTTCCCCTTCTCCTGCTTGTGCGTTCTCCCTCTCTCTCTCTCTCAAAATAAATAAAATCTTTTTTTTTTTAAGTGCAGATTCCAAGGGTCTCAGTCCCAGAGATTATGAGAGTTGGAATGGGTCCTAGGAACCTGAACTTCTGTCAAGCACTCCAAACAATGCCTCTGCAAGTACACTAAGAATGACAGTTTGATAAATGCTTCTCTAGTCCCATCCCTTCATTTTCAGTTGAGGAAACTGGGGCCCAGATAAGTACAAGGTTACAGAATAGCTAGTTAGAGCCTTGGGACTAGCACCAAATCTCCAGGCTCCCAGACCATCTGAGCAGGTAGTCAACCACTTTTCCTCGTTTTAACCTCTGTTGAGAAAGTGAACAATAAAACTGAGTGTTAGCAGGGAAGAAGGCTAATAATGTAAGCGGGCCCTTTGCAGAAATTAACTAGAACCAAATCCAGGACTGAGCACAGGTAGCTGACAACCCTGTCTCCCTTCCAATCAATATGGCAACACAATGTGTTCAGCGAATCTTTCCAAAACCTTCCTTTTGATCATCAAACCTCAGAATGTGGCCAGGAATATAATATTCTGGCCTTTCAGATACTCTCTGTTTAACCAGCAGTTTGGCAAGATCCTCACATCATTTTAAACTGGTTCATTTATTCCAAGTGAAACCCTGATTTTCCTGCAAGGCGCCAATGAAGCGTAAATACCTACTGCCTACCTGTTTTGGGTGATGAGCTGAAGAGGGTGAACAACCGCAAAGATTTATTGTGATGGCAGGTGCTCCTCCAGTATTTGGGGCTCCCAGAGCACACTGGCCATCCCCACCTACCCGACGGCATCCCCATTCACTGACTCTCCTCGTGGCGTGCTCTTCCCCAGCATAGCCACACCATAGCTCCTCTCCATCGTGGGATCTTGGCTCAATCGTCAGTTCATCAGTGAGACCTTTTCTGAGTATCCAACAGGGAGCAGCAAATACCCCCTCGCCAGCCTTTCGTCACTGGCAGGCACTCCTTACCTCCCTCACCCACTGTAGAGCACTGGGACCTTCTGACTTACTTCATATTCACCCATTTGTATGTTTATTGTCTCCTCACGGCACTGTGATATGGGTTTTGCATGAAGAACGTAAGCCTCACCACAACCATAAGAGGTAGGTGATCTTACCCGTATGTTACTGACGAGGAAAACGAGAAACACAAAGAGTTCAAGGTTGCTCAGAGTTTCTCGGCTCACAAGCACAGGTGCCGAGGTTCATGGTGGAGGCAGTAGGAGGCTAACGCCCTTCTTCAGAACTACCAGGCTCGATGCTTCCTGGATGCGTCCTGGTCGGCACTCAGTACACACTTGATAAGTGAGGAAATACACTTGAAGAAATAATACTATTATATTAATATCTAATGTTGAGATGCATATTTGCCTGGATACATATTTCCATATATATATTTCAAGACAGAGAGTGTGAATGAGTGCCAGGTGCTCTGACAGATGCTTGAAATACAATGGTGAGGGGAAAAAATTATAAAGGCAGGGTTCATGCCCTCGTGACACTTGTCATCGAGCGTAGGAGATAGGCATTACTGAAATAATCACATCAGGAAGTGGGAAAGCACAACGTTATGAGAAGAAGAGGTACAAAACCGACTGTGCCCAAAGATGGCAGAAAGACTCCGTGACGCTTCATTTTACGTGTCAACTTGACCGGGCCCAAATATTTAATTAAACATTATTCTGGGTATGTCTTTCTGGGTGTTTCTTGTTGAGAATGAATCAGTAGACTGAATAAAGCAGGTTTCCTTCCCCGGTGTGGGTGGGCATCAGCCAATCCCTCACGGCCTGAACAGAACAAAAAGCTGGAGGAAATGAGAACTTGCTCCCTGCCTCATGGTCTTCAAGCTGGGACACTGGTCTTTTCCTGCCTTCAGACTCAGACGGGAACCACACCTTCAGCTCTCCAGTTCACCAGCTGCAGGTCTTGGGACTTCTCAGCTTCTCCTAATATGTGAGTCAATCCCATAGTTTTATATATATATATATATATATAAATTTATTTATGTGTGTACAAATACAAACACGCACATGTATATATACATATAAAATACACATAATACATAAATATGTTCTTTATTCTATAATTATGAATTAATCATATCTTAATATCTAATATAATATTGGTATAGATACTATTACATATGTATAATATATATAATACACACACACTTGTTTCTGTTTCTCCAGAAACCCTAACACAGCCCCAGGCATGCTCAGTCTACCACCAAGAATGGAGAGGGCAAGGGGCCTCCCCTGAAAAGCACCCGCTGTGGTTTCCCTGGACTGAGGAGGTCTCCTTCCTTTCTTAGCATAAAAGCCACTGGCTCCTCACTTGGAGAAAACTCTCCTCCACTCTTCTGGCCTAAGGAAGGCAGGGCCCAGCAAGAGACTATCACACAAGAGCCGCAGTCCGGCAGCTCTAGCTGCCCAGCTGGGAAGGGCATGGACCACTCATCTGTCGGTTGATCTCTCCTGCCTCTCTGTGGAGTGGCCTGCTTCCATAAGCATGGCCACCGGCAAGGAAAATTCGCTCAGGTATCACCAAGTGAGCAAAAATATAATAAGGTAACTAAATTTTCTGATACATTAAATATGATCCTAAGTCAGATACAATGTATTTTTGACTGTTCACTGATCTGGGTTATTTTTGCCACCCAACCCTTCTTTTAGAGAGAGGAATTTATAATATAGTGTGACATTACCTCTTAATGTCCTGACCCGACCTTGGATCTTTTCAAAACTCTGTTTTGCTCTGGTTTCCACATATGTTAATGAGCAGAACTGCGAAGGTTATTATGAAGATTCGAAAAATGAGAACTAATAAAGAGGTTTCCCCTTAAAAAAAAAGCAGAAGTTATTAAGCTAGCAAGTTTTGATCAAAAATAATTAGAAGAATATCCATATGTAAATTTTGAAATTTTTCAAAACCTAATACTTTCAATTATCTTCAAAAGAAATATTTCACTTTATTTTACATCTGATCTCCACCATCAGAAATGTCCAACTGTCTATGGAACTGTATAATGGCAAAGGGCCTCCAAACCCAAATACCAACCTATATACACCAGAGAGTATTCAAAAGAAAACTGAAGACACTGGGGAAGTACTTTTTGGAAGATACGTAATCATAGCAAACTAGATAAAAAGGGAATCTTTCTTTGCTGCCCATTTCCTTTTACTGTATACATCCCAGGACTTCCGATAGGAGAGGACTAGAGCTATCCTGTCCAGCACGGGCTCTGGTCCTGAGCACTTGGAATGCGGATGGTCTGAACCAAATGTGCAGTAACTGTACAATGCACATTGGATTTTGAAGACTTCCGTGTAAAATAAAAGCAAATGATCTCAATTTTTTTAATGATTATATTTTGAAATAACACTCTCAATCTACTGGATTAATAAAATATACCGACACAGATTTTGCCTGTTTCTTTTTTTTTTTTAAATAAGACTACTAGAAAATTTTAAATGACATATGTTGATTTGTGTTATGTTCTACTGGACAGCATTGTGCCACAGCAAAGAGGAGATGGAATTCCATACGTCATAAAAAAGAAACAGGGCATGGGGGAGGGAAAAACACACACACACACACACACACACACACACACACACACACACACACACACTTCTGTTGTCATTATTTAAAAATAAAAAACCCACTGCCTACTAAAATTAGACTCATTAAAATAAATATCTTCAAAGACGCAAATGAGCTGCATATGAACGTTGGGCAATGTAATCCATCAATAAGCATTCTTGGTTTAGAACATTTCCCCACATGTCATCGTCCAAACAAATCAAAGAAATCAATTAAAAGTGGTTATGGAGTGTGAAGTCATCCTCTAAGCCAACTGTGGAGAGCGGTCTCTCTCCAACTGCTCACTGACAGGCATGGAACATGCTCACTTGGATTTGCTGTGTCAAATCCATCTGCAGTTATTGTCGGCAGGTGGAGAGGTGTGTAATAACAAGACAACTGACAAAGTAGTGAATCAAGAAGATAGATGATGCATCCAAGATGCACGGTCACGAACAATTATTGACAATGGTAGATGTCGTTTTGCTCCGTGCAGTGGGCTCTGCACCCAAGAAATGTCAATTCACAAAGTGTAGGCAAGATGTCACTGCATTTATGCGTTGGCTGGTGCGTGCCGAATGCCCTGTGGCATTATGCTTGCCTGCTTCCCCTGCGAGACCTGGAGGTTCTTTGCAGAAAGTGTCCATAACTTCTACAGTCCTATCACAGTTAGAACTTTTCATTTCAAAGTGACAGAAACTAATGTTAAACTAGATTAACAAGAAAGGGGGATATGTTTCATTAGAGTGAAAGGTCTGAAGTACTTTAATTTTGGGCATCAAGACTGTAATGACTGTTCTTGGGGGACATAAAGGTAGACAGCAACTCTAGACTTATGTTCCATCCACTTTGCTACCCCCAGGTGTCCCAGAATTTTATTTCATTGGCTCTGATCCCGTTACATGCAAATCCCTACCAATCACTGTAGTCAAGGATATCTGATATTCTGACCGGTCACTATGAAAACATGTCACCTCCACCCAAATCCCAAGGACTTGAGGCAGAGGTGGAGAAGGTAGGTTCCCCAAGGAAAACAGCAATGTTTTTACCAAAAGACTGGGGAAACAGGTGCTGGGCAGACAAGAATTCACAGGTGGCCAACTGCTCTCTCTGAATCCCCATAGCTAACCTGCAAATAAGGACAGCTACTGAGTTTTTCCAATGAATGCATGCATGCATGGATGCATAAGAAAAATCCAATTCATGATGCATGCCACACAGAAATGATGTATGTTATTTCTAAATGACCAGGATGTTAATTACATACTATTGAGTGCCTACTATCTGCCAGGGTCCATTCTTGCCACTGTAGACATAGCTGTCAACAGCAGAAATGAAATGCCGCCCTCAGGAAGCTGCTATTCAGGCAGGGAGGGCAGTACATGCAAGAAAATAAAGTCTTTATTATATGAGTGATAAACAGGGTGAAGAAGAAAGCAAGGTAAAGGGATGGCAGGGTGACCAGTGCAGGGAAGAACTTCCTGCAATGATGACATTTACACAGAGAACTGAAGCTATTGTTCGTTGTAGGTGAATATTTGGGGGAAGAGCATCCAAAGAGCGGTCAATGGAATAGGGGCATCTGGGGCCATGAAAGGTGACAGAGGCCAGAAGGGCTGGAGGGCAAGGAGTGCATGATGGCAGAAAAGACAGGAAATGAGGCCAAAAGAGCCTGATCACATAGGGCGTTGCAGGCCGTGGTAAGGAATTTGGATTACAAACTATGAGTCATAGAAAGCCATTTAGCTGCCCGAGGAAAAAAAGGTGAAATAATCTGGCAAGTGTGAGAAGCATAGATTATAGGGACACAGGAGACGAAGGAGAAGCATCAGACTAGAAGCTGCTACAAGAATCCGGGTGAGAGAGGAGAGGGGCGTGCATCACGCTGGTGGCTGGAGAGGGGTTATCAAGTAGTCAGAATTGGGTATATTTCCAAAATACCCAATTCAACTGACCCATGAGCAATGAAATGTACATGGACAGGTGTATAAAATCACCTGCTATTTAGACATCCGCATTTAAACT
The DNA here is from genome assembly GCF_037043125.1 of Eumetopias jubatus. Taxonomy (NCBI): domain Eukaryota; kingdom Metazoa; phylum Chordata; class Mammalia; order Carnivora; family Otariidae; genus Eumetopias; species Eumetopias jubatus. The sequence goes on from NW_028274816.1 coordinate 30,083,324, forward strand.
GCTTGCCCACCATATTCAAAAGTAGTCACTCAACACTTATTGGCGTTCTCATGGTGCTTTATAATATTAATTTTGTTGCACTGTCCTTATGTGTTATATTCCTGTCACCATTACTCTCTACCTTCACACTGGAATATCTTAGAATTTAGGAATCATATTATCATTTTTGTATTTCCATGGTCTATCATAGTACTTAAGCACACAGTAGGCTGGAAATAAATGCTTTGGGTTAGAAGGATGGGTGGGTGAACGGGGGTGGATGGGTGCAGAGCTGGGTGGGTGGTAGGTAGGAGGAAGGAAAAGAGGGAAAAGAAGTGTCAAGCAATTAGCCAGGCATACAAACCCCCAAACGACCTTAACTTTCCTCACCTACGGCATTTATAAAGAAGTGGGGTAATTTAAAGGATGTTGCTATTATACAAGTACAAGGCACTAGTGTAAGATGCATTCGCATATGACGGGTCCATTCAAGGAAGGGATGAGGCGATGGGTTCAATAATCAGGTCAGCTCATCAGTCTATGCATATGAGAGAATTAGCTCCCTTATGATGCATTCCAATTAAAACAGAGCTCCTTGAACCTTCAAATACCGTGAACTTAGGTATGCCCAACTACATGCAGTAGATATGTACATTGTATATGTGTATATATGTATATACATATCCAATATATATTGACAAGATTCTCAGGCTTGAGCACACATTCATAAAACACAGAGAACGTTCCAGATTTCATTCCAGAGCTGCCCACTGCCCCCACTGTTATAGATCCACAGGCTACAGAGGTTTACATAAGGTTGGCAGCAAACCCAGAAATGGAATCCACACTTCTAATCTACATCCACATGGATAGATTCCCTCCTTCCTCCCTTGTAAGAATGCAAAACTAAAATTTATTATAAATATATCTCTGTTTCTATGGGGCTCCTGGGTGGCTCAGTCAGTTAAGTGTCTGCCTTTGGCTCAGGTCATGATCTCAATGTCCTGGGATCAAGCCCCTCATCTGGCTCCCTGCTCAGGGAGTCTGCTTCTCCCTCTCCCTCTGACCCTCCTCCTTGCTTGTGTGCATGCTCTCTCTCTCTCTCTCTCAAATAAATAAATATCTTAAAAAAAAATCTCTTTCTTCAGAGATCCATTTATTTTCAGCAGTCTGGGTTGGCATGATGTGAAATTCAAAAGCAAATACACATCTTTTTTTTAAGGTTTTATTTATTTATTTGACAGACAGAGACAGTGAGAGAGGGAACACAAGCAGGGGGAGAGGGAGAGGGAGAAGCAGGCTTCCTGCTGAGCAGGGAGCCCGGACGTGGGGCTCGATCCCAGGACCCTGGGATCATGACCTGAGCTGAAGGCAGACGCTTAACAACCGAGGCACCCAGGCATGCCACAAATACACATCCTTAAAAAGATTTCCAGACGGCTTTTTTGCTGCCTTCCAATCAACCCCCAGTCCCCATACACCATTCATACACGGTCTCCCCATCGACGTGCCTCAAAAGTTAAAGTCATTATTGAATCATCATTATTACTGAAATCATCACTCTTAATGACTCTGAAATCAATAGCAAGTATACTCTGGAAAAAAGACAAACTTATATAAATGAATTCTATTAAAGAAACCAGCTTGTGATCGGGGACTATCCATGATCCTAACCTGAAGACAATCATACCCCAGGGACACCTGGCCATATCCGGGAGCATTTATCAATCACAGCTGTGCGGTGCACCCAGCATCTGCTGGGTAACGGTCAAGCATCCTAGAATGCACAGGACTGGTCTCACAAGCATCCATCCATGTGAGTAGCGCCCTGCTAAGAAATCTGATGCTAAATCATGAAACAATTTCCTAAGCAGTTTCAACAGGGGATATCTACGGACATTTGCTGCTTCTCCTTAAACCCATGGTCTCACATGCCCCATAAGGTACCATGAGCACTTGGGGGATGATTGTAAGAGGACCATGGTTCTGGAAACAGAAGGGACTTACTATGTGACCCACCTGCTGCAAATTCAGCAATGTAGAACTTTTCTGTGTTAGGTTTTTACTGCTGCCTAACAAATCACGACATATTTCGCAGCTTAAAAATAACAGCCATTTATCAGCTCGCAGTTCTGCAAGTCAGAAGTCTGGGCACAGTGTGACCAGGTTCTCTGCTCTGGGTTTCCCAAGGCCTGAATCAGGGTGTCAGCCAGGGCTGCATTCCTCGCTGGAAGTTCTGGGAAAGAATCCACTTCTAAGCTCATTCAGGTTGTTGGCAGAATTCAGTTGCCTCCAGTTGTAGGACTAAGGCCTCTGTTCCTTGCCAGCTGCCAGCTAGAGGCCACTCTCAGCTGCTAGGAGCCACCGGCATTCCTTACCATGTGGACCCCTTGATCTCCCAAGCCAGCAATGGAGACGGTCACATGTCAAATCCCTCTAGCTATGAACCTCTTTGACCTTATCTGATTCTGTAGGATCATATGATTATCGGGTCAAACCTACCTGGAAAATCTCCTTATCTTAAGGTCAACTTATTTGAAGGCTTGACGACATCTGCAAGATCTCTTCCCAGCAGTACCTGAATTAGCGACTGGATGAGTAACTGGGAGGCCACGTGTGCTAGATTCCCAGAGAGCTGATAATTTCCCAAAGCTGAGTGAAGGATACAGGGGAACGCTATGTATTATTTTTGCAACTTCCTGTGAGTCTAAAAGTATTCTAAAATAAAACGTCTTCAAAAAGAATAATTCTGCCGAGATCACGTAACTAGCAAGCAAAAGTGATGGGCTTCTAAAAGCTCACGCATTTTAACATGCCATCCTGCCCTCTTAAACTATTGCACAAGGCATTTCTAAGGTGACAGGGCCTCTGAAGCCCCTGGCATTTATCTGGACCAGGGGGTTCTCAATCTGGACTGTACATGAAAACCAGCTGGGGAGCCATCAAAAAATACACATGCTCGGGCCCCATTCCCAGATATTCAGCTTCACCTGGTCTGGGGTGGGATCTGGGCACCTGTGTTTCTTAAAGCTCTCTATACTAAGAATCACTGATCTATGTGGAATTTAAGAAACAAAACAGAGGATTATAGGGGAAGAGAGGGGAAAAATAAAACAAAACAAAATCAGAGAGGGAGACAAACTATAAGAGACTCTTAATCACAGGAAACAAACTGAGGGTTGCTGGAGGGGAGGGTGGTGGGGGGAGGGGTAACTGGGTGATGGGCATTAAGGAGGGCACGTGATGTAATGAGTACTGGGTATTCTGTAAGACTGATAAATCACCGAACTCTACCTCCAAAACTAATAATACATTATATCTTAATTAATTGAATTTAAATAAAAAAAGAATCACTGCTCTAGACATGATTTAATCATTGTTACATATGCAGGATTAAACAGAAATTAGTATTTGCTTTACACACGAAAAGAATCCTTTTAGAAGCATGGAATTCATTTTGCCTTAATGCATCTCACTGCAAAATGTCTGTAAAGCCCTGAGATAAGACCAAGACATAGGAAAATACAGGATATACGTGTGTGTGTGTGTGTGTGTGTGTGTGTGTGTATAAACTATATATAAAGAACAAGAGTGCATTTAAATAGCCTTTTCTCTCCACCACATCACTGTGCTGCCTAAAACAGACCTACTCCATAACAAAGGTTGGGGAATAATTGCATTCATTCTTTATCAACAGAGTATTAATTTTGGGTAACTCTTCATTTGCCTCCTGGAAGTGGCAAAGGACACTATGAAAGAGAGATGAGGAATCATAAAATCACAGAATGAACCCAGAGACCCTAAAAAGCAGTGTCTGTGTTAGGTTTTTACTACTGGAGAGAGAACTTGGGAAATCACCAGAGAGATAATCTCCTTTTACTAGCTTATGTCAGTCCCTTTCAAGTGCCGTCTCTCAAATAAGGGTAGCCGACTTCCAGTAAATGAGTGGTGTGCATTATATAATTTATATTAGAAAGCATGCCCCCTTGACTGGTAGTAGTAATAAGGGCAGATAAAATATTCCGGAGCTCAGCGGCATGAATAAGCAATGAAAAGAACTGAGCTGCAAATGAAATCCTTGGATACATCAAAGGCGTCCCTTCAGGAGAGGTGAGCGTGACATCCAGATAGAACACTCTCACCAGACTTGTATTATGGCATTTGAGTGTACTCTGCCCTGTAATTGGATAGAGAAACCGTGGGAACAGGCTTTCATGGAAATAACTGGATATAACTGAAAGCGAACTCCTGGGTTTCTGGACAGAGGATGGGTAGGAAGCCGGGGCAAATGGTTTGGGTCACGAAAGCCTTAATGGGCAGTGCTCCCTGGGCCTGTTTCTATTTGGACTTCAGGAATTAATCAGCACCATGTGACTTTCTTAGGCTCATGAAAAACAAAGGTGAAATGAGTTCAAAGGGAACTTTGCATGATTTACCACCGAGGTGATAGCCAGTGATGTTGGGCGGCTAATGTCAGTATCAGCAAGGAAGAGCTAATGTTTAGTATGTGTTTGGCACCTCAGTTTTTCACAAAGTAGGTCTCTCGGTGTCTGTCTCTTTCATGGAATATAGAATTTCATGCAACTACGAAGACTCATGTATATACATGTTTTCTTCAGCTACAGCAAAAAAACTGGAAACAAACACATTAACCAGAAGGGAATGATTAAATATGTATCGGTTATAAGAATAAGGTAGATGTACATGTATTGATAAGGAAGGAACTCCAAGATATACATTATTTTAAGCACTCCCCCTTCCCATCAAAAGAAAATGCTTCAGGAAAAGTGTTGGCTAATACGATTTACGTACATTTTAAACGTGCACACATGCATGCGGGCACACACATACACAGAAACACACACCCAGTCGTAATAAACTCTGGTTTCAAAAGGAACTTCAAAGCATTAACTGGAATCCTTGGCTTGCTGTGCATCATCCCTGACTTCCTTCCATGCATTAATTCACATATCAGTACATAAGTGAAGACATAATTTGGTCTTGTTCAGATATACAAGATGAAATGAGCGTGGCCCTCTGAGGCTTACAGAGGAGAGAGCAAATAATGTCGAGAGCTCCATACACTTGCTCTCACGTAGGATATAGGTTACAACTGTGACATCACTGCTGAGTAAGGCACATGAAACACCAGGCACCCAAGGAAACGTGGGCCTCCTTCCTGGAAAGCAGGAGGTCCTGCATGTAGAAGGAAGACCAGTGAGGTCAAAGAGCTGAGTCAGACAAAGACAACAGTGATGACATCACTGGGTACGCTGGAGGCAGGGTTGCTGAAAGCTAGCCATCCTAAGACAAGGAAGAGGGGGTGGGGGTGGGAAGCATGAATTCGAATTATCTCAGAGCCAAAAAAATGTATTTTTTATGCTTCACCTGGTTTGAGATGGAGTTATTCTACTTGCCAGTGAAACTTCTAGGACACACAAATAAGAACAATCTGTATTTCGATTCACACGAGCCACCCCTGCCTGCCCCCGTTAGCGTACAGGTCGGCTGATGGGAGTTGGAGCAGGGACAGTCACACTTACACGTCGTGATGCATTCCATAAAGCAAAAACGATAGTCCCAAAGAGGATCCAGCAGTCCTGTTTCCCCTGAGAAGATTCCTTGGGGATATGTTTAGGACACGAATTCAGCGCCCGCTGGGTTGGGACCCTCTGTGAAGCTTTTTCTTTCCTTTCCTCAAATTGACACCGAGGCTCTACCCACAACCCATGGAATTCTCTGAGGAAGGTCCTAAATATCGGATACTGGGGATTTGTTTTGAAGGGCCTAGGTCTTTTTGAAATGCATGGAATAAAAAATGCCACTTTAGACCTTGAATACCCAGATGCTCACTGGCAGTTAAATGTTAATGAAGGCCTCGGCCTGTGTCTTAGCTGAATTCTCCTCTCCATGGCTCCAGTTTTAATAAATCAGGAAGTGCTCAATAAAGAGAAACTATTCTTATTATCTTGGCAAAAACTTTCGCGCCTGTGGGTGGTAAGGACGACGGGCATTAGCCAGCTTTGGAAACTCCTTTATGGAAGGAGGTTTGCAATAATGATGATTATTCCTCTCTTGTTACCACTACTAACGTTTACTACTATGTGCTAGGCACTGGTTTAGGCATTGCACGTGGAGTATTTTTCTTCCAATTCAGTATCCGTAAGCCCCATTATCCTCATCTTACCAATAAAGAAATTAAGCACAGAGAGGATCAGGAACTTGACCTGAGTTGTGCAGTTAGCAGAGGCCAGAGCTGGGACTTCTAAGTCTGAGCTCGAAGCCAGTGTATTACACTGCTGTCCCGTAAGCACCTGATCCAAACCTTTATGGATTTGTTGATCCTCCCTCTTAGAGTCTTTATCTTTCTCTCTGTTTCCTTTCTTCATGGTAGATGATGTAGTGGTGACTTTCCCCACAAAATCTCCACGCATCCTCAGCAGGATGTTACCACCACCCAGGTGCCCTCTTCCTGTTCTGACAGGCTTGAGGAGGTCCAGAAATGGAGCCATTTCCTTCCCACACACTCTCCTAGTCCAAAGTCAAGAGTGATAATCAAGGACGGAGCACCCAGTGCACGTCGGGCTAAGCACTCCTCCTGAGTCGCCACAGTCCCCCAAGAAAAAGAGAGAGATACAGTCTACGTTACAGATGAGAAAACAGGTGTTGAGCGAGGCAGAAAGTGCGGTTCTCACAATTCTGGAGGCTGGGGGGCGCTTTCCTCCAGGGGTCACCCTCTAACAGGCATAGAGAGCCCGGAGAAGGGTCAGCCCTTTGCCCTCCCATGTAAGAACCCCTCACATCAGGCTTGGGATCCCAATCTCTGGCAAGAACCTCAGCTAGGTTTTCAAAAAAGAGATTGGCCAGCATTTTGCTAAAAGCATCGCTATGAGCAAATAATTGTCTTCACAAATCACCTCTGAAGAGTGGCCAAAAAGAAAAAAAATCTTTTTACCCTTGATGAATCAAGAGCCTAAGAAAACCTCTCTGATTGGGGAGAGCCTGTATCCAAAAACTTATGAATACAGCCCAGTCTAATCCTTAATTTCACATGATCCTCTCAAGTGACTGAAAAGTTCCAAGGGGGTGTATGTAATTCAGCAAACCCCTGTCTAGCTAACAAGGTCCCCACAAAGCAAGAGAGCCTGGTCTCTTTCGGCCTGTCTGGAGTAAGGTCATTTAACTTCAACCCTTTTATGAATGGAAACCAGCTTTCTAAAGACTGCTGTGCAGTCAGTGGCCAACAGCAGACAACTCAATGGCCGAGCCTTCTGAGTCATAAAATACCTCTGAAAAGGGGAGATCAAAGCTGCCCTACCGCCTATTGAAATGGGACTGCTTCCAAAGCTCCTCGCAGGGACCCAGGCTCTCTGGAGGATGGGTCCCTGCAGTCGCAGTCTAAAAGGGACACTAGTGAGAAAGACACGCGGACACTGGGGCAGCCAGCCATGCAGGAGACACACCACTTACGGTTTAATTGTTGGGGAGAAAGAGAAAAGAAACGAAAGAAAAACTAAAAGACAAAATTAGGCGGTGTGTCAGGCATGGAGGCTGGAGGGATCTCCTGCAGCCTTGATCATGGCACACTTTCCAGGGAGCCCCTGATGCGGTGGTGAGGCTGGGTCCTGATCAGAGATGACCAAAGATGCCAGCAGACCATTCCGCCACTCTTGCCGGCTGGGCATTGGCGGAGGTTATTCATCGAAGGTAAAGTACCAAGTACCCTTAGTACAGATCTGGGCAGGAAAGCAAGATGGTGGCAGTGTCTGCATGCCTTGTCTCTTGCTCTTCACCTTGTGAATGGAGCTTGGTGTTAAGAGTCTGTTAAGCAAGGGGTGCATTTCCCCAACTGGAACCCCTGGTAATTAGGTTTATCAGGTACCAATAAAGTGCAATTAATCTTAGATCTAGAAGTTGCTCTTTCATGGTGAACGCAGAAACCTGGACAAGTTGTTGATGGAAGTAAGCCTTAAAGAGAGGGGAGCAGTCCAATTAGTATTACAATTCCACCTCCTGGAGCTTCACAATGCACATTAGCATATTAAAATGTGTGAAATGTATCACAGAGAAGACTCTGTCTAATTGCATTTAAACCTAACGTTTCCCTCACTCTATGGGAATATCTGGCCATGAAACCACTTATATGGTCCTGAAATCCTTTTCTCCCTGGAGTATCTCTCACCAGTAGAAAACAATACATGATATATCTTTTTGGGGGAAGCATTGCTTTGATTTTCTTGTCACTACCAGACTGTGAAGAGATGCTCCTTGAAAAAAAAAGTTTCCAAAAAAAAAAAAAGTTTCCATGACCAAATAAGTTAGGAAAGTTCTAGTTGCAAACAACGGTCTTTAATGTAGGCATTTCTAAGTTGTTAATATGTTAATTTGCCTGGTAAAGCTCAGAGAGGTGGCCGTAACACTAATTTGACTATGCTTCCCCCATTTTTAAAATCCTACTCCATGAACGTTTTCTGTAAACTGGAATATGGCATCCAACTTGTTTGCAACTTTATACCGTGCCCTGAACTGAAGCTCAGCAATAGTTGTTGAACAAAATAACCATTCAGTGTGTCCTTCCAGTCAGCTCTTAAAATAGGACATTTCCATTAAGTTTCAGAAATGGGATCAGTGACTCAAACCAATAGCATTTTTTTTTCCCAACAGCAATTATTAAAACAATTTGCCTTATGTTCATAGTCTTGATCCAATGGTTCTTTAACGTTAGTATGCATTAGGAATCATTTGGGGAATTAAAAACACACATTCCTGAGCTTACCCTTTTTGACCTTCTGTTGTGGGTAAAGACATTCAAATTTTCAACACCTCAGGCAAACTTAAGGCAGCTGATTGCACTCTGACAAACACTGTCCTAATGAAAAGGAGCTCTAGAGTGAAAGAGCAGAAAGGCTTTTGGGTCTCAGAAGACAGAACTAAGAAATACAGGGGAAAGTCATGAAAAGGTAGGTGGTAGTTCAACATCAAGAAGAATCTCCCAACAATGGTGCCGGCTTCCTGGAGGTAATCACGTTCTCCTCTTTGTGGTAGTCAAGGAGAGGCTAGATATAGTAGAAGAGATGTACATGGCAGATGGTGATTAGATTAGGTTAATTGTGACCCCAAGACTCTGCAGCAAAGTTTGCAAACCCAGACACCTCTTCCCAGATTGCAAGGCAGTCAGATGTAGGGTGCATCGAGTGCACGTTTGCTCCTGTGTAAAGGAATTTAAAATTTTTAAAAATAATCCTGCCTGGACATCACGGTGGGCAGGATTGGCTCAGGGAAGTGTGCAACTTCTGTTTTGACCATTATTCTAAGTAAATAACTACCTGCTCAACTCCTGAATAAAGTGAGCCCTTTCAGTTGTGGGGAGGGGATGGCGTTTAAGAAAATATTTTAAGCAGGGGCAGAGCAAGATGGCAGAGGAGTAGCAGACCTGAATTTCATCTGGTCCCAGGAATTCAGCTGGATAGGGATCAAACCATTCTGAACACCTATGAACGCAACAGGAGATGGAAGAAAAGAATAGCAACAACGCTCTGAACAGAAAAGCGACCACTTTCTGAAGGTAGGACGTGCGGAGAAGTGAATCTGAGGCGATATTTGGGGGGTATCGACGGCGGGGGAGGGGGCCTCCGTCGGCCGCTTCTGGCAAGTGCTAGAGCCGCGGAGCACAAAATCGGAACTTTGAGAAGTCGGCTCCGCTGAGGAACCGTCGCTCCAGTGGCTAAGCGGGGGGTGGAACCCTCGCGGGACAGTGTGGTCTCAGGACCCTCGGGGTCACAGGAAGACCGGGGGTGCCTGAGTGCGGCAGAGCTCCCGGGTATCGGAGCGGGGAAGCCGGCTGCAGAGACGGAGCCGAGGCGCGGGCTCTCAGGTCGGGGTGGCCATAAACCGTGATCCACGGCCCAGTCGGGCCACTGCTCCTCCAGCGGGGACCCAACAAGCGGCAGAGCCGGGGAGACTCCCCTTCCTCCCCCGGGAGGAGCGGCGCGAGAGTGCACCGCAGGGATCTGCTGGGTTTGGAGACTCCACATGGGGTCGGGTGCCAGAGATAGAAACGCTCGGTCACAGGCCGGGTGAGCACGGAGTGCGGCCGGAGACCGGGGACACGGGAGGGACTGCTTTTCTCTGGGGGCGCACTGAGGAGCGGGGCCCTGAGTTCTTGGCTCCTCTGGGCAAAGAGTGGGAGGCCGCCATTTTCACCCTGGTCCTCCAAAGCTGTACCGAGAGCTTGCAGGGAACAAAAGCTCCCGAGAGCAAACCCGAGCAGCTTGCTTAGCCCTGACCGACAAGGGCGGGGCAGTTCCGCCTCCGGCAAAGACATTTGGGAACCACGGCAACAGGCCCCTCCCCCAGAAGATCAGCGAGAACAGCCAGCCAAGACCAAGTTTACCAATCAATGAGAATGGCAGAACTCCAGCGCTAGGGGAATACTGCACATAGAATTCATGGCTTTTTTCCCATGATTCTTTACTCTTTCAAAGTTAATTTTTTTAAATTTTTTTTAATTTTTCTTTTTCCCTTTTTCAACCAACATCTTATCAATCCCTTTTTCAAAAAATATTTTTTATTTTTCATTTTTAGAGTCATATTCTACCCCTTCATAGTAGTTACCCTTATTTTTGGTGTGTGTGTATATATATATATAGTTCTCTCTTTAAAATTTTGAGATACAGTTTCTTCTAACAGATCAAAATATACCCTAAATCTCTAGTGCATGGCGTTGTTCTAGTCTCCTGCCTGATCACATTCTCTCCCTTTTTTTCTTTTTAATACTTTTTCAACCAACTTCTATCTTATCAATTCCTTTTATATACTCTTTAATAATTTTCATCTTTACAGTCATAGTCCATCCCTTCATCGTATTAACCCTTATTTTTGTACATATATAAGTTTTATTTCTTTAAAATTTTGGGAGGCACTTTCTTCTAACAGACCAAAATACACCCAAAATCTAGTGTGTGGCACTGATCTGTGCACCAGCCTGATCATATTTGATCATAGTCTGTTTTGCTTTGTTTTCGTTTGTTTTTTCTTTTTCTTTTTTTTTCTTTTTCTTTTTTCTTTCTTTCCCTTTCTTTCCCCCCGGTTTCAGGTCTTTTCTGATTTGTTTAGTGTATATTTTCTGGGGACGTTGTTACCCTGTTACCATTTTGTTCTTTCGTTCATCTATTCTCTGGACAAAATGACAAGACAGAAAAAATCACCTCAACAAAAAGAACAAGAGGCAGTACCAACTTCCAGGGACCTAATCAATACGGACATTAGTAAGATGTCGGAACTAGAGTTCAGAATGATGACTTTAAAGATACTAGCTGGGCTTGAAAAAACATGGAAGTTATTAGAGAAAACTTTCTGGAGAAATAAAAGAACTAAAATCTAACCAAGTCGAAATCAAAAAGGCTATTAATGAGGTGCAATTAAAAATGGAGGCTCTAAGTGCTAGGATAAATGAGGAAGACAGAATCAGTGATATAGAAGACCAAAGGATGGAAAAATCAAGAAGCTGAGAAAAAGAGAGAGAAACAACTACTGGATCACGAGGGCAGAATTCGAGAGATAACTGATACCATAAGATGAAACAACATTAGAATAATTGGGATCCCAGAAGAAGAAAGAGAGAGAGGGGCAGAAGGTATACTGGAGCAAATTATAGCAGAGAACTTCCCTAATTTGGGGAAGGAAACGGGCATCAAAATCCAGGAGGCACAGAGAACCCCCCTCAAAATCAATAAAAATAGGTCAATGCCCCGACAACTAATAGTAAAATTTACGAGTCTCAGAGACAAAGAGAAAATCCTGAAAGCCGCTCGGGAGAAGAGATATGTAACCTACAATGGTAGAAGCATTAGACTGGCAACAGACCTATCCACAGAGACCTGGCAGGCCACAAAGGACTGGCATGATATCTTCAGAGCACTAAACGAGAAAAATATGCAGCCAAGAATACTATATCCAGCTAGGCTGTCACTGAAACTATAGAAGGAGAGATAAAAATCTTCCAGGACAAACAAAAACAAAAGGAATTTGCAAACACGAAACCAGCCCTACAAGAAATATTGAAAGGGGTCCTCTAAGCAAAGAGAGAGCCTAAAAGCAACATAGACCAGAAAGGAACACAAACAATATACAGTAACAGTCACCTTACAGGCAATACAATGGCACTACATTCATATCTTGCAATAGTTACCCTGAATGTAAATGGGCTAAATGCCCCAATCCAAAGACAAAAGCTATCAGATTGGATAAAAAGACAAGACCCATCAATATGCTGTCTGCAAGAGGCTCATTTTAGACCCAAAGACACCCCCAGATTGAAAGTGAGGGGGTGGAAAACCATTTACCATGCTAATGGACACCAAAAGAAAGCTGGGGTGGCAATCCTTATATCAGAAAAATTAGATTTTAAACCAAAGACTATAATAAGAGATGAGGAAGGACACTATATCCTACTTAAAGGGTCTATCCAACAAGAAGATCTAACAATTGTAAATATCTATGCCCCTAACATGGGAGCAGCCAATTATGTAAGGCAATTAATAACAAAAGCAAAGAAACACATTGACAACAATACAATACTAGTGAGGGACTTTAACACTCCCCTCACTGAAATGGACAGATCATCTAAGCAAAAGATCAACAAGGAAATAAAGACTTTAAATGACACATTGGACCAAATGGACTTCACAGATATATTCTGAACATTCCACCCCAAAGCAACGGAATACACATTCTTCTCTAGTGCCCATAGAACATTCTCCAGAATTGATCACATCCTAGGTCACAAATCAGGTCTCAACCAGTACCAAAAGATTGGGATTATTCCCTGCATATTTTCAGACCACAGTGCTTTGAAACTAGAACTCAGTCACAAGAAGAAAGTTGGAAAGAACTTAAATACATGGAGGCTAAAGAGCATCCTACTAAAGAAGGAATGGGTCAACCAGGAAAGCAAAGAATTAAAAAAAATTCATGGAAACAAATGAAAATGAAAACACAACTGTTCAAAATCTTTGGGATACAGCAAAGGCAGTCCTAAGAGGAAAGTATATAGCAATACAAGCCTTTCCCAAGAAACAAGAAAGATCTCAAATACACAACCTAACCCTACACCTACAGGAGATGGAGAAAGAACAGCAAATAAAGCCTAAACCCAGCAGGAGAAGAAAAATCATAAAGATCAGAGCAGAAATCAATGAAATAGAAACCAAAAGAACAGCAGAACAGATCAACAAAACGAGGAGGTGGTTCTTTGAAAGAATTAACAAGATTGATAAACCCCTGGCCCGGCTTATCAAAAAGAAAAGAGAAATGACACAAACAAACAAAATCATGAATGAAAGAGGAGAGATCACAACCAACACCAAAGAAATACAAACAATTATAAGAACATATTCTGAGCAACTCTATGCCAGCAAATTAGATAATCTGGAAGAAATGGATGCATTCCTAGAGATGTATCTACTACCAAAACTGAACCAGGAAGAAACAGAAAACCTGAACAGACCTATAACCACTTAGGAAATTGAAGCACTCATCAAAAGTCTCCCAACAAAAAGCCCAGGGCCAGATGGCTTCCCAGGGGAATTCTACCAAACATTTAAAGAAGAATTAATACCTATTCTTCTAAAACTGTTCCAAAAAATAGAAATGGAAGAAAAACTTCCAAACTCGTTTTATGAGGCCACCATTACCTTGATCCCCAAACCAAAGACCCCATCAAAAAGGAGAATTACAGACCAATATCCTTGATGAACATGGATGCAAAAATTCTCACCAAAATACTAGCCAATAGGATCCAACAGTACATTAAAAGGATTATTCACCACAACCAAGTGGGATTTATCCGTGGGCTGCAAGGTTGGTTCAACATCCACAAATCAATCAATGTGATACAATAAATTAATAAAAGAAAGAACAAGAACCATATGATCCTCTCAATAGATGCAGAAAAAGCATTTGACAAAGTACAGCATCCTTTCTTGATCAAAACTCTTCAAAGTATAGGGATAGAGGGTACATACCTTAATATCATAAAAGTCATCAACGAAAAACCCACAGCGAATATCATTCTCAATGGGGAAAAACTGAAAGCTTTCCCCCTAAGGTCAGGAACACGGCAGGGATATCCACTCTCACCACTGCTATTCAACATAGTATTAGAAGTCCTAGCCACAGCAATCAGACAACAAAATGAAATCAAAGGCATCCAAATCAGCAAAGAGGAAGTCAAACTCTCACTCTTTGCAGATGATATTCTTTATGTGGAAAATCCAAAAGACTCCACCCCAAAACTTCTAGAACTCATACAGGAATTCAGTAACGTGGTAGGATATAAAATCAATGCACAGAAATCAGTGGCATTCTTATACACCACCACCAAGACAGAAGAAAGAGAAATTAAGGATTCGATCCCATTTACAATTGCACCCAAAACTATAAGATCCCTAGGTTTAAATCTAACCAAAGAGGCAAAGAATCTGTACTCAGAAAACTATAAAATACTCATGAAAGAAATTGAGGAAGACACAAAGAAATGAAAAAACTTTCCATGCTCATGGACTGGAAGAACAAATATTGTGAAGATGTCAATGCTACTTAGAGCAGTCTACACATTCAGTGCAATTCCCAACAAAATACCATCCACTTTTTTCAAGGAAATGGAACAAATAATCCTAAAATTTGTTTGGAACCAGAAAAGACCCCGAATAGCCAGAGGAATCTTGAAAAAGAAAAGCAAAGCTGGCGGCATCACAATTCCGGACTTCCAGCTCTATTACAAAGCTGTCATCATCAAGACAGTATGGTCCTGACACAAAAACAGACACATAGATCAATGGAACAGAATCGAGAGCCCAGAAATGGACCCTCAACTCTATGGTCAACTAATCTTCGACAAAGCAGGAAAGAACGGCCAATGGAAAAAAGACAGTCTCTTCAACAAATGGTGTTGGGAAAATTGGACAGCCACATGCAGAAGAATGAAACTGGACCATTTCCTTACACCACACACAAAAATAGACTCCAAATGGTTGAAAGACCTAAATGTGAGACAGGAGTCCATCAAAATCCTAAAGGAGAACACAGGCAGCAACCTCTTTGACCTCAGCCACAGCAACTCCCTCCTAGAAACATCGCCAAAGGCAAGGGAAGCAAGGGCAAAAATGAACTATTGGGATTTCATCAAGATAAAAAGCTTTTGCACAGCAAAAGAAACAGTCCACAAAACCAAAAGACAACAGACAGAATGGGAGAAGATATTTGCAAATGACATATCCGATAAAGGGCTAGTATCCAAAATCTATAAAGAACTTCTTAAACTCAACACCCAAAGAATAAATGATCCAATCAAGAAATGGGCAGAAGACGTGAACAGACATTTTTCCAAAGAAGATATCCAAATGGCCAACAGACACATGAAAAAGTGCTCAACATTGCTTGGCATCAGGGAAATCCAAATCAAAACCTCAATGAGATACCACCTCACACCAGTCAGAATGGCTAAAATGAACAAGTCAGGAAACGACAGATGTTGGCGGGGAAGCGGAGAAAGGGGAACCCTCCTACACTGTTGGTGGGAATGCAAGCTGGTGCAGCCACTCTGGAAAACAGCATGGAGGTTCCTCAAAAAGTTGAAAATAGAGAGGCGGAGCAAGATGGCGGAGGAGTAGGAGACCTAGATTTCGTCTGGTCTCAGGAATTCAGCTGAATAGGGATCAAACCATTCTGAACACCTACGAACTCAACAGGAGAGCGAACAGGAGAGTAGCAACAACTCTCTGAACAGAGAAGTGACCACTTACTGGAAGGTAGGACGAGCGGAGAAGTGAATCCGAGGCGATATTCGGGAGGATAGACGGCGGGGGAGGGGCCCCGCCGGCCGCTTCTGGCAAGTGCTAGAGCCGCGGAGCACAAAATCGGACCTTTTAGAAGTTGGCTCGGCGGAGGGACGTCGCTGCAGTGGCTAAGCGGGGGGTGGAATCCTCCCGGGACAGTGTGGTCTCAGGACCCTCGGGGTCACAGAGAGACCGGGGGTGCCTGAGTGCGCCAGAGCTCCCAGGTATTGGAGCAGGGAAGCCGGCTGCAGATACGGAGCAGAGTCACGGGCTCTCAGCTTGGGGTTGCCATAAACTGTGATCTGCGGCCCAGTCGGGGCACGGCTCCCCCAGCAGGGACCCAACAAGCAGCAGATCCGGGGAGACTCCCCTCCCTCCCCCGGGAGGAGCGGCGCGGGAGCGCACCGCAGGGATCTGCTGGGTTTGGAGACTCCGCGCGGGGTCGGGTGCCAGAGATAGCAACGCTCGGTCACAGGCCGGGTGAGCACGGAGTGCGGCCGGAGACCGGGGACACGGAAGTGACTGCTTTTCTCTGGGGGCACACTGAGGAGCGGGGCCCCGAGTTCTCAGCTCCTCCGAGTGGAGATTGGGAGGCCACCATTTCTGCCCTGGTCCTCCAAAGCTGTACCGAGAGCTTGCGGGGAACAAAAGCTCCTGAGAGCAAACCGGAGCAGCTTCCTTAGCCCGGACCGACAAGGGCGGGGCAATTCCGCCTCCGGCAAAGACATTTGGAAACCACAGCAACAGGCCCCTCCCCCAGAAGATCAGCACAAACAGCCAGCAAGCCAAGACCAAGTTGATCGATCAAGGAGAATAGGAGAACTCCAGCACTAGGGGAATACTGCACATAGATTCATGGCTTTTTTTTTTTTTTTTTTTACCATGATTCATTATTTCATCAAAGTTAATTTTTGTTGACTGTTTTTTTTTTATTTTTCTTTTTCCCTTTTTCAACCAACATCTTATAAATCCCCTTTTTTAAAAAAAAAACATTTTTTATTTTTCATTTTTAGAGTCATATTTTATCCCTTCGTAGTAGTTACCCTTATTTTTGGCATATATATATAAGTCATTCTCTCTTTAAAATTTTGAGGTACAGTTTCTTCTAACAGATCAAAATATACCCTAAATCACTAGTGTATGGCTTTGTTCTAGTCTCCTGCCTGATCACATTCTCTCCCTTTTTCCTTTTTTTTTTTTCTTAAATCTTCTTTCTTTTTTCAAACAACTTATCTTACCAAGTCCTTTTATAAAATCTTTTATAATTTTCATCTTTACAGTCATTTTCCATCCCTTCATTGTATCAACCCTTATTTTGTACATATATGTCTTTCTTCCTTTAAAATTTTAGGAGGCACTTTTTTCTAACAGACCAAAATACGCCCAAAATCTAGTGTGTGGCACTGATCTATGCACTAGCCTGATCATATTTGATCATATTCTGCCTTTTTTGAATTGTTTTGTTTTTGTTTTTATCTTTTTTTTCTTTTTCTCTTTCTTTTTTCTTTCTTTCCCTTTCTTTTCCCCTGGTTTCAGGTCTTTTCTGATTTGTATACAGTATATTTGCTGGGGACGTTGTAAACCTGTTAGCCTTTTGTTCTCTCATTCATCTATTCTCCTCTGGACAAAATGACAAGACGAAAGAAATCACCTCAGCAAAAAGAACAAGAGGTAGTACCGTCAGCCAGGGACCTACTCAATACGGACATTAGTACGATATCGGACCTAGAGTTCAGAATCATGACTTTAAAGATACTAGCTGGGCTTGAAAAAAGCATGGAAGTTATTAGAGAAACCCTTTCTGGAGAAATAAAAGAACTAAAATCTAACCAAATCGAAATCAAAAAGGCTATTGATGAGGTGCAATCAAAAATGGGGGCACTAAATGCTAGGATAAATGAGGCAGAAGAGAGAATCAGCGATATAGAAGACCAAATGATGGAAAATAAAGAGGCTGAGAAAAAGAGAGAGAAACAACTACAGGATCACGAGGGCAGAATTCGAGAGATAAGTGATACGATAAGACGAAACAACATTAGAATAATTGGGATCCCAGAAGAAGAAGAGAGAGAGAGAGGGGCAGAAGGTATATTGGAGCAAATTATAGCAGAGAACTTCCCTAATGTGAGGAAGGAAACAGGCATTAAAATCCAGGAGGCACAGAGAACCCCTCTCAAAATCAATAAAAATAGGTCAACACCCCGACATCTAATAGTAAAACTTACGAGTCTCAGAGACAAAGAGAAAATCCTGAAAGCCGCTCGGGAGAAGAGATATGTAACCTACAATGGTAGAAACATTAGATTGGCAACAGACCTATCCACAGAGACCTGGCAGGCCAGAAAGGACTGGCAAGATAGCTTCAGAGCACTAAACGAGAAAAATATGCAGCCAAGAATACTATATCCAGCTAGGCTATCATTGAAAATAGAAGGAGAGATAAAAAGCTTCCAGAACAAACAAAAACTAAAGGAATTTGCAAACACGAAACCAGCCCTCCAAGAAATATTGAGAGGGGTCCTCTAAGCAAAGAGAGAACCTAAAAGCAGCAAAGAGCAGAAACGAACACAGACAACAGACAGTTAACAGTCACCTTACAGGTAATACAATGGCACTAAATTCATACCTTTCAATAGTTACCCTGAATGTAAATGGGCTAAATGCCCCAATCAAAAGACACAGGCTATCAGATTGGATTAAAAAACAAGACCCATCAATATGCTGTCTGCAAGAGACTCATTTTACACCCAAAGACACCCCCAGATTGAAAGTGAGGGGGTGGAAGACCATTTACCATGCTAATGGACACCAAAAGAAAGCTGGCGTGGCAATCCTTATATCAGACAAACTAGATTTTAAAACAAAGACTGTAATAAGAGATGAGGAAGGACACTATATCCTACTTAAAGGGTCTATCCAACAAGAAGATCTAACAATTGTAAATATCTATGCCCCGAACATGGGAGCAGCCAATTATATAAGGCAATTAATAACAAAAGCAAAGAAACACATTGACAACAATACAATAATAGTGGGGGACTTTAACACCCCCCTGACTGAAATGGACAGATCATCTAAGCAAAAGATCAACAAGGAAATAAAGACTTTAAATGACACACTGGACCAAATGGACTTCACAGACATATTCAGAACATTCCATCCCAAAGCAACGGAATACACATTCTTCTCTAGTGCCCATGGAACATTCTCCAGAATTGATCACATCCTAGGTCACAAATCAGGTCTCAATCGGTACCAAAAGATTGGGATCATTCCCTGCATATTTTCAGACCACAATGCTTTGAAAGTAGAACTCAACCACAAGAGGAAAGTCGGAAAGAACTCAAATACATGGAGGCTAAAGAGCATCCTACTAAAGAATGAATGGGTCAACCAAGAAATTAAAGAAGAATTAAAAAAATTCATGGAAACCAATGAAAATGAAAACACAACTGTTCAAAATCTTTGGGATACAGCAAAGGCAGTCCTGAGAGGAAAGTATATAGCAATACAAGCCTTTCTCAAGAAACAAGAAAGGTCTCAAATACACAACCTAACCCTACACCTAAAGGAGCTGGAGAAAGAACAGCAAAGAAAGCCTAAACCCAGCAGGAGAAGAGAAATCATAAAGATCAGAGCAGAAATCAACGAACTAGAAACCAAAAGAACAGTAGAACAGATCAACGAAACTAGGAGCTGGTTCTTTGAAAGAATTAACAAGATTGATAAACCCCTGGCCAGACTGATCAAAAAGAAAAGAGAAATGACCCAAATCAACAAAATCATGAATGAAAGAGGAGAGATCACAACCAACACCAAAGAAATACAAACAATTTTAAGAACATATTATGAGCAACTCTATGCCAGCAAATTAGATAACCTGGAAGAAATGGGTGCATTCCTAGAGATGTATCAACTACCAAAATTGAACCAGGAAGAAATAGAAAACCTGAACAGACCTATAACCACTAAGGAAATTGAAACAGTCATCAAAAATCTCCCAAGAAACAAAAGCCCAGGGCCAGATGGCTTCCCAGGGGAATTCTATCAGACATTTCAAGAATTAATACCTATTCTCCTGAAACTGTTCCAAAAAATAGAAATGGAAGGGAAACTTCCAAACTCATTTTATGAGGCCAGCATTACCTTGATCCCAAAACCAGACAAAGACCCCATCAAAAAAGAGAATTACAGACCAATATCCTTGATGAACACGGATGCAAAAATTCTCACCAAAATACTAGCCAATAGGATCCAACAGTACATTAAAAGGATTATTCACCACGACCAAGTGGGATTTATCCCTGGGCTGCAAGGCTGGTTCAACATCCGCAAATCAATCAACGTGATACAATACATTAACAAAAGAAAAAACAAGAATCATATGATCCTCTCAATAGATGCAGAAAAAGCATTTGACAAAGTACAACATCCTTTCTTGATCAAAACTCTTCAGAGTATAGGGATAGAGGGTACATACCTCAATATCATAAAAGCCATCTATGAAAAACCTACAGCGAATATCATCCTCAGTGGGGAAAGGCTGAGAGCTTTTCCCCTAAGGTCAGGAACGCGGCAGGGATGTCCACTCTCACCACTGCTATTCAACATAGTATTAGAAGTCCTAGCCACAGCAATTAGACAACAAAAAGAAATCAAAGGCATCCAAATCGGCAAAGAGGAAGTCAAACTCTCACTCTTTGCAGATGATATGATACTGTATGTGGAAAACCCAAAAGACTCCACCCCAAAACTGCTAGAACTCATACAGGAATTCAGTAAAGTAGCAGGATATAAAATCAATGCACAGAAATCAGTGGCATTCCTACACACCAACAAGACAGAAGAGAGACAAATCAAGGAGTCTATCCCATTTACAATTGCACCCAAAACCATTAGATACCTAGGAATAAATCTAACCAAAGAGGCAAAGGATCTGTACTCAGAAAACTATAAAATACTCATGAAAGAAATTGAAGAAGACACAAAGAAATGGAAAAACGTTCCATGCTCATGGATTGGGAGAACCAACATTGTGAAGATGTCAATGCTACCTAGAGCCATCTACACATTCAATGCAATCCCCATCAAAATACCATCCACTTTTTTCAAAGAAATGGAACAAATAATCCTAAAATTTGTATGGAACCAGAAGAGACCCAGAATAGCCAGAGGAATCTTGAAAAAGAAAAGCAAAGCTGGCGGCATCACAATTCCGGACTTCCAGCTCTATTACAAAGCTGTCATCATCAAGACAGTATGGTACTGGCACAAAAACAGACACATCGATCAATGGAACAGAATCGAGAGCCCAGAAATGGACCCTCAACTCTATGGTCAACTTATATTTGACAAAGCAGGAAAGACTGTCCAATGGAAAAGAGACAGTCTCTTCAACAAATGGTGTTGGGAAAATTGGACAGCCACATGCAGAAGAATGAAACTGGACCATTTCCTTACACCACACACAAAAATAGACTCCAAATGGTTGAAAGACCTAAACGTGAGACAGGAGTCCATCCAAATCCTAAAGGAGAACACAGGTAGCAACCTTTTCGACCTTAGCCGCAGCAACTTCTTCCTAGAAACATCGCCAAAGGCACGGGAAGCCAGGGCAAAAATGAACTATTGGGATTTCATCAAGATAAAAAGCTTTTGCACAGCCAAAGAAACAGTCCACAAAACCAAAAGACAACCGACAGAATGGGAGAAAATATTTGCAAATGACATATCAGATAAAGGGCTAGTATCCAAAATCTATAAAGAACTTATCAAACTCAACACCCAAAGAACAAATAATCCAATCAAGAAATGGGCAGAAGACATGAACAGACATTTCTCCAAAGAAGACATCCAAATGGCCAACAGGCACATGAAAAAGTGCTCAACATCGCTCGGCATCAGGGAAATCCAAATCAAAACCTCAATGAGATACCACCTCACACCCATCAGAATGGCTAAAATTAAGAAGTCAGGGAACGACAGATGTTGGCGGGGATGTGGAGAAAGGGGAACCCTCCTACACTGTTGGTGGGAATGCAAGCTGGTGCAACCCCTCTGGAAAACAGTATGGAGGTTCCTCAAACAGTTGAAATTAGAGCTACCGTTCGATCCAGCAATTGCACTACTGGGTATTTACCCCAAAGATACAAATGTAGGGACCCGAAGGGGTACATGTACCCCAATGTTTATAGCAGCAATGTCCACCATAGCCAAACTGTGGAAAGAGCCGAGATGCCCATCGACAGATGAATGGATAAAGAAGATGTGGTATATATACACAATGGAATATTATGCAGCCATCAAAAGGAATGAGATCTTGCCATTTGCAACGACGTGGATGGAACTGGAGGGTGTTATGCTGAGTGAAATAAGTCAATCAGAGAAAGACATGTATCACATGACCTCACTGATATGAGGAATTCTTAATCTCAGGAAAGAAACTGAGGGTTGCTGGAGTGGTTGGGGGTGGGAGGGATGGGGTGGCTGGGTGATAGACATTGGGGAGGGTATGTGCTACGGTGAGCGCTGTGAATTGTGCAAGACTGTTGAATCACAGTTCTGTACTTCTGAAACAAATAACGCAACATATTTTAAGAAAAAAGAAAAAGAAGAAGATAACAGGAGAGGAAGAAAAGGGGAGTATGTGAGAGGGGGAGACGAACCATGAGAGATGATGGACTCTGAAAAACAAACTGAGGGTTCTAGAGGGGAGGGGGGTAGGGGGATGGGTTAGCCTGGTGATGGGTATTGAGGAGGGCACGTTCTGCATGGAGCACTGGGTGTTATGAACAAACAATGAATCATGGAACACTGCACCAAAAACTAATGATGTAATATATGGTGATTAACATAACAATAAAAAAAATTAAAAAAAAAAAGTTGAAAATAGAGCTACCCTACGATCCAGCGATTGCACTACTGGGTATTTACCCTAAAGATACAAATGTAGGGATCCAAAGGGGTACATGCACCCCGATGTTTACAGCAGCAACGTCCACAATAGCCAAACTGTGGAAAGAGCCAAGATGTCCATCGACAGACAAATGGATAAAGAAGATGTGGTATATATATACAATGGAATATTATGCAGCCATCAAAAGGAATGAGATCTTGCCATTTGCAACGACGTGGATGGAACTGGAGGGTGTTATGCTGAGCGAAATAAGTCAATCAGAGAAAGACATGTATCATATGACGTCAATGATATGAGGAATTCTTAATCTCAGGAAACAAACTGAGGGTTGCTGGAGTGGTGGGGGGTTGGAGGGATGGGGCGGCTGGGTGACAGACATTGGGGAGGGTATGTGCTATGGTGAGCGCTGTGAATTGTGCAAGACTGTTGAATCACAGATCTGTATTTCTGAAACAAATGATACATATGTTAAAAAAAAAAAGAAGATAGCAGGAGGGGAAGAATAAAGGGGGAGAAATCGGAGGGGGAGACGAACCATGAGAGACAATGGACTCTGAGAAACAAAGTGAGGGTTCTAGAGGGGAGGGGGGTGGGAGGATGGATTAGCCTGGTGATGGGTATTAAAGAGGGCACGTTCTGCATGGAGCACTGGGTGATATACACAAACAATGAATCATGGAACACTACATCAAAAACTAATGATGAGATGTATGGTGATTAACATAATAAAAAAAGAGAAAAAATAGAAAGTATTTTAAGCACAGTTTAATTCTGAATTACTGAGGCAAATTCCCTGCTGGAGAAATCCTCACTGGAATATGTAAGTATACAGGTAGGCATGCCTGTGCCTATGTCTATATTTTACTATTATAACCCTCCTTTGTTTTTTCATTCTCTCCTGGGGCTTCCCTGACAATCAAGATCATGGTTAGTTTTCCCATGGGTACTTTGTTCTTGAAAGGGGACCTAATGTCCTGATACACACTGCATGCACTCCAGGAGACTGCTGTAACCCCTAAAGGCATTCTGATGCCAGTCATCCAGCTCTACTGAGGTAGAAACCGTGGTGTGGACACCTCTCAGTCTCCTCCATCTCACGTCAGCTTCTGGATCAATGCAAGAAGAGTTGCTCATCTCCTTTAGCATGTTAACTCTGAGGAGTCACTCCAAAAAGCATTTAGTGGTTCATCCCTCTCCTGAATTCCTAAATCATTCACTGTTCTGAATCTGTTATAGTAGTTGCCAATTAACTTTAGCAAAGGTATGAACCCCTTGTTTGGCCAAAGAAGCAGGGGATGTCTATGTGCTCTAGGTGGCCATCAAAAGGAATGAAATCTTGCCATTTGCAATGACTGCTTCTTCATTGCAAGAAGAAGAAATTCTTCCTGCCATGATTATTTCTCCATCACTATCTCTCAATGTTCCTAGTCTAGTGTCCCCTCACTGAGCTCAGATGATGTCACATGGTTCACTACCACTATTTGATAGGTTTCACAAGCAGATCAATGCATTGTTAGAGATTCGGAGCCATAATAACAGAGATGTTAAGTCAGCAAAGCAGTGTTTTTGCTCAGAACTCTTGTTTCTATCTACAGAGAAAAGGAAAAAACACCATAATACAGGCTGGAAACATTTATACTATCTGTCTACATGATATGGACAGATCACAAAAGAGAATATACAAATGGCTGATAAGCATAAGAAATGGTACTCAACTTCATCAACCATTAAGATAACACAAGCTAAACCCATATAATGTGGTACCACTTCACACCCATCAATTCAGTAGCTAAAATGGAAAACAGACAATAGTAAGTGTTGACAAGGATGTGGAGCAACTGGAATTCCCATACACTCTGATGGCAGTACAAATTAGTATAACTGGACCCAACAGCTCATTGTGAGGTAGACTTCCAAGCGAATGTCCATATGCTCACCAAGAGGCATATGCAAGAATGCTCTGTAGTACTCCAGAACAGCCCACAGCAAAAACAACTTAAAAGCCCATCAACAATTGAATGGAACCACTGAAATAGTCCTACAGAGGAACACTGTATAATTTTACTTACATAAAATATTCAAATAGGCAAAATTAAGCTACGTTAGAAGTTAGGAGAGTGACTAGGAAGGGGGACACGGCGGGCTCTTCTGGGGGCACTGGTAACGAATGTCTTGTTTCATCTCCTTGGTTGTTACACTGGTGTGAACTTTGTGAAAATTCATTAGGCTGTCGTCTGTGATTTTTGCATTTTTCTGTATATATGTTTTATTCTTTTCTGTATATACATTATACTTCCACACAAGGTTATAAAAATTAATTCCGAGTGGTGTCCAGTTTCTCAGTTGTATTTCTATTCTCTTTCATGTTTTTCTTGTTTTTTTTTTTTTCTTATTGAGGATGGGTGTATGTGTTTCTGTTTCACAGTTGTTTAGCTGGGTCATGGAGAGGTGGGTAATGCAATGGGGGTAAGCTTGATTCTCGCCCTATCCCATAGCAAGCGGGTCTGGCCAGGGTCAACAAATCGGATAATCAGAGTCAGATGCCTAGAGATGGCAGTGGCCTGAGAAATAATTTTACAGGATTCAGGAGAGAAAACTGAGACCTAGAGAAGTTATTTAACTAAGTACATGCATCTGGTCTGTTGAGCAGTGGGGACAGAATCTGAATTTCCTGCTTCCAATTCACCTGGGCCTTATACACAGGCAGACATGACTGTCAGTTACTTCTTCCACATTCATCACAATTTTTACATCATGATGGAAATTTTTAACTTGCCTCATTCCTAGGTGTTCAGTGATCACTGGCTCCCTCTGAATCTCCTCCTTAGGAGAAATAACCTGACATCTATTAATATGAGGCAACTGATCAGATTTCCTACCATTTTCGGAGAGTGGATTCCCAAGAGAAATCACCATGAGGTGGCTAAGTTTTGCTGGAACTACAACAACTATAGGGCGATTATTCCCTGCCAGGAACTGCTATTTTCCATGGAAGCATTTTCCATGGAAGAAGTCACTTAATCCCTGCAGCCCTGTGATGTAAACCCTCTTGTTATACCCATTTTAGAGATGAAGACACTAAGACACAGAGAGGTTAGTAACTTGTCCAAAGTCCTACTTACTAGTGAGTGCTGGGGTACAATGATCCTGGACAGACTGCTCTTAACCACCTTTATGTGGAATGAGATAGTTTAAGCTGCTATGGTGAGATGCCTAACCTCCTGAAGATGTTAGGATACTGGAACAGACAGAAGAGGGGGGAATATGTGAAAATGCCCAGAAAAGAGCAGGAGACTCATCACAACCAAGCCAAACAAACAAAAAATCCCAGGATTCATGTGTGTGAGTGCGCACGTGTGTGTGTGTGTGTAACCATGTCAGAATATATAGGTCATTAGTGAGTTATACTGATCGTCTAAATTGATCAAGCTAGGTTTAGAATGGTTAAATCTTTGCTTCACTCTATGCTTCAAAGATTATACCAAAGAATATCAAAAATTTGTGATGAAAGGAATTAGCTAAATTTCAGGCCACAATGTGAAAAATAAGTTAAATAATAAAGTTTTACTAGCAGAGAACATGGGAGTTTTCATTCACTGGCACCCACACCAGCCCTTCTTGCTCTGTGTCCTGATGTACCATGTCCATTACCAACTACATCCTCAAATGGGCTTTCTCACACTTTCCTTCTTCCAGCCATGCCAGAGCATGACCATGAGGTGTCTCAACAGACACACACTCTGATATCCATTCAAGATACTTGTCAATTGCATTGCGAACCCAGAACCCCATTTACTGCTTCATAGATTTGAATGAATCCTGAGACAAGTATCCTCTACACCAACACCCTTGTCCTGGAGCTCCACTGTTGAGGATTCCACAGAGAGGAAAGAACACTTGTCCCAAATCCTTTTCAAGTGCTTTGCATCCTGGATGCCACGCTCAAGCCTGCCCGCCCTCAAGCACACCATACCACATTCTGAAAGGATGTCCTATGTGAGCAGGACAACAACAGATTAGCTAAAAGAAAACAAAAGGCCTCCCTACTACAGTGAAGGCTGGGCTTCACGGGGCGGCTGAACACAATTTTGCATTGAAATACAGTTTTCCCATTTCAAAGCAATGTAGAGGCATGAAGCTTGTTAGATTTATATAATGCCTGGGTCTCCCAAGACTTTACAAAGCGAATGGCATCCATCAAATTAATTTCCTTGGGGATCGTCTCAAACACGGAGAATAAAGAGGCCCAGATCATTAAACATCAAAAGAATGTTCTAAATGGTAATTAAAGTTCTATTATATTTTCTTTTTCTGGGAGCAGATTAGAGTAATTCAATTGAGAATATTATAAGTATCAAAGCTGACAGTGTGAATGTGTCGAGTTGGCTGGAAGAATACTTAATATTGCAGACATCTGTTCATTCAAGTTACACAAAACACACGAGAGAGGGAGTCGACCCCGAGTGTGGGGTACTTACCAAGCCGGCACACGTAGACACAGCAATAGAAGATGAGCTGTCATTTCTGATAAATCCCTGATAGAAACATCGCTGCACTGCGGGTTCCCGAGTCTCTGAAGCCCCATCTTTTCCAAGTACCTGGACAATAAAGTGACTGCTCAAAATCGCCGAGGGCTTAAGTTCTAAATGTAGTTCCTGTCCAAATGCTGAAAATTGGTAGTGCAGGGAGCTGTGGGCACTCTGCGCCGATCGCTTTTTCCTGCCGTTGTGCAAAATGTCGTGTGAAATATACGACCCTCCCGAGTCCACTTCTACCGGGGTGACAAAGACGTAATCTGCAATGGGAAAGGTTTAGCTGTCAGCACCCAGAACCCACAGTGCCAAAGGGTCACCCTGCAATAGGCTTAAGAGCAAACGCGCAGCTCAAAGGTGGCTCCGTTCCTACTGCCGTGCACCTAGATCCACAACAATTCAGAGCAGCTCATGAAGAGAGCTCTGTGGCCTTTGCCATGAGCTCTGTGACAGTAATTCCCACAAAAAACGAAAAGTCAAACACAGGCTTCATGAGTGTCGAGAATGTTTGTGGAAAACGCCACAACTCCCTCTCTCATGGCCTGGAGAGACAGATGGACTTCGTAGATGAGTCAGAGCCATCCGACAAAGTGATTTTTTTTTTTTTTTTTTTTTTAGAGACAAAACAACAAAAGGAGAGAAAAGAACAATTTTTTTCTTTCAGGAGATTAACATCTTTGTGTTTAAACTGAATTGGGAGCACTTGGGGAGGCCGAGCTTAAATTTCAAATGATAACTCACAGTGCTAAGTAACTTGAGATGGCATCCCAGATAATGAGCGCCTACTGGCAGTTTCCTATTTCCGATATTAACTATATGTGATAATAAAACCCCAGCACTCGTATGGCTCTGAACATTTTACTCTGAGCTTTTACAGGGACAATCCCATTTCATTGTAAACATAAAATATAGTGGATGCATAAAAATGCCTCAAAATTATCAGAACTTTCCTATAGAGTCTGAGGTTTAAAATTGCTCAGACATGTTGGCGGGGGAGTGTCAGTCAGGGGACACCTGGAAAGACATGTTTCAAAATACTTTCCCCATTGCTCTCTAGAGAAGCACTAATTGCTGCTTGTTCTAAAGGGGAGGAACTAAAAAAAAAACTATTTGCTGCTGGAAAATTGCAGCCGGCACACTGTTTTCTATCACAAAACGTTGAAACTGAAAAGTATCGTCACAAGATGATTTGGAGCATGGCTTCTGCATGTTCAAACACACTCTGAATTTCCACTTTCTAGGCACAGAATGGGAAACTAATTTGGAAAGTGTTTAGAAAGATTCCGAATAACTAAGAGGCATGTTTGAGTCACTTGAGTCCTTGGTTATTGGAGGAGGAAAAGAGGAATTTCCCTTTTCCCAAAATAGTCAACAACCAAATAAGAAAAGCTCAGGAATGAACAGAAGCCCTGTAGCTAACAGGGATCAATGAGGGATATTCTAAAGGAGCCTACGTTTGGGGGACGGGGAATCCCAACAGGATCATAACTTTCAACTGTTTTCTTCTGTATGAACCATCTGTGACTCTTATTGCTTGAGCAATTCCCATTCTCACAATGGACTTTATGTCTTGCCTCTCCCATTTTCTCCTTGCCTCCTTTAACTAGAAATACTATCTAACTGACACACGTATTAAAAAACAACTAGAAAACTTTTCTCCTCTCTTAATCTTAAAACACACACACACACACACACACACACACACACACACACACACAACCTCAGCAGGCCATACACGATTTCTCTTTTAAAAATCTGCCATGTTGTTTTACAGGTATGCAACTCTTGATTAAATGCAAATTTTTTTTAGCAAAAAACCACCTCCTTCCTCCACCGTACTAAAACCTAAGTGTGAAAACCCCGCCTGCACGTGCTCCAGTCTCTGCAAGAAGTCGTTTCTACCTCCTTGTCCAGACCCACCCAAAACTCTGCCTGCTCCTATTTAGGAGGCACTGGGGGCAGCCTTATCCAGCCAGCCTTCCAAGCAATCAGCCCACAAAGCGCCCTGCCCCAAACAGAGCTACTAGTTTGTTTCCAGTGGGAGAATGAGCAGGTGGGTGGTAATACTCAGTCCTCGACAGAAGGAGCGGCAGTCAGAGCCTCCTGTAGAGAGTGATCTAATCAGTCCGCTCAGGGGATGCCTAAAGATGAGGTCCTTACAGGTGGTGGCTAGAACAGAGGGAACTACATTTGGAACAATGAGGGGTTGTTTTAGAAACTGCAGCCGGCCTCTCCCGGTGGACAAAAAGTGAATTTCTCAAGAGTTAATTCCTGGCTCTCTCCCGTCCCCTCACTCACCCACATCTTCCCAGCCCTTACTCCATGACTCTGCCATCTCTCCTCTCCCCAATATGCCTTGCTCTCCCACAGCAGCGGGAGATAACCCTGCAAGGCTAAAATTTCTAGAATCTGGGTTGGACCTCACGGTCTTGCTAGACACCTGGATCAGCTGTTCTCCTGTAGCTGCCGCGAACAATGACATCAAGGATTTTTCATTGGGTCCCAACAAGAAGTTAATAAATGACAGACGGGAAGAGTGTTCTGGGACCCTGCAGTTGGGAACCTCAGAAGAGATTTAAGCCCCAGAGACCTCAAGCTACCTGCTCTCCTCTCTCTAAAAGCAGTTTTTGGGAATCCATGACACAAGGACAGGGGAAAGCAGAAAAGCAAAGGAAGATCAGGAACACAAACGGACAGGAAAGTGAGAAGGAAAGATGGGGGAGGGGAGGGCTCACATTTTTTTCATCTCCCACCAAGAATTAGCTCCTGCAGGCTTTTCCAGAGGAGGAAGGAAATGAGAAAGATGCCTTTTGATATCAACCATCTAGTCCACTTCCTAATTTCTCACCACAATAAGGATTTTTTTTTTTAAGCAAGCCATTTGTGAACGAAGGAAAGTACTGTTTTCTCATTTATGGGACTTACAGCTTGAGGCATTGATTCTTTTGATAAGTTCAGAGCCCTTGCCACATCCCCACCACCCCCCTCTCCAAACAGGAGCCCTATCCAGGACGCGCGCACACCTGCCAGGCGAGGGGTGGGTGGCGGAACGCGCCTTTCTACTTCTCTCTCTTTGGGGGGGAAAGAAGGGGCAAGTGCCTGGAAAGGCCCTTCTGGGGATGGGGAGCAAATACGAACCAACGTTTAGTCCGCCGCCGCCGCCGCTGCTGTCACTGGCTAAGGCTGCGGCGACCGACGCACAACAGAGGCAACACAGCTGGAGCGCCTGCAAGAGAAAAGGCGACACCGCGCGTGAGGGGGCGCGGCGGGGCTGGCGCCGGGCGCCCCTGCCACCCGCTCTCGGCGCGCCCCGCCGCGGGCACCTGCCTTGGCCACGCGCCCCAGCCCCGCCGGACCGCACGGCGGGCGCGAGCGGGCGGCGGGGAGGGCGCACGCGAGCAGGAGGGCGCACTCCATGGTCAGGTGCGGGCGCGGCGGCTGCGGGCGGCCGGACGCGGCGGGCGGAGCGCACTGGCAGCGCGCATTCTCCCCGCCGGCCCGGAGCGCGGCGCTCCAGGTGCGGCGCCAGGTGGGAGCCGCCGCCGCTCACATCGCGGGCCGCGCACGCCTGGGCCTCCCCTCCTCCGGCCGCCCGCGCGCCCTCCCTGCTGCCGGCGCCGGCCCGCCGAGCTGCCTGCCTGCCGCTCCCGGGGGGCACGGGGGCTCCGCGGGCCCGGGCTGGCGCGCGTCTCCGAGTGCAGACGGCCGGGGGTGGGGGGGACTCTGTCCGTGCCTGCCCGCCCGCTTGCCCGCCAGTCTGTGCGTCTGTCTGTCTGTGTGAGCGTCTGAGGCTCCCGGGGAAAGCAGAGCCAGCTGGCTCCCCCAGAGCGCCGAGCCGAGCGCCCGCCTCTCCACCGCACGGTGATTGGCGACCAGCGGCTCCCGGGCCCGTCCGAGCCCCCGGGCTGGTGCAAGGGCGTGGGATCCCCGGCTCCCGCTCCGAGGGAGGAGGCCGAGGGGGA
Source organism: Eumetopias jubatus (assembly GCF_037043125.1). Lineage (NCBI taxonomy): Eukaryota > Metazoa > Chordata > Mammalia > Carnivora > Otariidae > Eumetopias > Eumetopias jubatus. The sequence continues at coordinate 30,114,549 of NW_028274816.1, forward strand.
GGGGAGGTGGGGGAGTGGAGGAGAGGGAGGGGGGAGAGCGCCCTGGGTCAGGCTTGGAAAACGTAATTTAAGCGCACCGCGGGCTGAGCTGAGAGGAGGCAGGCTCAGGTAAGTGGCGCGACTCCTCTGGCGGCCTGTGCAGTCTTCTCTTGTACAAGTCTTCTGGCCAGACAGCCTAGGTATTCGGCGTTCTGAACGCCTCCCGAGTGCCAGGTGCTACCCACCCCACCCCCCCATTGCATTTACCTCCGGCCCCATCATTGCAAGGTGGGAATTATTAACCCCTCGAGAAAGATGAGGAAACTGGGCTCAGCTGGGCTCAAGATAGCCTAGCTACCCAAAGAAACCGGAGGCCTGGCAAATCCAGGGCAGCCTGGAGGGCTGGAACCCTGAGCCTGGTCACTGCCTGCAGCGCAAGGCAGGCTGGCCGTGGCCTAGCCACTTCTCTTTCTTCTCCCTGTGACCCTGTGTCCCAACTTCTCAAGACTGAATCCTGGCCCCAGACACCACACCCAAGTCGGAGAACTCAACCACCGCCAACAGAGCTGCCATCACCGTGAATGTGCGGCTCACTTACCACGTGCCTGGTCATCTACTCAATACATTTACTTAATCTTTGGATCCCTACTGTTTGCAGGGATGAACGGAATAGAGTCTCCGAGGCTCGTGGGAAAGACTCTCATTGGATAACTCAACAATGCCAGAACCCAGATGATCACAACTACTATAAAGGAACAGAATAGGCTCCTAAATTAGAAAGAATAACAGCTATATCTAATTTAGCTAGGGCTGGGGATAAGAGTGTGTGTGTGTGTGTGTGTGTGTCACATGTCTCTTCAGAGCTCACATTTCAAATAAGACCAAAGAGACTGTGCTGGTTTTACAAGGGAAGAGAGGAATAAGGTCTTGTGTGTCAGCAGCGGGGGCACAACAGAAGTGAAGGTCTTCAGGCACGAAAAGTGAGTGAGTTACAGGCCAGAGGGAGAGGCAGGGAGCAGAGGGCCAAGTCGCCAGGACCTTATAGGCCGGGGGAAGCATGTAGGAATCTGTTAGATTTAAGATGTGAGAGAGAGGGTGTGTGGAGGACAGCATTAGCTCTAATACAGTGTGTGGATAGGAACTGGCGGTGCTGAGGTCGGGCCAGAGAACAGGTAAGCATACTTGCTAGAATCAAGGTTAATAATGACACATCCTGGACCAGGATAGTAGCAGGAAAGGGGGACATGTACCCTGCTCCAGTCCTAAGAGTACCGAGGTGGTTAAGATGAGGTCCACGTCACAGCTTAGGACAAGTGACAGCTCAGTACGCGTTGTCTGTTTTCCTGCATACGGCAGCGACAAGTTGACCTCCAGGCTGCCCAAGCAGAAAAGCCATGCAGTGAGGAAATCCAGATTGAACAAACCAGTAGGGTTTCCCAACATAATCTGTTTCAGCTCTAGTGGCCTCCGTTGTATAATCTGTGAAACGGAAATAAACACGATGCATCGGAAGGATAGCTCAAGGATTGACTGTATTTTTCTGAGCACTTTATATGTGGACTTTAAAAGTGAGAACAGGAGGGGCGTCTGGGTGGCTCAGTCGTTAAGCGTCTGCCTTCGGCTCAGGTCATGATCCCGGGGTCCTGGGATCGAGCCCCGCATCCGGCTCCCCGCATCCGGCTCCCCGCATCCGGCTCCCCGCATCCGGCTCCCCGCATCCAGCTCCCCGCTCCGCGGGAAGCCTGCTTCTCCCTCTTCCTCTCCCTCTCCCTCTCCCCCTGCTTGTGTTCCCTCTCTCGCTGTGTCTCTCTCTGTCAAATAAATAAAATCTTTAAAAAAAAAGTGAGAACAGGATACATTGTATTTCCGCGACTTCATACATCCGATGTCAGATTTTAATGTGCATCAAAATCACCTGGGATGCTGGCTTACTATGCACCTTCCTGGGCCATGCACCACGGAAATTCTGATTCAGTAGATTTGGTGCGGGGCCCAGATATGCATTTGTAGCGAGCACCTGTGGGGGCTTCTGATACAGGTGACTTCCGGGCTTTATGTGGTCTCAGTAAAGAACTGGACACCAAGGGAGTGGAGGCTGGAGAAATCATAACTTCCGATTCCATCCATTTGCGAATGACTGGGTCCACCGTCTTCTGTAGGGCCAATATATAAACACTGCAAAGCCAGCCTTAACTTCTGAGATGATTGTATAAATTCAGTCATTCCCAGAACTAGCCCTGCAATATGTACAAATTGCCTCTAGATGGTGACAGAGAGTCAGGAGCATAAAGTCCTGCCCTTCAGCTGTGAATTGCAAAATAGCACTCATCTCTTAAGTTATTTGGAAATACAAATCTTAGCTGATTTGGGGACGCCTGGGTGCCTTAGTTGATTGGACGTCTGCCTTCCACTCAGGTCATGATCTTGGGGTCCTGGGATTGAGCCCTGTGTCATTGGGCTCCCTGCTCAGTGGGGTCAGTCATCTTCTCTTTCTCTCCCTCTGCCCCTCCCCCCTCCCTCTCTAAAAAAAGAAAGAAAGAGAAAAAAGAATGGCAGGTCCAAACTTTCTCCATTTTCTTTAGCGATAACCAGAAAGACAAGGTGTGTGCCACACAAAGAGTGAAATTCAAACAAGTGACATGTAGCCAGTTTTGTTTTTTATTGGTCAGCGACAACATAGGAAGTAGAACCTCTTAGCTTAATAGCTAGCTTTAGACATAGATTGTCATCAAGCACCGTTTAGGAATTGTCAACCGTTCTCCTCCCCTCTAGCGTTACATTTCAGTCTTTCATGGTACTTCTTAGGACATGGACCTTGATTTCTTAGCTTTACAACCTGCATGTGTCCTAACTTATCTGTGCGATGAGATTCCTCCACTCAATTTGCCTCTGTTGATCCTGCCCTGGCTACGCATGCTGCTCCCCTGTTCTATTTTTAGTGCTTTCCCAAGACCTACTATTAAAAGTAGTTTGTTTGCCCGAGGCCCAGGAGGCTGTATCAGAACTAGACTACTTATCTCCACAACTGGACTCAAGGCCAAATTCTGAGCTCTCTGCACAGAGGAAGAGTGGAATAGAGACTTTGCAAAAGCTCTGGGAAAAAAATCAGGCCATCGAAGAAAAGGAAATAACTTTTGTCTATGGGACCTATTCTCTCCTCCTTCTCCACCACCAGGATCTCAGCACACGCAGGCTCAGACATCTGTCCCAGGGATGCCCAAGCTCGCCTCTCTAAGGCCAGCGAGTCCTCACTCAGCGTGAATAGCCAGGATTGGGAAGTATTACTACTAACTAAAACCTCCTGGATAATTGTCAGAACCATGCTCTCAAGCATCCCTATGAATATTCCAATTAAGTGGGTCTGGGCTGAAGCCCAGGATTTGTCATTTAACCAACACCTGGTTGTTTCTGATGTCACTAAATGTATTACAAACAGCTCATTGTGGCCCACTGTACTTACACCTTCGCTTAAACACCAACACTACTTCTGGGTCAACAGGACTTAAAGCTTCTGGGGTGCCTTTGAGTTACTCCTTACTTGGGGAAAAATCAAAGTATAATAGAAATCATAAAGGGCAGGCGTGGGACTGAATCCTTGCTGTAGGGATGAGCAGTAAGTTATTTGTTGCTTGTTTGATTAGATTTTGGGCTGGGAGAGGCTAATTTGCCTTGTAAACATTTCCATCTCCCTCCTTCTGGTTTAATCCGTGATTTAGACCTGCCCAAACATGTCATAGTACTTTTTCAGGGCCAGAATTACTGGCCTAAGAGGTGGGATCTGGACTCAAGTGTGACCTGGGAGAATCGTTCACTGGTGTTTATCTACACCATTTGGGAGAACAGACCCATCTTTCAGCTGAGGTTGTCACAATGTGTGATTACAGCCTGGATTTGTCAGCAGCCATCCCCCTGATCGGCAATAAATGAAACTCCTCGAGTAGGAAAGAGGGAAATAAACAGGCTCTCGTCGGAGGCCATGATTCTTGTACCCTCTCCTTTAATCCTTGAAATCACTACCATTTAAGCTAACTCTCTTTCCCCCTTTGAGTTGGTCTGTATTGGGTTTCCATCAATTTCAACAAAAGTAGTCTTAGTGCTTTTTTGCTCTGTGACCTTGGACACCAAGTCTTAATGTGCTCTTCATGGTTCACACTGAGAAGATAGTCCCTCCTTCACCTATTTTTATTTTCACTCAAGTTGAAGGGAGCAACGTATATAAAATGTCTGAGGCAGAACCCAGAACCACCAGTGCTCAATAAATGGTAGCTCTTCTCCCGTTCCTGAACTTCTTTTGAACCTTATTCCTGTGGCCATTCCACTTTCTGACGCTGTGAACTCTTGCTCAGAGATGGTGTCACCCGAATGTTCCTTTATCCAAACCCCAGATGGGACCCCTAATATTTCTCATCCAATTCCAGGCTATAGCTCTTGGATACAATGCCTAGGTGTGCATTAGAAAATGATGTTCCTTTGTACAGCCATGGTGGAAAACAGTATGTAGTTTCCCTAAAAATTAAAAAAAAAAAAAAAATAGAGCTACCAGATGACCCAGCAATTCCACTGCTGGGCTACAGAAAACAAAAGCACTAAATCAAAGACACATACACCCCCATGTTCATTGCAGCATTAGTTACAATGGCCAGAATATGGGAACAACCTAAGCACCCATCAGTAGATGAATGGATAAAGATGTGGTTTATACACAGTGGAATACCACTCAGCCATAAAAAAAAGAATGTGATCTTGCCATTTGCAACAAGGATGGACCTAAAGGTATTATGCAAGTGAAATAAATTGGATAGAAAGCCAGCTACTGCAAGATTTCACTTATGTGTGTAATCTAAAACACAATCTCCTCTTAGGCCTTTTTTTTATCTTGAATTGAGAGATTGACTAGAAGCAAAGACTCATCCCACCTACCACTATGTACTGCTACTATTTCTAAATCACCAATTTTTTTAAAAAAATTTATTTGTTGAGGCAGGGAGCGTGAGCACATGAGCAGTGGGGAAGGGGTGGGGAGAGGGAGAATCAGGCTCCCTGCTGAGCAGGGAGCCCCACATGAGGAATGATCCCAGGGCCCCGGGATCATAACCTGAGCCAAAGGCAGACGTTTAATGGCTTAACTGACTGAGCCACCCAGGTGCCCCTCTGAATCACCAATTTTATCATTTCCCACATTTACCCAGCATCCTTCCCATGTGTCAGGGAGCCCTTCAAAGACTGGGCTCTGCAGTTGAAGGCAAATGCATCATGCCCTTAGTCAATTGCCCCTCACCTGAGCCCCAGGTCCCCTGAAACAGTCCCCAAGGTAGCCAGATTCTAAAGGATAATTTCATAATGGTGGAATAAGAATCAAGCTATTTAAAAATAAATAGAAATAGAAAGATGTAGACCCTGCTCCCTTCACTCAGAGAGAACCATTAAAAATGTTCTAGAGAGGGGAAGCCCTTGTCAGTGTTTATCTTTTTAAAATAGTTGTAACATTTGAAACTAATAATCACTGCTTCCTTCACAAAAAGCACTCACCTCCTCAGCTTCCGGGTCATTACTATATCCTGGATTTTTTTTTCTTAATTTTTACTAATCAATTATTTCCCTTCCCTTTTGGTGTCCCTTCAACATTGGTGCTCCCCAGATTGACATCCCTGTCTCTTATCTTTTCTAATTAGGTCCTCTCTTCCCCTTGGGTATTCAGATCCCATCGGAATAGCTGATGACTCCCCGAGCTGTTATTCCAGCCTGAATCTCCATGCCAAGCTCTAGACACACATTTCCAACCATGTATGGGATGTTTTTAATTGGACGTGCCAGTCACCTTAAACTCAACAAGGCACCAAGCAAATGCCATCAGTCATTCTCCAGCGGCTGCCATCTGCCCCAAATTCCAAGCTGGGAAGTTTGGGAGCCCCCCTGGGATGTGGGAGAGAATGGGGGGTGGGCCTCAGCTGGTCACCAAAGCTGCTTTAGAAATGCCACAGGCTCATGGCACACCCTCATGGCACCCTCATGGCAATTGACTTAGTTCAAGCCCTCAGCATCCTGGAAAGACTTCCCAGATCACCCTGGCTGGGGGGGGTAAGGTGGGGGGGGGCTTGTTACCTCTGGGAGACAAGTGCTATAAAGGCCACTCCCCGCCCCAGGCACGGCTTCCTCCCCAGCTGCCTAGAGCAGAGTATGCCGGGCCATCTCTGCCCTCTCCGTTTCTAGTACCGAGAACAGGGCTGACACATACATGTTTGGAAAGACGTTGAATGGAGCCCTTGTTGCCGAGAAGGAAACTGATCCAGACCACCGAGACAAGCCCTTTCTTTCACCTCTTCAGCCAGCCCCACCTGGGGAACCTTGCTTCTAGGGCCTCCTGTGAGGATCAGGCTCCACAACCAAGCACGTCCCACACCTGCTTGTGAAGGAGCTCCAGTTGTTTTCGCTCCCTCCCTCATCCCCCACCATGGCCCATTTTTATTTCTTCCTTCACCCTGTAATACACAGTGGTCTTTTCCTCTTTCCCTTCCTGCATTTTGTTGCTCTACTAAGTCTAAGTGCCCTGATGCTCACCCTGGGTTGAAACCATACAATTTCCCACCTCGGCTGATTTTCTCAGCCTGGATGCTCAGCGGTCAGGCCCTCCCCCACCCCCTCTCCCTGCGCCCCATCCCAAGATTCTGAGCCAGTGGGTCTTTAAAGGTTATCGGGAGTATTGTCAGAGGCCCCAGGCTCCAGATGAATGGGATGTGTGGCCAGTTGAGGCCCCACCATTGTCTGGAGCCTGCCTGCCCAGAGGGCAATCCCCAGACCAGCAGCATCCACATCCTCTGGGAGCTCATTAGACATGCAGAGTCTCAGGCCCCGCCCCAGCCCTGAATCAAAACCAGCATTAGATCAAGATCCCCAGGTGGCCGTATGCCCATTAAGTTTCCCAAGGGCTGCAGTAGAGTCAAACAGGCAGGACAGAGACACTAACTGGATGAACTTAGTCTCCTCCCCACTGTAAGCCTCAGTTTCCCATCTACAAGAGGGCGGTAGTAACAGTGCTGTCTCATGGGGACAGAGTGGGGGACGGGGGTGGGCGGTCATCCTGCTCATCAGGTAAAGTGCTAGATTAAACACTTGATAAGCAGTAGCCTCGTTACCACTCTCTCTCTCTTTTTCTTCATCCCTCTACCCTCTGCAGTAGGGGAGGGCAAAGCAAGAATAATCTTTATTCCCAGGAAGCTGGCTGTGTTATCCCGGGAAGCACAGCCAATAAGAAGCTTGCAGATGCCATAGTCACATCCAAATTAAACATTTCCAATTTTAAGCATGCAAAGAGGTCACAGCTCCCTTGACTTAGCTGCATCATCCAAAACACCGCCATGATCTGGCCTTCTAGACACCCTGCCTTCCCCAGTTACACAATCACCATCCCGCTGGGAGTGCCGTATGGAGCCTGCACCCCATTACACAGGCAATTTGTTTCCAGAAGCTGCATAGTGACTTGGCCCCACCGCTCTTGAGGCTGGCGTTTCCACTAGACTGCAAGGCACAATTTCAAGAGGCAGATCATTTAAAACCAATTATTGGAACTCAACCAGCTTTTGCAACGAATTAATTTAAGGAATCCAAGGTGCCAGAGGGATTATAGAAGAAGGGATGAGAGGGGGTATTTCTTATTTTTAAAGCAGTCTGGGATCTATTTAGAGAGGTTCCAAACATCAGGGGTTGTGTTCAGACGGCAACCTAATACTTTATATTGCTCTCTTTCCGTAGAGTTCTCGCATCCCCCGTGATTGGATGGAGTCTCCCTGAAAAGCTAACATTAAACTGGGACATAATAACAGCCTCGGGACATCAGAGCCCGCTTGCTCCTGCCCTGCAATACTGGACGTTTTTATGTGCATTACGTTAAGAGCTTCCATCTCTCTGGACAAAGGGGGGAAGCGCTTCCATGGTGGGTGGCCCCAATTAAACCCTGTGCCCGATGAATTTCCGCCCAGGCTCACTGGAAGGCATCCAGGGCTGATTAGAAAGCAAGTACCTCAAATGGCCCAGTGCTGCCATAATGAAAAGCCCTTGAAAACTGCTAAATGACACGGAGGAAAATCATTACAATTGAAACTCCCTCCACCCCATACTCCCCCATGCCTAAAAAAAAAAAAAAAAAAATTCAGAATTGCTTAAATATTGCTTTGTTCAATGAGTTCACTGTACAGTAAATAAAAGATCTCTCACAGACACACAGCTTTGAACACACTGCTTTAATTATAAAACACTTATTTGGTTTAAAAGCACATAAAGAGAATACAGACAAAAACAAAAACAGACCCCCCCCCAAAAAAAAGCTGATAAATTGCCACATATGCTATGGAACTGGCAAAGTAGGTCTACTGCAGAGGGACTGAAGAAATTACTTAATTTAAAAATAGTAATAAGTACCAGTACAAGCTCTTTTTGAAAGTCTTGGAAAATAAAGAAAAATGGAATGAAAGAACCAGATAATTTGTTATTTACCCTTCAAAGATGACCACAGGTAACATAGTATCTTCCTGCTGTAAGCACCATTTTACAGAGTTGAGATCTGGTGCCTGGGTGGCTCAGATGGTTAAGTGTCTGTCTTCGGCTCGGGTCATGATCCCAGGGTCCTGGGATCGAGTCCCGCATCGGGCTCCCTGCTAGGTGGGGAGAGCCTGCTTCTCTCTCTGCCTCTGCCTCTCTCTCTCTCTCTCATGAATAAATAAATAAAACATTTAAAAAAAAAGAGAGAGATCCGGCTGGATACACTTTTGTGCACTACTTTGTTTGACTGGCATTATATACAGAATATGTTGCAGGTATGAAGCTTCCCTGCACCGCCAGTGTGAATGGCTGGGACATAATCCATCAGAGGAATATAAAATAACACACTTAGCAGAAATTTAGAATTCCCTTTGTTGTGAGACCGCTGAGCTATAACAAATCATGGCATGGGGCATCTGGGTGGCTCAGTTGGTTAGGTTTCCAACTCTTGATTTCCTCTCAGGTTATGATCTCAGTGTCGTGAGATCGAGCACCGGGTTGGGCTCTACACTCAGCGCAAAGTCTGCTTGCGATTCTCTCTCCCTCTCCCTCTGCCCCTCCCCACACTTGTACACACTCGCTCTCTCTCTCAAATAAATAAAATCTTTAAAAAAAAAAACCCTCCAAAACAAACAAAAAACAAATCATGGCAGCAACAGGAACATCTGTATCATTGCCCCTACAATGGGGAAGGGAGGTGGGGAGCCCAAGTGTTACTTGTCTCAGACCATGCAAAAGAGAAGTGCCCAATGAATACAGGTTGCACAAATACCTTTTATTTAGGGCTACCATCACTCACACACCCAGGGATTGCACCCACAAACATTAGATCCACAGGTTGTATCTTTTCCTAAAAGCCACAATTTAGAATTCAGTCTTGCATATGAAGGATAGCATAGGCTTAATCAATGCTGTAGAACTAGGAAAACAGTGGCACAGGGCATACATGTATCTCAGAAAGTTCCACTCTAGCAGAGAGAGACTCCAGTTTGGTTGAGAAATGAATAGTCATGACAACAGCGAGGGTGAAATTTACTCCCACCCGTTGACTGCCCAGCACCATGCACACTGAAAGAAAAGAAGCATCAAAGTACTGTGCAAAACAGTTTCCTAAACTGGGAAATGAAAGTAAGACTGTCCAATGCACAAAGAAGTTGGGAAATTACCAGCTGACAAAATTTGGATAAGTGGCAGTGGTGGAAACACACGTGAGGCCCATCTCACCATCCTTTCCTGGGGAGCATGATGCATTGCGCTGGGCGGGGGGGTACAACCCACCCCCAATCAGTCGCGGAGGTTTCTAGGGAGTCTTCGTGTGGGAAGAGAAACCCCCGTATTCCTGGAGTCCACCAGCAGATGTCTGTGTGGCCATCCCTGAAGGCTTGACCAGACCAGACCTCCGCTCGGAATGAGAGTGTTTGGAATTCATCCCTAACTTTCAGAGTTACACCAAAAAGGACCTTCCTAATTCACATGGGCTATCGCTGCGTGTCAGAACGCTCACCCAGGAAAGTCATAGGCTGGACCCAGCATGGCATGTGTATCCTTAAATGAGGGGGGAAAGGAGTTGAGGGAGGAAAAGTCAGGGCATGCCAGAGGGAGGAGGGCATTTAGAAGGCTAAAAACTTAAAAGAACAAAAACCAAAGACAAGAACTATCAAATGGATGTGATTTGAAGACCAGGAAACCATTTAACAGATGCAAAGGGAGGAAACAGTGTGTGGAAAGGTGGCATCAGACATCAAACATTGGTATGTATTAAATTTGTATAGCTATTTAACTCCTTCGACCCTTAAAACGGCCCCATGAGATCAGTAATATAAATACCAATTGATAAGCCCTAAGCTAGGACATAGATTACAGTCTTTTCTGAACCTTTTAAGCTCCATCTTTATGAAAGCCAGATGACAACTGAATTCACCCTGTCCCTTAAAATGGGAACGTAATGGGTGTGGCCCCTAGGTCCTTTGTACTATCGGACATCTAGTGGCCTTGCCAGATTTTGAGGGGCTCCCCAGACATGTGCTTTCTCACTTTGGCTCCCACCAAAGTCTCAATGTCACCAACTCTCACCTCTCCCTCTTTCCTCTCTGTCCTGCATCGACCAGACAAAGAGCACCATGTCTGATTTGTCCCAAACCACTCAAGAGAGCCATCTTGAGTGTCCACAGCAGCTGTTACTGAAGTGTGGGGACTCAGATACTTGTTATTTTTGGTTGTAGTGAAATACCGTCTTAGTCCAGAGAAACAGAGCCAATAGAAACTTTGCGGACATATAGAAACATAGCTTCTAGCAGGGGTTTGTTCACCTGATTATGGAGGCTGAGAAGTCCACGGTGTGCTATCTGCAAACTGGAGGCCAGTGCTGCGGTTGCAGTCCAAGCCCGAAGACCTGAGAACCAGGGGAGCCCCGTGGTGTAGTTCTGGTCTGAATCCAAAAGGCCCGAGAACCTGAAGCACTGATGTCCAAGTGCAGGAGAAGGTGGATGTCCCAGCTCAAGCAGGGAGAGTGAATTCATCCTTCCACGGACTTTTGGTTCTTCTACTCAGGCCCTCAAAGGATTGCATGATGCCCACAGGTGTTGGTGAGGGTGATCTTCTTTATTCAGACTGCCCATTCAAATGCTGATCTTTCCAGAAACACCTTCACAGACACACCCAGAAAGACTATTTGAGGAGCTATCTGGGTGTCCCTTAGCCCAGTCAAGCCGACACATAAAATGAACCATCACTAGTACACATAACATCAAGTTTACCATTTTAACCATCTGAAAGTGTGCAACTTGATGGCATTAAGTGCCTCCCCAATACTGTATAACCATCACCACCATCAAACGGGTTTACAGCAGAGACTAAACTGATTTAAGGGGGTATCAGATATCCCTTTCTTACAAGTTACCATGTTGCCGGAGGTCTCCATAAACCCAAAGACTCTTCTTTCTTCTCCTTTTTTTCCTTGCTTTTTATGCAGAACTATCTAGCCTCCACCTCTGTCCAGATCCAGGCCTCTCTTAGCCTAGCAAATAACTCACCAACGCTCTGCAGAAATAATAGGTTGTCCATCCCTTGCTTCCTTCATCAGTAGTGAAGAGCACCTAACAGAAGTGCTGGTGTTTCAGACCCCTTTCTGCCTACCCAGTCTCCCCAAGTGAAAAGAAGCTGAAAAGAGCATGATTTCCTCAGATTATGGAGAGTGCCCGGACCCTCAGAAAGCAGAAATACTCATCTTTGGTTTAGGTGTGAGACAAAAAAGTGTTGTTGTTGTTGCTAAACTTAGAAATAAAACCCCCAGTTATTTTACCAGCAAAAAATGAGTTTATTTGGGCCCCCTCACTGCCTCCATTTCCTTAAGGAAGGGTTTTTTTCTCTCTCCCTCCCCCACACTGTAGCAGCGTGTGAGTGGGCCGGGTGGGCAGCGAAGTTTTCCAAGAAATAACTTCACCAAGATGTCCAGTGATAGGCAAAGGTTCAATGACGAGAGCCCCAGCGCCAGCAGTGGTAGTTCAGATGTGGACCAGCGAGACCCAGCCGCTCCAGAGCCTGAAGAACAGGAAGAAAGAAAACCTTCTGCCACTCAGCAGAAGAAAAACACCAAACTCTCTAGCAAAACCACTGCTGAGTTATCCACTAGTGCTAAACGAATTCAGAAGGAGCTAGCTGAAATAACTCTTGATCCTCCTCCTAATTGCAGTGCTGGGCCTATTTATGAATGGAGATCGACTATACTTGGTCCACCAGGTTCCGTATATGAAGGTGGTGTTTTTTCTGGATATCACTTTTTCATCTGATTATCCATGTAAGCCACCAAAGGTTACTTTCCGCACCAGAATCTATCACTGTGACATCAACAGTCAGGGAGTCATCTGTCTGGACATCCTTAAAGACAACTGGAGTCCTGCTTTGACTATTTCAAAGGTTTTGCTGTCGATTTGTTCTCTTTTGACAGATTGCAACCCTGCAGATCCTCTGGTTGGAAGCATAGCCACTCAGTTTTTGACCAACAGAGCAGAACATGACAGGATAGCCAGACAGTGGACCAAGAGATACGCCACATAATTCACAGAATTTGTATGCGGTGGGAAGGAGCAGAAGGTCCCTTCCCACTGTGCTGCAAATCTTTATAGCCTTTACAATATGGACTTCTGGGCATATGTTACACTGATTCTACTCTCTGCTTTTATCCTTTGGAGACTAGGAGACTCCCCCAAAAGGTAAATGCTATCAAGAGTAGAACTTTGTAGCTGTAGATTAGTTATGTTTAAAACGCCTACCTGCAAGTCTTGCTTCTTTGGGATATCAAAATATATTTTGTGACGTACTAAGGATACTGGTCCTGAAGTCTACCAAATATTACAGTGCATTTTAGCCTAATTCATTATCTGTATGAAGTTATAAAAGTAGCCGTAGATGACTAGGAATTATGTCATTTGTATTAAACCCAGATCTATTTCTGAGAATGTGGTTCCCTGTTGTGAAAAATGTTTTACCTTTTACCTTTGTCAGTCTGTAATGAGAGGATTTCCTTTTACCCTTTGTGGCTCAGAGAGCACGTGATGTATCATCTCAAACACAATAAACATGCTGCTGAAGGCAAAAAAAAAAAAAATGAGTTTATTTCAGAATAGCAGAGAAGGGCAAGAGGCAAAGGCTAAGCTACAAGGCAAAACCAGAGGCAAATCCACAGCACAAAACAGAGGACAGCTCTCTTATAGAGGAACGGGGTGTTGGGAAGGCTGTTGTAAACCAAAAGGCCATTGGAGTAAACTGGGAGTTTCAACTATGGTGGCTTTTCATTGGCTGAATTGTAGCACTCTCTCATTGGCTGGGCTGTTGCTGGGGGAGAAGGAAAGTCTTTCTTCGTCCCGCTGGGATGGTAAAGCAGCATCCACCTGCAAGGTCCATCTCTTCTCTTCCTTTTGGGTCTGCAATTGAGAGCTAAGTGGGAGAGCTCCCCCTGCAGGCCTCCCAGCCCCATTCTAAAGGTGGTTTCCTTTTATTAATTTTCACATTGTCAATTTCTAAAATATAAAAGCTGGAATACATACTCCCAACCACAGAGCTAGAAACGAAGCCAGAGCTCATCGTGAGTTCAGACTGACCTGATGGGTCCATTTGTAAAGGTCAAGCCAATGGACCATAATTGGCATGAGCTTGAGCTCATGGGAAGCAAACTCCCCCCAAATTCTCCATAATGGGTCAATGACCTTTCTCTGTGCTCTTCTAACATTCAGTATTTTGTTCTGTCACAGGACATAGGAAATTAAACCAAAAACTAAAATAATGTGGGATAGCCTCCCTCCTGGATTTTAAGCCTCTGAGGGTTAGGGGCTATGTTAATTCTATCTTAACTGGTGGTTCTCCACTGGGGACATTCCCTATACCCAAGGGACATTTGGCAATGTATGGAGACATTTTGGTTGTCATAACTGGGATAGGGGTTGCTACTAGCATTTAGTGTGTAGAAGCCAAAGATGTTGCTCAACATCGTATGCTGCACAGAACAGACCCCCCACAACACAGAGTTATCCTGTCCAAAATGTCAGTGGTGCTGAGATTGAGAAACCGTATCTTAAAGGATATTCACTTAGGAAATATTTATTAAGCACTGTCTATGTATCATACCATGTGCTAAGGGTTGGAATCACCACGTTCCTGCTTCTTTACCATAACTATTTTTGTATTAATAATAGTAAGCACCCAATAAGCATTAAAGGGTGTAGGGTCCTATACTAACTCTTTACACATATAATATTATCTTCTATAATCTTCACAATAGCTCTGTAATGTCACCATCTCAAATGACAGAATGGAAGCTCAGAGAGGCTGAGTAGGATCCCTAAGGCAACACAGCATCTGACTTATGTTTCCCGATTCATAACAATTGCACACAATTGCCTACCAGATAAAAAGCAATTGGGAATCATAGTATATACATCATAGGGCTGTTAGGTTATTTCACTCTTTGTATTTTATGACTTCACAAATAGAGTAGGTTTTCAGGCTGGAAACTTGAGGATGACCTTTGCCATGGTGGGTGGTTTTTAGAGATGCTAGATTATCATTTGAGGTGGGAGAGAAGATAAGAAGTCTAAAAAGGGGTCATGAAGGGAGGGGATCTTGAATGCCCAATTATTCTCCAGGAATGATGACCTTTGTTGAAGACCCTCTGCAGAAGAATGAGTGTGCGTATGTGCGTGTGTGCGTGTGTGTGTGTGTGTGCATGCATGTGCAGGTGCGTGTGTGGGTGTGTTGGGAGAGGGGAACTTAACAGAGGGCAGAAAACAGAGAATCCGGGAAGATGATGTGGATAATGAGGGCTTGGACCAAGGGACAAAAGGAACCTGTCTATTTCTTAGAATCTCAATCCACCCCTTTCAGTAGGAGCTCCTGTTTCCTCACCCAGGTGAAGAATAAATACTCTGTGCCCTCCCGTGTTACGAGGACACTCTGCAAAGAAGAAGAAACTGTGAGAGAACCCTGGGGGTAAATGTTTGTAAGAAGAAACGGGAGGAGCCAGGAGGTCTGGCAAACCCATCAGTCCGTGACTTGCCTCTGACCCCAAGTGAAGGCGAGAGGGAACGGTGGCTGGGTGGAAGCATCTGAGATTTCTGTGCAACGTTAGGAAGGTTCTAGAAGCCCACGGAAGGGCCCTCAAGCCGGAGCGAGCTGGCAGAGGAGTGCTGTGTTTCCTAGTGGTGTGTGTGTGTAGCCGGGGGTCTGCCTTAGCATAGCTGCTGCTCTCACTCACTCACAGGCTAGGAGCAGTCCACCCGAAGCGTGGCCGGGTCACAAACGCAGCCACGGAATTCGGTCCATTACCCTGCCTGAAGTTGAGTGTTTGTGAGGCATTCCCATGACCATCACACTAGGTACTTTCAAATGTTTACTAAAACCAGCACAAATCCTCTGCCTTCAATTCAGCTAGCCGTGCAAGTACTCAGACACATGCCCCTGGGCAAACCGTGCCCGCCCTCTGCATTGCACTCGAGCATCGGTGTGTGCTGCCAGTGAGCTCATCCGCTTGCACGACCTGCTATAAATGCCCGTCTCTACATACACTTGATCTTCCGTCCCTCTACCCCGCCTACCCCCCAGAAAGTCCTAGTCTTTTGTTTTGTTTCTTATGAAAACCTGTATCTTAGCTTGGAAGGTCTGGCCCTCCTGTTTCTTTCTGCAGCCACTAGGCCCAGGATAATAAGCCACAAGCACTCTAATCATGTGTAAACAATACCTCTCTGAGGTGAGCTCCAAGCAAAGAAGGTGGCCCAATTGTCATTCCTCTCCTGACGGTCCTGCCCGGCCTCCCCATGGTGGCACAGATGATGGGACGGGCGAGCCTGAGCGGCTGGACCCCAGCCAGCCAGCTGGGAGTCCTTCGGTGGGACCTGAAATAGTAATCAAGCAGGGCAGATGGAGGTGAGGGGCTTTCAGGATCCTACCTGAGTGCTCCAAAGGTGGCCGCAGGGCACTTGACTCAGATCCAAGAGAGGCACCTGGCTCCAAGCTGGCGTGGGGCCAGTTTCAGAGGGTAAGCTTGCTATGAATGACGGTGTCTGGGCTCAGTTCATGCTTTATTGTTGTGTGTCTCTTTATAACTAATTCCTCAGTGAAAGATGTTTGAAACCTAAGCCTCCGTGCCCGCCCTCCCCATTTTCGTTTCAGTTGCAGGCACTTATCCCTGTTGAGAATCATGAGAGTCCTGCTAGTGAGTAAATCCCTGCTGGAAACTGAATCCCTGAGCAATGCCAGGCACCGCTGTTGAAATCTAGGAGCTTCTCCAAAGGGCTAGAAATGACTAAGGACGAGCAAACCTGTCCATTTCCTGTAGCATCTGCGCTGTGCCTAGTGCAATAGATGAAGAAGGCATGATTTCTCAAAAATGTAAGAACTATATTCTAAAATGTATGTGGCCCAGTACAATGGTTTTCCAAGTCTGGTCCCCGAACCAGCAGCAACAGTCTCACCAGGAAACTGGTTAGAAATGCAGAGTTTTGACACAGCCACACCTACTGAATCAGAAATGCTGGGGGTGGGAGCCAGTATGCTCCATAAGGTTTCCAGGTGATTCTGATCATCACTAATGTTTGAGAATCCCTAACTCTAGAGACAGACATTGTTTTTTCACCAATAACTGAACACAAGATAGTTTAATCATGTAATAATCCTATTGTGCCTTATCACGGTGTACTTATTCAAATACATATTCAACTATTACCATGTTCTAGGCTCTACGCTAGGCATAGGCGGGCATAATGGTAAATATGGAGACATGGTCCTTGTTCTCATGAGCTTATCTTCTGGTAAAGAGAACTGATATTAATCAAAGAAACACACAGATAAGTGTATAGGCACTTATTTAAAGTGTTTTGAATAAAATGTACACACCTAATCCAGTATGGGAAATTAAGAAAAGCTTAGGCGAGGGAGTGGTACTTGAGCTGGGAAATAAAGGCAACATAGACATTACGGTGGTAAACTTTGGAATGGAGGTGGTTTTTCAGGCCACCAGCAATAGGTCAAAGCCTTGCATGTGGCTGAAGGTGGCTCATTTAAGGACCTGGTGGAGCATCAGCTTGGCCTAAGTGCAGAGATCAAAGGGCAAAGACTCATGAGACAGGATGCGTTAGAGAGACTTGGAACCATGTTAGAATACTGGTCTGTTACCAGATCCATGGCATTCCACTGAAAAGTCTGAAGACGGGGCAGGGCAACACCAGCAGATTGGCATTTGGAAAAATCCCACTCGGGTTGAGGTGTGGAGAATGGACTGGAAAGGGGCCAGGGAGGAAGACCAATTTGGAGGACAGTACAGTTGTTCGGGCCAGAGATGAGATGGGGGATCATCAGGGTGGTGGACGTGGAGAACCCCACAAATCTATCACAAGTCCTGAGATGGGGGGAGACAAGGGTGTCAAGAGTGAGTGTGGTTTCCGGCTCACACAGCTAGAGGGATGGGGAGACCATTCAGTGAAGCAGCATCTTTGAAAAGCATCAGGTTTGGGACAGGGTCGGGGCTGAGATGCAAAGAAGTAAGCTTTCCAGATGTTGAGTCTTAGCTGTCCTTGAGACGCCCACATTGGTGTCTCAGGGTTGAAGCACACCAATGAAAGAGTCTAGAATGAGAAGATAATAAGTCTCGGGATCCATCCTAGAGGGACTCCAGTATGTGGGACTCAATAGGTAGGGCTCCATAACAGTTTGTATAGTAACATGAAGAGGAAAGGAGGAAAAATTTAGAAAAAATAAGACTATCATAGACTGCACTGGAATAAAACTCTGGTGCTGCCACCCAAATGAGCTACTCATTCCTTGCAAGCTGGTTCCAGTGTGAAGAGAAGCGTGTTCCTCCATCTGTAAAAGGGGGAGAAAGTGGTCTATATCTCATATATGTATTTCCAGGATTTTATGATGTAACATTTCACATCCAGCAAAGCTTAGTGATTACTGCCCTGTGCAAAGCACAGGAAAGACTCTTAATGTTATTTATGCAATTATTACATAAATGAATGCTTGACTGAATAATGTTCTCAATCTCCTTTCTGACAGAATTATCTTTTTTGAGATCCAATGTGTAATAATGGAATGGAGGGGCAGGAAAGGGAGTGTGTTTGAGTTCTGCATTCCATCCAGCAAACTTGGGCATTTGCTTTGAGCCTCTATCCTTATTAGAGAAACTGGAAAAGGCCGAGGCATGATTTCATCCTAGCAAAATTTAAAAAAAAAGAAAAAGATTAAACTACCTTTATCATGTTACTTTCTCTAAAAAGTGTCACCTTGTATTACACGTATCAGGATGGATTATGCCAATTGCTTCATCTGACCTTTCTCACTCACCCTACACACTCATCACTTTGAAAAATGTTTATTATGGGGCTGCGGGTGGCTCAGTTGGTTAAGCATCTGACTCTTGATTTCGTCTCAGGTCATGATCTCAGGGTAATGAGATGGAGCCTGGAGTTGGGCTCCATGCTCAGCATGGGAGTCTGCTTGAGATTGTCTCCATCTCCCTCCGGCCCCCAGGTCACACTCACTTGCTCTCTCTCTCTCTCTCTCAAAAAAGAAAAAAAAAATGTATTACTTTGGAAGATCTCATCTCTTTCAGAACTATCATCTGTAATGCACATTTACAATAAAATTAAAAGGCAATTATCAAGAGTTATAAGAGACTCCAAAATGGCTGGACAAATAGCTATGTTTCTAGAAGGCGATCTGGGATCTGCTTTTTAAAAACAAAAAAAGCCAGGATTGATACAAGAAGGCAAACTTTTAAAATGGTTAAAGGCATTATTATATCTTTGTTTAGAAATAAGTATATTCCTGGGCGCCTGAGTGGCTCAGTCGTTAAGCATCTGCCTTCGGCTCAGGTCATGATCCCCGGGTCCTGGGATCGAGCCTCATGTCGGGGCTCCCTGCTCAGCGGAGAGTCTGCTTCTCCGTCTCCCACTCCCCCTGCTTGTGTTCCCTCTCTTGCTATGTCTCTCTCTGTCAAATAAAATCTTAAAAGAAAGAAAGAAAGAAAGAAAGAAAAAAAAGTATATTCCTGGGATCAACTGAAGGAATTTCACTTTCTCTTTGCTTAGGCCTCTGAGAACATGGGAGCAGTATCCCACGAATGCCATGCCCTAAGATACAATGGGAGGAGTATTAATTCCAAAGATGTCCCCAGCCAATGACCGTGAGTGGGAGGAAGTCTCAGAATCAGGGATAGCTCCAGAAATCTCATCAATTACAAGGGGATAATACTAATGCCTGAGGCAACCTGACAAGGTGTTTATAAGGACTCCAAAAGCTTCACTGAGGCGATTTCGCACACCATCCTTCTGAAACACACTTCTCTTCACATTTGAACCATTGTGAAATAAGGTGCTGTGGAATAAACAGCATCTTAGAAACATGTTAATGAGATGAATACCGAATAACTAGAATTTAGTGGGTACTTCCTGTGTGCTGAGAACCACGCTAAGCATTTGTATGCATAGGCCATTGAATCCAATCGATAATCCTACAAGGAAGGCACTGTTGTTCTCCCCATGTTACAGAGAAAGAAACTAAGGCACAGAGAGATCAAATAATTTCCCCAAGGCCACTTGACTAGTGAACAATGAAGCTGGGCTCAAGATAAAGGCTTATCTGACTCCAGACTAAACTATCTTAACACAAACCAGGAAGCAGTCTTTCTCTCTCTCCTCCCTCCAGCCAACAAATAATAACTTCCTCCTTATTAAAAAAAAAAATTAAAGGAAGATCATATGGTTATATAGATAGA
Organism: Eumetopias jubatus; assembly: GCF_037043125.1. NCBI lineage: Eukaryota > Metazoa > Chordata > Mammalia > Carnivora > Otariidae > Eumetopias > Eumetopias jubatus. The sequence goes on from NW_028274816.1 coordinate 30,134,329, forward strand.
TACAAAAGTTGTGTGAATTTGAAGGAAAATAAAGCATTAGGTATCATTATCACCATTATCGTTAAGGAATAAGAAAAATGCTATAAACAGAAAAACAAGAAATGGTAGAAATTTTGGAAACTATGTCCAGTGGTTTCCTTGCCACCCTCGTTTTTTTCTTCTTTTTCTTGTTAGCCAAAGCTGTGTACCACCTGAACTATTTACTCACATGTATGTGACTTGACTCACTTTACAAGCATTACAGTGATTTTACCAAATGTGAATATATTCATCATTTAAAACATCAAGCTGTAAAATATATTTAAAATTCTGTGTGCTCCTCCACCCCCCCCCAAGCTTCTGGAGTGGCCAGCAAAGCACCCCCCCCCAAGCTTCTGGAGTGGCCAGCAAAGGAATGCATTCCTCATGCTGGAGACTGGAGTCTCGGGCTAGAATCAAGGGGAAGGCAGGAGAGCAGACAAAAGAAAGCAAAACAATGGCCTGGAGACGTGGTGGCTCCCGACCTCTCATCTCCATCCCCCTTTTTCAACTTCCTGAGGAATCCCCATAGGGCACAGACTCGGTTGCCTGGGAAACTCCCGTCTGCAGAACCTGACCACATGTCATCCTGTGACATATGGAAGGCCCCACTAGCCACACTAAGGACCTGTCATAGACACGTTACCCGAAGGCTGAACATTTCATGTATCATCAGCTCTGAATTTAAACTTCAAAAAGAGAAAGAAAATGCAAAATGTTCTAAATTCAACAGTGCATTTAAGAATATATAACACTGTGGTCTCATGTATATGGGCAAAAAAAAAAAAAAAAATGCCGCAAAGTCCAAGTATTTAGTTGCAAAAAAAGGAAACATCTAGTCAATTCTGCTCCAGTGTCTTCTCTGTGGTCCAATGAATCAAATCAGAATGAATCTAAAACTGGTAGCCACTTGCCAAGCCTGCAAAAAAAAAAAAAAAAAAAAAAAGTCTGATTGTGATTATTAAATAAACAACTCCCAAAAAAGGAAGCGTTATGAAGAAAGACAAACATTTTCTTCCCCTGAATTGCAGCGTTTTGAATTCCTCCCAAGAGCTGGTGGTAGGAAAAGACTAAACTAGTTCGAAGTTGAGGTTCTATCAAATCATATTTTATTCCAAATAAAAGATATCAAAATATCTAAATTGTCTCTTAAAAATTTAAGTGTAATTGCTTTGTCTTACACTGTAAAGAAAAGAATTATGACACATTCTTTGATGACACAGGTTTGGTTATATATTTCTTTAGAGTCCTATAAATCAGTTTTCTCTTAAATGTGAAAGCTTCAAAGCAAATACTAATGAATTTAATTTTGATTTCATAATCTTTTTCATGATTCTTTGCGCCAGAAGCCAGAAGTCTGGTTTAAGCAACCTTTGGTTGTCTGGTTAAGCAGCCTTTGTTGGGATAAGAATCAACAGAATGAACACTTCCAACCCTAATGGCTACTTACTACCTGTAGAATGTTCCACTCTGCCTCTCGGATCTTTACAGTCATCATATTTAAAGTGGTAACACCTCCCATGATTGCTGAGGCTATAAATGAAATAGTGAAGTGGGAACTCTTTGTGGTTGGACAGAAATAGAAAATCTGGAAGGGTAACACATCAAGTTCTCAAGCAAGCTCTCCTTTAGGGAATGTGTATGTGTGGAGAGGTATGTGTTAGAGCTGGGCGTGATGGAGGATTCCCATTTTGTATTTCACATACTTCCAAACCATTTGAATGTGTTAAAAATGAACATGCCACATGTATACATGCTGTCAATGATTAAAAAGACATTTAAGAATGAAAATAGCAAGAAGACAAAATGTGCTCACGGGAGGGGTTCTTGGTCCTTGATCTGCATCCTGAATCAAGTGATACCACGTGGAATTCAATGTCTGTGTCCTTCCCCAGATCATCTGGCACCCTGCCAGGGGCTGAGTTGATCCTAAGGAAAGTGTGCAGTGGAGTAGTAATAGGAAAGACAGCAGCTCAGATATTCTGGACCATCCAAGCCTCAAGTTGCCCCATGGAGCAGCTTGATATCCTTGCTTGAAGAGTTTATGAATACGAAAGAAAAAGAACATGTAAATCACTTGGCTTATCATAACTAGCATCACAATGCTGTTACTATCAATCATTAACATTTATTAGGATTTTGATGTGATCTAGGAATGGTGCTTAGTATTTTTTTTTTTTAAGTTAATGTCTCATTTCTTGTTTGCACAGCCTTTGAAGAAGGCATTATTATGACCTCCGTTTGCAGGGGGCGGGGGGGAAAGATGACAGTGGAAAGGTTAGGTCTATGGTCACAGGGCTAGCAAGTTGCAGAGCTGGAAGCTAAATGCCAGCCATCATGGAACGCAGCATGGGGTTAAAAAACAGAAACTCAAAAGTACTGAAGCAGAGAAGTTGGCAAATTGATCCTTTCCCAATATACTGGAAGTTCTTGCGGGCTTGACTTATAGACTTGGGGTTTTTAGCGTTGGAAGGGAGGATGCAGGTCTTTGAATTCAACCTCTTTCTCAGAAAGAGATTAAGGAACCTTTTCCACATATCCAGGATAGATGACATTCTACTCTTTGCTTAAATAGCTCCAGTAAATGGAAATTCAAGACTCACGTGGACAGATGTTTGCACTGTTGGATAATTCTGTGCGTTAAAACTGCTTCCTTAAATTAAGCAGAGTTGGGTGCTCTAAGAAATTACGCCAAATGCCTTAGTTCTTGTATATGGAAACCCATATAACTCCGTCTGTTTCGTCTTCTATACGCTAATGCTTGAAATATATGAAGACAATGCTTGTGTTCTCAATAAACTTGGAAGGTTTTCCTGGAGGAGAAAGTAGTTTAGGTTTAGGCAACTTACACTCCTGGACTCAAATTTCAGCTTGGTCCTTTGCTACTTTTTAGTCTTTGGGCAACTTCCTTAAATTCCGAGTCCCAATCTCATCTATAAGTTGATGAACACACCTGTCTATGCCATAGGGCTTCTGGGGAGTAAAATATAAAGTTCCCAGGATAGCATGGTGCCCGGCACAGAATAAGAATCTAGTACCTGTTGGCTTTCTTTCCCCTTTCATTCTTGCATTGACCTTCCTCTGAGTTCTCTAAATTTTTTAAATGAACCGCTTGAAATGTGAGGCTCCCATCCAGACATAATACTGGAGATGTACAGGACTCAAAGGAAGGTAGAATTGCCAGGCCCCAGGGCATAAACACTGACTTTTTATTTAAATGTTCTCATCATTCCAAAGATCCTTGTTTGCTTTAGAAATGGACGAAACAAACAAACAAACAAACAAAAACTCACACCTCTTTTCTCTGATCTCCAGCCAAGTCTCATGTCTCCTATGGTAAACTTACTAATTTTCCTATTAGTCCAAAAAGTAAGACTTCCTTTTCTCCCTGTTACATTCCATTGGTGAACCCTGTTCCCACCTGTTGATTTCATTGTGTACTTGGTTCTGTCGTCTACACCATTAACAATCCCTCCCCACGTTGTGGCAGCTGAAGATGTGATAAGCATACTTTCAACCCAAGTGGCTGATAAAAAATAGACCAAACAGGACAGGCCCGGGGAGTGATCCCCATGTCACTCTGCTGCAGACCTCCCACCAAGTTGACAAGAACTCATTAATCAACTTCCTCCGTCCTGTATGATTGTGTTCAGAAGCCCTACAATCTGGTTCCCATGTCATAGTCCTGCACACATGACTACCAGAGAAGCTTCATCAGATACTTCTCTGAAACCAGGGTGCAATGTCCCCTGCTCCTCCAGCCTCAAGGTAAAGGCATCAACATAGTATGTGGAGTTATTTTGGCACAAAATACAAACTGTGTTAGTTTAAACACGCATTTGTAAATGCTCATCAATTTAACAACCAGCACCAGGCTCTTTAGACAAGATTACTTCTCTTTAAAAAGATTCAGTCACTTCTTTGGTTTTCAGAAGTGACTTAAATGATCTCCAGTTTTAGAACATTTGGGTATTTCTAGTCGAATGGCATCCTTCTTACTCTCTAATAAAATGCAAAATTTATAGAAAATGACGCTAATGAGTCTTCAGACCCTAGAACTGTTTTCACAAGCCCTGAAGGAAGTATCTGCTTTTATGTATGTGATCACTATCTTCTTTCCTATCTAGGAAAGTTTCCGCTTTTCCAAAAATTTATTTGATCTTTTCTTTGTTGTTAGAAGACGAAGTGATAGAGCTTCATTTCAGACCAGCAAGGGAGGAATGGACATAAATATAAAATAAGTACCTTATTTAAAATAAATACCTTGTACAAATAAATACCTTTTTTTAATCAAACCAATCTTAGTTCTTCTTCCTTATGTCAATTCTAGTTTATTTATCTTTTGAATTCAGAAAATTGGCTTACAATTACAAGACTTTACAGAAAAAAGTCTTTACATTTCCACAAGCTTCTTGAATCAGCCACTTCAGCCCAATAACTACAAGAAATCAGTTTTTGTCTATATGCATGAATATTTTACCTATTTGCAATCATTGATACGCTTTTACATTTCCCTTTTAAAAACGCCTATCAAAACATATCCTAGTTTGTGCTATTATCTATTCCGGTGGCAACATTTAAGCAAAGTGTCATGTATCAGCTGCCTAGACTATAAGGTGGATCTTAAAAAGCTGCAAGTCTAACAACCACATAATTTTTAAAATTAATTTTTGGGTAAATAGGAAAAAGATCTTGTCTGTACAGATGGTCCCTGACTTACAATGATGCAGCTTAGGATCTTCTGACTTTACGATGGTGTGAATGTGATCTGCATTCAGTAGAAACGGTACTTTGAATTTTGAATCAGGACCTGTCCCCAGGCTAGTGACATGTGGTCTGACGCTGCTCATGAGTATTTTCATTCCTTTTAATGGATAGTACTATTTATGCTTAAAATAATTAGGGGTGCCTGAGTGGCTCAGTCGGGTAAGCGGGTAAGCGTTTGCCTTTGGCTCAGGTAATGATCTCAGTGTCCTGGGATGAAGCCCCGCATTGGGCTTCCTGCTCAGGGGGGCGTCTGCTTGTCCCTCCCCCTGCTCTTGCGCTCTCGCTCTTGCTTGCGCTCTCTCTCTCCCCCTCTCAAATAAATAAAATCTTTTAAAAAATAAATAACAGATCTGTACCTCTGAAACAAATAATACAGTATATGTTAAAAAAAAAAAAAGAAGAAGATAGCAGGAGCGGAAGAATGAAGGGGGGAAAATTGGAGGGGGAGATGAACCATGAGAGACTGTAGACTCTGAAAAACAAACTGAGGGTTCTAGAGGGGAGGGGGGTAGGGGCATGGGTCAGCCTGGTGATGGGTATTAAAGAGGGCGCGTTCTGCGTGGAGCACAGGGTGTTATACGCAAACAATGAATCATGGAACACGACATCAAAAACTAATGATGGAATGTATGGTGATTACCATCGCAATAAGAAATAAATAAATAAATAAATAAATAAATAATTTATAGTGCTCCTACTCAGGCACCATATACCTTGTGTAAAACTACAGCTGCATCATATGCACTGTTAACTTTTCACGTGTTCTGTTCTCTTAGAGAGCCTTTTCCTTTATATTGTCCTATCAAGCCCTACATTTGTGGCTGCGGGTATTTGGACAGTCTACAAATTGTGACACTTGTTGTACCAACCCCCCCCATGGTAAACTAAAAAGAAACGGGTTCTGTTTCATTTTATTCCTCTCCTTTTGAAACAGTGCAATTAGATTTTTGTGATGTGGCAACCTTACATCATTTTTTCCTATAATATCCATCTAGTACATTTATCAGAGTTGGCTCTTATGCTAGCTTTATTTCAGCTCTGCCTAAGCCAACAATGGCAGCTCTCAACTTTGTAAAAGTACATGCAAAATACGAAACAATTCTCAAAACTGACTAACTTGATCTTCCCCCCAAAAAACCTGTTGAGAATATATTTATCCCAAGCATGGTAGGTGCTGTGGTCCTATAAGCAAAGATGAGTATAACATGATGCTTATATTCAGAAACACGTAATTGAAGAAAGGTAATAAAGAAAGAAAAGGAAGCATGGACACTGGGGGCAGAATATGGAAAATGCCTGAATGTATGAGACGCTATGGACAGAGATTGGAGAAATGAATTTGGGATTTAAAGTTCCCTGCATGGGGCAGGAAGGGAAGGTGGGGCTCCTGGCGATAAAGCCTTATCAGAACCCAAAAGAGATATTTTTCTCTACTGCTCAAGTTAGAAAAGAGTGCCAAATAAGGCCAAGTCCTAGGGAATCAGAAATAAACTATTCTCCCTAGAGAAGGGTCTTCTCCTATGGTGTATTTTTTAAAAGCTGAGATTGTGCTGAGCAACTCAACTCTACGGGAGCTGTGCTGTGGGAGAATGCAGTGTGTTTGGGGTGTGTTTGCTTTTGGGTGGGGCTTTCCCAAGGAGGAGAGTTTGGTCTGGGGTCCAGAAGGACTCTTGAGAACTGGGCTGGGTTTGTTGCAAGCCTGTAAGAGTGGAATGTGCCTTGCACACTGAGTTACCACCGTGTTTTGTCATCCCACACTAGGGACTATGAAAGACAATTTGTCATTTCGATATTCATCAGGCAGGTCCACCCAAGACCAAGCATCTGCAACTTCTTTTCTCCTTGACAACCCAGAAATCCCACTGTGGCCAGCCCTGGGTCTGGAGAATGGAATGTATGCATGGCATTCCTTTCCAGGATAGTGTGATCAGGGGACCTGCCAACTTACCCAGCAAGAAATGTTGTTTATTGATCTTACATAAGTCTGGGGACCTACATGCCAGGGCAGCTTGTCAAAATACTGGTCAAATTAATATGTCATTTGATTACCCCCTCATGGTTACCAAAGTATCCATACATTTGATCAATCAATCACATCTCCCCCCCCTTTTTTTCCCCTTTACCTTTTCTCTCCCAAGTGATAATATACTGAGTCACTCAATTTGGCTAATTAATCTTGAAATGCATAATACAATTTAATGTGAAAGTTAGTTGAGAGACCTGGATACAAATCTTGGCTCTACCACCGTGAGCAAGGGTACGGGCTTCAGCCGTGTGGTTTCCTATGCAATGAGACTAAATTTTCTCCCAGATCTTTAAATAACTGGTCCAGGTGCCAGTGAAATATCACGTTCTCAGGGAGGACTTCCCGGATCATTGAAGTACAGTCTCTCTCCCCCTCTCATTCACTCTCTATTCTCTTCTGGCATTTCATTTTCTAAATTTTATGTTTATTTTATTTTTCATCATAGAACTTGTGACCATCAAATACGATCTCATTTATTTGTTCCTTTTCTGTCTCCTTTAACAAGAAAGTACGCTAATTCAGAACGACTGGTATCCTTATAAGAGGAGGAAATTTGGGGGCCCTGGGTGGCTCAGTCGGTTAAACATCTGCCTTTGGCTCAGGACATGATTCCAGGGTCCTGGGATCGAGCCCCGTGTCAGGTGCCCTGCTCAGTGGGGAGTCTGCTTCTCCCTCTCCCTCTGCCCCATCCCCCAACTCATACTTGCTTGTGCTCTCTCTCTCAAATAACTAAATAAAATTTTAAAAAAGAAGAAGAGGAAATTGGGACACATGAAGAGACACCAGGGAGGAGAAAAGACCATGGGTAGCAGTGGTAACATGAAGTCATCTGCCAACCAAAGAGTGAGGCCTCAGAGGAAACCAAAGTATTCTTGATACAGTGAAAGAAAAAACCAGAGTGTTTTGTGATGGCAGCCCTCACAGGCTAATACAGATTCCAAAAGTACCGACAACAACCCAACAAATAGACAAACTGGACTTCAGCAAACTTGAAAACCTGGTGCATCAAAGGACATTATCAGGAAAGTGAAAAAAAAAACTCTACAAAATGGGGAGAAACATTTGTAAATCATACAATAAAGGTTTAATATCCAGAAAACACACACACACACACACACACACACACACACACACACTCCTAAAACTCGACACCAAAAAAGACTAACAACCCAATTTTTAAAATGGGCAAAATACTTAGATAGACATTTCTCTAATAATATGCAGATGGCCCATAGGCATATAGGAAGATGCTCAACGTAGTCATCAGGAAAATACAAACCAAAAGCACAATGATACACCACCTCATACCCATTATGATGGCTATAATCAAAGAAATGGAAAATGGCAAGTGTTGGTGAGGGTGTCAAGAAATCGGGAGCTGCATACACTGGGGATAGGAATGTAAAATGATGCAGCTGCTATGGGAAATAGTGCGATGTTCCTCAAAAAGCTAAATGCAGGATTGAGGTCCAGCAATTCCACTACTAGGTATATACTCAAAAGAACTGAAAAGACATTCGGATCCTTGTTCACGGCAGCATTATTCACAATAGCCAAAGGTGAAATCAACCCGAGATCCACAAACAGATTCAGGGGTAGATGAAGGCAGTCTATCCACACAATAGAATATCACGCAACCATCAAGAGGAATGAAGTTCTGACACGTGCTACAATGTGGATAAACCTGGAAACGTCTCACCAAGTGAAATCAGGCAGACACAAAAGGACAGATATTGTATGATCCACTTATATGAAATATCTAGGATAGGCAAGTTCAAAGGGACAGAAAGCAGACCTGGAAGTCACCAGTGGACAGGGGAAGGGAGAATGGAGAGTTACTGCTTAAGGGTTAGAGAGTTCCTGCTTGGGGTGATGACAAAGTTTTAGAAATAGATTGTGGCCATGGTAGCTCAGCACTATGACTGTATTTAATACCACTGAATTGTACATTCAAAAATGGTTAAATGGCAAATGTTAGTTACATTTACCACAAAAAGGGAAAAAAATGAACAAATGATTTATAACACCACCATTTATCTTCTTCTAGATCGGATGTCTACTATCAATAGTTGATATAACTGATGTTATATTTAAGAAGCTTTTTAGGGGAGGGGTGCCTGGCTGGCTCAGCGAGTAGAGCATCTGACTCTTGATCTCAGGGTATTGAGTTCAAGCCCCATGTTAAGTGTAGGGATTACTTAAAAATTAAAAAAAAAAATCTTTAAAAAAGAAGGCTTTTTTATTCTACTTGGATTTTATTTCTAATACGACTTCGGAGGTATGTCATTATGATTTTGTAAATTGGGGACTTCTGACCCTGCATATATTCTTCCTTGGAAGCAAGCTTCAAAACTGTCTTTGGGGAGTCTTCTCTAAAGCCACAGACTAGGTTCAGCTCCCTGTGCAAGTCTCCATTACGATTTGCTTTTTCTTCATAATGCCCATTCTTGCTGATATCCCTATCACAGTGTGTGGCAGATAGCAGGTGCTCAATAAAAACCTATTAATGGGTAGAAAGAGTAAATGTAGCCAGAGTATACTAACTCTTCTAGGGCATAATGACAAAATAGAGCAATTTAACTTCACACAGAACATCAAACTTCCATGTTAAATAGTCAAGTTAGAGTAAGCTTTTTTTCAATCTTCAGTAGGCATTCTCCATCAAAGATATATTTTAAGCTCCAAATCCTCAGAATAGCATGTATTTCTTTGAGTTACTATGGGTAAGAAACTGCCCATTATAATTTATTTGAAGTTCCTTTAAGGAACCCTAGTAAACTCTTTCCCCCCAATCACGTCTAGTCTTGGGATTATGCGTTTGTTTAGGGAAGACATAAATATCTTGGAAACATTACCTTTCTGTATTGAAAATGCTCCAGTTGGAGCTTCCACAGGGCCAAAGCACATGTGGCAGGGATGACAGGCTTTTGGAGGGATGCGGAAGGCAAACTCATCCTGAGAGTAAATCGATGCTGAAGATTTCCGGGAACACGATGGAACGAGCCTGATTTGGAAGGCTGAGCTCCCTCTTCCAAACTGACTCCACAGCTGTAGGCATCTTGACTTCTTTGTGCTTCAGTCTTTTTTTTTTTTTTTTAAGATTTTTTAATTTATTTATTTGACAGAGACACAGCGAGAGAGGGAACACAAGCCGGGGGAGAGGGAGAGGGAGAAGCAGGCTTCCTGCTGAGCAGGGAGCCCGACGTGGGGCTCAATCCCAGGACCCTGGGAACATGACCTGAGCCGGAGGTAGACACTTAACGACTGAGCCGCCCAGGTGCCCCCAGGGTCTTTATTGTACAGTGGAATCATTAGATCTTGATCATTTGATCAGGGTAGGGGTTAAAGGAGGGTGAGTAAAATAGCTCCCGATTCCCGTGTTTCATTAAATTATCCTCCTCACCACCACCACCACCACCACCACCACCACCACCACCACCACCATTGCCTCCCTGATAAAGTCAATAGGACACACAGAGGGCTACTGGCCCTATAACCAAGACCCTCATGCCTCAGCATGGAACCTAAGCTCATCAACCTGCCAGATGGCCCCTGATCTGGGAGCAACCATGATCCTAAAGATGCAGGTCCTGGAGTCATGGTTTATAAGAAGTTCATTAACTTTCAAGAGGGTTTTTGGGCGCCTGGGTGGCTCAGCTGGTTAAGCCTCTGCCTTCGGCTCAGGTCATAATCCCAGGGTCCTGGGACTGAGCCCTGCATTGGGCTCCCTGCTCAGCGGGGAGCCTGCTTCTCCCTCTCCCTCTTCTCTCTCTCAAATAAATAAAATCTTTGAAAAAAAAATCAAAAAACAAAAGAGTGTTTCCTGCAGTATCAACACAGTGAACAGTGTCATATTTCTCAAATGCCCACCAACATACTCTGATATTAAAATTTACTGTTTATTTAATTTAATTATTTATTTTTGAGAGAGAGAGAGAGAGAGAGTCGGGACAGAGGGGAGAGAGAGAGAATCTTAAGCAGGCTCCATGCCCGGTGCAGAGACCGACGCGGGGTTCAATCCCATGATGTGGAGATCATGACCTACGCTGAAGAGTGGGAGGCTTAACCGACTGAGCTGCCCAGGCGCCCCTAAAATTTACTGTTTAAAAAGAAAAACAATGTAATATTACTCAGCCACCAGAAAGGATGAATACCCACCATCTGCATCAACATGGATGGGACTGGGGGGGATTATGCTAAGTGAAGTAAGTCAAGCAGAGAAAGTCAACTATCATACGGTTTCACTCACATGTGGAACATAAGGAATAGTGTGGAGGACCACAGGGGAAGGGAGGGAAAACTGAAGGGGCAGAAATCAGAGAGGGAGACGAACCAGGAGAGACTCTGGACTCTGGGAAACAAACTGAGGGTTTCAGAGGGGAAGGGGGTGGGGGGATGGGGTAACTGGGTGATGGGTATTAAGGAGGGCACGTGTGGGGATGGGCATGGGGTGTTACACGCAACTAATGAGTCATTGAACACTACATCAAAAACTAATGATGGACGAACCATGAGAGACGATGGACTCTGAAAAACAAACTGAGGGTTCTAGAGGGGAGGGGGTAGGGGGATGGGTTAGCCTGGTGATGGGTATTGAGGAGGGCACGTTCTGCATGGAGCACTGGGTGTTATGAACAAACAATGAATCATGGAACACTGCATCAAAAACTAATGATGTAATGTATGGTGATTAACATAACAATAAAAATTTTTAATAAATAAATAAATAAATAAATGGGCAGAAGGCACCTGCACCCCAATGTTTATAGTAGTAATGTACACCATAGCCAGACTATGGAAAGAGCCCTGATGTCCATCAACAGATGAATTAATAAAGAAGATGTGGTGTATATATAAAAAAAAAAAAAAACTAATGATGTACTATACAGTGGCTAACTGAACATAATAAAAAAAAGAAAAGAAAAGAAAAAAGAAAAACAGGGATTTTTCTACCAAACCTCTCCACCTTTACATTTTTCTGCTGTGCTAAGTATTTTGACCCATGTGGACTTGCTCATGCATATTTTGTGTGGACAGGAATAGCCTGACTTCCACAGCCATGTCTGATATAAACTTTATCAGTTCCCAAGAAGCTCGACTTTTCGAAGCCAGTAGAGGGGTGGCCGGTACAATGCCTGGTCCTAGTTGCCAAAGCTTCTCTTCTGTCACTCTCCAGGAAGGACTGGACAGGGCCAGTGTTGTTTGAAAAGAGTTTATTTTTATGGAAGACCTGTATAAAGCTTGCACCAAAGCACACAGTGATCAAGGCACAGGGTCCTGCCCTTTGCAGGAAAATCTCTTTAAAGGCCATGACTGATTTCGGCCTACCCAGGATTAGACTATTCAATTGGACTCCTGGTTAGGCATGAGAGAGCCTACATTCCCTATTCCCGGGTGCAGAAAATGGGAACCAGGCACCACCGGTAGTTTTGGAGATGGTTTTCACAAGCGCATGAACAAAACAACAATGAAATCTCAGGGGCTGAACAGTACTCAAAAGGGACTCACTTTCTCACTTGCTGATTACATCAAGAGGAAGTGTTTTGGCTCAGAATGAGTAGGTCTTTAATACTTCTCTATTAAAAAGAGAGATTAGCAAGCATTAAAGAAAGAACAAGCCTGGGGCTAGAACCTTTGGCAGGCAACAGTATCTAATTAGAAGGTAATTGGGGAAAAAAAATACAGTAAAAATTATACAACGTTTTAAAATTCTTATTATGGCAAGTGATATAAAGATTCCTTTTTAAGTATTTCTATTTGGGAAAAAATGTGAGTTGGCTTAAAGACACATATTAAGGAAATATTAGTACACAGGGTCCTCTGAATATGTGCTAAGGGATTCTGATGTTTCTCTATAATCTACTTTTTTGCCCCTTTACTTGCAACCCGATGGTAGAGAATAAAAAAGAGGAATATTTTATCTCCTGAAAATTCTATGTGCAATAGAACAATGGTCTCCTGGATATTCTCTTCATTTTTAGAGCCATAGCTTGTTTTAATTAGATAATCTCAAAGGCTTCTTCAGGCTGTAAGTGCTTGCTTTTTAGATGAGACTATTGGGGCACAGAGAGGTAATGGAATTTGCCCAAATTCACAGGGCTAGTAAGTGGCAGAAGCCAATGCAGGGACTCACGGCTCCCCGTTTGCCATCTGCTGAGCGAAGCTGCCCAAGTGGGTTTGGGGCAATAGTCCCCTCTTCGTGGTTCCAAATGTACTTTCTTCCTGCAAACTCTAGCCTGTAGGTATCGGCCAACTGGGACAGGAGGAGCGTCAGCTTGCCAACTCCAAGGCAGAGACCATCTGGTGTGTGAGAAAGACATGTGTGATGATGACCTCAGGGATGGGATGACACCAGCCCCAAAGCCACTGGAGACCCCGCAGTTCCGTTCTTCCAGAGAGCTTAATGATGGTCTCTTCCTTCCTATGACATGGGAGTCTCCCCTGTGTTTACTGTTCCCACAACCCAGACCCAGGGTGGGCCTTCTGTGATTGCTTCCCAGCCCCACCCTGTCTAAACATGCAGCCCCTACCGAGCTCTCTTCTGTCGGCCCAGCAAAACCTCCCCAAACCCCACCGCTGATAAAAACCAAAAGCCATTGTAGAAAATGCCAGAGGTGTCTGTGTCATTCTGTTTATTAGATTCAGTCCCACTGATAGTTGAAAACCCACTTACTTTTTAACAAAAAGAATTTCAAAGGAAAAATCGCCATGAGGAAAATCACTTCCTGGCCTCACTTGTCCAAACAGGCATCTGTCCCCCTAGAGTGACATGCATCCTCTTGAATCACAGATGGATTCTGTACACATTCAGAGACTGAAAATTGCTAAGTTTGTGCTGGCCCCCATTTTTTCCCCTTGGGCTTTTCTTTTCTCGTTTATTTTGTAATGGGGGCCACTGGGAATTCTGTAAAATCGCGTGCTTCAGTGTCACTGCAGGAGAAGCACACCGATTTAGTGGTTTGGCAGGAACAGCATCTGAATTCTGCTAGCATGACACCTGAGATGCGATAGGGACTCTTTCTGGGAACTTAGGCTAAGAATAGTCCCTTGTGCACCAGGGTTCACTCTCCGCTACCTTGATCAGCACTCTCTGAAACGTAGCAAACATCAAATGAGGAATTGTTTGGCTAAAGTGGGAGAAGACAGCTTTACAAGAGGGAAGCGACCCTGTTCCCTTGGTCCTCTGCTCGAAAACGCGGCTGCCACCAGCTCTTTCATCCTTCAGGGGGACATCTGGACGCAACTGCCTGATACAGAATGAAAATTCAGACTATGCTGTCAGAGACTGGTCAGGGATCATTTCCTGATGTCACCTGGTGCTCGGGCAGAAGGCTGTTAAGGAACCAGCGCAGCGGTCAAGTACATGGCTGAAAAGTCACGCTGCCTGCATCTGAGAATCCTGCCTCGAACACTAACCAGTTCTGGACTTGAGGCACTTATATTCTTCAAGCTTCTGTCCTCTCACCTTCCAAAGGGAGATTATAACAAGAGCCTCCTCACTGGTTGTGGAAGGATCACATAAAACCCTTAGAATGTGCTCAGCACTGTTTTTATGGCTTCAACAGGCATGTACCAATGACAATAAAAACTGAGTGGTGGTTGTGCATAGGGCAGCCTTTGTTCACCCCAAGGTGAGGAAACAGGGTCCTAAATTCTCTCTCCTGCCTGGTATATTTGATATAGAATGAGTAGAAGTCTCATCCCTGCCTCCCTACAATTCAGGATCTTGTATTACATACATTACTTTCTCTCTGTTTTACTGGGACTCTTCCTGTTGTAAGTGACAGAGACACAACTCAAATCAATTTAAGCATAAAATAGGACTTACTGGATTGTGCAACTTTGAAGTCCAAGCACTGGCTTCAGATCTGGTGAGATGATCTGCAGATTATGAATGACTAAACCCTGATGATCTCCTTTTTTCTGACGTATCACCCCCACTCCCTGCCCAGCCCCACTGTACTCCAGTTCTTGCCTGTGTTTGCCTTATGTGTTGTCTTATTCTCTCCTACTGCACACAAGGTCTTTGCATGGTTTGGTAGATGGCTCCCAGATAGCTCTGACTCATGCCTTCCTATTCTGTATCCCAAAAGACAAAACTCCTCTTCTTTCGGCCCCCGGTGAACAAAGTCCTGGGGAAGAACTTGGAGTGACCCAGCTCGGGGCATGGAACTAAAGGTTGGCCCAGTTGCCATGGTTGGAGACACGTGGTTCTGATGGCTGGCTGGGTCTGCGGTTTATGCCCAACCATGTCTCTGCTGACCCACACTGAATGCAGTGGCGCCTATCCACAGAAGAAAGGGGGTGTTGAAAGAGAGCAATAATTGGACACTTTCACTCAGAGTACAAAATTCTCTGTGTCAAAGAATTTTCTCTCCCCAATTCGCATTGGGGGCACATACCAGAACCTCAGGAAAGAAATGGAGTATATTAATTGTTAATCTCTATTTTCTCCAATTTGTTGTTAAGAACTCAAGATATTGTATATTCTCCCCAACCAAGAGTTCATTTGTTTGTTTGTTTTCAGCATCAAGACCCACTGAGCTAGAGGCTCCTTCGCTATGAGACAGGAGCATGGTGACCGATACTGGTGTGGTCCCCGTGTCTGAACCACATGTTCTGATTTCCACCCCTACTTAACTCATACCCTAAAGGAGCAGGGAAGTGGTCCACCTTGCTCCAACAAATGTTCTGTGCTCCTATTTTCAAGCCCTCTCCTCCCACTCTCCCCTCCCGCTCGAGAGCATTTCCAGTGAAGGGAATGCAGAGCACAGGAAAGAGTACAAACAACTATTTTCAAGACACAAACTTGGGATGAAATCTGGGCTCTACTACTTACAAGCTGTGTGAGCCTGGACAAGTTATGGTACCTGCCTGAACCTCACCTTCCTCTCCTGCAAATGAGGATAGGTTAGCTATTTCAAAGCCTCGTTGATAAGGTTAAGTAAGATATTGGGAAGCATATCTTCTGCTTCCAGACAAGATAAATTAACCAGATTTACCCTCCCACCTGAAACAAACCAACAAACGAAGAGAGGCAAAATACACGAAAAATTATTTTCAAGACACCGTACATCAAGCAACAAAGGATTGTGATCCCTGAGAGATGGAGAAAAATGAAGGTAGCACTATGAGTGCCCCAGCTTGCTTCCTTGACAAGGCTTGCAGTCTGTGGCCTGATGAGGGGGCCCCAGGGGGAACCTGGGAGACTCTGTGAGTTGAGTCATTGAGCTGAGTATCCAGGGAGACTGATGCAGCTAGAGCGTGCAGACTTCTGTGACTCGAGTATGCAGGGCAGAATTTTGAAGAGGAAATAGCTGCACGTGGAGAGAACCCCAAGGATCAGCAAGACAGCCTTCCCTGAATACTCAGCAGAGTAGTGATCAGCACATGCAAGGGACGAAACATACTCAAAAGAAAGGAAAAAAGTCATCCAAAAGGATTAAAGGGAATGTTGTCTGGTACTCTCACAGGACCAGGAATAATGCCCTTTACCCCAACTAGACCTCTTATTTCGTGGGCACTGGGGAGAGTACTCAGGAAGGTCTTACTTCAGTAGTAGGGAATAATTAGCTCTAGACGGAGCACTGCTTCAAAACTGCCTGGCAAATCAGACATGCAAAGATCCAAAAAGATCAGCTGTTATCAAGAAACTTCGCTGCATCTCAGGAAAACTTCAGAAACGTTTATCAAGGTGAAATTCACCACAGCTAGCATCCCAACATCACCAGGCCTTTAGTGAAACCAGAAAATACGACCCAAATGCCAAATAATGAATAAGCTGAAACCGACCCAGAACTGACACAGATGTTAAAATGAGCAGACAAGAACATTAGAACAATTATAACTGTAGTCCAGATGTTCAAAAGTTGAGCTTTAATTGAAGATGGCTTTGACTTTAAAAGGCCTAAAAGATATTTCTTTTTTTTAAAAAGATCCACATTGAGCTTCTAGAGATGAAATGTATGGTATGTAAGATGAAAAATACACTGCATGAGACTGATTCCAGATTAGACACTGCAGAAGAAAAGATTAGTGAACTTGGAGCTATAGCAGTAAGAACTATTCAAACTAAAACTCAGAGAGAAGGAAAAAAAAAAAGAAAAGAGGATCAGTGAACCAAAGGACAATTGCAAGCAGCCTAATATACGTGTAATTGTATTCCATGAAGAAGAGAATAGGTGTGGGCAGGAAGAATATTTGCAGAAATAGTGGTCAATCCCCCCTCAATTTTAATAAAAGCCATATACCTATAGATCCAAGAAACTCAATGTCCTCCTAGCACAAGAGACATGAATTAGTATACTGCAATCAAAACCTGCTCAAAATCATCAAGTTCATAATTGAAATATGCTTAAAACCAGTGATAAATGGCAATTCTTAAAAGTAGCCAGGGGCACCTAGGTGGCTCACTCGTTAAGTGTCTGCCTTAGGCTCAGGTCATGATCCCAGGGTCCTGGGATCGAGCCCCACATCGGGCTCCCTGCTCAGTGGGAAGCCTGCTTCTCCCTCTCCCACTCCCCCTGCTTGTGTTCTCTCTCTCACTGTGTCTCTCTCTGTCAAATAAATAAAATCTTAAAAAAAAAAAAAAAAAAGGTAGCCAGAGAACAAGAGACATGTTATGTACAGAAAAGCAAAGATAAAGATGAAAGCAGCTTTCTTATTGGGAACAAGGTAAGAAAGGAGACAGAGGGGCAGTCCAGAGTAAGACATCCGTCATGCCTTCTGTCTTCTTCTGTACCATCTGCCAAGGGCTGACCCGTTCACAGGGGTGATACTGGTTTCCCAGTCCACAGGGAGAGCAGAAAAGGAAAGAGAGTTTGTTCTAAGGAAGGAATCTACCTGACTTGGAAAATGCACACCCCACCAGCCACGAACTTAGTGCCAGGGCCATACGTGGCTGTGAGGATGCCTGTAAGCACAGTCTCTGACCTCTGGCAGTGGGAAAACAGAAGAACATGTACATACACGGCCAGGTAATCACCAGTACTGGCCACACTGCCCTATTCCCATTTAGCCTCTATCCGGCGGCTTCTTTATTTGGCCAATTAGCAAATGTGTGGCTATCTCACAAGACATCAGGCTCCATGAGGATAGAAACCAAGTCAATTTGACATATTCCTGCTTAAGACCTGGTTTCATTGTTGTCATCTTGTTTTTTGTTGCTTTTCCTCTTTTTTTATAGTTTCCTCTATTTTATTTATTTATTTATTTATTTATTTATTTATTTATTTTGCCTTTTGATATGTTATATTGAATATATATCTGTATTTTTTGGTTGATAATTTTTTATTATTATGTTATGTTAATAACCATACATTACATCATTAGTTTTTGGTGGAGTGTTCCATGATTCATTGTTTGCGTTTAACACCCAGTGCTCCATGCAGAACGTGCCCTCAAAAGTGGGCTTATGGACATATAATTCACACACCATACAATTCACCCATTTAAAATGTACAAGCCAATGTATTTAGCTATATTTGCAGGACTGTGCAACAATTAACATGACCTAATTTTAGAGTTTTGGGCCTCCCAAAAGAAACCTCACACCCATTAGCAGTCACTCACTTTTCTCTCCCCTGTTTCAACGCTAAACAACAAGCAATCTACTTTCTATGTTTCAAATGCACAAAATAGCTACAAATCTCCATTCCTAGTACCTCGCGTGTAGTGGGCACTCCATAAATACACACTGGACATAGTTAAAATCTTTTTGTTGTCAGCATACATTCTCAAGTTAAAGATTCCCCCCAGGGATTTTTCAAAATACTTATTGCTACTTTGGTAAACTTTATCACTTTCTCTGGATGTCCAGAATAAACAAATAAAATCACACTACCTGGCAGCCGGTAATGATCTCATTTTGCCTCCACCACAGACATCTGTGAAGGGAACACTCATAGCTCCCATTTGACAGATGAGAACACTGGAGTCTGTCTCCCCTTTGCCCACAGGCTGATTTTGAGAACTGTTGACCCATCTGCTCAACACAGATCTGAGTCCTCAGCTTTAGCCAAGCCAAAAAACGCAAAATCTCCAAGTCTGAGAAAATGTTGTTTTAGCAGGACTTACTTCGGCCTGGGTGTGCAACCTGTTATATAAACAATATTTGTTTTTCAACTGAACCCTTACAACCTGCTGTCTGATCTGCCTGCCAACCACCCTCCTATCAGGCATCCTGCCTGTGCCATCATTTTCCCCAAAGTGACATAAATATCCACACCAACACTCAGGAAAACTGGACATCTTCACAGACAAGAATTTTTCTGTTCCTTAAACTGTTTCCCAGCTTGCTCTCAAGCTGGCAAGATGCCTCTGGTTCAATCACTTGATATTCTGACTTTTCTTATAGTAAACCCCGCAAACAACCAGGAGTGCAGGCACCCTCTCCGACTGTGTGGGTTCTGGGTACATAGAAACAGGAGGGCATTCGGGGCCCTGGATCCTCGTGGAAGGTCCTCACAGTTTGGATCTACTGGCTTTATTTTCATATAGCCACTTAAGGTAGCAAAACGAAAATAAAAATGTTTTGAAGTATCTATTTCATAGCTCCTGGTCCTCGCCCCCAGCCACAAAGTTGCCAAATGTTGCTGTCTGCACCGGCTCTCCTTTCCAACTGGTCCCTTTTCAAGGAAACAGTGGTCTTTGTTGCCAGACACCTTGTGGAAAGGATGGAGGAAACAAAGCGAGGCTGGCGAGGGCAGGAGTTGCCTAGGGCTGGGGCTGAGTGGCAGGCTGGTGCGAGCGTCTGCGAGGAGGGCTCCGAAGCCCTGCTCCTGTAGACTTTGATGTTGTGAAGGCCTGTGGACCACAGCCAGGGAAACTGAGATACATTGACCCAGTAACTGATTATTCATCTGTATCTCAGAAAGACCCAGCCTGGCAGCGGCTGACAGCTATTGTTATCTTTTGTCGCCTTTGGGGGTGGGAGCCAAGGAAGTGTGGGGGCAAAGATGCAGCCTTCAGGGACAGGGACGGAGGGAGGAAGTCATCCAGCCCGGAAGCTCATTGTTCAGGTATTCGCAAGCCTCCATTTTCTAATCCACGCTGAGATGGGCAGTGGCCTGAGGCAGAACCTGCTAAGAAGGGGAAGACGGAGCCATGGATGCATGGGTGGAGGAGAAGGAAAATGAGTGCAGACACGATGGACACATGGAATTTCTGTGGGCTTAATGATTTTTCAATTCTGTGTGGGGTGGATAATATGGATGTACTGGAGTCCAGGGTGTGCACAAGTTTGGTTTGGTTTTTTTTTTTTGGTTTTTTTTTTAGGATATTAATCCTGATCCACCATGTTTTTGTTC
Source organism: Eumetopias jubatus (assembly GCF_037043125.1). Lineage (NCBI taxonomy): Eukaryota > Metazoa > Chordata > Mammalia > Carnivora > Otariidae > Eumetopias > Eumetopias jubatus. Next base: position 30,154,447 of record NW_028274816.1, read on the forward strand.
CACTCCACGGTGACTTTCACTTATTTTAAAACACACTACTGAAAGAGCTCGTGAAATTTTATACCACTGTTCTCCTCAGTGCAATTTTCTTGTTACTTTTTGACAGATGAACAAATGTCTATGATAACTTTTGAGTAATAACTTCCATTGGTTGTTTTTCATGAGCATAATGGGCAAACAGTTCTAGGCTGGAGGAGAAAAGTTAGAGGCTGTCTAGGACAGCGATTTTAACTTGGTGTGGATGAGTCTTATGGGGAGGGGAGAAAATGGGAAAGTACACATCAGATTTTCCCAGGAGAAAATTCATGTACACACTTAAAAATATTTTAAAACCATCTTGCTGCTTAGATTTAATGTTGTTCAAACAATTTAATCCATTTTGGAATTTTGAGGGATTGAGCTGTTTATGCTTATTAAAAAGGGAGCAATGTTGACTTAGTAACAACCTCTCTTTTATAGACAGGGAAACTAATCCCAGAGTGACTTGCAAAAGGCAATCCAGCTAGTGGAGGTGGTAGAACTGAGACTTGGAACCCATTACTGTGATTCCAAACTCAACCCACTTCTTGTGATATTCTTGGATTTGGTGGCTCGAAGTACCTGTTTTGGTATCTGTCCCAATTAGCTGTCTGCTAACAAGAGGAAAATGAGGATCCTCTGAGTGACAGTTGATATTCTACTAGATATAATAATTGTTCAATAGATGTTATTAGAGTTAATCATTGTGCTAAGATATAGTAAGTGTTCAATAGAGGTTATTAGAGCCAATCATTGTGCTAAGCATTTTATATGTATCATCTCCTTCAAACCTCATAACAATACTATAATTTGGGTACTACAGATACCCTCATTTTGCAGGTAAGAGAGAGGCTCAGTATTTTGCATAGTCACACAGTTAACAAAGGGCTGACTCTGTATGAGTACTCATGACAACTAAATGCAGAACCCATACTCCTAATTGCTGGAACATAGGAATATTTGAGATCATAGTTGTTTGGGTTCTCAATGTGGGCTCCAGCTTGAGCAGAGTTTGAGTAGAATTTGACCATTATTCCTTCTCAGTGTCTGATGACAGCATGGCATGCATCATCATGTAGTGAGCTGCACATCACAGAGGGGAATCAAGTAGGTATAGAATGTCCACCGAGAGGGGTGCCTGGGGGGCTTAGTCAGTTAAGCAGCTGACCCTTGGTTTCAGCTCAGGTCATGATTTCAGGGTCCCGGGTCCATCCCCACATTGGACTCTACACTCAGTGGGGAGTATGCTTGAGGATTCTCTCTCTTCCCCTCTGCCCCTGCCCTGCTCTCTCCCTCTCAAAAAAATAAACAAATCTTACATTTAAAAAAGAAAAAAGAATGTCCACTGAGAAAAGATGTCTCTGATCCAGGGTGAAGCTACCGACCTGAGGTCTTTTCCAACATTGGGTGTCCGTGATGCTCAGGACTTGCCTCTTAGCTTTTGACCCATCGATCTTGGCTCTCCCACTTGTATGTTTCAGATCGTGGTGCGTGTCTGGTACCTTTGTCACAAGCATTTCTGCTGAGTAACTAATTGGCCATAAGGCACTTTTGCCATAAAAGATAAAATCATGAAAAGTAAAAGAGGGACATTCATTTAAAAGGACATAATGAAACATGAAAAATGAAGAACAAAATTAAATGCTATTGCGAAATGCAAAATATCTGAATACATTCCAAATGTATATAGTGTATATTCATGGCAACATTGCAAGTAACTTAATTTATTTTGTGGCCTGTACCTAAGCATTTGTCTTCGAAGTCTTTCATTCATGGTCTACATTTTTTTTTTATTGCTTGTGGATTCATTTTCTCGTTTGGCATACCACTTTTTTTTTTTTTGAGAGAGAGAGAAAGTACAAGCAGGGGGAGGAGCAGACTCCCCAGGGAGCAAGGAGCCCGACGTGGGACTCGATCCCAGGACTCCGGGATCATGACCTGAGCTGAAGGCAGATGCTCTACTGACTGAGCCACCCAGGTGTCCCATCACTTTCTCTTTTTTTGCTAAAATTTCTTCACTCATTAAGAGAGGTATCAGTTTCCAAATACCATGCTGCACATTTGTAACTGAGCTTTGTGTAGTGCTGTGGAAACCTCTACACTGTTGTTTGTTCTTGGCATCCTGTCTGTCGATAGATGTTCCAAAGTTCTACAGGAAATATGGATTCATCACTGCGCCACTGTGTGGACCATTATGAGGGCTGACATTTATATAATATAAAATGAAAGTACTCTGTCAATGGAGAAATGAAACCAAACTGTCAACCAGTTTTTTTTTAATCTTTTATAGCAAAATTGCCAACTCATTATGGGGCAAAAGTGCTATGGCTAAGATGGTTATGGCAAAATTCTCTAGAACCATTCTGCTGCCTGTTGGTGTCACCAAGGTGTATATGTCCTGACCATACTGCCAAGTTGTCTTCACAGGGTATGTGAATTCTAGAGAGAAGGATTTCTGAGAGTACAGTGATGCCTTTTCTCAGCCCAGTGAATCAGGCAATAAATAGCATTGAAAGCGCAAGACTTTTGCATGAGTCCTAGCTGGTATGACAACATGAGGCAGGTTTGCTGTAGAATGCTGAAACCATACAAAAGTGATGACTCTTGCCTTGGAAGCTGTTGGCCACACAGACACCTAACAGCAAATAATCTGGAAGCACAGATTATTTGAACAGGAAATTTATCAAATAAAAGTCACCTTCATTGTGACCTATAAGAAAAACCAGAGACAGCAAGCAAATTGCTCTATGTCACACAGCAAGTTGGTGGTAAAGTCAGCACTAAAACTTCGACTGGGATACCTCCGAGATCTTCCTGTAGGCTCCTTCTATCCCTCTACCCGTCCATCGAACAAACTTCCATTAAAGGTCTTCTTTGCTGCTGTCTATACAAGATGATGGAGTTTGAAAGGTGAGGACTCCCCATTCCCTGTTTGGGGAGCTTATAGTGCAGCAGGGAGAGAAACATGTATCCAACAGTTACAGTAATTCAGTAAGAACTGCAATAAATACATATAGATTCTACAGAAAAAGAAGAAGGTGGCTGACTTTCCAGGGAAGGCATCCTGGAAGGAGTTATGTTTGAACTAAACTTTGTGGGATGAGTAAACAGCGCATTAGGCGAGAGAGTGGGTAATCTAAAAAAAGGGTACAGATATGTGAGCGGCTATGTGGCAATGAGAAAGAGAGCCTTCATCTCACATGGATGCTAAAAACAGAGGTGGAAAAAGCTTTCCAAAGTAGAAACAATGGCTACCTTGAAAAAGATTTGGGATGTGGGAAACCTTCCACCAGAGGAATCCATGGAAATGTGGTCAGTCTGGAATAACTGTCTTAAAAACAACCTAAAATATCTGAGGAGACCTATCTAATTTGCCCTAACATGTTTCACATCAGTGTGATCTTCTAAGATGGTTGTCAAGAAGAAAGTAGGGCCCCTCCCTCTCGCTCGTGCCCACTCTCTCCCTCTCTTTCTCTCAAAATAAATAATATCTTAAAAAAAAGAAGAAGAAAAAAGTGGGGGAGGACCAGGGAAGCAGAGCACTTTTTCAACCGTATTCTTCTGTGGAGGCAGCTATGGTTATGGTCGAAGCCATATATAATTTAGTGACACCAAGAGACACGTAATCTGAGAGAGACAGTAGGGAAGCCAAGACTAATGTCTCAAGAGCCAAGAGGCAAGCTAGAGAAAGCAAGTCTCATGAACCATAGTTGTTGGTTTCATAGGTGGGCAATATTAGTAACTCCATCTGACAATCCAAGAGTTCCTTTGGCTGGGCCCACCCTTCTATATGTAAAAGGCTCATTTCAAGGGGGCCCAAGGATTGCCATGAGTGAAAAATATGTTCCATGTGGTTAGGGTGGTAACAGAATGGATATCTCACTGCCCACTCTGAGAAGGCCCATATCCCTCAAGGAACTGACGAAGCTAAATGGTCTCTCCATCAAAGCTGTGGCATGGTGCCAAGAAAGCCAAAATGAGGAGTTTACAGTTCCAGAAGGGGTCACATGTCTCTTTGAGGAGAGAGTGACTGGATTTTCTTTCTTTTTAGCATGTCTCTGCCTAGATATGCTTCATTTTTTTTTTTTTCCAAAAGATTTGCTTCAGGTCAGCCGGAGAGAGGAGTTTTGCTTAACTCAAGATTTGGCACAGAGAGCTGGAGTGGAATAAATTTTGAAAGATCCAAAATGTGGGGTCTGGAATGACCAGCCGAAGTTATTCAACTTTTTTTTTTTTCCACATAAAGTCAGTGACTACTGAAAAGGTATTAGTAAGTCTACACTGTCTACAATTATTTGACACATATGAGGAGCTACACAGCTCCCATTTTAAAATACATATACACCATGATGGTTAACTTTATTGTCAAAGTTGACTGGGCCACAGTGCCTAGATACTTGGTCCAACATTATTCTGGATGTTTCTGTGAAGGAGTTTATTGGATAAGATTGACAGTTTATATTGGTAGACTTGAAGTAAAGCAGATTACTCCCATGATGTGGGTGGGCCTCATCCAATCAGTTGAAAGCCTTAATAGTACAAAGACTAACCTCCCCCACACAAGAAGGAATTCTGCCAGATAGCTGCCTTTGAACTAGAAGTGCATCTCTTTCTGAGTCTTCAGCCTGCCAGCCTACTCTAGATTTTGGATGTACCAAGCCTCCACAATTGCATGAGCCAATTCCTTAAAATAAATTTCCTTTCGATCGATCAATTGATAGATAGATAGACAGACGGACAGACACATCCTGTTGGTTTTGTCCTCTGGAGAACTCCAACACACACACACACACACACACACACATGCACAGTCATACTGAGGACCTACTATACATCAGGCTCTATGCCAGGTTATTTATATCCATTTAATCCTCATCAGTACTCTACATCATAGCTATTATCACCTCCATTTTGCAGATGAGAGAATTGAGGCTCAGAATGATCAGACAACTCAATCAAAGTCTCACAGCTTTTAAGAGACAGAGCTGGAGCTTGAACTCAAGTCTATCTGACCACGAGACGGTGCTCAGTTCCTGACGTGATGACAGGTAACCAGGCGAGATGAACAAATTAAGTGGCAGAACATGTGAAGGGAGAAGACCCACAAGTGTGGAATCACCTCGCAATAACCATCACCAGCAAGGTCATCTGCAATTGGAAGAGGAGACAGGGCTGCCCTGGCAAAAGGGAAGCACAATCCAGATCCCTCTCACTCTGTGTCTCTGCCCATTCCCCACACTGCTGTGATATGATGGGTTTTTGCTGATTCTGGACGTGCCCTGGACGTTCAACATTCATGGCAGCCCAAAAGGATGACAATTAGGTTTCACGTTAGCTTCCCTCACGACTTCATCATTGACTGTTTTTCTCTGTTGAGGTATTTGAGAAAATTACCCCAGACAGATTTCTGCAAAACATAGGACTTGGACATATTTCAAGAGAAGGACATTCCACCGAGAGCAAGCCTAAATACTGACTCATCCGAGGAAGTACGTTCTTGGGGTAGGACTGATGGGTACTGGAAGCTGAATCCCAGCTCTGTGATTTTCATCTGGGTGGACAGGGAGAGGGGGCAGTTCCCCCAAGTTTCTCCCCAGATCCCCAGTGTCTGGCTTAGTTAAGGGTGGAGGAGAACAATTAGTCAGCCCCACTTCTCCACCCTTCCTCTCCCTGCTCATACTCTTAACTTTCCCTCAAACACACAGCGCTACCAACATGACTGGGAAGCCTTCACCCAGCTTTGACTGGGAGTGAAGCTTAACCATTCCTCTGCTTAGAAATCACCAACTCAGAGTGCCCAAGGATGAAGCCACTGGGGGCACCTTTCTACCTAGAGACACAAATTCGATTATTTCAGTATTCGCATGACCCCCCTTCCATTCTCCGTGAGCTTAGATAATCCAGTGTTGACCAAATGACTGTCCCTCTTGCTCTCCATAGTGTGAACATCTATTTCCAGCATCCCCCAGATTTCCCACTGATGTGTTTGCATCCCATACGTGGCTCACTGCTCTCCAGCTTTGATTCTGTTTTGTTTTTATTTCCCCCTTTGTATAGTCTTTAAGTAGTCCCTGATGGTGTGTGTGTGTGATTTCATATCATGAGAATGGTGTGGCCATAGCAATGAGGCATTAGGGTGTTTCATAAATCAGCCACAGTTTGGGAAAACGATGACAAGTGTGATTTATAGGCTATTTCAGCTCTGATTTCCATATAGGTTTTCTCTGATTCACAATTATTCCTTGGAGGAGTAGAAAGTAAAAGAAAGTACAGTGTGGGTGGTAGGTTCCCTCCCCAGAAATTCACGATAGTCATCATCTCCATATAGGAAAGCAGATATTTATGCTTTCCAATGGAGGAATGTTGTCCATGGTAACTGGGAAACTCTCAGAGCTGGAAGAAGTGAGCCAACTAAAGTTCATTTTCTCTCAACCTGGGTAAAGCAAGACTAGTTTTACATATGGGTCAAGAGAATTAGAAAATTACCAATAATTTATGACATAGCAAACCCCCAGAATGTAACTTAACTATCAATATATAAACTGAATACACAAATGTCAATGATCAACTTTTGTTGAAGGGGAAGCAGAAAATGTGATTGGTTTTACCAAAAGACGGCTTTTTTTTTTTTTTTTTAACACACATATGACTTTTGGCCTATTGGCCTAAGCTAGAATGGACAATCTAATTTATCTTCCAAATTAGGGCCTTTTTAAAAGTGAAGAGGGGTGTTTCTAATTATTCCAGTCAACAGAGGGAGTCTCTGCCAAACTGGATCCTGCTGTGAGCCTTATCACAGGTCATGGTGATCACTGTGCCCTCTGCCTCATCACTAGACCCTTAAAGAGCAGGGATCAAGATGTCTTGGTTGTCTTGATTGAGAGCATGTTTTATTCTCTGCTAGGGACTAAGAATATGTTTGCATTGAATGAATGACACACTGAAGTGGGAAATAAATTCACCCAGGTGCCTGGCATAGGTAAACACTCAACAAATTATACTAATAAGTGTTTTTTAAAAAAAAATATGAATATCATCTACCATGGTGTAGATGGCCAGCATCTTTTGCAGATGCTCAAAATCAGTGGTTTGGGGGGACACTTTAAGATTTTTTATTATTTTTTTCTCACTCTGTCTCTTCTTGTATTTTCCAAATGTAATCTTATGGAGAACCCCAATATATAAGAGAGATAAAAGCAAGTATGTGTGGTTTGGAGAAATGCTCCTTGGCATTTGCAGTACTCCCCAAGCACAGCTTCAGATCCAGAGACTTTACTTGAGCAAAAGTCAAGCTCTGCAAGTCTAAATAAACCCTGATTAAAATGTTAAAATACCAACTAAACACGATCTGAAGAACGAATCCCAATATCTGAGGCAAGTTCAGAAGGACATTAAAGATGAATCAAAAAGAAATATTTGGCATTCACTGGGTTTTTGGTTTTCTTTAAAGTCCAATGCACATGACACAGCAAGTTGAGTCCTGAGTGATCCCTTCAGCCGAACCCAGGGATAGAGCAGAACAGAAAGCAAAAAAGACCACAGCCTTGTGCGGTGTTTGTCGTCAGGTTCTTTTGGACCTAAGAAAACATTCAGTGGAAAACAGATTTTCTGAATGAGCTCTGTGATATTTTCTGAAACTTGTCCTTCTGTCTGTCCTGCCAAGTCCTTGCTTTGACTCTGTAGGCTATGTTGAGAGTTCTCCTTACCATACAATGCAGTCACAAAGAGGAAAAAGAGACAGATGTGTTGCCCATGCCGGGTGTCTCTCCTCCCCTCCACGTGTTGTTCCCTCCGCTGAAAACATTCCTTCTTGTTGTTGAACTTAGAGGCGTCCTTAAGAGAGTCAAATCCAGTGCTACCCACATCCTAGTCTGTTTGGGCTACTAAAGCAAAATACCATGGACTGGGTGGCCTACACAACAAACAGTTATTTCTTGCAGTTCTAGAGGCTGGAAGTCCAAGGTCAAGGTGGCAGCAGATTTGGTTCTTGGTGAAGGTCTTCTTCCTGGCTTGCAGACGGCTACCTTCTCACCGTGTCCTCACATGGTGATGAGAGAAAGCTCTGGTGTCTCACCCTTTTCTTAGAAGGGCACTAATCCCATCACAAGAGCCCCAGCCTCGTGAGCTCATCTACACCTAATTACCTCCAAAGGCCCCACCTCCCAATACCAACCCATTGGGGTAGGGCTTCAATATACAAAGTTGGGGTGGGGGAACACAGGCATTCAGTCTATAACAACATCTTTTAAGAAGCCTTCCCCAAATGCCTAGAAATTTAAGCAGATACAGGCGCTATGCGTCTGTGACCTTTTGTACTTAACTTGGATGGTGTGCACAGCACATATTATCGCTGTGAATGTGACTCTCTTATCAAGCTGTGAGCACCTTGGTGGCAGACTGTGCATCTTTACTGCTGTCTCCTCAGCAGGTAGGGGGCAAAGTGGTCACCCAGTGGTGGTCAGTGAACACTTGGGAAGAGCACAGAAGGGAGCAGGGCGGCTCTTGTCTAACTCAGGCTACTCCTCACTCAGCTCCATCTTTCCTTTCAGCTCGCGTGAACTCCAGCTTGACTTGGGGCTGCCTGAGTCCCAGCAGGAATGTTTGCAGTACCCAGACATCCCATAGTTGGTGAGAAGTTCCAACATGTCCACCCAAAAATTAGAAACCCGAACACCCCTGATGCTTCACAGCATTTAGTATGTTATGGTTTTTGAACCACAGTCTGAATTGGATACATCTGTCTCCAAAAGAACTTAAATTCCAACAAGAAAGTCCAGGAGGAAAATAGTGTCCTCACATTTACAAGGCGGGTTCCTGAAGTGTGAATTTTTCTGTCTGGTTAGGATTGCTTCCTTACGGTTGGGACACCCAGGCTGATGCATTCTTACTCCGTCATCAGTACTCTTAAAGGAACTGCTTCATTGCCAAGGTTCTCTGTGAGTTTTAAAGCGCAAGCTTGCCTTACGATCATTTTTTTATATGCAGTCTCCAAGGTCCTTCGGTGTAGGGAAGACATGCCTTTTCAAAAGCTTTCAAATAAAAGGTAATATGTTTTTAGAAAGTCTCGATTATTCCTGTGCTTTGAACTGGCCCCTAATATTGATAGTGATAATAAAGACAGGGATAACAATAGTTACCATTTGGAGCACGGACCATTTGTTTCCAAGGAGAAATGAAGTAAATGCTTGCAAAGCTGCAGAATCAGTGACTCACAATCACACTAAAATACAGGTGACCAAGAATTATGTCTTTTTTTGAGGACAGATTGCAATAGAAAGAGGTGGCAGGAAGCACAGATGAGGGGAAGGATGTTGAACCAAGGACCCTGGGTGACTATAGGGGAAGGTAGACATCATCTCTTCTCTGGTGAGCAGATGGCCCCAATGGTTAAGGTTTGTTGCACTCAAGATTAGGGTGGATTAGCAAAGGGTGGATTAGTAATTGTGACATTGTCCTATAGCCTGGTCCTGTTACTTACTCCTTTGTTCCTTCAGCAAGCATTACTGTGTCTGTCCATTGTCTAGGATTAGATAAAATGCCTAATTTAAACAAACACCCCTCAGCATCTCATAGGTTAGTTTTTAAGAAAAGGAATGCTTCAGTAAGTCACCAACAACCCATTCTATTTCTATACATGCAGCTTAAAAATCTGTTCATTAAAAAGAAAGAACTCGTAAATCATCATTTCACCATTTTGCAGGGCCCCAGGGTAAACCCCTGTAGGCATCTCAAACCCTCACATCCCTTCCTTTTATGTCACTGAGGCCATGCGAGCCCACCCCAGGCTCTTGGACCACTCCAAAGCCATTGGTAAAAGAATTGAAGGAGGCTTCAGTTCAATACATGATGATCTGATTCTACTCAGAGACCCCGCTCTGAAAATAAGGTTTCTGCGCTACCCTCCACTATGACTCAGCGCCTGTGGCCCAGCACTGTTCTGATAAAGACATGAGCCCCCCCACCCCCAGGACTATTGTTACGCCTTTTGTTTTTCCCTTTTCCCTTTTTGCAGTGGCTCCTCCTGATTGTCATGCTTCTAGGAGGCCCAGTGCCTGCTGGAGTTTCTGGGAATTACCTCTTCTTGTGAGAACACACAGTGATGTGGGATCTGTCATCACATCCCCTGCTTTCATTGAAAAAAAAAAAAAAGAAAAGGAAAGGAAAGGAAAGAAAAAAGAAGAGAAAAGAAAAAAGAAAAGAATGGAGTTGTACTCTGGGCTCAGAGCTGCTTTGCATTTTTTTCCTTTGAGCAAAAATTAAACTTTCTTCTTGAAGGGGTAAAGAAAATCTTCCAGTTAAATAAAAGGTTCTGAATGAGACTTCTAATAATACCAAAATCCTAATGGCCAATGAATATTTGTTAGTACTGATCCGAAAACCCACAGAACAAATATCCCATGTCTGTAAAACTTCGAACCATACAGATTCTCCTCATCAGGAAAGAAATTAAGGAAAACCAAACAAATCCAGATCATCCTCAATGCCACAGTTTTAATCAGTAACATTTAGGTCATCTGAAATAGAATGTCCAGTATAGAGACAGAAAGAAAGATAGATAGACAGACAGATAGGCAGACAGAGAGAAAGAAAGAAAGACAAATGGTGGTGGGTGGGTGGGTGGTTGGATGGATGGATGCACGCATAGGTAGGTGGATGGATGGACAGATAGATAATTAATGATTAGTTTTGTCTGAATGAGCCGACATTTTCCTTCTCCATCACTACCAGTACTCTGAAGTCATCCTCAAAGGAGATCTGATGTGACACACCAGCTAAATATCAGAAAAGAGATTTCAGTATGAGGAACTGTATCATTCTCTCCATGTGCACTCACCAACCAGGATGGTAATATGGAAACTGGCAGAAAGATGCTATTCTCATGGGACAGGCGCACGCCTTGCTAGGATGTGGGCGGAATCAGAACCCTGGTGATCCACGGTCTTCTCACTCCTCTTGACTCTGGATCCTTTGAGGAGCTGAGGGTTTAGTTGGCCTTCTCTGCCTAAGAAATCCAAACCACCAGAAACTCACAGAGCAGAAGTGAGGTCTCTGGCAGGAATTCAGCTACCTGTGTCCTGAACGCTGAGCATGGAGGAGTATATCTGACTTCCTCCTGCCTACCCCATCGACCCCTCCAGAGGCTGGCCAAGGCCCATTTGGAGTGAAGAGAGACAGAGTCATTGGGAAGGGAGGAGGAGGTGCTGACGGTGAGTTATAGCTTGCCTACACCGTCAAAGCGGCAGCTAAGGAAAAAAAATCTGAGAGGCAGGCCTTGGGGAGGTGAGGATAATGCAGAAACAGGCCAGGGAGGGCAGGGTGGGAGTGTGGAGGGCGTTTTGCATTAGATTAATAGAAGCAAAATGGAAAACATAAAGGGATACACGCAGGTCATGGTTGAGAAAAGGTTGGCCCGCTCATGAGCCTCCCACGAAGATGACATGTGAGCTTTCTTTGTAAGGAACCCAGAGGGAAGCTCGGGGCAAGCAAGCTCCCATTTATGCAACTTTCCCAAAATATGTCAGTCATGCTCAGGCTAGTCTCCACTCTGGTACCATTTTTGCAGAGACGCGAGCACCCGGAATTCATCCTCCTCTTTCAAATGACCCATGGCAAGAATGCAATCACATGCCAGTTCAAATTATAGATAAAGACAGGATATTTTAAGCACCTATCATGTGCCAAGCAGTTTCATCTTGTGAGGCAGACACTCTTATCCCCATTTCACAGATGGGAAGATTAAGGCTCAAGGGTAAGTCTAGGTTTCATAATGAATCAGAAGCAGATCGAGATTTTAATACCAGCAGCCCCAGCCATACCAAGTTCCAAAGATTGTGTTCTTTCCACCATAGTCTCTCCCTGAATTAAAGTCAGGAGGGGGCTGAGAACAAGGGAGGAGAGCAAAGTGGCATGCGGTAGTTTCTAAACTACTACTAGTGCTCTAAAATTTTAACACAAAATGGGAATAGGTATACTATTAGAAGGCAATTTTGCAGGGCACCTGGGTCGTTCAGTTGGTTGAGTGTCTGGCTCTTGATTTTGGCCAGGTCATGATCTCAGGGTCCTGGGATTGAGCCCCACGTTAGGCTCCGTGCTCACGGGGGAATCTGCTTGAAGAGTCTCTCCCTCTTCCTCTGCTCCTCTCCCCACTTACACTCTCTCTCTCTTTCAAATAAATAAATAAATCTTTAAAAAAAGAAGAAGAAGACAATTTTGTGTGAGTCTTACACGTTCCTGCACATCTTGTGAACAGAGATACTGTCTTTGTTAGGTACCATCTTTTTAAGGATATGTAGCAAACAGCCTTGGAAAACAGAGATAGTGTCTTCTTCTGGAGCTGTGGGCAGCCATGCTTACTGGCCAGGGTAAAGACTCATGTTCCCTAAGCTGATGGTTCCTCTTCTGTGACACACCCTAGAGCTTGTGATGTGGCCCCTGGCCGTTTGTGCATTGCCCTGTGGGAGCCGGGGCAAGGGAAGCTGACAGAAACATGAGGCTTATGCTGTCGCTGTGCCTGGGGTAATATAGTTCTTGATTGGTGACCCCTGAGTCTCCTGAGTCCAGCCAACATCCATGAATCCTTGGCAGATTCACCTGTTAGCTTGCAAGTAGGGTAACAGCTCAGACCCCACAACACTGGATGCTTCCCTGGGGAAGCAGGGAGTGGACAGAGAAATCCAGACATATATCCTGTCTTCTGGCACCGAAACAAGGTCCAGATGGGAAGATTAAGGCCCCTATGTGGCATAGCAGAAAGCGTTCAGCTATCTAGTGCATCCTCTGGCGATGCAACCTTGGAAGCATCTGGGATAGGGATACAAATGGCCCCCACTTCTGAGAAATCAGTGTACATGATTTCATGTCTCATTTCACAATAACTCCACAGAGTAGGGATTATAACTCTCAGAAAGGAAACTAACCCGTGTTGTTCCCAAGCTGGTGCCCAAACCTATCCAAACCCATGCCTGCCATTAGCATGCTAGAAGACTCTTTCTCTGCCACCAGTGAATTCATGATTCTTCAAACATACTCCCTTTCCATTCCTTAAGAAAAATTCTTTAGACAAAGAACGATGTGCTAGTAAAAAGAGGCAATCGCCATTCGGGGTAGGGAAAAAAAAAACCAACAACCCTGTTTAGTTAATGAGGAACACTTGTTCAAGCAAAGAAGCTCTCTGGGGCAAATGAAACTATTTTTTTTTTCCTTAATTATCTGAAGTCCATGTTAGGGTAATCCAAACCTCCCCACAGAGAGGATGCAGTCTGTATAACCCCATTCCATATTTTTCCCTTTTTCCAACTGCAGGACATATGAGGACCTGGGAGTGACCCTTTTGGAGCAAAAGAAGCCAGGACGCCAATACGCATAGACGGTGAGGGGCCTTTTCCTGGGCCAAGAGATATAAGCAAAGCCCTCAGTTCATGCTACAGTCAGGAGTGAGGTCAAGGTACACATGTGGGCCTGCCCCCTGCTTATGTGACTTGGAGAACAGTGTGCTGGCCGTCCTCAAGGTGTCCTGCCTTCTGACAAAGCCCACTTTGAGAGGCGCTATGCAGCCCTTCTGGAAGAGTGGAGAGAGCACTCAGGCACTATGGTCAACAAGGTGGGCTCCCGCTGGGCCTGTCACCAGTTGAGGGATGCAGGAGAAGCCCCTCACCCCCTCGGAGACGCTCATGCCATGAGCAGGAGCTCTTAGCCCGAAAACATTATGATCAGGTGGCAGAATCACTGCAAATAACAGGCTACTGTATTAGTCTCCCAGGGCCGCCCTGACCAACTACAGCAAAGAGGTGGGTGTGAGACAGCAATTTGTTCTCTCACGGTTCTAGGGGCTGGGAACCCACAAGTAAGGCACTGGCAGAACCATGCTCTCATTCCCAGCTTCAGGTGATGGCTGGCCATCCTTGGCCTTCCTTGACCAGCTGCTACATAACCCCAACCTCTGCCTCCCTCATCACACGGTTCTCTTCTGTGTGTGTGTGTGTGTGTGTGTGTGTGTGTGTCTCCGTGTGGCCTTCTCCTCCCCATGTGTCTGTGTCCTTTCTCCTCTTCCGAAGGTCATGGGTTCTATTGGATTAGCGCCCCCCCCACTATGACCTCATCTTAACTTACATCTTAATTGCACCTGCAAAGACTGTATTTCCAAATAAGGTTACATTCACAGGTACCAGGGGTTAGGGCTGGAATGTACATTTTGCGGGGAGGCAGTTCAATGCACAACAGTTATTAATGATAAGGTGCCCGTTTGTGAGCAACACAGTTACCTGCAACTATTACAGTAGAACAAAAATACAATAATGTCATGTTCATGCATTTGTACTCTCTCGTTTTCACCTACGCTACAGGCATGCTGGCCTCCTTTGACTTCCCTTAAACATGCCAGGTCCTTTGAGCCCTAGGGTCTTTGTTCCTTCAGCCTAAAAACATGCTTCCCAGGACCTGTGCGTGTGTGACTTCTTCAGGATCTCTGTTTAAATACCACCTGCTCCGTCAGGTTTTCCCTCAGACCTCCTTTATCTTCTACCTGGCCAGTCCTTTCATCTCCTTGGTAACATTCAGCATGTGTACATTACATATATACATTTTTGTTCAAGGACCACCACCTCCCACTCACAGGTGTGTCAAATGTACGTGGGCAGGAGTTTTAGTCTGTTTTTCTTATCCTGTACACACCAGCTCTGTTCCTGGAATGTAGCAGAAATTCAAGAAACACCTTTGAGTCAATGAATGTATGAGGGAGAGGGTCAGAGAGAGTGGGGTGCACTCACAGCCAGCACCAGGAATGACTCCAGTAGCCCCTGGTTGGCGTGCACCATCTCCTGCCCATTACACATCAGTATTTGGTCCTGGTTAGACAGCTGGGGTCCTAGCGCTGCCCCTTCCCCGCAGCTCCTGTGTGAACCCTCAGCATGTTCCTTAGCCTCTTTGAGACTCCATAATATGGACATGTGGTTTGGCTTCATGAGATCATTGTATAAATCATTCCTTCAAATAAACATTTATTGACTCCCTTGTTGGGCGCCATGGGAAAATAGGAGAAGGCATATAAAGCCCTTACAAGGTTTCTGGCAATGTTGGAGGTGTTGGGCAAGTGGCATTTTGCTCAGCTGAATACCTTATATGAAACGGCAGAGCGAAGGAGGAGATCCGCCAGGTATAGTATGAAGATGACCAGAGAGACCAAATACCCTCAGCATCCTTTCTCAGGAGACTGGAGGTGTCGCGCTCTGCTGCAGCGTAACCAGAGAAGTCTCCACTCAGCAGCTGGAGGAGGGTGAAGAATGTGAGGACAAAGAATATGAGGGACTGTTACCCAAGGAAAGCATTGTCATCATTCTTCTGGGGTCTCCTGGGGGTAGGAGAGTCGGCACCGCCAATTCCAGACGTACCAATCCTATCAGGCAAAGGTGAGTGCTGGGAAGGTGACACGGACAAGGATGTGTGGAACAGCACAGACCTCAGAATCAACACTGGGTACGAATCTAGTTTCTCCCACCGAACTGCAGAGGATGGGGCCAAGAACCATATTCATAGCGCAGGTTCATTTGGGGGCGACAGGAACACCCCCTGTGTACCACAGCCGACACTGAACACTCGATGACATGATTTCATATAATCCTCCCATTGACTCGTTGAGTCCGGCATTAACGTCCCCATTTTGCAGATACAGAAAACGACTCCTGGGAGAGGAGTTAAATTTCCCAAGGACAAGCAGCTGCTGAGTAGAGCATTCCTCAGCCTGCATTCCTTCCACTCCTGACACTCCATACCCCTCCCGTATCCAGGATTCCTGGGTGTGGCGTTTTTGAACCTTAAACAGGCCAAATTTCTAACTGGGTCTTCAGGGTGTCAATGTCTCCTTGAACATGTTTATTTCATCACTTTTGGGAGGGCACAGAGTCATCTGAGTTTATTGGCACAGAGGGCTCCCTGCAACAGCCCTGCCCTCTGATAGGACTCCATTCTGTCAGAACCACATTCAGGAAATAGCGTTTTATCTTTGGGAATGAAAGAAGGGAGACCTCGAAGCAATGAAAGTAGACCAGGGCTTCTCAAGCTCAGCACCACGGGCACCCGGGGCTGGACAATTCTTTCTGGTCGAAGCTGTCCTGTGCATTGCCGGACACTGAATGCCTCTACCCACATACCAGCTGCACCTCCTCCCCCAGTTTGTGACAATGAAAAATGTCTGCAGATATTGCCACAGGTCCCCCGGGAGGGGGCTGGTAAAAATCACCCGATTGCAAAACAGCAAACTAGACAAATACGGCTTCAGATTCTTAGTCTGCAACTTCTGTGGCTTTGGGAAAGTTGCACACTCTCCTTGAGCCTCTGCTTTCTCATGTAAAGAATAGAGACGTTAATTCCTATCTCGCAGAGTCACTGTCGGAATTGACGAGATAATGCATGCAAAGTACACTGTATGTGGGCCCTCAGTAGGTGAGCAGGAAGCTCAGAAAGGACTTCTAAAAATAAGTACTTCTTTCTGCAAGACTTTCAATTAGCTCTCATAATGCCCACATTAGAGAATCTTGTTTCCTTTATCCCAGGCAAGATACGCTCTTTCAAATTGTTGCTGCCCATCCCATGCAAGTTGCTTTAATATTTATGAATAACGTCTATCAAGTATGTTGTGCTCCTGGTCTTTTCATGGTTTTATAAAACAACATCATTGAGGTATGATGGACGTACAGAAAGCTGTGCATATTTAATGCAAAAATTTGATGACGTCGGAGAGGAGTATAACTCGTGAAACCATCACCACAGTCTGTGCCATAAACATGTCCATTATCTCCTAAAAATCTCCTTTTGATCTTTAGCACAGTCGTACAAGGAGGGTGGCGCCACCACCATTTAAAAAGCAAAGAATCAGATTCAGAGACATTAAGCAACTTACCCAGGATCACACAGCTAGAAAGCAGGGTTCAGACTCTCACTCTACACCCCAAGATATTTCTAGTATCTTATCTTCCTTCCACACATCTCCAACAGGCACTTCCTGAGTTCTGTATTGAGGACAGAGTCTCTTTCATTAAGCATTTGCAAGGAAAAGTAAGCAATTGCCTTAAGTGGGATGAATGAAGTTTACGTCGGGGGAAGAACAAAGGGTTACGAAAACACAAAGCAGACATATTTATCTCATCTGGAAGGTTCTAGAAAGCTTGCTAACAGAGAAGATACACAGAGAATTATAAAAAAACAATTTGGAGTTAGCCAAATGGGAAGAGGGAAACAGTCCAGATAAAGTGAATATGGGTGCAATTTCCTACAGTCAAAGAGAACAGGAAGGAAGTAGTTCAAAATGGGTGAAATTTGGAGGGCAAAGGGAGGAGAAGTAAAGGATGAGAGGAGAGTTGGGCAGGGGCCAGACGACCAAAGCGTGTGCCTATTTGTGGTGTTCAGAGCTCTTCTGCTGGGTCAGGGGTCTTCTTGGATGTTTCAACTCTCCCCTATGTCCTGCACTTCACACCAATCCCCTAAAATCTCTCTCCAGCAAAAAGACCTAAGGCAGAAAAATGAACAAGACTGTTAGACTTTACGTGGAACCTGTGACAAGCCATACACCAGCAGGCTCTTCCCAGAAGCCCCTCTGGAAACAGACACACCAGCTCAGCAAGCCAAGCGGAGGCAGGGCCCCCAACAGGCTGATAGGGAGGAAGATGGGCATGCCCATTTGGGAGGCTGGGCAGCCCCAGGAGGGTGACTCTTGGCACAGATTTCTGAGCCTGGATCTCTGCTGATCTTGTGGGCCATCACTTCCTGAGGAGGAAGGTTCTTCAATGGCACCCTCCAGCACTTGAGAGTTTTTCATCATGACCAGCAGCTCTTTCCCCCACATTTTAAAATTTTCCAATAAGATATGTCAACACCATTTCAGACTTGGGAAACCTAAGCTATCTAATTGGCTGTTACACAATGTGTCTATGTATGTGTCTGTGTGTGTCTGTGTGTGTGTGTGTGTGTGTGTGTAAAACATGGCCACTGGGTGGAAGGCAAGCCTGGTGGCTTTATCTCCTACCCCACACATCAAACACGGTGGGTGCTTGGCCAATGGCAGGGGACAGGAAAAGGAATTGTATAGCCTATGGTAGCATGAAAATGTTTAGTCTGCTCTCATTTTTCACAGCTCCCATTACCACTGATAAAAATATGCGGTGTCCAAAATATCTGGGGATTAGTTATTCCCACAATATATTATGTTGCATTTGTTCTCACTTTGAAAAGAGCATGGCAGGTTGGGAAAAGAGTACTCTAGGGAAGGAGACAGTGACCGATTTGGAAGTGAGAGAGTGCCATGAGATAAACTCACTCACACGCACACTGAAGTCACACATTATTCAAGTATAAGGTTTTAAAGTCATGACCTAAATAACAAATCCTATATAATATAAAATTACCCTTGAAAAACTCCCTAAAGAGGGAAGAAAATAGAAAAGTGTGAGAGGAGAAGTAATGTTTTGTTATCAGGGACGCTGAGGGCTTGGGGTTGATATGTTGCTCACTATTAGGGACAAGCGTGCTGGGGTGATGGTGGGGGCGGGGAGGGAAGGTCAGAAGATTCTTCTAGATTATTCTATGCTGCCCAACCAAGTTTCTGGAAAGGAGATGGGAGTTTCCACTGCATGTCTCCCAGTCTCCACTGATGAGCACACATAATAAAGTGGGCGTAAGCCTGTCTAAAAAAAAAAAAAAAAAAAAAAAAAGCCTAGAGCTTTCTCCAACTAAATACCAAAGATAGTCAAGAAATTATTTCTTTGTTATCATGTACAACAGGCTTTGAAAGGAGGTTGTGTCTGGCTGACTCTGGGGTCTCTAAAAATCAACCTGACCCTCTCATCAGGAAACATACGTGAAGTTTTGCATTTAATTTTAGGAGTTCATGGCTCCCTCCAAGACCACCCGTGGACCTTCCTCTTGAAAGAAAAGGTTTGCTCAGTAAATTAATTATGCATGGAAATTACTCTTTGAAATAAGTAAAATTCCTGCCTCCAAACTTCTTCGAAATGGTTTTGTTTCTTATGGAAAAGTTCCCATTTTGATAAAGTCACTAAGAAGGTTTATTGAATGATGCCAAAGAGTCACCTCTGGGATTTTCACTCTTCATCAAGGTGTCATAATGAGTAAGTCCACAGGAGAAGTTTCAGGGGAGCTGAAAGGTTACACTCATTTCTCCCTGGGTGAATCCGAACAAGACACTTCCCCATCTCGAGTTGCAGTGTCTTCATCAGTAAAGTGAAAGGATTGTGCCATATAATCTCTAAAGCTCCTTCCAGCACATGAGAGAGTGAACGCTTACATCCCAGACCCTCCAGAAGTTCTGATAAGCCTTCCCCAGAGAGAAATCAATAGTTCAATGTTGACGTGCGTGTGTGAACGGAAGAGCAAGATCTTTCTGCAGACAAAGCAAGAAGGAACAGAGGCTACGTTTCGATAAAGAACTGAAAATAAATAGTTGTCTCATTTTCCCTTCAGCCTCAGCTTTGAGCATTAAAAACTATCCTTGAGTTTAAAACGTTCCTCAAAAGTATCAACAGTGGTAGAAAATTAACCGTAATGAACTGCAAAAGATCTCTCACAAAACACCCGAAGGTAAGGCAGGGGTGCATCTCTGTTTTCCTCCTGGCTCCTCTGGTGACCTGACCACCCCTCCTATTAACTATTACTTTCCTCGTAAGAGGAAACCAGGCCAAAACTGCATAGGAAGGGAAGAAGAAAAGGAGAATCATCATTTGTTGGTAATTATCACCGGCCAGGAACTGTGCAGATGTCATTTCACTTCTCACAGGGATTTATTTGAATAATGGGGAAACGGAGACCTGGGGGTGGTAAGAAGTGTGCATCACATCACGCAGATAGAGCACACCAGAACAGAGACAGCAGCCCAGTTCTCCCTATTCCCAACCCCACGGACCTTTCACTCAACCAGGCTGCCTCCACGGGAATCTGGTGTGTGACCTCCACAAAGACCTTTCTGAATCTGAAGGCAAAGATGATCTAATTAATGTTTCACCCAGGACCCAGATCTGTAAAGGTCCAACACTACCCAAGGGCCACTGATGATGGCCACAAGGACCACAGCAAAGGATGAGACCGCAGACTGCATTTCAGGGGGAATGGACGGCCACGGCCAGCGTCTCCCAATGACAAAGCAGCACGGGGAAGACGGGGACCCGGAGTGAGCCTTTTCCATCAACGACCTACGAATCTTGAACGACCACTTTCCACATCCAGACTCTTATTCTTTTGCCTTTAAAACAAAGATGGATGCTCTCTTTAGACCTCTTCCTCCTTGGGCCTTTGTGATAATCAAACAGAATAACACAGGCAAAGACACCTTTGAAAGAACAAAGAAGTAGCTTTATGAATGCAACGTTTGGGAAATTTTAACATATACGCTGCATCTGTAGTTTCAGACCTCAGTTCAGGTAACCGGAGTCCAGAGCAACTAACCAGATGGGTACCTAACCTCTCTATCATCTGCTCTTGGTCATCCACATTACCGCACCCTCTAAAGAATGTAAGAACAAATGCAGATTCTAGGTCCTGTTCCATCAAAATAGCCATATGTCCCCTGACTAGCGAAAGCCCTAAACATGAGTTTACAATTTCCCCCGCGGGGACTGAACCTTCTCTGTTTATGTCAGTGTGAACCTTAGCTGGGCTCATTTCTCTCTTTAATGCCTGGCTTCCAAATATCGAATTATAGTCAGAACTTAAAGTTAGGAGTTCCCCATTACAGAGCTAACAAGCAGTGTTATTATTGAAACTGGGGTCGGCTTGACTTCAAAGGTGATGCTCTTTCCATAAATGCTACTCTGCCCCCCTTAGCAACAAAGACTACACGTGAGAAATAAAGCTGGAAATTCCACTTGTCTGATTAATACAGAGTGCCTATCTGGAGATTTATGTTTGTTTTTCTACTAAATAAATGGTTACATTTCCCCAGCCAAGAATACATTGAGCTAATTAATAACAGCTTTCTTTCAAAGTCTACTCCACAGAAAAAAAATTCTATCCCCGGGGACCAATCCCTCACAAAGGCCATGGACAGACTATCTCAAGAGTTCCTCATTAAGAGACCCCTGAGAGCGACCACGCATTGACACACCATTGGCCATTCACACCTTAGCAAAGACTAGCACTGGTGAATTGTCAAGCAGAAAAATAATGTGGAATGAGCGGAGGAAGAAAGGAAGGGGGGAGGAGGGGCAGGAAGGAGGGGAGAAGGGGGGCAGGGAGGAAGGCAGGCAGGAGTAAGAAGGAAAGAAATGTCGTGAGCCCACTGTTTTCCAGGGTCCTGCCACATTATTTCATTTAACAAGGTACAGTATTAATTCTTTTGTGCATTACTTACTATGTATTTAAATATTTGAGGTCAACTTTGGGAGCTATAATTCACGTACAATAAAATGCAGAGTTTGATGGGTTTATTCGTGTAGGTAGGCATCACTATAATCATGATAGAACATTTCTATTGTTCTAAAACCTTCCCTCTTTTCTCTTTACAATCAACTCTTGACCCCAGATTCTGGCTAAACTAATCACTAATTTGATTTCTCTCTACAAATTTGCCTTTTCTGGCTACGTCATGTAAATAAATGAAACCATTACAACATGTAACCATCTGCATCAAGCTTCTCTCACTTAGCACCCTGGTTTTGAGCTTCCCTCCTGCTGGAGCCTGTGTCAGTAATTTCTTCCTTTTGTTTTTCTGAACCGTATTCCATCATAAGCATATTCCACCTGTGGTTCATCCATTCATCTCCTGATGAACTGTTTCCAGTTTTGAGCTATTATTCATAAAGCTGCTATGAACATTTGTGTACACATCTTCATCTGAACCTAGGCTTGCATTTCTCTTGGGTATATATCTAGGAGTGGAATTGCTGGGCTGTAGAGTAAGTGCGTGTTTAACGTTTCAAGAAACTGCCAAAGGTGTTCTCAAAAGTGGCCGTACAATTTTATACTCCCATCAGCAAATGTATGGGAATTCCAGTAACTTCACATCTTTGCCAACACTTGTTGTTGTCAGTCTTTTTGATCTCTGACATTCAGTGGATGGAGAGTTGTGTCTCATTTGAGTTTTAATTTGCATTCTCCTGATGACTGGTGATGTTATGCTTATTAACTATTCACGTGTCTTCTTTCATGAGGTGTCAGCTCAAATATTTTGTCTGCTTTTTATTAGTTTCTTCTTCTTCTTCTTCTTGTTAAGAGTTCCTAAATATTCTGGTCACTAGTTCTTTGTCAGATACATGTATTATATTTTCTTCAAGTCTGTGGCTTAAATTTTTTTCTCATTTGAATGATGGCTTTCAAAGAGCAAATATTTGTAATTTTATTAAAGGTCACTTGAGTTTTTAAAAAAATTTATGGTTTATGATTTTTATTCCCTATTTAATAAAACTTTATTTAGCCACAGTCACAAAGATTTTCTTCTATGCATCATCTCGTAAGCTTTAGGCTTTGTACTTAAGTGTATGGTTCTAATTAATTTTTGTATACGGTGGGAAATAAGGGTCAAGGTGTTTTTCTCTCCATTTGGATATCGAATAAATGGTGTCCTGGCCTCACTTTTTTGAAAAGTTATCCTTTTTTCCATTGAATTACCCTAGTACCTTTAGTTGTGTTGATCTATTTCTGGATTTAGTAACATATTTGATCTATGTTTATCTTCATGCTAACATCACATTATCTTGATGACTGTAGCATTTTAGCAGTTTCCAAAACAATGTAAGTCATCCAGCTTTGTTCTTTGTTCTTTTAGCTATTATGGGTACTTTAAATTTCCATGCCATAAAGTTGCCAATTTCTCAAAAAAAAAAAAAAAAAAAAAGCCGGATGGGATTTTAATTTGGATTGCATTGAATCTATAGACCAATTTGGGAAGATATAAATTGGAGACATCCTAAAATATGGAATTTTCCAATTTAGAACATACTTTACCTTTCCTTTTAAAAATAGAGATTATGTTTGACTTAGATTTAGGTCTAAAAGGTATCTAAGTGGACACTGAACCCAAAGACTTCATTTTGAGTGTAATACACCATGAATCTTTTTCCTATGAGTGCCCGGGTCTTCCTTTTTCACCCAACTAGCCAAACAAAATATTATGATTATCAGCCTAGTACCCTCCTCCCTTCTTCCTTGCTCATCAGAGGTAGAGGTTAATTTTAGTTAAATGATAAAGGAAAGAGATAGAAAGAAAAAAAAATGCTGAGTATACTTGGGTTAGGAGTGAATTCTTCCCAGACAGTGCATGCATTCAAGCGAGTTCACATACATGCACAGCACATACATAGGCCCCAACCAGGGGAGTTCAGAGAAAGATGCTAAGGTGTATAAGGAAAATGACTAGAGAGGATTAATGAGTATAATTATGTGTGAATCTGGGTCTCCCCTTCAGTGTCCTTCAATCGATGCCTGTAATGCCTGTTCAGGGTGAAGTGGGTGCCCTAAGACTGGGCCAGATGAGCTCCTGGATTTGCAAGGGCCCCACACAGATGGGGGAACTCGAGCCCATCTGAGAGGTCTGACATCACTTGACTGGCAAGTGAAACACAGCAGAGTCAGATCTGAGTCCCAGGCTGGCCTCATTAGGAGCAGAAGTTGGTCCCAGATGAATGGAACTGGGTCCCTACCCTTCCCAAGCCACGCCCTCCCAACCCTTGCGTGGTGCTAGGCTTATTCGGCCCTAACACAATCCTTAGAGCACCTGGGTAGCAGTAGTCTCATGACTGGTCTCTCTATGAACATGGCTGATAGACGGTAGGCATTGGTATATCTGTCTTGGTTATTTATGTATTGAAATACTTCTATATGTGATAGAAACCAAGTGGCTGGATCAACAGTCATTTACTCCAAGATTCTCCCCACCCTATAGAGCCTCCGGCTCTTCCAGCGGCCCCCAAACAACATCTCCACATGGCCCAGCAACCAGAGGGTTAAAGCTTAGCACAGACAGCTCCCCCCCCCCCCCCCCCCCGCCAATTCCCAACCCCAGGGATGTGACCTTCATCCATTCTGATTGGTGCCTACATCAAACCAGCTGTTCAATGTTATAAATGTCATCACTTTCTACAGAAATGTTTTAGAAGACATTTAATTTCATAATACCCATTTCCTTAATATTTCTGGCCTATGTATTCCTTTCTATTCTCACAGACACTAAAATACAAGTGAGCTCCTCAACGGTTATAAAAAACATAACAGCCACTATCATTTAGTACCTACTATATTCTGACTCTTTATGGGAACAATCTCATTTAATCCCCAAATAAACCTCCAAAGTAGGCATTTCTGGCCTCATTTTATAAGAGCCCGAGGCTCAGGGTGATTAACTAACTTGCTCAAAACCAACATCTGGGCCTCTTTCAGCTTGAGTCTTTCCTGAGTTCAGTAACGAAAGCTATTTAAAAATAAATTCTCAATTAAAAATATGAGGATTATTCTCAACTGTTCCAATTCACTTAAAAACGCTAACCCCATCTCGTTTTAAGATGTCATCTCTAATGTGTTTACCAACTCACGATAAACACAGGAAAGCGTCCCGACTCCACTTGCTTCTCAGTACAGCGGGGACTGGCACGCGCGTGCTGGGAATGTGAAGTCACCTCCTTCGGACGTGGTTCTCATAACACTATCCACTTTTGCACTCCCACCCCTCCGTTTGTGTTTTTTATTTGTATTCTCAGCCATCATTTCTCCATGCTTTTACATGCTCTTGTTATAAAATAAAACATAGATTTAATAGAGACGGGCTTTGTCGCAGTGAGAGGGCTGGATTTAGGGGTTTCTGGGGGGGGGGAATTATTTGGGATAACTGACTAAAACCAAAGTGCATTACCATTCCTTGCCCGCAACAATAAACACTCGGTCTTCAAAGGCTGACCAAGTTTCCAGTGATCCCCAACAATAGCAGTTGTCATTTTCAAATGATGGTCCTTTTGAAACGCCAAGTGCAGTGAAGAAAAAGTGTGTGCTATTGCTGATTAGACAGGAATATGACTTGCAGGGCCCATGTTACTCTCTTGTCTGCAAATTTTCTGCCCTGATTAATTACAAAGAGTGCCAGAGTGTGTTGACGTTAGTTAAAAGCATTTGCTCTTTCCAGCCTGTCCTTATACCCGAATTAAGGATTTCTGTGTCGAGGTGAGGTCAGGAGGGTTCAGATCTGTTTTCCACTGATAAATCTTTCTGTCCCATAAGGATTAAAGGAACTAATACATGATCGCCTGTGTGTATTTGTCCCCATGATCAAAGAGCTCTTGGCCAAGTGGGAATGCCTCAAAGAGATAATAAGTAATTTGTTCACTACAAACATTACAATTATCTATCCCTCTACAAAGTACTGAGAATAAATTCTCTAATCAGAGTTAATTAGCATCCTTGTTGCTTTGGGTTTAACTGGCTAGTTCTCTTAAAGGCACATGAACGTGAAAAATTACATGCCTTCCCTGAGCCAACTTCTTAAACTCTTTCAAAGTTACTTGGAGTATCTGCCTACCAATTATTCAACCCATTTACTTCAATTCGCTGAAATCAATTGAACAAAATTAACTGAGATCCTCCTCTATATTCATTTACTCTTCCGTGCTTTTCTTTGTAAACTCCCTAGTTGGTGCCAAGTGCCTTTTTAAAGGCCTAATGTCCCCCAATTCACAAAACAACATGGGATGCCCTAAAGAGGAATACTCATGTAGGTGCACCGGGAGCCAAAAAAGAAGAGAGGGGATGGAAACGGCCTCTCTCAGAAGGTGACATCCAAGGTTGGTTTAGAAGAGTGAGCAGGACTTTGGTAAGTTTATATGAGGAAGAAGGGCATTTCAGGAAACCTGAACAAAGTCATGTGAAATAAGAATCATAATCAAAATACCAGCAGCACATATTTATTTTTTTATATCACTTTGTTTTGTTTTATTTGTTTTCTTGGGGAGGATGAAATGAGGAGAAAAGGCCACTGAGGAGAAGGGGAAGCTGAGTTTAGTTTGCTTGTTTTATGTTATGTTCGTCACCATACAGTACATTAGTTTTTGATGTAGTGTTCCATGATTCACTGTTTGCGTATAACACCCAGCATTCCATGCAATATGAGCAACACATATTTATTAAGAGCTATGTGCTTTGTGTATTCTAATTCACTTCATCTTCACCCAAAATGCTATCAAGCACATTCTGTCGTCATTCCTTTGCACAGATGCAGAAATAGAAGGTAGAGAACATGAAGTAACTAAACAAGACATGGAGCTGAAGTAAAGTCAAGATTTGAACCCAGGTCATCTGACTTTAGGGTCTGTATGTTATACCAAGTGTGTGCAAGCATGCGCGCGCACACACACAAATACTGAAGTCTCTTCTTCAAAGGAGTTATGGTCTGCGGGGATAGATGAGGCATGGACACATCCTGCACTTAATATGTTATCTGCATCAACGAGTTCGACAAAGAAAATTCCACAAACCACCAAGAAGATGAAAATGAAGAGGGGGAAACTGGAGGGGGAGACGAACCATGAGAGACTATGGACTCAGAAACAAACTGAGGGTTCTAGAGGGGAGGGGGGTGGGGGGATGGGTTAGCCTGGTGATGGGTATTAAAGGGGGCACGTTCTGCGTGGAGCACTGGGTGTCATGCGCAAACAATGAATCATGGAACACTACATCACAAACTAATGATGTAATGTATGGTGACTAACATAATTAAAAAAAGAGAGAGAGATCTATTCCAGAGGAAAGGTAGGGAAAGCTCTTTATGGGGCAAAAGCCCAATTCTGAAGAATGCCAGCTGACCATGCAATGCCTCCCTTTGTTTCACAAACAAGAAGTAACATAAGGACGAAGTGCTTCACACAGCACCTGAGGCACGGAAGGTATTATCTGACTCTAGGTGCCATGTCTCCCCTCGCCCCTCCATTCCAGCCTTCTCCATCAGATCTTCCAAAGCCCTCTTTGAGATGGTCTGTCTTTTGTGGTACTAAATGGGACATGGAGGAATAAAGGGGGGAGGGTCACAATTATTTTTTCATATAATTGCACTAATAACAATGAACTACCTGAGAAGAGTATGTGGTCTCTCTGTTCTGCTCTCTCACTCACATGAAGAAACTCTAGGGTAAAAAGAAAGTTTACTCAGATTTGCTTTTACAATAGTGTCTAGTTTGGAACCATGTTCTAACAATGATGATCCAGTACCTGAGGAGTAGCTATTATTGTATTAGTCATCTGATTTTCATGTTATTTTCTCCCTTCATCCTTCTAACAACCCTCCATAATATGCATTATCATCTCCATTTAGTGGATGAGACAACCGATGCCTACGGAGTTCATGTGACTTCTTCATACTCATATACTCCTAGCACTAAAAGAGAGATGAGATTTGAAACCAGACTATTTTTTTTTAAACTGTGGATTTGATGTTAACCCTTCCCTTTCAGTAAGTTCTCCATCAATTTTAAATGAATTGGGGAATGGCAAAATCCAGGCCATTTCCCCTTTATTTTAGGAGAACAGGAGCACGACTAAGTCCGGAGGAAGAAGTCTCGGCATCAAGTTCTACTTGTGCACACCAAACTCAAGTTGCAGGACATTTGGTTTCTCCAAGCATCAGTTTCCCCACCTAGAAAATGGAAATAATATCTTGTACTCAAATAGAGGTGAAAATTAAGGGTGATATGTATATAAATATGCTTTTAAAATCACCCAAGTGGTTTCATTATCCTTCTGGAAAGAGAAAAAAAGAAGACAGACAACAAGAATTCTGGAGCCTGCTTGGGAGGAAGTAGCCATATTTTTCCTTGGTTTCCTCACTTGCAAAGTTAGTGGTTTGGGCTAAGTGGTTTGCAAACCTCTTATCCTTCAGGCGAAGTCCTTTTGCAAGTAAAAGTCCCAACATGTGGTGTATATCAATCCATGTATCTATGCTTGATCATGAAGCTTCTCTGATATCCATGACTTTGAGGATGAGGGTTGGAAAACCTTTGAACTCAACAATCAGGGGCATTCTAGGCTCCAGTGATCCTGCGTTTGAGGCCATCCAGGTAAGACCATCAGCAGTCGATCTAGAAGGTACACCATGCTCTTGAAACCTGAGCTTTACAAAAGCTGGTCATGGTGATGAAAAGTAATCCAGATCAAGTCATTGAAAGACCATGTGTTCTATAATTAATTCACAGGTCCGCTCTTTTTGACCTTGAAAGCCCAATGACATTTTCATATTGTTGATCCACCCACCTTCCTGTATGGTCATCCTTGACTCCTGCACGTCTCTCGCCCTCTAGGTTAATCAATCCATCATAAATCTTATGGCTCTAATCTCCAACATGTATCTAGAATCCTTCTATGTCTTTCCATTTCCACTGCCATGTTCCAAAGCCAAGATAGCTGTGTTCAGGCAATAGAGAATAACAGCTGGCTTTCTCCCCTCGGCTCTCCATATAGCATTAAACAAATAAGCTCTTGATCCCCAAACAGCTCTTCAATAAAACTGAAGTTCCTAACTATAGCCTCCAAGGCCCTCCTGAGTGGACATCCTGCCCTCTTCACAACTGGGTCCAACCACACTGACTGGCCCTGACTCACACGCCAAGCTCCTTCCTCTCTTTAGCCTCTGCACTTATCCTTCCCTCTATTTGGAGTAGTTCCCCTCACTTTTTTTTTTTTTTTTTTTTTGCTGATTCACTCATCTCCTTCAGCCCCAGGTCAAATAAATGTTCTTCCCCACAGGAATCTCCCCTGCACATCAGCTCAGGTTCTTCCCATCCATTGTGTGACCTGCATATCCACACCTCTCTCCTCCCCTATAATCATACTCTGTATTGATTGGTTTTCTTGTCTGGTCTTAACCCACTTGAATATAAGCCCCAGGAAAGTAGAAGGACCTTATTTTTGTCATTCACCATTATAATCTCAAGACCCAGGACACAGGAGATGCTTACTAAATCTATGCTGAAAGAATAAACAAATGAGTGTTCATTAGCACTTGAACTGATGAGATTCTAAGTATACCCACCCCTAAAGAATCTCTGTCTTCATATAGCTCCTTCAGTTTATTCTAGTCTCCTGGCTTTGGCATAATCTCAGCACCTTTCTTGATCTAACAGGGGTGCACAAAGCACTTGCCCAGGACTCCTGTGTCACATTGCAGGTGCACTTTCCAATTCTGAGAGCTCATTCTGGTATAGACCCTCCCAGTGTTGCTGGGAATGGTCAAATTCCGGCTTTACCGATGTTTCTTTCTAATTTTCTAGTCATCCAAGTTATATATTCCTCGGGTTATATGCACCCACATGTACATGTTTGTTTCTGACCTCAGCAAATAGTATATAATTGGGGCACGAGAATAATTTCTACATAGCTTTGCCAGAATAGATGAGACACTATTCAGCCTAATGAATGTATCATCACTATCTCTTTTGCTTTAGCAACCTAACATTGTATTGCCTAACCCATTCATTGGTGCAACCTTTTGGAGTTGCAAAGATCTTTCATAGGCACTCTTTTATTTCATACTCACAGTGGACTATGAGCCAGGCGTATCAATACAGTGATTATTATCTCCAGGTTATAGAAAAGGAAACTTTGTCTCAGAAAGGTCAGGAAAACCACTAGAGACTTCGCAATTAAAAGGTGGTGGTGCCCACTCTAAAGACAGTATTCTTTCCAGTGTACCTCCTTGCCTTCTCCAATCAACCATTACCCGAAAGAAATAACTGACACACAGACCCTAACCATGGAAAGCCAGCTTATCAGAAATCCCAAGAGCTCTTAATGCTGCCTCTATGAACTGAAAATGGTAGAGGATATAAGACCTTAGACCACTGGTTCTCAACCAAGGGTGATTTTGCACCCTAGGGACCATTTGGCAAAGTCTGGGGACGTTTTTGTGGTCACAACTAGAGAGTACAGTGCTACCAGCACCTAGTGGGTAGAAGCCAGGGATGCTGCTAAATATCCTGCAATACACAGGACAGCCCCCCCACCACAAAGAACCAGTTAGTCCAAAACGTCAACAGTGCTGAGTCTGAAAAACGCTGTCTTAGAATAACTGCTATTAGGATGATAAGAAAAAGAAAGGAATACAGCTTCTTTTTCCCCACAGGCACAAGCTATTTGAGCATTATGTGGGGTGAGCTCCTTCCAGCCTCATGAGGTGCTCTGCCTACTAGGATTGGACAGTGGGTGGTGGAGAAGGGTCTCCTCATACTGTGCTAAGAGATATTCCCTGTTTCATGCATGGAATAAAACAGAAAAAATAAACTACAGAAATTCACCTTGCAGCTTTTTTTTTTTTCAGACTGCATTTACTTTCATTATTTTTTGAATGTCAAATGATAAAAGTATCCACTAAACGTAGGCACCATGCTATACTAATGAACATATAAACTGTTCTCCTGATCTCAGGGAGAATCCTGGAAAATAAACATAAATCGACCAATGACAGGGAACATCAAAGGCGAAAAATCATCTAAAATGTTGTCCACACTAGATTTTTAAGCTTTAAGATCAAAGTACATTCTCAGGATTTTTTGTTGTTGTTGTTACCGTGTCCTATGAAAAGGAATCTCCAGTAGACCCTCCAAGTGTGAATAGTCTCTCTCTCTCTTTTTTCAAAGATTTTATTTATTTATTTGAGAAAGAGAGCACAAGCAGGACAAGTGGCAGAGGGAGAGGGAGAAGCAGGCTCCCCACTGAGCAGGGAGCCCCACATGGGGCTGGATCCCAGGACCCTGAGATCATGACCTGAGCCAAAGGCAGACACTTAACCGACTGAGCCACCCAAGCACCCCAGTGAACAGTCTCTCTTTAACACAGTAAAAGAACTATCAAAATATTTAAAATATTAACAGCTTGTTAACACAATATTATAATTATAATATAAACAACTTGTGATTCCTGATACTTGAAGTTGGGCTACATATAAGCTTAAAATAATTTTAAATAGATGTCTTTTTCCCAAAGTGTGGCCTCCAAGCAAATGGTAGCTGGGATGAGGGCTCCATTTCACCACAAAACTGTAAATCCATCATCTGTGAGAGGACTGTAAATTATTCATTCAGAGGAAATTCCTCTCGCCTAGCCTATTGGGGGAGTCCAAGAAAAGCAGTAGGAAAATGACATACTGCCTCTCAATGCTGTCTTGAAACCTGTACGGATAACTCATTGCTAGAGTGCGAAGCTGGCAGACTCGGGGGGATTCAACATCAAAGCCCAGAATGAAGTTCTAGGGTGATGAGGAAGAGGTAGATAGATTCCACTGTTTCATTTCTTCCCCTAACCGAGAACACTTCTAGAAACCTAATCTGTCCTCTTCAAAATACAACCATCTGACTCATCAGAATCTCAACAAGCCACAGCATAGAAAGGAATCAACTCTTGCCTAGGCCTTCCACACACAATTCTTGGCAAAGGCATATGCATGTATACTAAGTGCCAAGAGAATAATATCCAACGTGCGTGAAAAAATTAATCAACCCTGAGATGATTAGCCAACGCTTTATTGTATGTTGTCCAGACAATAAATAAAATGCTTAACACAGGAGGATATGGGAATGGATGCTTTCTAACATGCCAAGGATATTCCTTCCCTTGGATGAATGAAAGCTTGAGTCAAAAGGGCCGTGGGTCATCTCTGAACAGAGCTGAGATCACAGAAAGGATTGGAAGTTACTCTTCGACAACACGGAAGTACTAACATGGATTCAACAGGAGCAGCGTATCAGTCAACGTAGACCCTGTGTGCAAAGGGGCTGGAGCACAGATGGGTTCTCTGCATGTTTTCAGAATGAATACAAATAGGAAGAGAGGGAGCTGGGCTTGCTCTGCGTGGCCCCAGAGCAGAGACTCAGACCTGATGCAACAGTGTGACCAGGCGGGGAGCATTGGCTTGGCTTGGAAGAATGAGTAGGAATTTGTGTAACATGTGCAACAGTTTAGAGACTAGGCTCAGAAATCTAAACTTGTGTGACCTTGGGTAAATAACTTGACATCTGTGAGCTCCAGTTTCTTTGTCTGTAAACTGGAAATAACATCAGTACCTTGCTCAGTGTATAAATAACTTAATAAAAGCACAATGTTTAGGATAGGCGTGACACATAAGAAGACACACAATAAATGTTAGTTCTCGCGGTCTTACCACTACAATTACTATTAGCAAGGACTAGCCAACATTATATTCGTTCAGGATGTTTGGGGAGACAGCGAGCTCTCACCAGGGTTCATATTTAACCAGAACTTGGAAAATCACCATTTAGGAAAGCCATGCCTTGGCTAAAAGATTGCTAAGACCCCCAAGTGCTTCTTGATTCTAGTTATAACTGGGAGCCGAATTCTCACCTGCTGAAATGTACAGGACTTTCAGAAAGGCCTCCCATGTTAAAATCCCAGCAGAGTGGAGTCATAGAATTGCACTTATTTCTCTGGTCCAGATCCTGACAGCAGACCTTTGAGCATCCTACCGTCTCTCCCCAAGCCTGGGCAACACCTGGGAGCATTTCCCACCACGGTACCTCTAACATAGGTGCAAGACCAATCGGTAGCCAGGCAAGAGAAATGTCTTGTGCTCGGTTTTGTGTTCCTTTAACAGATCCATCTGTGACTTACAGCTCAACCGACGGGCAGGGCTCTCAAGGAGTGAGGAAGCAGGGTGAGTAAAATGTTGAGGATGAAACAGGAAGCATCACACAACAGCTGTATACACTGGACACGCTTTGCCATTTCGTTGGCCGGAAGCAGAAGCTAAGAAAACAAAGGGGGAGCAGCAGAGGAGATAAGCTGGATATGTGACTGAACATATATAAATGGACTAAGAAAAAATTGCAGCTCACAACCAGTCTTGCCTGTTAGCCCTGCAATCATGCTAGAGATGGTCGGGACCCCCAGCAAAATGGAGTTTGTTATCTGTAAAACTCATTCTGTTGGAAAAACAGACAAACAAACTAAACCTCAATAGATGGTTTTGCAGGTCTTACACACTTCCCCTCAGATATCAAGTTCATATACTTTGCGAGACTGGAATCTCCCAGATCTCAAAATTTGGGAATAAGGTAGCAATTTTACCGCATTCAAGAAACCCTTTGTTAAATGTTTTGTTCATTGGCTATTATTCTAAAGGTGCTCCTGTGCCTTTTTTGCTCTCTGTAAAGAGATTTAACTCTTTCAACCTGAAGACCTAAGGACATACTTCTATGTTAGCTGAGAGGTGATCTACTTTGAGATTAAGCCATAAGAGGTTTGTCCAAATAGATGGAGGTAAAAAACATGATTTCCTTAATATTATCTGATTTTTCCTAATTATACCAAAGCATGTTACATCCCAGGTTAAAATAAAATATTTAGAGGCCCAACAATATAATGTCTAATTTTAGTTTTATTGTTATGTCTCTGCTTGGTTGAACACACATGCAACAAAACTTAATGGTGAAAAATCTGGGCCTACGTTCCTACCACAAAGGAAAGCATCTGAGAGGGATCTCGGGGCTAGGCATAATAGACACTTTGGTCCACTGTGTCCAGATCAGGTCACTGTCAATTCCCTCTGAGATGTACAAGTTCAGCCTCTGAACTCTATAAAATGCACTTTGATGGGGGCCAAACTCCACCCAGTAACAAGTCACTTTCTTTAGATGAAAAATCAGGGAACTGAATTGAAATCTCTAAATATGCTCTATGACTGTACACCATCCACAACTACCAGAAATTACACCTGTCCTCGTAAGAATGATGTGTTCAGGCATTCTAAGAAAGTTTAAGTCACTTCTTCATTTTGTTCAATTGTTACTTGAATTCATCAAAATAGGAAATCACTCAAATATGATTGAAATAACAGGCTGATGAAGAAAAACCCTCCGAGGGGATGGAAACACAAGACAGAAAGCTTTCTTCTCTTTATGGAAATGGCTGAACATCCTGAGCCTCCACTACTCAGCTGTCATCTACACTGTTATTTCTTCATCAAGCAAATAATTTTCTAATACTTACTATGTACTCATCACTAAACTTCTTCAAGCTTCATTATGCATCTTTCATTAGATGAATTCTAGGCTCTAGGAGTAGTGGAGGAGAACTGAATGCAAATCAGTAAGACAGAGGCAAATAAATGACCCTTTGAGCCCCCAAAGGAAAAAGAGGCATGTTCAATGAAGGTCAGTCTGAGCAATTTGATTGGCTCCTGTGTGTGATGAATTAGATCTACAGGCCTCATTTTCCACCTCAACCCAGCTCTATCTAAACTGGAACACAATGATGGACAACCCACCTAGAAGAGGGATTCTGGGAGCAGGAAAAGAAGGGGTTAAATGATCTAAGTGGCCATGGAGGGAAAGGGGGGAGAGAGAGAGGTTGGAACTTTCCAGAAAAAGAGCTCCTCTATTGACCATGGGAAAAGAGGGCCCAGGTGAGAAGAGTCCATGTCATCTAACCCATGCCCATTAAAGTGTGCGGTGGGGTTGGGACACGCTGAAGCCCATACAGGGGCCATTCTTTCCATAGATTCTGTATAGATTGGAAGATGGGATCTGAACTTGAAATAAATGATTACATTGTGTATTCTTCGGATACCACATGTGTATTTGATCAGCTAATATAAGCTTGCTTAATAATGGGAGGGATAATTAAACCCCTTCTTAAAGGAAAAACCCATGAGCTATTCATTCATTCATTCAACAAATAAGGATTAATTTGTGACAAGTGCCAGAAACACTAGAAGCTCTGACTCTCACTCCTCCCTCATCTTTCTGAAACTCTCAAATTCTTCAACACAGGAGGTCTGGGAAAGGAAAGAGTCAGAAACCCTGCCCCTGAGCCTCCTTCCCTCCCACAGGGCAGGAAGAAGCCAGCAGGATGGTGTTGGACCAAAGTAGACAACCCCATCCCTCAGGCACTGCCGAGGGTAAGATAGCAATCAGATGAGGGATGAGAGAGTCCAGGAATTAGAAAGGAAGATGGGCATATTTTCTGCCCCACTTAGCCATCTCCGCAAAGCCCAGGACCACCAGCAACATCAAATGACTGTTTCCCTACATATTTTTCATGTGATGATTGCCCTTTGTACAATAAGCAAACTAGAAAAATAAAGAAATGTGTCTTAAACTACTGCTTAATTGCCTTTATTTATGAGCTTTGTTTAACATTTTTGGTCTAATCATCACGCAGCCTCAAAATTTATTAGAGTAACTGCTTATGGTTGAATATGTTTATAATTTATAAAAGGCTTTCACAAAGAGACCATCCTTTCGGTCCTCAGAGCTACTGTGGAAGTCAGGTGTTATCGAACATTCAGCATGATGGATCTGGAAATGTGAGGCTCAGAGCGGCTAAGAGATTTGTTCAAGAGAATGCAGACTGTTGTACATTCCCATACTTTTCAGTCGTGTGGTTTTCCCATCCCCGTCAACACCTTCCTTTGCTAACGGGGATTGAATTGCGTAGAATCACCCCACCGACAGCCGTCTCAGAAGACCCAGCCCTCCTGCCTTGCACTCGTGCGGCCTGATCTGCAAAGAGTGGGGAATATGAGAGGGCGTGTTCAAAGACCGAGAGCAAAGCAGGGGTGTTGAGCAGTTCGAAAATCAAATTCTGATGCTTCTGGCATTTACCCATTCTTGCTGGTGGACAAGTTAGTTGCCTTCTCTCAGTCTTCAGGACTGAGAGAAGGTAACCGGAAAACTTTCCATTTTCCATCTGGAAAATGGGACGAAAGCAGGGCCTGCTTCCCCATGTTGTGAGGATGAACATTTTAAGCATGCAAACAATATGTATGTATTATGTACGTATTATCTAGAATCTCTCTCCCCTGCCAGACACTGTGCTGGCCGAACTGAAGGACAATAGCAATCAGAGGTGGTCCAGAAGCAGGGGCACCAATAGGACTATTAGTAGTAACAGTGACAACAACAGCAGTAATAATGGCTCTAGCATTAGTATGTAGCAATACTAGTAATAGTCACTGTCATCATGATCACAGTCACACTGGAGGTGGTGGTGGGGGCAGGAGTCAGAGAAGGTTATCTGTGGGTCTCAGACTCTATCTCCCAACCGAGTCACAAGGAAAGGAAAACGGGGTGGCCACCCCATCAGTAAACACATGCAAAGACCAAGAGAGGTCAAAGCTTTTCTAGGTTCAGTGTGTTTGAATGGACTGAGGCCACCTGATCAGAACCAATTTCAGTGGATGAAAGAATACCTCTTATTTCAAGAATCAGAAGCCACGAATGAACATGGAAAGTCCTACACAATGATGAGATTCTACCCGTGGCAGTTGGGTAGAATAGTAGCCCCCAAATACAACTCCCATGACCCAGATCTCTTCTCTGT
The DNA here is from genome assembly GCF_037043125.1 of Eumetopias jubatus. Classification (NCBI taxonomy): domain Eukaryota; kingdom Metazoa; phylum Chordata; class Mammalia; order Carnivora; family Otariidae; genus Eumetopias; species Eumetopias jubatus. Next base: position 30,190,768 of record NW_028274816.1, read on the forward strand.
ATCATCTGGGGGAGCATCCAGCTGCTGAACAATCAGAACCAATGAGGGTGAAACTGTTGTCTCAAACTCTTTCTCCTCTTTTAATTTTCTCTTGACCCATTTCAGAAAGCAAGTGGGGCTGAATGAACTTCCTAATTTACTGAGAAGACAACAAAAAGTCAATTACAGTTCCCTGAATGTCTCCCAAGTATCTTACTCCACGCTGGGTGTAGCAGGTACTTGACATTGGCTATGACCTCAGAAGGTATAAGGGAACCAGAACCCAAAGAAATCCAAGCAATGCAGCCTCCATGAGAAAGCTGCAAACAAGCCTGTCTGACTTCACATCCTAGGTCTTGCTCCCCAACCTCATTAGCCTTTCTCACTCTGAAAATGTGCCTTAAAAATAAGACATTTCTGTTAAGTCGTATCAAACTCAAATTTCAATTTGTGTTCAGCAGTGTAGCATTTAGTACCCAACCCTATGTCTTCACTCTCTTTCTTTTTTTTTTTTAAGATTTTTATTTATTTGACAGAGAGAGAGAGAAAGAGCACAAGTGGGCAGAGCAGTAGACAGAGGAAGAGGGAGAAGCAGACTCCCCGCTGAGCAGGGAGCCCCACGCGGGCCTCGATCCCAAGACCCTGAGATCATGACCTGATCTGAAGGCAGACGTTCAACTGACAGAGCTACCCAGGTGCCCCTATGTCCTCACTCTTACCACTCTAGTATTCGCTGGATTCTCCCTGAGCGCCTTCTCCAGCTGCTGAAGTGCATTGCACCTGTCCACCTGCAAATGCCTACCAGTAAGTGCTGGGAACTGAGTTCCCTTGGGAACATCCCTCAACCAAGGACTGGAGGGAGTTAGTGAATGAATGCCCCAGCTGCCTGTGTCTTAGGAGAGCCACACAGAGGAATGTGTTCTCCACTGTGTCCCAGAAAGATTAAGAGGCAGTGGTCAGAGGAGTTATTGGCTTGATAACACGGGCTTTATTAGCGGTCTTCTTTTTCCTACCTCAACTGTCCATCCCCTACTGGTGTTTCTCTCCTCCTCCGCATAAAGTGCTTACACGCAAATCCTTGCCCAGGGTCTGCTTCTAGGGCAGCCAAAAAGCATCAGAGCAAATTTGGTGTATTTGTGAACTCTGCTCAAAAATTCCATCACACAACTGTAGGCTCACACCCATTTTTCTACACTCTCCTGTATTTCTTTAATTACCTAAAATTATGCCCAAGAAGTTATTGCTTAAAGTTAAATATAACACATTATGGTCACGAGGACATTATTTTGAGAGAACACTTCAGATTGTGTTTGGGTTTTTGCAGCTTCTAAAACGTCTACCAATTTTTCCATTGTTGCAAGTACAGCGGGATTAATTATTACCAGCTTTCTGAAGAAAAGGCGGTGGGGGGGAGATCCAAAACATTTCATATGTAATACAAATCTCGGTTAGGAGAAAAAAACAAGATCGCTGCTTTCCAACTATGTGTCAGAGTGAAAACTAGCCACATGAGCAAGACTAAGAGGAAGACGAGGAAAAGTGGTGGAGGAGGTGGGCAGGAGTGCGTATTTGAGTTTTTTTGAGAGGGACATATTCATAGCCATTCAGGGGCAGGGAGATCCCTCAAGGACAATGATTTCTCAGGAGAATGTTCTTATCAAAACTGGGAAAGGAAAGCACGGGAAGAGAACTTCATTTTGTGTGTGCCTATTAGGGATCAGCTAGTCTTCCGGGTACTTATTCTATTGTATCAATTACTTCCTTGTATAAGATTTCTCTGAGGATCATTATCACCCTGCACGTGTGATAGAATGGACTAAGGGAGCTTAATATAGTTAAGAAATATATTAGCAAGTGGAAAACTGGAGTTCAAAACCTGTTAATATTAATAATATACAATGGCCCCAGCAAACTTGCATGGAAATTATATCACATCATACTTTACAAAGAACTTTCACAAAGATTGAGAAAGAGAAAGGCAGCTCCTAACCACTGGGGATGGGTGGTGTTGGTAAAAAACCTTCTGGCACTTGAAGGCAGACTGTCACGTGTCCCTGTTGAACACAGATAATTTCACAGAACACCAATACTGGGAAAATACCATGATGGAGCAAGACAAAGACAAGTCCACTCAGTAATCAAGACAGAGCAAATGCAGGAAAAAAAAAAAAAAGAACATTGTTCAAACAAAAAATGATAATAATATTCATTCATTTATTAAAAAGACCAAGCATCAGCCTTCCCTGGCAAATATAAACCACTGCTACTTCTTTACCAATTACAGCGTGAGCTTTGCTTTATTCCACCTGCCTTCTAGATAGAAATTATTATGATATCTAATCATAGAATTACCTTTTACATCCTGACAGCAGCCAGTCTAGAGCAAAGCCCCACTTCCTAGAGCCCTCCCCATAATCACCTAACACAAGCCTATGAGTCCTTCCAAACACCCTCTTCTTGAGAAAACCCACCATTTCCGATGATACGCATTTTCTCCCTATTAGCAGGTTAATAAATCCTATTTTATTCAACTGCAGATGAATCTCTGGTAGTCTTTGGCTGACGGGCATTGTGAGTATGTTCATTTATGCAACAAACTTTCTGAATCAGGCACGGTAAATTATTTATTTGTTTTCTCTATAGAAACTGACATAAATCCTATCCTCAAAAAGTGTATACAATGCATACTCTAAACTCAAGAGCAATTTTAAAAATGCAGGGAAAAAGGCCAACAGATTTAATAACACATTCAAAACTCCTTACTGAGTTAATACCAGAATGATAGCGAACGTGGTCTCTAAACGTAATCCCATAATTCTGAAGAGAATGGGAGAGGGGTCCTCAGCAAACATAGAAAAACAAAGAAAGAAGATAGAGGTGATTATTGAGGGATCTTCGGTTCTCCTGAAAGTCAAGCTGAAACAGGACTTGAGGTAGATTGAAATCCAGGGAACGGTAGTGAGGGACCAAAGAGAGACAGAGAGAGAGGAAAAGCCAACATAAGAGTGTGTTATCGACATTACCAGGGCCACTGCTATGGGCAGCTGAAGCTCAATCTCACCCAGATTTTCTGAGGATGGTACAAAATGAGCTGTACACCCAAGGACTAATTGAGAGTAGTACCAATCCATTCACTTCCATTGCCCCACTCGTTGAGGCTGTTGATGGAGACATAAATTTCTGTAAACTCATAGGCTTCTCGCACTTGATTCACTAGGGGCACGTTTTAACATCTGCCACGAATGAGAAACTCTGGGTCAAAATGTGGAATTCATGTTGTATATGCTTGAGGCAAGTTACTGTCAATGTGAAGTGAGTCCAAACCCACATGAACCATCAGCTGCAGCCATAGTGGACACTAGCGGTGAGGCTGAAAGGCTGTGAGGCCAGGCTCCAGGAACATTTGCCACACAGAGTGAGAGAAGTTACAGCCCAGGTGTGTGAATGAGCCTTCTGTGGAGGACGGAGTTTTTTAGTCATATGGAGCCCTGTAGAGTCTGGGGAACTTGTAAATATGGGTACGACTGAGAACTGGAGTAAGATATGGGATGAAAATGGAGGAGTGGGTGATAGGAAGAGACGTTTATTTAAATTCTATCTGCAGATGTCATCCACCTCACCTTATCTTTGTTCACATCATAGCATATAGTACTCCCCAGTGTGATGGCTACTCACTGTCTTCTGGTTCCCCAAATGCAAAGTCCACCTTTCCACAAACCCACCCTGACACACAGAACCCTAGTTCAATACTAAATATCAATCATTACACAGTTGAGGAAACTGTCCAATATAAAAACTAGAGAAGACGTGATCAATAGAAAAAGAAATGATCCTGGAGAAAATAGAGATAATGCAGGGTACAGAAGATCATTTTAAAGGCAAATTTTTATTAATGTCTTAAAGAGATTTGAAAACTTATCCATAAAACAGACAAAAAAAAAAAAGGAGCACCCTAGAAAAGTCTGCAGAAACATTAAGGAAATCTCCAAGAAAACCAACTGAAAAGACACAGAGACAATATGAGATATTTTTATTTCCTGAGACATATGGGAGTATCAGCACAGAAGGTACCATACCCAACTTAGAGTATTTTCAAAAAGACAACAAAAAGATTATCTGTTTCTAGATTTCACCGAGATGTGCCTAGGCATAAGTATTTTTGAATTCACCATGAGACACCATTGGCAGGACTTCCTTCGAGAAATATGTGTGTTAAAAATTGATAAGTAAAACAAAAATAAACAAGTGAAATATATTCATAAAAATTTATAAGAAAAGGCTCGAAATCCCAATGGAAAAAAATCCCAATGGAAAAATTTGATAAAAAATGTGTACCTTTCACATAAGACATACTAGTGTCCAATAACAACAATAAAAAACCCTTTAAATAACACCTAAAGTAAAAATAAAAAGTGACTAATGATATGGATAAATGTCTAGCCTCACCAGGAATTTTTATTTTATTTTTTTAAAGATTTTTATTTCTTTATTTGACAGAGAGAAACACAATGAGAGAGGGAACACAAGCAGGGGGAGTGGGAGAGGGAGAAGCAGGCTTCCCACGGAGCAGGGAGCCTGATGCGGGGCTCGATCCCGGGACCCCGAGATCATGACCTGGGCCGAAGGCAGCCGCGTAACAACTGAGCCACCCAGGCGCCCCTCACCAGGAATTTTTAGAAAATGAAAATTGAAATGAGACTTTTTTTCCTTATCAAACAAACTAAGCTTTTAAAAGTCAAACATCTTTGGCAAAGGAGAAATGGAACAGATACTCTAATTCTCTTCTCGTGGGAATGCAAATTGGTACAAATTATCTGGAAAATAATTTTATAATATGCATGAAATCCTTCAGAAAAAAAAAAAACACAAAAACACATGTCCCTTGCTCTCCCCAGTGATTTTTCCCAAGTCTATCCTAAGAAAATTAAATTTACATCTTTCTCTGTACTTGTAACAAAAATATTCACACAGACAAAGAAAGGGGAAAAAGCTCAGACAGAGACATATATAGAAAAATGTTTATTATTTTGGCATAAACATTGGAAATAAGCTAGACATCGAACAAGTGGAGCAACAGTTTAAAAATTGTGGCTCATTCATTCAGGTAGTAATCTGAGGGTGCTTTAAGAGACTATTTAATGAAATGGGAAAAGTGTTATTGATTAAAAGTTGGGTTAAAAAAAAGCAGGATTCAAACTAAATTATACACCGGGATAGCAAGCAAATTGTGTAAGTGCAAGATACACATGTATGGGGAGAGGGAGAGGGGGATCAATCCCGGGGGGAAAAAGATTCCCAAATGTTAACAGTGAATATTTCTGATTGGTTATAGTTCATTTTTATTCTCCTCTTTGGACTCTTTGATTTTTTTTTTCCCCAACCACTTAAAAGGAGCATTTATCTTTTATTTTTTTTAAAGATTTTATTTATTTATTTATTTATTTATTTGAGAGAGAGAATGAGAGAGAGAGAGAGAGAGAATGAGAGGGGGGAGGGTCAGAGGGAGAAGCAGACTCCCCACTGAGCAGGGATCCCGATGCGGGACTCGATCCCGGGACTCCAGGAACACGACCTGAGCCGAAGGCAGTCGCTTAACCAACTGAGCCACCCAGGCGCCCAGGAGCATTTATCTTTTAAAGTAAAAATCAACATTTTATAATTTCATTTTTAGGTACATAACTGTTTAATTATTATAGAATTTATTTGGGAGTTATTTTGAGATTTTCTTAAATGACCAACCAATGAAATCAACAGACAAAACCCATGGACCTGTTTTGCGAGGATCGTGCAGGTAGAATAGAGGAGGAAGACTAGGGGAATAAATGGGGTGAGTGGGGGCTGTTGCCTAATGTGCATGTTTGAGGGAGATGTGGGGGAAGGACCAGGAGTCCTCTGCTTCCATTCCAAGCCCCATGAAAAGGGAAACAACTCAGTGAGTCCATTAGTGGGAGCTGCCTTAGTTTCCTCCCCCAGACACATGGAGCTAAAGGGACTTTCAAGGGTGGTCTTGCAAATTCTAATGGTTTCCCTGGTAGAAGTTCTCAGAACTGGTGCAAACACATCAAGAAGTACACTTTTTTTAAGAAATAGAATAATACAGCCAGGTCTCAGTTTCATGCAATTTTATCCTTTTTTAATAAGCAGTGGAGGTCACATTTTACATCTGATAATAAATTAATGGATTTTATACCAACGTAAGACTTTCCATAGAGATACCCTCACAAAGGACTGAAAATGCACAGTGGTTAAGATTAGAGACTTAGGGGTCACTTCCTAGCTGTGTGGTCTTAAACAAGTTATTTCACCCCTTACACTTGTTTCATCATCTACATAATGGAGATCTTAGAAGAACCTACCTCCTTGCCTTTCTTCTGAGAATTATATGAATTAAAATATATCAGGTGCTTTGAACAGTGCCTGAAAGAAGAATGTGCCCCCGTGGAAGTGTTTTCTGTATTAAATCAAAATAAGTGGGAAGCATTTCTTGGTTGTACCCTACTGACAACATGTTTGCACTAGGAGACACAACTTCTTCTCTTTTGTCTGCAGTTACCATCATAAAACAAAATAACAAAAGAAGGAAGGTTTGTTCATGTGAATATGTATAAATAAAAGAAAAATAAAAACAAGCAGGGGTCAGCACTTCCTTTGCCTACCCCAAGTCCCGAGAAGGGAAAAAAACAACATCGTGGTTGTTGGCGCCCACCAAGCACAGTAGATGAGGCTGTTCCAGACAGGAAGCAAAGGGAAGGAGAGAGTTCAGAGAAGCATGGCTAAGTGGCTGACCTGGGGGGAGTGAGGGTCCCCCAGACTTGGAAAGGGACAAAGTTTGGGAGGTCCGGTGTATCGTGGGAAAAGAGTCCTGCTTCACTGAAGCATCCCCAGGAACTGGCAGGACCTCAGATGGTGGTGCTAATGCAGGGAGGAAGGGATGCATCATCCCCACCTTCGAGGCCGAGTTCCAAGCACAGGTGTGGAGAAGCAGGTGGAGAAAGCTCTGTCAGTGCCAGATACCAACAACAAGGTGGAGCAGAAGGAGACAGGAACAATTTCATTTGTTCCCGATACTCTCCCAGCCAGTGAATTGGGATCATCATTCCCATTTCAAAGATGAAAAAAACAGATAGTTTGTCCAGGGTCCCCCAGACTTGGATGTGAATCCCAGTCCCTTGATTTTCTATTTGCCTCTGCATTTTCGCTGGCTCTCACTTATCAGTACCAACACCGATTTATTATCAGTACATCCTGGAGCTGACGTAGAAGCAGTCAGTCAGGATCAGTCATCTGCAGGCCTCTTGTGATTTAGCCAAACTCCCTGCCTGGCCCTCCTGGCCAGCGACTACAGAGTTGTCTATTCATGGATTTAAGGCTATACGTGGTATTAATCTTCAAGGAAAGGAATGATACGAGCAAGCTGGATAAAATCCTAACACACCAGCCCCGATCCCTGTGGAGGTCTTGTTCATTGCCGCGAAGGATACAGAACTGTGGTAGCAGAGAGCCTGGGCTTGAATCCCAGCTGGCATTACAGACTGTGAGACACCGGATCAGGGAGTCTCTATCTGAGCCTCACTCACTTTCTTTACAGAGCAACTGCTACCATGCCCGTTTCATGTAACACCTTTGTGTGGGTTTAGTAAGACAAGGGGGCGAGATGCTTAGCCAGGTGCTTGACTAATACCAAAGCCCTCCAGCTCGTCCCCAGATGGAGATCCAAGTTTTCTTCTTTCCACCAAGAGGAACATCCAGGAGCCTGGACCCTGAAGGGCACACCCAAGTCCCCCAGGGGCTAGACCATCCTCAATATCCACACAGACCTGGCTTAAACTAGGTGACCTCCTTAAGACCTCCCCAACCCTTCACTGAAATTCCCGTGATTATTTTAAATGACAGAGGGAGAAGAGCAGGACGTGAGGAAAAAGAATGTTAGTTTTTCTAACAGCTGGAAAAGAAAACAAAATGAAGAAAAATATTCCCCATGAAATTCTTACAGTAAAAAACATAAACCATGCTGTCTTTCGCTGGGGTCACACAGTAAGTTCACACTGTACTTGGGACACGGATACCTTTCGGTGGTCCGACAGCTTCGGGACAGACAGCGTTAATCATTTTCTGATGCTTGCTGTAAGACAAATTCCCAGAGCTGAAAACCGACAAAGAAATGTGGTACAATCATGGGAATTAAGGGGGAAACGACGGTCTTGGGCAGGTTATGATACAGTCCTGGTGAAGTCATGCGAGGACTTCTCGGCCATGAGCTGCCACCAGCGTGTGTGCCAAGACCGTCACCACGCAGCAGGGGCAGCGGCTGGACCATGGTGAGGTCTGTTCCCCCGAAGGACACGCAGCAATGTCTGGAGACGATTCTGATTGGCAAGAGTTGGGGGGGAAGGCACTGCAGGCATCGAATGGCTAGAAGCCAGTGATGCTGCTAAATAGCCAGCAATGCACGGGAGAAGCCCCTCCCCTACATCCACCTCGAGTAAAGGAATTTGTCCAGCCCCAGAGAGCAACAGTGCTGAGGCTGAGAGAACGAGCAAAACCTACAGAGAAGTGCAAGTTCATGGCTGCGGGCAGCAGGCAAGACTGGACTCCCAGACCCAGCACGTGATCCTGACTCCTCCTTGCTTCCCTCCTCAAGGCCACGTGTACCCTCAGCCCCCATCTGGGTGTCTTTCCCCTCTCTCCCTTGACACTGAAAACACATCACTTGTCAAGTCCTAAACACACTGGACACTTTCACAGCCACTGTCTGGTGGCTCTAGTTGAAATCTCATGATAACTGTGTGGGATGTCTGGTTACGGTCTCCACTTTACGCACCAGGAAACCGAGGCTCTGCATGGTTACGGAAATTGCCCAGCGATGAAGTGGCAGAGCCAGGATTCAACCCCAGGCCTGTCTGATTTTGAAGCATCGGCTCCCACCTGCTCACATCCACTTACAAAGCTTAACCCCGTACCGCCTGGGCACACCCAGCAGGTCACTGAACATCACTGAGCTCTGTCTTCTCAAGAGATGGAGACATTCACAGCCTTATAAGGTTGCCTGACTTGAGGATAGGAGAAGGTGAGAAAGACTTCCTTGGGAGCTTAAGCAGATAATCCCTGGGGCGATGATGCCCAGGAACTTCCTATAGTTGTATAGAGGAAACTAGAGTTCTCACACTTTCTTCTAGTTCTAAGGTTTTAGAGTCTGGCCAAACCTTAGCAATTCTTCCAGGGCTAGACTCCAACCCCCGCACTTCTCTTAGTTCCCTTATACTTTCCTTGGCCTCTAAACCACAGGTGAGCTCTCCCTGTGAAACCTGACAGTGTTCTTTTGTTGACCAAGCCACAGTCATCTTTCTTTCTTTTTCTTTTCCTTTTTTAAATATTTTATTCATTCACTTGAGACACAGAGATACAGAGAGACAGGATGAGCAGGGGGAGAGGCAGAGGGAGAGGGAGAAGCAGGCTCCCCGCCAAGCCAGAAGCCCGACATGGGGCTCAATCCCAGGACCCTGGGACTATGACCCGAGCTGAAGGCAGATGCTCAACCATCTGAGCCACCCAGGCGCCCCGGTCACCTTTCTTCCTTGCCCGACTATAGAATTCCACCTGCAAACGGGTCACCATAAGTTTCCTGAAATAGGAGTTCTAGGGTCTGATGTTAGGGTCCGTCAGAAGACATTATACAATGGTTGCAAATGCTTAACAAACACACATTGGACGAGCTTACTTAAGAGTTAAGTGACAGAAGTAAGAACCTTGATTACGCGTTAAGTGATTCCATACACTGCTCTCATTTGATCTTCCCGAAAACCCGTGAGGTGTCAGGACGTTATCTGACCCTCCTGGGTCTCTCCTCCCATGCCTTTGCATTATTTTCAGGCTGCTTCAGTCGCCTTGTAGCCCCTGCTTCCACTGTATGAATGGGGATTAATCTTTCTACGACCCATTTTCTGCCTCTGATAAATGTGGAGGTTGAACTCAGTGGTTGAACTCAGCCATGGTGGAAGGGTAGCAGGGTCCCAAGAGGCTGAATTTGGGGCCTGATTTTGATCTGTCATAGGGGTTTCCATTGTTGTCATTGCTGCCTTGGCTAGGTCATCCAGGCCACCACTGGGTACTGGCCATCCATAATAGTCCAGCGTGGCAGTACCCTACAGAAAAAGACATTCTTCTCAGCAGACCCCTCCGTTGACTGCGCATTTGACCACTCCTCACTTCTCCCAAGATTCCACACTTACTGTTCCACCTCCACAGGTATCACTTAGTCATCATCTGGAGGTTTATCCTCTTTCAGAAAGCAGCCTTGGAGGGAGACACAAGTCAGTCTTGTTTGTTTATCTTATCCTCCCTCTGCTTCATCACCACCATTCTCTTTCCCCACTGCCATTCCTATCACCTTCTTGAGGAATCCTCACAAGCTGTCTTGTATATAGCCATTCCCCTGTTCCTCAACCCTTGGATAACCTCCCTCTCTTGGAAAATCCAACTCTGTAACATTTATAAGCACACACTTTCAAAAGAAAAGTCAAGTCTCCCTATCAAATTTTCCAGATATGATGGTAAGGTTCGTGAGTACAAACAGAAACATTATTCCCTCTTCACCTTCCCTGAGTGTAGAGGAAAAAGAAAAAAGCCCACTCATCTCGTCATTCCATCATCGCTTCAGTGATTAACCAGAAAATGTCTAATTTTCTCGACATGCTCATTTTTTATCTTACTGGTTTTTTTTTTTCCAATGCTCTCCCCCACTCTGTATTTCCCAGCCATCCACCAGAAAACAAGGAAAAAACACATAGGATACACGAAGGCAACTGCGTCCCAACCATTCTCCCCAAAGTGCATGATCAGGTCACGTGGAGGGAGATTAATGTGATTCTGAGCTTGGAAATGTGCTCCTTTATGATTATTAACGAGGGTGCCTTGGAAGGAAAGGACTCTGCAAACACAGCACTTTAAAAAATGTATTTTCTTCCTTGTTTATGAGACGCAAACATATATAATTCAGTTCAAGGGTTGAACTTTTCTGTTATGATGTGCCAGGGATTATTTATCACAATTGCAAATAATTTCCCAGTACAAATTAGCCTCATCTTATCCTCCCAATGTACTTCCCTTCCACATCACTCATGTCATGTTGAAATCCAAGGCCATAAAGTTGAGACCAGGAAATAAGTTTTCCTTCAGATGGCAGCATATGGTGTGTGTTGGTTGGGGTTTTTTAAAGCACAATCAAATTTACCAGTGTCAAAGACTGCCCTCCCAACTTTTTCTCAGCTGGTGACTCTGGTGTCTGAAACTGATAGGAAATTATGCACTCAATAAAATATGAGATTGCAAGAGAGACGAAGCCAAAATAAGCAGGAGTCTACCAGAAGAGAACCCACTTTCAACAGCCAGGGCTCTGTGTCTATCACACTGATTGAAGCCATCCAGGGGTAAAAACATAACCTTTGAGATATGTGGGACTTAAGGATGACAGCTAAGGCGTCCTACTCAAAATATAAGATGAATGTCCACAAATGTGTGCTGGACCGCTCTAACGACGTTGAAAACCTGGCAGGTCGGAATATTTGTGTGAAAGGAATATGAACTCTGATTCATGAACTTCTGCGAGAGGCATAAGCACATTTTTCTTTATCACATAGGGAACTTTTTATTAATATCCATGAAGAAGCAAAAGATATAGAAGAAGAGAAAGATCAAAATACGGAGTTTCATGCTTTTACTGGGAAAATAAAACCAGATTTCAAGAAACCTCAATTTTCAAAAAAAAAAAAATATTGCTCTTCAACAAAGCCAACATGAAAATGGGTCCAAGTTGAGTCCCATGACACGATGCAACTTTAGAAAATAGTAAGAAAATCAAACAATACAAAAGCAAATAAAAATCATCTCAATTCCTAAAAAAAGGGGGAGTCAAAAGAATGCTCTGCATTTATCTTTAATAAAGATTCTATTTAGATGTGATCTGTCAAATATTTTGAGGTATGTATCCATTGTTTTTGCAAAAGAAAGTGTGGACTGTTCATTTTTCCTTCAATGGAACATATTTTTATGATCCCTCAAACTTGTTTTTTTGTTCCTTATCCACAAACAGGCTTTGGTTGCTAGGACGCATTGTCATACTCCAGTGGGGGCATAACCACAAGCTCTAATATCAAGGACCATATTCCTGCTCAGAGAGGTGGAATGACTTGCTTCAGGTCACACAGCAGATGAGTAAAACAAAAGGCACGGGTCTAGAAGTTAAGAGCCTTGGGTTCTGGCCCTGGAGCTGACAGGCTCAAGCTCTGCCCCTTAAATAAAATCTCCTGAGATTCATACGTTTTCTATCTTTAGAAGCAAACTTCTCGAATCTCTCCTTGTCCCTTTATGTGTCCTCTGCCCCCATGGAATCCTATAGCCAGTCTTCCCATAACTTGCACCACTCCTATAGTGTACTTACATCTGGAACCTTTTTCCTCCTATCAACCACCAAGCCCCTTGTGTCTTTAAAGACCCCTGCAAAAATCTCTTCTCCTCCATTAAGCCCTCTGTGATGAGGTGCGAGCCAGAATTCTGCCTTCCCATTGCAAAGATTAGCATGTGGGGTGCTGAACAGAAGAACACAGAGATTCAGTTCATCTGGGACCTGACTGGATATGCTAGAGAGAGTCCCAGCTGCTCAACATCTGCTCAGCACCATCATATTCTGCGCATGTCCTCAAAGTCACTGCCTCAGTCTTCGGAACGCATTTGGATCTCTCTGTGTAGCCATCAGCATCTCATGTGGGAGGTGGTGTAAGAAGAAGAGCTCTCCATTATGAACACCTCTCTACTGTCTTTCAACTAGGAATGGGGGACAGCCAAGCAGGCGGCCACCAACATGGTGGGCTTTGGGGTGTATCAGAAAGCTTCCATAATCTGAGATTACACCCTCAGCAATTACCTAAGTTTGCCACCACTCCCGCCACTCCTTATGGGCCGCTGGGAGGCGTGCACATTTAAACAGTATTTTGTTACCTGCTGAGGATCATATGGTGGAATGAGAGAGTTCTAGGCTAAGAACACCTGGGTTTCACTCTCCGCTATAATGCACGGGACAGGTATGAGTGTCGTGTGGCTACTCTCCAGGTGTCATTCTCCTCTTCTCCAAAATAGAATTAAAAATACTTGCCCCGTTGAGCTCACAAAGTTGAGGCAAAAATTGGATTAAATCATGTATGGAACACCAATTCAAAACTTCTCAAGGTAAAGTACACATATAGAAGAAGGTGACTTTCAGAAGCATACATTTGTGAATTTCCCCACAGTGAGTCCACGTGTGTAACCAGCACCCAGCTCAAGAAACAGGGCACGACCCAGAAGCTCCATTTGCCCTCTTCCAATACCTTCTCCCATCAAGGGTAACCACTGTCCTGATTCTAATACCAATAATTAATTGTGCCTTTCATACTTTATACAAATGGGATCATGCAATAGGTATCTTTTTGTGCCCTCTCTTTCACTCAATATTATGTTTGTTAGATTCAACCATGTTGTGATTAGCTTTAACCACTTGTTCTCCTTATTGTATGATACTCTATTATATGAATACACTTTTTTTAAATCCACTACTATTAAGTGAAATGTATGAATAGTGCTGCTAAGCAATTCATAAACTTACAAGAAATATGCAAATGTAAGATATTATCATTACTGTAAGTCTGTTCTTCGCAGACATGGTGGCCTTGGGAGAAAGTATCAAGTGGCGGAGTTACAGTGGGAAAAGGGAAAGAAAGGTCCAGGATGAGATGTTTTCGGGGTGAAGAGAAAATATATGATGTAAGGTATATCACAAATGTGAGATGTTGCCAAATGTTTTCAAATGCAGCCATTTATTTCAGGAAATATTTGAGCTCCTACAATATGCTGAAGGCTTTGCAGTATTTCATATGATTCTTTTTTTTTTTTTTTAGATTTTATTTGTTTATTCGAGAGAGCATGAGCACCAGTGAGAGAGCATGGGAGGAGGCACAGAGGGAGAGGGAGAGAATCCCCAGCAGACACCCCACTGAGCGAGAAGCCCCACACGGGACTTGATCTCAAGACCCCCGAGTCTATGACCTGAAACGAAACCAAGAGCCAGACACTTAACAGACTGAGCCACCCAGGTGCCCTCAGTACTTCATATGATTCTAATAAAAACACTACAAGAAAAGAATTAGAGGTATTCTTATCCAGATGGTTATGGAACGAAACTGAAGCCCAGAGAGGTGTGCATCAACCAATTGAGGGCAGCAAGTAGAGGAAATTCATTCATTTGTACACTGATTCAGTCAACGACGGTTTATGGAGCTTCCAGAATATGCTAGACACTATGCAACATATTAGAGATAAAATGTGCAAAAAGCTGGAAGCCCTCATGTCAATTACAGCATAGTCGAAGTGATGGTCACTGATCAGTAATCACCCAGGGGAATGAAAAACTGGAACTATAGGCTTTAAAAAGGAGAGACCCATGGTGTCCCTAGAGCATCGTGTGTGGAAGTGGTGGGAGGGGAGAAAGCTGCACTGAAGTCTGAAGAAATGTGTCAGAGTTGACTGGATGAGGAGGAAAGGCCCTCCCGGGTGGAAGGAGCAGTCTTGGAGAAAGGAGCAGAGCAGATGTGAGGGGTTAGAAGATGCTCTAAAGGGACCCAGAAGTTGTAATCAGGAGTTTTGTCTCTAACCTAGGCGTCGTGGAAAGTCGTTCTCTAGATAGCCCAGGACTGTTCTGCGAATGCCATGAAATTCAACAAGGAAATGTGACAGAACACATACTTGCTGCGTACCAGCTATAGGAAGGACACTGAAATCTACACCTCTGGATTTTTACAATAAAAGATATTTCAAATATGCTTAATGGATCCCGCTTAGGATAAACGAGAGGAGCTATGCTCACTTGGCAAAACCATTCATCTCTCTGCAAAAGGAATGGGCAGGTGGATTCTCTGTCTGCAGGGTTTCCACAAAGGTCTTCTGATCAGGGGGCATGAGTTTGGCTGTCCATACCAAACACTGTGTATTGGCTGGGGCTGCAGAGGGGAAGGCGGGGGCACCAGACAAGGAAGGGGAAGATAGAGGCTCCTTGCCCAAAGGCTGACCCTGGTCCTCGTGACTGCTCTTGGGAGGCCACCTGCATGACCACAGCATCACCTTGGGGACCGCGATGTGAGGTTTCAGTTTTTCAGCAGGATTTGAGGTTTCTCTGGCTGCCAAAGTCTACTAAACTTGAGAGGCACAGCCTTGCATGGAGCTCCCCAGAGAAAAGGGCAATGCCTGGATTATACCTCGCTCATTGCCATGATGTGAAGGGTCTTCTCATTTGATAACAATGATATTTTTAAAGTCATTGCTAAGTATTGCAAGGGCTTTTCTCCAAGAGCTTGAAACCACCCTTATGTTTCCTATCAAAAGGAGAACAAAAATAAGGCTCTACAATTTCTCACATTAGAGCTGGTGTCATATACTTCTCTTTTGCAGTGCTTGGCAACCTTGATGTATTTGCCTTTTTATTAGTTACATTCTCAAGCCCAGCAAAGGTTTGGCTTTTCAATGTGTTTTGAATTAGATTCATGAAAGCTATGAAAAAAAAATAATAACTGGCCGGAATTAAGCTAATAAAGTCCTAAAAGACTAAAGAACTGTACTGTGTGAGGGTTCTTTTTTTTTTTTTCCTGAGAATTCTGGTACTTGGATTAAATATATATTTTTATAGGATCATAGACCCTTAGGAACGGAGAGCGGATTATAAACTCACCTGGTTTAATATCCCGTCTGAGGTTCCATTCTGTTCTGCCACACTCCAGCTAAGTGCTATCTCCCTCTGTTGACTAAACACCTCCAGTTACCTGAGGTCCGTCAACCTCATTTTGGATATCAACACGGGTGCTCAACATATAATAATCTTGCCAGGTTTTTCTGATTTTCTCAATGACTATCATACGCCTTGCTGAAAACCAGAGATCTTAGAGCCTTAGCATGTCTCTCTAACCACCCTATACTGAAACAAGGAAGGCAGGATTAATTTAACATGGCTGATTCTGTTGACTCTTAGTTATCATCACTTTGTTTCCCGAATTTCTTTTAAATAATTTATTTACAAATCTCTACACATTAAGACAATTGGCTGAATTTAAACTGCTCCATAAATTATGGGTCAAATTCTTCAAGTTCACTTTTTTTTAAAAGATTCTATTTATTTATTTGAGAGACAGAGCGAGAGCCAGCGAGCACAGAGGGAGAGGGAGAAGCAGACTCCCCGCTGAGCAAGAAGCCTGATGTGGGCCTCAATCCCAGGACCCCAGGGATCACAACGTGAACCAAAGGCAGATGCCTAACTGACTGAGCCAACCAGGCGACACTATACTTATTTTTTAGAGCAGTTTTGGGTTCACAGAGATACTGGGCAGGAAGTACAGAGCTCCCACATACCGCCCTCTGTCTCCCCACGTGCACAGCAGCCCGCTTACCAACATCCCCCACCAGTGTGGCACAGAGTGGCGATCAATGATCCCACGTGGACACATCATGAGCACCTAAAGTCCATAGTTCATGCTAGCGTTCACCCTTGGTGTTGTACCTTCTTTGGATCTGGACAAATGTATGATGACCTGTATTCGCCATTCTAGTATCACACAGAGTAAATGTCACTGTTCTAAAAATCCTCTGTGCTCTGCCCGTTCCTCCCTCCCTCCCCCCAATCCCTAGAAACCACTGATCTTTCACTGTCTCCACAATTTTGCCTTCTCCAGAATGTCAGAGAGTTGGCATCATACAGCATGTAGTCTTTTCGGATTGGCTTCTCTCACTTTGTAATATGCATTTGCATCTTATTGTGGCCTGATAGTTCATTTCTCTTTAACACTGAGTAATAGTCCATGATCTGGATGTACCACAGTTTCCTGACCCATTCACCTTCTGAAGGACATCTTGGTTGATTCTAAGTTTTGGCAATTATGAATAAAGCTGCTATAAAGATCCCTGCTCAAGTTTCATGTGAACAGAAGACTTCAATACATTTGGGTGAATACCAAGGAGCGTGACTGCTGGATCCAGTGGTAAGGTGAAGTTTACCTTGATCACAAACTGCCAAACCATCCTTCAAAGTAGCTGTACCATTTTACATTCCCACCAGGGCCAATCTTTTATTTGTTTATTCACTTATTCCAAAAAGAGTCACTAAGCACCTACAGCAGGACCAGCATAGGGAATACCATGGTGAACAAAAGAGAAGTGGTCCCGCCCTGCTGTGGTTTGCACTCTTGCAGAGAACTTGCTAGAGTTATCTGAGATGTTATCCTGAAAGAGGAGCTGCTTCTTGGCATAGTGTCAGGAAACGTCTGAAGAGGAGAGGAAATCGCTACTTCCCTTATCCTCTCAGGGAGGGCATCCTGGCAGAGCAAAAGGTTCTCCCCATACCCTGAAGGGTTGGCTGACTGGAGAAGAAAGGATCCCAAGGTACAGCTGGCTTGACCATGGAGAAGGATGTGACAAACGGGTTTGACTGCTGAAGAACGGTGTGTTAGTCCCCACGGAGACCTCAAGAGTTCATGTTCTTTGTCCCCAGAGGTGTCCTTTGACAACTAAGGACACAGTGGTTTCAAGCTGAGATGAACCTCAGGGTTCAGCTGTCCCATGACTTTCAAACATTTTAACCACTGAGATCCCTCCTCAGAGAAAATCCTAGGTGAAATCCCAATGTGTAAATCAAGTAAAGTGTATACATTTGTTTCCTATTGTTCCTACAATCAATTATGCAAACATCGTGGCTGAAAACACCACAAATTTGTTATCCAGCGGTCAGAAGTCCTAAAGCTAAGGAGTCAGCAGGGTGCATTCCTCTCTAAAGGTTCCAGGACAGAATTTATTCCTTTGCTTTTTTCCAGCTTCTGGTGGCCGCCCGAGCCCTTGTCATGGCCCCCTTCCTCTGTCTTCAAAGCCGGCAGCATAGCATCTCCCCCCTCCCCGCCTCTCCCCTCCTCTCCTCCCCGCCCCGCCCCCGCCTCTCTCACCACATCTCCTTGTCTCACGCTGACTTCCCAGCCTCCTTCTGACAGGGGGCCTTGTGATTGCACTGAACGTACCAGGATAATCCAGGACAATCCCCCCACCCCGCCCCATCTCAAGACCCTTAACTTCATCACACCTGCAAAGTCCCTTTGGCCATGTAAGGAAACATAATCATAGGTCCCAGGGCTTGGATGCGGATGCCCTTGGGGGGCCATCACTCATGCTACCACATTGAGGTTGCTCTGGTGAGGGTACTGTGCAAGAGTAAACCTATACAACTCCCAATACTGCACAGACCACAATTTTAAAGCAACCGACCTAAAGCCTTCCTTAGATCATGGATGAGGAAGCAAGGGTCCCAAGGTAGGAAGTGACTTCTTTTAGGACCCATGAAAGTTTTATGGAAGATCAAGGGCTAGCATCAACTCCTGGTCCCATGCCCTTTCCCTTAACCTCATTACTTTAAAAGGTCTTCCTGTGAATGATATCAACAACAATAAAAAGAAGCAGAGTTTTGGTATAGTACAAGCCGTGGTCAAAACTGCCGTGAAGCTTTGCAAAATGAAGGCACAGATGAGGTTTCCTTGGGCCATGGAGAGCTGACCTCGTGCTATGAATTGGAAGGTCTTCCACTCTGGAAACATCTTCCTAAGCAAATCCTTGTGGCTCGGCAGCTAACTGCTCGTCATAAAGCAGAAGTGTGGGCCATCCTAATTGGAATTTAAGACCCCTGGCAAGGTCCACAGAGACCAGAAGGCCTGTACATGGTCTAGCTGCATGGTGAGATCGGCCCCAAACCACTTGTCCTCACATTCCTGGCCTAGCGAGTAACCCATCTGCTCCCACAACCCCATGTCATTTACCACTTTTTTCCTGAGTCTCAAATAGGAGCCACAAGTTAAAGACCTTGCAAAAGACTAGACTCTCTGACATTTGGGGGATCTGGTGTTTATTAAATTGAGAGATTTAAACTGACTGTGATTTGTTCTCAATTTAGGGCAGTGACAGACAAATGCCTGAAGAGTGGGCTGTGTGTGTGTGTGTGTGTGCGCGCGCGCGCACGCCCGTGTGCACGTGTGCTGTGTTTGTATAGCATCCAGGATCCAGGGATATTTGGGGGAATAAACAGTTTAAAAGTCCAGGCAGCTACAAGTTGGAGAGAAAGGAAAATAAATGCACATTTGAAATCAATTTTACTATAAATCAAGTGGAACGATTGGCCAGAGCGCAGGGGCCCCCCATATTGATGCCACCACATCTGGAGATGCCTGCTCTTACTAAAATGCTTTCAGGAATGAGCAAACAGTTCATCTCAGTCTGTTCATCTCTGAAAGATGGACATGCCACACCCTTAGCGCCCGTGGGTGCCAGGGCTCTCCCGACCATGCTGGTAATAACCATCTGGCCTTCTGCACGCAATTCAAATCCTATTTACCAAACACCTACTGTGTCCCAGGCACTGCTAAGCACTTTAGAAAAATCTCTTTCCATCTTCACAACAATGTGTGAGCTGGGTACTGTCCTAGAATCCAACTTATTTCACTAATTGAAGCAACTGTACCAATTACAGCTCAGAAACGTGAACTGCCTAAGACCCTGGCAAGTGGGAAAGGTGAGGCTTTTAACATAGGTTTCTCTGACTCCTAAATCTGTATTCTTCCCACCACACCAGGTTTTGGCCCCCAAGCTAGTGCTAGGGGTGATATATGATTAGAGACATAAACTCTGTTCCCCAGGAGATCTGTCTGGCTCAAGCAGTAAACCCTTTAATTCACCAATTTATCTTTCGGTTCAGCTCATACTCAAGGAGAACATGAGAGGATCCAAATATGCACTAGATCAGAAAGTTCCCTATCCTCGTGGAGTCTACACCTACTGGGGGCAGGGACCCAGACAGTCAATGAACGAACAGATAAGTGTGCTACTAGTTGTAAATGTTGACAGGTGTTAGGAAGGACATAACCAGACCGCATTCGTGGAGAATAGGAGCTGACAGTGTCCCACAAGGGAACACATCATTTTGTAAGGTAATGGGCTCCATGTCTCTGGAAGTATTTAATCAAAGGGCGGGCGACCCACAGATGTTCCTGCCACTCTGGGAAGCCAGTGTCGTTGAGGGAAGTAGACATCCATCAGCTGGAGTCCTTGGGACCCGCATTCCACCTGCAGGAGGATGTGACATTCCCTGAAGAAATAGGAGGGGTTCCAGAGGAAAGGACTTGGGTTCCTGGTTAGTATTTGTGAAAACTGGGCCCATGCCAAGCACGAATCGACTCGAGCTGTACGTTAGGTTTATACTGTTGAGGGAGAAGCCACAGAAGAGAAGGTATTCAAATGACTGGAGGCGGGGCAGTGGGGTGGGGGATAAGGGCCACACCAAAGTCATTGGCAGTCATGGCAGGAAAGGCGGGAAGCTCCGGGTTCAGGCCGAGTTCAGGCTCCACCAAGATTGTTTGGGGGCCTGATCACTCAACTCTACAGAGTCGAGCCCACGGGAGAACCGCGTCTGATGATCTGCTCACACGTCGGGGTCCAGTGCCCCTTTTGGTGCAGACAGGGGAGAAGTGTCCGGTCTGGTCTGGAAACTGTATAGGCACTTAAGGAGCACTTCATCTTAAAAGGGGAACTGTTTTGCTTTTGTCAAACGGGTTAATTTGTCCCAAATGTTAAAAACCCCTCGTCCTCTTGAAAGATCAGCCCGTCTGCAGACTCCGTGTTCAAAGAGCCAGACCAGGGGAGAGCTAAACCGAATACCTCCTCGGGCTCGGCTGGGCCTGTGCGTCCAACCAGCAAGTTCACATTGAGAAGAGATGAATGATTTTCACTTGCAGCCTGAAGAAAAATGTTGGCGGGAGCCAGGTCCAAAATGGCAACATTCTGTAGAACATGGCGTGTCAGTGTGCTGACAGCAATCAGATCCTGGGGTAAAATCACGCCTCTGATTGAGCTCAATGTCGGTGCCCCCGCCCCAGTGACAATGTTCTCGGCTCATGACTTTGAAACTAAAGTTAAGAATTCTCAGCGTTTCTGAAAATCCCTTTCTGTACAAAGGAGGAAAAGGAGTATCTCAAATTTTGTAGGTCTGGCAAATTTCCAAGATTTATTAAAACACACACACATAGCACAGAACCAAGGATTTTGCTACACACTTTTTTATGCTTTTTTTTTAAGATTTTATTTTAATTCCAGTGAGTTAACATACAGTGTTCTACTCGTGATAATACAGTTTCTCGTGCCATTCTTACAACAACCCAGTGGAGTAGGGACTTGGGAGTATGATTCCCTCCCCCGCATTTTATAGCTAAGAAAACCGGGGCTCCGGGAGATGGAATCGCGCTGCCCGAGATCACACAGATGGTAAATGGGTAGAGCCCGGATTTGAACCAGTTCCATCTCCCTCCCGAGAAGCAGGAAAGTTCTGCCTCCCCAGGGGACACTTGGCAAGGTCTGCAGACATTTTTGGTTGTCACGACCAGGGAGGGTGGATGCTGCTGGCCTCTAGTGGGTGGAAAGGCCAGGGATGCTGCTGCTAAAGCTCCCAACATGCTCCCAGCAGCTCCCCGACCACAAAGACCATCAGGCCCCAAGACGCAGAAACCCTGGTCCAGAACCTGTGCTGTACATTATCACCCTTCCACTGGGCTCTTCGGTCTTCCTATCAATGCTCTCCCACAGCACAAATCCCTCCAGGGTTTATTTCTTTTTTTTTTTTTTTTAATTTTTTATTGTTATGTTAATCACCATATATTACATCATTTGTTTTGGTGTAGTGTTCCATGATTCATTGTTTGTTCATAACACCCAGTGCTCCACGCAGAATGTGCCCTCTTTAATACCCATCACCAGGCTAACCCATCCCCCTACCCTCCTCCCCTCTAGAAACCTCAGTTTGTTTTTCAGAGTCCATCATCTCTCCCTCCAGGGTTTATTTCAACCCCACTGTGCTCCATGTGGGTGTATAAAGCACCACATGCCTTCCCTGCCGTCAGATGAGAAACACAACATCACAGCATCACGCTGTCCTCACCTGGATTTCTCTCTCCCGAGTTGTAACTGGGAGATGCTTTCCTTCTCAGGACAGCGGGCTCACATCCATGTTTTCCTTTCTAATCCTAACAGCAACCTTGTGAAGTGAGGAACCACCTTTTTTTTTTCTTCCTTTTTTGCAGTGGAGGCTCTGATTTGTCCAAGGTTAACCAGATAAAAAGTCCCAGCAACGAAAGCTACCCATGTAAGCCCCGGTTCCCAGCCCCGTGCACCTCCCCATGGCGGAGCTTCTCAAACTTCAGGACGAATTTGCCTCAACTGTAGGGCCTGTTTTGAGCCTGCTAGCCACACCCCAGAGCTCTGGTTTCAGAGGTCTGCTGCACTGGGCTCCACGAATGGGCCTTTCCGAGATGCCCCCCGACAGGGTTTTGACACAGTTGTCTCATGGAACGAAATTTTGACGAAGGCCATACCATATAAGGCTGGATCTGAAGTGTATTTAATCGTAAAAAATAACTGCGAAGATCCTGATTTTGTTTATTTAATAGTGAAATAACCAGACACAAGTGAATGCGCATGTGCACAGATCCTTGAGAAAGAAGGCAGGCGGCTTCTGGGGTCCGTGAAAAGCCACGACAGAGCGGGGTGGCCTGTGTGCCATAGAGATTTGCATTCCCCTGCGGGCTCTGCCTGGTCTTGAGCATTCTCGACCTCTCGAGGCTTTATTCTGTCATCATTTGCTACTCACTGGTAAGAGAGCTAAAATCGTCTGCTTTTTAGAACAGCCACAGCATTAGACGCTGACGTCTGGGACGTACTTAGTAGAGTATGAGGATCCACTCAGCTAGACTCGATGAGCGCTTTTGCTGTTGTTTTCAGTGTTTGCATTGAGTCTGGTCAGCTGGACACGGCGACACAGTGGTGGCGGCGGCCCCCCCTTTGGCAGCGCCAAGCGCACCCGTAATCCAACAGCAGCTCAGCGAGAGGCAGCCCCGTCCTCCTCGCGCATTCCCCCTGCCCGCTGAACCAGAAGAAGCAGCGGCGCAAAAGCATCTGAAATATTTTGAAATTTACAAACATGCCCAGAGCAACAGCCTGTCTTCCCAGCCCTGATGTGAGAGCGCCAGAGTCCCCTTTGTCCTCCTTACTGTTGGTGGGTTTGGGCTGCAAGGGACGCATTCGTGAATAAACTGAGAGATGTCAAACGTGGTCAGGTGATGGCAATTAGAGGCCTCCTTTGTAGTTACGGGATTCTTTCTGTCTGAAAATCCGACCTGAGTCCAATGCGTTCGGCTCTGCTGGAAGGTGGGCGCTTCTCCGAGTCCCGTCACAAAAGGGACCGCACGCAGATCGCAGGGACAGGCGAGGCCTGGAGTCTGATGCAGGGGGCACAGGCTGCAGGGTTCAGGACGTCCGTGGTGACCAGTGAGCTCCTGCCCTGGGCCGGGCACACACCGGACCCGCAACGCCTCACAGTGACGGTGCAGACATGCGCCCTTTCAACAGGACGCCCAGAGTCCGTTGTGGCGTCAAAATCACTGGGAGAGACGGGGGACTCCTGCCAGTGCAACTCAACACTGCCAAGGTCATGAACAACCAGGAAGGGCTGAGGAAGTGTCACAGACCGAAGGAGACCAGGGAGACACGGCAACTAAATGCAATATGGTAGCCTGGACTGCATCCCGGAAAAGAAAGAGGACATTAGCGGGAAAACCGGTGAAATCCCCAGTCTGGGATTGAGTTGACAGTAAGGTACCCACGTCAGTTTCTTCATTTTCATAAATGAACCACAGCGGGTGTTTTAAGTTGCAGGAAGTATTGGAGAAGTAGAATGTTAGCAACAGGGGAGATGGTGTGGGGTATAAGGAACCCTCCACTATCTTCACAACTTTTCTGTCCATCTAAACTACTCCAAAACATTAAGTTTATTAGAAGAAGGAGGAGGAGGAGGGGAGGGGGAGGGGGAGGGGAGGGGAGGGGAGGGAGAGAAGGAGAAGGAGGAGGAGGAGGAGAAGCGAAAGGGGAAGAGGAAGAGGGAGAAGAACTGGATGTTTTGAAAAAAAAAATGCGTATCTTTTGGTTCTTATATGCTGGTTCAGTGGTTCTACGTTTTACTTCTTAGGTTAGAAGCAACAAAACCGGACTACAGTCGCGGTCCTTTCTGAGGCCTAGATGTTCAGCTTTTCTTCGGTTAAATGAGATGCTACAGGTCTTCGTGACATCAGGTATCACAGATTCCTCCAAAGCTTACATTTGTAAGTTTAATTTAGCCAAAAAAGCAGTGGGTGTTCTAGATTGGGGAAACTCATGACTAAATCTTCAGGGAACGATTTTCTGTCCTCTTGGTGCTCCAAATTCAGAATGCCAGGGAGAGTAGAGAACAAGTCACCTGCTTATCCTTCAGTGAGAGAGGGCGAAGCACCTTCCATAATTATCCCATCAAGGCTGACTACAAATTGGGAGGGAGGGGAGAAATTCCCCATGGGGCAGTTAGGATGCTGTTTCTGGAAAGAACAGGAGTAAATTAAATGCCAGGCAGCGCAAGGAGTGGGGCTGAGGAATACGCATTTTAGCAGGAGCCCTCCCTGCCGGGTGATTCTTTTTCATGCGATGGAAGGATCCCACTTGAGAATCACTGGTCTAGCGTGGCGGACAGATGCCGGTCATGATACAACACAGATGCTATTTGTCTTCTAAGGAAAGCAGAAAATGTAATAGGAGCCCAAAGAGAGAGAGAGGGAGAGACCGACTTTGACCACAGAGATGAGGGAAGGCACTATGGAAAACATGGCAGTGAGCTGGGTCCTGAAATATGGGTAAGATTTCAGAGGGTGGAGAATGGCAGTATGAGAAGTTCTTTATTCATATTTTCCCTTTGAAATAAAAAAAATCAGTGCTCGCTTCGGCAGCACATATACTGAAATAAAAAAAATCAGACCAAAGGAGAAAAGGAACTACTGGGGCCCAGTGTGGCTAGGCTGTGGGGTGCAGGGGGAGAGGCGTGAAGAGCGGCCGGTTCCAGCAGGAGAAGGGCCTCTATCCTACCAGGGGCTGCTTGAGGGACCTTCGACACCCAGAGCAATGAATATGAGGCTCCCTGCTCAAAAACCTCCGGTCCCCCCGGTGCCTGGGCAGTGTACAAACTCCCTGAGAACCTGCGAGGTGAGCCTCGGTGCAGGGAGCTGAGGAAGAATGAAGGTGCAGTGGGTCAGGGGACATATAATGGAGACCTGAACCACAGTTGCCCTGGGAATGGAAAGATGGTGAGATTTGGCAGAATAAAGACGGCAGAACTTGGGACTTGAGTGGACATGAGCAGGATATTTCTGACTTCTACTCAGAGGACCAGGTGAATGGGGTGTACTTGTGGTATGGAGCTGCACATGGCTTTGGGGTCCCGGAGGCCTGTTGACTGAGGAGGGGGCCCTCGCCTTCACATTCCGCAGGTGATGTCACCAGCACGGGAGGCCAGGATGGTCGTCCAGATGAATGGGGAGACCACCACAATGGTGCTGAGTTTTAAGTCTAAAGAGTGAAGCAAATACAAACTTCAAAGACTGATCAGTGAGGTCTATTGCCAAAACCATCACACTCCTCCATAGGAAAAAGGTTAAGGAAAAAGGTCAAGAAATGAAGACTGTGAGTAGTATGTCCTGTTAGCTCCATTTTATGCAATTGATGATCCCTTCAGGTAGCCACAGGCATAGACATTTGGCTTAAAGACCAGACCGAAACTCATGGAAACGCCTGGGAGATTGAAGTTTGATTGACTGCGAGAATGGAGAAATGACCTGAAATAGGGAAGTAGGGGGAAGGACTGGACTGTGGAATAGACTTCCCATTAGTTACCACACAAGGGGAGGAGCTAAATTTGCTCCCTGGTCTGCATCTGCCAGCCGCATTCGCTCCTTCAAGATCTATTTATCAAGTGCCTCTATTAGAAACTATGGTTGCAAGGGGCACCTGGGTGGCGTGGTTGGCTGCGCGTCTGACTCTCGCTTTCAGCTCAGGTCATGATCTTGGGGTCATTAGACTGAGCCTTGCGTTGGGCTCCATGCTCAGCATGGAGTCTGCTTGAGTTTGTCTCTCCTTTCCCCTCTGCCTTTCCCCCTACCCGGATTATAAATAAAGTAAAAAAAAAAAAAAAAAAAAAAAAACCTGTGGATGCAAAACCCCTGCTCTTGTAGGACATAGATTCAAGGAGGGAATCAGACACAATGCAAATAAACGAATATACAATATGATGCTGGGCTGTTTCTAGAAAGAAAGGGAATAAGGGGTAGGCACAGCAAAGGAAGGCATTTGGTAGGCAGGCATAGAGATTTTTGGTCATATTGAGTTTTTGGCTTCTGATTCAGGACTTCAAACTTTGCCAAATATAAGAGAATGATAATCAGATTACGTAAATACAAATTGTGGATTCACCAGATAGAGTTTGGACCATGAGGGGATCATTTTCTGATGAGTGAGAACCATGGAGAGCAGCCTAGTCAGCTGGAATCAGAAAGACGTGGGTTTCAGTCTCAGCAACTCTACTCTGTGACCCTGTGCAAGCTACTTAACCTCTCTGAACCGTGGGGGGCTTTGTAGAAACTATACACGAATACATCTTTGAAAGTCTGTGCTAAGGATTAGGAATAATTTACATAAAGTGGTAGTATAGATCCTCTTGTAGATGGTCACACAAGTTGTCCAAAGAGGTAGAAATTTGTTTCCTCTCCTGGACAATCACTCTGAAAACCCAGCCAGCACGGTCTACTTTCCCTCTTGACAACTTAAATCAAATTGAATGCATGGAGATGATTCATATTAATAATGTTACCCCAAAGAAGCTGTTGATTACTTCCTGCTATCTCATCCTATAAAAAGTCCCGGTTCCTGTGCTTGCAGAAATGACTGTCCAATTCCAACTTCAATCCTATGAGCTAACCCACATATTTTTATTGATTACCCAGAGAAGTTTCAGTGACTTGCTTCTAAAATGCCTTACTGAGTCACCTAATATTAGCAGTTGTATTTGTATTCTTAATATGGAATATGATACTTATTACATATTATTAGTATCAGTGTTAACATCTTTCTTACAAATAAAAATCTTAACTGGGCCCTAGGTTTGAGGATGACGGAAAGAGGGGTGAGACTGTACATTGTAATAGATACTAAATTCTCCCCCCCACCACCACCACCCCCAGATCCTTGATAGTTGGGGAAACACCACATGCTTTGTCTAAAATGCACAGGATGTTTTACCAAGATCCTAGTCTAGAGAAGACACCTATGTGGACTGTTTTCCTGCTTGCCACAATGGCTGCTAAAAAAAAAAAAAAAAAAAAAAAAAATCTTGGATCTGGTTGCCCGTCTCCGAAGTGCAGAGCTCAGAGGGGTCTAAGTGAGACATTAAACCCCAGAGGTGCAGGGGTGCTAAGATAGAGCCCTTGTAGATCAGTGGACTACCCTGTGTTTCTCAAACAGGAGTAGACACAGGCTAAAATTTGATTATACTGCATCCTACTGCTGGGCAAATTCTACTTGGTGGTTGTTATGTTAGATTAGGATAAACATAAACATACATGGATTTTTGTGGTCTTGTGTTCATCCTTAAGAAATTTAGCTCTTAAGTTCAGCTGGCTCAAGCTCCATCTCCAGCTGTTCGGAGTTGACTCCAACACATTCTATAGATGGGAACACTGAGGAGACCCTTGGCCAGGGTCATGCAGTGAGCAAATAGTGGGGCCAGTCCTGGAACACGTTCTCATACTTTTCCAACCCCATTAAGGAGGAAAGAGGTAAGTAGCAGGAGAAAATGTGGCTTTGGTTTCCCTTTGTTTTAAATCAAGGGTAATTTTTTTTCCAGAAGTATTCTTGGGTTTTTGAGCCGTAGTTTTGGGGAGGTAAACTTATCCTGTGAGTTGTGTTTTTCTCCCCAGGCTGGCTTTTTTCCATTCAAATCCCTGTCCATGGCCAAGGAAGGGCGGCACAGGGTGGATCTTATTTAATGTACCTAAAACCACCATTTATTTATCAAGGCCTGCTGGTTTGCTGGGCTCAGTTGAAGCTTCTGTCACTTTTGCTACAAAAAAATATCTTGAAACAGGCTTTGGTGGTAGAAATCTGAGTCATCAAAAATCATTCTAAATAAGATCTGTTATCTATTGGGCGGCCCACGATGAGAGCTCCCTGAATTCCCTTTCACACAGCTCCCTCCCCACCCCTGAAACACCAACCCATCAAAACCCCCACCACGATGTGTCAGTATTAAATATTGAGGATAACCCTTGGAGGCATGTTGGTGTATTTCCTTCATGCTTTATTATGTGCATCTTTGCACAACAGTTTTGATTATACATACGTATAAACATTTTCTAAGTTGTCCACATAGTATTTCCTAAGAACTTTGCTATGTTATTATGAACTCTTCATAGGTGTTATTTTTTTTAAGATTTTATTTATTTATTTGAGAGAAAGAATGAGAGAGAGAGAGAGAGAGAGCACATGAGAGGGGGGAGGGTCAGACGGAGAAGCAGACTCCCCGCCGAGCAGGGAGCCCGATGCGGGACTCGATCCCGGGACTCCAGGATCATGACCTGAGCCGAAGGCAGTTGCCCAACCAACTGAGCCACCCAGGCGCCCTTCATAGGTGTTATTTAGGAGAGCTACACAGTCACTGAATCATCGCCTGGTTGTGGGTAATTGAGATCATTTCCTTTTTTTTGGTAATTAATAATTAATAAATATGGGCGTCTTTCTTTTCCTAACCTTTCAGGTAGATTACTGAAAACAGAATAGCTGATATATCAGACGCCTTGTAATGTCTGAATGTGGTCGTATTATTTTATTTGAGCCAGCCTTGGGGAATTGCACTGAAGAAAAAAAAGACTCTTTGCCAGTTGATCTATAGAATGTAACAGTTTACGTATATTATCTTCCCTTCCTTCCTGAAGTTGAACTCCTATCCAGGTTCTCCAACTAGTTGCATCTCTTCTTTGGTGAAATACCTTTACATTTCTTTTGTCATTCTGTTTTGCAAGGCCCTTCCTAAAGACTACTTCTCCCATTAGGGGCCTTCACATCCCTTCAGCATAAAATAATCCCTCTCCCTCTCTGCAGGGCTGGATTCCAAGAGGACAACAGTCAAGTCGAAATAATTATGCGAGACTGTATAGAAGCACTTGGGTATAAGTATTCTCTATCCATCTAGAGAGAGCACTAAGCTTTGCTCCCCAGACACAGTATATATTCAATCAATGTCCGAAGGGAGGGAGGAGGTAAGGAGGGCAGGACCAGCTCCTTAGGTCATGTCACCATCAGGTGGATGGGGATCACAGGAGAAAACAGTGATCGGGAGACCCTGGTCTGTAATCGGAGTAAGTACTTCCACTTAACCCAACCTCCCAGGCCACCATGGCACTGGCACTGCCTGTCCTTGAGCTACAGATAGGACATAACGAGCCTCTGCATAGTACATGGAAGGCTTTGCAGCGGAGGGGCTAAGTCATTGATACAAACTAGAAGGTACTCTAGAAGGTACTCTTTAGGTTCGTCAATGTTTAAATAATGCCAGATTTCCAACATAAAGGCTAATACCATGGAAATCCACAGTTAAGAAATGTCACACTTGCAACAAAACTGGGAGCTTGTAAACGGATGAATCTAACGGATTATTCTTTCCGAAGACCCTTGTTCTCGGGAACATAAGAAATCCATGACTCTGCAGCTCTCCTCCACCTTCTTTGTGGTACCTCATCTATCAGGAGAGGGTGATCATGCTTCTAAATTACGTGAATGAGCACAAACCAAAGACTGATGTGCAAAGCTGCTCCTAGAGCTAGATGTGGGAAGAAGAATTACTCCAGCCCATTGTTTTTAATTAATCTCTTGTGCTCTGGCCTTATCTAGTCCCAGAAAATGAAAAACATATATTCCACCATACGTGTGCCAAATTGTATGTGTAATTTAGTGGAAAACCCCTAGCAATAAAGGAAGAAGTGCTAAAATTATCAGCAGTTCCCTGGGTCCCAGGAAAGCTTGGATAATATTTTGCAAATGTCAGAATGCTTTACCCTTCCTGTATCTCAGACCTCAGAGTGTCTTTCATCGCTGCCTGAAATTATGCCACAGAGTCAGTGTTGTTGATTATCAGAGGACCAGGGATGAAGACCGTGGATGAGTCTCTATTTGCTCTCACAGCAGTTGTGTACATTAAGGAATCTCAAACTTATATATATTAAGGAATCTGAACCATTACTCCAAATACTAATGGATCAAGAAGTCTGATAAGGGCAGGGGGCATGGGTGTGTGCACTCCCTGCAGGTGAGGGAAACTGAGCTGAGGTCAGGGCTTTGACTTAGCTGGTCTAATGCCAAACACAGTAGGAGAGACAATCATTATTCCACTACCTGGTTTAATTTTAAAGACATAATTTACCACTCTGCCCAGTGCTATGCTAGCTCTTCTTTGTTTTGTTTTTTAAGATGCAGACAGGTGTTTTGTCCTTACACGAGGGAAGTAATTTGGAGCATGGGTGTGGGTGTGGCTGTGTCGAGGTTACCATTCATGAAACACTACTGTGCATCCTAAAATTGCACACTGTAAGCATTTCATTAGAACCCTCTGCATTTGGTGTTACCCTCATCCGTGCCCTGGAAGTAGTGATATCAGCATCTGAAAGTTACGCAGCTTTTCCGAGTAGTGGGCATGCTAGCATGTGGACTCAGCTTCTTCCAGCGGAGCAAAATACATGAGGCCGCCGCCTCCATCCAAAATTAATAATTATCCCCTCGTGTGTAGATAGCTTTAAGGTTCACGATATGCTTTCCCACACATTATTTCCTACAGTTTTCTCAGCAAAACTGTGAACTTATTACCCTATTTTAGAGAGCTAGAGATTAAGACTCCGAGATGTGATGTTTTATTTAGGGAGATAACTGTGGGTAAAACAGAAGCAAATGTAGCAAAACAGCATGGAAATCGAATCAAGTCATTCTTCTGCTCAATGTCGATGGTCCTCAGGATAACATCTTGGCTTCTTAAGACCCAGCCTCAGCCTCGTCTCCTTCATCTTCTCAGCCTCAAGACTCTATTGCAGCCACAGTGAACAATTTTCAGCACCTCTATACTGTCATGATACCTCTAAGCACCAGGCCTCCCTACATGCTCGTTTCTTTCTCTAGAACAATCCAATTCCTACCACACCTCTTCCATTTCCATCTGGATAACATCCACACTCTTCAGTTCTCTCCATTTATAGGTCACTTCCTCCGAATGCCTTCCCTGAAGTCCATAGGTGTGGACGAGACGCCCCTCCTTCGTGCTTCCCCAGACCTTGTTTTGCCTTGTTAGAGCACTTTTTGTGCTGTGATGGCCTCTTTGCTTAGCCACATTCCAGCCATGAATCCATAATCTTTAGGGAGGCCGAAGATGCAGTGGCCCTCTGCCCACACAGGGCTGGCCCACAGTGAACACACCCTGATGATTTGAACACCCTCAGAGCTTCTGTTGCTTTCTCAGGTGGGGAGATATCAGAAGGCCTGAGAAAGTTCAGGGGGACTTTCTGGGTGGGATAGTACTAGACTCTGATCTTAAATGGTGGTGTGAATTTGCAGAGGGAAGGGGGGAGGAAAGGACATCCTCTCTTTGGAAAACGGCACCCAGTCCAATTGAGTGTGACATCTGCATGCAACAGGGAAAACTCAGGCAGGTTCAAGAGGCAGCTACACGTTAGTGAGGAAGGAGAACAATAACCTGACATTTACTAAGCGCTTACTGTGTACCAGTCACTGTTCTTAGGCCAGTACATTCATTAACACTATAATCCCACGGCAACCCTATGGGAAGTAAGTTTCCCAAGGCCACCTAGCTGGAAGGTGGTGAAGTTTG
This sequence comes from Eumetopias jubatus, assembly GCF_037043125.1. Lineage (NCBI taxonomy): Eukaryota > Metazoa > Chordata > Mammalia > Carnivora > Otariidae > Eumetopias > Eumetopias jubatus. The sequence goes on from NW_028274816.1 coordinate 30,222,614, forward strand.
AATTCCAAGTTCTTCCTTCTGTTAGAGCCCATGTTCTTTCCATAAGGAGTCCCACATAATATGGGCACTGGGTCTGTCCAGTGGGAACAGTGGAGCAGGAGATTTAAATTCCCACTTCTGGGGCACCTGGGTGGCTCAGCTGGTTAAGCATCCGCCCACCGGAGACCAAAGTAAAAATGCTCCAAGAGTTTGGGGGAGCCCTGCTCTACCCTGATGCACAGCCGCCGGAAGTGGCTGAGGAAGCGGGTATGGCAGATGGAGACTAAATCCAGCAGCTTCTACTCCTCATGCGCTGTCCATAACCAGGCACTGTGCCGAGCAGTGCTAACATGGGCAGAACCTCATTCAATCCTCCAAACCGCTATGGGAAGTAGGTATTAGTTTTTCAGATGAGAAAATAGAAGCTTAGAGAGGTTCATTTACTTGCTCAAGATCACACAGCAAGTACGTGAAACGATTTAAACCTAGGTGTGCCTAATCCTAAAGCCCTGTGTTCTACATCTCAACGACTCTCCGTGTCAAATCAGAAAGGGGCTAGAAGAGACTGACCTTGAGAGGAGGCAGGGGAGGAAATTAAAGATGGATGCCCCCAGCATCAACCAAACCCACACAGACGGCATGTGCTAACAATTCAGAATTCTCGCCAAACTGCGGTGCTAGAGACCCTATCTCCACCTCCACAGATTTCTAATAGGATTTCCTTACAACCTTTTCCCTAGATTCCTGTAAGAGAAGAAAATGATAAGGCGATAGGAAAATGAGTTATATCGATTTCACAATAAATTAACAGCATTCCTCTGTATCTGTGCATTGGACGCGCATCTAAAACGGAAATACAGCTCCTGGCCCAAGCTTCCCGCTTCTCAGTCCTGCATGACTTATCTCTCTCAGTCACTTAATATTGCCTAAACTGAATGTTCCTGAACGTAGCAGCCTGAGGGGAGAATAAGGTTTCACAGTTAGTGTGGGCAGCACCGTCATTTTCAACCAGCAGAAGAGGCGTGATAAAACGTAATTAGAGTGAGGATGTATTTGCAGAGCCATCAAAGCACAACATCTTGTTCATGCTGTTGTTTCTTTTACTCAAGATGGAGACATCAGTTAAGCTTGCTGGTTAAGACCAACAGTTTTCGAGTCCCCCAGACTAGGATTTAAGATGTCCATTTGGGGGGGGGGGGGGAGAAGCTTACTGTCAGAAAATACATAGGAAGACCGAAGAAGGGCCGCACAGCTCAAGATCATGAGGATGCATTATCACAATTCAGAGCCAGACTCCAAGATGGCTTCCGAAGAGCCTCACTTCCTGGCTGGTGTTTATGGCTTTGTGTAGTTCCCTCTGATCATGAATAGGGCTGACCTGCGTCATCAATAGGCTACTGCAGAAATGACTGTGGATGCCTTCCTTGGTGAGGGCAGAAAAAACACGGCAGCACCTCCCTTAGATCACTCCCTGTGGAGGGAGCCAACCACCGCCTCATGGAGAGCACACGCAAAGCCCATGACAAAGTCCATGCAGGGCAAGGAGTGAAACCTCTAGCAGCCAGCGTGGACGAGCCAGGCACCAACTAACAATCCTCCAAAGGGCCCTCCAGCCCCCGTCCTGCTTTCAGATCCCCACTGCCCCAGCCAGGGTCTCGAATGCAACCTCATGAAAGATTGTAAGTTGCTCCCAAATTCCTGACTCACAAAAATTGTGAGACAGTAAATGTCTATTGCTGTTTCATCCTGCTAAGTTTTGGGGTAATTTGTTCCATAGCAATATAGCTAATACAGAATATGACTTAGGTTGGGTCCCCAACAAGCAGATCCCGAGACAGATTCAAGTGCATGTCATTCACTGAGGGAATGCTCTTCAAGAGAAACCTAGAAGGACAGAGTGAGGTAGGAAAGGAAGGAAAGAAATAAATAAGCACATGATCTCAGGTGAGTTCCAGCCACAGCCTGGCCCAGGGAGGCTCTGGGGCATGAATTACACCACTGGGCTGTCTTCCTTGGAGCAAGGGGATTGCGCTGTGGTGCTCCTGTATCCATTGGCCATCAGCTGTGGGCTGTTTCCCCTTTGAGTATGACTTCCCAGATGAGACAGTTCTTACCAGTGGAAGGAAATTCTCCAGAGAAGGGGGCAGATGAGAGTCATGAGCTGGGGGAAGGGTCCACGTATCTGATAAAGGGGCTCTGGATGGAGCTCACAGCATTACTGTGAATGGGACATCTCAAGTGACAGCTCTGTTCCATGGGCCTCCGCCTTCGACCTCCCCACAGGCTGGCACTGCACAATGTCACCTCCCAGGCAGCTGCCCCCCTTCAATTCTCGTTCGGCTCTAGTGGGTCCTTTTACCCCCCTGGAACTGGAGACAAGGAAGGGTGAGTGTATATTTACATCCCAGGAGGAAAACAGGAAGAGTAGGAAAGAAAAGGCAATGTTAATCCGTATAGAAGCTTTGCATAGCTTCACACTTGTAAATTCAGGCAGCCCTGCTACCCTATGAGTCCAGAAACTTCCCAAATGAACTTAGACACACATACTCTCTCTCTTTCAAATTCAGGCCTCTAGTTAATTAGCTTTCACTGTTTATATTTATCAGTACTTTGTAACTCCCTTACTGGATATGCCCTTAACACTGTTAGCGGGAGGAGACGGTATGGTTCATTAAGAGGAGAAAGAAAAACAGACAAAGTCACAGGGTTGGCTGATCCATCTCACACAGTGAGCCCAGAAGCAGCTGCAGAAAATTCAGCTGCTAGAAGTTGGTCACAATCCACAAGGAGCTCCCCCTTCCATGGAAAACTGCGTTTGGGGTCTTGATCCCCCGGAACTCAGCCAACAGGCCAACACAGCATGGGATTCCTACTTAGGAGGTGGGTGCCGGATGCAGCCCTAACTTGCCTCGGGATAATGTCTATAAAACCATCAGACATTTCTCATAGAGTGGATCTTAGCATAACGCTAAGCCCAACTAAGCTCGAAACATCCACCTCCGAGGTCTGCTTTGGGTTACACTACAAAAGCTCCTCTTTTGTTCCCTCTTTGTGTCTTTGCCAGCCCTTGTGGGCCGGGAAGATGTCTGGGGGCAGGAGGAAGACTGAAACATCCGGCCACGCTTTATTTACAGGTTGCTGGCTCGTTCTATCTGCGCATGTCCCAGCGGTTCTAATTCCGCCAGAGCTTCTTTAAGAACAAGGACACTGGAGTCTTGCCTTGCTTCTTCTCTATCTTGGCCCCTAGAAATCCGTGTCAGGTGTATCAAGGTTCACCACTGATTTGTATCATGGATGTCTGCATTTCCTGATAGAGCATCCACTGGGGCAGGTTCCTGGTACCTACTGGTTAAATAATTCAGAATCCCTCTAGTCTGATATTTTTTTTCCCCAATTGTACTGTGACACGTAAGATTCTTAACATCCTCCATCCACAACATCAAGCACAGTGTAGATGGTTAAAATCTTTTGCTGAGTGAATGGACAACGTGCCAACGGTTTTGAAGGGGGCATTTTAGGAAGGAGACATGATCTGGGCACACTGGCCTCCTCGGCCCAGGCATGCACCCCCCCTCAGGCTCCCTGGACCAGATCTGCCCTCCCCCCAGATAACCACCCTCTGCTCACCTACTCCAAGGCTTTACGTCCTGTCGCAGAGAGCCCACCATGTCTAAAATTCCAACTCCCTCTCTGCTCTAGTAGGGTTTTTTCCTTAAGACTTAAAAACATCAAATGTATTAAATACTGTAAGTATTCATCTCGTGTATCGTTTGTCTCCCCACTAAGCACTGCGAAGGTGGGATATTTTTGGTTGTTCTTCACTGTTCTATCCCTCGCCCCTAAAATACATCAGCACACAGGACACACTCACTAAATATTTGCTGAATTAACAGATGAGTAAATGATTGTTTCAGATTTGCATCCAAATCTAGGTTCCGCTACTTGCTGGCAGGCTGAGTCCCAAATCCGAGGCACTTTCTACCATGGGATTGGGCTGCCATGTGACCTTCACAAGCCTCCGTGAATTCCAATGTTAACAGGGCTACCTTTCTCTTTATGTCCTGATTTTGTCACTTTGCAGAAACAACATCTCATCTTTTCCCGAGAAAGGAAAAGCACCTCTGTTCAAAAGAGGACTTTCAACCAGGGCGCCTGAACAAAGAGCCTTGCAGAGGGTTTCTGTGGGAACCGAGCTGACAATGAAATGCCCCCGGTTGCCTGAGCCGTCCAGAGCACTCTGTGCAAGCGCTAATGAATCATTTCCATCTTTACCGTACACCAGGGTCACCAGCGAGAGTATTGTTCTTGGACAAGAACACGTGTCCTCAAGAAACTCACACTTGGGGTGACCTCCCCAGTAGGTCAGACTGTCTGTGTCTCTCCGGGGCAGACAGCATGAGCGTTTGAATTACAGCTTCAGGAAGTTCCCTCCTCTGCGAGCTTGGATTTAGACTTCCCCGAAGCCCCAGATGGAAAAGCGGGCAACTTAAGGTGTCAGTGAAATAACTCAGGTCCAGAAAATGTATGAGATTCAACATCTACCAGGGTTTAAATTTAGAAAAGTGTATGTATAAGTGTGTATGTGTGTGCGTGCATGCGTGTGTTTTGGGGAGGGAAGGTGGAAGAAAACATGGGGAAAAGAGGCAGTAAAATTCCTTGAATACAATTTGGAGCTCTACTTTCAAAAGTCTTCTGAGCTTGTCTGTAGAGGAAGAGAACGGGGCCTCATCATTACCGCTGTCCGGGGTGACAGGACGCGCTTGTGGCAACACCCAGTCTCACTGCGAACACTGTGGTCAAATCCTAATTGTACAGAATCTTCCAAAAGACAATAAAAATAGTTTCTACTTGCTGTGGGTCCATATTGTGTTAGGAACTGAGCTTTGCACTTCACGCCTCTCTCATCCTAACAATGCCACAATGGGGGACACGTTCTTACTCCTTTACTCAAGACGGAGCCCTCCAGTGTCGGAGGGCTCAGCTGCCATCTCCAGAAATGGCAAGGCCAGGATTCAGATGGAAGTCCGCCTAGCTCTATGGCTGCAGGGTTTGCTTCTCTTCCGCTGAGGGATGAGAGGAAAGCTTCGCTGTTCTTGCCCATGTGGTGATTTGCCTCTTCTCTTCTCTTCTCTCTCTCTGTGCCCCGCCGTCTCCTGCTTGCCTCTGTATTTTAGAAAACCACATTTCCGAGTCCCCTGGCCTCTGGCTCCTGCGTGGGTTTGACCGATTGGAGGCACTGGTGGAGGAGGCGATCACAGCAGTGAAGACAGAAGCCTGGGTACGTCTCCCCCCCACCCCCACTCCCCGCCACCTCTGGTTCCTGTAAATCTCCACTGCAGCTCCAGCTCCTGGTGGACAGCCCTGGCTTCCGAACTCTGGAGAGTTCCTGTCATTCCTCCAGGTACAGCAGAGCTGTTGCTAATCAGCCATGGAACCAGTTCCTTCTCCTATAGCACCTCCGTTTGAAAGACCTGGACTGTTTCTGTTTTCCTGGCTACCTTCTGGCCGATACACACATCTTCTTTCAGGAAACGATCAAGCAAACTGTATTCAGAGCAGGTACACCTGATATGAAAACTGTAGTCGCAGTCGAAGCACAGGGTAAAGGGGAAACTTGGTGGCGTGGTTTCAATCATCTGAATTTGGTATGATGCTGAGAACCAGCGTGGGGTAACCCACAAGGCTTTGTTGTCAGACCTACTGCCCGCCACTTGCATTTCCTGGCTGGGTGACACTGGATGAGTTATTTTGGCCTGAGTCTCATTCTCATCGGGACAAAACATCTGGGCTATGGAGTGGTTGCTCGGATTGGAGACTGTGCATTTTGAAGTATCAAAACACAATCCCTGACGTGCAGAAGGCAACCAATAAATGTTACTTATTTTTCTTGCATTTTAATTAGCCTCGGGAAGCTGAAAGATTTCAAAAAGACGGAAAATAAACATTTTTCAGGAGTGGTGAGAGACATGCATTGCTTTCAGGTCAGGAGAAAATGGGAAAATGACGTTTAAGATGATGAGCTATGTACTGAATAACATGACCTGCAAAAAATGCTAACACTTGCAGGATTCAGGGTAGGGGTGGGGCCAGAAGAAGACAAATATGACAAAAATGTTTTTGTCTAAGGCCGTTTTTTCCTTTTTTTTTTTTTTTTTTGGTATCATTCAGCCAGGAAATGTTTATTTAGCTTCTCTTCGATCTGTGGCTAGGGGAAAGACCTAGGAATCAAGAGGCCTCGTGCTGCATACTGAGACCTGAAGTGGCCATCAGGAAACCTGAGTGCTGGTCTCAGCTCATTTCCCCTCCCTGGGCCGCAGTTTCCCTTTCTGCTAACAGAGCATTAGGTCGGCAGCAGGCGTCCTTTAAGACAGGCACTTACCCCTTGTTAGAGTCTGACTCAGTACATTCCTAGGAGAGGCCCCGAGATAATTTATCCCCACAAAGGTCTGGATTCTGACAGGCGCTCCTGCACAGTCTCCTGGGCTAGGACTTCAAAGTCCCCTCTGGATTTAAAACTCTCTCAGACCCTGCATAGACACCTACTGGAGAGGAACAGGGGAAACGGGGGCCGGTGAAGATCACAGGACATAGGGAAGGCTCCCGCAGGAGAGAACGGGCTTCAACTCTGAAGGGTAGTTATGACTAGATAGAAATAAGAGAGAAGTCATTTGTCCAGGTTGGAAATTTCAATTTGTGGGTAGAACCCAGAAAAGGTGAGGGAGGGGTGTGTCAGAGGGAGGGCGGGCCACAAAGGCACGTGACTAAATGTGGATCCAAATCCAGCTCCACAACACGATGACCTTGAGCAAGAGTTTATTTTGGGCGTGTTCTATTTTCTTCATCTATAAAAAGGAGACCATGATGTACCTCTGTCAGAGATCTGTTTCAAGGGTTAACTAGAACAATACACCGTACGCTCATTAATGCTCCCGACAAGAGAGAGCGAATCCCATGTCTGCTTTCATTGATTCTATTCTTCTCTACGTACCCCCTTGGATGGATGGCTGTCCCTTTAAACTCAACATGCCCACATGTTGAGCCATTGTGCTGAACGCCATGATGCAGCGGGAACAACATGGGAACCGGGGCCTGGAAGAGGAGCTAGATATTCAATATTTGGGGCCAGATCATTCTTTGTGGGGGGCTCTCCTGCACCTTGCAGGATGTCTAGCAGCATCGCTGGCCCCCACCCACTAGATGGCAATAGCACCTCCCGGTTGTGACAACCCACAATGAATCTGGACATTGTCAAATGTCCCCTGGAGGGGCAAAGTTACCCCAGTAGTTAAGAAATAGTGATTTAGAGTAAAGAAAACAGATTTCTCAGGAGAAAGAGGTAGACCTAGTGAATGAGAGGATTGAAGGGTGGGTGGGGAGGGAGCTGATTTTAGTGAGATAGCAGATATTTGTTTTTTGGTTTGGTTTGTACCTATTTCAAAACCTTGGACCAGTCTACCACAAGGTGCTCCGTAAGTAAAGTTGAAGAACCAGTGGTTTCTTTACAGTCATCTGTCTCCCCCCAGATGGAAAGACTGTCTAAATCCTGATTACTAACCACAAACGCCAGTCTTGGCTGAGCACCAGAGGGTTTTTTTTCTTCCTTCAGCTATATGGTTGCCTTGGAGATCCCAGAGTTTCCCACCCAGCCCACGCCTGACCTCTCATCTCCCCCACGACGCTCAGATGGCCCCGGGAAATCCTGGAGAGGACCTGCCAAGAGCCGTGGCCAAGGTAACAGATCTGCCTCCTTATCTCTATGCCGGTCAACTTCCCCCAATTCTTTCCAAGAGGAAAACGAACCAGGCGGCCGGGCTCATCAAAACTGCCTGACGGAGGCCAACTGGTGAGGAGGAGAGAGGCAGGCCAGCTTGGCTGTGTGGGTCACCTCCTCCCTAACTCAGCCGCACAGCCGCCAGGCCAAGCCCAGGCAGAGGCAGGGACAGCCTATTCCTCATTTTCCTCGAAGGCTGCCTGTCTTTCCAGCACCACACCAGCTAAGTCACCTCTCCGCACTCAGACTCTCAAGTGCCCTTTTGTCATTGTCCCAGTTCCGCTCTGCCCTGGCCTTCAGAGTCAGGCGGGCAAGATTGAGAGGGTTTTCTTGAGCTGAACATTAATTCAAATACTCCAGATGAGCACTTCAAGCAGCTGATACAGTGAAGTACTGTGCTTCACGTCTAGAATGTTCTTTATCATCCCTACTTCACCACCGGCCACTTTGTGCTTCAGCGGAGGCTTTTACCGTGTTGTTTCCTGTGTGGAAGCTGTCACCTACTTACACTTTAAATGACCACTTGAAGACATAAAGCAGACGGCATGCTTAACTTTGTTTTTTTCTTAATCCCCAACACGGAACTCCGTGTCCAACACCCAGCAGGTGCGTGGTGGGGACTTGGCGTGGATTGTTCAATTAGGCAACCGTATCTGACAATTAACACTGCGTCTGAGCTCGGGCTTGATTTGGAAGTTCACTCACTCAGCTCATTCCCTCCCTCAGTCATGAATTTTGCCACACTGCGGCTGTTTCCAGAAGGTCTAGTGTATGCCAGGCACTGCACCAGGCACTACAGTGAGAAGGACATTGTCCCCAAGCTCATGCCTTGCTTTGGTAGTCCAAAATCCAGATTTCTCACTAGTTCAAACTGCCCCTCCAAGTTGAGAGTCACGGTTTCTAAAAAGTCCTGTAAACTCAAAGCATCTAACGCCTGAGACAGAAAAACAATTTTTTTAAAGATTTTATTTATTTATTTGACAGAGAGAGACACAGCGAGAGAGGGAACACAAGCAGGGGGAGTGGGAGAGGGAGAAGCAGGCTTCCTGCGGAGCAGGGAGCCAGCCCGACGTGGGGCTCAGTCCCAGGACCCTGGGATCACCACCCGAGCTGAAGGCTGACGCTTAACAACTGAGCCATTCAGGTGCCCCCGCCTGAGATAGAAATTTAAAGGTCTATGTTCAGTCACACTGCTCACTTGAGCCCACTCTCCGTGGTCCATGCAGAGCCTCTGCCCTTTCAGTTTTCTTCCTTTTACCCCTGATTTCCACTCCCATACTCTCCCCCACGAACCATACTATATTTAATATGCATCCTTTAATATGCTCATGACCTTATAAATTATGTTTTATGTATACATATGTGCCTATGTGCTTAATTCCCATTGCCGGGTTTGTGTTCAAAACCCTACCCTGTTTCTTACTTTTCTCAATTAGAATTTTTATGAAATCTGTACATTATATGTCCAATGAGTTCATTTAGAATGCTGCACAGTGTTTGCGTTAGTTTCCTATGGCTGCTACAGGAGATTGTCACAAACTTAGGAGCTTAAACAATACCAATTTATTAATCTTACAGTTGTGGCGGTCAGAGGTCGGGAATGGGTCTGACCAGGCTAAAGTCAAGATATCAGGCATGAATCTGTTCTCTAACCTCCCTAGCTTTACTGGCGAATCCGTCTCCTCGCCTTTTCCATCTCTAGAGGACACCTGGTTCCTTAGTTTGTGGCCCATCCTCAAGGCAATGACAGGTCAAGTCTCAAATCATATCACCCTGACGTGGAGTCTCCCATCTCCTCATTCCACACATAAGGACTTTTGTGATTACACCGGACCCGTATGGGTAATCCAAAATAATCTACTTTCAGATCAGATGACTAGCAAACTCACCATATGTAACCCAAATCCCCCTTTGCCATGTAATGTATTCACAGCTTCCAGGGATTAGAACATGGACTTTGGAGGAGGCAGGGCAGTGGTGGCGGAGAGTATTTTCCTGCCTACCACAGTACTCCATAATGTATGCCCACCGTATAATCCAGGTTTCTAGCTGCCGGAAAATGAAAGATCCCCCAGTTCCTTCCTGAATGAAAGAGTGCCTTGCTGTTCATCCTGGCAGATCTAGAAGAGAATTTCTCGGGGATATATATATATACCTAGGAATGGTATTTACTGAGCCTTAAGTTATGATACCATATGATTTATAGTTATGATACTATATGATTTCAGGGAATAAACCAGCAAAATTCACTTTCTGACTCTCAAGCAGGCTAGCAGTATTTCTACAGAAAATATCCAAAGACATTAGAGGTCTTCCCAATTTCTTATCTCTCTCCATGTTCTAGGTACATGGTGGGATTGCCCTCCTCTGACTCCTTTGAAATTAGGCATGGTCATGTGGCTTGCTTTGGCCAATAAAGGAAATGTGAGTAGAAGTGCGACTGTGTTCTCCAGACCAAAGCTTTAAGAGTCTGTGCACAGGGGCACCTGGGTGGCTCAGATGGTTAAGCGTCTGCCTTCGGCTCAGGTCATGATCCCAGGGTCCTGGGATCCAGTCCAGCATCGGGCTCCCTGCTCCGCAGGAAGCCTGCTTCTCCCTCTGCCTCTCTCTCTCTCTCTCTCATGAATAAAAAAATAAATAAATAAATAAAATAAAATAAAATAAAATAAAAAAAGAGTCTGTGCACAGCCCTGTCTCTGGCCATGGAGAACAGATTCCCATGGTGACAAAGAGCCTTCATCGGGCTGCGTCTCTGAACGACCCCAATGGTCAGAGACCACACCCACCCTTGCCAACTAATTGAATGGGAGTGTCAGAAAAAAATTAAATCAAACTTTTATTATATAAAACCACTGAATTGTATGGTTTTTATTACTGCATCATAAAGGAGCCTATCCTGACCTGTATGGCTTTAAAACCGGGAAGTGTCCAAGTTTCAGCTCCAGTTAGATACTGAGGCTCTTCATAAAGCACTTTTTATCACTTCCTTCCTCCTTTAGCCCTCAGGCTCATGAGCTAGCTGCCTTTCCCTTCCCTCCCATGCACACTGTTCAGATATACTGAAATCATCTCTTTACTTGAAATTCTTGCTCACCGATCAGGGATACACAGCAGTCCTTCTACTTGACAATGTGCTCCTTGAGTTCAAGGAGCACATCTTGTCATCATGCCCAGGTACAAAAGGCAGTATCTGCCAACTCAAGAGACTATTCTCCTCATCTTACCCCCACTAACCAAGGCTCAGAGAGGGTGGGAGATTGGCCAAGGTCACACAGCCAGAAAAAAAGAGGCATCAGGACGAGAATCCAGCTCCCAGGGCAATGTGCTGCCCCCTTGTCCAGCTCAGAGGGAAGCATCCCATGATACTACCCAGGACCTAACCCCTCTCTGCCCTGCCCACCCCGCACAGATGCAGACACCAAGAGGAACTGCATGGATTCCCTTCCCTGTTTTCAAAGACCGTGGAAATGATGGTCTGCTGTCTGTTTTCAATGAAATTAGCATTCGGGCTATTTGCTTCTCAGCACCTCTGTTACCCATTTGCTAATACTTCCTCTTTGGTCAGTTGCAAAAGGGGCCTCAAAAGCCTTCTGCATCAGATGGGATATCAAACACCATGATATGAGTCCAGCATCCCAGGAGACATAAACAACTCAAATCAGCAAGTGTTCCTGGAAGCAAATATAAACTAGAAGGTCCAGGGACATACAAGGAGACTCCAGGCAGAAAAAGGGGGCCCGTGTTTGGTTTAAAATATAAATTAGAGCTTGAATGGGGAAGAAACCAAAATGATCCATTTCCTCTCATATTATCATAAATGTGGTTAACAGTGAACCTAAAAGTACTCAGAGGCTTGGCTGTCGGCGGATGGTGTGGCTTCCCTTATCAGTCCATCAGCTGGGCTGACATGACCCTGTGGAAATGTTTCTCTCCACTGCATCTGTGCAAATAAACACTGGTAATTTCTAATATCGAGCTGCTTGTCTGTAAAGCAATCTTAGTGATGTAAACTTAATTCACAAATTATGGCTCACCTCCAGTTGGACCTAAGACATCAATTTGCTAATTCCTCTCATTTTCCCTTTTCTCTTCACTCTTGACCCTGACAGATTATCACCCTGAAAGTGAATAAATGGTCTTGAGCCAGAGGGTCCCATTTGTTTCTAGGACTCAAAACTTCTACTTCTTTGATAGGGAATTAGGGTTGCGACCCCAGATGGCTAGGAGGTGATTAACGTGCTCTCCCCATGGTGCTTAGAACCCAGAGATCTGGAACACAAAGACTAAAGGATTGGACTGGTGTGGAGGTAGTAATGGCCCTGGGGGATGCTAAATATTTGTGCACGAAGTAAGAAAGCTTGAGCCTCGGCATCAATCTCCATATTCGATGATACAACAGAGTGGCCAAGAGCTTAAGATCTGAACCTGGGTTTGAATTCTGCTCTGCCATGAAGTGACCCCTTGCCCTGGAGTGATCTACTCAAATTTTCCCAGCCTGAGTTGATTTGGAAAAGGGGGATAACAGATGGGGTCAGTGTGAGAACTAAGTGAAATAATTCACGTGAACACTTAACTGTCCTTGTATGAACTACTATATAAGTAAGGAGGCTGCGAGTCACAGATTTTCCACTGGGGAATGGTTCCACATTCCTGCCGGAAGGATACCCAGCCTGGGATAAGACTCCAAGACAGACACACTTCTGGTATCTGGGGGAGTAGGCAACCCTAGAAGAGTCATCCAGATGGACCAGAGGCACCATCTTGGGATGTGCTGACAGTGGTGAGGCTCCAATTATCATGGGCAATGGTGTTGCTCGATCAAGGAGATGCTACGAGGAAACCCCCCCGCCCCGCCGCCGGCCACCTTTGGAGCAGGTGAGAGTCAAGAGCCAGTCAGCTATGACCACTGAGAAGGCACTAGCCTCGAAGAAGACTCCAGAGATATGGTCAGAGAGGGGCTTCTGCCATCTGAGGGCAATAGCACCCAAGATGAGGGAAGGGATGTTATCCTCTTGCTTAAAACTCTCCAATGGCTTCCTGTGATCATAGGGAGAAAATAAAACTTTCTGTGAGCAACAGGGTTGTCCCTTCCCGACTCCCCAGCAACAGCTCCCACGTGCCCCTCTAAGCATCGCCCTCCAGCCACACTGGCCCCCTCTCCACTCCCCAAACATCTCAGGCTGTGTCCAGGCTTACCTGCCTTTGTCATGTCTGTCTCCCATGAGACTTGCCCACCTCCTCTGCAACCAGTTAGCTCCCAGTTTTCAACGCCTCTGGGCCCCAGCATCACTTCCTCACAGAAGCCATTCCGGGATGGTCGTAGCAAGCGTCCCCAGTACTCTGGCCCCACCCCTCAATTGTCCTGCAGGTGTAGGAGCTTGCACTGGCGACTGGTCCCCGGGAGCCTCAAATCCTTTGTTAATGCTCTTCACCTGTTAGTACCTCCGCTTTTAAAGACTTCAAAATCCCAAACTGTGCTGGACTCTTGACTACTATCCCCTTCCCAAACCAGGAAAGAGCAATGTCAGGGACCCCAAGTTGACACACCACACTTGACTCTCTAATCACTCTCTGAAGCCTACGGCCGCCTCCTGTTACTGTAACATCGGCTGATCAATTGGAGGCAATCAGCACTTCTTTGCAAGACAGCCAAGGGGAAACTGCTGTCAGCCAGTCAAGGAAAACAGGCTGGGAAACGCAGCCCGCCATCCTCCAGCCCACGGTGCTCCCCAGACTGTCCACACCTGGAAGGGGCTGTCATCATGCAGCGGGAAGCTGCTACAGCTTTAAGCAATTCAGGCTGAATGCAAGCCTTCAGCGGATGGAAATGCCAAAACGAGAACAGGGAGGTGTAATTACCTTCCCTGGAGTGATTGTCCCGAGGACATCAGCACCTTTCTGGTGTCCTAGGGCCTGTGAGTGTTTCCCACAGGGGTGACCCTGAGAACCTAGAGCTGACCAGGAAATTGGAAGAACAGCTCCTGCCTGGGGTGTAAAAATGCTAGTCTGCTCCTCGTGGATGCTTTGGCCTCCCAACATGATTGGCAGCAGCTGCCTTAGGAAGTTTCACCCAATTCCTCGAATGTAATTTACAGCCTCCCCCAGCGCACCCCAGCATGGTGTTACCTAGGATTTTCTGACCAGTGGTGGTTCACGGTTTTCAACAGGATCCTGGTGTGGCCCCCCCAGACGCATGCTGCCCAGCCTCAACTATGGCCAAATCTGAAAGCCCCCAAAGGAATGACTGAGAGGTGAAGATCTGAAGCTTCAAATCCTAGAGGTTACGGGTGACCTGGAAAGTTGACATCCAACTGCAGCATCTGAGACCCACGTCCCCAGTCCACGCACTACCCTGTAACGGGGTCTACACCTTGGCACAAAGCGGGCCAGAGATCCTCGACTGCTTCATACCTACGAATTCCAGTGGGTGTTTGTCATTACTGGCCATTCGCCAACCATCCCCCCTACTCCTCTGGGGCATGATGGTCTCTCCCTGTGGCAGGCACGGTCTGGCAGCAAATCAGATGGCTCTGGTCCTAGCAGGGCAGCTAAGGGATGCCTCCTCTTGCCATCCAGAGACGATGGAGAGGGAGAAAGTGTGTTAACGTCCTCAAAGTGAATAGTAGGTCCCGGGATTCTGAATCTTTAGCACATTGACTGCAGGTCAGAAACAATATGGGTTAGAATTCATTAATTTCAGGTGTGAGCTAGTGCCTCAATAAATTATCACGCTAGCAGCTAGAGTCTAGCTGGAAAACACTACAACAAAATCACAGGTCTCCATGACAACTGGAAACCATCTACATAAAGACCTCAGGGCTAAGAGCCTACTAGCACAGCTTACAATGCTGATACCCCACATGATGTCTTTGGGCTCCTTGTGTGCACCCCAGCTTCTGCATACTTAACGACAGTCAGCCACGGGAGATCTTAAGAGGCTGACCTTGGCTTCCCATGGAGCTGGCTTTTCTCCTCCTGGGGGTGGCTCTTAACATGTTAACAGCCGACAGGTGCAGCAGTAGGAAATCCGCATCTCCCTTGCCCCAGATTCTCAGGCATGGCTTGCCTTCCAGTCTTCCCGGTGAGATCAGGCTAACACGCCCCTCTGCGGGACGCTGCTGGAACCTGTGGTCTTCTCTGGCACCCTCCTCTGTCCTCTCGTCCTCTCTCACGGCCTCCCTGAGAGCCTTGCCCGGACCGGAGTCCTCACCCCAGGGGCTTGCTTGGGGCCATCTCCGCTTCACCGGCTCGGATCCTCCACTCCCCAGCAGCAGCATTTTCAGACGTGAAGGCAAGAAAGGGTAGACTTATTCTGGAGATGACCCCTGGTCAGATATATGCTTTGCAGATATTTTCTCCCATTCCAGAGGTTGCCTTTTCACTGGCTTGACTGTTTCCTTCACTGTGCAGAAGCTTTTTGGTTCGATGGAGTCCCACTTGTCTATTTTCATTCTTTGTTGTCCGTGCTTTTGATGTCCTATCCATGAACTCATTGACAAGATCAATGTCATGGGTCTTTTCCCCATGTTTTCCTGTAAGCGCTTTACCGAGAGTCAACAATAATGTATCCTACACCTAAGATTTGTGTTCTTACCACAATAAGATTTTTAAAAGGGGGGGAGGGAAATATATTTGCATAAGAAACAATTCAAAGAATAACCATTGGCATAGAAAGGTCCAAATAGACTGTGTGGTAATATCAAACGCATTCAGGACCCCACCCTCAGTTAGCTTACAGTCCGGTAGGGATGAGATCTAGATCTATGTTCATATACATCACATTAGCTTTAGACTATATTATACATACATGCACACATAAAATAGTATAAAGACAGATAAAATTGGGGCGCCTGGGTGGCTCAGTCATTCAGCATCTGCCTTCAGCTCAGGTCATGATCCCAGGGTCCCGGGATTGAGTCCTGAGTTGAGTTCCCTGCTCAGCTGGGAGTCTGCTTCTCCCTCTCCCTCTGCCCCCTGCCCCCGCTCATGTTGCGCACATGCTCTCTAATAATAAAATAAAATCTTTAAAAAAAAATAGATAAAATGAACCAGGAAGGACGAAATACCTAAACGCTAAACTTGCAGCCAACCTACTGCTGAAGCATACAAGAATATCTTAGGATTCCTTCTCTCAAAGGAAAATTTGTGGGAATGCAGTCTGGCTCTCTTGGCATCACCCTTCAAGGGTCAAGGCGTGCTTCCAAAAACTCAGTCTTCCTTCATAATCACCTCCCAAGGATGTGACATCCGCGAAACTATCTAAAGGCTTTTGTGGCCATTTCTATCTTGGGATGACTTCTCAGGAGTAATGTGTTCCCCGAGTTTCCCTCAGTGAGAAAGTGAGGAGTGGAAAGCCTGTGGCCATGGATGAATTTGGGTTTGGAGGCTGCCTCTACTCCTTACTAGTTCCGTGGCATTGGAGTTCCAAATACTAAAATGTTCGTCCAGCTCCCTTTCTGTCCAGTGGGGCAGTGAAGATTACGTGTGTAAAGCGCCTAGCTCGGTACCTGGCACGCAGCAGGACTCAAGGACGTTTACTTCCTGTCTGTCCTACACGGTACTCTTTCTTTCAAGGACTCAGACCTAAGGAATATAAAGACTGACTTGAACAGAGAAGCTGAGAAATGGTCTAATTCAAGGGACTTCTGAAGGCAGATATTTGGTAAGCTCCTTGAAGGCAGAGGCTAAATCTTTTAAGCTTTCAGTACAGTGCCAAGCCTGTGGGAGCGGCCCCATAAACATTTAGAGACTAAGGGTTGCTTACAAACTGGATTTTGGTCTCCGTTCCCTTGGAGAGGTCGCCACCTGGTGGACAACCATCAAAACAGCACACCTCTGGACCGTGCACGCTCCTAGGGCCATTTAAACCCTGACAGTTCTATCTGCTACCATATATAACTCCTAGGAGCTGCACGGGTAACAAGGAGTTTCCAAAGAAGCAGAAAGGGCAATTTAGAAGGAAAGTGGCAATTTCTTGGGGTTCTAAAAAGATCAATGCATTTTCTTGTCTCTAATCCTTTGCTTAGAAACTCCACCTTGTCCTGTTTCCTACCCTTAAGAACTACGAGCGAGAATTAGCACCTGAATTCCTCAAACTTCCAAGTAACCATCAAGAAAAGCAACCCTAGGGGCGCCTGGGTGTCTCAGTCGTTAGGCATCTGCCTTCGGCTCAGGTCGCGATCCCGGGGTCCTGGGATCGAGCCCCGCATCGGGCTCCCTGCTCAGCGGGGAGTCTGCTTCCCCCTCTCCCACTGCCCCTGCTTGTGTTCCCTCTCTCGCTCTTGCCGTCTCTCTTTGACATAAATAGATAAAATACTAAAAGAAAAGAAAAGCAACCCTAAACTAAGCCAAACGACCGGGGAAAAAACAAAGGCCATACTGAATTGCTCTCCATCTATGTGTAGCTGGCATGGGCAGCAGGAAAATAGAAGTACCTGGTGTCTGCTGTTCTGAAACATTAACACCCCTTGACCATTCTGAGATCTAAGATACAAAATCACCTTCCGTGGAAACACACTTGCAACATACAGCTGATTCTCTGAACCGTAAATACATTGATGAAACAGAGCAGGAAGGAAATTCTAAATGGGAGGTGGGGGGAGGAACCCTAGGCTCCCATTCAGTGAATCTATGATAAAATGGAAAGAACATGGCTTTAAAGGCCAGATGACTCTGGCCACAAATCCCAACTGTGCAACCCTGGGCAAAGTATTCAGCCTTTTGAAAAAGCAAAATGAGTTGGTAAACTTTCCTCTGTGTCACCACCACATGGCCAGGTCTAGTTATGGTCCCCAAGTCCACACCACCGTGATGATCTGGGGTAGAGTCTTCAGCAGTCCTGAAGTTCAGAGAAAACCACCCCATGCCTTTGGGCAAGTGTTTGGGTTTTATTTATGATCACATGCCATGTTACCCTGTATTACTCAGACAATCACCCTATTTCACTAATCGGGTGTTTTCACAATGAGTGCATGGAAGTCTAAGGTCAAAGAAACACTTATAAAATAATGCCCACAAATTTCCCGAACAGACTTTTCAAGCAAAGCCAGTAACGTAAGGAAAGCGCTGCCCACTTCCATCAATTCATTTCTGCCTCTGCTTCCTGCCTCATCTCAATTAGCAACTGGGATCAGCTCCACTTGGGGAAACCTGCAAATCCTTTCAGCTAATTGGCCCAGGGAAACAAGAGGTACTTGAGCGGAGTTCACGTGACACGAGCTGACCTTTGCCTTCACCCTCCCTAGCAGCTATTTCCTGCGGAAGGGGGACACAGAAAGGATATTTATATTGGTGGCAAAAGCCCCACCTGGGTGTTAGCCAAAAGTAAACTGGGTTGGGGGTAAGGGATATCAAGACAGTTATTATACAGGGTAGCTGGACCCCCATCACCAGGACACACAACGAAGATCCCTTCACTTACTGATCACTCTGAGGCTCTTTCCTTGTTTCTAGAGGAGGCGAAGGAGTCCAGCAGACTCATTTCCTGCCCGCCGTGTTGGGAAGTTGGCACCGGCTTCACAGTTGAGATCTTCTTGTTGAAATCTCATTAGATTCTTCTGTGTTATCCTTGAACGGAATCCTGGACATTAACACTGAATAAGGTCTGGCAGTGGGAATCAGGCACAGCCGTCTATTGAGGAAGGTGAGCGGTAAAAATCCTCCGTGCACAGCCAAACGCCTGACATGTGCCCAAGAGCTAGCGGCTAGGGGTCTCCGTCACCCTTGAAGAAGTGACGCAATAAGCCTCAGTTTCTTAATCTACAAAATGGGCATAGTATCCCTCATAGCAGAACCCTGTGATGAAAAGTGAAATGATGCCCTCCTTTGGAAGTTTATAGAAATGTACATTGAAATCACCAATGAGAAGTGCTTACCAAAGTGCCTGACAGTGTGTGCTCCAAAAAAAATTGTATTTTGTCCTTATGATTGTCCAGGGAGGCCGATATTGTTGAACCTCTTTTATGGAGGCAGCTCAGCGTAACTTTCTACACCACACATCTAGCAAGCTTTGGGGCTGGGGTTGGATGGGCCCAAAACTCAGCTGTAAACCCGAAGCATATGCCCTCTCCAATGGGGCAGGGATCCTAAAGCTTTGGGGGGTAGGGGCATCAGAATCTCTTGGGAGGCTGGTTACAAGTGACCATTCCCAGGCTTCATCTCAGTTTCTGATCCAATAGTTCTGGAGGGGAGGCCCAGATTCTAATGGCAGTGGTCTTTAGCCATTACCCCAGAATTCCTCTCAGCGGAAAGCACTATTCACATATTAAGTATCATTATTAATTATTACAAGTAGTAGCATCCATGTTACTATTAGTTTTTACTTTTATAACTACAGTGGAAGTTCAGAGCTTGTTTAGAAATTAAGAGAAAAAACAATCACACACACTTGCATGCGCGCGCGCGCACACACACACACACACACACACACACACACATACATAAAAAGAACAGATCTGATTCTACTCCAAATGCTGGCAGAGAATAACCTTACTAGACCTCCCCGGACCAAGTAAATGTATGTTTTCATAAATCTGGTAAGCTGAAACATGTTTGGTGAGCCTATAATTTTGACCAGAAAAATGGCTACGTCACCCAAAGTCTCCGAGTTTCGGGAGTTATTTTGATAACACCGTGAAATCAGGGAAGTGAAACTCATTCATTCATCCAGCAAACACAGGTCACTTAGCTATTTTGTGTTAGGCACTGGGATAAATGTGAGGGATTCAGAAACCAATGAGACTGGAAGCTTCATGAAGCCCCAGAACTTGTCTGTCCTGTGGAAGAAACAGAAACTTAAGCAAACCAAATAA
This sequence comes from Eumetopias jubatus, assembly GCF_037043125.1. Taxonomy (NCBI): domain Eukaryota; kingdom Metazoa; phylum Chordata; class Mammalia; order Carnivora; family Otariidae; genus Eumetopias; species Eumetopias jubatus. The sequence continues at coordinate 30,242,174 of NW_028274816.1, forward strand.
TTCTAGCACATGGTAAGTGCTATAAAAGAAAAAAAACTCACGGTGCTATGCCTACTGGGGATCAGGGAGTTTAGAATAGAATGTTCTTCCTGAAGAACAGACATTTAAGCTGAGAGCTGAAAGGATAAAGGACTCATGTGTCTAAAAAGGCAGACAGAGGGAACAGCAAGAGCAAAGGCCCTGAGGCAGAAAGAGTTTGGTGGATCACGGGAAAGAAAGAAGCCCTATGAGCGGGCTGTGGAAACCCAGGGCAGAGCATGAAAGAGTCAAGGCTGGAGAGGAGGCAGAGATCACATGAGGCCTCATGGGCCTGGGGCGGGAGTTTCAATTTTATTCCTAGTAGGGTAGCCCTTGGAAGCTTTTGAAGGAGAAACATGATCAGACCTGCCTGCTAAGATAATCACTCTGGCCACGGTGTGGAGAATGGATTGGTGGGGACAAAAGCACAAGCAGGACACCAGTAAGGTGTACCACGGGGAGGGAGGCCACCGGGGGGCGGGGGGGGGGGGGACAGTAATGCCCAGTCACTGTTCCTGAGCTCCCGGTTAGGTAGGTGGCAACTGCCCTCACGGGGACCAGAAACAAAGCACCTGTTGGCTTTTTAGACCTCGAGTCTGAAGGTCTTGTTTCTCTCTGCCCTCTGTCCTCTTCAGCACTTAGACCCCCATAGAGGACACTTCTCTTGGGAAGGAGCAAGGAGGTCCCCTTCCAGGGGCCCCTCCCATTCCGAGCTCCTCTGTCCCCCACACCAGGCTAGGGACCTTGGTTCATTAGTCCAGTAGTTCTCAAAGGGGACAGCTGTACCCTCAGGGAACCCCTGGCAATCTGCACAAGATTTTGTTGTCACCAGTGGGGGGCTAGATGCTGCAGCCATCTACTGGGTCAGGCCATGGGGGCTGCTAAATATCCTACAATATACAGGGCAGCCCCCACAGCAAAGAATAACCTGGACCCAACGTCGACAGTGCCAAGGTCGAGAACCCCTGGACTAGAGGTTCATCCAACATTTATTTCTTCTCCTATAAAGCCAGTGTCTCCCAAAGCAGGTCCACAAGGGGGAGGATTGGGAATAATTCAAACCCCAGTGAACAAGACAAAGAAAAGGAAAATGGCACATATTTATTGATCTCCTACTCTATGCCAGTCACTGCATTTTACCTGTGTTAACTCACTTCTATTTGTGTGGTTTTTTGGCTGGTTGGTTGTTTTGGTTTTTTTTTTTTTTTTTTTTACAACAGACCTATATAAGACAGGTGTTTTTATTCCTCCCATACCACAGAAGGGGGAGACTGAAATCCCTGCCATTGATAAAGTAATCTTACAAAACCACAAAGCTGGGACTCAAACCCAAGGCTCACTGACTCCAAGTGTGGTGCCGTTTTCTGAGATCCATAAAAGCTCTCAGGTCAGCTGGAGGGGAAACAGAGCAGTCAAGTCTGATCGTAGGAGTCTGATGTCCTGCCTGGGAAATGTGAATAATTTAGAGTGCAGAGGCAGGAGGGATCATCATCCCTTCTGGTTTCATGGGCCACCCAGAGGGAACTCTGGACCCGTGGCCACCATCCACACCTTCCATGCACCCCAGGGTCCTGCTGTCCCAGGGTTAGAACCCCCTTCCGAACCAGAAGTCCAGCCTTTCCATCAGCATCAAGGTGAAAGGTAAAGGACTCTTTTGGCAACCAGGTTCCACAAGCAAAGAAACGCTACTACAGACTGAGTAAATGAGATGGAGGTAGAACTCAAGCACCATGTGTTAATTTGATGTCTACTGTGTGCCAGGCTCCTGGGCAAAAATAGTTAGGACTAGAAAGTCGAGTCAGAAACAGGATTTAAATGCCTTCCACTCGTTATAGAACACATTATCGAGGATGTGTCTTATGCCAAGCCAAATGCAAGGTTCTGGGGTACCAGGACAGACCCTGACCTCAGAGGGCCTTTGGTCTTCAAGTGTTAATTAAGACACGTGCCGACCGTACCTTGAGTTGGATGGAAAATGGACAGTCTACATCCTATGTCTGATGACTGAACTGATCAGCAGAGAAAAGGAACAAGGACCATTCAGAAGCACACATTAGGTGCCGGGAAAGGGAGGATACAGATGTGAGTGAACAACCTGCAGAAAAGAAATCAAGGGAAAGTTTGGGGACCAACTGGCCTTTACTCTTAGTAAGACTCACATACGTAGGAGTGAGAAGACTTGCATTCTGAAAGAGGAGAATGAGTCAAAGTTCCAGCAACTGGAAGAAGTAATGCGCCCAGAAGCCAGAGCAGCCCGGAAAGACAGAGATGGGCGGTAGCAAGGACTGTTCAGGAACCTCTCATGGGGCGGACTGGATCGGGATCTGGGGCCCTTCTTACGCTGTTCCGCGGAGACTCATAGGAACCACATGTGAGTGCTCTCATTGACCCCACTGAACCAATGAGCAAGCTGGAACGTGCACCTACCATCCCAGCAGGAAGCCCAGGGGGGATCCTGGGCTCTTTGGCTCAGAGCAGGTGACAGCCAACTGGCACACAGGCTCAATCTGGTACGTTGCCTTTTTTTTTTTTTTTTTTTTAATATATAAATGAAGTTTTGCTGGAATACAAACATGCCCATTCGCTGGCATAGTGTCTGGGGCCACCTCCATGCTAGGACAGCAGAGCCCAGTAGTAGGACAGCGACCATAAGGTCCACAAAGCCTAAAGCATTTACTATCTGGCTCTTTACAGAAAAAGTCTGTCGCTCCGGAGCTCACGGTCTCAGCCTGGGCAGCCCGGCGAGCTCTGGGCTGGCGGCGCTAGACGGATCCCTCCCCTGGTGGGGGACACTCCCAGCCCGTGGACACTGTCAGCCATTCCCCGCCTCCAAGGGGTAAGGGCTGGTGCGAAGGCAGGACTCCAGGGTCTTCTCAGGACGTATAAAGCCCTGTAAGAAAGCACATCCCTTGAGTGCTCAAATTCCTGTGGCATCTCCACTATTTATATTGAAAACACCACAAGAACTCATTTTTCATGCGATTTCAGCTGAAAACAGCCATGGCAGGCCCACAGTCTGGAGATCAGGATGGTGGGGGAGGGTGTGTTTGCGCAGCCGGGCTCGGCCCCCGCTGCCCCAGGTTGCCTGTCCCAGGTGCGCTGGGCCCAGGCCAGGCTTTCTTCTGGGATAGTGGGCTCGAGGAATGAGGGGAGGTAGAGGGGGCCAAAGCGCCTCACTGGAAACGTTGCCTCCTGTAATCTCGAAAAGCCTGAAGACGCGGGCTGGTGCTCGCACATCTACCTTGTTCGACAACCTAACATGGGTCATTAATTGAAATAAAATGAAACAAAATGGAATCCAGATGTTACTGTACGTTCCCTCGCACAAAATGCAGGCACAGATTACCAAATGGAAATGCACCAAAATACTAGCAGCAGTGACTTGAGGGGGGGCGTGGGGGTGACGTCGTGGTCTATTTCGATCACTTGTTTTTATTCTGGTTTTCTTTCGTGGCACTTAGGCTAAGAGAAGGGGACAAAAAGATACAATTCTTACTTAGGATCATTTTGGGTTTCTCCCCATAAGGATATAAACTCCACAAGAGATTGTGTTCATTGTTCTGTGTTAGATCCCTGGTGCCCGGCACACAGCCCGGAACGTAGTAAGTGTTCAATTCATAGTTGTTGATCGAATAAGTGATTACATTTTTATATATGCCATGTGATCCACAAGGAACATGCATCGTTGTTACAACTTTTATAAAGCACATTATTTAAAAATATCTATCAGTCCAGTCAAAGAACAGAAACTAAAGACTTATTTAACAAGTATTTATTGACTACCTACTATGTGTCCACATCACCATTTTTCCCTACCCCCAGGAAGCCTTGCATGGTACAAAATTCATGGCAAATATTCGATTAATGCCTCATAGATATCCCTGACCACACAAACTGCACAAACCACCACCACCACCACAAGTACCACCTACTTCGAAAAGGATATATAAAACAAAAGAACAGCAACAACAAAACCACTCATCTTTAAGAGATTAAATGTTCCAGTGAGCCCAGCATCACAGTCCCTGAGAGTCTGGAATACATTCTCCCGGGAGATAATAAAACTAACTTGCAACCGTAGCACAAGAGAGAACCCCAAGTTGTTTTGGATGAGTTATCAGGAGCCATTATACACCAGGGACTAAACTAACTTGTGTGAATCAACAAGTCAGCGTTTACGAACATCCCTAACACAAAGCCGGGCACTCCACAGGCCTCATCCCCATGGCCTCCATTGGGTCTCAAACTCCGAAGACCAAAGTCGAAGCACACGAGGAACTTGAGAGAGTTGGAAAGGTTAGTGACAAGCATCTGCGAGTTACAGAAGTGGATACGTGCTTAGCATGAGAAGCATGAGCCATTGAGGTGGATCTTGACTCGTTCTTCTCTCCTTCACAAACACGGTAATGGAACCTTTATTTCAAAGCCCACTTACCAATGTCAAGGAAGAAAAGACCCCCGAAGAAAAGCCAAGATGGCAAAGTCATGGCTGGCCTGGATGTGTTGCTCGAGTCTGGCTCCCCGGGACTGAACAAGACTGGTGCTCGGATTTAATGATAAACCCCGTGACTCTGTGGGTTGACCTGTCCACTCGGAGCCTCCGTTACTAAAGATGCCCGTGAGAGCTACTGCGTTATCTAGAGCACCTCGGCCCGCTGGCAAGTTATTCCTAAGGTGTAGGGGAAGGTGAAGGCCAGCTGGGAACATGAGAGAGGCCCTCAAAAAGGGAAACAAATATTCTTGAGAAGATACCACCCTCCATTAACCATCTCTCAGAACCATAAAAAGGGAAATAAAGTAGACCGATACCACATGGCACATGGCAGCAACCCTCTCATCCCCGGGAGGAAAAAAAAGTAGCCAAACCAAAATGGCAGCCTGGTGTAGTTGCTGCCACGCTCTTTACAGTTGCCGAATGACAGATTCCTAGACATTAACTATTCGTCCCACAAATGAGCAGCCATTGCCGGCTGTGAGGCAGGCCTAGGTACTAGGAAGACAGCAGTCTTTGCCTTCCACGGCAAACATGATTCATTCCTTAGCAACAGGTTAAAATTTGGTGATGGCCTTCTGTGAGCCAGGTTTTGTGCTAGGTGCTTCGTCCATGGCATACATCCATTCACTGAGCGTCTGGTAAGCCCCAGGCAGGTACAGCCAACACACTGTCATAGCATAAGGCTGCCTGGAACAGACACAAATCTGTCCTCACGCACTACGCTGCAGGTCTATACAGCACCCCTCTGTAGGCATCATTCCAGTTTCGTGGAGAGGAAGTGTGGGATCAAACCAACCTACTCAAGGTCACACCCCAGTAACCTGGCCAGGCCAGGAGCTGGGCCCGGCCCACCCTCAGGCCTTTCCTCCTCCTCCATAAAAGCCTGCCAGGGCCACCTGGCAAAGAGCGGAGTGAGACAGCTTTGTTCCCTAATGGCAACTTGGGTTTGTTTTGTTTCGGCTTCTACACGAACAGTGTCTTTGTCTGTGAAACCCACAGTTCTGTTTTCCACTCTGCCAAAATAATAATGACGGTAATAATAATAATGCTCCCTCTCATTTTTCTTCAAACACATAGCCCTTTCAGGCTATTTTTCTTTTTCCTTTAGACAGAGTCAGAGTTAACAAGAAACACTTCACCTTCATTTTAACACCGTAAGAAGTCATCAGGATGACTAGATGGTGAATGGCAAACTCATTCTCATCAACCTCCCTAAGCCAGGAAGTGATGGACGGGCCACGGGTGGGGGGGCCATGGGGGGATGGGAAATCCGAGGCTCACATGTAAGAGGCACTCGCTTCTCAACCTCAGCTGATGGTCATGACCCAAAAAATAAGCCAAGTGTTGTCAGAACTCCTGATTTTTCAAGTGAAGCCAGAGGTCCAGCCTGCTCTGTCAAATCTCCCAATGTTTAGATACTGGCAATCGAGGTTTTAAAAGTTTTTCATGCGTACAGCAACATATTGCTGGCTAAACAATACGTATTTTGGTGTTAAATCTGGCACAGGTCTCTGCATTATTCCAAGTGTTCTTTCCAACAAATATCGTCCATGTTGAATCATATTTTAATGTATTTATTTACAGTGCCTATCAATGGTCTTTTCCTTTCCATAATTTAGATATGCCATGAAACCAACCGCAGGGACATTAGGAAACGCATGGTAGTATCAAACAGCCTTATCCTCCCAGTACCAAATAGAAGATGGCGGCCACAAGCACACTAACGTGTAGAGCAGGAAGCGGTCCTCCAGTTCTCAAGGAACTGCCATTGAGGAGAGGAGACGGCACCTTGGATTGGAAGAAATAGAAGAGAGGCAGCAAAGTAGATCAAGAAGAGATGGAGCATCGGCCAAAGCTGGGAGATAAAAATGAGCAAGTCATGTTTCAGGGCCTGTACCCGTGAGCACCTTGACAGATGAGAAACGAGGACACAGAAGCTGTGAAAGGCGGGGACAGAAGGTTACGCTGAGGCACAGAATTGTATATAAAATGGAGACAGTATCTGGTCTACCGCATAAAACCAAGTTGCGGGGGGCAACTCTTGATAGTCCCTACACTTAACACGGTGCTTAATGTGTGGACAGTTCCCATAAAAATTTCAGGGGGAAATGAGCTCATATGCACAAAGGCATTCTGACCAACACAAATGTGCACAGCATCAAGGGATTATTAATATTGATGAGGAGACTCTCTTCAAAGGAAACTTATAGAGGACTCCTGAGAGAGGAATAATAAATTGAGGGCCTCTGGCAACCATGAATACTGTTGTCAAAGTTCAACAGGCATTTCCCTCTCGAAAACAATGAAGGGAAACTCATTCCATTGATTTCTGATCCAACTGGGGATACTAAGCCAAAAGTAGAAGGGAAATAGAGGTTAATATGTGGCCCTTTTTGGATTTGAGAGTCAAGAGACACACCCTGCCCTACACCCACAGCGCCCCCCGCCCCGGCTCCCCTGCCAAAAAGGGCAATACTCTTATATGAGAAAGCAATAAGCTTTATATTCATCTAAAGCTAGGACTCACTTTCAATTGCATGGCAACGCAAGCTTTGGAATCAGACAGACCTGAGTTCAAGTCTCAGCTTAGCCACTTACCAGCTCTGCCACCTTGGACAAATGACTGAGCTTCTCTGAGCCTCTTAGTAAAGGGATGAGGCAGCCAAAGGGCCCCATCTCAGATGACTTATGAAGAGGACAGGAATAATGTACAGTGAAACCTAATTACCCTCATGTAAGTATCAGATCAGACACAAAATGATCTCACTCCGAGCAGCCATCAAAAGCCAAGGAGCTGATGCCATCAAGCTGAAAATCCCACAAAGACTTCATCCAGCATGTACACTGGTTCTTGATGTTTATCTCTTTTCTAACTCCCCCTATGAACGTTGTGCTGCCTGCACACGTAGATGTTTCTCTCCTCAGGGTAATCCATACTCGAAGATTGCCCACAGCTGTCCCGACCACATGAAAGCCCCCGCCACTCCCCAGTGACCCCCTGGCACGAGGTAGTCATTCATCAAACGCTGGGAGTTCAGCACCATTCACGCCATGAAAGGCTAGCCCGTGGTTTTTATTGCATTGGTATTAGCTTTCCCTGTCTGTGGACATTTGTGCACTACAAAGCTTTATACTGTTTACCAATGTTTCAGAGTCCTGGCCTTTTCTTCTTATTGACTTGTAGACACTTGCCTCATTAATCTTTAATTTTCACTGAAAACTTCAGTGAGCAATGAAAATGAAATGCTGCCTTCTGCCATGAGCTTCAAGTCCTGTCAGACTGTGTACTTCTAGAAGAGTTCTAGGTGTGATGGGGTGTGTTGGGGGAAGAACTGCATTCCCCATTCTATGCAAAAATTGGAACAGTTTTTTCCGTGACGCTGGGTCTGCACTTGGCCATCCCTGCCAAGGAGCATTTAGCACAGGGTTTATCATACTTTGAGCTTTCAACAAAGAGCAGTGGTTGTTTATTAACTATTATAATTATGGTTATTATTATTGACTGTACTCAGTGATGACCATTTCCCTAGCGTGGATGCTTGAGGAAAAAAGGAAAACTGTGTCAAAGATCAGAAGTAAGTTCCGAAATAAATAACACTTTCATCCAGAGTAACTGTTACACAAATAGCAGAACAAGAAACAGCCAACATCACGATCTAGTCCAAGCTTCAGAATGCTGAACATGGGCATGGCGTGAATTTATTTTCCTTACTGATGTCATATATGAATGGGGAAAGACAAGTAGTATTCACTTTGTGAAAACAGAATTGTTTTCTTCCAGATTTCTTTTAAACAATTTTCGAGGTCAGCACCCTCAAACACAACATTCTGTGGTGATGGAAAGAAAACTTGTGCGACCTAGGAGAAGAGCTGACAGGTACATCCATGCTCTTAAAAATTCAACGTGAGGTGACGATTTTAATTAAGATTTCATAATATCACACTCTATGATGTGTATACACCATACCTCACATAGTTACTCCCCGACCTTTTTTTATCAGAGTTGATTTCCATTTAGTATTAATAATTCAAAGGATACTTTGGAGATATTCCCAATAATGTACACTGAAAATTAGGAAAGCTAGCCCTTTTCTTAATAATATTAATTTATAATTTATTAATATATAATTATAAATATAATTTATAAGTTATAATATTTATATATTATATATTAAGTTATATATAATATATAAATTAATTTTTATATATTATATAATATAAATATAAATTAATATAATTTATAATATTAAAAATAAATTATTAATAATAATAATTTCTTAATACTAAGCTCTTAGAGTTTTGTATGTCCTCGAAGACTAGTGCTGATCCATTCAGAAGTATGCCACTTGGATAGAATTCTTATCTCTTCATTATACTATATCCTTCCCCATCTGTGAATTCTGGTTTCTTTTGATCACCAGCAGCCCTGTTTATGCCGCCCAGAAATGTGAGCGAGAATACAAGTTCAAGCCCTGGGAATGATGTTACAGAGAGTACACAAGTGGAAGAGAGTGTCCTGGGGAGGCAGGTCGACAGCACAGACCCGCTGCTGGCCCCAGCCCCTGCAGAGGTGCCTGTTGCCCCCCTGGCCCAAGAACGCTGCCCTCGTCACTTTCCGTGGGTCGCGGGAGGAAACTCCATTCTCTCTGCATACCATTTGTACTTCCAAGTATTATCACCTCCATTATCTTATCTGACCATCACGATGACCCTGGGTGGGGGGCAAGTTGGGCAGAGAAGAGGACAATGTTCATGGTTGACACAATGATCCAGAGATATCCCCTTGTCTAGGATTACATGACCATCCCATAGCAGCTCTAGGGTGAGAACTTAGAACTCACAGCTTCCAAGCACACAGGTCTTTTGCTATACTCCATTTCCTCTTGCTCCCCAAGAACAAAATCGGGCAGCTGTTTGGATTGATGAATAGCAATAATACGAAGAGGTTATGTATGCTGCTTAAATTAACAATTAAGGAGTTCTGGTTCCAGGGAACAGGGAAGAAATACACCCCCCCCCCCACCCGGCCTCTCCCACAGCATATAGCAATACAACACAGACGGAATTCAAGAAGCAGCAATTTGAGGACTCGGAAAAGCAAACAGTGGCACACAGATCGGGGAAGAAGATCAGAATTTGAAACACCACTGAGCCAGCGGTGGGTCTTCCACGGCCCGCCCCGCCCCCACCCCGGCCTACCTTGGCTTGAACTGCACACTCTACACCTGGCAGTAGACACCAGGGCGGAGCAGAACAAGCTGCAAGAGAAGTCACCTCCTTCCAGCCTGAGGGCCTCAACAGGGAACTTCTAACTCCGGAAGAGAGTGTGGGAATGTCCCACTTTGTTTTCTTCCTCACTGCTCTGTTTTCTCACACCCCCAATCAATTTTGTAAGGGCGATGGCAGCGACCCGTCACGGGAGCCCACGGGAGTCAAGACTGAGGGAGAGGCACGTTTCTGTCAGTTTGGTGGAGGTGCAGTCCCAAGAGGGTGAGGAGCGACCTTCATTTTTCTCTCTCTGTCCTCCCACCATGGTCCAGACACAGCTGACCGAAATGACTAATCCCGTTTTCTAGTCAGAGGACCAAAGGGAGGCGCCCCCAGAGAACCAAAAAACATTGTAGAGATCACAAGGACGGAGGAACTCAAGAAAAAGACCCATAAATGTGTTTATGAACCCTTGGACTCAGCCCCCTTACAGTGCATGCTTGGATCTGATCCCATTCAGCATAGCAAACCTACCCATCAAGGAGCAAACCACCGTCCAGGACCCAGACCCGCCACTAGGTGGAGCACATGCGGGACAGATCCGCGGAACACTGGAAAGCTTTGGAACACGGAAGAACCTGAGAATCACAGCCCATAGAACTTGGGGTTTGACCACTAACAGGTCAACGGCTAAAAACATACTGAAACATCAACATTCTCCAAGGATTTTAGAAATACCCAGAGGCTCTTAATATAACATTAGAAAGGTTCGGGATACAATCCAAAATTACTCGGCATACGGCGACGAGGGGAGAAATGCACTCAAATGAGCAAAGACAATTGCCAGACCCCAACACAGTGGTGACAGAGACGTTGAGATTATCTGACAAAGACCTTTTAGAAGCTAGTATAAAATGCTTGAGCATTTGCTATAAGCAGTTTATCCTGCCTATAAACACTTTGAAGCCAAAGGAAATACAGGTATTCTCATCAAAGAAGTGGAAGATATAAAGAAGAATCAAATAATTTTAGGACTGAAAAACACAACTGTAGTAAAAACTTACTGTGTGAACTTAAAGGCGGAATGAAGGTGACAGAAGACAGTCCACGAACTTGAAGATGGACCGATGGAAATTATTCAATCTGAGCCTGGAGATAAAGATCGAACATAGCCTCAGGGACCTATGTGATAAGGAGAAAAATGTTAACATTCAGGTGACCAGAATCACAGAAACAGGAGAAAGAGTATGGTACTGATATTTTTTGAAAGAAAAATAGTTGAAAACTTCCCAAATTTGGTGAAAGACATACCTGAGTAAACTCCAAAAAGTTAAGAAGTAGAGAAAAATAATAAACTCATTACCTATAAAAGGGCAGCAATTGAAATGACTACAGATTCCTCATTAGAGACTATGGGGCCATAAGGAAATGGCACAATATTTTTAAGGTTTTGAAATAAATTAACTGTCGATGCAAATTCTCTATCCAGCGAAAATATCTTTCAGAAATAAAAGTGATATGAAGACATTCTCAGATGAGGAAAAGCAAAACAAAACAAAAAGAAATCATTTAGAACAGATCTGCTCTAACAAAAAGAAATTCTTCAGAAAGAGAAATAATACCAGATAGAAATCTGGAACAACAATAATGAAGAACAAGCAAAGGAAAGAAAAACTTAATAGACCATTCTTGTCTTGAATCCCTTAAAATACATTTGAAGGTTAAAAGAAAGTTAAAACATTGTCTAACGGTGTTTTCAATATATAAAGGTGTACCATAGGAGGCAATGATGACCTAAAGCTGGGGAGGGGGCGAACAGAGCTGCATGGGGTGTAATGTACAGACGTATATGATGCAAACCGTGGGAAGGTGTTTACATTCCACTGGAAATGGTAGGCTGCCGATTTTCAGTAGATAGTGGAAAGCTATAGCTAGCTAGCTATCCCCTAAAGCAACTACTTAAAAACTTTACAGAGATATAAAATTTAAGAAGAGTAAAAAAAAAAAAAAAAAATAGGTAATTTTTTAAATGTTCAAATAACCCAAAAGCAAGCAGGACAGGGGTAACAGAGGATGCGTCCAAGACAGATACGGTCCTTACTTTCAACAAGAAGCAGATGAATATTTGCATTTTCTGATAAAACTCCTGAAGGACAATATAAAGTAGAGCACTCTTCCATGAATTAACAGTGATGTCAGGAAAGGCTTCTGTGAGGGGATGAGCTATCCATTAAGAGCGAGAGCATTTGTGGGGGAAGGGCACCCCGAGAGGACGGGGCAGCAGGAGCAAAGACCCCGCACAGGAGACCAAGAGAGCGTTAGTGGAACAAATACCACTGTGGCCGGAGTCGTGAACAAGAATGAGAGATGAGAAAAGGAGGCGAGATGAGGCGGTAGGATGGTACCGACCATAGCTCTTAGTTTGGATTACATCGCAAACGCAGTGAGAAGCTGCTCAAATGTTGCGTTTGAAAAGCAAAAGCCTCTTTTTAAGATTTTTTGAGGAACCTCCATACCATTTTCCCTGACAGCTGCACCATTTTGCATTCCCACCAACAGTGCACCAGGGCTCCAATGTCTCCACACCCTCGCCGACACAGCTTTTGTTTGTTTTTGATAATATTTTTGAGTCCACTTATGTGAGGCATTTAAAAACAGTCGAACACACAAAAAGCAAATGGCATTTAAAGCTTCAGTAATGCAAGATGAACAAGTTCTAGAGACCTACTGCCCAACACTGCGGGTATAGTTAGTAACACTGTATTGTTTGGTCAGTAATATTGTATAGTGCACTTAAAAATCTGCCCAGATCTTATATGTGAAGTGTTCTTGCCATACCATAATAATTGTTTTTTCATTAAAAAACATTAAATTGATGGGGCGCCAGGTGGCTCAGTTAAGCAGCTGCCTTCAGCTCAGGTCATGATCTCCGAGTCCTGGGATCGAGCCCTATGTTCGAGGGCTCCCTGCTCAGAGGGAAGTCCGCTTCTCCCTCTCCCTCTGCCCTCCCCCCGACTTGTGCACTCCCTCCCTCTCTCTCTCTAAGAAATGAATAAAATCTTCAAAAAAAACTATTAAAATGAGGATCAGAATTCATCTGAAAACAGAAAGGAAAGGAAAGGGTTACTCAAGAGAACCCTACTTACCCCCACCCAAGGTGGGAGATTCCTGGGCAAAACCTATGGAGGATAACACAGCAAAATAAACAAGGAGGTCCCAGGCAAGAGCCAGCTTTCTCATTCCTTTGACAGCTGAATGGTTAGCTTCCCTGGGCAGAAATGTGTACAAATCTGGATTACATCGAATAGTCAGATGCCTTATCTAAAAGACGACAGCCAAAGCTTGATCTTTGGCCTAAGGGGAGAATTAAAAGGTGTTTATGTTTCAGAAATAATCAGAGTCAGACATCTCAAAATTAAAATTCTTTGTCAGCCTATCAATATTTATGAATGTGTAAAATTTCCAACAGCCCCATTCCACAATTTCCATGCGTTGCGGGTTGAGAGATGTTTGACCCCGGAGAGTGATAGCATCTCCGTGCCACACATTTCTCACTTCACTCTGCAGAGCAAAACCTGTTGAAAATTGTGACCCACCTTCTAGTTAAGTTACCCATATTCCTGTCCTCATTGAAATCAACCAGGATGAGATTACTTAGAACTGACCTTGCAGGATTGACAAAAGGAAATTACAGGTTCCTCCACGTATGATCAATTCCAAAAAAGCCAAGGAATTAATGAAGGACTATTATAGGCTAGAGCCAACCTAGTTTGGAACAAAGGCAAGATTTGCACTCGGAATAGAAGGTTTCTGGTCATAGTTTTGACATTAATGCATCTCATGTGAACTTGGCCAAGCCTTTTTTTTTTTTTTTTTTAACTTCAGCAGCCTCAATTTCGTTACCTGCAAAATGAAGTCATTGTATGTACATATGCATGTATGTGCATATGTGTGCGTGTGTGAGTGTATGTGTGTATGTACAGGTCAGGTTCTCTGGAAGCAGAGCCTGAGACAGGGATTCAGATACATGTGACTGAGGGAATGCTCTCTGAGACAAACCTCTAAGGTCGGTGAAACAAGAGAGAAAGGGAGAAAGTGCTGAACGAGGATATGATCTCAGATAAAGTCTAGCCTTAGCCTGACTCATGAGAGAAGAATAAACAGACCAGGAGCATTAGAGATGTTTTATCTTAGAGTAATCTCCACCTTAAGACAAGAACGTCAGTCTTTTCCTTGCTTTTTCCCTCCGTATTAGGCACTGAGATGTCCCCAGGGTGGAGGGAATGATTTCTCCTAGGTGAAGAGGCTATTCTCGGGTGATGATAATTTTTTGGAGAAGGAGGTCAGCCATGAACCCTTAGCAGCCAACTTTCCAGCAGTCAGGGGATGTATACACTGGTCTCATAAAGGAGAGCTGGACAAGGCACCAACATATATGCTGTATACATGAGGAAAAATGTCTTACATATATGTGAATAAAGGTAATGAAGGTGTGTAGGCGCACACACACACACGCACTATGGGGTGGAGGGGAGAGGGGAGGAAAAGGGGGAGATTAACTTCTATTTCCTTTATTGGCTTGCAAGATTGATATGAGAACATGATAAGATAATACTTGAGGAAATACTTGAACTTGCCCCTCATGCATTGTCAAAGCCATCACAGGCTATCTGGACTCCATTTTGCTCTTCCCTCTGCCTTTGACTGCCCTCTGCCACAACCAAGCTCAACTTCAAAGTGCCCATTAGGTGCCCACATCTACCTCCTCCTCTGACCACTCCATCTATTGCACTCAGATAAAATGTGAGACACCATTAATAAGGACCCAAGAACAATACCCCATGTGCAGTACTCTTCTTAGGAACCAATAATTAGTGGGCTCAAAACCCAACTCCCCATTTAATACTAACTATGTGACCTCTGGCAAAGTCAAAACCTCTCTACACCTCTTCTGTGCTTCTATCAACCTCAAAATCTTTATCATACATGTGATAGCTTTTTCAAACTATGGCTATGTGTTATTTGATGGTTACTTTCTCGTGCAAAGGAGCACATTTCTAGCATCTCCCAGTTAAACAGATGCCCTAACATCCCTGAAGCCTCAGGAGTCCTTCAAGAAAGGAATGATTCTACATGGATTTCAAGGAAACAAAAAGAATGCATAGTTCTTGCACTGAAGAAATCTAACATTGAAGAGGAGAAAAGCATGAAAATGAAGGTGGGGGGTGTCCAAGGCTGGGAGCCAAATGCCCTGGTAGCAGCTGGGCCCAGCAAAGAATGCACAACTAATTTTAGCCTCTATTTGGGTATACTGATTTCCGGAACAATATCCTCTAATTATGATGTCTAGGGTTGTATCCTGCCCTCCCACCCTCACCCCACCAGAAGCAGTAATTTTGCACTGCCCAGCAACTCCTTCCAGGTGCGCCTCAAACCAGACAGGGACTCTCAACCTTCTAGATATGCTATCCTGGAACTGGCTTTAATTTCAACATCCACCAAAGCACTTTGCTTGCAGCAAAGGGCAGTCTGGATCCTCCCATTAGCAGGCTGCCCCCTGGTGTTCCAGTACCAGTTGGCTTCCAGCACAAAGCACTGGCACCATTTTTGTTGTTGTTTTCAGAACAATACTGCAAAACACACTTCCATCTTCTCAGCTCATGTAGTGGAAAAATGAAGTTTATAGCCTATTCTGGTTACCTACGGCTGCATGTATGACAAGCCATTCCCAAACCTAGTAGCTTAAAACAGCCATTGCATTCTTGCTCAAGGGTCTGTGGGTTAGCTTGTCTAGCTGGAGAGTTCTGCTGCTCTTTCTAGGGGTTTTTCATGCCACTTCAGATAGCATCTGGGGCTGGCGTCCTCTAGAAGCTCTACTAGGATGTTGGCTTAAGTCTTGGAGCATCGCCTGAGTAACAATGTGCACTTGGGAAGGAAGACATCGCAGGATAAGAAGAGAAGAGGAAGAAGCAAGATATGAACACCTGCATCTCATTTTTTTAAACCATGAAAACAAAACAATGGCATCCCAAGAGAGCGTTGGGTACCTGCCTAGCTGCCCTTTGCTGCCTCCTTTTCCGTGGCTCCTCTTTCCATGACCTCATCAGCCAAGGTTGTAGGGTGAAGAATGAGCCAGAAATGATGGGAGGCGGGGAGTCAACATTCAGGTGCAACCTTAGACACACACTTAACATCCACATGCACACACATGCACAGGCACACACACACCACACCACAGTGGGAGCTGAAGGAATGGCTTACAGAGACGCTTTCATGAGACCCATCATTTCAACCCAAAAACCTGAGCTCTCTGAGGTTTATGACATTTCTGATAGGAATCTCTGCTGCTCTGCAGTATGTCTCTTGTCATAGGTTTTCAGCCCTGAAAAGGGTCTTGGAATTCTCAAAGTCCAATTACCTTTCCCAGAGGGAGTACTAAAAGGGATAAGGTAATGAAAAGTGATTATATATTTCTGAATTTTCATTGTTAAGGAGGCGCAAAGGTGATAAGATGACCGTAGATTTTCTTTCTGAAAATGGCATTTCTAGATGCAAAGCCTTTCCTGCCTGCCTTATCCAAAACAACAAGCTAATCACCCTTCACTCAAATTTATTTTTTTCTGTGCATTTTTAATTGCCTGAAATTGTATTAGCTTATTGTCCATTTCCCTATAAAATATAAACTCTGTGAAGGCAAAGAATTTATCTACCTTGTCCACTGTATACCCCCTTAATTAGTATCTGGTACACAGTAGGTTCTCATTTATGTTGAATGAATTAATTAACATTCATTTAATTCCAATTAAGTATAAGATGTGGTACTATTTGCTTTGTGAGGTTGTGCTATGCAAGATGAGAATCTATCCTCAACAAAACTGTAATGTGCATTAATAACTATACTGCTCAAGAAAACTACAAGGGCATTGAGAAGTGTAAACAAAGGACTATTAATCACAGGAGAAAAAAATCATCAAAGTCTATGAATTTGAGCACTATCCATTAAAGTTCACAAATGTGATTCAGACAAAACTCTAGCACACAATGGGTTTGCTTTTACTTGGGTACTGTCTGGAATGCCCATTGTCTGAGAATCAGACCTTCTGACTCCATGACCTTGGATCATTAACCTGTACTGTGTGGAATTTGGCTTCTTCCCCTAGAAAATAAACATTTTTGCCTGGATCATCACTGAGGTTCCCTTCCATGACAATGCGGCAGGAGCTAGGCAAGAAGGGGCAGGGTTTTGGTACCAACTCCTCAGTAGGTCTGTGGCATGAATAAGGAAATGGTATTAAACTGATATACAAGGAGACCCATAACCAGACCATCTGTTATCAAGATCTATCTGCAAGGACAAATAAAGAGAAAACAGCAAACCAAACTGGAAACTTTTTAGATGTATTTATTTGGAACTAATTTTGGCCTTAAAAATGGCAAACGTTGCTGAGTTCCCATATACCTCACGCAGGTTCTCGTATGTTCACAGCCACTTTCTCCTCGGTGTCCAAAAAATGAGTCTTTCTCCTTTCATCCTGCTTTGGTCTAGTGTCTTTGCCCAACACGGGAAAGCTGTCTTCTACTATTTATTTCCTCGCTTCCGTTGAATCTGTTCTCCGTCTGGGGAACTTCTAGTCATCGAGAGTTGGGCCCTCATGTATCGATCATCCACATCAGCGATTCTTCCATGTTTTCTCTCTTCTGTTTTACATTCTGAGAGATTCTTTATAATGTTTCTTTCAGGTGTTAAGGAACATTTCTTTCTTAAGACGATTGTGGCAATAATAGTTTTAATTTCAAGCAAGGTTTTTCAACCTTGGTACTACGGACATTTTAGGATGGAACACTGGTTGTCTTGGAGAACCACCTTATGCATTCAAGTATCTTAGCAGCACCCCGGCCTCTCTACCTGCTGGAGGCCGACAGTCCAGTGTCTCCGGCCAACACAACCAGAAACGTCTCCAGATACTGTCAATCACCCCAGGTTGAAACCGCTGATTTAAAAAGAACCCTAATTTCTCCATTTCTTCTTTTTTATAGTAGCCCACTCTTTTATTTTTTTTTTTAAAGATTTTATTTATTTGACAGAGAGAGCACAAGTAGAGGGAGAGAGAGGGAGAAGCAGGCTCCCTGCTGAGCAAGGAGCCGATGTGGGGCTCCATCCCAGGACACTGGGATCATGACCCGGGCCGAAGGCAGCCGCTTAGCCAACTGAGCCACCCAGGCGCCCCTTGCCCACTCTTTTAAATGGCCACAATCACTGACACAATTAGGATTTGTTAAATTTCTCTTCTGTTCCTTGAATTATTTCTGTCTTCCAGGGGCAAGGGTTCTATTTGTTCATCTTGGCCCTTGAGATTTCCCTCAAATGTCTGGTGGTCTTGACTCTATTTGTCAAAGCAGGGCTTCATCAGTTCATATAAGTCACTGAAGTGAATCTTTAGTTGTTTTTTTTTTTTGGTTGGTTGTGTGTTTGTTTTTGATTAGGTTTTTCCCCTACTGGGACCTCTTCCCTGAAATAGGGGACAGACCAGGAACTCAGGGTGGAGGCCTCTCAATAAGCAGGCTTCCCCACAGGAGGGACCAGTCCGAAGCAGGCAGATTAGCAGTTGTCAGCAGTTGGGGATGGAGGAGGAGGCACAGCATGGCTGTGATTATAAGGGGTAGCATCTGGATGAACTTTGTGATGGAATATTTCTGTATTTTGACTGTGGTAGTGGTTATATGAGTAAACATGTGCAATAAAATTGTACCCATCTACACACATTCAGAGTGCATATAAAACTGTTGAAATCAGACTAAACTCTGGATTGTACCAATGTGTATTTCCCGGCTTTGATATTCTGCAAATTATGCAAGATGTTACCATTGGAGAACACTGGGTGAAGGGTAACTCCCTTCATCGAACTTATATGGAATCTCCCTGTGTTTTTTGTTTTTTGTTTTGGAACTTCCAATGAATCTAATTATTACAAAATAAAATTATTTTTAATGGGGGTAACTGTGACCCCATCTTCATGACCACTTCTGGCTACTCATGACCTTCACTGACCCACTGAAAGCTCCCTCTCCCATTCTGAGGCAAATACGGTTTCCTTCTTCTACAGTCATTTCAATGGGATTTCTGGAAGTAGCGGAAGCAAACGCTATGTTTACGTGTACAGACAACCAACCTGAATTGGAAACCAACTAAGAGAAATAGGAGGACTCAAAAAGCTGAGTCTCAATCAAAAGCCCAGCTTAAAAGGAACAAAATTTAGAGAAAATAATCTACATTTAGAAGTACATTATTCATTTATTTCCTTAGGGACTCGACACTCCATCCTTGAAATGATGGACAGCAAATGGATGTTGTTGGACCATGTTAACTGTGCACATTGTAAAATTCCCCTCCACAGAGTTGTGCCCTTGGCTTCTGCTGAAGATGTTTCCAAGGAACATCTGTATCAGAATGGCTGTTGTGTGTACCATGGAACTTCTCGTAAAGATATTCTCCCAGACTCAGTGTCTCCATTCACGTATCTCTATCAATCTCCTTGAAATCAGTAGTTCTCAAAGTGTGGTCCCCAGTCCAACAGTATCATATTCACCTAGAAACTTGTTAGCAATGCAAATTCCGAGACCACAATGACTCAGAAGCTCTGGGGATGGGATCCAGATATCTGTTTTAAGAGGGTCCCGCCCACCAGGAGCTTCCAATACCTGCCAGAGTTTGAGAACAACTACCTTAGAACACAGTGATGGGTTCTCAACTGTTGAATAGACCAAGTGATTGCAATGAGAAAGTATTTTTTGGATTTAAAATTTTTAAAAATATGTAGGGATGGGAAAATCCCTTATAAACTTGTTTTTATTCTAACTTTCTGCTACTGGGGACTCTGTATACTTTAAATTCCTTTTTTTTTTTTTTTTTTAATTTTGCTCTTGCTACTAGAAAACTCAGAGCCAAATTGGAAAGTCAGTCACAGTAAATATATTAACCCACAGAGTTATCATATGGATTCTTTCCTCAGTCTCCTTGCCTTGCCATGCCCAATTTCTTATTTTTGTTTTATTGAATTTTGTTCCTTTGGAGAGAACACAAAAGTTATAAATACAGTCAATAAATAAAAGACTCCTTAACAACAGGCAGTGTGTTCTTATATGCTGCCATATGTTCTATTCTGAGTATGAAATACAGATCATGCAGACCGAGCAGATGTTACCAGATATTAAATTGTTTCAAAAAATAGAGGACAGAACAGAAAAATTCAAATACTGCCTAGGGGGAAAAATATTTTCATGTATAACTCCCAGGGATGCTCTTATGAAATAGAATTATTATTGCCCTTTTGTTTAAATGTAAGAGAAAGGATTTAGGCTTAGATTTATTATATTAGTTTATTAACCACTATTGTTCTTTTGGCTTCTTGCCTTTGGGTAATGTTTTCTTGTTCAGAATTGTTTTCTGTTTCCATCATCTTGAAACAAACAATGTGCATTTCAATTGCTTTTTTATTTTCCTTGAGCCAACAACAGACCAATACAATTCCCATTAGAAAAAGTTCTAAAATTTTATATGTAACCAACAAACACCAGGACTACTGATAAGTTTAACAATTCCCATGAAGGGGTTATAATTTTGGATTTGAACTGCAACACATTCGAACATGCTATGGAAAAAAATATAGTTAAGTAAATGCTCAGTTAAAAATGAGATGAACCACAACAATAATTAATAAGTGTTTCTTGAGCAATACTTAAATTGCCTCTATAAAGTCTGAATTTTGGAGGAGAAAAAGTATAAAACATTTTCTGAAGAATGAAAACATAACTAATTATGTTTCCACTGGATAGCACTGCTCTAGCATCCCAGACCCCATTACTCTATGTCCCTTTATTTTTATTTTTCAATTTTTTTAAGATTTTATTTGTGTGAGACAGAGAGAGAGAGAGAGAGAGAGAGAGAGCGCGCGCACAAGCAGGGGGAGCGGCAGGCAGAGGGAGAAGGGGAAGCAGGCTCCCCGCTGAGAGGGGAGCCTGATGTGGGATTCGATCCCAGGACCCGGGCATCATGACCTGGGCCAAAGGCAGATGCTTAACGACTGAGCCACCCAGGCATCCCTCTATGTCCCTTTAAAATCTGCCTGACTCATTCTTGAAGACGCTGTCTAATCATTTTCAAGGGGCTGGTCCCACCCAGGCCCCAGACAACTGGCTGAGTCCTGTTCAAAATCAGGCAACTACACAGACCTTGAAGCTGCTGCCCAACTGCTCCAAATACTAGCACCTGTTAGACCCCCTGCTGCCCCATCCCCCAACAACACAGAGCCGCGTGGGCATCAACACTGGAACACTCCAGACTTCTAGTAATTCTCAGGACACACCCTCTGTATTAGTTTCCCATAGCTACCACAGAAATCACCATAAACTTAGCATAAAAATAACCTGAAAAAGGGGCGCCTGGGTGGCTCAGTCAGTTAAGTGACTGCCTTCAGCTCAGGTCATGATCCCAGGGTCCTGGGATAGGGCCCCGCATCGGGCTCCCTGCTCAGCGGAAAGCCTGCTTCTCCCTTTCCCTCTGCCTGCCCCTCTGCCTACCTGTGCTCTCTGTCTGTCAAATAAATAAATAAAAAATATCTTTAAAAAAAATAAATAACCTGAAATGATTACCTCACCCTTCTGGAGGTCAGAAGTCTGATGACAGACTCACGGGGCTAAAATCAAGACATCAGCAGAGCTGTTTCTTCCTGTAGGTTCTAGGAGACAATCTGTTTCCCGATCTTTTCCAGCTCCTAGAGGCCACCTGCACCCCTTGGCCCTTGACTCCTTATATCTGCAAGGCCAACAATTGCTTGGCCGAGTCTCTCACATCACATCGTTCTGATGCTGACTCATCTTCTCCTCCTGCTCCCACTTTTAAAGACTCTTGTGATTATACTGGGAGCACCTGAATAATCCTGGCTATCACCTATATTAAGGGTTGCTGATTAGCCACCTTCTTCCACCTGCAACTTTAACTGTCCTTTGCCACATAACAAATTTATGGATTCTGAGGATTAAGACATGGATATCTGTGGTGGGGAGGAAGCATTATTCTGTCTTCCATAACCAGTGAGCCAACAAGTGAGGAACTGGGTGATCAACAGAAGAGGCTGATGGACTGACCGAGGGAGCGCCCAGCTCCAGGTGATGATCAGTCAGTTCCTCTGAAGCAGCCTGCTCTCTGGAGAATCGTTGTAAGGCAGAGCGAAAGTTCTGCTCCCCACTGACCCCTGCAGCCCTCTGAGCTTCACTCGCCTTGTCTCTTGCATGAGGATAATAATGACACCTATTTCATAGGGTGACTGTCAATGTTACACGTGAAACCATGTCAGTGTCTGGAATATAGCAACAACATTATAGGCATCGAAAGAAAGAAAATGTAAAATAACAATAACACTAATAATGAATATATGGTCCATGGTACCAACGTACTAAGTCTAGAGATATAACACCCTAGATCTGAGATTATCTTGGCAATCATCAAATGGAGGAGAAAGAACTGAGATTCAGAGAGGGAAAAGGGTATCATTCAATTTATGGAAGAAATAAGATTAGAAATCAGCACTGGGTTGGGAGCCATGAGACTCTCTCTTCAGTACCACTCAGCCATCTATCAGGACAGTCATGCCAAGCAAGGACAGACGGTGAATCTTATGCCTAACCCGCCGAGCACATTTCCTTCGAGCTCCGTCTGTGTGGGGCATCTGGCCTTTTTGACGTATGGGAGCCGCCCTCTTGTAAACGGACTTCCAGTTATGGCTTTAAAGTCATTGTTTCAGCAAAGTTTCGATGATATGGGGGAAATTTTCACCATGTATACAAAGGGGAACACCTAACTGTATATTTATGATAGCAGCCATTACATAGAGATAAACATTTTTATTTGACTTGAAATTACTGCAAAAAACAGTGTTAATGTTTATCTCAATGTTGCATATGGCAGTGCTTTTCATTTTCTTCTATCTTTTCTATGTTTTCCAGATATTCTAAGTCAGCTTGATTTTTACAGTAAGGGAAAGTAGAGGAGCTTATTTTTTTTTAAATTACAATAATGAGAAAGATTACTTTTTTTGGTCAATGATTTTGTTCCCTGTGACCCCAGATTTCAAGAACCTGGATATTCAAAACAGACATTTCCTTTGTATTCTCAGAAATATTTCTCCTAGCTATTCCTTCCTCTATTTTCAGGGGATCTCTGCTTCATCCCATGTTGCTACAAAAAAATAAAAATAAAAACAAAATGGCTTTAATACTGACTACCTCAGTAAGCAAGACTATGGACCATGTAAAACTGAAATGTCCCCCTCACTGAAAATAATAAATCAAAACACGCAGCTATGCACACATCCCATAGTCACCATCATCAGCCTCGCTTAACCAAAGTTCTCAGGCTTCATGATGTTTTCCCTCTCAGTTATCACTACATTTATTATTCAGGCAAACTCCTTTCTACTATGATTTCATATCAAATAGAGAAATGTGTTCAGAGACTAGAACTCTAAGTAGGAACACAAGTCCGGTCTCTCCTAACCCACATCCCGCTGGATGCAATTAGTTTAATCTCTTTTCTGAACATGTTCTTAATATAGGCTTTTACCATGGACCATTTTTCATGTGTCTTGGTTTTTCATCACTCAATTCTTGAGTAAGACCACAGACATTAAAATGATAACATATCATGTTGAAATCATGGGTAAGTTCAAGGGGGAAATAACATGCTCCGTCTACAGTGAGAATGAAGGAAAGTGATTACAGATCATTACTGCATCATTTTTGTAATATTTTGGACTTGTTTCTTACTGTCACATTTGGGTTAATGGAGCTACATTTTGAAAGCTGGTCTAAGGCATTCAGAGGTCATTGTGCACACAGTGTGGGGTGGGGGGCAAGTTTTCTCAGAGCCAGAGCCTTAGCAATTAAATGGCAGATTAGATCCCTATTACAGAAGGATCCCAAAGCCCCCAAATAAAAATGGAAAAAAGTCACCTTACTCAAAAGGGACTATGAATTTAAAAACCTATCCGAGAGAAAGAATTCAAACCCTACCTTATATCCAAATTCCAAAGTTTATGATATTGATTATTAATAATAGAGGGCTCAGGGCACCTGGGTGGCTCAGTGGGTTGAGTGACCACCTCTTGATTTCCTCTCAGGTCATGATCTCAGGGGAATGAGATCAAGTCCCGCGTCAGGCTCCGTGCTCAGTGGGGAGTCTGCTTGAGACTCTCTCCCTCTCCCTCTGCTCCCCCCCTGCTTGTATGCTCTCTCTCTAAAATAAATAAATAAATCTTTAAAAAAAATAATATAGGGCTCTAGGAGTCCCATGACCAATCAGCTTGCCCTTCTCCACTGAGATTCAGAAAATCCCCCAATATGGCCCCCGTCTGCCAGCTTGTTTTCCTTGCATTCTATATCCATTGACTCTCCCTCCATTTTACCCTACTGACCTCTATACTTCTTTCTGTAGTTTCAGCCCCTGAAAACACTCTACATATGGGAAAGTCATTAGCTTTCAGGAGTAGAATCTGTTTGATCTCACCAGTCTGTTCATGTCTTTTGAAATCGTCTGCCTCCATTTTGATAATAATTGTTATCATAATCATGTTAATAATGGCTAACACTCACCAAATGCTTTCCATGTGCCAGGCATTTTTGCTTGAATTATCTCATTTAACTCCTGTGATCACGGTATGAGGTATCTGTTATTAAACTCTCCGAGCTTCAGTGTTCTCATCTATAAAATGGGGACATGCAAAAAGAATTCCTGGGAATCACACCCAGGAATTCTTAACCCCAGGGTTCACGCTCTTTAACACTATACTATGCTTGCCTCCTTGCAATCAAAATTCCCAAGGTCAACCTCATTCATTTAATCCACAGAACTTCTCTTCTAGAGTTCATCTTATTCCAAAAGAAGTATATATTCTTTGATATATATACATGTAATTTTAGAATAACAGAAAAGTTGCAAAAATAGTACAAGATGGTTTCCAAACATTCTATTCAGCTTCCCTCAAGCCATGTTTTTTTTTTTTTTTTTTTTCCACACTGTCTTCAGTCTTCAGGTCATCATTGTCAAACTCAAATCAACTGAACCATAGCATGGTAGGGATACAGCCACAAAAACCATCTAATAATTAAATAGTGCCTCACACGGATGACATGACTTTTTCCTTGGTGGAGGCCCCCAGCTGGCCACCTCACACTTGATCTGTTATTATTAATGATTCCCTCTGTGCATAGCACAGGGACTGACCTGACAGAGCTACACGTGTTTACGTAACAAATGGATCAAGGATTCTTAACTTTGTGGGGTCGATGATAAATTTAAAGAATTGTCCCCCTCCCTAGAAAATGATATGCGGAGACAAACAGTCCTACACGTTTCAGGCAGTTTGTAGACTCGGGGTACCTGTCTTTGAGTTCAGTCTGACCTCTCTTTGAAAAGTTCAGTCTCTGAGTTTTATTTTTTTTGAAAGCTAACAATCGCAGTCTGACCTGCTAACCCCGCGTCATTATCTTTTCCTCAATCTTCATAGAGCTTCTCCACATCACCCACTCCGGGGAGGCTGCCAAAGAATTGTAGAACCACTCCTCCCAAGACATGGCTTTCAACCACTGACGTGTTGTTGGTTTGGGGCTGCGGAAATGGCCGTTTGCCAAAGAACACATGTAACGGCCACCAGGACAATCTCGTCAGGCAGTGAGGACAGTGGATTCACTTCTCTCGCCACGTCAAATCCATTACTTCAGGGATTTCCTGACAAAAGGGCAGCCCAGTCGGCTCCTCAGCTACACACTCGCTGAAGGTCAATCCACTTATCCGTGGGGACCGAAGCGACTTCTCAAAAATTAGTATTTATGGGTCTAATATTCTGTCCAAGCTAAACACTCTTAAGTTAAATGTAACTGGCTTTTTTCCTTGATAAAATGAAAGTCTGAAATCTTCAGGCCAGTCGTCTACCAAAGAGTCAGGTGGTTATTAATGAAACCACAACACCTAAGAAAGGTCTTACAAGAGAATCAGGAGACAGTTGGTCCTTGAATTACTCGGAGCAAGAGAGTGAGCCTTCTTCAGGTAACATGAGACCAAAATATTGATTGCATTTTCAAATATTACTGGGTTAAAAATATAGAACGGTTTTTTCCCCAACAATATCCACATTTTAAAAATACAAATTTAGTCTATCCTCAGCATGGGATGATGAAAAGAACTCAGGTTCAGAATTAGACAAATCAACCTGAGATTAGATGTGCCACTTAAGTTAGCTATGTGACTTTGCTTAGCCAAATTTTCCTCTTCTCTTAAATGAGGAAATAATGCCCAGGAAAAAGGACCATGACAAAGATGAAGTGTGACGATGTTACACCAAGTACTGACTCAAATCTTAGCTCTCGTTCCCTTAGCCTTCTTTCCAGAACTTGCAGGTGTCCAGAGCAGCAAGAAAATAGAAAATTCTACAACTTGAGACACATCACATTTTGAAACTCATCAAAATTCAGGGAATTTAAGTGATTAAGTGTGCAAATCTCTGTAAGCTTGTCAAGTAGTCAGAAGCCAACAAAGAACATTTAAACGGATTGGGATCAATTCCAGGCAGGATAGGGTAATTGCACCCGGTCTCTCCATGGAATGCAAATATAGCCCTGGGCAGAACCAGAGGGCAATTATCTCAGAAGGAAATGGTAGCCAACAGATAGGGGAAAGCAGAATGGGAAGTTATCACCAAACTAGTGGAAAGATTCCCACTTTTTCCCCTCTGGTATCACCCAGTCTAGACATGTATGCAGCCCCAGACCCAGAAGTGCACATTGGTGTGGACAGAAAGAGCTTCAAGAGAAGACCTGACTTTCTGGCCCAAGGATTAGGAAAGGGGGCTGGGAGGGACAGAGCCAGTGAGATAAGTCCCTATTTTTCTTAAGTTTCTGTCCCAGCCACCAGGCAATCCTGCCACATTGCAGCAGCAGCAGGGACTGAGCAGATACCTAAAACTGAGGGAAGGACATCTCTCTCTAACCAGAGAGCCTGGTTCCAACAGCATGAGGCAAATTAGCCATTACATTTTTTTTTTTCTCTCTGTCCTCAGCAAACCAAACATAATAAATTTTTGCAAAATCATGCCCAGACACATCATAACATGACTTGAAAACTAAAGACAAAGACAAAAAAAAAAAAAAAAACTCTTGAAAGCAACCAGAGGAAAAAAGACATGTGACATAGAGGGGAGCAACAACTCACATCACTATGGATTTCTCATCAGAAACCAGGGACGCCAAAGGAAGGAGAACATTCTTAAATTTTTGCAAGTCAAGAACTGTCAACCAGAATTCTATATCCAGTAAAAAATGTCCTTCATAAATGGATGTGGAAGAGACATTCTATGAGGAGTCATTGCCCCCCAACCTTCTCTGAAAGAAATGCTAAAGGAAGTAGTTCTTTAGACAGAAGGGAAATGATATGAGGAGGAAGCCTGGAACATTAAGAATGAAGGACAAGCACAAGAAATGGTAACTATCTGGGCAAATTTAATAAACTAATCTATTCTCTGATTGGCTAGATAAAATATGTATGATGGTGAAGGTAAAAGTAATAACACTGACGCGGTGTTTAAAGTACACAGATGCAATTACACATACGATACAATTATACCTAACCATACATACATATACATAATTACAATATAAAAAAGGGAAAGGTATAAACACCTGTACTGTATATAGTTAGGTTTCTGCACTCCACACTCCACTTAAAGGAGAAAATATTAATTGTGAGTGGAAAGTGGAAAGCTGAGTGTATATTTTGAAATTCCTAGAGCAACAATGAAAAGAAACTCAGAAAAATTAAAACGACATACTAAAACATCCAATCATCCAGAACAAAGCAGAGAAGAGGAAACCAAGAAATGCAAAACAGAAGGAACACAGAACAATAAAATGGTATACCAAACTCCAAACACATTACAAACACATGAAATTAGTATCTAATCACACTATTTAAGAGACAGATATTGCCGGGCGCCTGGGTGGCTCGGTTGGTTGAGCGACTGCCTCTGGCTCAGGTCATGATCCTGGAGTCCTGGGATCGAGTCCTGCATCAGGTTTCCTGCTCAGCGGGGAGACTGCTTCTCCCTCTAACCCTCCCCTATCTCATGTATTCTCTCTCTCTTGTTCTCGCTCTCTCACATAAATAAATAAATAAATCTTTAAAAAAAGAGAGAGACAGATATTGCCAGAATAAATTTTAAAAATAAATGTTCTCTAAAGACACCCACTTTAAATATGAAATAGACAGGTTACAGTAAAGGATGAGAAAAGATGTACCATGAAAATACTGACCAAAGACAGCTGGAGTGAAGTGACTCTATGAATATCAGACAGAGTCGGGCTGCAGAACCAAGACATTCACCAGAAATAAAGAGGGACATTATGTAATTATAAAGAGGTCCGCTGACCAAAAGGCATAACAATCTGAAATGCGTATTCACCTAAAAATAGAGCTTCAAACTACATGAAGCAAAAACTAACAGAATGAAAGGGGGAAATGGAGAAATCCACCATCAATAGTTGAAGACGTCAACATTTTCTTTCAGTCATAGATAGACTGAGTAGACAAAATGTCAGCAAGGATGTAGAAGAACTGAACACCATCAACCACCTTGATTTCATTCACTTTTCTCAATGGTCCCATTACCAAGATGAGAGACACACTGTATCAAAAGAACCCTAGTGGCAGAGAAATTGGATTAGCAAAATCCCGGACACACAGTAAACATACCAGAAATGTTAGTCATCATGAAAACTACTATTTCTGAAATTATTGAGAGAGAGAGCAGTGTTTCTCAACCTTTTTATTATCGTCTCCTTAAGAAGTTTCTTTTTGACATTTTTTTCTTAACCACTCCCCCTGCTCCCTGAAATTTTTATACCACAGACATACTGTACATCTTTATGTCTTGAATGTGCAGTGGGCCTTTGGAGAGCCACAAACTACTGTAATATTTAAGAACAAATTTCCACCCTCTTGGGAGAAATATTACCCGTGTTGAAAATGCACATGATAAATAAATTAATCTCTGACATTCTATAATTCTTAATCTGTATAGATCCTAAGACCTTTAAAATTACTTATGTCACATAAAATATGAACTAAAGTTGCCAGTGAAATTGTTTCTTTATTGTTAAATTACTCTCTGTAGCATTTGGGAGAATAACAGGTTAAATCTAAGGTTTTCGGGAAAGACTCTCTAACTAGCACAGGCAGGCAGCTGGCCAGAGACTCAGTCCCATTACATAAATATCATTACATCCTTGAAATATATTTATGTGCAAGTTACTGGTATACACTCTAAGTTTGAAGATTTATGAGATTATAAAAAATTTTTTAGTCATGAAGAATATGAAAAAATGAAATATTTTCCTTTGAGTCATGTAACAAGGCAGATTGAAATGTTCTTCTAATTTCTCTTGACATACAGCCCATCTCTCATTAGCTTATAAGGGTGTCTGTAACTGCAGTACCTGTCAAACTCTTATTCCCAATGATCAACGATCACATTAAAAAGACAGCCCAACCTCATCTAGTCTTTAAAAGTAGAGAAAGAAGTCTAATACTAAATGTCTATTCCGGAGCCAAGAAGGCATGTATTTTCTCAGCCCCTAAATCACACACTGATGGTAAAATAAGACCCAAGCAGCTCTTTGGAATAATCCAGCCTTTCCTTCTTTACTGACCTTAGAGATATTTAGCCCAATGTTGACTAATCATCCATCACATCAAAATACAAAGCTTCTATTTTCCCCCTTGAACTTCTTCTCATCTGTTTCTTCTTCTCCTCTCTTCATAATGAGTTATTTCACATTGGTTCCATCCATGATGCCATCTAGTTGATAATTATTGAAGCCAAAAAGAAGGACTACAGTAATGTCAGAGGAGAAAGCAGTCCAATTTCCCCAAACAGACAGTGTCTTCTGGGAAGATCACACTCAAGTTCAGGTTTCCACATTAAGGAATTTACGTTATCAGTTGATCAGATCTCTGGGACTGATTCAATTTAATCAAAATCCTAAAGGGTTGATATAAATCATAACGTCGAGCTTCTTGTTTTAGGTTTTGGTTTTTTTTATTTGTTTTTGTTTTGTTTTTAATTTTCTCTGAAGAAGACACCTATCTGGTGAATGACAAATGGATGTCTGTCATTCAGATCACACTTACAAAAATAGCAAGGAACACATGGAAACAAATTAGTAATCAGATCAATAGATCTGACTAGTAATCAGATCGATAGATCAGAATGTAATCCAACCAAAAGGGGGACATGGGTGGGAAGTAATGATCTAGAATAGCAAAAACAAATAGTTGGCATGTGTCCTACTATTACCCTTCCTGCACCAATGGCAGACGCTGTTAATCAATCACTGCACACTTTCGATGATGAGCTTTGACGCAACCTCTATACCCACCCCATACAGTACTCTAGGCAGCTCCTTCCGATCAGTCAGAGTTATTATATGAAATGAAATCTTGTATGCCATCTCTGACCTGGAGGGACGATGAGTCCAAGCCGCGGCTCTCCCTTTCTGCCATAAAACAGAATTCTTCACTAGTTATCAGTTTTATTTACAGCAGGTTTAGTACCTTTCTTATACAGCTGGGACTAGAAAATGATTGCCCAATTCTCTTTTTGTTCTGGTGGACATTTCTGACAGATAAAATCAGAAAAAGATTGAGAATAATGTTGCACTTTAGGAAAAAGACTCTTAAGATGGTTCCTGAGCATCTGTGTGTGTAGAAATCTCCATGGACATTTGGTGCTTCTTAAAAGCACTAAAGCTGTGTACTGCTGACTGTCCAGGTAAAGAAACTACCTGGTCCAGGTAAAGATTCCAACTGGCCTGTCCCTAGAATTACAGATAACACTGACCAATCAGTCTTTTTTTTTTAATTGGAATATAATTGACATACAATGTTATCACCAATCACAGTTTGGCTTGATAAATGAGGGCAGATACTTAAGACCTCCCAATATGGTGCTCTTGACTGCTCTTCCCAAGCAATTAGATGTGGTATGTCAATTGTTAGAGTTACTCAATTCTCTTTTTCTGGGCATGGTAGAAAGATACTGAGCTGACATTTGCTCAGTCCTCTTAAGGTAATTATGGCTGGGTGACTTGCTCAGCCAATGCTAGTAGAGCTAAAGACCCTTGCAAAGCTCTAAGAGATAGTTTGTGACTCACCCTATTCTCTTTCCCTCTGCCAAGTGGCCTGCATCATTGTACATGGTAGGTGCAGCACCAACTTCGGGCTTCCAGTGATATGAGATAGAGCCCCAACCCACCCAGAATAGGCACTGTGATGGTTAATTTTATATGTCAGTTTGATGGGCCACAGGACTCCCAGATTAAACATTACTCCTGGGTGTGTCTGTAAGGGTGTTTCTGGATGAGATTAGCATTTGAGTTGGTGAACTTAGCAAAGTAGAGCGTCCTCCCTAATGTGAGTGGGCATCACCCAGTTGTAGAGGGTGAACAAAAGATGGGGGAAGGAGGAATTAGTCCCTTTTGTCCCCCCTCTCTCGCTGTACGAGCTGGGACATTTCATCTCATCTTCTCCTGACTTCAAACTAGGATTTACACTGTAGGTAAAACTGAAACACTGGTTCTCAAGCCTTCAGATTCAGGCTGAATTACACCACCAGCTGTCCTGGGTCTCCAGCTTGCCGACAGTAGGTCCTGGGACTTCTCAGCCCCCATAATATAACCATCATATGTTATTGGTTCTATTTCTCTGGAGAACCTGACCAATGCAGGCATGTAGAGTGAGCAAGAGAAAAGTCTTTGTTCTTCAAGCCATCACGATATGAGAATTGTCTGTCCCTTCAGCACAACCCAGCCTGTTCTAGCTGACCTAACACGCAAGAGGCACTTTTTTGCAATCCTTGCAAAATCTTTCTGGGAATTCTCAGTAAGACGATTTGGGTCTCATCAAGGTCACTTCAACTTTGGCAAACTTTAAACATATAAGCAGATAAAAATAGCTCTACTTAATATTGTGGGATCTTTTCTAGATGAGGTCTCTAGAAAGGACCAAAGAGCTGGTTTGAACACAGAAGAGAAGGGAAGGGAATTGGAAACAAAGGAGAAATGCACATGTGAACAATTCTTCAGGCCTTGTGCAAACTTGTGCTGATCCCTGACTTTTGGTTTCTCCAGGACGGCTGGGCAGGGGCCCAAGCCAATCTGTGTTGGAATCAGAAACGCGAAACCACAGGGCATGTGTTGGGCCCAAGACTACCAATGATGCAAGATAGGAACAGGAATGGTTAAATGTTACCCGCTGTCATTTTCCAGGCAAACATTTTAATTTTTTGTTGTTTATATGACTCATCCACAAGAAGAAAAAAAAATTTAATAACTGATTTAAAGAGAGCGTGGTGCTAGAAAAAGCAGCATTTTCTTCTGTCTAGCTTTCACAATATATAGTACTTTTAGGCTATAAAATCTTTTTCAATAATACGGTTACAAATTTTAAGAGGTGCCATCCAAAAACTATAAACTACAAATCCAACTTCTAAAAGTTCACACAATGTCAAATAATAAAATATTTTTATATAATAAAAAACATGTTTTCTTCAGTAAAGTAGGCCGCTGATATTTTAAATAATGCTACAGAGGATTAATTCCCAGTCAGGTACGCTGCAGGTACTTACTTAACTGCCTCTAACTGTTGTTTTCTTTTCAAGAGTTTGTTTTAGAAGCAGGTTTGAAAGTGATAATGTCAACTCGCATAAAAATATTGTCCTTTCACAGTGAAATCTCATCGAAACTACATATTCGGTTCTGGTTTTATAAAATCATAAGGCCCTTGAAATGTATTTCATAACTCTGTGTCACTTAAAGATCTACTTTTATAGAACACTCCAAAGGAGAAATTCAATTATTGGACAGAGATTATGAACAGGTTTTTTTCCCCCTTAAATTCAGATATGTAGTATTTTTATGAAGGTATATATGAATTCATCTACTTATTTCATCAAAAAATATTGTAAGCACTTCTCACTCACCAGGCTCAGTTCTAGATGCTGAAGGTACCACTGTGAATAAGACAGACAACAACCATGAGCTCACAGAGCTTACACTCCAGTGGGGTTAACAGACAGACATAACAGGTAGGAAGGTAGGTAGGTAGGTAGGTAGGCAGATAGAGAGAGAGAGAGAGAGAGAGAGAGAGAGGAAAATAGAACTAATGATTTACTACTATACAATGTATGAATTCTGTAGTCAAGGAATAGGGAATGATGGTCAGAGGTAGTATCTAGATAGGAGAGTCAAGGAAGTCATCTCTGAGAAGATACCTTTGGGAAGAAGACTAAATGAAGTGCAAAAGAACTTTCCAGGGGAGAGTAAGTGCAAAGGCCCTGTGGTAGGAACAAACTTGGAAGATCTAAGAAGCAGATTTTGAAACTGGCATGTGAGGTGGAACAATGAGAAAAGGTGGTAGATGATACTGGAAATAAGGACAGAGAGGCCAAAGCACTGGATGGTTCATTTATGTGGATGGTCCCCCTATCCTTGGGGTGAACATTTTTGCATCAATTTTGAATCTTTCTTATCTATTAATGTAAAGCTCAAAATTTCACTCCAAATGCCACATCGGCCCATCCCTCAATGTTTGACATATAGTGCTAATATTATTATTTGGTACTAAATATTTTCTAAATACCACTATGGGGTGCTTGGGTGGCTCAGTCGTTAAGTGTCTGCCTTCGGCTCAGGTCATGATCCAGGGTCCTGGGATCGAATCCTACAACAGGCTCCCTGCTCTGTCTCTGCCTCTCTCTCTCTCTCTCTCTCTCTCTCTCTCTGTGTTTCTCTCATGAATAAATAAATAAAATCTTTTTAAATAAATAAGTAAATACCACTGTGATTTTTTTTTTAGTTGGTCAATGCACTCATATGATCAAACATATGGTCTTTCAGGGCTTTTAGTATTGGTTTCTAAGTTTATTGCATGGTGGACAAAGAATGTGGTACGTGTGATATTGGTTCTTTGGTTTGTGTTGAGAATTACTATGTAGCCTAGTACAGGGTGAAGTTTTGCAGGTGTTCAATGTATGCTTGAAAACACAATGGGTCCCACAGTGCTGTGGATGAAGGGGGCAGGGCAAAGTCAAGGACCTGCAAAATGTCCGTGGGGCTAGAAGAACAGAGAGTGAGGTAGGAGGTAGTGCCAGATGATGCCAGGGAGGCTGGCAGGGAGGAAGAATGCAAATCTCTCCAGGGATTTCCATCCAAGGATTCGATCAGGCATAACCCATCCATAACCTGTCAGGAGTGATTCCTTCCTCGTAAGGCTGTAGTGAGGATTTTATGAAAAAACTAAGAAAAACGTCTGGGTCGTGGTCAGCACTCAGCCATCAGACCTTCCTCAGCTTTTCTCAACTGTATTTATTTTAAGGAATGTCTAGTCAACAGTCTCCTCCACTGGGGTTTTAGTGTTCCTTCAAATTGATTTCCACATGAAATGTAGGACACTGGGCTCTCACTATGCAACATATCCTTTCAACCTCTAATTTGCATGAAAATTGCTAGATCAAATAATGTTGTCCTGCATAAAAGCAGGGTTTACTTGCTTGTGAAATCAAGTAAATCCTGCAAAAGTGGCCAAACCAGGGGATTTGCCAAATGCCACCACTACCAATTAGAAGCCCTGGTGATTTGGGGCAGCATCTTTCAGAAAGAATAAGTCTTTCTTCCAAAGAGCCCCACAAAGAGTCCCCTTTTACGGAGAGAGCGCAGGGTAGGTAACAATGGTTCCCATTACTCTTCCCCAACATCTGACACAATGGGGTGCTGAGTGCTCACAGGGCAGGGAAGTGCTACCTTCTATGGCTTTGTGATCTTCTTCAAGGCCTCTATATTCCTTGACTCTTCTCCAACATAATGTAGGAAACTCCCTCTTTCACTTCCTTACCAAGTCTAAAATTCAGAGCCATCAAGTTCATCACGGCAAGGAGACTTCTTGGTCGAGACAGCTAGCTAGACTGTCCAGCTCTGACGCTGTCTCTACAATTTACATTTCTTATAGGATTCCTGGTGCCACCACCCCACTGGCCTTGCATAGTGGTGGAGCGGTAGAAATCACTCTCGCTTCAGCCTCAACGACCCTTCTCTTTATACCCCATAACTTAACTGAGACAATGTTAGAATGGTCATGTCCATCTCTGCTAATGTATTCCCATTTCCCTAATGGGAAATGAACACCAGAGTGAAGAGTGTTATGAATGGAGATAATCTAGTTAACCGGGAATGACCTACTCATTGTCAGCTTGCCCTACACGCTGCTAAAGGCAATTCCAAATTTTTCATCTGCCTTTAGCTCTCAACAGCTGGGGTTCTCTCCTGATCTCAGATCTTATGCGCCCTACGACTCTGAATCCAGCAGAGAGAGACCCACAGCCCCTTTGTGGCTTACGTAGACTCATTTCTTCCTTGGTACTAATAGTGGGAATAAAATTCACACCAAACCTCACCTCCTCTTCCTCCATAAGCCGAGGCTGTGTTTTAATGGCCCCAACCACCCACTGTCTCTCAAGACAAATGGAGAAATGCAAGATCCACACATAAACAGCAGAGGGTCATTTCCTTACAAATATCTCATTCTCCAAACTCCAGCTTTCTCAAAACCTAAAAAAAAGTTCATGCCACAGAAGATGACATTTATAAGTCTAACATCCACTAACCATGTTGTGTTACATTCCTTAAAACACAAGTATTGTTCCCATACAATTATAACTACGTTATCTCGTAATTATGTAATAACCGTCAAGCTGACACATCTCTCTCTGTCCTAACTTCCAAATACCTGTATTTACTGAATTATACAAGAATAGCTGTAAGGTAAGGCAGAGAGTGCTGTGACCCATCTCCTCGAATGGACTAGATGCTCTGAGAGGGCCAGCCTGTGTCCCAATCAACTCTCAATCAGCTGGTGATTTTGTACATGCTGGTTACTCGGCCTTGAATTGCGTGTAGGAGACACCTTTCAACTTCCATGATTTCCCAACATCAACATGTTCTCTATTTGGTGAATTCCATCTACATTCCACTACAGAAGCTGAAAATCATGTCAGATACTTGTTTTCCCAGACTCCCTTGCAGCTAGGGCATGAGTGAACACATGACCTCAGCTCTGCCAATCAGAGGCACCCACGATGGTCTTTGAAACTAGACCCAGTGGTGTCCAAACGTGGGACTGCCTGTGGCAGCAAAGGAGGGTGCAGCAAGCTAGAGCTCCCAAGGCACAACTATAGGGCTCTAAGTTCTAAAACAATCAGGGCTTATTTTTTTGAGATTTTTTTTTTTTTACCAAAGCAGTTCTAGGGTATGATTTTGATCTTCATCTCTGGCTTTGTAAATCTGAGCCTGATTTTCAGCCCCTAATAATACCCTTTTAATAAAATTCCTTTTCTGTTTAAGTCAGCTAGAATCAGTACCCAAAACTTCCAGCAAGGATTTCTCACTACACTTTTCCTACATGGAGAACCAGCTCAAAGTTCCTACCAACTGCCTGATGAGTGAAAATAGGAGGTAATCACTTAGCTATTGTTGATGGAATTCCTGCAGATAAACAGAAAAAATGGATTTTTTTAAAGATAGCCCAATCTCCTGTTTTGGAGCCTATGGATGCAGAATGTTCTTCTCCTTTCTCTGGGAGTAAAGATCATCTTCCCAAATAACTGCCCATCCATCTGATAACAATAGTGTATATTTGTAGTGACCCACAAAAAATTATTATCAGGGATGGTAAAGGTGAAAATGTTTTTTTAAAATGCTTTCCACTTTTTATATACATACAATGGAATATTATGCAGCCATTAAAAAATGAAATCTTGCCATTTGCAATGACGTGGATGGAACTAGAGGGTGTTATGCTGAGTGAAATAAGTCAATCAGAGAAAGACAAGTATCATATGATCTCACTGATATGAGGAATTTGAGAAACAAGACAGGATCATAGGGGAAGGGAGGCAAAAATGAAACAAGATGAAACCAGAGAGGGAGACAAACCATAAGAGACTCTTAATCTCAGGAAACAAACTGCGGGTTGCTGGAGGGGAGGGGGGTGGGAGGGATGGGGTGGCTGGGTGATGGACATTGGGGAGGGTATGTGCTATGGTGAGCGCTGTGAATTGTGTAAGACTGATGAATCATAGACCTGTACCCCTGAAACAAATAATACATAATATATCAATCTAAAAAGTTAAAAAAAAGAAATGCTTTCCACTTTTAAAAGTTGGAAATCTTCACAGTTTTATTTTTTTCAGGTGAATAGTTTGGACCATAGGTTTCTGCACACTTGTACTGAAAACTTTTTAAAGTAAATGACACTCCATGGTTTCAGAGCAGAAATAGACATTTCCAAATACATCTGCATAATCCAATCCTTCATTTTGCCATGGACTCAGGACCAAGTGAGTCGTGTTTAATGATGGCAGAAGTCCCCTCTCAAGTACTGAGGAGGAAGAACTTTCCTGAACAGGGAATAAGACCCTGTCACCTTCCGGGGTTGCTCTCCCCTTACAACCCCCATTCTTGACCACAGAGCTTCTGTCTGAGGAACCCTGTCTTCAGCATGCTGAGGATGGAAACACATGAGGTATCCTCCGGGTAAACCTGGGAACACACCTCATCATATTGTCACCAAGACTGTAGGACAGAGCAGTGAGCAATGATGTGCAAACAGATTCACAAGTGGGCCATTGTTTCAGGCTGTGGTTACTCATATGTCAGGGTGCTTTCAAGTGCTTGCTTCTTACCAGCAGGGTCAACAACAGACCCTTAAATTACATAGTTGCGGGTGTAGACAGAGCTTTCCCAACCTTGGCTCTCAATCACAACAAAATTTGTGCTGAGACATAAAGAAAGCTCTGTGCTGCTGGGAATGTTCATCCAGAGAAATCTAAAAATAGTGAGCTGCTTTACTGTGAATGCCCAATGGGACCTTAAGATAATACTTTGCTATAAGTGAATTTCAGGCAAAGTTTATTTGCTGAACTACCAATAGAGAAATCCTACCTAGAACCTAATAGGATAAATTGGATTCAAACCTGCTTGTCAATTTTAAACGGTAGGTAACTGGGTCCTGATCACTGGCTTAGTGGGAAAGAGTACAAGATTGATTAGCTATGTCTGCCCTGGGATTGGCAGTGGGTAGTAGCAGCATGAGTTTCATAAATTTAAAAACTCTGTCATCTGACATCATAGCATCAACTAAGCATTGCCTGATTTCCTCAACTCAGTGTTGAATTCTCCATCTTTGGAAACTCCAAAACTGTCTCCTTCTGCTTTTCTTGTAACACTTACTATATTCTATTCCATTATTTACACGTTTCTGTTTCCCGCTACCAAATCTTTAATGCTCCAAGTCAAGAAATTTTATTTTCTTTACTAGTGGATTCCCCTGGGATCCCAGTGACCTATTCCTTAATTCAGCAACAGGTATTCAATGTTGGAACTGGCTAGGATCTGGGATAGCAGCATAAATAAGACCCATACCTTCAATAAGCTCATGGCCTCGTGACTACGGAATTAATGAGGCAAAAATTGTATTCTCATTCCCCCACTAGTGTGATCTGTGCTAATGATCATCTCTTAGAGGGGTTTGGTATTTTATGACTTATGAAGTAGATTTCCATATCCACTGTGCTCTGGCATCATCCCAGTGCCATGGACAAAAGAGCGAACTGAAGTCCTATCAGAA
Organism: Eumetopias jubatus; assembly: GCF_037043125.1. NCBI lineage: Eukaryota > Metazoa > Chordata > Mammalia > Carnivora > Otariidae > Eumetopias > Eumetopias jubatus. The sequence continues at coordinate 30,280,675 of NW_028274816.1, forward strand.
AAGTTTAAAGACTTTGCCCACAGTTTCAACACAATGCGTTTTGACAAATAAACCAAGAAGTGTTTTTGAAAGTAACCAGGAAGCAAATGGGGAAACCCTCTTCCGTAGTGTGTGACCTGAGCTCTGACGATCACCCCAGCTTCAAACACAGTGCATGAGCCTCAGTGCCTGGGGTTGGCTGAATAACGGCCCCACTATGATGTCCACACGCCAATGCCTGGAACCTGAGCAATATGAAAGGCTTCGTGGCCAAAGGGATTGCACGTGAAATTTAGGTTGCCAGTCAGCTAGCCTTAAGATAGGGAGATTGTCTTGGATCTTCTAGGTCGGCCCAATATAATCACAAGAGTCCTTAAATGGGAATGAGGGACAGAAGAGAACAGAGAGATGACAGCATGAGAGGACTCAGCTGGACATGGCTGGCTTTGACGAGACAGGACATGGCCACAGCCGAAGAATGCACGCAGCTCCTGTAGGGGCTGGAAGAGGCAAGGAGAGAGGTTCTCCTAGAGCGCCCAGAAGGAATACCCCTCCCAATACCTCGATGTTAGCCTATATAACTGAATTTGGACTTCTAACCTTCAGAACTATAAAGTAGTAAATGTGTGCTGTTTTAAGCCATTAAGTTTGTAGTAATTTGTTACGGCAGTAACGGGAATCTAACTCAGAGTCCTTGTGAGTAAATCAGTTCCAAAATATCTTTCTTTACAAGAGTATGTGAATGTGTGTGCGTATGTGTGTGTGTGTTAAATAAGAGAATAGTACACAAGGTTTTCTGCATGAATGCTAACTCCCTTCTGCCCTTCTTTGGAAATACCATAACCTGGAGTCTTTCTTTTTTTCTTTTTTTTTTTTTTTTAATCACAACTGAAACAATTTCTGGCCTAGAAACACTAAGGAAAAAACAAACAAAACTCTTTTGCAAGGAAAATAGGTCTCCATTCTCACTACCCATGGGAATATCTGGGGAGCTTTTTAAAAATACAGATGCCTGGGTGGTATCTTAGAACCACTGAATCAGTCCCTCTGGGAGGGAGTCTCAAGCATAGGTCTATTTTTTTCTTTAGATTTATTTATTTTAGAAAAAGAGAGAGTGTGAGCGGGAGGAGGGGCAAGGAAAGGGAGAGAATATCAAGCAGACTCCCTGCTGAGTGCGGGGGAGGGTTGGGGGGGCTTGATCCCACGACCCCAAGATCATGACTTGAGCTGAAATCATGAGTCAGACGCCTAAGTGACTGAGCCACCCAGGTGCCCCAAACATCAGCCTATTTTAAAAGCTCTCCAGGTAATTCTGAGATGCGTTGAGAGTTGAGAACACCCGCACCAAAACCACAGAGGGGCTCTGCATGGCACAAGTGAGAGCCTCTGGGTGACTGTGACCAGCGTCCAGCCCCCCGTCCCTCTGCCCCTACAGTGGTCTCTACCATGCCCACAGTATACATGATTTTCCTAAATACACTGATTTTCTTAATTTGTTTTTTGTCCCAGAAAGCTATTACCAAAAGAAAACTGACTCCAAACTCCAACAGATAAAAGAGATGAAAACGGTAATATGGGGAACCTAGAACCCTCCGCATTCCAGCCTTCCCCATCTCCTCTGAAGGAGTTGGAATTACTGTTTGCTCAGTTGGCCACAGAGCTGAGCTGGACTACAGCAACCATCTAGCACAGCACATCCCAAACCGGATACCACAGACCACCAGAGCTTCAAGACATTAACAGATATCACCTGAAAAAATAATAATAATGGAGGGGAGGTGTCTGTGATCAAATACCTTAGGAAAACAGCACCCGTGCTCTCCCACTCTTAGATATTAAAGGCTCTGGGATGCCCTGTAGTTAAACAAAATACATATTGTTTAACCTAATACTTACATTTATTTGCCTAAGGAACTGTTTTTGTAAGGAACATCCGTCATCCAGGGGACCCAATTTGGAAATCCCAATTCCCTCCTGTGAAAGATGAGAAAGCAGGCATTCGGGAGATGATGTCAAGGTCATGAAGTACCTACCATCTGCCAATGCGTCCCCGACTCCCCTTGACACACCTGGGCTCCCTTGACGGGGGCTATTTCCAGCATGCTGACAGCTTCTCACCCCCAGGGTGTCATGTTCCCATAACTGTTGAAGAACTTCCTCTGGTCCTCTGGTCCCATGGACGCTTGCTCTGGGTGCAGCCCCGGGTACAGGGGAATGGTAAGACTCAGTGCGTAAATGCCCACGTTTCCCATCCCCCCATGTGGGTGGGTTCCACGAGGATCCTCAGAGGGTCACCCGTGGGACCGAGCCCTGGTTGCCCACCCCGAAGACCTGCTATGGGTGCCCCTCTTACGGGTTTCCTCCCTTCCCTGCCCCTAACCCTACTTCCAGTCACCGGTGCTTCCCAAGATCGCCTTCCTGATGAGTTCTTATCTCAAGGCCTGCTTTCGGCAAATGCAAGCGAAGAGTTACTCACGGAGCAAGGTAGGGATAATGATCTAGATTAAAGTCGAGAGCAAACTAAATAGATGACTTTTTTTAAGACTTCATTTTTTAGGGCGCCTGGGTGGCTCAGTTGGTTAAGCGACTGCCTTCGGCTCAGGTCATGATCCTGGAGTCCCGGGATCGAGTCCCGCATCGGGCTCCCCGCTCGGCGGGGAGTCTGCTTCTCCCTCTGACCCGCCTCCTTCTAGTGCTCTGTATCTCTCATTCTCTCTCTCTCTCAAATAAATAAATAAAATCTTTAAAAAAAATTAAAAAAAAAAAAAGACTTCATTCTTTAGAGCAGTTTTAGGTTCTAGAAAAATTGAGGGGAAGGTACAAAGGTCTCCATATATGCCCTGCCCCGCACATGCACGGCATCCCCCTTTAGGAATATCCCCTCTCCAACAAGGGTTCATTTGTTCAAATCAGTGAACCTCTACTGATATGTCATTATCACCCAAAGTCCATGGTTTATGCTAGGGTTCAATCTTGGTGTGGCTCCTTCTATTGTATTTGGACAAATGTACAGTGACATGTACCCATTGTCATATCACACAGACTATTTTCAACTGCCTTAAAAAGTCCTCTGTGCTAATGATTTGGTTTTGATAAACGAAATCAGATTCAAGCTCAAGATGCCAAATTTTAAGCAGACATAAACATTTCCTCCTGAGACAAGCGGCTAAATTCTACTGTCAAAATCAAAAAAGCTTGAGCTTTTTCTTCCTTCTGATCTTAAAAATAATTTTTTTTTTTGAGAAATAAGGCTGTGTTTGAGATAAAACATTTTGCCTTATCTTCAGAAAGTAAGCAGGGCTTCTCCATCTTGGTACCCTCTGGTGAAAGGTCACAGACAAATAATATGTCACGTTGCTAGAATGTTCTTTGAGAGCTAAGAAGGAAACAGAAATGCCTAAGAAAGTTGAACTCAGGAATCTCTGAACAGGCTGCACATCTGAGGTGGCTCCAGGCTGCCAATTTTTTTTTTTTTTTTTTCAAAAACAGTGAATAACTTTGCTCAAGAAATTAGCTGTCGATAGCAGGGGTATGAAAACTGAGCTAGAGTTCTCACTTTGGCCAAGGATCTCAAACTGTTTTGCAGATATTTGGGGCTCAGTAAAATCTAACACATTTTCCTCAGCAACTTCTTTTCCCCTTTAATTTCCAAACCCTGAAATTATAAGGAAATTTTAATATGTGTTTTTTAAATGCAAGTTGATACAAAGCAGGCAGAAATGCATTTTCTGATGATTCTTTTAAAGGCAGGATTTTCAAGAAACTGCACATGATTTTGGTTGATGCAGTTTTCCTTTTATTTGAATTTTGCATACTTCTGCATGTGGGGCGGGGGGCGGAGGGGGAGAACAATGAAGTTTGAAATCTCAAGGGAGAAGCTTCCACTTTCACCGAAGGAGGGAATCTGTGGGAATTTCGGGCAACCTGGCCTTACAAAGCTAGGAAGGGGACAAATACCTACAAAGGTAGAGAAAGTGCTCTTCCCTTTTACCTTAAAGGACACTGAGGATGTTGAAGGCCAGTTGGACATCCGTCAGGAAAGACATCACAAATAGACTAATAAGTTGTTAGAATCCATCTGCTCAACTCTGAGTGTTTTAAGAACTGGCTGGACCCAGGGTTGCGTGCTGCAAAACACAAATGCATCTGACTGCTCCTTATCAAAAGTCACGTTTGTCCGAAAATCCGTTCCCGGAAGTATTACTCTCGTGCCCTATGAGGGCATGACTGGTCACTCCTCCTTAACTGCCTCCTTAATCCTCAGCCCTTGTCATGCCCATTGCCAGAAACTTCCCACTGTCCTGTGGTCTGACCTCAATCCTAGACAAATGACCACACCATCTGACTCTCCCCTTGCTTAGCTCTGAAACCAGATTCAGCTCTGAAGGGTGAAGAGTCTGTCTGAAGATGTTGTTCTCCATCTTCCTTGACCTTATACTGTGGAATTCCTACTAGTGGAAGACATCAGCTCTTCTGGACATTTCCAGCTCTGATGCCTTCGACCAAGTTCCTTCTCCATAAACCTCCTGCTTTCTCCATACAGTGCTCTCCTATCCCTTCAGAGGCAAAGCACTCCCTGGAGATTACAGAGGAGGTCTCCTACAAAGAATGCTTTAAGAGAGTGATAGAAAGGTCCCCTTTGACCCACCATGACTCCCTCCAAAGCCTGTCACAGGACCAAAAAAAAACCCAAAAATCATTTGACTCTTTCCTCTGCATTAAAACATGGAAAACAATGGTCTAGAGAGATGGGGAACACGGGATGTTGTTATCGACCACATGCACACTGGCTAAAATGAACTTCTCCAATTTGTTCTGGTCACCAACAAGGCTGATAAAAGGGATCATGGACACAAGATACTCGTTTAGAGATCTCATGAAGAAAGATGCCTGGAGCCCAAGGAGTTGAGCAATCAAAATATTGTTCCTTTGTTACAGGAATAATGGGGATGGGGGGAAGCAGACATTAGGAAACAAGACAAGGCTACTATATGCCCAGAAGTAGAACAAAACCCCAAGGAGAAGACTCAGGTAGGAAAAGATGATGAACATGATGGTGAAGACAAGGGTGGAAATTATCACTCGGTGAGAAGACACTGTGTTGAGCGTTTGGCACACACGACCTTATTTGATTTTCCTAGGCCCTATATCAGGTAGATATTTTCATTTCCGCTTTACAGATGAGGATCCTGAGGCTTTTCCCTGACCTTACTCACACAACTAGTAAGTGGCAGACTGTGGCTTTAAGCCCAGAGTCCCCTCCAAAGGTCATAACCATTCCACTTGGTCAATCATCTTCCTAATAATGCATTAGTTGTTTTACAGTTAGGGAACACATGTGTGGTTTTGTAGGCAAAAAGAAAAGAGAGAGAGGAAAAAAAATCCCACTAGATTTCCCAGATTAGAGGTTGACCTGAGCACCAGAAATGTCTGTGAACTAAATCGATGATTGCTCCTTGGCCTCACACACCACCATTCACCTAACATCTGTGGCTCCTGATTGCAGACTCAGAGGTATTGCAAGGGATCTATGTATCCATATGCACATCCAACCTCGTCAGCAGTCACAATACATCGTGCTCATACCAAGATATTTTTGTGATTGATGCTATACCAATTGATTCACAAGTGTTACTGAATTCACAGCAGATATTTATCATTATGTATTTCCCAACCTAGGAATATTAAAAGCATAATTAGAATCATATGAGATGAATATTTTTGTTATTAAAAGGGGATTTTCAGTCCTGCAATCCACAGATTCTGTTCCTAGATATATACTCAACAGAAATGCATCAATGTGTTCATCAATAGACATTATACAAGAACGGTCACAGAAGCATGTTCATAATTTCCCAAAAGCGGAAACAAACCTAAATCCCAACAAGAACGCAGTGGATAAACACATTGTGGTACAGTCACTGAATACCATATAGCAGTAAACGTAAACAGATGCATGCAACAACAGGATGAATTGCACAAATGTGAAACACAGCAAGGAAGCCAGAAACATAAAAAGCTCCCTCTAAGCAATTCCACTTCTGTAACATTCAAAACCAGCACGACTAACCTATGCTGTGAGAAGTCAAGAGAAAGGTCACCTTGAGGAGAGTGAGTGGAAGTTGAGTGAGAGCGAGGCTTCTGGAGAGGCTTAGAATGTTGGGTTTCTTGATCTAGATGTTGGTTACATGGGTGCATTTAGTTTATGATAATCCCTTGAGCTGTGCATGTGATTTGTACGTGTTTTTAGATTTATGTTATATTTTAATAAAACGTTCAAAAATCATGGGACAGGGGTCCATACCCAGAACACAAATGACCAACTACTCTGAGTAAAGGTTCATCCTAGCCACCAGGCCAGATGCTTATCCTTTGCCAAACAAGAATTTTTCTGCCTCCCCATTCTTACTCAGGCCATCTCCCCAACTTCAAATCACCCACCCCATCCCTGTCTGTAAAAACCTTTTCCATCCTTTGAGACCCAGCCCAATAGCACCACCTCCAAGGAACCTTCTCCACTTCCCTGGCCAGAAGTGAATTCTTACTCACCCAAGCCCCAGAGTGCTCCAATACCATCTCTCTGCTCACAACTCTGAGGTTCTCAGAACTGAGAAGAGCACAGTAATTGCCAATGACGAGTCATCAATAAAGGTTTTCTGTCGTTATAATAATGCCCACATCTCAACCTCATAATGCAGTGATTTATGTTTGTCTTACTCCCTGCCCTCAAGAAGCTCACAGTCTTGGGAGAAAGAATGTCTACTCATCTTTGCATGGCCCACCATGCCCGACCCATGACCAGGTAGACAGCAGCTGCTCAGGTAATGCTAATCTCTAAAAAGAGCTCGCATTGACAGGGCAACCTTGAAGCTGTCAGCAGGTCTGTGTCACAAAACTATTCCTCCCCAGCTGCCAGTATTTTAATGGGTTTATACTAGACTAAAAGCCCCCTTGGGGGCCCAATGTATCTACATAGGCAAGAGTGTAAGCTTTACAATAAGAAAACTGAAGGCAGCTGAGATGTCTGGATCATAGTGATGAAAAGCTCAGCCTAATTCCAAGTCCCTTGGATCAACCTTGGCACAGGCTCCTACATACCAGGAAAAGGATCCAACAATCAAATCAGGCTCCTACATACCAGGAAAAGGATCCAACAATCAAATCAACATGGCGACATGCAATGAAAAACGACAGAAGTGGCAGCAACAGGTCGGCCTTCAAGCCCACCCAGCCTCATCCCCCAGGAAGAACGACGGCATTTCTGAATCATCCCTACCATGTCCTCAATCTGTCATTCGGCTTCCTTCCTTCCGTTTTCCTTCCCTGTTCTCAATAACCTGCATGCTGTCTGGGACAAATTCACAGTGAAATGATTTTTTTTTTTTAATCATTAGTGCAATATGAACGGTGCTGGAGTGCTGAGATTCCTGAATTAATAATATTGCTGCCATCCATGATTTTAACTTTCTCTTTTCTGTTGGCAGAAGCCAAAACATTAGGAGATATTTTCCAGCATCACAGTCAAACTGTGCATTTTTAGATTTGTGGGCAGGCTGAGTGATCTCCAGCCAGAGTCTGAGCCCTCGGTTCTACATTCCAATGTGATTCTCTTGCCACAGCATCATTTCTGGCCTTCCCCAAGTCATCGCTATGGAGAAAATGAAGCACATATTCAGGATTTAATTTAAGAATAACCCAGACAACCTAAGACCGGCAAGGCAGTTGGTGAAGTCAGCAGAAGGAAGAGCCGAGACTGGCAAGATGAACGCAGTCAACACCTCCCATCAGTAAGACATTTACACCTGCATCAAGAATTCCAGTGAAAATTGGAGTTTACAGGTCCCAGCAGCCTGAAGTGTCCATGTCTTTTCCTGCTTTTATTGCAATTACAAGGAAAGAGAGCATTCAGATTACAATCGGCACGCTGGGACTAACCTACTTACCGTTCAGGTAAGTACCTGCATTCCATTTCCCGCAGAGGCCCGGCCCAAGGCTAGTTCGGGTTAGCATTCTTCCTTCAAAGCGCTGGCCATGATTGCAAATTTATCAATCACATGTGCGATCATACGTAGGATGTCTGTCTCTCCACGGAAACCGAAGTCCCACGAGGGAAAGGACTGAACCAATCTGGTTCCCGCCTGCACGCTAGGGTCACAGACCCCAGAGGCTGCACTCGATAAACGCCTGTCGTAGTGAACTCTAGCTAGCTGACTACACCAATTGCTAGAACCAAACAACCCAGCAACTCCCACCCACTATGGCAAAGAAAGGCAAGTGTTTTTCCTGAGTCCATAGAGAGGGTGAATCCATGATCAAATTCTCATTCCTTTCTCTTTCTGGGCCCCAAACTCCAGGACCCCAAACTGTCTCCTGTCCCTCATTTATGGCACCACCATCCTCCAGGTTATTCAGTTTCAAAGTCTAAGCAACATCACTGGGTCTGTCCTCTTTGTCAAGTCCCCTACTTCTGATTAATTGATTCTACCTCTAAAAATGTTCTCCCAGCTACCTGCCCCTCTCCTTCCACTGCTGCCCCCCAAGCCCAGGATCTTGCTACCCGTCTCCCGGACATCTCACTGGCCTCTGACCTTGCGCTCTTTGTTTTAACCACATCCCTTCCCTTCTAGCTTGGTACTTTCAGATTGCCTCCTACTAGGAAAAGCTGTAGTGAATTCCTCATATTCAGCTATAACCCATAAATGTGACAGATTTCTTCCCACATGTTCTTCAGTGCTCGGCTGAAACCCCGCTTCATACAGGAAGCCTTTCCTAAATCTACTTCCACCTAGCAAAAGCAACCAAAAGCTTCCACCACATTTGGGGGGAGCTTTGTACATGTTCAACTTTATAAATTAGAAAGCATCTGCTTAGCTTGTTCCTATTAGTCTGGAAAGATCTTCCGGACATAATCTAGATCATATTGGTCTTTGTTTACCCGAAAATGCCAAACACTACGCCTGGCACATAGTAGCTTTTTGAAAACATTTCTTGAACTTAATCAGATTCATTCCTTCATTCATTCTTTCAAATGTGCTGTCTCTGTTTACCAACCCCCGCCTCAGCCCGGGGATCATGAAGCAGAACAATTGGGTGAATTTTGGCACAAGACTTTAACCCTTCCTTGACTTCACTTCCTCGCCTCAAGAAAACAAAAAAACAAAAAAACAAACAAAAAAAAAAACCGTGCTGTGTCCCAAAGAAGATAATGCATATAAAGCACTTAGCCCAGCGTCAGGCACTGAGTATATGCTCAGTAAACGTGAACAGCATAGGATTAGTAGTGTTGTCTCATTGTACCATTGTTGGGCAGGAATGATTACTAAGCCATTCTTCCCAATTCTGAGTTCAACTCCGTCTCCTAACTCCTACCACTGACCATAGCTTCTCTGCCTGTGGGCAACAGGAATGAGATGACTCTGAAGCAGGCTCGGATACACTTTTAAAAGCCTGGTGCTCAGTCCCAGGCCTGAAATTAAAAAAAAAAAAAAAAAAAAAAGGAAAACGGGTCAACTGGGGAGAGGGAGCTGGATTTCATTAATTCCATGGGTTTCTGAAAAGGGCTAAGGCTCTGTAAGTTGGTGTTCATTTTCTACCTTAGAAGTTTCACTCTGGGGGTCCAATATTCTGCTTAAATTTCACTTATTTCCTTTAGCTGGAGGATTTGGGTAAGCAAGGAAAATTCTGCACAATGACTTCACCACTGGCAGTAATTTGCCCTTGGCCAAACTGACTTGCAATTACTCTGAGAGTACCAGAGGTTTCCAAATTAGCATAGGCCCTGTCTGACGCTGAGTAGGCTCCTTGGGGTGGGTCACGACCATGACTTGAGTCTAGCGCAAGAAGAATCCAGCTGCCGGGCAGAAGCGTGTGCGGGGCTGTCCTCATTTCCACCCCCCACCCCACGCCTGGCCCAATGCCTGCTGGGAACTGTGGCACCAAAGGACTGGTGTTCATTTCTCCACGTTCCCACACCCCCTTCGACTCTACTCTTCTACCTCCGGGTTCATTATTTTTTAATAAATGGCTTCCACCGACAGAAGGTGCCTTTCTTTCAGACACAGGCTCTCATTTTCCTCAGGGTGCTCTCTAACCACCCCATTGCCCTCTAAGGTTGCAAAGGCCAACCTCTGCGGACAGCCTTCCACAGCCACACGGAGGGATCAGGGCCACCGACACTGTAAGCTTATCTTTAGAATTCTGCAACGGTTTCCAGAAATGCCAATAAGAGACTTTAACCCTCCAGTGGTTGCAGCGACTTATTTTCAACTAGTGAATTTGGAACAATCCAGAATTTTCTTCAAGTCGAGCACCCAAGGGGAAATGAATTATGTGGACTTTGTCAAAAATTCATCCCACGCAGTGGGATGGCAGCAGTAGTCTCCTAACTGATCCTGCGTCTCGACTCTTGTCCTCCATCACCTCTTCTCTACCAGATCCCAGAGGGAGGTTTTTTTTTTTTAATGTAAGTCATAATGTCTTGCAACCCTGCTTTAAAATGTTCCATAGCTTCAACTGTACTCAGAATGAAATCACGGACTTCAAAGCCTTATCTGCTTCGGCTTCTAATATTTTTCCACTCCCTCACACCATCCTGCTCTTTGCTCACCACACACAAGCAAACAGGACCCCTTCCAGTCCCTCAAATGTGTGGAGTTTGTCCTGGCTAAGGGCTCAAAGGTTTTTGTCTTCACTCTTCCTTCCACCTAGACTATTCTTTCCCAAGTTCTAAAGAGATGGCTCAGTCTCATCTTTTTCACTCAGCTTACATTCAGTTTTCTTTGAGAATCCTAAAGAAGAACCCCCTTCCTCTGCAAATCCACTCTTTAAATAATTCAGCTTGTGTTGTTGTTGTTGTTGTTTTTATGTCAGCCTTCCTAGGATTGCCATCATTCATATAGTCGATGGCCCCAATTCTAAATAAACGAAAAGGCTAATGAGAAGAGAGTCTATGCATGTAGACTTGCGCAGCACTGCCCAGTATGGGGCCAGGTGGGAGGTACATCGATCCTATAGTAACTGAACTAGTGTGGATTGTGTATAAAATTACCTTCATAACAGCCATGGAGCCATCGCCAGGGAGAAGTATGAAGAAGAGGAAATACTCCCCTCTCTTTAGCAACATTTTGTTCACCTTATAACAAGGAAATCCTACCCATGATGGAGCTTCTCGCTGCCATTGGAAGAGCCGAGGTTGATGTGATTGCAACAACAGATTGCTTCTCTAATATTCCAGTGTTCTTCTAGGATTGAATTACCAGCCTCCTTCGTACTCCTTAGATGCTGCAAAGCAAAAAAATTAATCAGAAGAGGAATTTCTCCGTGATCACTGTCCACTGTGGTTTCCCTCATAAGACAGACACTTGATACAGGAACTTCTCTCTCAGAGGTAAACGAATAAGCCTGTGGCTCATAAAGTTAGCAAGAGGCACGTCTGAGCGTCGCAAGGCCTAGGACTGGAAATAAAACAAAAATAAAAGTAAAAATAAAGTAACAAACATAGTAGCAATATTAGCGAATCCTAACACTTAGTGAGTGTGTAGTACATCCATTTTCCATTTAAATCCCAGGTCAGTTGTTTGAAGATGTTGATGTTATCTGTCCATTTTACAGGTGAGAAAACTGGGGCACAAAGTGATTAAATAAACTAGCCCAAGGGCATTCGGGCAGGGAGTGGTGCATCAGGATTTGAATTCAGGAAATCTGACTTCTGCATCTTCGTTCTTAACCACTTACGGCCCCTCTGTGGGCCAGACAGACTTGGGCGTCAGCACCTCACAAACAGCGGTGACAACACCCAAGTACCCAGAATCCCAAAGGGAGAGGGTTTGCAGGAGTGGCTATGTAAGGCCTCGGGCACCTTGAGGAAATCACGAGAGACAGAGCGGTGTGGTCGGTCCCCGGGCACCTGTGCAACACAATCTCACAAAAGTTCCAGAAATGCCTGCTTCATCTCCCCTCTCTTGCACTGGGCAGATGTGTACCTAACGCTTATCTGCGCTGCTTCAGGAGGCTCCCCACCACCGGCTTCTTCTCTTTCATCATGCAGCCAACCCTCACTCCAAATCTGGTCCTCATCACACTGACTCCCCTTCTCCCCATTACCTACTGAACCACCTGGATTTGAGCCCCAGCTTTGCCACTCACCCTGCAGGGGAAACTTGGTCACGTCACTAGCACTCATCTTTGGTCAGGTGCCTTCTTCTTATAAATGGGACTAACATAACTTTCCCATAATGCTCTTCTGACGACCTAGTTCACAGTGATGGCTCCAAATATGGTAGCTATGGGGAAAACTGAAGCCCTCAGCATTTAAGACTTTCTACGTGCATGGCTCCTACCAACATTTCCAAGTTTACCCCATATTGATGCCCTTCAACAAATGAATACCCCTACCTCTGAGGTCATCTTCTCTCCTCTAGATCAGCATCCCCCTAGGGGTGGTCCTGGACCCTCTGTATCAGATTCATCTGACCTGCCCTCCAAATCCAGATTCCCAGGCCCCACCTTTGGCCTTGTTCATCAGAATCTCTCGAGATGGACCTTGACTGGCTTCATTTTTAACAGGCTCCCCAGGCAACACTTGCAAACACTGGGGTTGAGACCCACTGCCCTGCCTATGACAATGTTCCCCCTGCCTGAGACGACTTTCAGCTCGCATGCTTGTCTCCCAAACCTCACCGATAATTTAAAGCCTGACTTAAACGTCTCCTCCTTCATAAAACCACTCCAGGTCCCTCCGTCCAGAAATAATCTGTCCCTGCTTTGAGTTATCATGGCACTTACTTATATACTGGCAACTCGCCCTAACAATTCCAGGCTCCTTGAGGTGAGAGTCAGTACGTAATTCATATTAATATCCACCACATCATAGACATCTGTCACAGGGCTTTGCACAGAATAGGTGCTCAGTGAAAATGAATCTAGCGGGTAGGATGAAGTCCCACCACAATATTTTTAAACTATCTTGATAAACCACCTGTATTAAAGGAATAACCAATTCATTTGAAGAAGAGGAGGAGAAAATTTGACCCGGCCGACTTCGTGCTCCCTCTCTGTGCTCCTATCTGGTTCCTGCTGCTGTCAGGATCACACCTTTAATCCTTGGCCCACATCTTGTGAGGGGGGGTACGTGGAAACCCTTCAGTACTTCCCTTTAGCTCAGGGAGGACTGGCTGACAACGTTAGGTAATTTCTCTATTTAAAAGTAAGCAAAGGGCGCCTGGGTGGCTCAGTTGGTTAAGCGACTGCCTTCGGCTCAGGTCATGATCCTAGAGTCCCGGGATCGAGTCCCGCATCAGGCTCCCTGCTCAGCGGGGAGTCAGCTTCTCCCTCTGACCCTCTTCCCTCTCATGCTCTCTATCTCTCATTCTCTCTCTCTCAAATAAATAAAATCTTTAAAAAAAAATAAATAAAATAAAATAAAATAAAAGTAAGCAAAAAAAAGGAAATCAATGTAACTATAATAAACCTGGGTGGCTCAGTCGTTAGGCGTCTTGCCTTCGGCTCAGGTCGTCATCCCGGGGTCCTGGGATCGAGCCCCGCATCGGGCTCCCTGCTCGGCGGGCAGCCTGCTTCTCCCTCTCCCACTCCCCCTGCCTGTGTTCCCTCTCTCGCTGTGTCTCTCTCGGTCAAATGAATACATAAAATCTTTCAAAAAAAAACAACTATAATAAACCATGTAAAATCGTCACGTTTCCCGGATACGGGTTCCTGTTTAGCCCAGAGGGCTGGGCTAGTTTCTCCGGTGTCCCAGCCAGCTCCTGGCTCTGTGAGTTCTGCAGGTTGGCAGCCGGTCTCCTTAAGGCTGAGCAGACTCCCTTCCTAAAGCGCTACAGTACCTTTTACTCCTATGCCTTAGCGCAGGCTGCTACCACAGAACCCCGTAGACGGGGGGCTTACACAACAGCCATTTATCTCGCACGGTTCTGAAGGCTAAAGTCTGAGATCAGGGTGCTGGCGTGCTCGAGTTCTGGGTGAGGACACTTTTCCTGGATTATACAGCGCTCAGCAGCTTGCCGTACCTTCCTATGACTGAGAGGGAGAGGAAGAAGGAGAGATCGTCTCTCTCCTGGTTCTCCTTATAAGGGCATTAATTCCATTCATGGGGCTCTACTCCCATGACCTAATTACCCCCCAAAAGGCCTCGCCTCCAAATACTATCATATTGCAGATTTGGGCTTCAATGTCTGAATTTGGGGGAGACAATTAATCTGTAACACCCCACCCATCCATGATCTCTGTACAAGTCCCTCCTAGATTTTGTTGAAAGGGCTACGCCTTATCTCCAGGTAGTGGCAAGCAAGATGGCAGCGACTATGCCAATGTAACTCCAGAGCCAACAATGGAAGCTCATTTCAGTAAGGCAAGAGCAGCAATAATCATTTCCACCCACACTCTCCTCACTCGCCGTGTTCCGGCCTTGTCACTCACCCCGCAGTTCTCGAAACGCACCAGGCTCTTTCCCATCTCCACCTTTGCTTGGGCAATTCCCCCTGCCTGTTACGCTCTTCCCCTATTCGTGTGAAGGTATGAACTTGCTTTAAAAATCATCTTTCCTTTAAACTTCAGCTTAAATATTTCCACAGAGGGACCTTCCACACCTGTATTTTTTAATTTTTTTTAAAAGATTTATTTATTTATTTTGAGAGAGTGAGAATGAGAGAGAGAGAGAGAGAGTACATGAGATGGGGGAGGGTTAGAGGGAGAAGCAGGCTCCTCGCTGAGCAGGGAGCCCGATGCGGGACTCGATCCCGGAACTCCAGGATCATGACCTGAGCCGAAGGCAGTCACTTAACCGACTGAGCCACCCAGGCACCCTGTATTTTTTAATTAAAGTAACCTCCTTCCCCAGTTCCTTTCTATTCTAGCCCCTTATTTATTTCCTTCCCAACATGTACCACAATCTATAATTCTTCTATTCATTTCTCTCTGTGCTTGTTCACTACTCCTGACACAGAGTAGCAGCTCAGTAAATATTTGTTGAATGATTGGATAAAATAAGTATGCAATATATAATCACAGGAAAAAGAAAGAAAGGCATACAAGTACATCAAAATCTTTCGTTCATATCCAATGTCATGATGAGGAAATAATCACTTACGATTTAATTTTGCAACAATATAAGATTTCAACATTAGCTCTGTGATTTAAGTTATTATTTTGCTGCTAAAAGGAATAAGTCCTCCTTATCCTGGTTTATGATTTACCATAATACTAATTCTATAGACTCTGAATAATAAATCTCATTTCTCCCGATGGAACTCAACTCCTACAGACTAAAAGTTGACATCCTTATGAGACATCAACAAAGAAAAGACAATTTGAAGAAGCAGATGTGGCTATTTTAGAAGAAAAAAAGTCTACATTCTGTTTTAACTTTGCAAGTCTCAAAGAATTCTTTCATGACAATACACTGAGAACTACTTCATGAAAATAAATAGCCACAGAGGAATATGGATTTAATTGCCTGAATTGCTGCATTAGCTAAAATAAAACAGCTGTGATCACATTCTGGGGCAAAAACCATTGTTCAACAAAGAGTTCTATTAAAGATCACCCCAGTGATGAGTCTGGCTTTCTAAAATCAGGCATTCCACTTCCTGGACCACCCATTGTTCTTAGGGTAACAGCGATTCCAATTTGGGGGGCATCTGGGTGGGAGAAATGTTGTCTGTGCCATAGGGCACAGAACTGCTTGATAGGTTTTTCTCTTTCCCTCAAATACACAGCTCAAGTTACTCAAAATTACTCAGCAAAACAAATTCCTTTCATATTTCTATATTCCCAAGACACAGGAAAGGTGCTGGGCTGGCGGCTGGGGCTTTTTGAGTTCCAATCCACTAACAGATGAAATGAGAAGCAGCCTATGTCCAAATTCTTCCTAAGGAACCTCTCTGAACAGACCTCAGTCCCTGGGAAAATGAGTCTCCAAGGTGGTGTGGGTTTTGATATTTCTTAGGATCAGAAACCACCTTGAGATCATGAAAAAGCCAGAGAACCCTGCACAGAAATTCACAGGTATGTATTAACACGAAGCTTGCTGCTCAGCCTCCAAGGAAGTAGCTCTGCAAACACCCTAAGTCACCCATGGACCACAAATGCAGACCTCTTATTCTAAAATGCAGCAGCAGGGCTGGAGATGGGAAAGCCAAGCATTCAAATGATAGCTGGTTGTTTACCAACCACCACATGTATCTACTTGAACTCTGCCACACACCAGTCTCACCTCTGACCCTTCCACAGGTCCCGTTTGCAGACCTTGAAACATGTGATCAAAGTCAAAGCAAGACATTAAAAGAAGAGAAAGTTTGAGGGGAAAGAGAGCAAAAGATCTATTAAGCAGAAGCTCAAATTCTTAAATTGCTAATATTCTCCCCAGTCCTACATCGCCCAGAGTCTGTTCCACTGACCTCACCGGCCAGTTGTTATCATAGGTAAGTGTGCCTAAAAGCCAACCTGGGAAGTTACCTTAAAATGCAGATTTCCAAGTCTCACCAGCTCCCGCTTCAAATGGATTCTGTGATTTTTATTAAACACTCCAGGTGATTCTGAGGCTGGTGGCCATTTCAACCACAATTTTGATGGTTTCGTTTTTTTCCTCAGTGTCTAAGAAATCTCAGTATTTGGGGATCCAAAGTACACACCCCTTCCTCTTATCTCTGGAAACTTCCCGAATACCTTTGATCCCATCAGGAGTACCAGACATGCTGCCATTCCTTCCTGGCCTACACCCCTCCTCAGTGGGGCATTCGGGGAAGAGACGTAGTGAGAGGTTTCCAGATGAGTCGGTTCCTGAGAATTGCCCACCTAGTGATCTCAATTGATTCATAGCCTTAAAAGACTCAAGGGTGGGACACGGGGGGAGAAGGTGGGGGTGGGGAGTGGCAAGACCTTTCCCATGGCGGTGCCTCACCCTCCCTGCTCACCTCTCCTGCCCACCCTCTCTAGGGCATCTCCCTAAGGATTCTCCCCCTAACCCCTGACAAACGATCCTCCCATTTTGAATTCCTATTTCATTTAGTTTAACTGTTTCATGTGAACCACGAAGTAGAAATAATGCTCCTCCTTGTTCTCTCATGGTTTATTCCCTGCCTCCTGGATCTCTAGTTCTCTGAGAGCGAGCACATGCCTAAATGCCTCTGTGTCCCACACAACATATAGTCCCACACAACATACAGCACCTGTCACTTTTGCCTGCCCAGCATCTATTCCCCACGCCCTGCTTCCGATTCTTTTCTGGTAACCGCATCTCAGCTCCCCTTTGAAGAACTACCCTCCTCCAGCCTACGTCCATTTGCTTCAGAGAAGAAGCTAACTCCACATCCTGAGTCCCAGGGGGCACCTGTTCAAGGTTGAGCTAATCAGCAAAGCCCATTTCCCGGGAACAACAACTGGTTCATGGTTGTCACATGACCCAAGATGGGCCAATGAGAGTCAGTCCTGGAACTATTGCAAGTAGAACAAGGAAGTGAATGGTCTCCTTTGAGGTTGCTAGGGCTGGTGGGTCCTCACCAGCCATCTTGACTCCACTAGAGGAAGAGTTGCTCAAGAATGGAGCCACACAGATGCAGGCAGGGCTGAGGGATACCAGGCCCATGACTAAGTCCTAGAGACCTGGTTCATGGATTCATTCAAGTCGGAAGCTAGACCTACCTCCTGAACTTTTTAGTTATCCATAGTATACAGTTAATACTATCACATAATAGTTAAACAAAATGGAGTGTGTTTCTATCACTTCAACCAAAAAGATGCACATTTATTTAACGCTTAATAGATATTGATTGGTTGAGTTAATAGTCATTTTTAGACTTGGGAAATGTTGGATATATTGTATGTTTCAAGTCTACAAAGTATCTTTTTCTGCAGAAGGTCAGTTGCTTAAATTCGACCTTTGGCAAAGAAGACTGATATGGTCCTAAAACTATGGCATTTGGTATCAAACCACTGAATTTGGATCCCAGCTCTTCACTTACAAATTACGTGACCTTGGGCAAATTACTTAGAAATCACTAAACAGGAGAAGATTGCAGTAAAAAAAAAAAAAATGTGCATTGTTATTGGAAGATCATTTTTGTGTAGATGATGGATGAAAGGTGGAGAGTCGAAGACAGGAAAGCAATATCAAGATCAGACAACAGAGGATAAGCGCTTCAAGTCAGGTAGCATCACTCGGGATACAAAGCAGAGGGCAGATTGCAAAAAGTGCAGTAAGACCCAGTAGGAAACTGAATGTGGGCTGTGAGAAAAAAAAAGGGAAGAGTCAAAGTTCCTGAAAACTAGTTCAATTGTTTTTTATTTTGAAACCCTAAAACAGAGAAATGTGGTGCCAGGTGGTGGTGCTGCTCTTAAATTCTAGTTTGTCCATGGAGTTATTTTAAACACCACATTCAGTTTTCAGGGTAGATCTATAGCTTCCTCCCTCTTGAAGAAACTGAGCAACTTCTCACTTCTGGGAGATCCTTCCAGCAGGTGATACTTTCATGGCTTTGACTTAAAGGGGAGTTTGCAAAGTGTTAAAGGAGTCCAACCAGTGTTATATTAGGTGGTTTTAGGTGGATTACAGAATGACTAGCTGCACACAGACAAGACGCTAAATAACTCTGGATCACATTGGGAGAAAGCTGTTCCCTTTCAGCCTTCTTGATTATTTTGTCAAAGAAAAAAAAAAATCCCACACGGGGCCTAAAACATCTTTAACACCTCTTTCTAGCACTTGCTAATCGCCTTGTTTAACAGAGAGCATGTCTTGGGCTTAAAACCTTCAAGAGGCCATAATATCTAGCTAGAGTTAAGTAATACTGCTGTGCCTTTGTTGAATTTATTTTTACACATGCTTTCTTTTAATGGCAAGTGGAATTTATTCTCCACTTGTAGTTTATGTCTGGACATCTCTTTTTAAGATAAACTTATTTAAAAAAAAAAAGACTATTAAAAGGTAACTAAAGAGATGTGGTACGTAGCTATGGCAGGAATGGGAAAAGGATCTGGCCCCCTCTGGGGCCAGCGGTCCTAAAACATCATCAACGGTGGCACTATGACAAAAGTCTGCTTAGGAGATGGAGCACCCAGAACATCTTTAAAAGTATATATACCATGTTTATTTTGCTTAACGTAATACCCTCTAGTTCCATCCACGTCGTTAAAAATGGAAAGATTTCGGTTTTTTGATGGCTGTGTAATATTCCATTGTGTGTGTGTGTATGTGGGTGTGTATCACATCTTTAACATAGTAAAATAAAATTAATTTTTAAAAAAAGTATATATACCATGCAGCTAAAAGCTTACAGTGAGTAAATGTGCCTGCTCTGTGGACAGGTACCACCAGGCCAGAAGCACAGGACGCACCTGCCCTGCAGGGCAAGAATCTCTCAGTACCTGTAGAACCCAGTCCTCTCATTTAACCTATGTGTGTGTGGGTGTGCGCGCGCGCGCGCGTGTGTGTGCAGTATCCTGGAAGCCCCCGGGGAGTCCAGCTCAATCCCCTAAATAACTCCTTTCTAGAAACAACTCAGGAGTTTGGTTCGCTTTTGTTACGAATAAACAGGCTCAGCCCCGCCGCTTGGAAATGCTCCTGTTCCCAGACGCGCTCGGCTCGGCTGCGCTTCCTACCGCCGCATCAGCCTTCCCGGCCCCGCGGCCACGCTCCTGCGGAACACTCATTCACGCGGGCCGCAGGAACATCTCCGCCACTCGCACAGCAAACCATCTGGCATAGGGATGTTTAATTTCGCAAGCCATCTTTTGTTTACTGGGTCGACTTTTCAAGGGGAAAAAAAAACACACCTCTGGCCGCCGGGGAGCCGTCCAACGCTACCAAACGGCTCCCCCTAGTGGTCTTTAGTGGCCTTTCGAAGGGATTTGTAAATCATTCAGAGCCGGAAGCACAAAGAGCATCCAGGCCTGCAGGTTTGGAGGGTCACTGTCAAAAAAGGACACTAAAAAACAGCAGTAAATAGTAAATTGCCAACCGCGTGCAGTTCCTGCCTCCTATATCCCCTTATTTTGCCAGTGAAAATCATTAGAAAATAAATATCATTTGACATCGCTTGAAACTCGTAAAAAGCAACCAAGATGTTCTTCAGGAGGTGAACAGATAAACTCTGGTCCATGCAGACAATGGATGCACTAAATATATTCAGCACTAAAAAGAAATGAGCTGTTAAGCATGGAAAGACACGGTGGAAACTTCAATGCTTATTACTAACTGAAAGAAGTCAATCTGAAGGGGCGCCTGGGCGGCTCAGTTGGTTGCGCGACTGCCTTCGGCTCAGGTCATGATCCTGGAGTCCCGGGATCGAGTCCCGCATCGGGCTCCCTGCTCGGCGGGGAGTCTGCTTCTCCCTCTGGCCCTCTTCCCTCTCATGCTCTCTGTCTCTCATTCTCTCTCTCTCAAATAAATAAATAAAATCTTTAAAAAAAAAAAAGTCAATCTGAAAAGTGATTCCAATTATCCACCATTCTGGAAAAGGCCAAACTATGGAGAAAAAAAGATCAGTGGTTGCCAAGGGCTGGTGGAAGGGAGGGGTCAAAAGGTAGAGCACAGAGGATTTTTATGGCAGTGAAACTATTCTCTATGATACTATAATGATGGCTACGCATCATTATCCATTTGTCCAAGCCCACAGAATGTATAATACCAAGAGTGGCCCCCAAGGTAAATTATGGACTTTGGGTGGTCATATGTCAGTGTAGTTTCATGGATTATAATAAATTTATCATTCTGGTGAGCGATGTTGATATGGGCGAGACTATACAAGTAGGGGGCGGGTGTATGTGGGAAATCTCTGTACTTTCAGCTCAATTTTGCTCTGAACCTAAAAGGGCTCTAAAAACTAAAGTCTATTTTTAAAAATAAAAAATACATAAGTGAATAAATAAAATCCAGGGTGAATCCTGTTCTGGACATGTCGATCAGTAACTAATTAGAAAGATGTAGACCCTTCCTCCTCCAAGCGTGGTCTGGGACCACCAGCATCAGCACCACCTGGGAGTTTATTAGAAATTCAGAGTCTCGGGCCCCACCCCAGAACTGCCGAATCAGAATCTGCATTTTAACAAGATCTTGGAGCGATTAATATTTAAAGCCTAAGATGCACTGGTGTAGAATGCATGGTCCCTGCCTTTGAGGTGCTTCCAGCCCTATTAAAACATTTGGAGGGAAAGTGTCTTTGGTATAGTTTGCAATGGAAAGAAAAGCAAAGAAAAGATAACAGTAATGAATTTCACACTTTTGATTTCACTTCTTAGTTCCTTTACCCACAGGTTTTTCCCACCTGAGATGTCTTTACCTCTTCTCCATTATATACACTTCTTGCTGAACATGGTTCAGTAAGAACCACTGGGAACTTACCATGTGTCTGGCAAGTGAGAGATACAAGGCATAGACCCTTTTCTTAAAAAGCATACAGAAGGGGCACCTGGGTGGCTCAGTCAGTTAAGCTCGGGTCAGGATCCTGGGGTCCTGGGATCAAGCCCCGTATCAGGTTCCCTGCTCAGCGGGGAGCCTGCTTCTCCCTCCCCCACGCCCTTGTTTGTGTTCCTGCTCTCACTCTCTCTCTCTCTCTGTCAAATAAATAAATAAAATCTTTATTTAAAAAAAGCATACAGAAAAGTTAACAGGGAATTACAGTTTTGTCTGGCTCCTCTGTTAGATTACATATGATAACAGGATTGAGCACAGGGGCTCCTCCTAAAGGGGGTAAAAGAAAGTAATGAACCACATTTTGGGGGGCATCCATCACATGCCAGGCACTATTAGTTATCTCATTTATTTCTCACAATGATTTCACAAGAGGAGAATTCTTTTCCTCCCTTACCCGATAGAGAAACTGAGTCACTATGTAGTTCAGTAACTTGCCAAAGGTCTCACAGCTGAAAGCAGCCACAAAAAGGTTACCCCACTCCAAGTAAGGGCAGTCCTTGAAAACTAGAACCAAGTATTTCTTTATTTAACCATCTTAGGCTCAGTACCTAACATAATATCTGGCAAATAATAGATGTTGAATAAAGAGTTGTTTGACATTTGAGTAAATGAATGAGTATCCACATTGTCAAGGTGGAGAGAGAATGACCCATTTGCCTATATGCTCTTTTTTTTTCCTTGCCTAGCATCAGGCCTTGAAAACAAGGAAAACTACAACCACCCTTTTCAGTCATTTACTATGGGCAAGACACTTTAAATCTATTTGAAATCTGTTGCTAAAAAAAGAAGTAATGTACGTGAAGTAACCTGCCCAAAGTCACATTGTGAACAGACAGCATTTGCTAAATGCTTGCTTATGAATAACTGAGTGAGTGAATACACAAACTTACAAAGTCCAGCAAGAGTCAGACTGAAATCCCTCTAGGCCTCTGTGGCCTTGAACATGAATACATATCCCTCAGTTTTATGACTCGAGATGGTTTGCCCCAGCTTAGAAAGGCTCATAAGAGATTTTTAAATATTAAATCCTGGAATAGAAACAAGACAAAAGCTCTACTGACAAAAAAGTAAATTGCTCAGGTTACAACCATAAGTTAGATTTGAAAACACTGAAGACACACCTGCCCTCAGGCTCCCTGTTCATCTGTAATTTGGCCAAAGATCCTCCAAAAGCACCACAAAACCTGATTAATTTGAAATAGATGAACGTCTATGTTCTTGGGCCATATGACATTTCAGGCCAATTATCCAACCTTCCAAGCTCAAGAAAACACAAGGACACACACTATGTATTTGGCCACATGCTTTGCTCTCAACTTTTAAACCCCTATGTATATTTTAATGGCAATTTAATCCATATGGTTCAGATTATTTGCATTAGATTCATCAGAAGCAATTCTGAAAGAAGCTATACTCTAATAACTTCCTCCGTGTGCTGTGCTAGACTTGAACTCCTCCACGGGTTCCTCCAGCAGAGTCTGCTGGGTGGAATTTGTATTAATAAGGGCAACATGCACATTAAGAGCTGGGACCCGAGAGCAAATCCCCAGTCTCGTGGTCATCTCACTTTGTGTGTGTGTGTGTGTGTGTGTGTGTGTGTGTGTGTGTGTGTGTGTGACTTTGGATTTGCTTTCCTTGTCTGAAAATG
Source organism: Eumetopias jubatus (assembly GCF_037043125.1). Lineage (NCBI taxonomy): Eukaryota > Metazoa > Chordata > Mammalia > Carnivora > Otariidae > Eumetopias > Eumetopias jubatus. Next base: position 30,303,723 of record NW_028274816.1, read on the forward strand.
GGTAATATAGCTTTTTATTCTGTTACTATTTAGCCTGTTATTACTACTGCGGGGCAAAAAAAGGAAGGACAGATATTGGGAGACAAATAGCTATCTCTGCCACGGAGTCAGAGTGGAAGGTCAAAAATACCACCTGGGGGTGGCTTAGGCCATTTTAAGGAGTTACTCAGTTTCCCTGATTATCTTCAATGTACATGGGAGGGATACACGTTAGGAAACTTCTGTTTGTTTTTCTCCTGTTACAAAAAAAAAAAAAAAATACCATCTGGATCTAGGATGCCTACCAAATGGAGATCTTTAAATAATGGAATGCGGTTTGAGAAGACTGCATCTTTAACTGTGCACTCGGCCGCCTCCACATTCTGTTTGCTTCTAAATCCCATAAATATATGCTGCATAAAACACTAAATAAATGTTTATTCTAATTATTGTACAAAAGTGACCGCAAATCTCTTTTCTCCAGTCTCACCAGAATTGTACCCATGGAAGGTTTCAGATGATTGTGGATTCAGAAAGAAAAGGAGAATCTGGTGACTTTGAACACTGCTTCAATGAAAAAGGAAGGCTCCCCAGACACCCAATGACAGGCACTTTCCTGTCCATCATAACTGAAAAAGTGATGGCATGCCCACAAGCTCAGGGTGCTCCTCCCGGAACTGGTGTGAGACAAGACACCTTCCCAGCCTGTCTGAGCCTTTACAAAGAAAAGATGTTGACAACATATACATAGATAATAGGAAACATATTTTTGGCCAGTGAGTTAGCTTTTTGGTCAGGCTTGAAGACTGTAACAGATATTCTGGAAGCTTCCCCAACATCCTACCCTACTCTCTCCTTCTGAAGAGTCGTATTTCCAGCCTTGTGGTTCGGCTGGGGATTGGCTTGAGTCAATCAAAGAATGCAACCCTGTGTCCACAATAATTATTTCAGAGTTGGGCACGTGATGGAATGAAATGTGAAGGAAAATTGCTGGCCATTCTCTTGGGATCACAAAGAATATTTGGTCTTAGGGAATGAAGGTGGCAGATTAACAGCATATACTACATATAGAGTGGCGAGGTGACGAGAAATTGGTCTGTTGATGACATTGCTGAGGCAGTAGACTGAACCTTACAAAAGCCTATGGCCTTTGAAATTCACAAGCCAGTGAATTCTCCTATAGTTTCAGCCTCTTGCATTAATGTTTCTGTTTAGTATTCCAGTTGACACTGAGTCATTAAATGAAAACCTGGAAATATTTAATGAGACAAATTAATCGGGAAGCCATAACCGAACATCTGGCATATCAGTCATACCAGGGTTGAAATGCTGCTCTACCATTTTGCCACATCTGGGAGCACAGTCAGGTCATTTGAAGAAAACAAGAGCCTCGGTTTCTTTATCAGGAAACTGGAGATAACTGTAATGGTCTCTCAGGATTGTTGTGTATATAATGCCATACAACATAAATGAGATGGCCCAGGACCAAACCTGCTTCCTAGACAGAGAAATCAATGAAGACACAATAAGGTCACAGATAAAGGGAAAAGGAAGACTTATGTTTACCGAGAAATAAATTGTGTATGAAGAGGCTCTCTTATGTATACCCAAGGAGGAAGACGGATGGATGGATGGATGGACAGGTGCGGATGCCAGACCTCACAAAACATCACAAAGATGAGAGATCCCAGACATTCCCTGAGCAAACTTTATATCTAGCTTTTAAAAAAAGACCGAAATCCTGTTTGTGGCACAGTTTTGTCAGTTTTGACAAATGCATACAGTTATATAACCACCATCACACACCAGATATGGAATGGTTCCACCATCCCCCAAATTTCCTACAACTCCTTTGAAACCCACTCCCCCCCCCAACTCGCACTCCCTGAAAATCAACAAACCACTGATCTGTGCTCTGTCCCTACAGTGTCACTTTTTCCACAATGTCACATAAATGGAATCATGCATGATGAGTCTTTGAGTCTGACATCATGCACTTGGTATAGTGCATTTGTGATTTATCTATGTTAGGGTGTAAATCAGTCCTTTGTTTGTACTGCTATCCCTGAACATTTGATTAAAGCTCACTTTCTCAACCATATACACCACAAAGATGATGATCTTTGGGCACAGAGAGCTTGTGTGCCCCCAGTTTTATATTAAATATATAATAAATTTATATTTAAATATAAATATATAAATTTATGTATCATATATAAATGTATGTTTATATATGATATATATTTATTATTTATATATTATATATTTTTTTATATATATAGATTTGGAACTGTTGAAGAAAGTCATCACCAGAAACCAACCCCACCAGAACTTGATCTGGGACTTCTATCTTCGAGAACTGTGAGAAAACACTTTTCTGTTGTGTAAGCCTCCCAGGCTGTGGTACTCCATGACGGCAGTCCCAGCAGACTAACAGAGTGACTCGGAAGAAAGACCTGGAGTTGGTAAACAGTGAGATGGGTTTGGTCTTAAACATCTGTTTCCTGTTTCTGTGGGAGGGGGGATGAACATAACCTTCCATGAATGCTCATTATGAAGGCTAAACCACTTGGGTAATTTATGTAAATTGTTCAGCACAGTTCTTAGCACCTGGAAGTGCTTAGTATATGGCACTTCTTATTGGCTAGCTTTGTATCTGTCCCTGCACCCAATATGGACCCTAACACATACAGGGATGCTCGGGGAAATATTGGTTTAAAAACACTGAAATGCAATTAGCATGCCAGGGGACCTGTCTGTATTTTAATTTCATTTGTAAAATGAAATAATTGATGCAAAAGGATGTTTCTGACATCTGATACCATCTATTCTCTGTTTACCACAATCTAAACAGGAAAGAATCCTAGAGTAGTCATTTTCATTTTAGTATAAGCCGATTTCAGTCATCATTACCATAATTAGGTGTTAAGCTATTTACCAGTAATCATAAAAAGAAAAACATGTATATCTCCCCGAAGCATAAACTCTCTACAACAAGATGGGGAATATTTGGGGGAGGGGGAGTAGAGGGGGGAACAGTGAGGTGCTTTCTTTTGCACCTGAAATCAAAACTGGTTCTTCTCAAGGCTATATAGGGAGCCGGAAAGTAAAGAGGAATGTAAAGAATGTCGTATCTCTTGAACTTCGAAGCTCGTTTGGGGAAGGAAGGCAGCTGTATTGACTCTCCATTGACACCCACAGCCGTGTGCTGAAGCTGGCTCCTTCCAGTTCTTGAAAGCAGAGCGTACACTCTGCCCAACTCCCTACTCAGTGATCCCATGTTCATAGCTTGACATTGGCCATGGTGGGATTGTTTACACCACTGAAATTGGCGAATGCTATAAAGCGGGTCTTCCCTCCCTCTCCCCAGAGCGGCTGTTCAACATTTACCAGTACACCACGGGGTCCATGGCCCAGGCTTTCTACTGCTTGCCAGGGGAGGAGCAGGGAGCAACTGAAACCGCCCCTCAGGAATCTCTAAAAAGGGTGGATAATGGGTAGCAGTGGTCAGATGAATGGAGCCCAAGAGAAAGGTTCGGGAAAGTTAAGGAAGCCCAGAATTTGGAGTTTGGATGCAAGACCTTTGTTGACCTTTCACCAATTTTGAAATTGGGTGGAGATTCGTGACTTGGTTCTGAGAATGAAACCATATATGGTATTGGAGGAGATTTATCCTCCCAGATGCTGATTGCACCTGCTAACCTAGCAACGTCACTGCTCAATTACTCCCCGCAAAAGTGTTAAGAACACGTGCAAAGATTTAGTCACCAGGAAGATGCACAGAGAGTGCAATGTTATGCAGTGTGTTTGGAACTACCCAATGTCCCGCAACAGGGAATTCTCTTTACCCCTGCTATGGTGGGTCCATGTAAGTACAGCTTTTAAACAGTCCCCTAACCTTGATTTTAGCTGTTACGTGAGAAGTCATGATACAAAGTAAGAACAAGTTACAAAGCAGAGTGATCTTAATGACCAAAGTTGTATAAAATGTAAATGCCTGGAAGGTTATGGAGGGAGTTAACTCTGAGTGGTGGAGTTCATGGTAACTTTTTTCTTTTGATGGTTTTTTATATTTTCTGATTTCTCCATAGGAGAACACATTACTTCTTTTTTTTAAGATTTTATTTATTTATTTGACAGAGAGAGAGATAGCGAGAGAGGGAACACAAGCAGGGGGAGTGGGAGAGGGAGAAGCAGGCTCCCCGCTGAGCAAGGAGCCCGACGTGGGGCTCGATCCCAGGACCCTGGGGCCATGACCTGAGCCAAGGGAGCCACCCAGGCCCCCGAACACATTACTTTTTGAAACAAAAAAAGAAATGCTTTTTTTTTTTATTAAGTAAACTCTACCCACCACGTGGGGCTTGAACTTATGACCCTGAGATCAAGAGTCACACTCTCCACTGACTGAGCCAGCCAGGCGCCCCAAGAAATGCTATGTTTTTAAAGCCATTTCTCCAACTAGATAATTTGAGAAGCTAAAAGCTAAAATTGGTTTTTAATTAATTGATTAAGGAAGGAAATGTAATACCCAACGTAATAAGGATTTTGCATCATCGATTGTACCTGAAACAACCATAACTATTTCTTTCTCCTCTTTCTTCTTCTGGCAGTAATAATATTTACTCATATGTACTAAGCATCTTCCATATACCAGCCATGGTACCAGGTAAATGAAATACATAATGTGTTTATTCTTTGGGGGGGGGGGGAACCATTAAATGGTTACTATTTATATCTCCATTTAACAGACGCACAAACAGAAGCTTAGAATATAAAGAACTTGCCCAAATCCTCACAGCCGGTAAGTGCCAGACCCAATACCAAACGCTAGTGAAACAAAAGCACACATTTTGTGCGGATCACAAATAATCAAGTTAATCTCTATTTCTCACGTGGTCACACCTTTAAGGAAATGGTAGGCTTAACACTGACAGTGTTAAAGATCAATTCACATTTTTGGTTCCCTCAGATTCTTTAGGCTGTGATAATAAACACAATCTAATCAACAATTGTAACTGTTGACCCACACTGCAGGTACTTAATCTAAAGCATAAAGGAGCTGTTCATAGGCACACTACCAACCCTGCAGTCAACAGGGTTTTTTTATTCATCAGTCAATAACTAATTATCAAGCATCTTGGGTATACAAGGCATTTTCTGGGGATAGATTCTGGGGATAGAGTATTAAAGAAGGTAAAGGCAGGCTCTGTCCTCATGGAGCTTCCAAGAAAGAGTAAGGAACTCAGTAAGCAATGTGGGTGCTGTGATGGGGAACTACAGGGTTCATGGGGAGGTGGCTACTCTCTCCTTTGACCTAGTAATGGGCACACTCATAGCTGTGATCAGTCATAGCCCAACCTGACCATCTCTTTTATAAAACTGTGTGTAGCAATTTCTTAAAATCCCTTCTTTATTCTTTGCATTCACTCTTCCAGATCTTTGTGAACCAATTTCTAAGTGTCCACAGACTTACAACTAGAAAAGAGCAGGATTCCTGCAAGATGCCTCTTGGCAATATTTCGGGAGTTTGAGACCTAGTAAGGAGTGGGCTGTGGTGGCTGGAGTACAGAGTTTTCCAAAATTACGCTTAAAACACTAACACTCCCCCTGCTCTGCCTTTGCTCCTTTAATAAAAGCGGTATCTTTCCCTCTTGGATTCCCAGGAACCACCTTACAGACACCCCTCAAGAGACCCAAGGATTGCCTTTTCCCCTTAGAGAATCACTGTGTGGTGTCTGGCTGGCTTTAAGGGTGGCCGTCTCAAGCACCTTCCTTTGCGTCAATCTGCGCATCGCCCAGCAGAGGGCAGGAGTGCACAATGCAGCCCATTCCTCTCTGGTTAGGAATAACCACGGGAGACAACACGGCACAGATTTACCAGCATGGAAGCAGATTACGATCATTACTTGTGTGTTGTGTGCCTGACGGCAGGAGAAATATTCTGGACCGAGAGTCAATATGCGTGGGTCCTAGTGTTGGTGGGAAGTCGGTCACTTCACGTATGGGTCTGGTTTGTGCAGGTCTCTGCCTACTCACAGCCAGTGTTGTGGCTGGACCAGCACTCGGGGCTCTTAGAATGATTGCAGGACACCCTCAGCAATAACCAACAGGAAACTTAAAAAAAAAAAAAAAAGATTACTTACAAGTCCTGGAAATTACACGGCACACCTGGGGCCACACAGCAAGGTCACAGGTAGAGAGAGGTAAGAGACAGTGAGCAGGCCTGGGGTTCTGCTTTTATTGGGGTGGGGGGTGGGGGGCCTGGGGTTTCTTGGGCTCACTCTTCATTGGTGAATTTAAAACATAAGAGCCGGAGTTTAACTTGCAAGAGGAAAAACAGGTGGCCCCCATGGTCAGTTACAGATCACTGAAATCAACCAAGATCTCTAAAACAAAGGAACCGGGGACTGGGGGATGGGGTGGCCTGGTTTTTATCTAGTCCTGTGGCTGGTAATAATTATTTGAGATAGCCTTATTTGAAGTGGGTGCCTAGGCAATCACAGCTTAAATCAGACACTTGCATGACAAAGAGAAAAACCAATTGTCTGTGTTTCCTCTCCAGGCTTTCAGTGTCCCCCATGATAAAGGTATTATCCTAGGATGGCCCCCAGATTTTATTTCTCCCTGAAATTTCTGTGATACTATACTCCCACCTATCCTGAAGTAAATCTCCCTTTAAGTCCTAATCTTGCTAAAATGTAAATCAGAGTATATCTCTCCAGTTTATAATATGGGAGTGGGAGTTAAGAATGTGAGACCATATTCCCGCCCCACCCCCCACCCGGAGGCTCCAAGTCTGTCCTCCCAGTAGAGGGCAGGATCTTCTTCCCACGCTTGAGAGTCAGAGGTCGGGGTGGTTGTAGCCGTAGTAATAATAATAGGATAATATTTATGGATGTGCCAGGCAAGGAGCAAAGGGCTTTACATGAGTTAATCCATGAACTCCTCCCACCAAACCCATTATCCAGATGAGGCCACAAAGCCACAGAAAAATGAAATAAATTGCCCAACAATGTGCTGATGGCAATGGTGGGGCTGGGATGTATGCAGAGAGCGAGCACACAGCTATTCTCTGTTACTGCGCTCAAGGACCTTGGGGATGGGAGAGGAACGGACCAAAGACAGCTCTGGCTCTTTGTTGGGACCCAGACTGGTTCATTCATTCACTCACTCACATCCTCTCTCAGTAATGATATGCCAAGTGTCTACTATGTCCTGGGAGCTTCCTTCAGCCCTGGAAGCCATACAGTTGTAATGAGGACATCCTATCCATCACGCGTTTTTCTACCACAAGGCTCAGCAGTCCAAGGATTAAGACAGATTGAACACTGACCTGGAGTTGCGGTAGGCACAGTGACAACTGGGGTTTGGGGAGGTGGCGAAAAATTCTAGGGAGACAATGGTTCAGACAATCAACCATGAGGTTCAGAGTTTTTGCCCCCTGAGCTGTAGACGGTCAAGATTTTATGAACCTGCCCCCCTGACCCCAGCTCTTTTCCAGAATGGTCTTCAATCTATGGTGCTAAATGGGCCAGCTGCACAGAGGAATGATCAGGGCTACAAGATTCCATCAGAGCTTTGCCACCTACCATCTGTGCAACCCGGGAAAACCACCTACTCTGCCTGAGCTTGTTTCCCTCATCTACAAAATGAGGCACCATTCAGCTCAATTACTAGAGAAATATTTTTGAACCAAGGAGAATGTGCCTGGCACTGTGTTTGACACGGAGGACACAAGAGTTTCCCTCCTCCAAGGGTTCGCATTCTAACGCATTCTAGATATTTTTAATCTATAATTATAAAACTGGTCCTACCTCCAATAGAAGGTTCTACAGGATATATGTTTTAGACACCTATTTTGGACTAAACCCTATATATGAATTATTTTTGTAATCCTTCACCATAGCCCTCTGGAGCAGATACAATTATTATTTCCATTTTACCGATGGAAAAACTGAGGATTGAAATGACTCCGTCACACTGCTAGTACGAGGTAGTGGAACCAGAACTCAGACACAAGCCTGTTAGTTCTTAATCGCTATGGAAACAGAGACTAGGGACCCAGCTCTCCCAGGGGGTGAAAGTTCAAGCCAACCATTTCCGATGATGCCTCCCTGCCTCCGTTCCTGAGAATGACTTGTGCTAATCTTATCAATTCCTCTCCCAGAATTAAATTTCTCTACTGACTCTTCAGTGCTTATCTAAGAAAAGCTGGCTTAATACACAGAACTGGAATTTAAGGAGACTACATTTCTTCAAATGTTTCCCATAAATTTTAATCCGGAGCTCATCAAAAGAGATGTGAAAACATGTGAAATGTTAATTTGATGCATTCCCCTCAAAATAACACCGTCTTGTCTTGGTTAATTCATAGCTGTTGGTTGAGCAAAGCCATTTATTTCCAGGGCCTGCCTTGGATGCAGCACCATTATGGAAAGGGGCTGTCAGCACTAATTGCTCCATCATATGCCCGAAAAGTCCTGCAGAATCTGAGATGCTGAAAAGAAGCTCAGATTTAGTGGAAAACATCTGTAAATCACAGATCTTTTAATATTAACTAACATGGAGAACATTTCGGCTTCAATGACTTACTAACTCCCTGAGCCATCTTTTAAAGTCTGTGTTGTTTTCTTTCCCAAGCGAGCCCAGCATGGGGAAGATAGTTAACGATATGGGGACGGGTGGTAGCTACGCTTGTGGGGAGCACAGCGTATTGTGTAACTTGTCCAGTCACTGTTACACACTGGAAACTGATGTAGCATTGCGTTACAGTATATTCTATTCCACCATACCAATAAGTAAATAAATAAATGAGTGTACAGCCAAAATGGCTGTTACATCATGTTTAAAATGACACTTCAGGGCGCCTGGGTGGCTCAGTTGGTTAAGCGACTGCCTTCGGCTCCGGTCATGATCCTGGAATCCTGGGATCGAGTCCCACATCCGGCTCCCTGCTCAGCGGGGAGTCTGCTTCTCCCTCTGACCTTCTCCCCTCTCGTGCTCTCTATCTCTCATTCTCTCTCTCCCAAATAAATAAAATCTTTAAAAAAAAATTTTTTTTAAATGACACTTCAGACACTCCAGCTAATCTAAACAGAAAATTTAGTAGGTTACTGGTCATTCTTTTAAAGGGGGATGCCTGGGTGGCTCAGTCGGTTAAGCGTCTGCCTTCAGCTCAGGTCATGATCTCAGGGTCCTGGGATCGAGCCCCACATCGGGGTCCCTGCTCGGCAGGAGACCTGCTTCTCCGCTTGCCGTTCCCCCTGCTTCTGTGTGCTCTCTCTCTCTCTCTCTCCGACAAATAAGTTTAAATAAAATCTTTTTTAAAAAGTTTATACTTTTTTTATACACTATGGCATATATAATTTATACACCATAAAATTCATTTAAGTGTACAATTCAGTGATTTTTTTTTTTAGGAAACTTTCAGAATTGTGCATTCGTCACCCCAATTCAGTTGTCCAACATCCCATAGCCCCAAAGGGCTGGCTCCCCCGTGTGCCAACCTGCACTTCTTCCTCATTCCCACCCCCAGACCCAGAAAATCCCTAGTCTCCTTTCTGTCTCAACAGGTCTGCCTCCCCGGGACATTTCATCTACATGAGATCATAAAAAATGTGTTTTTGTCTGGCTTCTTCCACTTGGCTTATGACGTTGAGGGTCATCCATAATGTAGCAAGGAACAGAACCTTGCTCCTTCGTATCAGCCAGTAGCATTCCACCGTATAGAGGTCACCCGGTTGTGTATTGATTCACCAGTTTTCGGGCATGTGGGTTGTTTTCACTTTCTGACAGCTGCGAATCAGGCTACTGTGAGCATTCGTGGACAGGTCTTTGCACGAACACAGGTTCTCCCTTCTCTTGGAGGATGTGAGGGAATGGAATTGCCAGGCAGTGCACTAAATGGTTGTTTCACTTCTTTTTTTCACTTTGTTTCATTTCCCTTGCACTTGTAGCTTTTTCAGGAACTGTCAAGAGTTTTCCAGAGAGGCTGTACCATGTTACATTCCCATGCTGGTGACTTTTAATAAGACACATTAACAGGAGCATGAGTTTTCCAGTTGTTGCATGAACTCTACAATGTTGGGAATTTCAGTGATCTTTAATCCATTGGAGGCTTTCTGGCTTCAAGCTGCTGCAAATTTTGCTGTTGCTCAGGGGTGTCAAAAGGTCAAAAAGGGACCAGTACACCTCTTAGCAAAGAATCCAGTAATTATAGATTTAAATTGTCACCACCCCCCTCTTTTGCACAATTTTCTTACTGGCTCCATGCTACCGTGGTAAACTCCAGTCCCACCCCTAAACCCGAGTCAAGCCCCCTTTTTCATGCCGACAGAAAGACAGTGTGTGCCTTTTGCTACTGTATAATTTCCCAGCTTCTCTCAAGAAACTGTATTTTGCTAACCTTGGTCTCCTCGGGTACTCAGCATGGACTCTGCTTCATTGTACGTACTCGATAATAGTCTATGGATCAATGAATGAATCTATGAACACAGAACACGCCTGTCTGTTGAGTCTATCATCATGGTTTTAACCTCAAATAACTGAAGCCTGTTATCAGTGCAGATCATGAAGGACTCAGATCTCTGTCTAGGTCATTTTTTATTTTCTTCAAAAATAACTAGGAACTGAACCTAGCATCGACTTAACCCTGAGGGTCCAAAGGAGGTCGCAAGCTCTAAAACAAGGGTCCTTGTTCTATCTCTCATCAGGTTGTGGCCTCAGTCTAGTTACTTAATTTCACCAAGTGTCGGTTTCTTTATCTAAACGCAGTGCTGTGAGGATTAAATGAAATAATCCACATAAATCCCTAAGTTATTATTTTATGTTACCATTATAACATTTATTGTATGTTTACTAAAGTCCTTATGAATATGAGCATGGAGGTTGATGTGTCTTGCTTACAAATGCAATATCCCCTGCTATGGGCCCTCCCAAAAAGTGCTGATGCATGGCACACCCCCAGGGAGTTGGGGCTTACATTTATATAACAATCTCAGGTCATCAAACCAGCCTCCAAATTATAGCCATTTATTGGGAGACCATAAAATAAAAGATCATGAAAGCCAAAGATAATAAATGGCAATGAATATATCTATTATGCATGCCCACACGCACGCGTGCGCGCACACACACACACACACACACACACACACACACACACACATACCCCTCCACTTTCTTCAAATCTTGGTGGATCCCTATAATTTCTTCCCTGGCATCCAGGGAGACTCTTGTCTAAGGGAGGCTGGTTTCAGCACAACACCAATTATCAAGAGCTCCAGCTCACCTGCTGTGGTCTCACTGAATACTACCCACCTCTTCCGTCTCTCTCAGGAGAATGAACAAAAGCCACCTGGTTGGAAGCCACTTTGGAATCCTTAGAGGGAGAGCAAAGCATGGCTGTGGAAGGAGCATTTCACCACACAGGATCCAATCTGAAAATGAAGCTGTTTGCTAGACTGCGGTACATCCCTGGGGCTGCGTTGACCGGCATCGTCCATCACGGGGCCATGCGAGACCGCAGACCACAGAGGGGCACTGAAACACCCGCACATTTATGGAAAACCAGCATCTTTCAAGGTCAAGTTTGATTAGGATCCTCATCAACCACTTGCTACTCTTGGTCAAATCATTTATCACTTCTTTTTTTTTTAAGATTTTATTTATTTATTTGACAGAGAGAGAGAGCACAAGTAGGCAGAGTGGCAGGCAGAGGGAGAGGGAGAAGCAGGCTCTCTGCCGAGCAGGGAGCCTGATAAAGGGCTCGATCCCAGGACTCTGGAATCATGACCTGAGCTGAAGGCAGTAATTTAACCGAGTGAGCCACCTAGGCACCCCTCACTTAGCATTTCTGAAACTCAGTTTCCCCATATGGAAAAAGGGACAAATACGTTGCCGACTCATTAGGATAATTACATACAATAAAGGTAAGACCTTCCAGCAAAGTTTATGGCAAATCATAGTCACTGAAGAAGCTAATGGGTGTGGCTATCCTACAAAAGATATATGAATATACTTACACACACACAAATATTACTCAGTAATATGTTTATGAATATGCAGCCTACAGCACAAACCTCCCAGAGAGATGGGAAAATAAAGGTAAGTGCTTTTGCAAGGCTCTCTTCTCCACGACTTTGCATACTTTCTTTTACATCGGTCCTCCTGTCTACAGTGGTGGCCACTGGGCTGATTTGGTTTTTTTCACTTGTATATTCTGATTACCTATAACGGATGGTGAGGTCACTGAGTCAGCCAAATAAATAAGCCTGTTGAGAACGGGAGGACCCTGGCCCATGGGTGCCTGGCCGCCCGAAAGGAAGAACGAGCAATGGGGAGAAAGATGACCCAGTAGAGGCAACCAACCAATACCTTTTCCTCCTTTCCTCAAGGTTCACTTTGCCTTCTTCTTAAAGGGCTTATCACTCCCCAGTCCTCCAGAATACCTGCCCAGCCTCAAGCTCCTGAGACAAGGTCATGGCCCCAGACTCTAGGAGAACTTGCAGTGAACACACACCCTCAGAAAACTGGTAGCTCCTCAACCCCACCTGCCTCCTCCGAAGACCACTAATCTCCAGAACACACTTCTCAAAAGACAAGGAAAGTTGCACAAAGTGGTTCCGAGGGCCTTTTCATTTCAACAAAGAATAAACACCGGTTCATCAGTGAGAGAATGTAGTCTGGCATCATGGCTAGTAAAACCTGCCGTAATTTATTACACTGCATTTTCCTAATTGCTTACAAAATTTATTCTACAATACTGGGTAAATAATGTCAGGACTCGCCATTGTGAAGTTTACTCAACAGACATCAGTTGTCTTCCACTTAAGCAACTTAGGAACAATGAAAAACGAATTAGAATTATTGAAAGCTGATGTGGTAAGCTGAGATATTAAATTTTTAATGCCCTGAACATAATGATGTAGTTGATTTTGGTGTTCTTGTTAGTTGCCGCTTTATCATTGTGCATCAGTGATCCTGTGAATGCGTTCATTTTTCTGCAAGGCTCATTGGGTGTTGCTATGGCGACAAGAGCGGCTCTGACATACTCCTCTAGGCCCTGTTTGCTGGCTTTTTCTGTAAACACTTAATTATGCGTTGCATTCTGCAATCAGTGTGGTCGGAAGAGAGTTTGCTTAGCTGATTTCAGGATAAAGCTGAGTCCCCCTCATAAGCAGATGCTTTCCTAAGTCTGTTGAGTATGATTTTAATCAATGGAGCAAAATCAAGGAACCTCTAAGAGAAAATCAAACAAATAAGAAAGCAAAGATTCAGTCTAATTATTTCCAATAACCTACCTGTATAAAAGCTTACCAAAGTCTTATCAACAACCTAAATTCCATACTAAAAACTCTGATAGTTTGGGGAGGGGTGTGGATTCTTCTAAACCATACAACCTAAGCAGGCGAATCAAACAACAGAAAATATTTTTGAGGACTGTTCTGTTTAGGAAGGTCTTATCAAAATATAAGATCCTTCTTTATGTTAGAGATTCTCAACTCAGGAATGGGCTTCTGGGGTCTGACCTCACCCACTTTCCAAAAGTATAAGCAGAATATTGTTTCTGTGGGTCTATGTGTATGTTTTTGGAAACAGGGCCCATAACTTTTATCAGAGACTCAGAAAATCCTCAGACAAAACAAGATAAAGGTCCACTGGTGATTGTAGTCTAGTGAAAAATACCCTGTCTTCTTCTGAGAAAGCCTGTTAACTCTCCCCCATCGTGTGTGAATGCCAAATGTGGGAAGGGCTCTTTTGCCATAGGGCCCCCTCCCCTACGTAGGTTCTCCATCCAGCTCTGATTTTGATGCAGACGTGCCTGGATGCAGTGAATTTCTTCCTCATGTAAAGGAGCAAGCACTGGATTAGATGTCCCAGATAAAGAAATTAATTGACCCACATGTTCTAAATTACAACAAATGCTGTGCCCCAGTGAATGACTCAGTTTTATTAAAATGATGTAATTCAAAGAGGCCACTTACTTGACAGATTCTGGGAGGAATCAGATCTCCATTCGATTCGTTTTTTTACTAGTTATTGACTATATACCAGGAACTTCCTTATATATACTCTATTTATGTCCTTGTGATTTCAATGTAGTTGTCTACACCGAAGCTAGAAATGAAGGCAAGGGTTTAGAGTCAGACAAGGCTCAGACAGGGCCACAGAAGCAAATGTGGAAATGAAAGAGGCAGAGAGGAAGATCTCCTGTAAGTCAGAGACTGTGGATCTCACCTTCACTAAATGTCAACAACATATGTTGAGTATGCAGCTCCTTAGGGGTGTAACATGCCACCCCAAGACTTAGGGGCTTAAAATCACATCTCCTCCTTATCATCTCTCATGGTTCTATGGGGTCAAGTGGGGGCAGCTTGTCTCTACTCCACAATGTCTGGGGCTTCCCCTGGTTTGACCCAGTGGCTGAGGACTGGACCACTGGCACCACCCGCCATCTTTCTCTGTGCAGCTCAGGTCTCTCTGTGAGCTCGCTCATGTGGTCTCTCCCGCATGACACTCTCAGGGTGGTCAAACTTCTTACATGGTGGCTCAGTTCTCTAGATCAAGTTCTCCAAAGGGCCAGGGCAGAAGCTGCAAGGCTCCTTGGGACCTGGCCTCATCAGTCCCAGAGCATCAGGAGCATCACTCCTTTTCTCAAGAAGACACTAGAGGGCGCCTGGGTGGCTCAGTCAGTTAAGCGACTGCCTTCGGCTCAGATCATGATCCTGGAGTCCCGGGATCAAGTCCCACATCGGGCTCCCTGCTCAGCAGGGAGTCTGCTTCTCCCTCTGACCCTCCCCCTTCTCATGTGCTCTCTCTCTCTCTCTCTCTCTCTCTCATTCTTTCTCTCAAATAAATAAATAAATAAATAAAATCTTAAAAAAAAAAAAAAGAAGAAGAAGACACTAGAGCCTGTCCTGTGAAGAAGAGGGGGACTTGGCTCTACCTCTCAATGAAAGGAGTAGCAAAGAATGTTTAGCTGTGTTCAGTAGCTCAAAAGGCAGGATGGACATATCAGGTAACGCTGTTAAGTAACTGCCCTAACTTCTATACATACACAAGATCTCAACTGCTTCTGTAAAGCAGTCCTGTCATCCCATGGTACAGATGGGAAAATTGAGGCTCAGAGAGATTATATGACTTATCGAGATGGTGGCAGAGCAGGAATTCAACCCAGGACTGTCTGCAAATTCTGTGCCATTCACTACTACCCTTCCTGTTTCTACCACGCTTTGACTCAAATTACAATCACTATAGCCCATGATTTCTTCTCCCTTTCTCCTAATACACTTCCTATTTGGATCTTACAATATAGTATAACTATTCATCTTTTTTGGGGGGGTGTGCATACAGGTATCTCCCCAAAGAGATCACAGAATCACACAGTGGAGGAGCTTTGGGTTCTGAGATGGGAAACGGAAGAGTAGGTTTGGCCAGCATCTTGCCTAAGATCACACAGATGACTGGGGGAGAGACCTGTGCTGGGGTGGGGCAGCTTCTGTTCCTACCTCTGGCACTGTCTTCTTGTCCGTGGTTTTGGGCATGTATGAGCCCCTGAAAAATATGTGCGGTGAAACCAGTGGTTACCAGTGAGAGTCCCTTCTCTCTGCACTGTCTAGAGCTGAACCTTGTCTAAGGGAAGATCATTTACTCTCTAATGAGAGTGCTTGAAGTGTATTTCTTAACTTCCCTTGAGATTTCTGTCAATTTTTTCATCTCATCCTAATCGAATTGAGCCTAAAGCCATTTTCAGCTAATTACAGGAAATGCTTCTAATGGGTAAATTAAGTCTGCTGCTAGCCTGGGAGGCTCACCAACCAATACCTTTTCCTCCTTTCCTCAAGGTTCACGTTGCCTTCTTCTTAAAGGGCTTTCACTCCCCAATCCCCCAGAATACCCAGCCATGTTAGAAGCGTCCAGAGGTTAGTCTGCCCCGAGAGAGAGTGGGAATCCACCAATTATATGTCCAAGAGCCCTGAATTCACTGACCACAAGCTGCTAACCATTGTAGGGCAATAAATTGCTCATTCTGTCTTTATGAAAACAAAAGATGGTTTGCCACTTACTTGGAGGCTACAATGTCTGCCAAAAGCAAAGTGGTGGGAGTTGGAAATATCGAAAAAAAAAAAAAGCTTTGAAAAATGTGAAAATGCCTGTTTCACCACAGTGCTACTTTGCTTCTTTTCAGAAAGGAGCCAAAGGAAACTCTGGGTCACACAGCCCTTGGTGCTTGTGTTAATGAAGGGACTGGAGAAGGCCAGAGTGACAGAGAAAAAAACACTTGGCTGAGATTGGGCCTAGCAGCAAGCCCAGCTGCCTGAAAGAGCAGCGCCTCGGATGCCAGCTACTGGCTGTTAAGCAGGATTATCCATCACGTGGCCCATGAGATTAAAAAGAAAAGAAAACCCAGAGAAGTGTAGATCCTCATGTATTTCTCAAGCATCCAACTGTTAACCTCAAGATCAAATATGTTAATCGTCCATTCCCATTAATCCTTAAGCATAGTTAATGATATGTCTGCAAGATAAAGAAAACCGAGCAGAGGCTATGTGTCTCCCTTGGATATAGGCTACACCTCACTGAGTTGACCTACCCCTAACGCCTCACAATTTCAGCTGCCCCACATGCCCCTCCTCCCTGCTTTCTGAAGTCTTCCCCTCTGGTTAATGGTGCCCCCGCTCCTTAAGATCAAAACAGAATCTTATTTTGCCTTCTTGTTAGTCTCTAGGACTAATCAAATATTTGTGGTAGATATTCAAATAACCAACCTAACAATACTTGCTAGAGAAAATCGATGCCTGGGGGAATTCAGTGGTCCATCTAAGGTTTAGCCACCATTTAATGGCAGGATTCGAACCCAGGTTATGCTCTTTGCTATCTCCAGCTGTGAAATGTTGCAGCCCACCCCATCAAGGCCCCCAACTGTGATTCCTTTCTGCCAGTCCCCTGAACCAGCCTTATTATTTCTTACAGTATTCTAGTCATCTCCTCCTGAGGCTTTATCATTTCAACCTTGTCCCCTTGCCCATCCGTGCCTTAAGTAGCTCATAGGATGGTCTTCTCAAGCATGGACCAATTGAGAATGTGATGATCTTGGAGGTTTGATGGCATTAAGATGGAACTGGGACAAGGGAGCTGGCAGTGCCTGAGCCTCACATTTGCCAACCATCCATTAGCCCTCTGAGGAGCTGGTGACGTGGATGCTGTGGGAACTCTGGCACCTAAAGAATGAGGCTCCACTGTGCAGACAGTGCTCATCGCCATTCAAGCAGGGCTCCAGAAAAACAGGCTGGGGTGATTGTTCACCTTCCCCTCACCTGAGATCCAATTCTATCACCAACCAGCTCCAAAGTCTGAAGTCTTGAGACCCATGTGAGAGACAGAGGAGAAGGGACAGGAGAAAGGCACGGGAGGGAAGGGGGAAGAGAGAGAGAAAGAAACAGAGAGACAGAGATAAAGAGAAGGACAGTGGGTTGGGGAGGGTTTTTGTGAGTAACAGACTTCTGGGTTGGGTTCTAAGTGGGGAATAGTACTGTGCACAAGTTTGTCCCTCTACTCGAAGCAGGCCTCCAAGGCTACCAGATGTAGGAAACAAACAGTGAGTTCAGGAGTAAAAGGAGACAGTCAAAAATGTAAGTCATGGGGCGCCTGGGTGGCTCAGTCAGTTAAGTGTCTGATTCTTGATTTTGGCTCAGGTCATGGTCTCAGGGTCATGAGATCGAGCTCCATGTTGGGCTCCCTGCTGGGCATGGAGCCTGCTGGGATTCTCTCTCTCCCTCTCTTCTGCCCATTCCCCTCCTTCCCCTCCCCGCCAACCCCCCCCCGGCCAAATATAAGTTGTCTTTGAAACAACCAACAGCATTCACAGGAATAGTTCTCTCAGTGTTTGGATTTAGAGGATTAAGACAGCAGCTTGGCACCTATGAGTTAAGGGACATGGAGGTAACTGGGAGGACATACAACCTTTTATCCTATAGGCTTGCTAATTAAAAACCTGACAACAAAATGCCTTGGATTCCAATCTTGGCTCTGTAACTAACTGGGAAATCTCAGGTATTTGTGCCTCAGTATCGTCATTAGTAAAACAGGGAGAACACTACCTACATCTTAGGGGTGGGAGAGTAAAATGAGACTGTGCATATGAAGTGTCTAGCACAATTCCTGGTGCATACTCATCAATAATTGTTAGTTACAGTTACATTCTATTCACCTGGAAGGGCCAGGGACCCACTCAAAGTCGGCTGCAGCCGCCATACTGCTGGGTGAGGTCATTCCAATGTGGCCGTCTAACATGCACACACTGCCTTGTGCCTAAGAGGAATATCAGCTGGAGAAATATGAACTGGAGAAAGTGTGTGGGGGGAGGAAAGCCTGGAGAGCATCTTGGCCACAGTGCTGGAATTCTCAGCAGCCTGTGGAATGTTACAATTGAACTGAGCCCTCTCGCCCCAGCAGGTTCTGCATTGTAGGCACAGAAAGCTGGAATGAATGAAGCAGCTGCCGAGTAGGAGTACATTACAGCTGGGTATCACAGGGCTGCCTGAGAAGTACTCACTTCAGCATCTTAAGAACCTAATTCTCCCCATAAGAGGCTCCAAACTCAGCAGCCTTTACCCCACTGAGGGGAGTGCCCCAAAAGTCCAAAGCTCTCTTCCACCCAACCTTCCATTAGACTTTCAACACAGCCCCTCAAAACAGAACTCCCACTCCCCACAAAAGAAAACCAAACCTGGTGCCTAAAAGACCCCTCCAAGTCAATATTCTGAATTGCACACCAGTTCAGTTGCTTGAGTTGCCTAGAGAAACACATGGGAGAGTGTTCTGAGAGTTTGAGCTTAGTGGTTAAACACACAACAAAAAAAGTTTTTTTTTTCATTTGACAGTGAGAGAGGGAACACAAGCAGGGGGAGTGGGAGAGGGAAGAAGCAGCCTTCCCGAGGTGCAGGGAGCCCAATGTGGGGCTCGATCCCAGGACCGCAGGATCATGACCTGAGCCGAAGGCAGACGCTTAACGACTGAGCCACCCAGGCACCCCCACACAACAAATATTTAAAGTAATAAATATTAGACGCCAGTAACTGACTTGGAGTGTTCAAATAGGCAGGTTTGGCTTGAGGAGCTTTTCAAACAGTATTCAAAATCCATAATTTGCCTCTTTCCTGAAGTGCATTGCTTCTGCAGACAAGATTTTGCTAGATTTTAAAAACAGGCTATTACATTTAGAACATCAAAGAGTAGAGCCCAGGGGATTCTACACAGACGGAGTATGTGAACAAAAAAGGTAGATGGTAAATTCAGGAGATATTGATCAGCCATTCTGGAAAGCAGCAGACCACTCCTGAGGTGTGTGTCATGCTGCAGGATACAGGGAGAGGCTTGAATTCCAGGATAAGACATTTGTTTTTTGTTTGTTTGTTTGTTTTTGAAGACTTTATTTATTTATTTGACAGAGAGAGACAGCGAGAGAGGGAACACAAGCAGGGGGAGTGGGAGAGGGAGAAGGAGACTTCCCACCGAGCAGGGAGCCCAGTGCAGGGCTCGGTCCCAGGACCCTGGGGCCATGACCTGAGTGGAAGGCAGACGCTTAACGACTGAGTCACCCAGGTGCCCCTGTTTGGTTTTTTAATAAGGATTTTCTGTTGAACGCCGACATTCCCTGTCCAAGAGTACAGTGGGCTAATTTGTGAGGTAGTGAGCCCTCTGGCTCTGGAGGTGATCAAGCAGAGGCCAATATTCTGTGTCAGAAATGCTGCAAAAATCAGATGGTAAGGTAAACTAGTTCGGGGGTTATAATGTATGTCCCACAGAGTTTGCTTTTTTTAAGGAGTACAGGGACTGGGGGAGGAAGACCGGCAACAACAACAAAAAATTTGTGAGGTAACACCAAAAGGATCCAGATTTTCTTGAAAATAGAGATCTTAAAGATACTAGGCCCATTCCCTTTGGCCACATATAAGTGGCAGTTACTGCTGAGTCACTGTTTATTTCTTTAAATGGGTCAGGTCCTCCTACAGGCTCTACATCATTAATTTCAAGTACCTGCTGGGCCCCTGGAGGCATCTGCATATTTGACCCTGGGGCTTGATGCTATGTAGGGTTCTTTTTCCTATATTCAATAGTGAGCAATCATGCCTTGACTATTCTGTACTTCCATTATCTGGCTGAAAAGGGA
The DNA here is from genome assembly GCF_037043125.1 of Eumetopias jubatus. Classification (NCBI taxonomy): domain Eukaryota; kingdom Metazoa; phylum Chordata; class Mammalia; order Carnivora; family Otariidae; genus Eumetopias; species Eumetopias jubatus. The sequence continues at coordinate 30,323,875 of NW_028274816.1, forward strand.
TTCTCAAGGTCTTGATTCAAAACAGGCCATGTAGGCTGTTAAAAAGAATTCAGGAGAGCAAATCTGAAGATCTAATTGGCTTTATTAAGCCACTCATGAATCAGGCGGCTTCCCATCCATCAAGGAGGATACTCCTAGGAGGAGTACAAAATGGAAAGTTTTTATAGGAATAGGAAGGAGGGTGGGGCAGGAAGAGATTAGCAAAAAAAAAAAAAAAAAAGAAAGAAAGAAAGAAAAGAAAAAAGGGGATTGTTTCAAGCAAGATCAGCCTGCCTCCAAGGAAAGGGCAAGGGGTCTTATTAGGCAGATGATCTCATCTTCCCCTGGGGTATAGCGAGGGCCTTTGTGAGGGATTACCTCACTGATCCTGATCAGAAAACGCCTGACTGACCAGTTAAAACTACATTATGAGGGAGGTTGAAACTGCAACTAGGAGGGCGCCTGGGTGGCTCAGTCGGTTGAGCATCGACCAATGAGCATCAGTGGTTTCAGCTCAGGTCATGATCTCAGGGTCGTGAGATCAGGGGCACTTGGCATGGAGTCTGCTCAGGACTCTCACTCTCCAGATCCCTCTTCCCCTCCCCGACTCGAGTGACGCTCTCTCTCTCTCTAATAAATCTAAAAAAAAAAAAAGAAAGAAAGAAAAGAAAGAAACTGCAATTAGGTTAAGTGTTAAGTTCAGATTTGGTGACTTGCCTTAAGAGATGCCATTTGGGGCCTGTGGTTTTCTTTTTAACAATAACATTCCCCTCCAATGAAAAGATGTCACATCTGCCATAAGCCTCCTAAATCTTGAATTCATCCCAAACACCTGTGAGATGAAGCAGAATTAAAGACTCTCCGGTTTAGAGGGGAGGGAGGGACTGGTGATGTCTCCACCATGAAATCAGAGGCTTCTAATACTCTGATTTCCCCCGCAGGGCTACTACATTTCCACAGACACAGGAGAGGTAACTCATTTGTATAATTATTTGAACTCGGCACATCATGAATGGGAAGCATTTTGAAATCAAATTCCCTTTCCACTCTACTATCCCCTCTTCAGTGATGCTCCTAAACCACAGATGTGATTGTGATAAGGAAAATCTGTGTCCTAAGATGGCCAACCGAGCCAGCCAGAGAGTCCCAGTCCTTGCCCCGGGGCTCTTCCAGGTTCTTCTCCCTGCTCTGCTTGCCCTGCGCACTACTCCAGGTTCTTCTCCCTGCCTTGCTTTGCACACACGCCAAGAGTGCCAAATATGCGGAGGTAGAAGTGTATAAATTGCCCCCTTTGTTTGTGCTTGGGGCTCAGACCTTTGGGGACCACTGTCCTCTGAGCCCCCTGGTGTTAAATAAACCTCCTATCCTCCAAGATCTCCGGGTGCCGCTTGGTTCTTCCGTCGGGTGATCCAATCCAGGTCCCATAACATTTGGTTCCCTGACCGGGAAACCCAACCGCGCTGGCCCACTGTTGCCACCGGTTTGGGGCAATGGCGGGGCCATGACGGAATGAGGGATGGTAAGGGAGAAGGCGCGCCCTGCCTAATTTTTGGCAGTCTCCTGCCCGGGGCGCCTCGGGCCGGCCCCGCTCCGCTGTTCCTGCCAGACTCGAGGAGGCTTGGCAGGTGAGGACCTGGTCCCGACGTTGGATTCCGGTAAGGCCTGGGGCCCCAGGACCCAGACAGGCCCACCCCCACTGGGGTGGAAGGGGAGCCTGATCACCTCCCAGAGACCTCATAGAGGTCTCACAGGTAGGGATTCCCAGGGAGGGAATGTAATAACTTCTAGAGTGTGAATGTGTGCGTGAATGTGCAGTCCGACCTGGCTTGCTCAAGCGGACTGATTCTGTGACTGCACGGGCGGGCAACCTTAAGGTCCCCAGAAGCCTACGGAGTCTGAGTGGGCCCTTCTGTGATTCCGTGGTGAACGGCATACAGTCTATGGTGGCATCGGAATAGTTTCTGATCGTAAGTCACAACGCTGAGACCACTATGGCTAAGCCTCACCTAAGCTCCTTTGGGACACGGCCAGATGGGCATCTGATTGGTCTTCTCACCTCAGGAGACACACACACACACACACACACCCCGCCGCTTTGTCTGTCTCTGTGCCACCACACACGGGGACATCACCATGGGGTCAGGGCAGAGTAAACCTACAGTTCTAGAGACCATGATGAAAAATTTCAAGAAGGGGTTTTCAGGAGACTATGGAATCAGGATGAACCCCGGCAAGTTGAGAACCCTATGTGAATTGGAATGGCCCACCTTTGATGTCAGGTGGCCTTCAGAAGGGACATTGGATGTCCCAAAGATTCGTTGAGTATGGCAAGTCCTAACAGGAGAACCAGGACACCCTGACCAGTTTCCACACATTGACTCCTGGCTAAGAATTGCTCAGACCCTTCCCCCCTGGGTGCAATTCGCTTGCAATAGGCAGGGACAGACCACAGTCTTAATCACCTCACCCAAGCAACCTAAAGAAAATCAGCATAAGCCCGAGTCTCCACAAATCCTAGCCAGAGATCCTGAGGATGAACTGACCCTGCCCCCACCGTATGTACCCCCGAGACTGCCTACACCTGGCCCTTCAGCTCCAGACTCTCCGCCGCCATCGGTTTCACTGGCACCCCCAGGCCCAGAGGATCCACCAGCGCCCCCAGGCCCAGAGGATCCACTTTCTCCAGGACCAGCAGCCAGGCTGCGCCCCACGCCAGGTGCAAGCACCCTCCAAATTCTGGTACAAGAGATGTGGGAACCCGAGAGGCGTGATAAAAATGGGATGGTCCAGTCCAGCCATTCCATGATGTATTATCAGCTCTTCACCACCACCGACCTCCTCAACTGGAAACATAACACCCCATCTTACTCTGAGAAACCACAGGCCATGGTAGATGTCATAAAATCCCTCTTCCAGACTCACTGGCCAACCTGGGAAGGCTGCCAACAGTTACTCCGCACCCTGTTTAACACAGAGGAAAGAAGGAAAATAATGAAAGGTGCACAGCAGTACCTGGAAGAGCACACACCAGCGGGAGTCATCGACCCTGCCGCCTGGGCTAATATGGCCGCACCCAAAGAGTGCCCAGCATGGGACTTCACCACAACCGAGGGACAGGCCCACATCTGCCGATACAAGGAGGCCCTCCTCCAGGGAATCCAGGCAGGAGCTAAGAAACCCATGAACATGACTAAGGTATCCTCAGTCACTCAACAACCAGGGGAGTCCCCCGGGGACCACTACAAAAGACTATGTGAAGCCTACAGGATATACGCTCCTTTTGATCCCAAGGCACAGAAAGGCCAACAGATGGTAAACACCTCCTTCATGGCTCAGGCCACCCCAGACATCAGAAAAAAAAATTCAGAAACTAGAGGGTTTTGCCAGAACAAACATCACCCAACTAACAAGAGAGTGCCAATAAGGTCTACATGAACAAGGAAGTCACAGCCAAATGGGAAGCCAACAAAAAGATGAAAAAAAAGGTCAGCCTCCTTGCCGCCACCCTGAAAGAACAGGACAACACAAAGATGGGGAGACCCCAACCACTGAAAGGGGGGAAGCCCAGAATCGCCTTGGCAAGGGATCAGTGTGCCTACTGTAAAGAGAAAGGGGATCGAAAAAATGAATGTCCCAATCGGGGAAAGGCTCAAAAACCCAGCCGCTACAAGGAAGAACCCCGAGAGGAGGACCTCATGGGCCTTGCGGGAATGAACTCAGACTGAGGGGACCGGCCTCTTTCCTCCTTGGCCCCCATGAGCTCATGGTCAAAATGAAGGTGGGGGGCCAACCAGTGACTTTTATGGTTGATACTGGGGCCGAGCACTCTGTTGTCACCTCCCCAGTGGCACCTTTCAGCAGAAGGACTGCGACCACCCTCGGGGCCACCAGGACACGGGCAGTACAACAGGCTCGCCAGTGCGAACTCGGGGGCCACAAGGTCCGACACGAATTGCTTATCTGCCCAATTGCCCCATCCCTCTCCTGGGCTGAGACATACTCTCCAAGCTTAGGGCTCAGATAACCTTTAAGCCCACAGGACACACTAGCCTCCAATTAAACCCAAGGCAAGAGGAGACAGGGTCTCTAATACTAGGAATTACCATGCCAAGGGAAGAAAATGGAGGCTATTCTGTGCCCAGGCCCAACCCAGCAGCCCGCCGGAGTTCAGACTTGCCTTCCCTTCAGTATGGGCTAAAAACAACCCACCTGGTCTAGCCCGGAATTGGGCCCCTATCATTGTTGAACTGATCCCAGGAGCCCAACCTCAGAGGCAAAGGCAATACCCCCTTCCACAAGAAGCTAAAATCGGCATCCAAGAACATCTGACCAAACTCAAAGAAGCAGGTATTCTAGTCGAGTGCCAGTTGGCCTGGAATACCCCACTCCTGCCAGTCAAGAAGCCAGGAGGGGGATACTGACCAGTTCAAGACCTGTGGGCCATCAACAAGGTGACCATCTCTCTGCAGCCAGTGGTCCCGAATCCATGTACCCTCCTCGGCCAAATTCCAGAATCCAGAGCTCACACTATTCAGCGATGGCAGCAGTTACTGACAAGAGGGTGTCTGGAAAGTGGGTTATGCAGTAACCCACAACAACTGAAGTCCTAGAAACTAAGGCATTACCAGATGGATATCAGCTCAACAGGCTGAATCATATGCCTTAGTCCGAGCCCTCACCCTCGGTGAAGGCAAGCGAGTCAACATCTATACTGACTCTTGGTACGCCTTTGCTACTGTAAATACACATGGAGCCATCTGCAAGGAAAGGGGCCTCCTAACCGCAACAGGAAAAGCTATCAAGAACAAAGAGGACGTACTGAGATTCCTCGAAGCCGTCTGGCTTCCAAAGGAAGTAGCAATCCTGCAGTGTAAGGGACACCAGAAAGGAGATGACCCCATAGCATGGGGAAATTGTCTGGCAGATGAGGCAGCCAAGACCACAGCCAGTGAGGACATGGACAGAGCCCCTTCCCTCACCATGGCCCTAATATCCCCGGAAGAAGTCCCTCTGCCCAGTTACACTAAAAAGGAAAAGGAATGGGCCATGGCTGAGGGAGCCACCCTGACTGAAAAGGGATGGTGGATGATGCCAGATGGGCGCATCTCTGTTCCAACAGCAACTGGAGGGCATCTAGTCAAGGAACACCACCGACTCACTCATCTGGGAAAAACTGCCTTGGAGGCCCTTCTCAAGAAGCACTACATCAGTCAGCTGCCAGCACTGTGCCGAGCCCGAGCAACAAGTGAATAATGCATAACATGTGCTAAAAATAATGCTCAGTCTGCACCACCGTCTCCACCAGGTGTCCAGAGGATGGGAGCAACCCCCTTCGAAGACCTAGAGGTAGACTTCACAGATGTGCAGCTGAGCCGGGGGTTCAGATATCTCCTAGTACTAGTACGCATATACTCTGGGTGGGTCGAAGCCATCCCGCTAGGACAGAGCAAAGCCAGGAAGTAGCTAACGTCCTCTTGCGGGAGATCGTGCCCCGGTTCAGCCTGCCATTAACAATCCATAGTGACAACGGACCCGCATTTGTGGCAGACATTGTACAGGTCTTGACCCAATCTCTCACCATCACCTGGAGACTCCACACCGCTCACCAGCCCCAAAGTTCAGGGAAAGTAGAGCAAATGAATCGTACCCTCAAGGGAACCTTAGCAAAGTTTTGTCAGGAGACTAACCTCCCATGGACAGATCGGCTATCCTAGCTCTCCTGCGTGCTCGCTGCATGCCTGGGACATCGGGTTTCTCCCCATTCGAATTAATATATGGACAGCCTCCCCCATGCTTGGGAAGCCTTCCAGGAAACGTGCACCAGGTTGGAGATAAAGGGATAAAGGAGCAGCTTCAGGCCCTGGGGGCCACCCTAAATAAATTATAAAAGTACACCATCGAGAGGGCCCCAATCTCCTTAGGGTCTCAGGTACACTCCTCCCAGACAGGGAACTCAGTTTGGGTCAAAGATTGAAAGAAAGACCCCCTCAAACCGCAGTGGACAGGGCCCCACACTGTTGTTCTAACCGCCCCTACTGCCCTCAAGGTCTCAGGTGTCACCCAGTGGGTCCACCACTCCGGAGTGAAGAAAGCTCATCATTCGGACAAGGAACTGCACCAGTGGAGATTCCAGCCAGACTTCACAAACCCGCTCCAGCTTCACCTTCGATGAGACCCCACTGACTGATGGACACCTGCTCACTGTGGTCCCTGGCTGTCATCGGCGTGATTTCCCTCATCTTGGAAGTCAGACTCTACACTGTTGCCCCTCCTGACTGGACTTTCCCCCAGAGGCTTACTATTGTCATTGCTTATTTGGCGTCCCTAGGTTATATTACTATACTTGTCCACAGGTTTCATCTGCTGACGGGTTAGCCACGATGGTCCCCTCTACCTAAGGTCATAGATTCCACTTTTACTGGCCCTCTGTTGTCTACTCCTGAGTGCATTTCACCATGGTTTTCCTGGCCCCAGTCAGTCCTGGTCTTCTGGTACCTGGTGTGCTGTTCCTCCTCACTGCCTCTAGCTTGCCGGGCCAGGCAAGGGGGGCAAACTTTCATATCACCATTACTGGCAAATGAACTTTCCAGCTTATCCCCCTCAATCCCGCACCAGCATCCCCACTGACTTCTTCCACCTGAAATGGGCACACACCAAAGTTTAACCTCCATTTTGATGGATGCCAGCTTCTTGATACCTCCTGGGAACCTCAGATGGTGTTCCTACCTACCATGGCCCTCACTCAGGTTACCACCTGGTAGATATCTACATCTGTGGGGGCCCTACGCCTCAACAGCCAAACACCTGCCCTCAGTTCTGCTCACAAGCCTGGAGATGTGAGTCATCGGTGGCGACTTGGCCAGGAATGAAACGATGGTCCACCAGGTGGTGGCACCTCAAACAGCATAGTGACATCTGGATTTCCTTGTCACGCAATGCCACCCCATCCTCTTGCTCTAACAATCACTGTATACCGCTCACCCTCTCAGTCTTAGAACCCAATGCCACATCATGGGCTACAGGAATCATTCTCCTGTTGGGCCAATGTCACCCTATGGGAACCGACTCCATGGCCAAATTTATGATTAAGTCCATGTTCACTCCAAGCCTTATAGTCAACCCCCAGAGTCAGACAGAAAATAACTCGCCCTGGCGCATCCCCAGGTCCCCCATCCACATGCAGCAAGCATCTATAGCACAACTGTTAGGTATGAGTAACGCCTCCCACCAAGCGCTTAACCACTCGAATCCACCCTAGCATCTGACTGCTGGATCTGTATAAAGCCCGGTCCCATCCAGTACCTAGGTGTCATCCTCAACCAATCTACCGTGTCACCTCCCACCTCAGTACTAGGGACCTCAGATTATCCCTTTCTGGCTCTGGTACCGCAATATGGCAACTCTTCCTCTCCCATCACAGGCCACAGTTGGGTCTGTTCGCCTAACAACACTTTTCTGGCTTGTGATCAAGGTGTATGCATCTGCATCACTCCGCAGAATCATGCATGCTTGTCAGTCTCTTACCCGATCTTTCAGTCCTCCCTGGGAGTGATGCCCCACTCATATGGAGATCTCTTAGATCTCCCTTGATGCTCCCCCGCGGCCGTCCCTCTTATCGTGAGCCTGCTGGCCGCATCAGGTGTTGCCCTCGGCGCCACTGGTGTCGGGATATCTCAGGTTCAGTAACAGAGGTTAACTCAACAACTTGCAGTGGACTTTTCCGCCCTCACTCAATCGGCCCTGGCCCTGCAGCGCCAACTCAATTCACTGGCCTCGGTGGTCCTCCAAAATAGGCGTGTGCTTGACTTACTCATGGCGGCGCAGGGAGGGCTCTGCCTCTTCTTACAGGAGGAACGTTGTTTCTCTGCTGAGTCGGGGGTGGTCCAAGAAACTCTGACCCAATTACAGGAACAAGTACATTGTCAGTGGAAATCACTCCAGCAGACAACTTGGTGGAATACCCTCGCACAATGGTTCCCTTGGTTCGCCCCCCTTGTTGGCCCCCTCCTAATGCTCCTCCTCATAGTAGCATTTGGTCCTTGTATTCTTAATGCCCTTACTAGGTTTATCACTACTCAAATTACTAAAATCAGACTCCAGTTACTCCTTACTCACTATTGCCCCATAGAAAATGAAAATGATGCCCTCTAAACTAGGTGTTTAAAGGGGCATCAAAGGGGGGAATGATAAGGAAAACCTGTGTCCTAAGATGGCCGACTGAGCCAGCGAGAGAGTCCCAGTCCTTGCCCCAGGGCTCTTCCAGGTTCTTCTCCCTGCTCTGCTTGCTGCGCACACCAATCCGGGTCCTTCTCCCTGCCCCGCTTTGCGCACGTGCCAAAAGTGCCAAATATGCAGAAGTAGAAGTGTATAAATTGCCCCCTTTGTTGGTGCTCAGGGCTCAGACCTTTGGAGACCACTGTCCTCTGAGCCCCCCGGTGTTAAATAAACCTTCTATCCTCCAAGATCTCCAGGTACCACTTGGTTCTTCCATCGGGTGATCCAGTCCAGGTTCCATAACAATTTTAGTGGAGCAAAATTTCCACCAAAAACATGCCTCTTTGGCAGGTAGATTGTTTTAGGCTGATTATTTTTTTTTTAAGGTTTTTTATTTATTTATTTGACAGAGAAAGAGAGAGTGCACAAGTAGGCAGAGAGGCAGGCAGAGAGGCAGGCAGGGAGGCAGGCAGAGGGAGAGGGAGAGGGAGAAGCAGCCTCTCCACTGAGCAGGGAACCTGACATGGGGCTCGATCCCAGGACTCCAGGATCATGACCTGAGTAGAAGGCAGCCACTTAACCGACTGAGCCACCCAGGCACCCCTAGGCTGATTATTTTTAAGAAACAGAAGACCCAAGACATTTGTCTTTTTGCTTCCCCTCAACTGCCTAAAAGAAATTAGATGAAGGACCTACTCTATGAAGTGAGTTATCACCATAGATATCTATGGTATAATAGGAACTAGGTGTGGTAGACAGGGAGGAGTCCAGAAAGGCCTGTTTGATCAAGGTCCTCTTATGTCCTGTTGTACAGCCCAGCAAACTGCCCTCCTTTGCTTTGAAGCCGCAGACCCCTACCCCCTCTCCTTAGTCCAGGATGACACATAACCTCATTTTGCCTATCTTTGGGATCTCTTATGTCTGTGTGGATTCCTAGTATGTACTTCATTAAATTTTATTTTCTCCTGTTAATCTGTGCCATTTCAATTTAATCCTTAGACCAGCCAAAAGAATCTTGAAGAACAGAGAAAAATGTTTCCTCCCCAACATGATACTATCATGTACTTGCTTATAATCCTCCACCCCTCTCTTCATCTGCAGCCTCATTAACAAAGTGAGATGTTGCAATGTGAGGTGATGTAGGCAGTGTACTGGTGAGCCTCTTATGTTTCAACAGTCATGTATATAATTTAATATGTAGTATGTAAAAACATAACTTAGCACATCAAACTCATAACTTCATTTGGAGTGTAAAGTTTCTTTAAAATATTATGTTTACGGCACCTGGGTGGCTCAGTCATTAAGCGTCTGCCTTCGGCTCAGGTCATGATCCCAGGGTTTCATGGGATCGAGCCCCACATCGGGCTCCTTGCTCTGCGGGAAGCCTGCTTCTCCCTCTCCCACTCTCCCTGCTTGTGTTCCCTCTCTCGCTGTGTCTCTCTCTGTCAAAGAAATAAAATCTTTAAAAAATTTAAAAATAAATAAATAAAATATTATGTTTAAAATTTTCCTTCCTAAATATGTTTAAGTGAACAAGATAAATTAATTTAAAGAAAAAACAACTTTAAGTAAATAGTATTGATACTGTATGTGGGGGAAGAAGAATAATTTTCACTCTATCCTTCTAGATTTTTTATGTAGACCCTCCTATAATAAAAAAACAGATCAACAGGAGAAAAACAAAGAAGCATTTCATAATATGTATACCTCATGTACACATAGAAGATATGCAGAAAAACCAAGTAACTCCTCCATATGGCCTAAGCCACCACCTTAAATACCATTTCCAGCTAAAGACAAAGGAAGATGTTGGGGGCAGAAGAACCAGTTATAGGGGGTTATCAGGAAAAGAAAAGCACAGCGAAAAAGGGTAAGGCTGTGGTACTGATTTAAGTCCATTCCTTGTCCACTGAGAAGAATTTCTAGAGATTTTAGAGTCATCCTTCTGCTCCTGGTACAGAGAGGGAAACACTCTTACAAACGGAGGTTTCCCTTATAAATGTAAATGTCTTCTACTCAGTTTTCAGAGCTTTTCCTATGTCTGCTGTTTCTTAAAAATAATCAGCCTAAACTGATCCTTATGCCAAAGAGACACATTTTAGGGTTGTATATTCTGCTCCTCTTCAGATGTATATAGAGAAATATGAACAATAGTACTTGAATGGTTGAAATTAGGTTTTAGAAACACTGACCTGCAGGAGAATGTCCACTACTTGGAATGTCTTAATTTTTTTAAAAGATTATTTATTTATGTATTTATTTATTTATTTAGAGCATGAGTGGGGGCAGTGGGGGAGGAACAGAGGGAGAGGGAGAGAGAAAATCCCAAGCAGACTCCGCACTGAGTGCAGATCCCAACACGGGGCTCGATCTCACAACCCTGAAATCATGACCTGAGATGAAATCAAGAGTTGGACACTTAACCCAGTGAGCCACCCAGGCACCCCTTGGGATGTCTTTTATGCCCATCACAGCCTGGCCTCCCATAAGCTTCCCAGTCTCATCTAATTGCTGCTAATCACCATATGTTTTGGAAGATGGCTTGGCTTTCTGGGAACCTGCACGCTTCTTTAGGCCTCAGGGCCTTTGCACATATAATTTCTTTATGGCTGACCTCCCTTCTGCTCCCCTTTCCACCTGGTGAGCCACCACCCAAGTTTATCAACCCAGCTAACATCTCACCTATGTTGGAAAGTCTCCACAGTCTCGCTAGATTTAACTCCCTACTTTGTCCCCTATAATTTTTTTTGTATGTCCCTTATTCAAATATGCAATCGTCTGACTCTATTTGTTTATGTGTCTGACTTTACAACTAGGCTGAGACCCAGGAGGTAGAAAAAATGCCTTACCCATCCTTGTACACAGAGGCACTTAATAAATGCTTACCTTAAAAAAAAAATGGAGAGTTTTTTCAGTGAGCTTCAAGCCAAAGCAGTTTTTCATTTTACTCCCTCCCTCCTACCCTTGCCCTGGTTCTAATTTACTCTTCAAAAGAGGCTATGGAAGCAATGTGATACTCACTTAAAATATGAAAGCTGAGGATGATATTTCAACAAGCCTCCATCTCTCACAGACAAATGACAAGACAGGAATACACACTAGTGACTTACTTGTTTCTCAGAGCACTATGCTGAGGGTTGAGAAAGTCTCCTATTCCCCAAAGACTCATTCAGGAAAAGAGATAAGATGGCATCATGAGTCATTAAAATTTTTTAAATGCTAATGGCAAGTGGAGTCACACAGAGATGGGGGAGAAGAAAATGTTTCTTAAACTTGCCCACCAGCCTTCTCTCCCCAGCCATGATCTCAGTCGGGGCACCCGCCCCTCTTCCCTGAACAGGTGTGATTGCTCACAGCTGTCCCACCCACCTCAACTCTGCCCTCTCCCTTTGCACCCAGGACAACTTCAAAGGCCACCTGTGGTCTCCTCGTGGTGCCCTCCAGCCCCTCACGGGACTCCACAGCTTCTCCTGCACGGGCCTGTCCCACCTGCAACTTTCCCCTCCTTGGCTCTGCTCCAGGCTTCTTGTTCAGATCTTGGCTTAAAAGTTGTGTCCCCAGAGCGTCCTTTCTGGATCTCTCTGTAGAAAGCAAGTACCTCTTCATTTCCTGATCAACACATTCTGGTTATTTTCTCTGCTATTTTCATAAGCATCTGTGTGTGTGTGTGTGTATGTGAGATGTGTTTGAGGCATTTCTCATTTTTTTTATTATATTTTAATTCCAGTATAGTTAACAGTGTTAAATTAGTTCCAGGTGTCCAATATAGTGATCCAACAATTCTATATATTACTCAGTGCTTATCATTTGCTTTCACTTTTAAAAAAGTAAGGAATTTTGGGTTAGAATATCCCCTTTCCCTTGTTCTCATCTGTATTCTACCACCTGGCTTAGTGCCCGCAGCACACCCAGGACATGTGTATTTCAAGGAGGAAGAGAGGAGAGCTAGGGAAGGAGAAAAGAAGAGGAAGGGAGGAAGGCATCCATAAGTTTCAGGAATCCTGTTCTTCCATGCATTGCATCCATTCATTTTCCTCCAGCAGAATTACACTTCAAAAGCTGAGAATTAGTGGAAAACGTTGTTAGGTCAACTGGGGTGGAGGAGGAGGGAGAAGCACGCAGAAAACCGTTCTTTGTCTGGAGTATCAGGACCAAAGATGTCAAACTGTTTCCCTTTGCATCACACTCACTGCTCTTCCCTCACTGGCTCCTTCTACTTCCCTTTTACCTTAAATGTGGGAGTTTCCCAAGGCTTCTAGATCCTACACACTTCTCAATAAGAATAACACCAGGAATATAACAACAGCAAACACTTCCTATGAGCAACTCTTCTATGAGATTTTCTCAAGCTTTCTCATTTACCTCACCAAAGCTAATAAGGTACCACCCCCTACGATTGTCTCTATTCCAGAGCAGAGAACTGAGATACGGAGAGGTTCAGTAAGTTACCCACCCTGGGTAGTATGGCTGGTCATGGACAGAGCCAGGCAATCAAGCACCACAACCTCAGTTCATAACCATAATTCTCTACCCATGGTTCTCAACCAGAAGCAATTCTGCCCCCCTGGAAATAGCTGAAAATATCCGGAGACATACTGGTTATCACAACTGGGGATGGGGGTACTACTGGCATCAGGGATCAGAAGTCAGGAATGATAATAAACACCCTACAGTGTACAGGGCAGGTGCCCCAACAAAGAATTATCCAGCCCACGATGTTAACGTTGCAAGGTTGAGAAACCCTGCTCTACACCTCTTTTGTAACCTTTTACAAGGTAAGCTTATTTGTGCCCCAAAGTCCAACCTGTAGGCTAAATATACTAGAATTGTTATTCTTAGCTTTGAGCTCTTCTTTGAGTTTTCCAACTTTCCCTGCATTTGGATATACATCTTGACATCTCTGTTAGATATCACAGATTTGTTGTATCCCAAACTGAACTCATGGGCCTTCCCTCAGGACAAATCCTCCTCCAGGTCTCCCCATCTCCACAAATGGCACCACCGCCCAATCATCTGCACAAGCCAGAAACCTGGGAGATCCCTTGGCACCTCCTTCTCTCTCATCTCCAATTCTATTCGACAGAAATACCATAGATTCTACCTCCCAAGTATCTCTGGAGTCCACCCATTCCTCTCTATCACCCACCAACATCACCCTCTTGGTCTCAGGCATTTCTAGCTTGGGCAATTACAGTCCCCTCCTGAGCTCAGCTTTACCACTTCACATCAACCAGGGAACCTCTCATATATTATGATCCCCCAGAAGACATCACTTAAGAATTGTTATCCTGATTAAAAAAAAAAAAAAGTTTGAAAGCTATTAAATAGCTATTTTACCCAGCTCTAAAGCATCCTTCTCTGAGCAGATTTCCCAGTTTGGCTATTGTTTATCCATGGATATCCGAACAGATGGCTCATTTACAACAGGATAGTTAGGACCAAGATGGCAGGGTAGGAGCTGCAGGTTCTGTCCCTCAACAAAGAACAATAATGAGACAGACGTCCATGAAGGAAAATAGCTCTGGGAGAGCTCAGGAGTCCACTGAAGAAGCTGCTTCAACACAATGGAGCAAAACCCCTGAGATTTGTGGGAATATGTACATGTGTCTTTTTTCTCAATCTTAACACTGTGCCTGACACATAGAAAACACTTAATAGATTAAAAACGAAAAAGACCCTGGATATATACTGAGCACTCTGTAAGCACCAGGTTCTATGCTGAATGATGGGATCACAGTGGTAGAAAAGATTGGCCTGGTTCCAAAGAACTTACAGCGAAGGCCTTTGCTGATCATGAACCACACATCTTCACAGTTAAACTATTCCAATAGGGAAGCTGTTCCCTTTGTTCCTGGTAGCCAGAGTCCCATGGCCCTATCCTCCAGAGAACAGTGGCTTTGGGTCCTTTTCCATTTATCTTAATCCTTTAAAAAAAAAAAAAAAGATTTTATTTATTTGAGAGAGAGAGAGAGAGCGAGAGCACACAAGCACGGGGAGGGGCAGAGGGAGAAGTAGACTTCCTGCTGAGCAGGGAGCCCAATGACAATGCAGGGCTCAAGCCCAGGAACCGGAGATCATGACATGAGCCAAAGGCAGACGCTTAACCCACTGAGCCACCCAGGCTTGCCCCTTCCTTAATTCTTCCATGAATTTCTCTCACCCACTCTGATGTTTGAAAGGCATATTTTTTTTTTTACAATCTTCATTTTTTGTGTTTATCCCCTCTAGGACTAAATGCCTGGCCAGAGTCATCATGCAGAATATGAAAAATCAATGCATTGCTGCTCTGAGCGTCCTCAAAGGAGGTTATGTTCCCTCTATTGATTCACTGGAATACATTAAAGCCCAGAATCGAAATACTGACAAATCTTTGCCTATTTTCATGGATTTTACCAGGCTAAAAAGATACCTTGTAAATCTTCTGCCATCATACAATTTCTGCAGCCTGCAAGAGCTTCTGTTTCAGACCACCAAGACTATTTTATTCGAATCCAGTATAAAATGCTCTGGAGAGTAATTGATTTGTGGCTTAATGACTTTCCAAACCTAGTATGTTCTAGGACAAATTATCTGCAGGAAAGAGCATGTTATGGTTGAGTGTAGAGAAAAGCCATGTTAAGGATTCTTCGTGCCGGTTCTTGTGGCCAGAAATCATGTGATTGCTCTGCTCTTCCACATCCCCTAAGAGATCCTTGAACCTCTGGCACTTGATTGAAGAATGTCTTAAATTTAGGGATGTTGCTTGCCCTCAATGCAGAGTAAGAAATGGTCAGAGAATGAAACTGATGCGACAGCATGGTAGGACAGGAGTAGAAATAAATTAAAAGCCCGGAGGCCTGGTTTCAATTCCCTAATGCTGTCACTCACTACGCATACACGGGTGTCAGGTTTCTCCTTAGCATCCTGACCTGCGGCATGAAAAAGCTGGACTGGATCAGAAATCACAAACCTCAAGCCAACTGGCAGGATTTGGCTTGCAACGTGTTTTCTTTGGGTCTTACATTATAAAACAGACACAAAACCAAACAAGCAAACAAACATCAAAGCCCAACAGAGCCAAGATTTTTCAACTGAACAGATTTCCACTCAAATTTCACATTTCCAGGTTCTCCTGAAAGATCAGAAGCTTGGGCCACCTCCATCTGCATTCCTCGCGGACACGGCTGTTAGAAGGGTGTAGCTACTAGCCACTTTCCCTGGGGCCCCGGCAGTCCAGTTGGTCATCATGTCCACACTCCTCATACTGAGCCCTAGTATTGAGGCAGAAGTTAGTTTTTGATTATATTCACGTTACTCTGTTGTTCTCCTATTGTAGAGAACGATTTCATTTTCCAACTAGCGAAAGGGGGGAAGAAGTATGTACAGGGGCAGACAGACAATGAAAGCTGCCTGCTTCGATAAAAGTGGCAAACAGAAGACAGTTTTGTGGAACTGAAGACTATTTCTAAGTGTGTCCTGTGCAAACAGGGTGTGTCCTCGTCTAACTGATGGCAACACGCTGATTCCACTCATTGATGCTGCCTATCTGGAAGGCAGGTGTTAGTGTTTATATCTCCCGGATGAGATGATCTCAGGGGCCCCCTTTAGTTCTAGAAACTTTGTCTAAAAAATGTGTGTTCTGCTGTTTGAAACGCCATTTGTAGGTACCTGGGTGGCTCAGATGGTGAAGCGTCCAACTCTTGGTTTCAGCTCAGGTCATGATCTCCAGGTCGTGAGATGGAGCCCCCACATGGGGCTCAGCACTGGGAGTCTCCTTAAGATTCTCCCTCTCCCTCTCCCCCTGCCCCCCAACCCGCTCGTGCACATACGTGAGAATGCTCTCCCTCTCTCTCTCTAAAAAAAATAAATAAAAAATAAGGGCGCCTGGGTGGCTCAGATGGTTAAGCGTCTGCCTTCGGCTCAGGTCATGATCCCAGGGTCCTGGGATCGAGTCCCACATCGGGCTCCCTGCTCCTTGGAAGCCTGCTTCTCCCTCTGCTTCTCTTTCTCTCTCTCTCCCTCTCTCTCTCTCCTCCTCTGTCTCTCATGAATAAATAAATAAATAAAATCTTAAAAAAAATAAGAAAACATAAATATAAAAAGAAAAAAAGAAAAGCAATTTAGTCACCTTTTAGGACTCTCTTTCCTTTCAAGTGTAACTCACATACCAAGAAAATGGATGTCTCTGGAGAAAAGGACCTTAACCATATTAAATGGGAAGTATGAGTCGACGAAATGAAACACTGCTTGTGTTCACAACATATTATGTGGGATGAGGCCATCTGCATAATATTCTGTCTCCATGAGTAAAAGTCACCTATGCTCTTCAGTAGGGGCAGAAATGAACTTGCCAGCATGATGGGTGGCATATTGAAAAGTTGCATATAGGAAGACAGCTCATTTCTCTATGTGTACATCAGCATCCATCACCTACAGCTGGAGTTCTGAATTTGGAACGCATGGATCCGAGTAGGTCCTGCAATGCAATGGGCTTGAGAGTCTCTGAAATACCCTAGAAAAGTGCAAATTTTTGCACACCTATGCACACATGCATTATTCTGAGAGGAGGATCCATAGCTTCCACAAAATTCCTGAAAGCCCCATGACTCCTCACCCCCAAAAGTTAAGAATCCTTGAGATACACAGGGTATCAGTTAAGCTAACCAACTGCATATGTGTTCTTGCTGGGACACAATTACCATGACTGTCTTTTCAAGACCAAAAGCTGCGGTGCAGATTTGGACACCAAGACAGGATATTGAAATGATGAAGTTTCCAGGAAACTCAAGACATTTGGTCACTTTAGAAATAAGGCCGTCAGGATGTGATAGGAGCTAGGGAAACATGGTACCAGGGGGTCATGCTAAACAAGTTAGAACAAGCAGTTGCCCTGAAGACCACAGGGTTACTGGCAAAATCAGTACGAGACTCGGATCCTTTATCATCCTTTTGCAGTGGCCCTTTTCACAATGCTATCCCCTAGCATTTATTCCAGATCAGACCCTCTCCCCAAACCCTCCCCCCCCCAACATACACGTCTTGTTCTATTCCCACTGGGAGAAAGCCGAGCAAAACACCTCCTCTTGTTGTGTCCTGCTGTCTCTGGCTTTTCTTCTAGTCCAGGACACGTGTCAGGTAATTTACATATCCTATATGTTTTTTTCCTTTCTTTTTTTCTCCTCCTTCTCTTCCTCCTCCCCCTCCTCCTTCTGTTTCTCCTCCCCCCCTTTAGCAGCTGTGATTTCAAAGACTCAAATTTTGATCAACCAGAGAGTCTGTATCCGAGGAACAAACAGGAAAAATGCAAAGGAACCGAAAACCTCTCAGACACTAAGTTCTCGTTTGTCAGTCGACCCACAAGAGTTCCTTCTGCCCCCTCACAGCGGCATCAGTATCACCTGGGAACTGGCTAGAAATGCAGCGTCACAGGCTCTTCCTCAGGCTTAGAGAATGAGCATCTGCCTTTAGCCGGAAAGAGCAGGGGGGATTTGGATGCACAACCCAGTTAGAAACACTGCATGAGAGGCACGCGCCCAGCTGATGGTTAGAGCGCCCCATCTGGCCAAGGGCTGTTATTACAGCCATCTTTGAGAAACCAGGAAAGAACCAAAGGTGCATGTAAACTAGCTACCTACTAGCTACAAAAAGGTGTTCCTTTTTCCTTCATAAAGAGTCAAAAATGGTCCCTCTCCAGGACTCGAATGCAGCATGATGGAAGAGCAGAAGGACCGCTGTTCTAAATGTCCAAATCTGTCTTCTAACTGCAGCCCGGCCACTTACCTTCGGGTCATTGGCATTCCTTAAGGCCCTGTTTCATCCGATTCAAAATCGAGTGAGTATTACCTTTCCTGTCCATGGGGCAGCGTTTCTGTGAATGTCAAATGGAAGGGAGTGCAGGGTCATGGTTGAGAATGAATCAGAGCCCTGGATTTAGACAGCCCCAAATACAAAGTATTTGTCTACCACTCCTTAGCTGAGTAGCCTTGGGTAAGTAGCTTGCCCTCTCCGTTATAATAGTACCTCTCTCATAAGGTTGTTGTGAGGATTAAACATTGTAACATTTTAAAAACCAAAGGCACTCGGTAGGCACATAGTAAGCAATGGGTCGGAGTTACCACCTGTGTGAAAGCCGTTTGGTAAACTCGACACATGGGCTGTATTCTCAGCAGCGGGCAGGTGTGCAAGGCGATCACCCCTAGATGAGAATTAAGATGTCATCCATGGTTCACCAAGGAATTTCCCAGACCTCTGTCCCAGGGGCCCTAAAGTACACATAGAGGCACGAGGACCTTATTTTGAGAATAACTCGGGGCTTCTCCATCATGTGTAGGTAGCAAAGCCATGCAATCACAAGGCTCTTTGTAAAAACCTATGAAACAGTGTTGAATTACGAGTGTTTGCTCATAAATGCTCACAAATGTTATTTTATTTTTAGTTTCATAGAAAATTATCTTGTGATAGATTCTAATAAACCTAAGAGACAGACAAGCACCACAGGGTGAATCAATAGGATTTCTTCAGTTTTCCAAACATGACTTTATGAAACTCGTTTTGTGCAAATTAAAACAGACCCCTGTCTTGTGACACTGTGTTTTAAGGGCTTTACAGGTAGCATCCCATTTGATCCTCACAAAAACCTTATGGGTTAGAGCAGAGTAACATCCCCATTTCACACATGGTGAGACTGAGACCCAAGGAGAGAAAGAGATTTGCCAAGGGCCACACACCTGGGAGCAGCTGAAGTGGACCCCAGTCTGTGAGAGCCAGAGCCGTTGCTTTTTCGTTGCATGAGCCTGTCTCACTCTATTGTTTGGCTCCAGCCAAGGTCCAGTTCACTGAATATCCGGGAGAAAAGAGTGTGAGAACCACCAGGAAGATGGGACTGTTGCATAGCAACCCTGTGCTTGAGCCTGGTGAGGGGAGAAAGGCTCCTCAAGTTTTTAAAGCACCATCACTAAAAATAGCCCGAGAAATGACAGCTAAACACGAGGTCTCCTCTGAGAAGAAAAAGCTATCTTGCAACTGAATGTCTTTGCTGTATTGTCCTTGAGAAAAGCATGTGAAATTATGGGAGGCTGAGCATCAGCAGCTTTTCTCAGCAAACCCACTACTTCATTCCACTCATTCGCCTCGCAGGTGAGGGTGCTGCCATTTGTGTGGTACTCACGCAGCATCTACCTCCATATTTCTTTCCACTCCAAAGCTGGAATTCTATCCAGGTCTAGGCAAGTGCAGCCTACTTGATTGCAAAACATGGCCGTCAGCTTCCCTGTATTAATCTCCCAGAAATTAATCACTTTGGTGGGAATCACCTTTGGTGCAAACGTTTTTAATGCCTACATTTGTCACTCCAGGAGAAACCGTGTCATTTACTGTATAACTCTCATGGCTTCTAAAGAATATCAGATATTTAATTAGATCTTGAAAACCCACTTCACCTAGTACCTTCAGGGTCTCTGGGTCCTTTTCTGAGGCTGATAATTAAAGAAAGAACTCTTTCCGGAGTCTGTTGTCTTCCTCTGGCAATCAGAAAATGCCCATTAGAATAACTACTAAGCCTGAATATCTGCCTGACCTGCTAGGCACAAGAAGCAACAAAAGAAATTTAAATGCAGCCATTTGCCCACAAAGAACTTCCAAGCAAGTTGGCCATTTATTTATTATTCAAGTGTTCCATAAATGGTCCCCAAGATATCCACCTCCTAATCCCTGGAACCTGTGAAAATGTTAAATTACATAGCGAAGGGGAAGTAAGGTTACAGATGGACTGAAAAGTGCTAATCTGTTGACGTTAAAATAGTGAGATTAGCCTGTATAAAATAAAATAGTGAGATTAGCTTGGATTATCCAGGTAGGCCCAAGGGAATCACCAGGGTCCCTAAAAGTGGAAGAAGGAAGCAGAAGAAGAGAGTCAGATGACTATCTGTAAAGGAAAGATGCAGAGAGATGCAACAGTGTTGGCTTTGAGAATGGAGAAGGGGGTTGTTAGCCAAGGAATGAGGGCAGCCTCTACATGGGGAAGAGCAAGGAGACTGTTCTTCTCTAGAGTATACAGAGGCCCTGGAACCTGCCAACACCTTGACTCTGGCCCAGTGAGACCCCTTTCATACTTCTGACCCCCAGAACTACAAGTTGAAAAATTTGCACTGTTTTAAGCCACTGGTTTGTGGCAATTTGTTGCAGTAGCCATAGGACACTAATATAAGCTTCATTAACAGCTCAGAGCTCAGTACTAGGAACACAAGAGGGAGGAAGATGCCACTGCCATTGGCCTCTTGCAATTTAGACTCTAGTGGTGTAGACAAAAGGGAAAAACAAAGAACCACAGGCTGCAAGACAGGCAATAAAGAAAAACCAAAGAGGCATTGACAGAGACTAGCAGAATGGGAATAGGGGGAATTTAGATGGGAATGATGGGAGGTATCTCTGTAGACGTGACACCTCAGCCTAAAGGAAGAGAGGGAGTTGAGGGGGAAAGAATTGCAGGTTGAGAAGACAGCACATGCAAAGTCCCTGGGGTGGAAAAGAGCCTGGCACCCTCCAGGCACTGGTGGAAAGCCAACGTGTTTGGAGCGCAGTAGGCCAGAGAAAAGGAAGTGTGAGATGACAGTGACCGGCAAAGAAAGGGCCGGTCATGCCGGGCCTCACAGCCCTCAGTGCCATCTGCTAAGAGTTCTGGGTTTGAAGGACTTTAAGTAGAAGACTGGCATGATGCCAATCGAATTTAAGAAGATCCCTTCTGTTGCTGTGCAGAGGAATGGACTGAAATGGGAGGACACAGAGACACCAGGTCTTGGCCATTGTCCACATGGGAGAAGAAGGTGGCTTACCCATGGGTATAACTATGGAGATGGAATGTCAGGTTCAAGATGTATTTTGAAAATATCACTGACGGGCTGCCTGTGAGAAGTAAAGGTGAGGAAGTATAGCACCCATCTTTGTGTTCGCTTTTGTTACCACTGCTGCTATTTTCTTAAGCAAGAGGGAGACAAGAGGTAGGGTGCCATCTTTATCTTAAACACGAGTCGGTTCTTGCTTGTTCAGCTCTTCATTCAGCAAGTATTTATTGAGTACCGACTACGAACCAGGTGCTATTTTAGGTACTGGGAATAATGCAGTAAACTCAATATGGGCCCTCTCCCAGGGTGCTTAAATTCTAGTGGGTTAGGCAGCTAATGAACAAATCAATGTAAGCATGCATCATGAAGTCTTGGGGAGTCATAGGCTATGAAGAAAATAATACAGTGGGGCATTCCTACTTTAGGTGGGATGGAAATCCTGGTTAACTCGTGGAAACTACGAGTTCATTACTTCGCCTCACCAGGAAGTGGGAAATAGGACATTAATGGTGTGGTTACGATAATTAGTAATAACTGCAAACAGGAGTTGTCATGAGCCCCAAGGAAGCTACCTCTTTTTCTGTCAAAACAATATTCTGCGGTGAATCCTGGATTGGGCCGTGGAGAATGCTTTTATTTCTGACAGAAGGAAGACAGTAGATAGGTAGAAGTGAAGGGGATGGATGACAATGCGGAGTGACAGAGAGGGGAAGGCGTGGGAACAGGACTGCCAGCCCTCAGTGAGCACCAGGCTGGTCCCACCCAATCATAGACCACTGGACCATAGCACGCTTACTTGAGGACACACGGGCACCCGTTTTCCTTGGTTTCCACAAGACTTATGTGAGCAGGAAGTCCAATCGGGCTAATGGATTTACTGTCACAGACGTGCCCAAGCTCTACAATTTGTGTAGAATGCTGAAATTCAGAACTGGCCCACAAAATAAAATTGCCTTTGTATTCAGATAGTACTGGAATCAGTGAGACGAGAAAGGCACAGCTCCCCAAACCAGAGGTGTACCAGCCACAAACAGTAACGGTAGCCAGGTAAGTAAACTCTTTGGAAATTTCTCTGTGCTGAAGATAGAAGGCTAACAAAATGCTGAGCGCATCAGAAACACAAAACATAACCTTTGACTTTGGACTTCTCGGCGGCAGTGGCTGACTTGACAGCATTCAGTGAAGGCCAAGTACATAACAGGTGCACATGATGATGTCATAAGATTAGTGGGTGTATTTGAGCAATAGATTAGTAAAATAATAAAGTATTACTGTATAACATGCAAAAGTCTGTTCTGTTTCTTGACGCAATGTCCCCAGACATTGTCTACGGGACATAGACATACACTATGTCCCACATAGTCATGGTGTAAAAATGTTTGTCATCTATCATTAGATCAGGGAAAAGACTTAAGAAATAATCAACAAGCATTTATAAAGCAACTTCACTAAGTATGGACACTATACTAGATGAGATAAGGCGAGACATACGCCACAGAAGTACTCTTGCTTTTGGAGAGGTTTCCACCCTGCACAGAAAAAAGAGAAAGATAAAACATGAAAATGATTTTGGTGGTTGATGTTAAGAAGGAGGAGGAGGAGAATGTTCAGCATTTATTGAAGGCTTCGTATTTGTTTAGAATTCATTCAAAATGTTTTGTATTTATCATCCCAGTTAATCCACGCAAGAGCCCTATGAGGAAATCACCGGTTTTATCCACATTTTACAGATGAGAAAGCTAAGGAACAGAGAGCATAACTAACTTGCCTAAAGTCACACAGCCTACAAATAGCAGAGCTGGGGTTCAAACCCCTGTAGCCCATGCTCAAAAGTCTTGTTCCACACTGCCTCCCTGTTAGAAGGGTAATGAGGGAGCACTTGATCTACAGAGAAAATAACAGTGAGTATAAACTGCAGCCTGATATTCCATATTACACACCTTAAGGCTTCCTCCCATTTCTCCAGAAATCCAGTGTGAAAGAGAAGAGGGGGTCTCAGCAGAGAGGGGAAAAACGAGTTACCATTTCTCAAATCACTTGTGCCACAGGTGGAGGGGAACTCAGTACCAACCCCATGGCCAGGGGGGTCAGGCAGATTCCCCCCTTTGACCTCATGAAGCAGGATGGGTTATATCTGCACGATTCATGCACACTGCCTAGTAAACACTTAGAGAGTAAATTCCGTGTTTTGAGAAATACGGGAAAGAGGATTTGTGGAAGTGAAAATGGTTCCTGCTTTTTCCAAAAGTTTGAAATATAGGTAAAGAAAGGTATCTCATTCTCCTCCTTCTTCCACCTGTTTTGACGTCTGCTTTTGGTAAATGGCAAGGGCTGTCCCGCTTCTCTGTCTGGGGACAAGACAGGGAATATACAGACTTTGGTGAACAACCACCCCCTATCTCTAGCAAATTGCTGTTATGTGCTTTTTTTTTTTTTTTGAGATTTACTTATTTATTTATTTGAGAGAGAGGGAGAGGGAGAAGCAGACTCCCGCTGAGCAGGGAGCCCGACGCGGGGCTCAATCCCAGGACCCTGGGATCATGACCTGAGCCGAAGGCAGACGCTTAACCAACTGAGCCACCCAGGCATCTTTTTTTTTTTAAAGGCAAACGAATTTTTTTTAAAGATTTTTTTATTTTTGAGAGAGAGCAAGAGAGCGAGCAAGAGCAGGGGGGAGGGTCAGAGGGAGAGGGAGAAGCAGACTCCCTGCTGAGCAGGGACCCCCCCCTCCATGGGATCATGACCTGAGCCGAAGGCAGACACTTAACCGACTGAGCCACCCGGGTGCCCCAAGTGTTCTGATCTCAAAACGTAGTATACAACAGAATTCCCTGAGAGTCTTTATAAAAATAAGATTCCTGAACAAGAAAGCAAAGGTTCCAGTCAGGGGGTCCAGGGCAGGTTCTGAAATCTGCATTTAAAAATCATCTTATATTAAAGAGGGCATGTTCTGCGTGGAGCACTGGGTGTTATGCACAAACAATGAATCATGGAACACTACATCAAAAACTAATGATGTAATGTATGGTGATTAACATAACAATAAAAAATTTAAAGATTGATAAAAAAAGAAAAAAATCACCTTATGTCAGTACTAACCAATAAAAACATAATTGCACAATTGCAATCCCCATATGTAACTTTATATTTTCTAGTAGCTACATTTTTAAAAGGTAAAAAGAAACAGAAGAAATTCATTTTAAAAATGTACTTCCTTTTGGGGCACCTGGGTGGCTCAGTCAGTTAGGTGTCAGACTCTTGGTTTTGGCTCTGGTCATGGTCTCAGGGTCATGAGATCAAGCCCCGCGTCGGGCTCTGCACTGATCGGGGAGTCTGCCTGAGATTCTCTCTCTCCCTCTCCTCTGCCGCTCCCCTCCCCACCCCACCCACTGCCACCGCCTCTCTCTCTCTAAAATAAGTAAATAAATCTTAAAAAAAAACTACTTCATTTCACTTCATATCTATCATTTCAACAGGTAGTGCTTATTAACAAAATTTTTCATTTTTTTTTCCCAAGTCTTCAAGATTTGGTGTGCAGTTTACACTCCCAGCACACCTCAGTTCCTAGTAGCCACATCTCAAGTGCTCATCTGTCATTATTGCAAGAGATCTATCGTTCTCGTTCAGCTTTGCAAAAATCGTACTTGCATCAATTCTCATTATATAAATAAAAGCTGCCTGGCTTAGTCTGTTCAAGTTGCTATAACAAAATACCACAGCCTGGGTGGCTTATATACAACAGAAGGTTATTTCTCACAGTTCCGGAGACTGAAGTCCGAGACCAGAGTGGGTGGTCAGGCCAGTGTGGTCGGGTGAGGACCTCTTCCCTTCAGACTTCTCACTGTCCTCCCGTGGCAGAAGGAGGAGGGAGCTCTGTGGGGTCTTGTTGATAAGGGCACTAATCCTATTCATGAGGGCTCCCCCTTTATGACCTAATCACCTCCCAAAGACCTCACCTCCTAATTACCAGCACATTGGATTTTGGAATTCCAACATACACATGTTAGGAGGACATAAACATTCACACCATAGCTGTGCTCCGAGGCCAGACAATGTATTTGGACAGGATCATTTGCTCCAAAATCCCCCTCCACACTTGGAAAAGGAGACTCAGTTCCCAAACCCAGCTCTGCCTCATATTAACTCCATGACCTTGGACAAGTGACCACTTTACTCGACAAGATCCCGATTTCCTCATGCATAGGTAAATCTCTTGAACTGGAAGATCTCTGGAGATGCCTTTGTGAAACTCAGTAATGCTCACAAAGGGATTATCTGCCCTTTTGCTCCAGGAAAAGAGCATTTTTCTTTTCTTCCTGTCTTTGTTTTGTGATTCTTCTCAGAGAGGAAAAGGTGAGGCACAGAGGCCCCGTCTAGTCCTTCAGAAAGCTAACTAGGCGGCACTGGTTCTGTGAGGCTGAGGGACCGTGAATCACCAACCAGCCTAGGAGGTGGTCATACCTGGGAGAGTCTCTCCGAAGAAATGCTGCTCTTGACTTCATGCCCACCTATGGGGAAGCTGAGGATGTAATGTGTGCATTTAATTTAAACTTCTGGCATTAATTAGGACAAGTGAGACAATGCCGGTAGAACAAACAACCCCCAAATCTCAGTGGCTTAAGACAAACGTTTCTTTTTCCCTCACGTGGACACATCCAATGTGGGTCAGTATTGAAGTCCTAACCCACACTACCTCAGAATATGATCTTATTTGGAAGTAAGGTCCTTATAGCCGTGATTAGTTAAGACGAGGTCAGCAGGAGTCAGGTCCCGAATTCAATGTGACTGGTGTCCTTATGATAAGAAGTTTAGAGACAGAAATGCACATGGGGAGAGAGCCATGTGAAGACGAAGGCAGAGATTGCAGGGATGTTTCTAGAAGCCAAGGAACACCAAGGATCGCCAGCACACTACCAGAAGCCAAGGAGAGGCTGTAACAGATTCTCCCTTGTCCTCTCCCTTGGAAGGAACTGACCCTGATGCCACCTTGATCTTGGACTTCTAGCCTCCAGAATTATCAGGCAATACATTTCTCTTACTTAAGCCACTTAGTTTGCAATACCCAATTACACCAGTCCTAGCAAACCAATGCACTTTCCCTTAGGAGCTTGAGATACCATCTTGTAGCTGTGCCACGAGGGACTCATGGCCTTCTTGGCAGTAAGACCCAGGAAGGAGCGGCCAGAGGAGGCCAAAAGTGACACAGGCAACTTCTGTCGAAAGGCTGTTGGCCAGCACCACTCCTGATGCAGAGCTGAGGAACAGGGACAATGTCTGCTGAGTCTCAGTGTCTCCAGCATGCTTCCCAACAGTAACCCTCCCCAGAGACTGAAATACTAACATCAGCAAAAGAAAGCTTGGCCGGGTGGTAACCATAGAGTCATGCCAGTCTTCCCCTTGGTGAGTTTCGAGGGGGGTGGTTATAAGCGATGGCCACTATGACTGAACGGTCTTAATTATAATTGGCTGTTGGGAGGGTGTTGCCAAGACAGGCTCAGCTCTGAATGAGTTCTGGGACGGGTGAGTATAAGTCGCGATGGGTGAATAAGGAGAGAGAATGAGAATATGTGCACCATGCACTCACCCCTCTGGTTCTGGGGGAGCAGACACAGATATTGGGGCCATGTTTATCTTTGCATCAGCATAGAAAAGAGGTCAGAACCCCTGATCTTAGGCGTCGGTCCCAAATAACATGTGAAAAGTCCTTCCCCGGGTATGTATAACCCTTTATGGTTTTCAAACTGCTCCTACTTGTGTTCTGTCATTCGGTCATTCTCAACACTCTCAGAAGGCAGGCGTTTTCGAAAAAAGGGAAAGGAAAGTGTCACAGAGGGTAAATGACTCTCCTAAAAGTCATGCGTTGTTAGTGACTTTCAAAAACCAGGATTAAAACCTACTTTTCTCAGGGCTCCTGACGGGGGCCCTTGCCATACCCCCTGGTGCAGAGGCTTGGCTCTCATTAGTCATTGACAACCCCCTTGGTCTGTGTTCTAGAAAGAGGTCTGAAACAGGCAAAGGAAACACTGTGCCCAGTAGCCATCAGTAAGATGCACACCTCGAACCTGCATGTAGGAAGGACCTAAACAAGGAGTCGGTCACCATTATTTCTCTTGACCTTCAGGACTCACCAAAGTATGGCTGGTCCTGAAAGATGCATGGATTAGAGCCCTTTTGTTCTAACACATCTGAGGGAAACCAGAGCCGCACGACTCCAGAATTTAACAGGTAGGCCAGTGTAGAAACATGCACGCAAGCACCAAGCTTTTAGGTGTTCAGGTAACATGATCAGGTAACATGTCCATCCCGAAACACCGGCTTGAGAAGCTTCTCAAAGGTGCAGCGTGGGGAAGATTATTAAAGTGTTTCTTTTAAGATGACTTTTTAATTGCAGAAGGCTAATATCCCAGCATCTCTGCCTCACTGAGCGGAGCGAAATATTTAGAAAGTGTTTGTGTATCCTAAGAGAAAGGCTGGTACATAATTGCATATTATTACCACTTCCACAGGTCACGCTGCCGAGATGATCCCTGGCAGGCTGACAGTCAGAAATCTGCTTCTAATCTGGTGGTTTTTCACAGCTGGTAACCTTTTCCTTTATTCCTGGACAGAATGGAAAATGAGTGTTGTATGCCTACCCCCTGCACGGACCATTTATCATACCAAAGCCCAGTTGTCTGTGTACCAGCCTAACCAGATTAGGTCAACAGAGTTCCAGGAGGAACCAACAGCTGTTAGCGAGACAAGTAATCACAAACACAAAGCCTCATGGCTGCAAATGCCACCTAAACACAGTTTTCAAAAATATGGAAGCTAAGAGGCAGTTTAAGGAGAGTCTTCGGGGGACTGTTTGGAATGCTTAGTCTGAAACGGAGGCTTGGACTCCCAACTCCTTCATCTGGCCGAAATGCCCTGCAGATCTGGCTGTACCCACCTCCCCAAGCCTTGCCCCACCTGCAGAGTGCCAGACCCCAGACCTGGCGCCGAATGGACTCGGTGCATCGCTTCACTCCCTCCTCACAATGCTCTGGGGGCAGATCTAACAATTACTGCCATTTTCCAGAGGAAATTGTAATTCAGAGAGGTTGAGGGATCTGCCTAGGGTCACACAGCTAGAAAGGAGAAAAGCTCCTCGAATCAAAACACGCTCTTAAACGTGTCACTCAGTCGTGGGCCACACACTGCTCCGGTCTGGGGATTGTTAAACAAAACATTCTGACATTTTCCTGAGATGGGGCCCGTGTCGGGCTCTGCTCTTGGCACGGAGTCTGCTTGAGATTCTCGCTCCCTCTTCCTGCCCTTCCTGTTTGTGCACGCACGCTCTCTCTCTCTCTCCAAAATAATAATAAATAAATCTTGAAAAAACATTCTGATGTTTGTTACTAAGGTACGGAAGACGTTATTCAGGACTATTGCAATGGGTGTCGTCACTATCACCAAAGGGGAGAGAGATCAGGCTCAACTCTGAATACAACTCTGAAACTGGGGATTCATGTCCAAGGAGCAGAGTATGGAGGGTCAGTATGGAAAATTACTAGGAGGGAACATCAAGGGTAGCAGCATTCCTGCTGAACTGACTTACCAGGATTCTTGCCAAATGTCTTACACCTCAAGGTGTAGGTCAAGTCAAGGTCTTATAAGGTCATGGAATTATACCTGGAAGGGGGAGATGAAGAACTTGACTAGGTGTCAAGGGTGGGGTGATCTCCACTAAGCTGACTTAGCAGGATTCTTGTTAAATTGGGCTAAGGCAACCCAAAACAGGATGGGGGGTGGAGCAAGGTTGATGCTTCATAGAAAAGAAAGCTCTGAGGAGACAGACTGACATTTGGTCCCCGAGGGTCTTTCTTGGGGGGCTGAAGTGAGCCAGGAAGACATCTCTCGTACCCTCATGGAGTGTGGAGTCTAGAGTCAAACAGTGACAGTATTACCGTCTGTGAGGCCACAGTGGTCCAGAGCGGGCCAGCACCCTCCCTTGGGTTTCCTTTTCCTTTGTCAGTGTCTGACCAGGTGGTAGAAGGTAGAGGTGGCGGCAACAGAGAGGGGAAGTGATGAGAGGAGTTGTGGAAGCCTGTGTGGGGAGGTATTCAGACCTGCCAATAATTCATTCAACCCTGGGAGAGGGTACCAGCCCAGAGCTGCATTTTGGTCTCAGCTCTGTATCCCTTGGTTTCTGGCCCTTTCTCCCTGGCTGTCTAGTCCAGGGTGTCTTCTAACCCTGATGTACCACTGAGATATGAACAGCGTCTTCGCGTGGCTGGTTCTGATGGGGAGTTAGCTCCAAGAGTAGGGAGACTGTGGAGACCATGTCCTGCTTGATTTATACTGGACCCTTCTCAGCCCTGCATTTTGTTAAACAGAGGGGCACTGGTCCTTGCCAGCAGTGAGAAGAGCCTGTTGTCTGTGGTCATACAAAGAAAACGTAATTTCGAAACACTTAACAGGATGTAGATATGGGACAAAAAAGAGAGGCGGCTTCTTGTTTTCTTTCCTTGGCTACCTGGAAACTCACAGATCCACTTGAAAGCAATGACCATCTTGCCACCATGCCTTCTGCTTCGGGTACAATTTCCTTCTCTTTGCCACTTACACAATCCATGTCTCCAGTCTTCTTTGGTTTTAGTATCAGGCAAAGCACCTTAAACCATTTTCTAATGGGCAAGGCATACATTACAAATAAAAGACATCCGAGGGCATGTATATTATGTATCTATACATACACATGTATATATTAAGTAGCAGTCAAATAGACACAAAAATACAGAAAAAGGAGGGGCATGCCTGGGTGGCTCAGTCCTTAAGTGTCTGCCTTCAGCTCGGGTCAGGGTCCCAGGGTCCTGGGATCAAGCCCCGCATCAGGCTCCCTCCCTGCTCAGCCTGCTTCTCCCTTTCCCACTCCCCCTGCTTGCGTTCCCTCTCCCGCTGTGTCTCACTCTGTCAAATAAATAAATAAAATCTTTAAAAAAATACAGAAAAAGGATAAAAAACCAGGCTCAATAAGGAGCAAAATGTCATACATGGATATTGCTATTGGAGTTAAATGGCTTTTATGCAAATCTTAGCTCCATCTGTACCTGCTCTATGGGACTCACCTGTTTATCTGCTCTGTCTCAGGATGCTCCTCTGCAAAAGGAAAGAGAAGTCTCTACCTTGGAGGGTGGTTATAAGGATTAATTAAGCCCATCCATGGAAAGCAAGGAACACACTTTCCTACTATGCCTCACACATGGGCCCTCAGGCATAAGCGGCTGTCACTGATGGCGATTTCTGATATAGAAAGCATATAAAACATTGTCACGGCGTTCAGGAAAGGAAAATGAGCAATCCCGGGGCTGCCAAGGTGCAGGAGGGTGCTATCAGGAATACATTTTTACCTCTACTAAACTGACATACATTTTGATCTCAACCCAAGGTCAGAGTTAGACCCATGTTGGGGCAACTATACACATCTCATTGCCCACGAGGCTATACAAATTAGCCTACTTAGCCATCCAGCACCTATTTGGGGAACAGAATGTTACTTTTAACTCTGAAGAAAGACAAACAGCATTAAAAGAAACATGTTCTGCTTTTTATCCCTGCCTCTAGAGCACATCTGTATTCTGAATGACAATGCAGAAAGGAAATACGGTCCGACAGCAGATGCCTTTTCCCAGAAAGATGACTCACCTCCTCCATGAGGGTCCCACTGAGACTTGTTTATAAGGATGGCATCTTTTGGGAACCTCTGGTGGTGCATGTTTTGTGCTATGCATTTTGCTTCCGTGTAGATAGAGTGAAGCAAGTCCATTATGAATGCACAGTCTTGTAAAACTTTATAAAAGCAAATTGCATGCATACATCATGTATGTATATATACACTGGCTACGTTGTGCGCTGCTAACCTAGCCAGAATGCGAGAAGAGGAGAGTGGCCCATTGCCCACACTGCCTCTTCTCCAGGAGAGAACCCAGCCCTCTCAGGAGACAGAAGGGTGACCCCCACATCTCACCCCTCTTAGGGATTGCTCCTATGCAACAAGGAGGCCCTTCTTTCTCTCTCTCTCTCTCTCACCCCCTCTCCTTCCCTCTCTCTCTCTCTCTCCCTGTCTCTCTCCCTGTCTTCGAGGCAAAGCCAGCTTCTCCACAACCCTCCAAGTGCTTTATTCTCTGTGCTTCTCCTTCCTCCTAGAGTGACTGTCTCCTTCACCAAAGCCCATCAGAATCCTCCTGTCTGGGGCGCCCGGGTGGCTTAGTCAGTTGAATGTCTGCCTTCAGCTTGGGTCATGGTCTCTCGGGGTCCTGGGATCGAGCCCCGCATCAGGCTCTCTGCTCCACAGGGAGTAGGCTTCTCCCTCTGCCTCTGCCCTCTCCCCACTCTTGCACTCTCTCTCAAATAAATAGATAAAAACCTTAAAAAAAAAAATCCTCCCGTCCTTCAAAGCCCAGTTGAAATGTTTTCTTCATTTCCACATTTAGCCAAATAATATGTATTGAAATCTGGGTGCTGCAGCGACAGTGGTAGGGGAAAGATGCTTTGCTTCCTGTCTCCTGGAGCTGAGGTTTCAGTGGGGAGAGGCAGGGAATGACGGAAAATTAACATGTATGGTATCATCCAGTGATGAGTGCTTTGGAGAGAAATAAGTGGGTTAAGAGGAAAAGGAATGGCGGTGTTTTAGGTACTATTTGGGGCAGCAGATCAGGATCCCCCAGGAAGGTTTCATTGTGTTCAACCCACAGCTCAAGCCATGGAGTAGGCATC
Source organism: Eumetopias jubatus (assembly GCF_037043125.1). Lineage (NCBI taxonomy): Eukaryota > Metazoa > Chordata > Mammalia > Carnivora > Otariidae > Eumetopias > Eumetopias jubatus. The sequence goes on from NW_028274816.1 coordinate 30,355,623, forward strand.
AACAATTAAGCACTTTCAATGCTAACAGCTTTTTGTCTTGTGTAAATCTAGAGGCCTGATGCAAATCCTCACTGATGTGATAGGAGCAAGGACAGGAGTCAGGTGTCTGCTGGGGGCAATGTGAGCTCACATTTGTTGTTGTTGTAGAAGAAAAGAATTAATAAGGATGCCTGCTTCTGGGCTCCAGCCCCCCAAAATACCCTAGGAATAAACTTCTAAGAATTTTCCCCAAAGCATGTGTTGAACTAGAAGTTAGGTACTCAAGCTGGTATTTCAAAGAAGGTTGCAGGACGGTTGGGAACTCAGAAACTACAATCCTCAGACTGTGCTAATATGGTGGCCACTAGACACATGTGGCTATTTAGATTACCTTAAAGTAAATACAATTTAAAATATTTAGTTCTTCAGGCACACCAAGGACTCAAGTGCACATTTGGTTGGTGGCCACTGCATTAGAGAACACAGGGATTATTTCCCTCATTGCAGAAAGTTCTACTGGACAGCGCTGCTGGAAAAGCATAACCCTCTGCTACCAGATCCTTGAAATTGCTCCAAAATAGCCTGTATCCTTTTCTGGCTTCCACTGAAGACCTCAAGCAATGACCAGCAGCCCCCGTCCCTGATGACACTATTATGTGGCCATTTTAAGACAGCCAGCCATGGGACAAGCGTGAGACTAGAGGCGAGCAGCAAATTGGCAGCATCTTCTCCAAGGGCTTGTCCGTCTGTGTCTCTGCCCACCCAGCAGTGTTTATTATCCCAGTTAGACCGGGAGATGCTGCGTGCCTGAGTATCATTCCTGCAAGCAGAGCGCAGATAGCGTGCTTTCTGCCGAGGTTGCATAAGGCATCAAGATGGGTGAGTGGTGGAGTCTGATTTGGGGAGGGATCTGAGTTTCTGCCTCCCCCACCGACTTGTAAAGGCAAGAGACTTCAACCAGGGTTGAGTTGTGAGTTCTAGGTGGCAAAGGCCAAGGTGAGGACACAGAGGGTGAACTCCCTACGGAGCAGAGTCTGTGGTTCTTCAGCAGATGCTGAGCTTCCGCATGCACTGGAAAAATCTTAAGCCAATTTCACAACTAATTCCCAAGCTAATTGGGACCAGACTGCTTCTCCTCGTGTAGCACAGTCACGCCATTATGTGCATCCTAGACTGAGCCTTCATTCAGATTACAAATTTCCCAGCACAGTTGTTACTGGTAATTAAACCTACTCGATGGTTCCATTACACAAAGATGACATGACAGTACAGGAATCAAACATAACTAATCTTTATCTCTTTTCTAAAGGGGCACAGAAATGAGAACCAACAATGGTATAAAATAGATGAATGACGCACGCCCATCTGTTTTCGTGTTTTTTGCCAGCCTGGCTCACCGAAACGCAGAGATTTTAAGCCATTTTTAATATGAAAGCATGTATCTGTTTTATTGTTACACAACGAAAATTAAATGTGGATGAAAACACCATGAATTGCTTTGAAAAATCACATTTGCAGTGCCGGGAAATAAATCCTCAGCAATTTATGTTTTTGTAATCTAGGGCAGTACTAAAAGCATTTCCCTGTAATCCCTACTTAACCTTTAATTCCTAGCCCACACCTGCTGCTAGAAATCAAGGGCTGTCTCAGGTAACTGACTTTGTGGCTCAAGTGCCTATCCAGACTTCCTGGGCCAGGCTGATTTCCACTATTTTATTATTTTATTTTATTTTATTTTCAGATTCAAGTTTCACTTCTCCCACTTCAAAGCATACACTAAAATCACAATTACCCAAAGGTTGGGACACAAATGTGGATGCTCGGGCCCCACCTGAGTCAGTATCCCTGAGGCCACAGCCCAAAAACCTACATTTTTTTTCTTTTAAGATTTCACTTATTTATTTGAGAGAGAGAGAGAGTACAAACAGAGGGAGCTGCAGGCAGAGGGAGAAACAGGCTCCCTGCCAAGCAAGGATCCCAATGCAGAACTCGATCCCAGGACCCTGGGATCATGACCTGAGCAGAAGGCAGATGCTTAACCGACTGAGCCACCCAGAACCTACATGTTTAATCAGCCCTAGGAGATTCTTGTGCAGACTAAAACTACTCACTGCCATATTTGATACCAAACCCTCAAAAGAGAAGACCAACTGCTATGTGTCTCTATATCTCTAACACCCAACTCCATGCCTAGCCAATTTTAGTATATGTGCCGCTGAAGCGAGCACTCCATGCCTAGCCAAGAATGGACACTTGACCACAGAATGTATTGATCCAAACTCATAAACTCTTTCCTTTTCAACAGGTCTAAAAAAAAAAAAAAGGCAAGGACCGCATCACATAGGAATCTGTCCACCCCAGCCTACTTTCTATAAAACAATCCACTCAGTTTTCCTGGAGCCTCTCCTGAGATGGATCTGCCCAAAATGTCAACTCCCAAGACCAGAAAGGAAGATTGTTCCAATGGTACCAGGAATTACAGCTTCTGGCATGGTAGCCACTATCTGTCCTTCCTTCTGAGCCTGCCACATTAGCAAGTGCTAGAAGGAGGTGGCTTTATCTTCTCAACATCAAACATCTCCTTTTGGAAACCTTAACCCAGTGTCGTCAACCTTTACGGCAGAATCACCTAGGAGCTTGCTCAGAAATGCATGTTCCTAGGTGAGTTTTACCCTAAGATAAGTACCTGTGGGGTGGGATCTGGGGCACTGAGGTGTCCATGCAGCATCCTTGGCCCCAGATGAGTTTGAGGCTGAGGACCACTGACCCCTAGAGAAAGTCCTCTTTAAACCTAGTCCTCAAAGAGCTCTCTCAACTCCCTCTCCTTAAAAGGGGGGAAGGCTGTGGCTCCTTAACTCGGTCTGATTTGTGGGTGGGGGAGAGTTGATGGAGGCTGGGGCTGTGAGCTGGCAGGGGGGAGGAGGGAAGCATCTGCTTGGCAAATGTAGCCAGTAGTGTACTTGGTTGTGCATGTGAGACTTACTCTGAAAGTCTTCCCCTAAGACTTCCCTCCAAGAATTTGGAGACCCTCCCGCAACCCGAAGGAGTAGAGGAAACTCGGATTGCCCAGGAAAATAATGCTCAGTGCTAAGTCTTCCCTAGGATTTTACTCGCTCTCCAACAGCCTACCTAGAACCCACTCCCCACGTCCAGGCAGAACTCATTGTTCGCTGGGGCTTTTAGCCCTTTTCCTGGATTAAAGCACTTACCTGGCATTAAAGCTAATTGTTGTAGGTCTTTTCCCCAGACATCCTTTGCTCCTGAAGGCTGATTGGTATTTTCTTATCTCTGTACCACCCCGACTGGCCCTCAGGTGCTGCTCAAATAAAGTTTACAGGTGGGTGGACTGCAGATAAGGGCCCCCCTGGCCTCTGGGATGTGCTTCTTTGACGGACTGCACCAGGGAGGTGTGAGCTTTGCAGGCTGGCCTGGCCCTTGTCATAGCTTTGCTTCTCTTTGACTCATTTTCCAGAATTATGTCACTGCCAACAAATCTGCATGCAAAAACTACAGAGGCAAGTCATTTCCCCTAAAAGACATTGCCGGTTAACCTTGAAGCCTGTGTTGTTTGGCAGGTGCAGAGATATACACACACCCATACGTATATAATCTGATTATGATGCATTTCACCTTGTGATGTTCCCTGTGCTGTGGCTTCCAGCCTTACAAAAGCCATAAAAACTAAATATTTTTACAGCAGTTTTTCTGATCTTGAAAGAAGACGCTGTGCGTTTAGCCTTGGTACACAGCAAAGCATCACGTTATACATTAAAGTAACCCAAACCCCTGCCACACTCTGACTTTCTGATTTGGGGAGTGTGTGAATTTTTCTGAAGATTTAAAGCATCATTTTCTGCTCCTTGGGCCCCAATTTTTGGGAGAGCCCTCTGATCACCTCTTGGCCTTGCCCCACTTTCAATCCATTCTCACCCTGCTTCCACGGAGATTTTCTGGGAACCCCTGACCTGTTATTCCTCTCCCTTCAGGAAGAAGTTCAACTTCCATTTTGCTTTGGCTTCCAAAGCCTTTTTTGCCTCTTCCTAGAGCTCTACTCTGCAAAACGTCCCTTCTTGTTCCAGCTCTACTATACTGCCAACCGCTCTGAACAAGGCTCTTCACTCAAGCTTGGCTTCTGCTGTTCCCTCTGCCCAGAATGTCGGCTTCCCATCTTGGCCTCTTGAAACCCCACTTATCTCTCGGATCCCACTGGAGGGCCAACTGCAGCTCAGTGGATGGGATCAAAACCTGGCTCCACCATTTACCTTCTGTATGACCATGAGCAAGGCACTCAACCATTCTGAGCCTCAGCTTGCTCACCTTCACAATGAAGATTCAATCAAAGGATGTCTAAAAGAAGAGCAAATAAAAGCCTCAGACGATGATTTTCAGCCCTCAAATTAATCCTGAACCCCTCTCCCATCCCTTCTCATCAGAGCTGAGAACACACTGAATTACGAGAGCTGAGGGTCCTGTTGATTATCACCCCCAATAGACCAGGAGGCCTTAGAGGTCAAGGGGCCCCATCTTAGACATGGCTAGCACACAGCTGCTACACAGTGGATATTGGATGAGGGGTGTAATTTATCTCCTCATTCACAATCAGATCCGCATAGTTCATAGGTCAGTTGCCTCTGAGAAGTGGTGTCAAAATAAAGGAACAGAGAGGTCAGAACCAGCTAATCTTGAACCCTAGCCATGTGATATTACACATGTTTTTATTTCCCAATCTGGAAAGTAAGGATGGTAATGGCCCTATGGAAATAACATTGTGCAGTTGCTCAAATTAAGTTCGCTAATGTGGGTGAATGTGCCATTAGCATTATTTGGATGTCATCAAGCTTTTAGTTTGGGTTCTTCCAGCCTTGGCAAGTACTGGCCCGGTGACTATCTGAGCTGAGTGGTTTTAAAGGTCTTGGGAACTGTGGCTCAACTGTCTCACGACTGAGGGCCACCCTGTGACTTTCATGGGGCTCTAGGCAATATTGTTTTTGTGGACCCCTTCCTCCATAAAATGATAACAAAATAATTATATTTTATGACGGCACTATAAGGAAGGATATAACCCAGGCTGCATTCATTATTTCATGTTGCTTATCATTATATTCATTTTACTCTCCTGATTTTAAAGATTATTTATTTACTTGGGAGAGAGAGAGAGCACAAGCTGGGCGGGGGGTAAGGGCAGTGGGAGAGGGAGAAGCAGACTCCCCGCTGAGCAGGGAGCCCAACAAGGGGCACATCCCAGGACCCCGGCATCACGACCTGAGCCGAAGGCAGATGCTTAACCGACTGAGCCATGCAGGCACCCCTCTTCTTCTGATTTTAAAAGAATATAAGTTGAAACATTTTTGTGAGCCCCCAAAGTTACTGTGGGCCCCAGGCATTGTACCTCTTGTGCCTCTGCCTGATGGAGAAGTCAGCCTGGCTTTAAATCTTTGAAGTCTGGTGTCTTACAAGTGTCAGTTCAAACCAGGCTTCCTCCCACTCACTCTTCTCCAGCCACTTCTGGGGTCTTTGCACAAACTTATTCTTCTTTCTGGGACTCTCTCCCCTGCCTCTTTCCCTTATTTGCTTTCCACACATACCTTACAGTAGCTCTCCGATTATCACACACCTCTTACAGCACAGATTGCTGGGGTTTACCCCAGTTTCTGATCCAGCAGCTCTGGGGTGGAACCCAGAATGTACATTTTTTTTTAAAAAAGATTTTATTTATTTATTTGACAGAGAGAGAGACAGGAGAGAGGGAACACAAGTAGGGGAGAGGGAGAAGCAGGCTTCCCACTGAGCATGGAGCCCGATGTGGGGCTCGATCCCATGACCCTGGGATCATGACCTGAGCTGAAGGCAGCCGCTTAACCGATTGAGCCACTGAGGCGCCCCTCCAGAATGTACATTTTTAACAGCACCCAGGTGATGCTCATGCACTGGTCTGAAGACCATACCTGGAGCACAGATTCTTTCGAGCCCCCCCCCATTTCCAGTGTCTCTGGTAAGCCTTCTCTGACGTGGTTCACCCATGTTTCTCCCTCATAAACATTTTTTTTTTAAAATTTACTTATTTATTTGATAGAGAGACAGCGAGAGAGGGAACATAAGCAGGCGGAGCAGCAGAAGGCCCCCCGCTGAGCAGGGAGCCCGATGCAGGGCTCGATACCAGGACCCCAGGACCATGACCCGAGCCGAAGGCAAATGCCTAACAACTGAGCCACCGAAGCGCCCCTCCCTCATATACTCTTAAGGATTAAAGGTCTCCGCTTTATCTATGCAATTCTTTGATCCATGTCTCTCTTTCTCTCTCCCACTTGTCTGTAGGCTCCACTGGTCTTTTGGCTCGCTGTGGTATCTGCATCCTGCTAGCACACAGCAGGTGCTCAGGAAACATGTGTAGACTGCTGGTCAGAAGAGTTGAACCAACTTAACCTCCTAGCAACAGTGAATGCGGGTGTCAGAATCCTCTCAGATCACCAGCACTTCATTCGTACGTTTTTTTCCCACTTCCCTTTTTAACAACGATCAACCTCAGGATTCCTCACTTGCTTCTCCTTCCTGAGGAAGATTAAGGAACTGAGCAGAAACCGCGTCTCGGCAACCCTAAACTGCCCGGCCCTAAGCCCCGCCCTCCACCCCGCCCCCACGTCTCGCCCCGCCCCGATCCTCCTTTAAGGCCCTAGGCCCCGCCTCATCTCCCGCCTCCTAGGCCACGCCTCTCCCCCCCACCAGCCCCAGGCCGCGGCTGCTTTGCGCATGTCCACCCAGCCGAGCGCTTCTGAGGCCGTCTCCGTCCGGAAACAAACTTTCCCCTGCAGGATGGCACGACCCTGTGCGTCCCCGGAGCCGGTCAGGTAAAGCCTCCCCGGCCCTTGGCGCTCCGAGCAGGGCCTGGCCCGGCCTTGAGCGCGGTACCGGAGCCTTTCGGCCGGGACTGCTCTTGCGGAGCCCGCCTGCCTACCTGCAGAGCCTGCGCTCCGTGCGCTTAGCCTCCGGGGACCCGGGGCCTTTGTACCTCCTCCGGCCCGCCTGGGCCGAGCTTTGGCCCCATGGGCTCACACCCAGCCTCAAAGGTTCGCGCCCCTTCCCCACCGGCAGCGTTTCCCCCTGCCCAGCTGCCTTCCCTCTTCAGCTCAGGGCTTCTCTGGAGTTTGACCCCCAGAAACCACGAGCCCATGCCAGGCAGCTCCGGGTTCAAGGCCCGGGTCTCTCAGTTACCTAACCTTCCTGAGCCTGGGCGGGATCACGTCCTCACCTCGCTGGGCTGTTACGAGGCTGGAAAGAGAAAAGTGTGGAAAGTGCGTAGGATGAGCGCATGCTCAGAACAGGGTGGCCGCTACTGTGGTGTTTTCATGGTGGTGGTTAGAAGGACCAGCCCCACGTTTTTGCAGACTTTTGCTACTGCCGGTCCCTCTGGTCAGTTCTGGGGGCCTCTCAAAAGTCACAGTCAGCCCAATGCGAACTCGGGCGGGCCAGTTTTCTGGACGGGGGCCTGTGTGCATGGGATGTACTCCGGAGTCCCCTCCAGTGCCAGCATGCTGTGGTTCTTTTCAGGTGTTTGGTCGTTTTTGACATCCATTGCTGTCACCCAGTCACTTTTAGTGAGCAACCCGCCACGTAGAAAGAGGCCCAAAGTAGCAAACACCTCCCGCAAGCCACTGCCCATCTCATGCTGGAGACATTTATGACAGTCCTTACCATTAATGGGGCACTGGTGGACTCCAGTCACAGTATGTGAACAGTGTCATTACATGCTCACAGATCTCTTCAAGCATGTCACAGACTTGGAGAGGTCACTCCTAAACCCTTTAAAACCAGTTCTGCCTGACTTAAATATCTCATTTTGGCCAGGATGCAAGACTGCCTTTCCCCCAGAAAGATTAAAACCACACTGTTAGTTTCTAGGGCTGCCATAACAAAGTACCACAAACATGATGGTTTAAAACAACAGAAATTTATTCTCCCATAGTTCTGAAGGCCGGATGTCTGAAATTTCCTGCCATTTGCAGCTTCTGATGGATGTTGATGTTCCTGAGCTTGTGGCAACATCACTCCAGGCTCTGCCTGTGTCTTCACATTGGGATGATTTCATCTCAAGATCCATAACTACATCTGCAAAGATACTATTTCCAAATAAAGTCCCACTCTGAGCCTTCTGGGTGACATGAATTTTGGGGGACACTATTTAAACTACTACATGAACCAGCAACAAAATAACGCCAGTCAAAAGGACCAAAACATTCACAGTAATGAATTCAGGGCACCCAATGTACTTAAAAATCCAAATACTTGCATTATCAGTAATGGTCCTCAAAGTGGGTTCCCCTGGTCCACAGCATCAGCATCACCATTGCTTGGGAGTTTGATGCTAACTTCCAGGCCCCACCCCAAACTTACTGAGTCGCAGTTTTGGGGTGGGCCCAGCCCTCTGGGTGAATCTTGCCATTAAAGTTTGGGAACCACTGTTGTAAGGCAACTGAAGACATAAGGGTTTGATAACATAAGGGCCAGGTTAAGAGAAAGTCCTTAAGCTGAGAGTTGTCTAACCTTACAATGACTTGTTTACCAAACCTGTCTTACTTGAATGTAATTAAAAATTCAACATTTAACTGTTGTGTCGTTGAAAGAATATTTTACCGTAATTTCTATTTAAGTTTCAAAGTGAACTTGTGTACTAAACTGTATTCTTAGTAGTTTTTTGCTCATTTTATCTTGCCAACAGTCATGTGATTTGGGTGTTACTGTTTCTGCTCTGTTACTGAAAAATACAATGAGAGTCAGAAATGGTAAGCTCCAAGACACACAATGCAACGGAAACATAGGCAGGACAAGGAGCTTTTTATTATAACTCTGGTTACTAAAATGTTTGGTTTGTTTCCATTTTAGAAACAGTTTGATAGATGATGCTAAGGCCCGCTTAAAAAAGCATGATGTTGGGACCAAATATTCTCACTTGTCGTCTAACAAATATTCTGTCCTTTTACCATTGTTGGCAAAAGAAGGAAAACTCCACCTGTTGTTCACCCTCCGGTCAGAGAAGGTAGGTGACAAAAAGGCTCCTGCCATTCAAGTTCCAGGACATTTAAAAACCCCACAAAAATTTGTCAGTTGCACACATCTTGAGGTTATGGATTCTCAAATGGACTTTCAAGATTGTGATGTTCAGGGGTCCAAGAAGCCACAGGATAACACGGCATTTTTTGGAAAGTTTTAGAAAAATAAGTTATTTAGCTAGCAAGTAACTTGAAATACTTTTAGACCAGGGTTTCTTAACCTTGGCGCAATTGGCATTTGGGCTGGATAATTCTTTGCTGTGGGAGCTATTCTGTGCATCGTGAGATGTTTAGCATCATCCCTGGGCTTTACCCACTAGGTGCCAGTAATATAGACACAAACACACACACCCCTTTGTGACAACCACAGATGTCTCCAGACATCCCTGTCCTGGCAGGGATGGGGGGCACAGTGCTGCTGCCAACAGCCACTGTTTCAGCCTCCCACCCCCACCCCAGGTATAATGTGAAAATTCTAGAGCACAGAAATTAACAGCCTGGGCCCTGAAGCTGGCTGCCGATGTTTGAATGCAGGCTCTCTCCTTGCCAGCTCTGTGACTTTGTCCTAGTTACTTACCCTTTCTGTGCTACTGTCTCTTTACTTGCAAAATGAGGCCAAAATACTAGTGCTGCTTCATAGGGCTACTGTGAGGATTTCCCAGGGAAACAAATGCAAAGCGCCTAAATTGGCCCTAGCACTTGGCAAGGTTTCTGGTCAGTTTTAGCTGCCATCACTGTTGCTGTTACCAGACATCGCCTGAGGTTTTCAGAGAAACCATTCTACTTTAAAGAAATGTTGGGCTGGGGGGCGCCTGGGTGGCTCAGTTGGTTAAGCGACTGCCTTTGGCTCAGGTCATGATCCTGGAGTCCCGGGATCGAGTCCCGCATCAGGCTCCCTGCTTAGCGGGGAGTCTGCTTCTCCCTCTGACCCTACCCCCTCTCATGTACTCTCTCTATCTCATTCTCTCTCTCAAATAAATAAATAAATAAAATATTTTAAAAATAAAAAAAAGAAAAAAAAATGTTGGGCTGGGAATGGAGTTCCCCTGGGCACACCCCTGGATACAGTCATTCTCCTTTGCTGTTAGGGTGCTTCTGAGGAAAAGTTGGGGAAGCAGTAACTTCAGAGTTATCCCAAGTACAGAAATGAAAATGGGCCATAATAGCATGGCTTTCAAAGCAGAACATCAATGAACAATATCCCCTCAGGGAAAAAGAAAGCCAAGGAATCAGCTGAAGTTTCGTAGGTTTGGGATTAGACTCATGTGGATTCTTCTGGGTCTGGGTCGGGCAACAATCACATACACAGGAGGTAAGAAAATGCAGGTTCCAACAGGAGATACCTAACTGGAAACCAGGGGACCTGGGTCTGTTCTCAGCTCTGCCAAAAAGCGGAGGAAAAGCACTTCAGTATTATTTTTCAGACTATCAGTTAAATAATAATGTAGACAATTGAGGCAAGACCAAAATGGATCTCTGGTTACTATTTCACCCAGATAGCTTTGCCTGTTGATTACTATGTGAGGATCATCTTAGACCATAAACTTTGGTGTGCAAAGATCACGTTAAACACACAAAAAAAGAGTATTTAAATCTAATTAGATCTGATTCTATACCTATCTGGCTCTGGGGGCAAGAAATTCCCTCCCAGGCGTTCCTGGAGCTGCACCCCTTCCTGGAGTCACACGAGTAGAGTTCATGGGTTTCCTCCCAGTAAATGGGGAAGGGGCACCTGTCTTCAATCCCTCCTGCTTCAGTATGTGCTCTCCTACCAGTTCTGGAACCTAGAGCAAAGTTAGCCCAGGTCATGATCTCAGGGTCCTGAGATCGAGCCCCACGTCCGGCTCCACACTCAGCATGGAATCTGCTTCATATTCTCTCCTTCTCTCTCTGCCCCTTCCCCCCCCCCCCCCCCCCGGTTCACACTCTCTCTTCCTCTCTAAAATAAATAAATAAATAAAATTGTTCATTTTAGGTTATGTAAATTTCACCTCAATTTAAAAAAAAAAATGCTTTTTAAAAAATAACAGCATGTGGACCTGTTCTGAGGGCTCAGTGGAAAAACTTCTTGTGAAGCAGCATGCCCGAAGCAGGGTAAGCACTCAATCAAGGCTGTCTATTGATAACATGGCCCTTTTTATTCTACTTCCTTTTGGGTTTTCTCCCCCTTCAGCGTAGATCTTGTTTCGTGCGTATGGTATCTTTTAGGGGCAAGTAGAGAAAAATTACAAGTGAAGGAAGTTCTCAAAGGTCATTTTTTAAAAAGGATTCAAGTAAAAACTTTTTTGGGGGGTGGTCTTACTCCCCCCCCACCCCCGGCCATTACCACCAGGGTGGGAGTGGTCTCTGGCACAAAATAGAAGTTCAGGAACTACTTGTTGAATGAGTGCGTGCTACCAGAATTGAAATCCCACATCACAGTTCTGTTCTTTCAATATCCAGCTAAGAAGGTCACCTGGAGAAGTCTGCTTCCCTGGAGGCAAGTCTGAACCAGCAGATGTGGATGATGTGGCTACAGCTCTCCGGGAAGCCCAGGAGGAAGTAGGGCTGCATCCTCACCAAGTGGAGGTTGTCTGCTGCCTGGTGCCATATCTGCTTGACGTAAGTGTTTGAGTGGAACTGGCTTGCTTACACTGTCATGGCCACCCAGTGGACCCATGGTCGTCAGCATTCCACATGTGGCCAAGCATGACCCTTGACAGTGCTGTCCTTAGAGTCAAGAGACTGGCTCTTATGTGGGCTTTGCCCCTTGTGAACTAACTGGCCTTGGGCAAGCCCCCTTGCCCATCTGGGCCCCCCTTTGCCCATCCAGAAATGAAAGGGTCAAGCTCTATCAGTTGTTTTCAAACTGGATCCTGTAGAATCCTGGAGATGCTTCAGAATTCTTTCTTTAAGATTCAATTTACATTTATTTTTCGCCAGTATACATTTCTTTTGAGAATTCATTTGAAAAAATACCACACACTTGAGCGTGCTGTGTTCCAAATTTTAGCCTCTTGGAGGCCACCAGTGCATTACCTTTGTCCTAAATACACTAATTTTTATACATACCTTGGAATCAAGCTTCTCCATATCACATTAATTGAGCAGTACCCTGAGATCACTAGGCAAGCTGTTTAAGAACTACTACTATTCGTAACTACATTTCTTTTTTTTCTTTTTCTTTTTTTTTTTTTAAGATTTTATTTATTTATTATTTGACAGAGAGAGAGACAGCGAGAGAGGGAACACAAGCAGGGGGAGTGGGAGAGGGAGAAGCAGGCTTCCCGCCGAGCAGGGAGCCCGATGCGGGGCTCGATCCCAGGACCCTGGGATCATGACCTGAGCCGAAGGTAGATGCTTAATGACTGAGCCACCCAGGTGCCCCTGTACCTACATTTCTGTATGGATTTCCTTGATTGTATACATGAAGAAAAACAAACAAACCATGAAAGCAACAAAATGAATTCTGGGACTCATATAATAGCCAGATCTTATTTCATGTGAACTTATGACTTGTATTAATTGACTTGAGATGGAGTAAATGTTGTAAATTTGTGCTCGGGTAACAGCATTATTTTATTGGTTTAAGATTTTTAATATAAACTTGCAATGTTAGAATAGGTACAGATTTACAGAAAAGTTGCAAAGATACTACAGAGAGTTCTCATATACCCGCACCCAGTTCCTCCCATCATTAACATGTTATGCCACTGGCGTCTACTTGTCACAACTCACAACTGAGAAACCAATGTTAGTACACTGCTATTATCTAAACACACTTTATTTGCCTTTTACTAATTTTTCTACTAATGTCTTCCTTTCTGTCCTGGATCTCATCTAGGATACCGTATTGTATTTGTTTGTCGTGTCTCCTTAGTCTCTGGTCTGTGACAGTTTCTCAGACCTTCCTTGTTCTCGTGACCTTTACACTTCTTCCGTGCACTGGTCACGTATGTTGTAAAATGCCTCTCCATTTGGAGTTTACCTGATATTTTCCTCATGGTTAAGCTAGGGTTATAGGCTTGGGGGAGGAATACCACAGGGAAGTGCTCCAGTCACCTGTTGGAAGTAGGTGTCAACTGTATGTTTTATACATTGGACTTTCGGGTACATTTTTATTTCAAGAGGAGAGTCCCACTGATGCATAACAATTAGAAAACCAGTGGGTCAGACCATCCTTTACGTTCTGTTTGCCTTACAGTCTTGGTGGTGCAGTGTTGTGGTGATCAGTGGTGCTGGGGCATCTATCTTAAGCAGGCCCATTTTCAAAACAGAAAGGTCACCACTCAGGGGAGATTTAGTTCGGAAGAAGCTAGTGGCCTCTCGAGTGAAGGCTTCCTAAGTGAGAGGGGAGAACGTGAGATAAGGACCAGAAATGTAGCGGTTACTTCCTAGGCAACTGTGTTTTCTAATGGGAACCCCTTCCACTCGGCATCTGCAAATCCCCCAGCCTGTTTGGGGGATTTATTTTAAAACTCTATTGACAAATTGAACCCTAATGGTAAAAGGTTCCCAAAGTGAGAGTAACTCCCATTTCCAAGGCACCCGGGAGCTACTGAGTCCTGCCTGTGAGGAGCATACAACAGTCTCCACAGGAGGATGTCTGGTCTTCAGGAGATGTTGGTGGGCCAGACGCTCCCGAGACCAGAGATTTCTAAAATGACCTCCTCTTGATATAATGATACCAATCACTTTATCAAGAAGTTAGCATGAACAAAGGCTTTCCAGAACGGTGTCCTGTGTTTGGAAGTGCTAGCGAGGGTGGTTTTGTTTTTGGACCTTGCACATGTTTTAAATGTAGTGCAAAAGTACCACTGATCTAACACTTAAAAGCAGAATCTAATTCAGTGGTTTTTTAACGAGCGCTGATTATGTCCCCCAGGGAACATGGCAATGCCTGGAGATGTTTTTGGGTCAGAGCTAGAGGAGGTGCTGTTGGCTGTTTCCTACCTCCTGCTAACCCTCCAAGGCAGGCGATGGCCCTCCAAGCCCACCCCAGGTGTCGCTTTGCCATACGTGTATGTACTGCTCTTTGCAATGGCCTCAGGAGACATGGCCCACACATTTCCATTCATCCTCCTTCATTTCACCCTCTCTGAAGCTTCGACTCCTGTAGACATGTTGGTACCTTTCAGTGGCGTGTCCTTTCCTGGGAATGTTTCTAAGAGCAGGTGGCCTCCTTCTGGGGCCCTGAAGCAGGCCTCGTCCCTGTGGCCACAGCAAAAGCCAATCTCCACGGGATTCCAACTCAGCAAGTGGCCGAAATGCAGTCTTTCCTTGGTCCTACAACGTCTGCCATGCACCCACCATCCTTTTTTCCTTCCAAGACAGACACCTGTGTTTTGGGAACTGTGTGTCCAGACATGCTGTTTCCTCCACAAATTTCCAAAGTCTGTGTGACTTCTCTGAGCTTGAACCATGTTGAACGTGCCTTACTTCCCATCTGAAACGTTCAGTCTTAAACCATTATCTCCCCTGTGGCTCTGATTTTTTCCCCCCCCTACCAGTTACTTCCTCAGACTCTGACATGCGAGTCCGAGGGCCAGTACTGACCACACTAAGTTGCTTGTCCACACCCATGCCTAGCAGTTTGGCCCTTAGCGTGAGGATGAGTCTGTGCTCCTAGCCCGGCCCTCAGGAAGAGCTTGAATCCGAGCTGCAGCTGAGAACTCTCCACCTGCGTGAGGCTGGTGTGTCATCTCTTTGAGATATGATGACATTTGTGTCTTCATAACCCTTGAGCACTGTGCTCTAGAGTGTGGGCAGCAGGCCGGTGAATCCTGGTCTCTGCCAAGTATTAGCCGGCCGTGACCTTGAGCAGGTCGCTTCAGGTGTCTGATTTCCACTGTTAAAACTCCTTCAGGGTCAGGCTGTTGTGAAGAAGCAGGGAAAGGGTGCTGGGTACTAGCCCAGGACCCCAGAGGCTGTGGTTACTTCATGGTGACAGCAACCACAAACCGCACGCTGAACCAACACCGTGGGCTCTGTCTGTCCAGACCCTTTCATATTCCTCTTACTGTGTTTCTGAAAGCTCACACATGCAGCTTTCCACCCTTCCCTGCTCACAGGGAGCCTGGAGGGCCTGAGAATGTACTTGGCCGGCCAGTCCTTCACCAGTGACTGTGCTGGGGGGCATGACAGCCCAGCTCTGTGGTGTACTTTACGCCCAGATGCCCTGCAGGGCCCTCGCCTGCCTTGCTCCCTACCTCATGCTTTGTCCTGAGAGTGCTTCCTTAAGAAATCAGTTGCATCTGAGTGTTCCCCATCTCCCAGACACCCACGGCTCCTGGGGAACTCTGTGGTGGAAGAGGCTGAGCATTCCCTTAGGGCCAGGTGGTGATCGCAGCTGGTGGAATGCTGCTTCTGCCCTGGGGCCGCTTAGGACCCCAGATTTCCCACCGGAAAGACAGCTAAAGTCTACGCTCTGTCTTCCACTCCTGGTCCAGATAGTGACTTCCACCATTGATTCAGTTAATGGTCTGAGTCATCACTGTTCTTAAACATGCTTCAGCTGTCACTCCCCTGAGAATTTTCCACAGACCGGTTTATCCTGCTCTCATGGCCCAACCTCAAGGTATATCCCTGGCTTTTCCCAGCCACTTTCTCTTGGAATGTCCCCCAAGAACTCCGGATTCTTCTCACTTTCCACTTCAAGCTTATGCAGCTCTTCTCTTATTATTACGCAGCTCCTACACTAAACCCCAGGCCTCACCCTGGAGATGCCCAGCAGGTCCTTCGCTTAATAATACCCTGCATTCATTTGCAAGCAGTTGTGGTTATAAATAGAAATCCCCCTCCTTATAAACATCTGTTATGTAAAATAGTTCATATATAATTATAAATGCAATTTCCCATAACTGGGTATATGCCACAGTTAATATGTCACTTTTCTGTTGGTAAGATGGCACATCCTTGTCTGTACTGACAGGGAACGGTGTCTATCACATTCATTTTGAGGGCCACAGAGTATCCCATTACACAGATACACTCATAATTGACCTACCCTGACTGTCCATCAGTGGAGGAGTGATAACTTTATTTTGGGGCTATTGCAAATAATGCTTCAGTCCAGGGGCGCCTGGGTGGCCTGCTTCTCCCTCTCCCTCTGTTGCTGCCCCTGTTTGTGCACACACTCTCTCTCTCGGATAAACAAATCTTCAAAAAAAATGCTTCAGTCTTGTATCTTTTCTCACTGGTAGGAATTTATCATACAGATATATTTATACAAATGCAATTGCTCGGTCAAAGGGACCACATTTTTATAACATTGCCAGATTGCCCTTCCAAAAGATTATACCAGTATGTTCACAAAAGATACACTTTCAGAGTCATCTCACAGACACTGGCTCAGGTAGGGGTGAGACTACCCCCATTTCACAGGGGACATGACTGTTCATGTCTGGAGCAAATTCTTCCTCCTTCCCTACCCACCTTATATCATTGACTGCTTTGGACTCTGTTCTTAATTTGTGTATTTCGTTTTCTGCTTTTAGAGTGATACATTGATAACCCCAGTTGTAGGATTTATAGACCACAACTTCCAGGCCAGGCCTAATCCCGATGAAGTTAAAAGTGTGTTCCTGGTGCCTCTGGAATATTTCCTGCATCCACATGTCTACCACCAGCATTACCTGACACATTATGGTCATCATGTTATTATTCATTGCTTTGAGTACACAGACCCTGGAGATGGTGTCACTTACCAGATCAAGGGAATAACTGCAAAACTTGCCCTGTTCCTTGCCTTAATTATTTTGGGGGAAAATCCCATCTTTGAAATGGAGTTTAATCTCAATGATCTGATTTCATCCTCTGAAGAGATCTTCCTGAAACTAAATAAGCATGCTACAAGCAAGTTATGATTTATGAGACCACCATCCAAATAGCTAAGAGGATTTCGTGTGTGCTTCTCCATAAGAACAACAGTAACACAAGCTGTTGGCAATTGACAGGTGCGACTATTTTTCCTGCAATATGAAGGTAAAAAACCTTGCCTTTTTCCCACTTGCCCTGTATTACCTGAGAGAGCAAAAGTCTTTCAGAAGTGGAAAAATGTGTTCATAGTGTTGCATAATTTCACCCACAGCATGTTATTTTTTTGTACACATGTATCCAGCACATAGTAGGCACTTAATAAATATTTGTTGAATATATGACCATGTGGCATTTATTTTATCTGTGAGAGGTAGTATCTCTATTGTTATTCTAGAAACTTCCGGCCAGCCATCAGAATCTATCCACCTTCTCCTCCCTGGCAGTAGAGTTGAAGCAAAGCTCCTAGCTCCCCGGTAAGAAATGGCATTACCCAGGATTCCTTGCAGTTAAATGTGGCTCTGAAACTTAATTTGGGCCAATGGGATGTGAGTGAAAGTTGACCTTGCAGGTCATCTCCAATTGAAGAGATAAGCCAGCTTCCTTGGACTCTCTTTCCCCTTTCCAGGAGCTGCAACATGGATTTACCCGCAGTCCAGCCTTGGCCATACAAATGAGGACAATTCCTGGGGGGATGGCAGAACTCAAAGGGGGTAGGAGTTTGGATCTCTAAATGCCTCCCTGGAGTAAAGCAACCTGCCACCCAGCGCTGTTCACTTGGGCCTATTATGTGAGAGAAGAATAAAATTCTGTCATTTTTCTGCCACTGTTACTTGGGGTCATTTTGTTAGAGCAGAGCTATGACCCTAAGTAATATACCATAACACTTGAAAATGGCTAGATGGATATTCACTCAAACTTGAAGTATTGCCAGCAGTTAGAATTTGGGATGATCTGACCTTTAACACATGGGTTCTGTGACATACACAAGACGGCCATGGGTGTTGGCAGGTCTAGCAGTCATCATCCAGAGCAACTGGACTGAAGGAATTTAAGAGGCCCATATGCCCACCAATCGGAAGAGATAAGGTTCTCTGTCTTAAGATGACAAAAGCAGAAAAACACTGGTTTTGAGCACAAGCCCCAAATGAAAAGTCAAAAAGATAAACATTCTCAATTGCATTCCTTGAGCTCTACCACTTCTTACGTGGGCATTTCCATATGTCGTGCTTTGAGTTAGCAGGAATTTCTTCATTTAATTATAGTATTAACCATCCTGCACGAGGTCAGGGAGATCAGTGCATAAAACAACATAACCTTAAGTCCGTGAGGGCAATTTCCTATCTTACTGACTGCTACAAGAGTTTTAGGAAGCCGAGCCAGTTTTAGGAAGATTCTGGTATAGCTGAAAATGTGATGGCCACACCAAACCCATTCAGTCAGCCATGCAACTGCCCACTGCTTCAGAGTTTTTCTTTTCTGAGAGCTGGCAGAGGAAAAATGCCTGATCTGCTTTATACCCATAAACATGGAAATGGCACAAATCTGGCTCCAACCTTGAAAGCAGATGTTGGGTAAGCTTCTCCATTAACATTCAGTAACTGGCCCTGCATGAACAGGCCTAAACTGTTTCGCAGCAATTACAGAGGCATTTGCAAATGTGTATTTACAATCTGACAGCAGTGTAATTGCCTGGTAGATTGTTGACCCCTCTGGCAGTGCAGAAAGCCGCCTTTCTGAACTGTTTGTTTTTGTGAACTCCTCAGATCTGCCTGGTTTCTAAGGTGCGTTGGCCCAGCCGACGTCTACAGTCTGAATGACACTCGAGGGCCACCCAATTTAAGGGGCTAAATATTTAGTAATGGGGGTAGTGCCTCCCCCTGCCCTTTTTGGGGGGGTATTTTCTGTCTTTTCTGTATTTTAAGACGTCTATGTTCAGGGTTCCAGTTAAACATCCTTTGCTTAAAAGGAACGGAAGTCTAGCAAATCTGGCTCAAATGAAAGAAGTTACTGGCAGGGTACAGGTCTCAGGGAATCCGCAAAGTCACTGAACAAATCAGCCTCAAGATGCACAGCAATGGGGAAGGAGCAGGCCAGCTAGCTACCTCAAAAGCAAGAAGTTGTAAACCTTCCCTTTTTCATCCTGTCATTATTGGGGCAAGAGCCATCCATTTGGGTTGATTGATATAGGCATGGAAAAGCAACAGCAACTCAGTGTGTCAGTCTCCAGGTCCTTGGAGGAAGCTTCATTTGGCCTAGCTTGGGTCACTTGGCAGGTAACCTGTGGATATGGTCAAGGGCGGGGGTCGGGACCACAAATGCCCAGAGTCAGCAGGGTGTGGGGAGGAGCATTTCTGAAGGAAGTGGGCTAGGCGAACATCCCAAAACATTGACCGTCTCTAAAATCCATCCCTAAATTCTGTAGATTGTGCCATCCAGACAGCTCAGCTCTAGCTCAGCTGGGTCTCCTTCTTTGCCTCCCTGCAGCCTCGGTAAGCAGGTGCTTAAGAGCCGTGGGTCTGGGTGCCTGGGTGGCTCAGTTGGTTAAGCGTCTGCCTTCGGCTCAGGTCATGATCCTGGAGTCCCGGGATCGAGTCCCGCATCGGGCTCCCTGCTCGGCAGGGAGTCTGCTTCTCCTTCTGACCTTCCCTCTCATGCCCTCTCTCTACCATTCTCTCTCTCTCTCTCTCTCAATAAATAAATAAAAATCTTAAAAAAAAAAAAAAAAAGAGCCGTGGGTCTGAGAGTCAGGATGCTTACGTTTGAATTCCAGCTCCAGCAACAGCCTGGATGTTTGGTGGCCTGCTAGCAAGTGACTCATTCTCTACAGGCCTCAGTTTCCTCTTCTGTAAGTGGGAGAAAGAAACTTCTTGTTTTAGGCCTTTTGAAGGGATTAAAGGAGTGAGTACATGTGACCCCTTTACTGGAAGCACAACTAAATGCTCAGAACAATGCCTAGAAAGTAGAAAGGGCTTAGTTACCTGGTAGCTAGTAATTACGGCACTATTATAACTGCCAGCTTATAACAATAATGTCAAGTATTGTCATTTCTCTGATTCAGCACATCATCATTTCCTTATGCCAGAGGTTCCTGAACTTTCTTGGTTCACACTGAGCACCCTTGACGTCTCAGTAATTTTTTCAGGGTACATGTAGGCTAAAAGAAATCCCGGATAATTCTGTTATGTTGTTACATCCAAACAACTTAGTAAGTGTTTATGCCCTACTAACTTGGTAGCCATTTGAAGATATACCATACACTAGAAAAATACTATTTTTGTTTGAATCTTATAAAATAACCACGATCATTCACCAACGGGATGTGTGCACCAGTTGAACACACACATAGACGGGAGATTCAAAGCCAGTTTTGTGATAGGAATAAACATGCAGATGCAGGGAGGAGGGACACCTGGCTCAGATCTGGGACTCAGGGGAGCCATCTTCAAGGAGGTGGTGGTGGAGCTGAGCCTTGCTGGATAAGGAGATGCTACCCAAGTGAATGGGATGGCCGTGGTGATGATGGGGACTAACACTGGTTAAGCACCTGTGCTATGCCTGGCCCTTTACTTTGATGACTCATTTAACCCTCACACCACATCTCTGCAGTGAGCATTATTCTTATTCCCATTTTTAGATAGGAAAATTTGAGGACCAGAGAAGTTAAATATTTGCCCCTGGTCACAGGGTTCATAAATGGAAGAGCCAACATTCCAAACCCACATGTATGAATTTTGGAGCCTATGCTCTTTTTACTCTTACCCACTTACTCCAAGATGAGGCTCATTTCATAAGGACGGAGGCAAGAATAGAAGGTTAAGTTTATGTTTCCTTTGATTCCCTGCACGTGAAAGGGAAAGCAATACAAACTTAATAAATGGGAGGGAGAGCAGAGTTTATTTTTGCCTTCATCGTGTCCTCCAGCTTACACAGCTGGTGTTGCACACACTGAAATGACTAATTAGCTAGGATGGTGTTCATTAAAATGGGACCTACCAATTAATTAATGAAAGTGCTGTCATACTTGCTAATTTAACAACACTGTGGTGCCCACTTTCCAGTTAAAGAACCGAGATGGGGAAACGTCCCTTCACCCCTCGGACAAGATGATTAAATAGAACTCAAGTCTTGTTCTCGTTTCCAGTTGGTTTCTCATCTGAGAATACCACAAGGTTTTGATACAGTCACTGGAGTGGATCATCACTCAGTCCAGTTGTCTTAGATGTGGTGTACTTGGGTTCCTACTGGGGTCTGTGTGTATGCTGCATTCAGGATTCTTGACTGCCTTCCCATCACCACTCAGCCCCTCCCTGGGCCTTCCCATTGTTGAACAGCACTCAGACTTTGAGTGTCAATTCCTGTGTGCCCACTGTTAAATCTCCCATGCTACGCCATAGCATGGACATGGCTTCCTTGCACCGCTTTGCCTCTCTCTTTAATATGTGTGTACCTTTGTGTTTATTCCAGCCATGACCCAGAAAGGGACATATCCACATATCATGAAACCTCTCAGTCTGACTTCCCCTGGTACTAAATGAAGCAAGGATTGATGGCCAACCCAAAGGCAGTATCTAATTTGATGGCCAGTAATCTATGACTTGTGTGGTCTACTTAAATAATTGAGCCACGTCTATTAGATTTTCCAAAGAATTTGAACTGTGCCAGAACATAATACTTGCTCAGGAACTACTGTGGGCCATGTGCATAGTGATGAGTAAGCCCAAAAAGTCAGAGTTTAAAGGTTAGTTAGCCAATAATTGGTGGAAATGTGTCTTTAATTTGGGCAGTGGTCATCCTGTCAAGAGTCCACCAGATACAAGTGGAAGAAGAAATATTTCCTGAAGCAATTTAAAGATCCTTTTTAAAGGGCTCATATTCAAGTCCATCAATTTTTATTTTATAGGTATAGCCTTGGTTTGATATTTCCTTGACAATAACTTTCCTCATTTTTCATTTTATATTGTCAAGCCTTTATTCCGTACTTCATCATGGTTGTCAATGCATTTCTGTTTCTCTTTTTTCTCTTTTTTTCAGTTCTTTCCCATGTGAAACCGAAGCTTTCTGGTTATTTTGTTCTACTTTCTTAATTCGTTTGTGTTTCTTTATTAATTTGTGAACAGATTCCTCTCTGGGCTCATTTCCTCTCCTTCCACCAGCCTGGGTTTTTCTTCTAGATCTGCTATATTCCATGGAGCCCGTAAAGCATTCTGAGAAGTTGCCTACATTTTTTCCTGACTATAAATCTGTATGGCCCAACATTGAACAAAATGATATATTGGAAATGGTTTTGCTAGCGCTCCTAACCTCTTATAAACATTTATCAATATGTCTTAGCCCCCTGTAGTGAATCGAATTGTGGCCCCCAAAAGATATGTCCAGGTCCTAATCCACAGTACCTGTGAATTGAATTTATTTGGAAAGAGGGTCTTTGCGGATGTGATTAAGGATCGTGAGATGAGATCCTCCTGGACGGATGGGCCTTATGTATGGGCCATTTGTAAGGGTGGGCCTTATCAGTGCATGGAGAGGGAGATCTGAGACACACATACACACAGGGAGAAGGCCATGTGACGATGAAGCAGAGGTTGGAGGGACACAGCCACAAGCCCAGGAACACCTAGAGCCACCAGAACCTGGAAGAGTCAAGGAAGGTGCCTTCCCTAGAGACTTCAGGGGGAAGTGTGGCCCTGTCAACACCTTGATTTTGGACCTCTGGCCTCAAGAACTGCGAGAGAATAAATTTCCGTTGTTGAAGGCCAGCAAGTTCATGGCACTTTGTTACACCAGCCCTAGTACATGAATACCCCCTGGTTCTGAACCCCTACCCCCTCAATTTTGAGGAAAAGGTCTCCCTTCTGCTTTAAGATTAACATGGAAACAATCCACTCTTGACTGTCCAGGGATTGGCATGCAGCCCAGACTGTTAATCAGATTCACTGGCTCAGTAATTCCCTTGGGATTAGGACCAAGCAGCACCAGAGCCTGTCTGCCTGCTCTCTGAAGAACATCCTTGGGTGTTCTCACTAACTCGACTATAAGTTCTAGTGAGTGGTTGCTAACTAGTTAGTGTTGCTAGACTGTAAGTTCCATGAAGGCAGTGACTTCACCTTGTTGGCATTCCCACGGCATGGCAGTGTCTGGTATGCAACACCTTCCAGTGTTTTCTATCTCAATAGCCTAGAAATCTGAGCTGTCCTTGACACTGTTCTTGCCCTTACTCCCTAGGTGACACAGTCACCCGTATCTCCAGGTCCCCATCAATGCAATGAGCACCAGACCACTTCCAACAGCCAATTCTTATATCTCTGTTCCTGAAGATTTTTCTAAATCCGTAGCAGGCAGATTGGAAGTGCCTGAAAATTAATGGCCCCCATATCAATCCTCAGTCAATGACTGGAAGAATTTGGTATATCAAAAAGTCCAGCTTCTTCACGCCTTGGGTGGGATAATTCTGAGGCATAATTCTTCATTGACTCTAAGAATGAACTAAGTTCCAATCATCCACTGTGGGAGCTGGCTTAATACCTCACTTTTTAGTGGCTGCCTTCTTTTCTCGTCTCATTTCCCCACCCCCTACCAATGTGTCCTGTATATCCCAATAAATTACTTGAGTCTTTGTCTTAGAGTTTCTAGTAAACTCAAACTAAGATACTCCTCCATCCAAATTGTTGCCAAATTCAACTGAATTTACCTTCTGAATATCTGTCAAAACTAGTTTTTCATATCTCTACTGACATCATTTTAGTTTAAGGCATCGTAGACTTCCGCAAAACATCTGTCTGGTAACCACTGCTCTGTATCATTTTCCCCTACACCCAGAGTTATTTTTTCAACATTTAAATATGATCATATTTTCTTTGAGACACCTTGATGACTTCCCATCGTTTTTATGAGAAAGACTAATGGAGCATATAAGCCCTGTATTCTGCTCCTGCCTACCTACTCCAGCAGTGTGTTGATCACTTGCCCCCTCCCTGCTCATCCCACTCCTATATTACTGGCTTTGGTTTAATTTGTGAATGCCACAGGACTCTTGCACAAGCTGATCCTTCAGTCTGCAATGATTTCACAAAGGCCTTTGCCAATTGCACTCTCTTACTCATTGTTCAGATCTCAGCTTCTCAGGGAAGCCTCTTCTGGCGCCGTAAGTAGGTCAGTTTCCCTGGTGATAAGTTCTCTCGGTACAATGTACCTCTCCCCCATAACTCCTATCACAGTTACATTATTACATCCCTTTTTCTGATTCCTTGATTGATGCCTCTTTCCTCCTATAGATTCTGAGTTCCATGATAGCATGATCATGTCTCAGTTTTGGCCCATCATCGTATCTTACCATTTAGTGCCGCTCTTGGCAAAAAGTGGATGTTCAAAACATATTTCTTAAGTGAAATAAAACTAAATGGGCAAAGAGGCAGCTATTTCTAATCAAATAGCCAGTTTGGTGGGCTGAGGAAAAATCCGGTCTCTTCCAAATAGGGTACTTGGCAAAGATAAACCTAAGATGGCTCAACATTATTAGTCAACCCCATTCACTGCATGAAGGGTATAAATTGCCCTACCAAGAGTGAATCAGGGAGGAGCTCCTATCTTCAATCAGTAACTTGGTTGTTTCCATACCCAGCTGCCTTGGTATACTTTCCTATGAGCACTAGAGGGCAAGAATTAGATCCTCCTCATCCTATCTCCAATGCATGGCACATGTTGGGGCCCATGCCCCTGCAGATCTAGATAAACTTGACCTGAATCCCCACTGTAATTCCAATGCAAAGCTCAATGTCCAGTGTTCCAAGGTTTATTCAAACCCTTAAGGGCTTACATTTCCACGAGTCACCTCTGGTTCAGTTTCCAGCTTCAGCCAATCTTAGTTCCGTGTTCTGTATCTTGAGGTCTCTCCTTCCTACCTCCTCTACCCTAGGGTCAGCCCAAATCCGGTCACAGCCTGCCTCTCTGTGTTTTTCACAAGATGCCTTTTATAAAAACCTCTGTGTGCCTTTATTTAGTTGGAGACAGAGGGGTATCAGCCAGGTAAGTAGACTGTAACATGAGAGAGCAGAACTTAAATTTGAATATTGTGTTTTCTTGTTCTTAAAAAGGTCCTGTCCATTTCTGCCAAATCAGGCTCCAGGCTGACGCTGCACTCTCAACACTCTAGCCCTTGCCTTCTCTCCTCTCTTCACTCACGCTACCATTCATCTAGATACGATACATGGATTCCAAACACAATTTTTCTCATTCCACTGGACTTTTTTTTTTTTTTTTAATGAAATGACAGGGTCAAGTGAGCACAGGCTTATAGCCAAGCTCATGGGTGCTGGATTAAAAAAACACATCTGTGCGAAACACATTTGGTCTGTAAGTACATGGATCTTGTAAGGAGATAGATGAGCCTGAAAAATGGTGATGGGGATGAGGGTAAGGTCAGAGGTAGGAGCTGGAGCGAGAAGTTGCATTTGAGGAGGGGGTGGGGGAGAGGGAGAGGGAAGGGCAATGGGGTCAGATGGGAGTGTAGAGGATGGAGGCGAAGAGAGTGGGGAAGGAAGAAAGGGGCAGTCAGTACAACTTTTGGGGGAGGGGTTTGAGAGGAACAACCTTGAAACACCTAGAGACGGTGTTGGGTCACCAGCTGGGGAAGTGGGCATTGGCCCTGGCCCTGCCTATTAATATGCTGTGTGACCTTGGCGACATTAATCAACCTGTCTGAACCTCAAGTTTCTTATGTATAAAGCAGATTTGAACTAGTTGCTCTCTAAACAACTTCTACTTCTGAAATCTCGAATTCTGGACCTTCTCCAGCTATATTTGAGCATAGACAGGTATCTAAGCACTTTTGCTTATGTTTTACAAAGGAACAAATCTGACTGAGGAAAAGAAAAGAATCACTTTTTGTCTACTGTTAGAAGCTAGCAGCACGCAGAGAGCTCATTATGTGAAAATACCATTTGGGGAGATTAATTAAAAACTCTGACATTCAGAGCACGGATTTGGGGCAGGAATGTACAAGTCCAGAACTCTGGGTAGAATTAGAACAGGCATCTAAACGTTGAACCTTATTAGGTATCTAGCTAGGCATTAGGAGGGGGACATTTGGAAGCCAGTATTCCAAACCCAAGTGCTGCTTGGCTTTGTACGTTTTGTTTGAATTATTGCACATTTAATAGGATTTGGCTTCGGTGCCTGTGCTCAATGTCCCGTTTCCTTGACAATGCAATCCCCAGAGGGGCAAAGGCCATATGGAACACATGGGTCATTTTGTAACTTAGTAAAGGCAGGTGAATATGTATCCCCCCTACACACACAGTAAGGAAAAGAATGGCCAGCACATGCTAAGTACTCAATAAATGGAAGGTACTATTATTCATATCAGAAAAAAATCCACACTAGGCTTCATATTATAATAGATGCAAACAAGCAATTTTTTCCAAATGCTTACCAGACAAAATAACTATTCTTCTCAGAAGCTCCATTGGCATTATCTTTGATTCTGGGTCCCACCCCCACCCCCCCTGCCACCTTCATTTGCATTCCACCAGCAAGTGTTGTTCATTCTGTGGCCAAGTCATACCCCAAATCCAGCCAGTTTTCTGCATCTCCCCTGTGACACCTCGTGTCAGCCACCATCACCTCCCACCTGGACCCACAACAGCCTCCTAACTGGTCCCTTCCTTATGCCTATTCTTGCCCTGCATCACATCTACAGTGATCTTTTGAAAACATGAGCAAAATCATGTCACTTCTTGGCTTAAAACCTTCTCATAACTTCCAACTGTGCCTATAATGAAGTTCAAGCTTGTTTCCTGGCTGACAAACTGGCACATTCTGGACCCTGCCTGCCTTTGACCCCTCTCACCCTGGGCCACTTTGCTTCCTTCAGTACAATTTTTCTTCTCTCCCTGAAACACGCCAGGGTCATCCCTATGGTAAGAGGTTTTGTACCAGCTGTCCCCTCTCCTTGGGATGGTCTTGCTCTGGTCTTTGCATGCCTGGTGTCTGTTTTATCATCAGTTCTTGGTATAGTTGTCCCTTCCTGGGAGAGTCCTACCCCTGGTGCCACTCTCTATTACATACCCATATTTCAATTTTCTGTGCATCACTTCCATATCTGATATTCTTGTGTATTTATTTACTTGTGTTTTTTCCCTTTCTCTCCCACTGGAACATAAGCTCTGTGAGTATGGGAACATTTTATTAGATTTTATTTTCTGCCAGGACTCAGTAAATATATCTTGAATGCATGAATGGATTGATTTTGTTGAAAACTAGGTGGCCAAATCATTTCGCCACAAAGAAAAATTAGGTCAGCACCATAATGAAATCATATCAATGATGAGGTTAAAAATTTCCCGGGCATTCTAATTTTTATTTTTATTTTATTTTAATATTGGTGATTTGTTTCACCATGGGACAGTTTTGTAACCATTTATACATCTTTAGTTTTAACCATTTGTGCATCTTTAACAATTAGAATTGTTAATGTCTTTTGTTTTCTTCTTTGAAGATGGCCTAATTTACTCCAGCTAATTAGCCTGGCTCTGTATTTGTATACATTAGGAAAAAAATAGGACGATCTAGACACCCAAACAACTTGTGAACTATTTAAATAAATTATCATAAATTATAGAAAAATATATATGATTTCATTTCTGTCAAATAATTTTATTCATACCTCTCTATTTAGATAGATAGTCACCAAGGTGTTTAAAATTGTCTTCTCAAGAAGGGGGTTGGGGGCGCCTGGGTGGCTCAGTTGGTTAAGCGACTGCCTTCGGCTCA
Organism: Eumetopias jubatus; assembly: GCF_037043125.1. NCBI lineage: Eukaryota > Metazoa > Chordata > Mammalia > Carnivora > Otariidae > Eumetopias > Eumetopias jubatus. Next base: position 30,383,210 of record NW_028274816.1, read on the forward strand.
GGTCATGATCCCAGGGTCCTGGGATCGAGTCCCACATCGGGCTCCCCGCTCAGCAGGGAGTCTGCTTCTCCCTCTGTCCCTCTTCCCTCTCGCGCTCTCTATCTCTCATTCTCTCTCTCTCAAATAAATAAATAAAATCTTTAAAAAAAAAAAAAGAAGGGGGTTGGGATTGTGCCACCCTTTAACACAAAAACTTTGAAAGGCTATAAAATATAAGGACTTGGGATGTTTGAATAGGAGGAAAGAATTTAAAAAACAAAAAACAACCTAATGCCCAGTAGAGAAAAAAGAAGTAAAACTCCAAAGTCTGGAATCAAGGGTTTCAGCTACAGCATTCAGTTGAGGGGATCAGGGAATGGTGATCCTGGCTGCATCTTTGGTGAACATTGGCTCAGCTGACCGGGCAACACTGTGGTGGACTAGGGATGGCTTTGAGACTGTCTTCTCTTTTGTTCTCTCTCCTACTCCATTCCCTGCACATCCCATGTCATCCCTCTACACCCCAGTGTATTATATTCATGTATCTGCATTACAAATTGGTCATGTGTAGAACATTTAGAGAAGTTTGAGACGGTTTTCTGAATGTACAGAAGATACGTGTGGCTATGACTGCTCCCCTTCTTGGGCATCTATTTTCACCAACTAATCCTCACGCAGGCTGAGCCATGTCCCAGGACAGTGAATTGAAACTTGCCAGTGATGGGGTCCAGCAATGTGCAGGCACATCAGAACCTGGTGGGGTACTCTAACACACACAAGCTGTCAGGAGAACCACAGAGGCCCTAGAAGAAAATCAACCTGGAAGAAAGTCTAGAATAATAGACTGATATTGGGGAAAGAATCTGAAAGTTCTTTTCAATTTCTGAAAAGAGAAATCATGGTCCAAGGTAGCTGGTGGTGCCTGATACTCCTCCTGCCACTTTGACAGAGCACATGTGCAGCTGGGGGGGAAAGCATGTACCTTCAGAGGGCTGATGGTGTGAGATCTCTGTGAGCTTTGAGGTTCTTGCCACTCCCCTGTCTTAAACAACGTTGATGTAGATCTATCCCAAGACCATCCCCAAAGACTAGTTCACCAAGATGGGAAAAAAGTATTTTTCAGTCTTGCAAAACTTCAAGGCTACTCAATAATTACAAATGTCCTGAACTGAAGATATGGGTTTCCATTATGGCCAGATAGAGGTAATTACTTGAGAAAAAAAAAAGTACTGTGCCTAAAAACGAGTCTGAGCCTTTGTATACAGAATACACTTGCTTCTCATTCCACAGATTTTTTAATACAAAATCACGAGTGGGTCCTTTTGTGGGATTCATAGAGTTTGAAAACCTTCACTGATTCGGCAACTCTTTCCCTACGGCCCCTTCTTCTACCCACTCCTACTGGAAGTGTTTGGGTCTAAAAGGACCCAAGCCAATGAACAGAATGAACAATAATGTGTATTTACAGAGGGTTTTCACGCTACGCTTCTTGACTAGGTGTTCTTATAATCCTATATGCACGGTTGGAACAGTTAGCTCTGTTGTCCAGCATGAATAAAGAGATTTGTGATGTTTGATGCTTGCCTAAGAACCCAAGGCTATTTAAGTGAGGATCACTACAGCAGAACTTGCACTCCTTTTCCACCTATATCAAATTTCACATGAAAGGCAGAAGAGAAGTCAGGTACATTACTGTAGGGCTCTATGGTAGCTGTGTTTTTTATTGTCCTAGCGTGTTTTCAGATCTCCTTCGGCCATCAGTCATGGGTTACTTTCCTCAATCACTGCTTCTGAGGCTCCTAGATCCCAGTGTTGTTTTTCCTCTCTGGGCAGCAGACTTACAGACCTTACGGAGGACCTTATGGACGTGCGGGGGAAATAGAATACTATTCAGTCTTGTGCCCTGAGAACTCTAAGCAATACTAGGTCTGGAAGACCCCCCAGAAGAAACACTAAAAAACAAAAGAAAACAAAACAAAAACCACTAAGCAGATGACAGAGTGGAAATTGTCTGCCAAAGAATTCTATCCTTTTCTGTCTCTGCTCGAGGCAGTCTGACAAAATTCATTAATTTTGACCTCCAGCTAATAACACATCAGGAGAGAGCTCGCTGATGAACTCTTTCATTTGGAACATAAGGCGCCTAATGTTTGCAGGGCGTGCAACACAGTTAAATTAACGCTTAAGCTGTGTTAGTAGGCGGGAAATAAAGTTGTGTTTCTTGGACTGAAGTCATCAGATAAATTCTCTTGGCTATAAGTACTCAGACCTCAGGGATACCTAAACGTAAACAATTAGATTATCTTGGTCTACTCACATTTTGCACTTAACTGTTCCCGATAAAATTTCCCATCTCCAGCTCTGCGGTTGAATCTTGACTATGTTAATGATAAATGAACCAGGCTATCTATTATTTATTTCTCAAATTATCCTCACTTACTATATGGTTTGATCAATAAAAATTAAATCATTAAGGGGCCAACATATTTAAAAAGTGATACCCAAAACACTTGGATTATAGAATTCTGTTGTTAGATGTAAAGCCCAAAGGAAATAATCCACTCCCTCCCCACCAGCACTTCCACACACACAAAAACTACTCCATAGAGGATAAAAATGAATGGTACCGGCCTCAATTTTTGAGAACCTGGCTGCTGAAAGAAAAAGCGTTAAGTCAGTATGAGCTACTTCTAATAACAATATGTACAGTCATAATTACTACCGCCATTTTGAAGGTTTACTTCGTATTTTTTTTAAGCTTTATTTATTTATTTTAGAGAGAGAGAGTCGCAGGGGTGGGGAGGGAGAGAGAATCTCCAGCAGACTCCCTGCTGAGCATGGAACCCAATGCGGGGCTTGATCTCAGGACCCTGAGATCACGATCTGAGCTGAAACCAAGAGTCCGACACCCAAGAGACTGAGCCACCCAGGCGCCCCAAGGCTTACTTCATATTATTCTAAAGCAGAGATCTGCAAACTCTGGCCTGTTTTTATAAAGTTTTGTTAGAACAGAGCCACACCTATTTATTGACACATTGCCTGTGGCTGCATTTACTTTATACTGACAGTGTTGAGCATCACCACAGAGACCTCTGACCTACAAAGCCACAAATATTAATTCTCTGACCCTTTACAGAAAAAGTTTGCTGAACCCTGGTCTAAATGGTCTTCCAGCATTTTCCTTTTTAATCCTCACAAAGTCTGTGAGGTAGGCTGATGCTATTTCCATTCTCACTTTACAGATGGAGAAATCGAGACCCAGAGGGTATCAAGTAACTTCTCCAAGTAAAGCTAGGGCTCAATCCACTTCTAATTGTAAAACTTACCTCCTTAATGAACCCACAGTGCTGCCTCCCTATTGCCTGCATGCTCTTGCCCTTCCTTATACTAGCACCCTCTAAAACCTATAAAATCTGCTGCCTGGGCAAGAAAAATAGCTTTGGGAACTGGGATAGAAACCTCTCAAGGGTGGATTGTGGTGGTCAGTGAAGGAGAACTTATAGGGAAGGCCCTTCTGTATCATGCATAACATAAATATCCGCCAGCAGCCAAAGATGTCACCACAAAATTAAAACTTCCCTGTCCAAACATACTCTCTCCTTTCTCTTCCTAACCTCTGATGATCTTTAATAACTTAGGAAAAATTCAAGAATTTCCCTATATGTTCTAAGCCACAGAACAGCAGGACACAAAATAACACCAATAAGGAACTTGCGGAAACTCTGTGGCAAACTCTTATCTTAGGTCATCCTGTTCCATCTCAGACTATAAACCCAATAATGCGTAAAGACCAATAGACAGCATGGCTGCTTGAAGGAATCCATCATTTTCGTGACAGCTTGAGAATGACAGGCACTTTATGTAGATTTGTTCTGACCTCCACCACTGCCTACAGCAACAGTATGAGGGTTCTGATGCTACTGACGAGGAGACCACCACGGCCACAGCCCTGGTGAGGGTCAAAGAATGTGGTTCTTTCTCATGGCCCCTGTTTGGCTCCTGATACCATTGTTCTTCCATTCTCGTTCTGGATCTGCATGTTCTCTTCCCATTTTAGTCCTGCCCCTGCTCGCCGGGCTTGCTGAATGCTCTTGGCTTCTCTGATTTGATCATTTGTGAGCTCTTTAAGGGCCAGCTCATGTGCTTATGCTTAGTCCTCCACTTTCTCCTCTACCTACCAACGGGGGAGGCGGATACCTTTTACCTCTCGACCCTCGCAGCCGCCATGTTTTGCAGGGACCTCTCTCTGCCCCTCAGCTTGTGGACTATCATTTAACCCAACAGAATGGCCTGGCAAAAGCTCTCATTCTCTCTCAACCTCAGTCTTGGCAAGTCCAATTTCAATCCCTTGTAACATGTGCCTATTTCACTGGGGGATGTGAAGATCTCCACCGAGGTAGGCTCCAGACATTGTATGAAAATTGAAAAACGCTGCTCTCTCTGCAAAGCCCCATAGCACATGCACATTATTCCTTATCGAGAAAAGGTGGTGGAGGGAAATGGGGGAAAAAACCCACTTATTTTGGACCTGCTAGGTCTGACTCCATGTGGGTGTGGCCAGTCTTTTAATACTGTTGGCCTTCAAGTCATCATCTGTCAAAAAAGCATTAAGGTGCCTCATCTGCAGGGCTGTTGGAAATAATAGAGACAATAAACTGAGGGGCCTCTGGACTCCCAACCAAGAGGGCACTGAGGAATCACTGGTACCATCATATACCCATCCCAGGGCCACCACTGCATAAATTCCTGCTCAGTGGATCTTTGTCTCTAAAACTCTGTGCCCAGAGCTACCTCTCTAGTTTGTGTTCGCCCCAAGGCTCGAGTCTGTTGCTTCTCAAAGTGTGGTCCCTGGGCAAGCAGCATGGTCCGCACTTGGGAGATTATATGAAATACAGAATCTCAGGCCCTTCTTCAGACCTAGTGAATCAGAATCTGCAGTGAAACAAGATCCCTGGTGATTCTTGCAAAGTTGGGGAAGCATTGCTCTATTCTATTCTTCCCCAATAAATATCATCTGTAAGTTTTATCCCATTATACGTGTTGCCTGGTGTATTGGATTCCTCCTGCTGGTGTAAGAGATTATCACCAATGGAATGGCTTTCAAACCCCACAAATTTATTCTCTTGAACTTCCGGAGGCCAGAAGTCCAAACACAGTTTCCTGGGCTGAAACCAAAGTGTTGGCAAGGCCATGCTCCTTCCAGAAGCTCCTGGGAAGAATCTGTTCCATTGTCTTTTCCAGCTTCTAGAACCATGTTTCCTTGGCTTGTGCCTCCTTCTCCACCTTCAAAACCAGCAGATAGCATCTTACTTCAGCCTTCACATGGCCTTGTGTCTCTCCCTCTGCTTCCTCCTTTAAGGACTCTTGTGGTTACATTTAGGGCCCTCACAGATAATCCAGGATAATCTCTATATATGAAGATTCTTAACTTAATCACATCGGCAAAGTTCCTTTTGTCACCTAAAGTAACACTCAAGGTTCTACGGACGAGGGCATGGATATTTGGGGGGGGGACCATTATACAGCCTGGGGCTCTAATCTGGCACTTAGTAGGTCTTTTACAGAAGTCGGCTAATACTGCTATTCATTTAGTGGATGTCACAGTTAGTATGTGCCCACCTGGACGTGCATTCGTGGAGACAGGCAACTAAATAAATTGACTATAATTCATCTTAATCAAATATTAATCAACATATCCCTCAGGTTCATATGTTTTCAATGGAAGAAGTAATTAACCTTCATGGCTTCAAAAAAGAGGTGAACGAAGTCCGAAAACATGAATAGAAACTCAGCAGGTGATTGAGACAAGGAGAGACGCTTTAAGCAGAGGGGAAGGCCTTTGAACGGGCGTGGAGACATGAAATAGCAAAGCCCATTCAAAAAGCTGTAAGTATTAGGGTAAATAAAGCATCAGGATGAAGCCAGGATGACAAGAGGATGAAGCAGGGGCAGTCAGTAGGGACAACATGAGGCAGGGCTTTGAATGCCTGACCAAGGAATTTGGCGGCCACCCTGAAGATAAGAGGCAAGCATTAATAGGGTTAAAATCAGGGTATTGACAAGATCAGACGTTGTGGAAGAAAAGTCATTCCGGTGACTGTTGGAGGCTCTTTTATAAAAGCTCAGCACAATTGAATTAATGTTCAGTTCGTGGTAGATGTTAGAACAAATAGCTGCTTGATGTTTCTCATGCACCATCACGCTTGAACTGCCATAGCAAAAGGGACCCAGAATAACAAGATGTTCTGTTCCAAGCAGATGCCATTCTGATCTGATCGGGGGCACAGCTGCTCAGTGGTCAACAACACGCCAGTTACCGGTTCGGTCCTTTTTAACTAAAGAGGGGACACGAGGTATTCGATGGCAAGAGAGCTCTTGGCACAGCATGCCTGGAAAGTACCTTGATTCCTTCAAGGCAAGCTCAGTCTGTTCTCTGCTCAGGGCTTTTCAGACTCAGGAGATTTGCGCCGGTCATAGCCACCTGCCTATTGAGTGGGCCTCTGCAGGCAGTTCTGATGGTCGGCAGGATTAAGGAGAGCTGGCTGGCCACGTGAGTTTTCCTTTGATAGTTTGAGATCCGTGAACCATCTGGTTCAATGTAGGTAGACAAGCACAAGCAGAATTTTCCTGGCTTGTCTGGAGATGGAGATGACAATGAAGAAGCTGATGGTAACAAAGATCATTCGATCACTTCCTCTGTGTCCAGCACTTGCTTTACCTACATTGCCTCTAATCTTCACAACAGCGTTCCTAAGACTTTTGGATGTCACCCACAGTAAGAAATTCATTTTTGACTGTATGCACTACACACATACACGCATGTAAACATTCCATGAAAACTACACACTGTGGGTAATCCATGATGACATTGTCTAGTCCATTTGTTCTATTTCATTTCCTTTTTAAAATGTTGGTCATCGTGTCCCAGACTGGCTTAGTAATCTGTAGTTCAAGAGCAAAAGGTGAGTATGGTTGTCCCCGGTCTCCTAGCAAAACAATCAAAGGTGAGATGCATTCAGCACCATTGCCCAGCGCAACGCACACCCCGGTCTGCTGCAGTCTCCCTGTTCTTCCCATCCTACCATCCTGTGTCCCAAGGCACAGAGCCTCTGTTATTGGGAGAAGTGCCTCAGTGCAGCAGAGAAGGGAAAACAACAACCACAGCTGTGAGATAACAAATATGAATAACTAACACCTTCGAAGCCCTGTCGACGAGATACCATGTCCTAAGCGGAAGTGTAACATGCTTCTTGATTCTGGTGATGGAGAAATAGCACCAGAGAGACAACACAGTGAAATGGAACATGTCCTGAACTGAGCACCCGAAGCTTTGCATTTGCTCCACTCTCAACCCTGACCCCTTCTAACCAATTCTAGCCTCCGATTACTTAACTGGATACAGGGACCGATTACTCGCCAGACGCCAGCAAAAACATCTACTAGTTATATTAAGGATCAAAAGTGCTAAAGCCCTTTTTAAAGTGTACAAATGTCAGTTCTTTACTTGTTTACCATTCTTGAAAGGCCCACTTTGCAAAGAAGATAGAAAAATGCAAAGCTCTCAGCTTTGTCCTTTCATCAAAGAAGGCAGATAGAAGAGTCATGGTGTTCCTTGCTTCAGACACACACACACACACACACACACACACACACACAAAAGGGCCTGATACAACAGGGCATTTTGCCAAAAACAGAAAAACAAAGCAAAACAAAACACAAAACCAAAATCTTGTTTCCGTCCAAGAACGGTAATGCAGCTGTCATCCACCTAGCTGACACTATGTGGGGATCTGTCCCTTCTAGAGCCACTTGGGATGTCGGCTCTGGCCCTGGAGTCCCATGCCCACCTCCACGCGCCCAGCAAAGACAGGACTGTTCCATACCCGTGCTCTGCCTGTTCTTAGCTCTTCCAGCAAGGCCTTTGCTCACAAAAACTGGAGAACCAAGGGGCAGAACTTGCATGAGAAATCCAGAGCCCAGTATCAGAAGGAACAGCTCTACAGACTCAAAAAATGGGCCCCAGACAGAATACCCTGCAGAAAGCCTGCTACCAGAGCCGGCTGAGATTGGCGTGCACAGGAAGTACGGAGGTAGACCGTCCTTCGAGTGTGTTCCTACCCTTCCCCCTCACCCCCCACCTTTGTCCACACTGTTCCTTCCCCCGTGATGTCTGCTCTGTGCCACCGTCTCCCCCAAATGTTGGCTGTCCTTCAGTGTGGCCTCAACTTTACTACACCAACCTTTGTCTTTCTCTTTTCCCCTTTCTCCTTCCCTTTCCCTGTTTCTGTCTCTCTCTCATTCCACGGCACTTTTCTAGTACTTTAACTCAATTCAGTGGAAATAAAAGTTCCGAGATCACAACACCACCAAATTTCTTAAGAAACATGAGTGTATAAAGAAAAGAGTGTGGATTCAAATCCCACTCTGCCTCTTACCAGCTGTGTAAGCAAATCCTTTATACCATCCCACACCACCCCTGATGGCATAAAACCTGGGATTTGGGCCACGGGGCTGGGTTTTAATCCTGGTTCTAGCACGTGGCACATAGCGTGTAGCGCATTTGGGCAAGACGCTAACATCTGTAGGTCTTAGCATCCACATCTGTGAACCGAGGAAATGACAGTACCTTCTTCCTGTTGTAGCGCTGCCCGGCGAGGTAAGAGGACACGCACGATGATGTCGTGGCGGTCCGAGGCTCAGCTCCACCAACTCTGCACTGCTGTGAGGAGGGAAGGAAAGGCTGTGTGTGAGGTCCCTAGCACCGTCCGTGGCAGCGTGAGCCACGCAGTAGCTGTTCTCCCTGTGGCTGGCGGGGGAAAAGGGACACCCTCATTCCTTCTGGCTCATTCTTGGGAGTTCTCTCTAATGATGTGCTTTGTCCATAGCAGGCGCTAGGTTAGTAACTGTGAAGAGCAGAACACCACTTCGGGAGCAGGTTAACCAAGATCCGGCCAGCCCAAATCCTCCAGGAACGGGGAAGATGCCACAGGAGGTCAACTTGCAGCTGGTGAGATGTGTTCAGATGTAAGGGCCGGGCACTACAACCACAGTTCATCAGGTTAATACCTCACATTCCCCTGAATCCATCCATTCATTCATTCAATCATTCATTCATTGAGGCAGTCAGGCATTCATTCATTCATTCATTCAGGCAGTCATTCAGTCAATCTTTCATTCATTCAGTCATTCAGTCAATCATTCACTCTCTTCAGTCATTCAGTCAATCATTCATTCAGGCAGTCAGTCAGTCAGTCACTCAGTCAGTCAATCATTCAATCAGTCAGGCAGGCAGTCATTCATTCATTCATTCATTCAGGCAGGTAGGCAGGCAGTCAGTCATTCATTTGGTCATTCATTCATTCATTCAGTCAGTCAATCATTCAATCAGTCAGGCAGGCAGGCAGTAAACAATGAGGCCACTCCTTTCCTTCTCTGAGTTTACTAAACCCAAGGAAAACTTGTGTCTTCAACATTTCCCTCTGAAACATCAACTTGGCCAGACTCAATGGCCTTCATCCCAGCATTCCAAAAAACCAGAGTCATGAGGACTGACCACTCCTGCCAGACAGACTGAGAGCAGTAAGCAGCTCCATAGCTGACGCAGCATTTCCTCTGCATACAACACAACCAGCCCGTGGCCCCGTGGAAAAACACGGGGCAGGAGGCCAGGTTTCTGCACCATAGCCCCTAATGTTCTCTGCTTGCTGTGAGCCTGTGGGTGAGTCACTTTACCTCTCTGAGCGGACAACGTGTGCATGCTTATTTATATGTAGATATGACGCCACTGTCAGCAGAGCCCCCACACTTTGTATTTGTTATCTCATTTCATCTTTACAACAGCCCTGGGTTGAGATTTGAACTAGAGTTGATCTGACTCCAGATGCCATGTTTTTTAATTTTTCAAAAGCCAGTTGGCTTGGGTATCCTCTCCATGATTTTTGCCATTAAAAGTGCCACGTTGCACCCTTACTATTATTTTCAAACTTACATACACTTATCTTAAAGGGAAAATATATTTCACTACCACAGAAGGAAAACCAATATCACTTGAGAAGATCAACTCAAAATGAGGAACGAAACAATGCTATAAAATTCTACGCAGATATTAGTGCTTACTAGTACCCATCCAGGGCTCCCAAGAAAACAGATGATACCCTCAAATGGGGACACCAAGGAGAATTTAATGGAGAAATTATTAATAGAGATGCAGAACAAGGTTAAGGGAAATTAACTTGGCAAATGACAAGAGCAATGACCCACCAGGGCAGGCTTGATAGAGTTAGCAAATAAAAACACAGGATGTCGGGTTAAATTCGAATCTCAGAAAACAACAAATAGCTTTTTTAGTATAATTATGTCCCGTGCAATATTTGGTACCTACTTGTACCAAGATTATTTGTTGTTTATTGGAAATACAAATTTAACTGGACATCCTGTACTTTTCTGGCAACGCTGCTCTAAGAGGGAAAGACGAGAAGTGGTTATTAGAACACCACGGAGCGCGGCGTCTGGAGGAGAACCAAGGGGCAGGGAAGGAGCTGGGGGGAATGAAGATCTGAGCTCTTGCTCCTCCTCCAGTCTTCCAGCTCCTCCTGGTATTTCCCATTATTAGAAGAATCCAGAAACTAGTGGGCAAGTGAACCTGTGGACAGTCTTCCAGTGGTTTCCATGGAGATCAGCCTTTAGGGCACAGAGCAGGGTAGAAAAAGGAGAGTGGACCTGGAGGGCAAATAGAAGATACCTAGCATACCCCCAAATCTAACTTCTTATATTTAAAAAAATTTAGCAAGGGTTAGTTGGAGAGATGTCAAGTATTTGCTAGGACCCTTCACCTAGCCAGAAGGTAGAGAAAAAGGAAAAACGTCCTCATGAAGCGAGTAGTGTTATCTAGTGTCATGGCCATGTACCACCTAAGATTATCTTGTGTGTGGCACACACTTTGGGAAACCTTGCTGTACGGTCAACTACTGCAGGGGCAGGACTAGGGTCAAGGGAGTGAGGCACTCACCTTGGATGCACAATTTAAAGCAATGCCGAAAAAATAATCAAGGTCAACAGTAGTCTAATGCATGATTTCTGGAAATTGGAAGGAGTGCATACATCCATGATTACCGAAACGTCGATATTTTAACAAAGACAGGATCCACCCCTGTGTTTGCAGAACTCATTCTTACTTCTGGCTTCCTAATCCAGGGTCTGTAGGTAGTATCTGCATTTGGTGGGTGTGGTAGTACTACCAATACTTTTCACATCTAGGGAGTACTCTTTAATACCCCAAATTATTAGTATCTTATTTGAAGTTCCCAACAATCCCAGAGGGAGCCAGGAAAACAAAATCATTCCTGTTTTATAGTCACGGATGGGTGGTTTTAATCAGGGACCTGGGTTCAAAGCCTGCATCTGTCTCTTAGAAGCATGCAACCAGGGGCAATTTGTATATTTACCTTCCTGGGGCCTTCAGACTTTCATCTGCCCCACTCCCCGCACCCCCCACCCCACACTCTCCCTCCATTGCAGAAACTGCTCAGTAGCCACTGAAAGGTCACTTCTAGAACCTGCAGGAAGAGCCCCTCTTTATTGAAGACTCTTCATTTCCTACTAAACTCATTCGCTCTCACTTACTTCCTGTCTTATCCATGAAAGGAGCAGAGCAAAAGTACGCTGAGAGACTGAACAATCATTTTCCACCATATGCGCAGAGAAGCAAAGAAAAGGGGGAGGAAAAAAGCAAAATTTCAGAGAGAAGCAAAGAGAAAGCACCACACTGTCCCCAGAGACCTAGAAAACGTTAGTCTGGGTCCCAGATTTCTTCCTTGTTCGGGCCGCATCCACCCCTGGAGTCCTTTCAAACACCACCCAGGGTTTTCTTTAAGCCCATTGTTAGAGGTTTTCTTTTGCTTTTAACGACAGTAATGAAAAAGCAAAAACCACTTTCACAGCAAGCTAATTAATTCACCTATAGCTCTTGGAGTTTCCAGGGCTTCCCTCCTATTTGGAGTGAAATTTCCCCTCTCCAAACAAGAGGTAAAATTGAATTATGAGATTCGTAAAATATGCCAAATAAATATTCATCACTGCTTCATCTGCTTATTCAAAATCACTCCTGGATATTTACAGATTTTCTTGTACAGACTCTAAAGCATGTAATACTTTGGACTGCTCTGTACTTTCTGAGCTTTGAACAGAGGAACAAAACACCAAAATGTAGTTTTCAACTCTCTGAAAGACTGCGATTGCTGTGACCATGAACTTATTGCAGGTTCAGTGATTTTGAGAAGTATGACTCTTTGAAGAAAATGGTCTGGGGATTTGTGAGTCAGACACAGGGTGCAAATTCTAGTTTTGCCACTTGTTTGCTGGGTGGTCTTGGACAAGAAACTTAATCTCTCTGGATCTTATAAATTTGAAATTCATGAAGTGCAAATAATATCTTCCTGGTAGGAGTTCTGGAAGAATCAAATAAGATGGTATATATGATGGGGGAACGAAGTTAGCTCCAACATACAGGGTTGTTTCTCTGTTTAAACATCACATTTGTTTCTCCGGATAAAATTTAGCCTAACAGCCTTCTGCATCTCAGCTATAAACAAGTAAATACATGGAGGAAAAAATCTATGCTGACTACCCAGCCCACCAGGATGGTAGAAGATACAGTAATGGAACTCCTTCCAACCTGTGAAGGCCCTAGAGGTCTTCTCAAGAGCAGAGCCTTCATTCAGGAGACTCCTAGTCCTATTGCTTCCAAGCACCGATGAGTGCAGGGGCTTTGCCGAGAAGGCCGAGGGTCCTGGTACCTGGAGCTCAGCCCCCTCATGAGCCTCCTCCCCACAGCCACTTTCCCCTGGGATCTGTCACCTCTCTGCTGTGCCGGGAGTGGAGTGGGGGTCCCGATTACTCATGGAAGGCACAGCCCTCCCTAAGTCTTAAGAAGTGTTCTCAACACCCACCTATGACCTGGCTGCTTCTGCCTCCCCAACCTCCCAACCCCAGAATCTTCTCTTTCCCTTGGAGACATTTCGACTCTATGCATATGTGCGGGCCAGAGATGATAGGCTCACAGCCCACCGATGTGTTTTATTCTATTTTTTAAAAATTGAATTAGTTGTTAAGATTTTAAAATGGGTAAAAATAAACTTTGGTGTGTGCACACAGTGGATTACTGAACAGCTGTAAAGAGAAAAAGGAACGATCTCCATGAACTGATTATAGAGTGATTTCCAGGAGAGATTGTTTTTTGTTTTTTTTTTTTAGATTTTTTTTTTTTTTATTTATTCATGAGAGACAGAGAGAGAGAGAGAGGCAGAGGGAGAAGCAGGCTCCCAAGGAGCAGGGGGCCCAATGCGGGACTCGATCCCAGGACCCTGGGATCATGACCTGAGCCGAAGGCAGACGCTTAACCAGCTGAGCCACCCAGTCGCCCCAGGAGAGATTGTTAAGTGAAAAAAAGCAAAGAACCAAAAGGCATAACACAGAATGTGTTAGAAGAGACATAAAGAAAATATACATATATGCACTAATCTTTTAAAAAAAAAAAAGACACACAAAAGGTAAGCCAGAAAACAATGAACTTGGTGACCTAGAAGGCTCAGATGAGAGGAACAGGGAGGAAGAGATGCAGAAGGAAGTCGGCTTCTCTGAGTATACCTTTTGGTATAGTTTTGACTTTTGGAAGCATGTCAATGCTCCACACATTCAAAAACTAAACTGCAATCACAAGAATGACCAGGAAGGAGTGGTACAATCCAATGTGAAGCAACCTAGGGTCAGTCGGTTGCTTACACACTGAGAGTCAATGTGAGACAAGGTTCGACATGTGCCAAACAGTCCTTTATTTGGGGTTTGAGTTAGACCATCCATCCCATACCAACCCTAGGGCCAATGGCTTCCCTATGTCATCATTTTGGCACCAACTCTCCCAGCAAGTGAACAGAGATGAGACCTTCCAACTCTAAGCATTTGAGGTCATGCCTTAACACTACCTATTTGCAGTTAGAAGGTTAAAAATACTTTCTTCCTTTGGAAATTCTATCCCTTCCATCCACTGCCCTTGTACCTCTGGTCATTTATTTCTCCCCACCTTGAGGTGAAGGGGGTCCTTCCTTCCTTCCTTCCTTCCTTCCTTCCTTCCTTCCTTCCTCCCTCCCTCCCTCCCTCCCTCCCTCCCTTCCTTCAATCCCTCCATCCTTCCTTTTTTCCTTCCTATTCTGGGTGAGCTCACTGGGAATGAAGATGCATATTCACCTTGGACCCTGCAGGTGCAGCATCTTCAAGGCAGCTGGGGGCTCCCTCTCTGATGTCCCAGAAGACTTTACCTCTTTCCCCACCTTGTGTCCTTTTACCAAATACCATCTATTGGCCTAGACTTTGTAAACGCTCTGTCCCAGGAGAGGGGCAAGGAAGGGAAGTAATCCCACCCCAAGGGTAAATATTTTGGGGTGTTTAAAATCTGATAGACTAAATTTCTGCCTTCCCCCCAACCCTGGAAAAGGAACTCAAAGCCAGTTGGAGGATAGAGCTCTGGGAAATGAAAAGCACGGGTGAAAGAGTCCTTCAGAAGATCCTTTGGGACCTGGTGACAGCTGGTGTGATGAACATATATGGGTTTTAGAACCAGTCAACCTGGGTTGAACCTAGCTTTTCTACTCTCTAGTGTGTGCACCTCAGTTTCTTATAAACAGCAATAAAATTAAGATATATATATATATATATACTTTCTATTCCATAGGATATTGTGTCAATTAATGAGATGATAGACATAAAAAAGATCACACACCACATAGCTATTCACTTACTTATAAAAATTACTTCTTCCCATCAATAGAGCTGGAAGGGAAGATGTATGCCAGACTTTTTTTTCTTAAAACAAAGTCACTTAAAAGTATTCAGTATAAAGGCAATATATGCTAACTGTAGAAACATTATAAAGTACAGATATGCATAAAGAATAAAAGTTTCAGGATATTCATAAAATAATCAAGCCCAGATAATCACCATGAAGACCTTCCTTGATCTTTCCTGATCATCTTAACATTAAATACATAAGCAAATATGCAGGTATCGCTTATCTGGGTCCTTTTTAAACCTGCTTAACATATTCTTCCATTGATAATATTTTCAAAGATCCCATGAGTTTTAATTTTATGGATATGAAAAACAAATCTCTTATCCTCACTTCTGTTGTAGAAGTTAAGATTTCCAGATTCAGAGCATTATAATTAATGCTGCAGTGAAAAATGCTGAGAGTGGAGATATTTGCATACGTCTTTACTAATTTCCTTAATATATCTTTCTAAAAAGGAATTGCTGAGTCAAAATTTACATCTTCCAAAGGCTTTTGTTTCACATGCACAAATTCCCTTCTCAAATGTTTGAACCACTTTTCACCTCCTCAAACACTCCCCAGGGATCCTTTGCTCTATACCTATAATCACACTGGACTGTAGTGTTCAAAGACATGCGAAGACACAGTCATCACACACATCACACACTGGCAAGAGAAAAGAAGTCAGCATTCAGATTTGTATTTATTTGAGCTTATTTTTTCATATATGTCTTGCTTACCAACTGGAACATTCTTAAATAAATTACTGTCAGATCCAGATTGTGTGTCCTGGGCCTTTTCCATGAATACGGATGGTCTTCTCATTTGAACTGTGTCTATCTGAAAATGACTTTCACTTCCTAGCATATGCCTTTCCGTGAAATCCCAAGTTAATACCCAAAAATACAGACGGAAAAATCTTGAATAGATTATACAGCCCATCTGTTTCCAATACTCTTCTTATGGGAATAATTTTATTTTTTACATAATTATAGAAAAGTTGGCAAAGCATATTTACCTGGGACCCTAGAATTTTTTATTAAAAAATAATAAAAGCTTCATTTTCCCCCAGAGAAACTCTGCTGTGTTAATTGAAGTCAGCAAGAACTGCTGCTCAAGAGGTCCTGATTAGGAGATTTCCTTTGTGTTTTATTTCCAGGGAAATACTTTATTTTCCAGATTGGAAAGTCATGTCACCTTTGACTGTTCCCCTAGTATTTTTTTCTGCAGAACATTTGGTTTTCTTATAAATGCTTTGGTCTTTCTTGGTTTTGTGCCCACGTGTTCTTTCTTCAAACCACAACTGAGGTTCCCTACCCTTCAAAGTATCTTTTCCCATACCAAGCGGAATTCTTTTCTGCTCTGTTCTAAAAATTGCACTTCTCTTCTGGCTCCTGACCGAAGATTCATTGCCCCAATCTGTTTGTGTTCAAGAGCTGAAGACCTAACTGGAACTGTTTCCTTCTCTCCCTCACCACCTTCTTCCCTCCTTTAAGCATGCATTTGATGCCTGCTTTTGTCCACAAAGAAATAAATAAGACATAACCCCTGCATTCCAGAATGAGATGTCCTAACTGGCATGCAGTGGTAAGACCATATTGTGCCTATGAGCACTTCCCAATTCCTTATCTAGGGAACTTTAGAACTTTTTTTTTTAATTAGACCTCTTTAATACTCTTTTGGGACACTTTCAGTGGATTGTCACCAGCCCACCAAAGCTTTCCCTGCCTCTTTAACTCTGACATACTAAAGAAAAAAAGAAAAGGGAAAGATCGGAGTGACATCAGTCAACTTTTTTGACTGCTCAGCATCTGAGCCTCCTTTGTATGTCTGGGGAATACCCCACCTTGAACCTTGGAGGTAGACAAAACCTGAATCCCACTCTAGAACCTGATGATACAACATGTTTGCTTTACCAGTCTCCCCTTTTGTTGAGATGCAGGCTTGTGGGCCACGTGCCACTGATCAGATTCACACCCAACCTGGGCTTTGAAGCAAGGAAGCAGAGAACTGCTTCTGAGGATGGAGGGATGGAGGGATGGAACAGTGGTGGCCATGTCAAGGTCTTAGGGGCAACAGAGTGATGGAGCAGCAATGGTACCCAGTATCTGCCGTGGGTGGTGGTGGCACAAAGGGGTCTCCTGTTTATCAGAAATGGTGAGAGCAGTGTCCTTACCACACAGCTTCCTTGGCATAACTTCAGCTGGGGTCCTGTCTGCTCCCCAACTCCTGTCGTTCTAGCAACTTCCCAGAGCCTGGACTCTGCAGTCCTCCCACAGAGCCTGTGAGTGACCCAACATCTCTCCAATTAATTCCCTTCCTTTGTGTGTCAGATCAGCCAGTTTCAAGTAAGAACCTTGATGGAGAAAAGACCCTTGACTGAAAAATGATGCACTATGTCACATGAAGACCAAAGGACCTCAGAGCTGCAAGATTGACTTTTGGCAGCAGCTGAAGACCAAAGGACCTCAGAGCTGCAAGATTGACTTTTGGCAGCGGCTGCAATACAGAAAAGTAGGGGGAAATCTAGTTACCAGAGGATATTACTGGAGCTTTGGGTTCCCCAGAACCTGCCCCTTGCTGATGAGTGCCATATTTACATTGCAAAACTTGATTTTGTTTGACCAAACAATACCACCCATCGCCTCAAGCTTTTGTTGTAATTTTGACTTATATTCCTTTTTAGTGCTTAAAAAGGTAATATGTAAGCATGTTTTGCTTTTTTGAGTCATTTATAAGAGCTATAAACATAAGGATATTACAGTTGGCTTGCATTCATGTGAGTAGTAGGATGGTAATCATAGCTTAAATCAATATGCTACAGCAGGTGCCGGCAATGGCCAATGGCAATGCCCTTAAAACTCACCTCTGCACTCCTAAAGCTGCTGGCTATGAATACCTGCTGCTCTCCGCCTGACGGCTTTTGCAATGGGAGCCAGCCTGGTCTGAAAGCAGGGCAAGCCGGAAGTTCTGAAAAGTTAATGCTCCTGAAAGCAGCCCTCAGCAAATCATACAAAGGGAATTACTGGTGCATAAAGACTCAGCTTCATCAGTGCCCCCTTGGAACATGTAAAAGGCATGTTTTACACTGTCTTCCATCATTCCCCAGTGGGGATGAGCCCCAGGTGCAACTTGCTTGAAAATGCACCCGTTTCCTGTTTCCTTCCAATCCTCCTCTACCTCCGCACTCCATTACTACTGTTTCCTGGGATCCTCTCCCAAATAAGCTGCTTGAATGCACATCCTAGCCTCAGGGCCTGCTTGAGGGGGGAGCCTTAGCTGAGACACCTGCACATCATCAACACTGTACATTTACCTGAACTTCACCTGTGTGAGGGACTGGCAGGGATTGCATGCATTCACTCACACACATATCATACAATGAGACTGATTTTCCAGCCCAGTCAGCTAAGGGTACAGGAAGTTACTGGAAGGGTGATTACTTCACAGAGAAGGGCAGAGCTAGCACATTTGGCATCATTTCTCTGGGCCCAGAGCCCCTAAAGGGGGGTGGAGGGGGGCATAGCTGCTGAGGACACTGTGCACTCAGCATGGGGTTTTGCTTTGTTACTGCTGTTGTATCTTCAAGCTTGTATTACCATTCCAGAAGATCTTGCCCTAACAATCTATACAAATGCAAATGTTGCACACACCTAGCTCTCCTGAATGTTCCTGAATGCAACTCAGCATCACCAAAGGTCACAACCTCCTCTTGCAGGGTTGGGAGGGTTGGGGTGGAAATCGGGCCAGTGCCCGAGATCTCTAAACAACATCCCTGCCTGTACCTCTCCAGGATCACAGAAAGCCCTTTCTCCCTAGTGATTTGTCCCATTTGGGAAACGCTGCAGAAGGTGGAGGAGAGGAGGAACGAGGCCACATGAGGGCAGCCTGAGTAGTGGGTGGCTCACTGCTTGGGCGGGATGGGCTCAAGAGTTCACATTAGCAGTAACACACTGGGTGTAAGGTCCCATTAGCTCCATTCACTCTCTGTCCTGTTCCCTCTCCAACACTGCTTATCCGGGTCAAAGCATCAACCCACCTCATCCTGCAGCCTGCCTCAATTCTACTGTGGGCATGATTGAATTCAATCCTTAAGATAAAACAAAACAACACACACACACACACACACACACACACACACACACACACACACACACACACACACACAAACTTTGTTCCTGATAGCCAACTGGATGAACAGGTTCATGCAATGCCAAGACTCCAGTTCAATATGAGAGACTGTCCTAGTTGGAAAGGCAGGGGTATCTTAAATTAAAGCATGTCCTTTGATTTTCCCCTCAACAAAATATGAACTGTTGCTAAGACAAAACTGCCCACGATGATTTAGCAGCCTTCTACAATCAGCTTCAAATTTATTCAAATGTCTGGAGTGAGAGCTGCAGGAAACAGGCTTCTGAACTCTTCCACAGGACAGACAGGATCCCGGGTTGGACACATTGCCTTGGTGGGTGTGCTGTCATTTCAGGAGTTATCATTTCTGATCCATGTCATTTCTGCCAAGACAGCCCTGGTGCCAGGCCACTGCCAACAGTGATGACTGATGTCACCTGAGCCCCTGGGCTGGAAAGTCCCTTGAGCCTCAATTAATCCAAGTAACTCCTTTTACCAACCGGAACAGGACATTTCCAGAGTCACACAGGCAGCATGTTGAAAGCACGGGCCTCCTCGCTCACAGGCTCTAAGGATCTGTGGCTTCCAGCAGAATCTCTCGATTTTGACACTATGACATTCGGGGCTGGATGATTCTTTGTTGTGGGCATTGTCCTGTGCCTTGCAGGATGGTTAGCAGCATCCCTTCCCTCTACCCATTGGATGTCTACGGCCCCAGTTGTGACAACCAAAACTGTCTCTAGACATTGCCAAATATCCCCAGACGGGTAAAGTGCCCCCCAGCTGAGAACTACTGGCTTAGGGCAAAAATTGCAAACTGGTACCACTTGGCTCAGCTATGTTTTGCTTGTTCTGTGTGATATTTGTTAGGCTTTTTAAAATCTGGGAGATTTCACCTAAAAATCCGGACTCCTGGCTTCTCTTGAACATTTGGAAGACCGGGCATACATGCTGTGAGCACGCATTCTCGCAGGGCCAGGGGGGATTGAAATCGAGTTTGTCACTGTCCCCACCACTCTCTATTGTGCCCCACACCAAACACTTGAATAGTTTCACCATCTTCTTGGGCCCCACATTAGTGTGGAAGTCTTCTCAAAACTGTCTGTAGTTTTATTTTCTCTTGAGCAAGCTCTTGGCTCATCGAGGGCAGGTCATGTCATTTTCTCCTTTTGGTTCCTCTCTAGGGTCTAGCCCCAAGCAAGATATTCAGAAATAGTGTTCTATTGATTTGTCTAGAGCAATGTCTGTCAAAAGATATCCTGCAGAATGCTAGCTGTGGACTTCAAGGAAAAGGGGCTAGAAGTCCAGCAAGTTTGGGTAAAGCTGCCTTCTGTATCCCCGTTTGGAGATTCAAAGGTCACATTGTTACAAGGTTCTAAACAGCCCTGCGTTAAAGAAAACTGCTTGGCTGCACTTGACCTAGAGTGTCTCAAGCAAATTTGACCACAGAACCCCCTAGGACCCTAGCCCTAATCACTATCCCAAGAAACTACTGTTTTATGGAATGTACTTTGGAAAAGTTTAGATTAGAACTCTAAACTTTTCGAATTAAACACAGTTGTTGAAATACAAAGTTCTATGACAAAGGTGGTTACCAAGTACTCACATAGAAAGAGTGATTTTTCCAAGCACAGACATTCATTTGGGTTACCTTTTTTAATTTCCCACACAAATTTGTAAAGTAAGTGTGATCAGTATCTACATTTTACAGATTAGAAAATAAAGCAACAGAAAGATTAAGGAATTAGCCCATGGTTACATAGCTAGGAAAAGTTCAAGCCAGGATTGGAACACAGCCTGTCCAACCCCAGTTTCTACACACTTACCCTCTATCTACATTGTCCTGCCCCCCTGGGACATTGGGCCACACTGTTGATATGTCTGTCTCCCTCTCAGGACATGCGACGGGCCTTAGTCATGAAGGAAGCAGAGAGGGAATTATTGTCCATTCACCTACTGCTATGTGTGGGAAGTAATACTTGGAGGAGTTTGGCATGGTATCTCATGCAGTTTTTCACACCATGCCTGAAAATTAGGTCTTCTGGTTCTTTTTTTTTTTTTTTAAGATTTTATTTATTTATTTGAGAGAGAGAGCACATGAGAGAGGGGAGGGTCAGAGGGAGAAGCAGACTCCCTGCTGAGCAGGAAGCCCGATGCGGGACTCGATCCCGGGACTCCAGGATCATGACCTGAGCCGAAGGCAGTCGCTTAACCAACTGAGCCACCCAGGCGCCCCTTCTGGTTCTTATTTAATTTGGGCAACTCTCTTAACCTCTTAGAGCCTAAAAGCTGCATAGCTAGTAATTGGAAAACTGGGATCTGAACAAATTCTGGAAATAAGGTTATGTGCTCCTTCCACTTTGTTTATAGCACAGCAGGAATACAGGGACTGGATGGATGGATGGATGGATGGATGGATGGATGGATGAATAATGGGTGGATGGATGGATGGAGGGATGGATGGTGGATGGATGGATGGATGGATGGATGGATGGATGAATGGGTGGATGGATGGATGGATGAATAATGGGTGGATGGATGGATGGATGGATGGATGAATAATGGGTGGATGGATGGATGGATGGATGGTGGATGGATGGATGGATGGGTGGATGGATGGATGGTGGATGGATGGATGGATGGGTGGATGGGTGGATGGATGGATGGATGAATGGGTGGATGGATGGATGGATGAATAATGGGTGGATGGATGGATGGATGGATGAATAATGGGTGGATGGATGGATGGATGGATGGTGGATGGATGGATGGATGGGTGGATGGATGGATGGATGGATGAATGGGTGGATGGATGGATGGATGAATGGGTGGATGGATGGATGAATGGATGATGAATGGACATTATTTCTTGCCTACTTAGTTTGGGTAAAGCACCCCACTTTGTAAAGAGGAGGGGCATACTAAAGGGAATACGGTAGGATGCCTGCCCCTGAAAAGCTTTTCTCCTGGGGCTGATGTCTTCTGATTTCAGAACAGGAAAGGCAAAATCTGCCTTTCTCATATTGAGCATTTTCAATTCACATTGAGATCTTGTCACTTCACACAGCCCCAACCAACTGGATATGGGCCAATAAAATAAAGGAAACAAAACTCTCGGGGAAATCAACTCTTAGCCCCAAAACATCAGGGAAATAAAAGGCTGCGTTAGCTGGAGGGTTATTTCATCCTGATTTATAGTATGATCCTCCCAGCTTATAAGAAAAATGGTGCTGATGGGGTAGGGGAGGAAGTGCTCCTCCTTTCTGGTTTCCCCTGGACTCCATCTGAGGAGTAAATGCTTTGTTTACTTCTGAATCCCCATACCTTTACCATTATTCACAGTGATCTATAGCAAAGTACTCTGGGGGAAAACCCAGCTCTCCGCAACATTTTAAAGAGACAGACAGCTTCACTGTAGCGATGATGCATGCAAGAAATCAAATAGCCTCAAACTAGGGGAAAACCCTAGATAATAGTCAGGGAAATGGGTAAAAGAAATCACGTAGAAATTATATTTTGGCATGAACAAGGGCTCAAAAACATAAACTACTTGATTTAAATTCCTTACTCAGTCCCGGGTGGTATATTCTCCTTACTTAGCCAACCACGTTTACCAAATGATACTGAACAATCAACAAGATCATCTCTCTATGAATAAAAGGATGAGAATAGGTGAAATGTTCCTATTTCTATTCATACATGATCATGCTCGTAAAGGTAAAACGGTTTTCAGTGTCCTATGACTAGTACCTTTTGGTTATGGAACGAGACTTGGGTTTTCTTGTTAACTTCCACTATAAAATCACCATTTCTATGAAGAGAAATTCGTACGAAGAATTCCTATGAAGAGAAAATTCCAAGAGGGTGGAAAACTCTCTCTAAAGGAGTTGGTGAGAGAGGAGCGCTGGGTCACAGGGGTTGGGATCCTTGGACTGTGTTGTGCTTCTGGGAGGCATGGGAAGGCCTGGCCTCCATCCTCCATGCGTTCTCCGTGCTCCAGGGGCATCTCAGTAGCGCTGCTATACCTCCCAGTGTTCTCTCTCCTCCCTCCCAACTATCGTAGAGCCCTGACTTTTACCTAGGACAATGACATTTAAGTAAGAAAAAACTGTATTTCCTCATTTCCTTTTCAACAGGATGTGGCCATGGGACTAGGCTCTGGCCAATAAGAGGAAAGTCGATGGACATAGAGGACTCCTGAAGTCTCCTTAAAAAGAAGGATGGGGGGGTCTTTCCCCCTCCCACTCATCTCTATCCTGCCACCTGGAACATGGATGTGAGGGCTGTAACTTGAACCGTGAGAATGCGGGCTGATCCTCATCTAGCTGAAGTACAGAGCTGGAAGGAACAGTGATCCTTGGTAACCTTGTAGAGACTCCATGCCATCCTTATGTATGCTCTCTTCTTTAAGCCACTTCTTTGTTGTTGTTGTTGTTGTTGTTTGTAGCTGAATCTACTACTTTATCATCACTTTCACAGGGAAGCCTTCTCTGACCCTCTACGCAGCACCTTCTATTTCCTCTTTACAGCACTTATCAGGCTGGTAAACGATTTAATTACTTATTTAATATTATTGATTTAATATTTGTAGCAGAGACTGTCAACGCTCCACCCACACCCTCTTGGAACTCCTCCCTGCCACATGCGATGATCCAGCAGCGTTACGTTGAAGCACCCGCAAATTATCAGGATGGCTTGGTCTAGCCACTCACTCCAAAACAGCCCCCCACAGAGGGGCAGATGGTTAGTGCCTCCCACCAAGAGCCCTAGACCAGAGCTGGTAGGCACTCCATTTACCTTGCCTCCTGATTAGGATGCCTTTGAGGTGTGTTTTACGCTATCATCTCCAGCAGGATTTAACCTGAGCCAATGACAGTGATAACCTGCCAGATAATGCATCTTGCATTGACTTCTTTCTCTTTTTGGTCTCATTTCCACAGACCCCTATTTCCTGGAACCACCACTCAAATAAGTCATTTGCATTCAGAAATTTGAATGAAGAAATGTTTGCTTCTGGGGAACCCAACCTCAAACAATATGTATCTCCCTGTGAGGAATGCTGCCCCTTTAGGACCATGAATATGTTTGTCTTATTCACCATTCCACCTGCAGTATTAGCAACAGCCCAAGGCCAGCACTCAAAAGGTGGTGAATAAATGTCAGTTCACTTTTTTCTCTCCTCTGACACATCTAGAGTTAGCTGCCTATGACTGGTCCTAGGAGATATAATTAGGAAGCTTACTCTACCACATTCAGGATGGGCTGCACACCTATCCAGTACTTCTCTGAAAATAATTCTGTGCCCGTGGCAATCTTGCTCCATTATTTTTTAAATTACACCAACGCAAACTATAGGAAATTATGGCACATATCCTTTCATATGTGCCCTTGGATTTTACTAAGAGTTTTCAATGGCCAGGATCTCCTACCTTTCTTCACCATTGACCTTCTAAATTTGTCTCCTTCCTCTTGACCCATTCTATGACATTTTGAAACTATAACAGCATATGAAACTACAGACATTATAGCATAGTGGGTAAGTACCCACATTTTAGACTCAAATGGCTCCCACTTTAAATCCTGTCTCTGCCACAGACTAAGTTGGTGACCTGGGGAAAGTTATTCAGTTTCTGTTAAATTTCCTTCCATGTAAGATAGGAATAATAGTACCTATGACACGGGATTATTTTGTAGATTAAATACTATAATGTATGTATAACAAATGATCCTACTTGTGTTGAGGAAAATACAAGAGAATAAATACTATCTTTTTAAACATTTTTTTTTGAGAGAGAGAGAGAACGGGGAGGCGCAGAGGGAGAGGGAGACAGGATCCCAAGCAGGTTCTACGCCCAGCACAGAGATAACACGAGGCTCAATCCCACGACCCCACGATCATGACCGGAGCCGAAATCAAGAGTCCGACACTTAACCAACTGAGCCACCCAGGTGCCCCAAGAGAATAAATATTATTAAAGGATATAGCTGAAGACATTGACTGCTTGCCCCAGGTGACATATTTCTCTGGAAAGTTACTGAACCATTCCAAGTTATTTAGAAAACCACTCCTAAAATTGTACTATGACTGTTTCCCATATATTCTTACTCAAAGACCTCAGCTCTGTTGGCCACTCCCTCAGATGGCCAGTGCCTCGAGGGATTCCTAAATTTGAGTCTACACTCCTCTCAAAGGCAAATACGGTTGTTCCCAGGCCACAAGTAAGTACATAGAGCTGAGCTGTAATACTGAGTTCCACCAGAGGCGGCCACTGTTTGACATCACCCTACAATGTAAGCTATTTCCCAACTGAAGTTCTCAGTGAGTGAATGCCCAAGAAAGCAATTTTACAAATTGAAAATAGATTTATTGTGTTTATTTGTAGAGGTGCCTTGCAGCATGGCTCTTGCCACATTCCACCAGAGAGGAGCAGATTTGGGAATACTAAACAATCCAAATAGTGGTATATAGGACTCAGAGGAAGGCTTTCCTCCCGAAGCAGTGCAGACTGCGTTGTGTTTCCTCTTGGGTTGTTGTGACAATCAGCTGCATACCAATTATAATCCGGGGTTTATAAACAGCCAGAAGATTCCCTTGGAGGGAGTAATTATATTTCCTTGAACATATAAGGCAAACGCTTTTTCTTAAACATGCTATGTGCTGACAGCAAAGTAGATTTACTTTACTGATGCTAAAGGAAGCCCCTCAGGATAAAGGCAAGGAATCTTGGTGGGACAGAGATATTAGGAGGCCAATAAATGAGCAGAGAACATAAACAATGCCATGGAGCATTATCATTCAGGGGATGAACCAGCTTGGCCCCTTCAAATAAACGTGCCTGATGAGATGTTAAGAGCATTGATGTTAAAACTCAGTTTCCTCTTCTATAAAGTGGAATAATGCTTACCTAATAAAGTTATTCTGAGAACCTCATTATAAAACATGCCTGAAGTGTCCAGAGCAGTAGATACCCCAAAACAATATCCTATATTATAGCTGTTGTCAGCCGCAAACCCATATCCCCTTCGAACTCACCATCCCTTCTACAAGACAATGGCTTCCTAGTGAAAGCATCCAAAGTTCTCTGCCTGGGGATTCTCTCAGCCCAGGTGAATGGGGCAGGTGGGGAGTGCCAAGGAGTTATACTTCCAGGAATCGCTCTTAGCCAGTCTTGCAGAAAATTTAGTGGGAAATACCCATTTCCTTGTTTTTGGGTAGGACAACTCTGAGGCTTGTTTCACAAGGGTGTCCTGTGGGTTTGAGTCCCCTTCGTCCCTGTGCTAACCTGCTTATTCATGCACCTTGGATTGGCTTCTCTGGCTTTCCTGTCTCACTTTCCTCCTTCCTGATGGGAGCTTCCTGGGATGACCTCCAAAATAAATTGCTGGCACTCAAAGTCTTGTTTCAGGATAGAATCCAGCCTAAACACTATATCTCACAATGCGAACAGACTTCATAACTTGGATCATTGGGTTCACAATGACATGTTCACTATTCACTAACCAGCATTGTCTGTTCAGCTTCCTATCCAGCCCTTCTTCTATCCCACAGCCACTGCCTCAGTTAAGGCTCTTCTTATTTATCTATTTGTTTATTTCTATCTATCTGCACCATAGTCTCTAACCAATCTCCACACTTCCAGTAAGTCTACCATCTAATCCACCACCCACTTACTGCCAAAGTTACTATCCTAAAATACAGTAATGCTATTCCCTGGTTTGTTTGTTTTTAAGACTTCAGTGGCACCCATTGCCTCCATGATTTATGTCTTAAATCTTATAACGTCATATGTAAAACACCTCAAAGCTGGTTCCAACCAACCTTTCAGCCTAGTCTCCAGTGACTGCTAACCACAGCTGATGGTCAGCCCACAGAGAACAAGATAGTGTCTTCTCCTCCCACCTGTCCCCTTTCTATGTGTTTGAATGTGCTTCTGATCTTCCCTGTCTGAGGAGCCTGGCTTATCATTCAAGGTCTAGCTCAAACTTCTTCACCTCCATGAGGACCTCTCCAACTCCCCAAGCCAGTTCCCTCCTCTGGGCTCCCACAGTAGCATGTGAATTCACTGGCTCATTCATTCACTCAAAAAAGGTTCTTCTGAGCATTTTCTACTATGTACCAATCATGTGCCAAGCCCCAGGGAAACCATGCTGGATAAAAGCAGAAATCACTCTTGCCCACATGAAGATCACAGCTGGAGAAAGGAAACAGATATGAATTATCAGGTGATCATACAAAAGTTCATTACAAACTGCCATGAGAGTTTTACCACAAAGGATGCAGACCCAACCCATGGACACAAGGAATGGGTGCTTAAGTTGAAAGTGAAGTAGAAGATAACAGCGGATGAAGGAAGGGGCATATACATTACAGGCACAGGGGGTAGGAGGCAACACAATACTATTTTTGAAGAATAGAAGAGAGGCATGGGGAGAATGGAAGGAGAGGCACTTACACCATTCCATTCACTGTGTCATTTATATTTGTTGGCTGTGTCCTCCCTGCCTCATGCTTGAGAGTAAGCTCCTTAAAGGTAAGGACCATGCTGTCACTGAAAGTCCTATCCACCCCAGCACTTAGCACAATGCAAAAAAACCCTAAGTAATGTACCCATTTTATGGATGAGGGAGTTGAGGATCAGAAAGGTTGAGTGAGTTGCCCAAGGTCCCAAAGCTGGCAGTGGCTGCACAGGAATTAGAATATACCTCCACCACTCCCCCACTACAATCTTTCTTTAAACAGCCACAAGGCAATCTCCCTCCACCTGTGCCCTCCCTGGGTGGTGGGGCGCCATTGACTGAGCCACCCAGGAGCCCCTAAAAAGTCCAAGTTTTTCTATAAGCTCCTTTTCAAAAAGCCAGTTACTGGTGTGTGTGTGTGTGTGTGTGTGTGTGTGTGTGTGTGTGTGTGTGTGTGTGTGTGTTGGGGAGGGGGTGAAAACTGATCTTCTGGCGGTCAGAACAAAAAAAGGACCATTTTCTGTTACAGAACTCTTTTCTGAAGCCTCTTTGATGGCCAGAAATGGTGCGGGTGGGGAGAATTAGTCATCATAAGAGGCTCCTGGTGATGCTTGGTAAAGAGCATCTGCCCTGACCCCGAGGGTCTGGAGTGAAAAGACCCTGGTTTAGACTCTTCAGGGGAGTAAGTGGGATTTCTCGTTTCCCGCTTCCCGAACCTCTTCCCCTTTCCAGCCGGTACCGGCAATTTAGGAAACAGCCCCCTTTCCCGTCTAACCCGCTGGCCCCCGCAGATCGGAGGGAGAGGAGGCAAGCCAGTCTCCGGGAGGCATCCTCCAGGCCCAGACATTCGTCTCTGTCCATTTCAAGGCGCCCAGCCTGCGCCGTAAATAACAAAGTACTGCGCCCACCGCGGAGGACACTGCGTCCTCTCTGCGTGTTTTATCCACGAGTCTTGGGCAAGTCTGGGTTCTGGGGCTGCGATCAAGAGCCCGATTTGAGACTGGCTCTGGAGTTGGAGGCAAGGCTCCGCTCGGGCAGGGAAGAGAGGCAGGGAGCAGGAGGGGCGGGGCGGGTGGGGCGCGGCTCTTGCGAGGATTACGGCGGAGGCTGTGGACCTTGGCGCGGCTCGCGGAGGCTGCAGCCATTGCACAGCCGAGCATCCCACATTCAACAGGAGGAACCCGCGGGAGAGGAGCCCGAGCCCCCCGCGCCGCAGCCGCCGCAGCCCGTGCGCCCCGCGCCCCAGTGTGCCATGGCCAAGGAAGGCGTGGAGAAGGCGGAGGAGACGGAGCAAATGATCGAGAAGGAGGCAGGCAAGGAGCCCGCTGAGGGCGGCGGCGGCGGCTCTCACCGCCTCGGGGACGCCCAGGAGATGCGCGCTGTGGTGCTGGCCGGCTTCGGGGGGCTCAACAAGCTGCGGGTCACCAGGAAGGCCATGCCCGAGCCGCAGGACAGCGAGCTCAAGATCCGCGTCAAAGCCTGGTCCAGTATCCGCGTCTTTCTCGCTTTCTCTCTTTGCGCGCTCCGCGCTCCCGGGGCGGGGGTGGCGGAGCCTCGGCGGGGCCCCTGCGCGGAAGAGCGGCCGTGGGCGTCCCCTCCGCGCCCTTCCCGGGTCTCAGAGCCTCCCCGCGGCCGGCGGCCGGCTGACGCTGGGGAGGATGCTGCGAGGTGGCCCTCGCCCGCGCCAAGCCGGATCTAGGGTTGACCGGAGGGGACTGTGAGCTCCTGCGAGGGGAGGAACGCGGTGGATGGTGGCGCCCAGCACCCGGGGTCTGGAAGATTGCGCTGCGGGGGCTCTCCGTCGGGTAGACAGCTCAGCTGCCAGGAAAGGGAGTTTGATAACACGGTTAAAAAAAATAATAATAACCGTCGGCTTACTGTGTACCAGCCTTCGTGTTTAGAGTTTTATGTGTGCGATCTTATTTAATACTTCCTGGGACCCGATGAGTTAGGTACCATCATTATCTCCCGTTTCAGGTGAGGAGACTCGGGCTCAGGCAGTGATTTGCCCGAGATCTCGTGGCAGCTACTAATTGACCTGGCCAGGATTTGCTACTCGATCTTTTCAGCCTCTGTGCTGCGGTTCTGCTGGGGCTGGCGACAGAGTGCAGGGCTGGGGAAGTGCGTTTTCTCTCCCCACTGCTGCATTCTGCCCCTCTGGTGCCCTGGTAGGGACAAAGGGACTGGGAAGCAGGGGGTTAGGTCCTGGAGCATCTCAGCTTGGTGAGGGGTGAGGCCAAGGCTCCCTCTTCCCCACTAGCGTCTTCTGTGCTTCTCCAAAGTGGAAAAACAAACAACCGGCAATCTTCTCAGAACTCCTGCCCCCATCTCAAATGGAGCTCAGCAATCTGAGTGTCCTTCCATTCCCGACTCCTCCTGGGGGAACTTCAGAGTTATACCCAGCTGGGATTCGCTCTGGAGGGCTTAAGCCTCTCTGTGTGCTGTCACTATATGATCATTTCTCTGAAGTTCTAGGAGGGAGGGCTCACTCACCCCAGGGGGTTTACTGGACCCAACACTCTGAGTTCTTTATGCAGTAGCGTGGGAAGCGCCTAAGGGGAGCCCGCTCTTGGCACAGTTAGATGGACTTACCCTTTCTCATGTCTGTGTTTTAAAGGGAATAGACACGGCTCCGGAAAGGAGCAGTCAGCTTACCTGTTCCTAGGTTAGACCCCAAACCTGGACTCTGCGACCATATGCAGAGGCAAGAAAAATGCAAAGGAGATTCTCCTCCCCTTCGCTGCTTTGAGAGCAGGTGCAGGATTCACATGCCAGGCTGGAAGGCAGCTGGTAAGAGAAGCAAGCGCTGGTTTCTGACTCACTCCTCACACATGTAGCAGGTCGCAGTTGCCTCTAAACATGACTCTTGGGAATTCAGGGTAAGGGAAGAGGCTTTTGCAAACTGGGGGATCCTGTACAGTTCCATTTTGTTAACTCTTGTGAACCAAGCTGATTGATCCCAGAAGGCAGGGCTTGCGTCTGCCCTTTTCACCAACAAATCCCCGATGCCCAGCATAGCACAGCATGGTGCTTGGCACACACTATGTCCAACATCAGTTACTGCTGAAGGAATCAGTTATTGCTGAATGAATGGAGTGAGAAAAGACGCTTGAGCCAGGACTGCTGAGTCCTTATTTTTCTTCGCTTGCTGGTGGAGGAACATCTACCTCGTAAAACTAAAACTATATATTGATAATTTTCCTTCCTTAGCCACAGATCAAAAATATTTCGTGTGTGTGTGGGGGGTGGGGGGTGTATATAATTTATGACTCTCCATCCAGGGTATGTTCAGAGAGTGAAAATGTTGAAGCTACTTTTTAAAGAAAAGAGCATCACTTGCCATACAAATAGGTCTGGGTTCTCTAGTCTTATGCTAATTACATAGATACTGATAGGAACTGAAGCATTTTGAAATAATAAATGTCAAGATGAAAGCCAGGAGATTGCTTTTCAAAGCCAGATGCACAAGCCTGTTCTTTCTGGAGCTGTACACACACACACACACACACACACACACACACACACACACTCACTCACACACACACACACACACACACACACACACACACACACACACACACTAGAATCACTGCAGATTTCCCACCCCGTTTGTTCAGAAAGCCAACGAGGCATGGGGGAACATTTGGGATCCAGTATTGCAAAGGGCCCAGATTGATTTTTGTCTCCCCACGCTGGAAGCAGAGTTAATCAGTTTTGCAAGGGGGGGGCTGAAGTAGGTTTGTGAAGATTGCCCGGCATTTCCTCCTCCACTGGGCTAGGATTGGCTGGCCAAAGATGCCCGCTGATTTTAAGTTTAGCCTTGGGAGCAAGGATGACTCATTCTGTATTTTTATGAATCAGCTGATGGCTTCCTGGATGAAGGTCCCCCTTTTATCTGCTCTCTATTTTTAATGGAAACCTTTTATCATCAAATAGGATATGCTGTTTGCTTGGCAATAAAGCATAGTCCGTCTGAACTAGTATTCTTCAGACCTGGAATGAAGGTTCAAGTTGGTTACTCTATAAATTTTATGGAAATGGAAGAGAAGAGGTACAGGGAAATACATATTTTATTTCATTTACCCCCTCTCATTTGTGGTCCAACGAGATAGGTATTACAGTAGAGCAAATTGAGGCTTGGAGATGTTGAGTAATTTGCTAAAAACATCTCAGAGCCAGTACAGTTAGGATATGAGTCTTGGCCTGTCTCTCCGTAAAGCTCTGCTGTTTTTCTTTTATTCTATTTTGTCTCCCTCTGTGGAAGAGCCACAGGAAATGTGATTTACCTCTCTGGATATTTGGCATGCAAACTTGCTTTCCTTCCTTTCTTCAATGAGTATGGCTCCTTTGATCTTTTTATGTCTGACTTAAGAGAACATTCTCTGGCTATTCCCAGAGTAATATGGCTTTTCTCCCCCAAATGGAGACATGATGGTCAAATGCAGCTCAAAAAGAACCACTTTGGAGAGTGCAGGGTGGGAGGGATTGCAGAGTCTTCTAATTTGTTACAAGAGCGTCAGCTTTGCTGGGGAACCCCTTTAGTCAACCATTCACTGAGCAATATACACAGCAAGCAATTTAATTGGCCATGCAGAAAAAGCACGTGGCCTTTGGAAGAAGAAGGATCTGGATATAGACGCCAGCCCCATCACCTCCTATCTGTGTGACCTCAACAGACACGTCTCAGCCTTTCCACGCTTGCCGTGCCTCAACTGCAAAATGCAGATAATGCAGTGAACCCCGTGTCACTGAGAGGATCAGATGCAACAAAGGGCCTGGCACTAAATACACAGTTGTTGGGACTGTTGTCATCGGTGTTGTTGAATCTACACCTCTATGACTTACTTCTTGACAATTTGATAACTTGGAGGCCGTCATTGAAATCGTGTTTATAATATAGGCAACGTCATGACGTTTGCTCCGTGATGAAAAGGGAGACCTTCCTAGACATGAGTCCCAGCCCTGCCACTTGCTAGCTTTATGTCTTGGGTCTTGCCCCCTAGAGGCAGAGCCCGAGACAGGGATGTTTTTTAAGTGGTGGATCGAGGGGGTGTTCTCAGGAGAATGGGAGCAAGGCGAGCAGGGCAAGGAAGGAGCCAAGCAAGCATTTTGTCTCCCCTGGATCCCACCAGGAGTTCTGGAGCATGGATTGTACCGTAGAGTCAATCTGACCTTGAAGCAATAGGGGAAGCCCTTGTGCCCCCGCACACCCCCGTTTCCCTCCCTACTCCCGTCGTCAGTCGGGTATGGGCAGTGGGGGCATGGAGCCTCTCAGGCAAAGGTGGCTTCTGTTTGAGCTCCATTCCTCTGGAAGAGGGATGAGGGTTAGGGTGCCACATTGAGCCAGGAACCACCAGCACTTCCAGCAGTGGGGGGATGGGTGTACTGCCCAGGAAAAGGATCTGAGTGAGGCGCAAATATCGCCCTCGATGCTGGCTGACCTTGAACATGTTGCTTATTTCTCTAAACTTCAGTTTCCTGGCCTATAAAATAGAAATGATAATAGCACCTCCCTTTACAGTGTTGTAATGGCGCTGAAATGAGATCCAGTGTATAAAGACCTTTTTGGTGATGCCTGGTGTATAGGAAGTGGTTAATAAATGATAGCTATTTTTATTTAAACTCTTATTCTTGGTTTCCGTAGCTACCATGTACAGTATATCATTCAAAGGGGAACTTTTGGGGTGTTAAAGGGGCACTGATTAATAATTACTCTGGAGCAGGAACAGACTAGAATTGTTCTAGGCAGACTAGGGTACATACGTGGTCCCCCTGAACAGCTAAGGGTCAGGTCTACACCTTTGCTGCAGAAGTCTTGTCACAGTGAGACATCTCTTGGACGGAAGCTAGGAGGATTTGAGGCTGAGGGTCTCTAGACTGGACTGCAGAAATATATTTAAGTAGCCATTAACAAGCCTTGTCTGGTTTGTGGCTCAAATTGGCTTGTGATGGAAAGGCACTAATGGATTGGGGACATTTATTTTCCCAGACTGATTTACAGAGAGAGGCCACATGAAACTGCTAGAACGAGAGCAGTTGGATGAAAAATGGTCCCAGCCGGTCATGGCTCTATTGGCTGATCTGAAAATGGGCTGAGGGCAGGCCACACTAAAGGAAAGCTAACACACGGTGGTATTCTAACATGTCACAGGGAGGGTGCCTGGGTGGCTCAGTTGGTTAAGCGACTGCCTTCGGCTCAGGTCATGATCCTGGAGTCCCTGGATCGAGTCCCGCATCGGGCTCCCTGCTCAGCAGGGAGTCTGCTTCTCCCTCTGACCCTCCCCCCTCTCATGTGCTCTCTCTCTCTCTCTCTCATTCTCTCTGTCTCAAATAAAAAAAAAAAAATCTTAACATGTCACAGGGGTAGAGTGCATTGGGCTAGGGGAGGGAACTAACATTTGCCGAGCACTTGTTCGGAGCCACGAACTGAGTTGCCTGCTATGTACTTTGTTTCATTTTATCCTAATGACAACTCAATAATATCAGTATTACTATCTCCATTTTAAAGATGGGAAGCTGACTTCCAGAGACATGTGAAGATCACAAACTGCTAATCCAAGTCAGCCTGTTCCTGGACTCTTTACGTTTGGGAAAATCAGAAAGACTCAGTGACAAAGGCACAAGAGAGAAAGGACTGAGAGACCAAGTGGTACAGACAGGCAGACAGACACCAAGACTGGAATCAGGAATACAAAGAAACATGCATGGATTTGACTGATTTGAAGTATAACTGATAAAGACTCAAAATGCCATCTCGCCCTCCCCAAATGGCCATTGTATTTCTAAACAACATCCACTTTCCCTCTGTTGCTGATATAGGGGACCCTTTAGAGATCTACTTAGGATCAAATTGCTATGACTGTTGGCCCAGAATATCCACGCTGATTAAACACAATCACCACTCCTTGGACCACTCAAGACATTCAAGTTCCTTCATCTGCCCGCTTTGCCTCCACTGGGCTATTGCTACGTTGGCAACTTGACTGTAGAATATCTCCAAATAGTATATCATTAAAATGTCACTGATAAGGCCAATCCAATGAAATATGGCCAATATTATCTTTCCTGTGTTTATTGAAATAAACAAATGGAGTGCGTGAGGCTAAGTGACACTGATGTTTATAAAACTGAGAAATTGCTTGGAGGGTCCCTAATACCCAAGCCAGGAGCCACTCTGGCCTGGAGATGGGAACAAAGTGTTCTGAATCACTCTGTGTTGGATAGAGATATCAGGATTTGACAGGAAAGGATGACTCTGTGCTGACTCACACTGAGCCCCAGTTGGTGATGAGGAGATGGAGATGCTACTTCAGGGATCTTACTTATTCATGAAAGTTGCATTTTCCCAGGAACTGTGTCCTCACTGGTGAGGGCTGGGGATAGTGACCATGTCTGCTCTCATCCAATAATGGAATGGACTTCTTGCCTTCCCAGCAATTCAAGGAAGAAAGGAAGCCCAGTGCTGCTTCTCTTTCATAGAGAAAGGAAGTACAGAACATCTTATACATCTGGCATACAGTAGGTTCCCATAAATAGCAGCCCGATCTTAATCATATGGCAGGTGACCCATGATGGGCAAAGGAAGTGATGACTGATAATCATGCTCATCCTACCCTCTACTTGCACCATCTTTGGAGCAACAAAGCTCATTATGCTCCTCCATTTTACATCGGACCCTCATAACCCCATGAGGTTATCATGTTTACTTTCTCAGAGAGGAAAATGGGACTCAGAGCTGAAGTGGAAAGAGCAAGAAGCTACAATAGATCTGAGTTCAGACCCTAACTCTACCTCACCATGGCTGTGTGATCTTAATCAAATAGTACTTTCAACTTGCCCATATCCTCACTTTGGTAATTATACCCACTTTTTGGTATGTTAGGAAGACTAGCTGATAATCTGTCAAGTCCTGACGGCTCTTTGCACACCATGGGTATTCAAGAAAGGTTATTTTCCTTCCTCAGTCGCTCAAGCTGTAAAAAGACAGGTGGGAACTTGATGCCATCCTCTGGTTCTTGGTCCTGCTCTTCTCCCACCAAACTACACTGGCACCAGGGAGCAGGGTGCTGGCTTTTGAATCTCATTCCCAGGGTTGGAATGGATTTGGACTGATCCACATGGGTGGCGGCAGGGATTTCTAGGGTAGCTGGGTGTGCAGAACAGTCCAGCCTCTGGAGTTTGGTTCACTCTCATTCAGAGGAACCAAAATCCCGCGACCTCGAGTATATCGCTGGCATTCAACACTGACAGCGGAGCTCACTCAGGCATGGGGGAATGGCACCCCCATGACCCCAAGTTCCTGACATTTCTCTTAATAGGGATCTTTTCTGGCATCTTGGCATTTGTCGTAGAAGAAGAAGTTTAATTAGAAACAAGAAGAGCCTCTTCATAGGGAAAGGGCAGCGGGTGTGTAATCTCAAATTAGTTTGATTCCTCTGTGTGTGATCTCACACAGAAAATCAGTCGGAGCCACTGTATTAAAATGAGTAAATTTAATGTTTGGAGGCCCAGGGGACAAAATATATGCTTCAGTGAAAGAGGCTGTTTCATCTTTGAACGTGATATTTTCTTGATGAAAACCCTGCAGTCAGCTTCTGTCCTCAATCTCGTTCTGTCGGTGACCCTTGGTCCCTCAGCTGAGCCTCATCCCTAGCATTGTTCTGGAGCCAGGGGTGTGCTAAACAGTGCTTTCCCAGACAGAACCCCCGTGGGAAGTGAAAGCTTTGGGTGCTCTTACTCCTGACGTGTCGAAATGGCTGTAGTCCCCAAAGCCCAATGCAGGATAATTATCTTCTGTGAGGGGAATGATAATGATTCATTTCTTGGGCTGGCATTGACTACACACCCAGACTGGATGGGAGGAAGTATGCTTTTTGGTTATAAAATAGTTAAGGTCTGAAGTGAAACAGACCTGGATTCCAATCCTGGATATGATGGTTTTAGCAACCTGTCTAACCTTAGGAAAATGACTTCAGCTTTTATTATCTCAGTTTGCTCATCTGTAATGTGGGTCTAATTACAGCACCTATGGGGTATTTTTTTGTGAGAGGGTAAAAAGAGACAATACGTCTAAAGTACCTAGCTATGACGGTATATTTAATATTTGTTGAATGAAGTCCTTGTCCTTAGTGTATGTTTAATATATATTAACGGTAGGGAGAAGATGCAAAGAATAGAACATTTAAAAGTCCCTCCATATTTCATGAAGTTTTCCGGATGGAGTCCCTATTCAGACTCCAAAGGGTACAAGACCCTGATGTCAAAAGTAACCCAGACAGAGGTACAGATTCAGCAGTCTTGCACAATTCACAGCGCTCACCATAGCACATACCCTCCCCAGTGTCTATCACCCAGCCACCCCATGCCTCCCACCCCCCCCACCAGATTAAAAAAAAAAAAGAAGAAGAAGAAGATAGCGGGAGGGGAAGAATGAAGGGGGGGAATAGGAGGGGGAGACGAACCATGAGAGACGATGGACTCTGAGAAACAAACTGAGGGTTCTAGAGGGGGTGGGTTAGCCTGGTGATGGGTATTAAAGAGGGCACGTTCTGCAGGGAGCACTGGGTGTCATGCACAAACAATGAATCATGGGACACTACATCAAGAACTAATGATGCAATGTATGGTGATTAACATAACAATAAAAATTTAAAAATAAAAAGTAACCCAGACAGGATGTGCCATGGCGCCATGACATGCATAAGAAGATTCAGATGAATTTCTGAAAGAACAAGAGAGGAAATGGAACCAAGATGTACTACTGTGGTCCTATGTGCAGGACGCTGGGCCAAGCTCAGAGATCTTCAAAAAGAAGACCAGTCACTTCTGCTCTGACTTCTCTTTCCTTTATTTCAGTCAGGCCAACCATCATGGTGAAATTGTCTCTGGCCTTCTAGGCTCTCCCCTTTCTTTTCCCTTCCGTGTTTTGTCTTCCCCTCATGAGGTAGCTTCATGTGCTCCTCCTGCTATGAGCTTCCTTCCTGAGACTAGGAGAGATGGTGGCCTTCTGCCCCAGATGCCTTGTGCAAGTTTAGCGAGGCCCAATGCAGAGCCCCCATTTTTTTCTCCCAATTTTCAAATATCAAGGAAGTAATCTTAATGGCCGTTTGTGAATCACATACCAGCCTCTGGATCTCTCTTTCTCTCTCTGCTGGGCCCAAGGAAATGATGTGCTTGGCCACATTTGCATCTCGTGCCCTCCTACCCTGACCTAGAAGAATGGAGCATCATGCTTGATTGCCGTACTAGGAACACATGAAGTGTGTGTGTACGTGTGTGTTGGGGGGTGGGGTGGGTAGATACTTTGAAAGGAATGGAGGGCAGTTACCAGAAGACGGGGTAAGAAACACACAGAACTAATCAAAATGGTAGCCACCGTGGGGGATGGGAGACTTCGATCTTCACCACAGAAAGTGACGAATCAGAGAGGGGACTGGAGAAGCCAGCTCCTTTCCCTATCCTGGGACCTTACATTCTCAGCACAAAGTGATTGAATCGGATTAAATGACATATATCATATTTTCAACTTGGAGGTCTGCTTCCTTTTAAATCTCTTTGGTAGTCTTGGAAATGCTAGAAGCTTGCTCTATTATCATTTAACTGGTGAACACCAAGCCTGGTGCTTGGTTAACCACAGGCACTCAATAAATGTCTGTGGAATGAATGAATACGTTACTGACTTTCCCCCCAACGTTAGGGGTACGTTTCTACAAAAGTTGCCGTGTCACTTGTAAATACCAACAGTACTGACTTTGCTAATACAGGCGGCAGCCGGTCCATGCCCGTGTACCTTCAGGCACCCCCTGGTCCCCTCAGCCTCTTCTGACAGGAGGCCTACATCTCTCCAGTGTGTGGGGCTTTGAGCGGAGACTTGAGAGGATACCAAAGGAGCTATGTTCTCAGACAGTTTGGTGTTACCTCTCCTTGATACAATCTGTTCTCTAGAAACTGGATGTTCGCTTTTTGAATTCTCTAATAACTACTCTCCCTCGGCTGGGAAATGTGGGTCTCTGACTTTGCAAGATGCTGTGTAATTTTCTCCTCACTGACATCCCGTTGCATCGAGAGCGGGAGGCCAGGGATCTTGAAGAGAACCCTCTAGGCTGTGTCTAGGGATTGTTATTCCAAGAGCATTTACTCAAGCATTCCTGCGCCGTGTGTCTACCTGGGAACCCAGGCCCTAGCAGCCTGGATGCTAAAACAATATTTAACTAAACTTAGGTGGTGATCATTTCACAATATACATATATATCACATCATTATGTTGTGCATCTTCACCTAATGCAGTGTTTTAGGTCAATTATATCTCAGTAACACTGGAAAAGAATTAAGTTATTTCCAACCTACTGGGGGAAAAAAATCTCACCTTTTTTACAACAAGCAGTATGTCCATGACTCTGTTCCCACCTTCCTTGGTAGGTCTCAGGACCTCCCCGTTCAACACCTGCCAGGTGGGTGCAAGAGTTTCCTGCCCTGACACAGACAGTTCTCCTGGTTGCCCCACTGATTCTGACTCCCTCCTCTTCGCCCTGTTCTGCCCATCCTGCCATACACTGGAGCTGCCCCACCATGTTTCCCATTTCCTCTCCATCCCAGGTGGTGTGGCCCTCTGCTTAGGGCCATAGCACCCTTTCCACTCCGTATAGGTCAAAAGCAGTCTTTGCCACCCTATGTATTCATGCCCCTGCTGTTTAGAGCTAATAAATGTAACACTTTCGTTAATTACTTGTCATCGCTATTATCATAATGACTTCCATTGAGTATTTATGCTAAGTGTTTTATAGGAATTTCTAGGATACCAAACATTTCACAGATGAAGACACAGGATCAAAGGAGCAAGGGAACTTGCTAAAGATCACACAACTAATTAGACCAAGAGAGACCAAGAGAGCTGATGTTGACTGAGCCAGGGTTCTCTCTCTCCAGGGCTTCCTCTTCCGGGATTTTGTATCCATTTTCCAACTGCTCTGCCCTAGACTCAAACTCCCAGGAGATGAAGGGTGATTTGCATCATAATCAAGCTCCTCCCATCCCCCTTGTATTGCTACAGATGGCTTCATCCAGATTTACTCATATTCTCCAACTCACATTTCCCTTAGGATAAATTATTTTCTTTTCCCCAGAAGGCTTAGCTGCTCTTCATGCAAATAGATCCACAGTGGGGCAACTCCACTGGCCCCCACAGTCTTGAGTTCTACAATGAACGCTGATGAGGCTTTCTCTACTGAGTACTGTACTCTACAGCCCCCTCCCCTTCCTCCCAGCACAGACACACCTGCTCCTTCCAATAGACTCTCCATCAGGTTATAGACTTTCCTTTCTTATTCAAAAAAAGATTCCTTGTCTAAGATCAGAAGCAATTGTTTTTCATCTGTCTTATACTACACCTAGTTCCATCAGCTAATGGCGAGCTCTTAAACCTACCATTCCTGTGATTGGTCTGAATGATCTTGTAAATGGATACTCTTTTTACGCTCCCCGCTAAAATCACTGACATTGTACTTATTGGGGACCTTGTAATAAACTCTGAGTCAGCATTCTGCAGCCAGAACCTGGGACATGAAACACAGCTAGCAATGTGGCCCACCTTCCCGAAAGGTTTATCTGCCTTCAGATCCTTGAGCGCATTCTCTGTGTGACTGCAGAGGAGTCCTTTCCTCTGGCACTGCTCCTCCATAGGAAATAAACAGCAAAGGCAATTTTCACCCTCCTACTCCCTTGGAGCCTCAACCTCTCTGTCCTCAGCCAACAGCACTTGTGGGAGACTCGACTTCTTGCTTTTGCTCTTTTAACATTGTCTTTGCTTTTCCTATTCTTCTTTTTCCCTTTTGTATCCTCGATGTAGTTGGGTCTGTTTGCTCTCGAATAGAAGCCCACTTCCAATATAATTTCAAAGCACAGTCAAATTCTATTGAGTACTTTGGAAAATACCAAAGCTGGATCCATTTGTGCTACAGAGAAAAACCTCTAGAAAAT
Source organism: Eumetopias jubatus (assembly GCF_037043125.1). Lineage (NCBI taxonomy): Eukaryota > Metazoa > Chordata > Mammalia > Carnivora > Otariidae > Eumetopias > Eumetopias jubatus. Next base: position 30,423,573 of record NW_028274816.1, read on the forward strand.
TGTAGGAAAATAGCTAGGAATGATTCAAGCTCTTTCCTTCCTTCTTGCTGAAGGGGACGATCTCGGCCGGGCAGCCTTGGTGTGTACTTTGGTGTAGCAGGAAGGAGGGGAACGGATCAAAGTCCTGCTTCATTGATGTGCTTTGGGAAGAGCAAAGATTTACTTCTGGAAGATAAAAGAATAGGCGTGAAAGGTGAGCAGAGATAAATGTATAAGACAAGAGATCCAACGGTAGGATTTGAGAGTCTGGGGGAGTCTGGAGAACAGCAGGGGCCAGTTTGGAGGTTAGCAGGAGGCCCTGCGGGGGGGAGCGTAGATGGGGAGAGGAAATTTTCCTACTCTGCCTTGGAGTTGCTCATAATCTATGGGGAAGACGGCAGGGTAGTGATTCTGCTACTGCCTTCTTCTTAGGCTACTTACATTTAAATATTAATTCACTAAAATTAAAAGTTCAGTTCCTTAGTCACTCTAGCCACATTTCGAGTGTTTGGTAGCCACATACGGCCAGTGGTTGGACAGCACAGATACAGAACATTTCCACCGCTGCAGAATGTTCAGTTGGACAACGGCCTGCTCTAGTCTTCACATCATTCTTTGCTACTGAAACAGCTGTTTTACTAAACATGGTTTTTATCAGTAGCGATGACGTAGGGGATCACTGTTCATGTTAGAGCCAATATGGACTGTTTCTCTATGGGGCCCTCCCCGCCGCCCGGTCCTCCAGTGAGAAGTCAAGCAGGAACTGCTTTGTACCATCTGACAATTGCCTTCTCCCCACCATTGCGAGGTGGGATGAGGCAGAAGAGGTTGGGAGAACAGGAGCAAAGGAGACACCCTTTCCTAAGGGATACTTAGCTGGGGACACCTCTGTGATTCCCGCAAAGTGAGTTAGGAACTGCCCTCTCTCTGTGTGAGCTATGACCCTTGTACCATCTCTTGTTATGGGGAGTGTCACATGATGTAGTCACTTATTTGTTGATCTCTGAACTCCTGGGAGGCACAGCCCCCACTGTCACCCTTGTAACATTCATGCTGAGCCAAGTCCCGAGCCATGGAGGGGCTGCCGAATTTAAACAGAATTCGACTGAATGTTCTACATAACCAATCACTGCCAGGCACCTGTTTGAAGTCAGAGACCTGGTCAACATCTAACATGGAACACAGAGATCTTAACCTTTTTAGGAACCTTCTCAGGAACAAATACCTGCCGTGTCCCCAGGAGAGGCTGAGAGTAAATAGATAACTCCAGGTTCAAAAATCAAGGGATTAGTCTTGGCATCAAGGAGAGCTTGTTTTGGACCCAGCGCTACCATGCTTTTCTGTCTCTGTTGAAAACTGGCTCTTGATATTTAGATTCCCAATCACTGGCCATTTTGTTCCATGTTTGGAACAAAACACGCTGAAGTGTGTTTTGAATACTCATTTGGACATAGGGTTTGAGTATATTTCCTCTCTCAGAGGCAATAAAAGACTTGTACAACTCCAGCCCAAACTGTGCTGCCCTCATCGTCATCCAGATTTTGTGGATCAGGGGATCTAGGGGGGTCGGGGCAACGATAGCATTATTGACTTCGTAAGCAAAATGGTAGATTACAAAGAACATCAAATGTGTCAGAAAGCTTTGTTTGTTTGTTTTGTCAGAGAGCTTTGTATGTCTCACATGGTCGCAGTGGTCTGTGCATCTGAAGTCAGTGGTTAGAGAGGGTAGGCAGGGTCACATGGAGCCGGACATGAGGGGGCCAGTGTCAGGAACCACAGGCCAGTGATGGGGACAGCAGAGTCGGAGTGTCCATTCCAACCTTCCCACTGCTGACGGAACACAGGTGCCTTCTCTCTCCTGAGGTCCATCCAGGACAATTCTGGCTGCTCTCCAATAAGAGGTGCCATTTGAGATTTGCAGAAAAGGTGTCCTTGTTTTAGACAATGAGTGTTTTTTTTCCCCCTCCCCTAGCAGATTGGTATCAGGCTTGAGATAACAAAACAGGTGCTTACACAAGCCCAGAAAGAAAAAGAAAGGAAAAAAAAAAAAAAAAGAAGAAGAATTTGGAAGCCAGATTTTTCTGAGATCAAGCCCTATTGTCCTGGGCTTTCTCAAGTTATCAGTTGAGATGAAGAAACAAAAACAGAAATGTCAGCCCTGGGGATGGAGGGAATGACTCAGACATTGGCTTCTTTGCCCCTGCTTGGATTGGGAGTCAAATGCTTTGATGAACATAGCGGCGGCCGCAAGAGGAGGGCAAAGAAGGCACAACCATCCCCCACCCCCGCTGGGGTGCAAAGCCTCACTCACGTTTGGCCCGCTCGACCCTTTGGGAGCTGGCGGAGGTGGCCACTGATGCTCCCCAAGCCGAGGGAATTCCACACTTCCCATCTGGAGCCTGACGGCGTTCTCCTCGATGGCCACGTCCCTCCCAGCATCCAGGGACCTCTGGCTTCCCACAGACCCAAAGAAAGCCCCGAACTCCTATTTTTTGTGGACCTTCCCAAGCGATTTACCTATCCTGCAGGTCTTTTGATGATCCATCTGCCTTTCCCTTTCTCGTTTTTCTTAGTCTCTGTCCCTTCCTTGGTGCTTTGATCCTTTCAATTCCTGCCTTTCCCTTTCCTCTTGTTCTCTCAGGTCCTGCCTTAAAGATCTCATTCTCTTTTCCTCCCTCCTCACATGGCTTCTTCCTCAGGGGCCACCATACAAAGGGGCTCCATAAATATGCACCATCAGTGATAAGAGCTCTGTGCCCACAAGGGAATAAAACCCAGAAAAGGAAAAATATGTTATCCGTCTTGTCATGGATACTGGGTACACCACCAAGAACCCCTTGGAGGACCAGGACCCGGAGTGGTGGCGGCCAACTGCTCCCAGTGGTGCCCCTGCTGAGGAATTGCCCTCGGCTGCAGGAGGCCTCCTTGCCCAAGCCCACGCTCTCTCCCCGGGGGCAGCTCTTATCCAGGACTAGCTGACATGAGGGTATGAAGGCCTCATCCCCTGGCCTTGATTCATGGTGACGTGAGGGGCCATCCTAGCTCGGGAACTTTCTGTGGATAAATTGAGTCTTTTTTACTACTACGTCAGTGTTGAACTTCTTCCTCCTCAGGAGCACACAGGTGTTGTTTCCTAGAGCTCTCCCCATCACACCTCCTTGCATGCAAATCGCAGGCTCGGAGGCTGCTTCCCAGGGAACCTGACCTGTGACACCTTGTGCCCTGATGGTGGAGGTGGGGGGTGACAATGTCAGCAGCTCACGTTTATTTGAGCACTTACTGTGTGTGAGGCGCTCTGTGTCACATGCCCTGTCACATACCATCCACACCAACACCCTGTAGCGTGAGCACCCTGTAGGTGTCCCCATTTTGGAGATAAGTAAACTAAGGCTCAAGGATTTCAAGCAACTCCCTTGAGGGGGAGCCAGAGGGCTAAAGCTAAGATCTAAGTTTAGGTTTAGTAATTGCAGAGCACCACGAGGACATTTCCCTGGGGAATTTTTTCTCGGGGCCAGTGTTCGGACTTCATGGTTATCTTGTGGGATAGCGCATGCCCTGGTGGTTGTGTGAGCTCTCCTGCCTGTACTTCCGTAAAGCCACCTATCACACTGTACTGTGATCAGCGTTTATAATTTTGGGGCCCCCTGATCCCTTTGGATATCCCCTCGTTAGTATACACTCAGTGTGTAGGAAGTGCTCAGTGGGACAGGTGAGTCAAGAAGCCCTCTCTCTGTAACTGGGAAAACTGAGTGATGGTCTCTCAGAAGCAAAGCACAGGAGTCAAAAGCACAGCCTCTGGACTCACATTACTTGCTGTTGCACCTTGGCTTCAGGAACCTCAATATGCCTGGGTTTTGTTCCTGTAAAATGTGGTAATATGATTTATCCTCTAGCATTGTTATCGTTGTAAAAATTATGCTTCTAAAACACTTAATGCCATGCCTGCTACATAGTAAGTATCCCCTAAATGTTGTCTAGCCACAAATAATTCCCTCTGTTCCCATGGTCCATCATCAGAGCAATTAGAATGGGGGTTTCTGCATATCTGCCAGTTTCTTGGTGAGGGGGCCTCTGATTGTCATAAGGCCCTATGCAAGAACATGGTCTTACTGAGGGAGTACTTGTTACACACGGATTCAAAGGGTCTTGGACATGTTTCAGAGAACTGTAGGAGCTCATGCTTTCAAGACACTTAAAACATGTCAGCCAGTCCTATGTTTTAGATTCCCTCCCATGACATCTTTCGTGATCTTCACAAATACCCTAAGTCACCAAGAACGTGACAGCCTCTATTTTTATCAGCAGGTTGGGTATAGTAGTAAGTGGCATGATAACCACATTTTCAGAGGACACAGACTCAGGAGGAAGAGCCAGTTTTTTGGATGAAAGAATTAGGATCCAAAAAAGAGCCAGACAAATTGGCAAGATGAAGCTAATCTAGTAAGACTGCATTTCACAAGGGTACGTATAATCCTTTGGACCAGGATCAGAAAATTCAAGTGCCCTAGAGGACAGTGAGAGACCTTTCCATTTTCTTATCTATTTCATCATCGTCTATTAATTTTTACCTTGCCTCATTCCAAAAAGGACTTGAAGTAGCTTAAACAGAGAGGATACAGCAACCAGTCCCTAAGTGGTCCCCAGACTAGGAGCGGTGGCATCATCTGGAAACTTGCCAGAAATGCAGAGTCTGGGACCTCACCACAGACCTGCTGAGTCAGAAACTCAGCAATAAGGCCTGGCAATCTGCTTTTAACAAGCGCTTCAGAGAATTCTGACACAAAGTTTGAGATGCATTATAAAAGGTTTAAGATTTTTTTTTTTTTTTAATGGAAGCTCCAAAGCATTCAGAAAGTTACGATGAAGTTGAGTGTTAGGATGGCAGAGAGAATGAAGACCACAAAACCTTGCAATTGGGTGGAGGCGGGGGGGGGGGTGCTGCAAGTTTGGCTTGGAGCTTCCTACTAGCCAATGCAAAGAAAGGAATATAATGAGTTTATAAGCTGCTGGGATTGTAAGATCAATACAAATCAGTCCTTGTGCTGAGATATGAGGGAAAATTACTCTGTCTTCATGAAGAAACAAATGCATATTGTAACAAATGATATGCTCAACAATATTCCCTCGTAGGTAAAATAATAGGTTTCTGAAGGAGGACTGGCCATCTGTCTCTTAATTGAACCAACGACGAGGCAATACTTGGGATTTCTGTTGAGTGTGAGATCAGACGATATGATGGGGTTCTGTTGATTGGCGTCAACAGAAGTAAACTGCTGGAAAAGGGAGATTTTCATCACACTGTTCTCTGTGTGGTGGTCTGATGATGTTTGGATTCCCATGGCCAATGCCAAGGGTACTGACAACCAGGGGAAGGAACTAAGAGGCAAGAGATCTAAAATCCTTTCATATAAGCAACGCCTCTCCCTTCCTTTCACCTAGAGAATAAAAGACAGGGGAGCCTCTCCATATCTACTTCCCTCTTTTTGGCTAAACTTCTTTGGGCCAGTTTTATTTCAAACTGGAAAATTAATAAACTAGCTGATTCTTCTGTCATCCACTTAGCGGTGTCCTATAACAAATCATTTGTGTCTTCTTCAATATTAATTAGCATATCCAAAAGAAATGGACTGCTCCCAGACGAGGAGCTTTGAGGACAAGAATACATCGTAGTCCACCATGATGTATAGTTAACAGAATGACAGTCCTAGCAGTCAGAAGCTCAAGCTTGGAAGTCCTATGAAAAGGGCTGGTATCCCAGTTCTGTCACCTACTATATGACCTCGGACAAGGTACTTCATCTTCTCCAGGCCCCACCTTCCTCATGCACAAAATGGAGATTGAAATGGTCCATGCTTGAGTCCCGCAGAACATAAAATGAAGACAGCTAAACATCTCTCATGAAACATTACAGGGTTGGCATCCATCACTTAGTAGATAACAGAAAATAAAGTATAGAGGCCATGGCTAGCTTGCCTTCCTTCTAAGTAGAATCTAAGCATCCCAAATCAGTGTCTTTTCCTAAGACCACCAAGCATCCCTTCCTATTTACCTAAGGTTTATTTTTTTCTTAAGATTTTAAAAATTATATGAGAGAGAGTGAGTGAGCACAGGGGTGGAGGGCAGAGGCAGAGGGAGAAGCAGAGAAGCAGGCTCCCCACTGAGCAAGGAGTCTGACATGGGGCTTGATCCCAGGACCCTGGAATCATGACCTGAGCCAAAGGCAGATGCTTAACATTGAGCCACCCAGTCACCCCCCCCCACCACCGCCATTTACCTAAGCTTTGATTTGATAATATCTTAAGGAGAGCATGCAGGACAAAGGAGAGCCAAGTGAACAATGTGGAAGACCTGGTTAGGGCTCCAGAGACTCAGCCAAGGCCCCACCGTGCACAGATGGCCATATCTACTTATATCTAAGAGTTCATGGTGTCACAGGATACACGATAATCAAGGAGTTTAAAGACCTTGATTCAAGTCCCAGCTCTGCCATGTGCTAATTGTGTTGTCTTTGACAAGTCAGGTTTCTTATCTAAGGAGTCTCTTTATTCACTGATGGGAATAATAACATCCGCACTTGTAGCCTTTCTGGGATTGATACAAGGCTTCATGAGATGTGCGTGAAAGCACATTGCAGACGTCACCATCCGGTGATGTAACAGTTTTATTTTGTAAAGGGACTATCACTACATTTCCCTGTGTCTTCTATCACATCTCTCATCCTTTGCCTTGAGGTTTTGCGGGTCCCTTTGTCAAACCTGTCTTCATTCCTTCAGGCTGCAATGTCTTGGTAATAACTCTTTAAACATAGGCTTTGAGTGATAGTATGGGAAGAACAAATTAAGGTCTTCTTAATTAAAATTATACTAATCTGTGAGAAAAGGTTACCTAGCAGAACATTTTATTGAGCATATTCCAGCACTATTTTATTTTATTTTTTTTGCAACAATCTTAAATGTTTAAGAGCCATATAAATAAATATTAGGTAAGAGAGAAATCTGAAGATTACCCTCTATGTGAGCCCGGGTCAAGAAAATAGTCCTTGCCATCCTCAAACAGTGTCTAACTAAAAATCAGATTATCTTAGAGAATACTGGAAACTATGATTAAGAAGGTGTAGAGTTTGGCAAAAGAACAGTGTTGGACCCCCGTTTAAGTCCCTGGCTTCACTCTTCACTGTCCGTGTGGCCTTGGGCAAATAACTTAATTATCTCTGCACAGTGTTACTGGTTTTGTTTAAAAAAAAAAAAAAATGAGGTCAATAATATCTGTCCAGTGGATGATTTAGGGTTACTGATTATGGTATTTGTTTTACTTTGTGTCTTTTGGTTTCATGAGACAGGGACCACACGTGTAACACAAACAAAGAGGTTCTGTTCTAAAGACCAGTGTGGAGTAGCAAAAGAATTCTTGGAAATTAGAGGGCAGGAGGCGCACTGGGCCTGGGCTGCACCAAGTATGGAGACTGGACCTTTGCATTCTTGGCAACCCGGCAACAAAGTTTGTATAGCCCACCCTGGGGCAGGCTGCTGGGTTGCTTCTGCTGCTCTTCGTCTTTTTCTTTTAATTTCCCTACCTGCTGGCTTTTTATTTTATTTGTTAGAGAGAGAGAGAGAGAGAGAGAGCAAGAGAGATCGAGTGCGCACAAGCAGGGGGAGCGGCAGGCAGAGGGAGAAGCAGGCTCCCCGCTGAGCAAGGAGCCTGATGTAGGACTCGATCCCAGGACCCTGGGATCATGACCTGAGCTGAAGGCAGATGCTCAACCAACTGAGCCACCCAGGCATCTCCCTACCTACTGACTTTTTCACTTCTGCTTCCCTAGAGTGCAGGTCAATAGGTCCCTCTAGCTCAGTTTTATCTTTTGATGTCCTTTCTGACAATAAGTTGTTTTCTTGCTGCAAGTTTCCTAATTCAGAGTTTTTGAGAGAATGCTCAGTTCTTAGATCAGCTTATTTATTTCATATGAAGCAAGGGATTCCTGCTTAGGTTAGGAATGGCCACTCCTCCAACAATGGGCCCACCACTGGTGCAATCAACTGTCAAAGAGATAAGTTATAAACACGGCCCCCTGGACATGTTGCTTCAGCCAGTGGGTGAAGTTCCCATAAAGAGGCATCGTATGTAAAGGGTTCAAGTTCTAGACTTTGCTTGCATTCAAATCCTGACTTTGACAGTTTCTAAAGATGAGATTTTCAGCAAGTTACTTACTCTTGCTCAGTCTCAGTTTTCTCATCTGGAAAATGGGTGTGATAGTTCATACCCCACAGGAGTACTGTTGAGTCTTAAACAATGAAGTAAAGCACTTAGCACAGCTCCTGCCAGAAATTGAACCCTCAGTAAATGCTAGCTGTATCCATCTCAGGAGCAGGTGCGTGGACAGGCCCTTGAACTAGGTCTGGTACAACATGTGAAGGTACTCCATTAACAACTGTTCACCACCTCTCTGTGTGGAGATGAACACTGACTCATCCCCCATCCCCTGGAATATACCCACTTCACGTTTCTTTCCTGAAGATGGGTGGCGTTCTCCAAGACCCCAGTAGAATTGCCGCTTGCCTCACTGTGGAAATGGATGGGATGCTACGGGCTTTTATAAAGTCAGTCTTACTAAGCCTTTCTTGATGGATTTGAGTAGCTGGCTCTCGGTTTACAATCAGCATGCCCACTTCATGCTGGATGGGGGTCCAAGGCAGCCTGATTGAACAGCATAACAAGCGTCTAGGACAAAACCTTCTCCAGGGGTTAGCATGTTTACAGAACTGTCAAGTAATTTCTTCTGGCATTTCTCCATCAGGGTCTTGGGAAATCATAGGTTTTCACGCAAAGGAAAACACAGTGAGCTAAAATATCCATGAAATGAGAGATGGAGTGCTTGATTTGGGACATGGAAATTCCTTTTATTGTTATGTGGTGATGCTTTATTTATTTGGTTGTATTGGAAAATGGGCTGTTTCACACAAGCAAAGCTTGTGGGTAGCCAAGTTTTCCCATCGCAGCTCTGAAACTGTTTTTAACTCTTGTTTAATGGGAGTCTTCCTACAATGTATCACGTACTTCTGCTTTCTTAAGAGAAGATGCACATTTAAGTGCTAGCGTTTATTGGATACTTACTATGTAGCTGGCATCCTGCTTAGGTGTTTACCTGTCATTCATTTTCCTGACACCCCTGTGAGACAAGTACTACCAACCAGGAAATGGAGGCTCACAGAGGCTAAGGAACTGGTCCAAGGTGACGCGGGTGAAGGTGGTGGAATTGGGATTGGTGCCCAGGCCTCTCCAAGCTCTTAAGAAACTGGCCGTGCTATCGGAGGACAATTTGGTTGATCAGTGACCCTATGAACTGTTCACCATCAAAACGTAGGATCTCTGGAAGTCTACGAGCACATTTCAGAAATGTGTCCATTCCTCTGAGCATACCGTGGCCACTTTTTGAAAGGAGTTAGTGCTCACACTGGCAGCACCTCTGTTAGAATACTCATGAATATATTCCTTCATTCAGCAGATGTTGCCTGAGTACCTACTCTGTTGCTGTGGGCCTGATGCATGCCAGGCACTCTGGAAGCAAAGAAATAAGAGGCATGAAGCTGCCTTCAAGGAGGACACGCATTAGAGATAGTTCAGCTGGGGCAACTGTGAAACTTGCCTGATGTGTGACCAGGAAAACCTTGAGAAGGTGGCCACCCATGAACCCACCTTTCAAGGAGGGCATCCTCCTCATTGTTACCCATTCTCTATGGGGGACACTGATGACCAGGAGATCTAAGCAGAATTTGATGTTTCCTGGGCTCCAAAGAGGCCGAGGAAGGAATGGGCAAGTTGTGTTTTAAAAGTAGCTTGAGTCATCTTGCTTGGAAAAGAAGCTGTGGCCATACACTAATGGACCTTGGGCCAGACCAAGGAGTTTGGTTCCTATAACCTGAGTCTTTCTTAGAATGGCAGCTTATGAAAACAGGAAGTACATTAGAGCATCCTGCGAAAAAAATACGTGTTCAGTGGGATGTGTTTTCTCATTTGATTAGTAAATGAGTGTTCAAAGTGGTTTCTAAGACTAGCTCTTAAAAAGAAAACAACATTTTGGAGCATTGATGTTATCATTAAAATCAAGTATATAGTTTTCCAAGGTGATGGCTTAATACATTTTAATAACTTTCCTATTTCAAAATTAATATGTTAATAGAAAAAACCTAGTCCCTTTTCTCATCCAGAGAGAACTAGGATTTTTGAAACAAACCCTCCAGTATTAATCCATTGGTTCATCTGTTTGATCTCACTTCTAGTGAAGTCCCCCGGCTGGATGTAATGTAGTCCCTTGATGGCTCATATTCGCTCATATTCACTGTGTATGGCACAGTGCTGGGAGGAATCTGTGTGCTGACTGATCAGTGACAGTTGTTTTGAGACCTTTTAAATTTGCCTTTTCTCCCTCTCTCTTTCTCATAGATTGGCTGATGGCCATTGCGTCTGGCTGCTTTCCATGAGTCTTCTTATAACTTCTTCCTAGTATATTCTTTACCCTTCAGGAAGTGCTAGCATGGCTAATGACCAGGCCAGCCAATATGTGTTGTTAGAGTAGGAGTAAGCAGGCTCTGAGGGAGGACAAAGGGGCTGTCTTTTAAATCAGAGGGTAACATCTGCAGTGGCAATTCTAACTGCCAGGAAAGCATTCCTTGTCTGTAGAGATAATTGTTTTTGCTTTATTAGTGACATCCAGTCAAGTGACTGCTCTTAGGCCTATTTTGCATGAAAGAGAAAAAAAAAAAAGACAAGAGAGGAATGGGGGAAGGGAGAGAGGGCCAAGAAGAGGGTAGAAGAAAAGTCAAGCCAAGTGTATTCTCTTGGATTCCATTTTGAATGTCTCTCTTTTCACATTTGCCATTCACAGTGGTTTAAACTTCATTGACTTGATGGTGCGACAGGGGAACATCGACAACCCTCCCAAGACTCCCCTGGTGCCAGGATTTGAGTGTTCTGGGATTGTTGAAGCTCTGGGGGACAGCGTGAAAGGATACGAGGTAATGTGTTGACTAATGATGGAAAAAAGTAATATCTATTTGGAATCTGTTGAGATATAAAAGATAATGAAAGAAATGTTTGAATCTATGGTGTGTGTTATTATTGTCATCTTACTGGTAGGTTTTATTAACACGTTTATAAATGATAGGATTTTCCACATGCCTCATGCCTTTCTCGTGTACCATCTTGGTTGCTCCTGGGAATAGCCTGGTGAAGTGGCCAGAGAAAAATTTGTCTTCCCTTTTGTTCATGTAATACAGCTGTTAACAAGAATGTCTGGCCTTGGATTAACTAGGTGTGCGTACCCCCTCACCCTCCCCATGGCTCCCATTTTCCCACCACCTGAGGCTCAAAAACCAACTACAAAACATAGAGGTTGGGGAGAAATATCCTCTGTATTTCATAATTTGGTTCCTTTATGCATTTAAGTAATCATTTATAAATGATTCTTTCAGACACTGGGAAAGTGACATTTTTGAATGATGATTTTTAAAGGCACAGGGTAGAGGTACCTGGCAATGAAACAGAATTGGCCATGGGTTGATTGCTTTGGGAAGAGGGCAATGGATAAAAAGGGTTATTATATTTTTCTGACTATTTTGTACGTGTTGAAATTCTCCATAATAAAAAATTTTTAATCGATGAAAAGATATATGACCCTTCCTACCACTGTAACGCAAATCAAATAGAATCTAGTCTCTAAAAACTGAAAAACTGTGGGCAAATCAATCGCACAAAATTGCAGCAATTTGGAGTGAGAAAAACCAGTGCCAATCAGGTACAAGAGCTCTTCCTCATAACTTAAGTGGTTCCCCAGGGAGAAATGAACAGAGCTAACATTTGAGAATCCACCATAACCAGAAACATGGGCAAGTCATCCTTCTTCAGCCTTACTACAACGCTGCTAGGTAAAGATTGTTATTTTCCCTTTGAAGATGAAGTTCAGAAGAGTACAGTTGTTTCTGGGGAGGCCAGAAAGGTAGATGAACATGGATTCAAGTCACCAGATCTTCACCCCTGCTCCCAACCTGTAAATGCTGCAGAGCTAAATGCAGAAAGGAAAATCCTATAAATGCAATGCCAAAATGACCTTGGCATTGAATTGGAGCCTGCTGCTCAGGCTCAGTGCATTTGAGCCTCAATACACTCTGAAAATATCAATATGTTCCAAATTCCCTGGGATGAATGTCTGAAAATCTCATCCCACACATCAGTCTTTTTGTCACTGGTTTCCAGATAATACAGCTGTAAAGTGTTAAGAAAGAAGTAAATGCACTTCTCCCTTTCTTTCATATGACTTTGCATTTCTGTTCCCAGGTAAGCAATATAAGCAGAGGCAGCACCATCTCTCCCTGAAAGTGCTGCATATGAGAAATAGTATCTCTTCTTCACTCTCCTACCTGGTCCTAAAGGAAAAGATCATACTCCTATCACTGGTAATCCTGAGCCTTGCATAAGTAATCCATTATTTTAGAATATAACAGTAGATAGGGATGTCGTTGGCCCTGGTTCAGAAGGAGGACATACAATGCTTGATTATTTTTTTCCCCTTATATGTGATCTCTCTTTTGCTGCTTAGGCCTGGTTTACTTATTGTCAATCCTACCCTTCACCTCCACTCCCCTCCAGTGACTTTCAGCTGCACAAACAAATGAAAGAAGCCACATACAGGTTTCCAGTCTGGGTGTGACTTGGGGGAAAACCAATACTAATAGTCCCCCTAAAATTTTGACTTAAGATTTTCAACCATGTCGCAGATGGAATATCACGGGGCAGCACACTGAATAGCTCTCCTGGTTTGATGCATTGCAAGGGAAGCTTGAAAAATTGTCTCCAGAGGCACAGCAGTATAGGAATAATTGGGGCTCAGTCACCCAGGACTAATTTTTTTTTATTAACAAAATCAAATAATGAGGTGGACTGGATATTAAAAAAAAAAAAAAAAGCTGCCTACCTCTGGACTCAGGCTAGGGCTGATGTGATGGCTAAGCCACTCACGCCATTTTTATAAGGAAGTGATGGCGCAAAGTTGAAGGAGAGCCCTGGAGCGGTCAGCCCTGCTGGGCTGGCTGGGACTGTCACTGTTGAGGTGGTTGAACTACTCTTCACTGCCCTCTGTGTTGACACTTGAAGCCATCAGCTACTCCACGGTGCTATGTATCTTTGGGTTTTCACGATTCTGTGCAAAAGAGGATGCCGGTGTTAGACCTTGGTTATCCTCTGGTCCAAGCGGTTGCATTTAAGATGATAATTCCCAACATTCATCAGTTGGTCTTCAGCCCTTCCAGGGATTAGGACGCTCACTGCTGATGGGACAGCCTCTCCTTTCCATCGGTTCCTTCATTAGACAGCTGTTCCTTCGGCTTTGTGAGATACAGTGGGTCTGTGTTTAGCATGTGATCATTGAGCTGTGAGTTCCATGAGACCAGAAACCAGTCTGTTCTTTTTAAGAGTTAACACTGATTGTTCTTTCTTCACCTTACATGCATCACACCAAGTATGCTGCGTGCATATTGTGTTACTTCATTTCCGTAAGGACCGTTCCCTAATATACTCATTTTACAGCAGACAAAACGTAAACAGTTACACTAATATTCTCAGAGGCGGTCGGTCCCCCTGGTGTACACCCTTTGAGAACTCTGTCTCTCTGTCTTCTTTGTAGCGCTTACCCCAGGTGTGATGAATTAATCATTTGTATCTGGAGTCAGCCTTGTGAGACTCAAATCCTGGCTCAGCTATTCCCTAGCTACATGACCTTGGGCACGTGCTTTCATCTCTCTTGGCCTCAATTTCAATGTCTGTAAAATCTATAGCCATTCATCTGTAATGTGAGCTCTTATGGACCCATCTCATAGGAGGCTTTTGTTGTTGTTTGTTGAGTAAGCTACAGAGAAAATAAAACAGGAGACTCAGTTATAAATATATAAAAGTAAAGCACACACATATGAAAGCCATTCATTTATTAAAAATTCACTCTGACCACAGCAATTTGAATATTGTGTTTGAAAGTCATAGTCCAAGCAACTAACATCAAACAGCAGAGTGGTTCAACTTCACCAGCACTTGGCAGCTCATACAAGCTATTACTATCAGTTCACTCATTTGTGTTTCCCTTTACTAATGATGTACTATGATAAAACTTGGCACTCTATCATAACCACTTAAAAGGTAAGAATGCTTTTTCTTTTCATGATGTCTGGCTATGTAAACAACTGATAAAAAGAACACAGTATTCAGCCATGCCTTCATAGGGGTTTTGTAAAGATTAGGTGACGTCCTTAGGACAATGCCTACCGTATAATACGTGTCCAAAAAAGGACTAGTTGTTCATCACAGCCCATGGCACTCTCCTGTTTTGCTCTAGGTCTGGTTGTTCTCGTTCAGTCTCCTGCACTTAGATTTACACAGCTCTTCGGATGCACCACATCTCACGACTACTGTGATCAGTAATCCAGTGCTAACCTTTGATGCAAATGCCCCAATAAATTAGCCTGTCAGGGAATCCCTATGGAGTGGCAGAAAACAAGTGAGAGTAGAGTTTACTCGCAGCTCTGCCTGTTTAAATTTCCTTATGGCTTAGTTCTCAACTCCCAAACAGAGAGGAGATGAGAGGTTGAATCGGTAAAATGATCTTCTGACACTAACATGCCATGGTGTGTGATGTGACGATATTGTACATTTATGCTTGGGAAGAGGGGTAGAGAACCTGGCTTTCACAGCCCCCAGCAAGTTTTCATAGATGGGCTTCAGCGCATCCATGAGTGCCTTGGAATTGGCAGGCATGTGAGAGTGAGCATATTTGAAGGTTTGGTTGCTTTTTTTTTTTTTTTTTCTTCTGGGAAGAAATCTATAATTTCCCCCAGGTTCTCAAAAGGATTTGAGAAATCTTTCAAAAAAGAGTAAGAAGCTTCCATTAACCCTGTGCCTCCCCATTCCCAGATCGGGGACCGTGTCATGGCATTTGTCAATTACAATGCCTGGGCAGAGGTGGTCTGCACACCGGTGGAATTTGTCTACAAGATCCCAGACGACATGAGCTTCTCGGAGGCTGCTGCATTCCCCGTGAACTTCGTCACAGCCTATATGATGCTCTTTGAAGTTGCCAACCTCCGAGAAGGAATGTCTGTGCTCGTGCACTCTGCTGGCGGCGGCGTGGTAAGTTGGTTGGTTGTGCGTCCTCTTCCTTAAAATCATAATGGTGAAAGTGGACGGATCCCCAGTTGACAGTGAGATTCCCATGTGAGCTATGTCCATTAGTAGCGATGATCTCTGCGGTTCTGGATGAAGCTCACGTGCGTGGCAGAGCTCAGACAGATGACTGTGTTGGGGGTAGGAAGAGCCTCTGGAGTCTGAGAGGTCTCCAAATAGCATGTTAGGACTCAGTGGGTCTCAGAGATGGTTTCAGTCTTGGTATCACATTGGACCGTTGCGTCAATCACTGTGCGATGCCTCATTAGTCATGTACTACTAATATTATCTGAAACACCAAAATGGTGGATGACTTACTTCTTCGATAAATTGCCATGGATTCTAGGTTGTTCCCATATTCATGACATCCTTATTCGTTTGTGTTCTGATATATTTTCTTGAGTGGGAGAGGTGAATGGAGATTGTATTAGCACACGGGTAATTAGGCATAAACCTAAGAATATCTGTGAGAATCACTGGACATGCTAATATCACCTGTCAGGTGTGTCTTTGATAAGGGGAGAAATAATGGAAATACAAAATTGCTGCCTTGCAGTTCAGGGATGGCAGAAATTTCTTCTATGGTTTGGATACGTCTCAGTGCCAGTCAGTCAGTCCCTACTGCATACCCGCCACACAGCAAGGAATGTGTTTCCATCACGATCTATGGGGGTCCAAGTAGAACTTGAGTCTTTCTGAGCGTGAGAGGTATGACTCATTCATTCAACAAGTATTTACTGAACACATACTATGTTCTGGATTCTATGGGTTAGAGATTAAAAAGAGAAGTTCATAATACAGCCTTTAGTAGGACTTGCTCTCAGTACTGGGGTTCTGTGGTTTGATGAGCTCAGAAATGAACTCATATGTTTGGGTCTATCTCAAAGATGTTTTCACTGGAAGCTCAGCCAACATTAATTTTTTTCTTATCTTGGCTTTCTATGGCCATCAAAACCCTACCTGGTGTGAAGTGCGTTTCTTTATGAGGAATACCTTCCATTGCATTAGCAAATGTGCTGATGTCTTCTGACCATGAGTAAAGATACAATAAAAGCTAAATATCCTTAGAAAAGAAATAGATTTCAGTGCCAGGGAATCTACTAGTAGCAAGCAAGCCATTTAGAATGTTGGCATTTATGGTCTCTGTGTGCTCAGCATACGAAGTGCAGGAAGTGACTTGTTTTCGTATTGTCAACATAAGCTCCAGTCTCTACAGTGGTGCCGAACCCAGTTCTGCTGGGGATCAACGTTTAAACATTGGCACTGATGAGGTTTCCTTTCGTGTGTGTGTGTGTGTGTGTGTGTGTGTGTGTGTGTGTGTGTGTGTGTGTGTGTGTGTGTTTCATTTTTAGTTTGTGCCTGGAACAAAGAGGAATGTATCAGGGGCATGTGTCTCACAAAAGGGAAAAAAATCTTGGGAGATAAAAAAAAGTTTTTAGCATGCCTTATTCTGGGCTTCTAGACACTAAAACAATGAGATCCAAAATGTGAAACAGATGAAGGCAAACAGGGAAGGGACAATGAGGTTGGAAGAGAAGTGGGTGCCCATAAATGCAGACTCATGTCCTAAAGCTTTGCTGCAGATTCTTCCTAATGGTGAACGCAAAGAAGGAAAAACAACCAGCCACAGGAGGTGGTGTTCGTTTGAGCGAAACAAAACAGTTAGTGGCGGAAACCATAGCTAGTCCTGGGTTCAGAGACTGGAAGTATTTCTCTGTTGTTTCTCATAGGAAATGTAGGCCAACATGCAATAAACCATCCTCCACAAAACTGTTATAATAAATGCAACTATTTCCGTGATGCTTTTTCTTATGGTGTGCCTGAATGTCATCTAATAGCACCAAAGTAAAGCAACACTTAGTGAAAGCAGATATCCTGGGGCCAAAAGGATGTGGTCTGGTTTAACCTATGGGGAGTTTAAAGATGTCATTGGACGGCCCAACTCTCAGGTGGGTCTCCTTGAATGGTGTTTCTCCCAACCAAGATTTGATTGGTGGTGTGCAACACTGAGTTCAAGGTGGCCGTTAGAGGAAAGATTTTTAGCCACGTGCACATTCATGTAGGTGAATACTCAACCAAGCTGGGTGGAGCTAATGCTATTTTACAAAAATCAAGGAGTCCTAGGGAGAGCCCAGACCATTCCATTGCCCCACAGTGGAAAGAGCAGTGAGACACCCCTAGCCAGAGCTAGATTGTTCCCAAGGAAAGAAGCAGACGCTGCTCTTATGGTGCGGGGGACTCCCTAGGGAGTGCTTTTTAGGCACTATCTGAGGTACCCTGAGGAGGAATGAAGGTGCTTCCCACCCGCCACTGTTGAACAAATCTGCTAAGTGCGGCCTCTGGCTGGTGATTGCTGTGGTAGCAGGATTATGACCTCCCGCTGACATCCGGGTCCTCATCCCTGGCACCTGTGAGTAGTTTACCTTGCCTGGCAAAAGAATTTTGTGATGTGATTAAGGTAAAGACCTTCAGATGGATAGATTAGACTGGATGATCCAGCGGTGCCCAATGTCATCACAAGGGTTCTTTACAGATGGAAAAGGAGGGTAGAAGAGTCAGAAAGAGATTTAAAGATGTTGTACTACTGGCTTTGCTGATGGAGGAAGAGACCACAAGCCAAGGCATGTGGGTGGTGTCTAGATGCTGGAAAAGAAGGGAAATGGGCTCTCCCCCTGGAGCTTCCAGAAGGGACAAAACCCCACTAACACTTTGGTTTTAGCCTAGGGAAATCTATTTTGGACTTGAGATCTCCAGAAAAAAAATATAATACAACTGGGTTGGGTTTGTTTTGTTTTGTTCTGTTTTTGGAGCCACTATTTGTGGTAATTTGTGGTTAGCTCTCATTGCAGCAACAATGGGAAATGAATACAGCCAGATTCTCTGGGCTGCCTCCCTTCTCACTGCGGAGGGCCCACAGGGGCCTGAAAAAATTATAAGTAGCAAGCAGCAGAACTAGGGTTCACACCCAAATCTGGCTAATTCCAAAACCTATTCTCTCCATTCAACAACCTGGAATGTTGGGAGAACCCAAATCAATCATTCCTTCATTTATTCATTTGTTTAACAAATATTTGTTCAACCTCTACCCAGTGTTAACTGTAGAGCCAAGAGTTGTGGTCCAGGTACATGTTTTCTCGCTTGATGTTGATGAGATGACAGAGATTAAACTTAATTAGGATGGGGGCATCTGGGTGGCTCAGTTGGTTAAGCCTCCAACTCTTGATTTTGGCTTGGGTCATGATCTCAGGGTCATGAGATCGAATCCCACATTGGGCTCTGCACTGGGTGTAGATCCTGCTTAAGACTGTCTCCCTCGGGGCGCCTGGGTGGCTCAGTCGTTAAGCGTCTGCCTTCGGCTCAGGTCATGATCCCAGGGTCCTGGGATCGAGCCCCACATCCGGCTCCCTGCTCAGTGGGAAGCCTGCTTCTCCCTCTCCCACTCCCCCTGCTTGTGTTCCCTCTCTCGCTGTGTCTCTCTCTGTCAAATAAATAAATAAAATCTTTAAAAAAAAAAAAAGATTGTCTCCCTCTCCCTCTCCCTCTGCCCATCCCCTCCACCTTCTCCCCCTCTCTAAAAAAACAAAAAAACCTAATTAGGATAAAGTTTCCTAACTCGAGTTAATATAAATTTGCAGTTCTAATGGCACCAAGACTTCTGTCTGATTTTTGTCAAAGGCTGGGGAATTTGAAGACAGAATGTGAGGAATGCCAGCCTAAGCTATAATTCTGAAGGACACTAATACAGCACAGCAGTCCCTTCTTATCCAAGGGGAATACATTCCAAGACCCCCCCAGCAAAACTGCAGATGTACCAAACCCTATGTAGATCGTGTTTTTTCCTATCTGTACATACCTATGATAAAGTTTAATTTATAAATTTGGCATAGTAAGAGATGAACAACGGTGATAAATAGAATAACTGCAACAGTATATTGTTTTGTTTTTTTTTTTTAAAGATTTTATTTATTTATTTGAGAGAGAGAGAATGAGAGATAGAGAGCACGAGAGGGAAGGGGGTCAGAGGGAGAAGCAGACTCCCTTCCGAGCAGGGAGCCCGATGCGGGACTCGATCCCGGGACTCCAGGATCATGACCTGAGCCGAAGGCAGACGCCTAACCAACTGAGCCACCCAGGCGCCCTGCAACAGTATATTGTCATACAAGTTATATGAATGTGGTCTCTCTCTCAGAATACCTCATTGTATCGTGCTCACCCTTTTTGTGAGGGTGTGAGATGATATAACGCCTAAATGATGCCCTGAAATGAGGTAAATGACAGAGACTTGGGATGTAGCGTTAGGCTACTACGGACTTTCTGACCTATGGTCAGAAGGAGGATCGTCTGCTTCTGGACCTGGACCCAGGTTGACCATGAGTAGCTGAAATCGTGAAAAAAAAAACAAAAAAACAAAAAAACAAAAAAACCCACCTCGGATGAAGGGGGAGGGGCACCGCATAGGAAAATAATTCGATCCGGAGCCGGTTACTTTCTCAGTGGACTTGCCCAAGTGTCTACACTGCTCTGTCACATCTTGGTTTTGTTGTTTTTTTTTTTTTTCCCTCTGTCCCATCTTTGAAGACACTTTCCCCCTGACAATAGCAGACCCAGATGGCCTGAGAGGGTGATGCCCTGATCGTATCTTTAGAACCTGGTCGAAAATGGGCTTACAATCTCTTATCTTACAAGATAAGCAACCGAGTGGGGCTCCTGTCAGGAACTGACGATGAGGATTTTGCTGCCTGTCCCATTTAACAAGCGGCTACAGCTTGGAGCATCTCGGTTGGGATGTGCTCAGTTCCTGCACAGCAGCATTACTGTGTCTGACGTTTGATGCTTTCCAGTTTTTGGTGTCCTTTAACCTTTTCATCATGTCATCTGAACAGAGAGGAGCAGCCTGCGATGGGCCACAGATCTTGGAAAGGAAAGCAGAGCTTAACTTTCAGACAGACCTAAATGGCTACTACTCAATTTTTAAGTTCTATTCATTATGGGTGGGGCATTTCCCCGTGCCATTCAAATCACCGAAAGGGAGCAGCCACAGATGGGAGAGCCAGGATCTTTGGAGGCGGCGTCCCGAGGCTCCCCCACCTCATGTGGTCCTCTCTGAATGGCCAACTGACCATACATCATGTTAACATTAAACTGACAGAGCCTGGGGAGAGTAGGGGTCCTCAGTGTGCTGGAGGATTTGGACATATCGGATAGTCATTCTGTTTTAGCAGAAAGGGCACAACCATCTGCAGAATCATTACGTGAGAATATTTCATGGAAAACAAAATCATCATTGATCACGAAAGGCACCAGCACCTGCCCAGCCAGCCTAGCCAGCAACCTGGAGTTGTGGGGAACCCTTCTCCCGCATGCAATAAGTTTCCCTGTCTTATGATTCATTCCTTCGTTCATTTGCTCATTCAGCACAGAGGTACAGGGGCCCACCCAGATTAGGCACTAGGCATTCAACGGAGAAAAAAACCAGATTTTCTCCTTTCAGCAAGAAGCCCTATAAATCAAAGGTGGGCAGAGAACTCACATAATCACACGAATAACTTTGCCAAGTCCCTTGAAAGGGAGGTACAAGCCCATATGGTGCTTATAATAGGGGAAATGACCTGGGATAGAGGCGGGGAGGGGGGTAGAGCCGGGGAGGAGGCTTCCCCAAGGAAGTGGCATTGCATGTGATCTCAGGATGACAAGCAGGCACACCGGACTAGAGTGGACATGGAGGGTAGGGCGTTCATGAGAAATAGAGGCAGGGGAAGGTATGAAGAATTGTAGACAATAGGACATTTCTTATATGCACCCTCCTCTCCCTGCCCCACCTCCTGCTGGTTTTCTCATGGCCCCCGCCTCTCTCACCCCCTGTGCTGCAGCGGGCATATGATTGCCTTTCCGTGCAGTCTCCCCCTTAGGTCAGCTCTGTGCTTGCAGCCAGCACACCAGTCTGCTCTTGTCATTCCTTGCTTATAATGCACGGAGACTCCCACTGTTGGTAGGATCAAGTTCAGTCTCCTGAGCCTCTTGGCACAAATGGCCCTCGTCTTCTGGACCTTGTCTTTCTCTCTGGCCACCTCCCCCCATCCCTCTTCTTTCAGTAACACAGAAGGACTCGCAGCCCCCACAGGTGTGTGGCTGAGCTGGCTGCCCAGCCACCAACAGCATTTTCCAGCCACCTTCCCCCGCCCCTGCCCCTGTGTCCTGCTGGGGCACACACCTGAGCTCAAGCCAATGGGACGTGGCAGAAGCCATGTGATGCATGTCACTTGCAGGACTGCGTCTTCCTGGGAGACCCTCCATGCTCTCTGTCTTCCCCTTTCCTGGCAGATGGCGAGGATGACCTGGGAGCATACGTTAAAGATGGCAGACCCTCCACCTGCTCAGGACCTGCTCAGGACCTGCTCAGGACCTGTCTTTTCAGGCCCTGTCCTGTCCCTGCCCCACTGCCATGTAGACTTTTGTGAGCAGGGGGAGAAAAGAAACTCCTGTTGTCTTGATTCCTGAGATTCCAGGGATCACCTGTTATAGCAGCTAGCATCACATTTCCATTACTCCATACACAGGGCATCTGGCTCTCCTGCATCCCTGGGCGGCACCCCCCCTCCTCCCTCTGTTGTCCCCGGGGTAATGGTGAAGGCATGGACCCTGGAGGTAGACAGTCTAGGACTAAAGCCCTCCTCCTCTAAGGAGAGCCCCGTCATGGAGTTAATCCCAGGGGAAAATAAAAATCATTCCTGGTATCTTGTAAATTTCAATCTCTTAAGCAGTCCTCAGTGATCTTGCTCACGCCATCCAACATTCTGAGTATTCTTTACAGAGTTTTTTTTAATCTGCATTCAGTGTGCGTTACTCATTGAATGAGGCGCCCTTTTCATGGCCCTTGGCTGTCCCACCCATCACCCTCTCCATCATTCCATGGTCCAGCTATGCTCAGCCTGTATCCCTCAGCACCCCAAGTGGCATGACATGCATGAGACCTTAGGGCAGGAAGGAAACAAAGACAGACACCAACTTATGTCGAACAAACGCTAGCCGTGTAGTAGAATCATTGAAAACGTAACTCATCGTAGCCCTTGTAAACGCTCTCCCCCATTGGAGCCCATTGGATAGCACATGGCAGTGAAGAGATGAAGCATGAGCTCTAGAGTCGGGCCCCAGCCCCACGTTCCCAGCCACCCTAAGACTCAAGTTCCTCATCTGTAAAATGGGCTGATATTAGTGCCAGCCTTAGGTGGTACTTGTGAACTTGGGGCAGTGCTTGGCCCGGGACAGACACCCAGTGAAATCTGGCGATTATAATTTTCTAGGTTAATCGGTTCACTATTGTTTCCAAGGCTGCAATGTTCATTAGCAGGAAGGATCAAATTTGAGCACAAATATCCAGGGCCAGGAACCCCCAATCCAGTGCTCTTGGTGCTACCCCACCGCAGCGGCCTCGGAAATGTGTGTGCCTCCCCTCGTTTCTTCTGCCTGCCCCACCTTGTACCCCAGACACGCAGGACTTCACTAGAGCAGGACCTCCTGCTCCCCAGGGAATACAACACTAGGAAACGAAGCCTCTGAAAATTTAAAGAGAACAAAGTGGCTCT
The DNA here is from genome assembly GCF_037043125.1 of Eumetopias jubatus. Taxonomy (NCBI): domain Eukaryota; kingdom Metazoa; phylum Chordata; class Mammalia; order Carnivora; family Otariidae; genus Eumetopias; species Eumetopias jubatus. The sequence goes on from NW_028274816.1 coordinate 30,446,333, forward strand.
GTCATATCCTTCATGAATAATCGAAGTAATGAGGATAAATGGTACGGCAGCTCCAGCAGCCAGGGCTGCAGCTTGAGGACTCTGGAATGGCTAGCTCCTTGTTCTCTGATGACCCCAAGGAGAAGGCCCTCACCTTCCTAAGTGTCAAAGGTACTTCAGTGACTGCCATGGAGCAACGCCCCACCTCCCTGCTTCTGGAAACATCTGAGGCGGCACGTGGTGCTTGGATTCCTCATGTCAGCAATATGCTTTAGGTTAAGAAAAAATATATGTAGGAACACTTCTTCCACGCTATGTCTGTGTCTGCAAAAGCCTCATTTGATCTTTATTCTAGTTGCTTTTAACTCCTTTATAGTAAATCATGACTGGGTCAAAGAAACCATCTTTATCATAAATATTATAAAGGTTAAATTTGGCTTCAGAGATGGAATTCATTCATTCAATCACAGTTGAATAAATGTATCAGCTCACAGGGGGATAAGGGCTAAAGAGATGGAGCCAGTCATTTCCATCCACTGCCTATGAGGCAGATACTATCACATGCCCATTGTAAGAAAGAAATGGAGACACAGAGAGGTTAAGGAACTTGCTCCGGGTCACACTGCTATGAAGAAGAACTGGCATGCGGACTCAGGACCCTTTGAATACAGAGCCCATGTTTGCAAGTATGAGGTGGTGTGGACAGGTTGGCAATGCTGAGAGAAGCCCTGAGCTGAAATGGGAATCCACTGCATTTTGTTGGTGGGCTTTTCCCCCAGGAGCTGAGGATGACCTCGGGTTGCTCAGGAACTGAAGGATCCTCGGGAGGAGAGGAGGATCTTCTGCTGACATGGCCAACTAATCAAGGAGTCAGGAAGTTTGAGCACTCCCGGAGCTGCCCTTGACGTTAACTATCCAGTTGAAAGTAAGCCCCGACGGCCACGTTGGTGAAGGCAGGGATGGTGTGACCTCTTCATCCCTATATCCTGAGCACTGCGCCAGGACCCGGCACAGTGGTGTCAGTTGAAAGATATTTGCAGAGGGAATGAAGAAAAAGGGAAAGAGGAAAAGAAGGGGGCCAAAATGGCAGCAATGAAGTTATGGAAGATAAAGGCCCAGATCCCAGAGTCAGAGCTGGTTTTCATCATAGCTTCTCTGGTTTCCAGGTGAGAGACCTTGAACAAGTACTTTAACTTCCTGGGACCTTGTTTCTTCATCTGTTAAAAAATGGGTATAATTTTTTTAAAGAGCATTATGTAATGGGCTTTGTACGCTGTCTGGTGCCCAGAAAACTCAACTGTCAGTGGCTATGATTAGTATTATTATTACCATCAGGTTATTATTGTCATTATCTGATTAGAGAATATTACTCAAGAGTCCTCTGGCATCTATAACCAGAAGCCAGCAGCTAGCAACCAGTACAGTCAGCTGGTGGCTGCTGGTTGAAACCTGGAGCAACAGGAAGGTAGAGCCCATCTTAAGATGCTCCTTAGTGGATCTTCCCGGACAGCCAGCCGGCTGCTCGATGTCCCTGGGGATTAGTGGGCTCGTCACACAAGCCCCCTTTCAAACATCACTTTCCTCAAACACAGAAGACATAATTAGACTTTAAGGAAAATCTAGCTCCATAGTTCCAGCCCTTGGACACATGCCAAGAACGCCAAACACGTGAACTAGTCTTGGCTGAGTTTATAGCGCCCTGGGGACCCACCCGCTTCCTCAGCGACACGCCCCAAAGGCCACAGTTGCTTTTCAGAATATTATTGCCCTTATTAAGCTGGGAAAGAGTGAGAAGCCTAGCAAGCAGCAGCCTCGTCTGTCCTCGCAGACACCACCAGGGTGTCGGCCACAGGTCTGGCACCCTAGTGCCCGGGCTGGCCCCTGCAGCTCACTCCATGTTGCTCAGCACCGTCCACCCCTCACCCCTGTTCAACACGCGCTTGGGCTTCCCAACTGTGCGGCAGGATACCTTTGCTCACACGAGGGGTCCTTCCCGGACCCCGCCCTCATCCTTCCCGGCCTACCATCACCACATTGGTCAGAGCCCCCCACCCCGTCTCTCTCTCATCTCCCTCTGCCTGGGCTCTTTCTCTTCGTCTGTTTCTCTGTATCTCTCTCTCGCTTGCTTCTCTCTTTCCCTCTTTCTAGGTGCCTTTCTGTCTCTCTTCTTCCCTCTCTTTCTCTTTTTTCTCCTTCCTTCCTTCTTCCCACCCCCATCCCGAAGCCTGTAGCCCCGTGAATATGAGGCACCTTTCCCAGAGGCTGCTGAATCCCTGCTGGCAGGACAGGGCTGTGGCTGTGGAACACGGGCCTCAAGCACCTGCTCCTGGGCACCAGAGAGGACTGTGCTTCGGAATGAAACTTAGAGCTAGTGTCTAACGAGGAGGAGGAGACGGGGAGGTAAGCATGGTGGAGGGCGGACAGGTGACAAGAATGGGCAATGACAGGGAATCTGTACACGTGCACGGGGCTGACCAGCGTGTGGCATGAAGGACGGAGAAAGAAGCGACAGTGAGTGAGCGGCACCTAAATGACCACACAACAGTCATGTTGATAATTCTATCCTTACCCTAAAAGCCACGTGGAGTCACAGAGGGTTTTGAGCGGAGATTTAACTCAGGGTTGACATTTTCAGAAGCTCCTATGTTGCCAGAGGGTGAACAGATTGAGGGGGTCAGGGACTGACCAGGGACACAGCCTTAGAGATGGCTGTTTTCCGGAGTGTTCTCTCCAACTTCCCTCATGAGAATACTTCGAGGGAGGGCAGTGTCCAGGACTCTGTGTTTCGTTCCCGTCCTCGTGCCAGCCAAAACATTGGGATAACTTCATGGCATGGCCCTGAGCTGGGTAAATGGGGCCCTGGGCTTTAGGCCCCTGTGGTGGGCTTCGCCAGCAGCATCACGGAGAGAGAAGTGACGTTATTCTGGGATCGGCTTAAAGAAGAGAAGCTCAAATAAAAGACTAAAGGTGTATTTCTCTTTATTTGGGCAAGTTAAACTCCTGGGACCTCAGCTTCTTCCTCCTCATCATGAAGTGTTGATGTGAGTGTTCAGTGAGTTGATTCACTGGTTTCCAAAGTGTGGTCCCTGGACCATCAGCATCATCTGGGACCTTGTTAGAAACGCCAGTTCTTGGGCCTCACCCCAGACCTACTACCGAGTCAGAAACTGGTATGGGACCCACAATCTGTATTTCAGCAAGGCTGTCTGAGAGACTCCAATGCAAGCTCAAGTTTGAGAACCAGTGGTATGGAGCGCTTACTTAGAATAGAAGTTCAGGAGGAAAGAGACATCACTGTCATGGTGTGGCAGTGCTCTGTCACATGTAAGGCACATGAAATACAGGTGTCAGGAATGCATTAGCATTCATTTCAATCCTCTGTATTGGTACAGGCTAGCGTATGTTTATCTTGGCACAGAAGATGCAAGTCTTCGATTCCAGACCCACCTGTATTTGCATCACCACTCCTGCTGTGGTCCCTCAGCCAGAGGGGAGAGAATCCTCAGCAAGATGGCAGCTCCAGGTGAGCAGGCAGTAAATGTGACGGGTCCAAGTCACGCCCTCCCTCAGAGATAACAGTAATGGAATAAAGCTCTTGTACGTGTTTTAGCATCTGCTCGTAAAAGCAGATGCAGACCAAGGAGTCAGCGCAGGACCCGGCACATAATACCCACTTAGCTATTTTTAATTGTTCTGTTGGGAATGATGTTTTAACTGCCAAATTCTAGTTTCTCAAGTTTTATGAATTTTATGTATTTTATATATATATATATATATATATATATATATATATGTATATATGTAAAACTAGGCATGGAAATATATTTTTTCTTGACTTTTTTTTTACAAGCCTGCTGTCAAGTGCCTTGCACCCATTATTTTGTTGCTGCTCACAGCAACCCTATGAGGTATATACTATTATCATCAACACACTTTGAGATTTAGGAAACCAAGGCTTGCTGAAGTGAAATCAGTTATCTGAAGCTACGTGGTTGGCAGAGATGGAGGTAGAATTCACACTCGGATGGGTCTTTCTCCAAGTGTGTGTTTTAAACCACTACAGTAAGGCCAGGAAACGAGGAAAGTGACAGCAGGTACAGGTTTACCCATCTGCTCGAGGCTTCTGCCTACTTGCCTATTTTGGGAGCATCGAAGCTACCAGGCTACCAGCTGTCTTTCCTGATGGCCTATAGGGTCACGTTGGCCTGAGCAGCCAGGTGGCAGTGGGAGGGCAGGGGAGAAGCATGGGGATGGGGCGAGGTGGTGTGTGTGCACCGAGCCACCCAGCTTGGAGGGGTGGCCACGTTACTCCCTGCTTCCCCAGAGCCCCGACAGAAGGTCAGTCCTAGTAGGGTTGCCAGGTTTAGCAAATATGGATTATATCTGGCAATCCTTACTTCCCAGGGTCCCTCGCGTTCTCCCACAAAAAGTTCTAACCCTTCCAGGGAGTTAATTACACTAGTGGGGCTGAAATCCTGGATTTAGGCGATTAGGAGATACATCCAGTGAGGAATGCATTAAGGAGGGCAAATATTTTAAGCCTCAAGAAAAGGCACTGAAAGGAGCCCTGTTCTCTAGAGCCCATCCCCAGGATGAAAAGTGGCTATGAGTTCAATGCCAAGACCTGGACTCCCCTTCTGGTGCCAAGCAGAGGCCAGGCTTACTCCCTGCTGCTCAGGGTTCTCTTGCAGCCACACAGGCTCACAGCATGGAAAAATGACAGCAACCAAAGCCCGGGGCTAGGAAGGGGGACGATGGAGGCTTCCTCTGCCAGAAAGTACGTGAGGCAGGCGGTAGATCCTATTTAATCACTCGGCAGACCTTTACTGAGCATTTACTATGTGCTAGGCAGCATGCTAGCTGTCTAGAAGGCAGTGGCACATAAGGGAGATAGGCCAGATAACAAATACATTTACATATAGACACATTTTCTACATATGTGTATCTCTACAACTATATATATGCATATTTTATATGTGTATGTGTATATATTATGTATCTATATAACATATACACATAAAGAAAGGATCAAGATGCGATCATTGAGAATAAACAGGAAGAAAGATACAGATTGAATCTTCAAAGACAACCTCACTGAGTGAGTGACATTTAAGCAGAGACAAGGAGGCAATTATGTGAAAAGCGAGAAAGAAAGTTCATTGTGGGCTTCAGGAAGCAGCAAACCCCCCAGGCAGGAATTGCCGCAGGTACTAAGTCTTTGGAAGGGGACTGTTCTCCCTGCCTAATCAGAGTCGTTACTCCCTAGGCTTTGTGGCAGGCACCCAGACACCCACCCACACCGCCTCCAGGCGCAGTCCTGGTTCATGTCAGCACTCATGGAGGTCATTTTCTGGTTTGAACATGGCCCTTGTGTGGGCAGGCTGGTTGCATGTGCGAGTGACTGCCCCTGGAGCATCCCTCAGCACATGAGCCAGGAGGTTGGGGGACAAACTCCTGAGCTTCCTCCCCCTTGGTGGGAGAAAATGAGCATTAGCACCATCCACACGGTCTCTGAAAAGTCCCCATCAGGGATGAGTCCAACTGTTCACCTGGGTAAACCATTCGACAGGCTTCCCTCCCTCCCCTGCCTCTCTACCCCACTTCATCATCTGACTTCTTCATCCCATCTTTGGGAGTCCCAAATAAATTACATGCAAACAGATCTTCATCTTAGGGTCTGCTTTGGGGGAGAACCCAAACCATCTGAACAAATCATTCATGATCAGTCAAAGGTTAAGTCAAGCATCCCTCCCCATCATCCCCCCGCAACCCTCGCTCCCAACCAACCTTCGTATCTCTGGTCATTCCTGTCTGTCCATCTCCCCCTTGGAACCACACACTTTTCAACCTGGCAGCCTTTGCATAGTTCTCTCTATTCCTCTGCCTGGCAAATTCCCATTCATCATTTAAATGTCGCTACCTCTTGGAAGCCTTCCCTACGCTCTCATCTCTGTACCTTCAACATTGTTTTACTGATATTGCTTTCACCAGACTCCATCCACCAATCCATCCATCCGTCCATCCATCCATCCATCCATCCATCCATCCATCCAACAGATACATATTAACTACCTCCAGATGCCAAGCACTAGCATGCCACACCTGTCCATGGGTCTTCCTGTCTCGGTGGATCTTCTTGAGGTCAGAGTGGGTCTTAGGCATCTCTGTGTTTCTAGCACATAACACGGGATCCAGGATGGAGTGGGCGCTTGGCAATTGTTTGATCAAATTAAACTGATGAACTTCACCTGTTCCAGGCAGACAGCATCTGTGTAATGATAATGAGATTTTTAATTATGCAGAGGAGGATACATTCATTAAGTATGTAGAATTAATAAATGAGTATGTTTACATCAAATTGTGAACCACATGGAGGCACAGTTTCATTACTTAATATAGCTTGTAAGTCATTAAACCAGTGACCATGTTTGATTTACTAAAACTAAAATGTATCCTCAAAGCAGAAACAGCCCTTGGCAGGCTCTGCTTTATCACTGTGGATCATAGAGTCTGGAATTCCTGCTTTCCTGTCCAGTCTTCTCTTTAGAACTGTGCTAAGCCTTTTGACCTCGAAACTTCATACTGGTAGGGTTGCCATTTAAAATACATGATGCAACCCTATCCACTGGCAATATCTTTTAAAGAAAGATTCAGAGTTCGTCGAACAGGGACCCAGTCTGTATTGAAACACTGAGCATCCACACTTTGCCCAACAATGTGCTAGACACAAAATATACAGCAGCAGATAAAATAGGCTTAGTCTCTGCCTTTTGAAACTTACAGTCAAAGATCTGTGTACAAAGATGTTCCCTGAAATATGGCTTATAAAAGTGCGGCATTATCATTTCCTATAAGACGGGGGTTGGTTAAAAGGAATTATAATAGATCTACATAATAGAAGATTCCCCAGCCATTCAAAATGATGATGATAAAGAATTTTTTATGACCCACAAAAATGCTTACAATATAAGCTTAGAAAGAAAACAATAATCAGGGTACACAGTGGTATATTCAGTATGATTCCAATTCTGTGGACAGTCAAATATTGATGTCTCCATGTTGCAAAACTACTGGCACAAAACAAGCCAGATTATATAGAGTATTTATCCCTGGGATGTGGCATTGTGGTTTCCTGTATTTTCCAAATTTTATTCTTTATCATGGGCATGAACATGTGTTGCTTTCATAATAGTACTTGTTAAAGAGCTTAGCAGAAATCAGAATAGATCCTTCCACTGCAAAACGTGACATGTCTTCCTCTCATGTATCAGAAGAGCTTACAAAGATGTTCAGAGTTTGTGCTGTGCTTGGGGAAATAATAGCTTCACTCTTGCCAGGAGCTCTTTGGGAATGAGGAAGCTGACAGGAAACTCGGAAACTGGGAATGGTTCACCTTCAGCTCCTTTGCTGACTGCAACCTAGAAAAGCAGTGGGTGTGTGTGTGATGGGGGGAAGGGGGCCAAAAGCCAAACCGTCCCCCCCGCTCTGTCCCCCATGCTTCTGAAATACAAACCTGTGGTCTTCGAATTGGGTTGCTCTCATACTGTACCTGTAGTGCACTAGAAGCTTGGCAATAATGGACCCATGTGCATCCTTACTATAACTGAGGATGCACAGCGTGCCTGCCCACCAGAGCGTGGACTTGAGAGAGCTCGAAAATGCAGATCACGTGATACTACTCGCCATGTGTAAAATGAGAGGGTTAAATGATGTAGCTGCCTAAAGAAAAATACCTATTTATGGGGCCATGCAAGACATTCATCTTATGTGGACATGGAAAGAGAGCCTGATCAGCTACTCAACAGTACTAAAATTGGGTGGCAAAACCAGGAGACCGTAGGATGACGGTGTGGCCTTACCAGAGACCGTGAGATATTGCTACGCTGTGATTATGAGCAGCAGTGGAATTTCTCCCTCCTTTTTTTGGTGCTCTTCTCATCTTTTTGATCTATTCAAGTTCTGTTATACGAAAGTAGGCTGTGAACACAGAAATATCTAGAACTGCCAATGCTCAAGTGGAGGGAGATGGTCCCACCATGCCACATTTCAGAGGATTTCCATCCTACAGGCCATTGTCCACTGGACATAGTTCTGTTTGCCAATGACAAGAATTGGAGGGATTGGACACAGGCTGGAAAACAGGATTCAGGATGTAGGAATGATGTTAGGAATATCAACGGAGTAGTAATATAGGCTGTGAGACCCCCCAAGTATATTGTTTAGTGTGCCATGCCTCCTGGGAGCAAAACCTACAGGGAGGCTTCCCATAGCACAATGTAAATGAGAACTTCAGAACCACAGAACTGCCCCAAAACAGAATGGGCTAGCTGGGGAGGTCATTCATTCTCCACTCTCGTCTCATCAGTTTGCATCCTGGGAGTACATAGTGGGAGCAGAGTCGGGCTTTCTGCACCAGATGGGTGGGTGGAGGGCATGGACCAAAAACATCCTTAGGTCTTGAAGACTCCAAATCTAGGCTTTCAGTGCTCTTCGTGGTCCTCCCTCCTTGTCCCACGGTGTGTGACTGCCTGGTCAGAGACTTTGTTGGAGAAACGGAAGAGGAATCCAAGTCCTCAACCATAATTTAGCTGATGCAGGCAGGATGCCCGGCTCTTTACGGATCACATCTGTCACTCCTCACACCCACCGAGGGGTGGGTACCATTACCACGCACATGTGCGGAAGCTAATGTTCTAAAAGCTCACGTGACTCGCCCAGTTCCAGATGGCTGGTAAGTATAGTCAGGGCTATTCCATAGGCAATCCGTGTCCAGAATCTTCTGCCTGCTGCTAGTTTTCCCAGAACCCTGCACAGTGTGTGGCACGAATTAAGTATGCACAGAGCACAGCGCCCTGACTTACGTGCTGCATAGTACAACAGATGAATGTAAAACTGGTGGGACTGTGAAAAGCAAACCATGAAAGGCACAGGATGCCGCCTTACTGAGATGTGCCAGAGAAGGAAAAAATGTGAAGAGATTCTCTTGCATTCATTCATTCCTACATTTTTATGGACACCTTCTGTGTGCCTGGTGCTAGACAAAGATGGTGGGGTCCCGACAGAGGCCATTAAAGACCTAGTGTTGGGCCTGGTGGTGTCACTGTAAGCAAGAGAGAGGGCTTGATACACAATATCAAGCGTGGAGTAATTTTGTACTTACTGTGTTTACAAAGAAAGTCAGTTAACTTTGAAAGTGTGCTGTTGATTTGAAACAGCAGGACCAAACACTGGGAAGTGAGCTGCTCTTTAGAGAGAGCGGGTCTGAGGACGGAGAGGCAGAAAGCGGCCGGTGGGTGGACAGGGCCAAACATCCCCATGGGAATTCCCGTCTGAAGACCGGCTTCTGTGCACTTCGATTCCTCGCAGGCCCGAAGATTTAACATGCTCTTATCCAGAGGCATCCGATGCCACCCCCTGCCGGAATGGGCTCTGCAATGCTAGGTTCAGAACCTCAGCCAAGGGGTGTGAAGCCACAGAAAGAGTCTTGATGCGTGATCTCCAAGGGCAGGCAGGGGAGAGCAGATCTCCCCTTCCCAAATCTCTGCAGTTGGGGAGCAGACAGTGTAGTCCATGGGCAAAGAGGGCAGTGGGGCATGCAAGCTTATACTTCCTAAGTCCTTGCTTTGTACTCGACCCTGTGCAGAGCTTTCTCTCTATATGTCTACTTAACACTCAGGTCAACCCTGTGAGGTAGGTACCATTATCCCAATGTTAAAGATAAGCTGTCCGTTCAGAATAATTGGGCCACTGTCCCTCAAGTGATGAGTGGTAGATCCAAGGATCAAACTCCCAAGTCCCACAGATGCCTACACCTTTGCTCTCCTCTTCTGGCCACCTTGATTTTCCTTGACTTAATATTAGGGTGGCCGCTCGAATAGGTAGGGTGACCCAATCTGCCTAGGGCACTTCCAATTTATACCTGTTGGATGGGAAAAGGTAATAATAGTATCCCCCTTCACTCTCAAAGAATATCCCAATTTAGATGAGAAATTCTATTATCACTCTACCTAATAAGGTTTTGGTTGAAATAGATGCATTTATCAAAGCCACAGTTCCAAACTGTGGGTACAAATTGTCATTTGGCTGGAAATGTGAATCCGGCATCCCACCATGCAAATGTAATCATCCAGGAAATTTATCCAGATGCACTGTGTGGAAGGTAGCCAGCCTGGAAGTGGTTCTGCCCCACCATGATTTAGAGCCCCGTGAAGGAGACTTTGCCATCTGGTGGGCTGGACTGGCTCCCTGGCTAGGATTCCTGTCACATGGTTGCTGGAATCCAAGTCTCAGGCAATGTGGGAGTCTGAATTAGGGGTTGGCCTATGGCTACCCATGGTTTCCATCAGTTGGAAAGTGGTACTGATGAGAGACACAAGACTTGATATGATCCCCATGAGCGCTGGGTAGTAAGGTCACCATGTGCAGTTGGGCAAGTTGTACACTGCACAAAAACACTCAACCCCTGGGACAAAAGAGGAATGCTGTTTTGTATTCCTTTATTAGATGGTCAGTCAGATGTGGCCACAAGAGGAGACAGAGGAGAGGCTGGGGGAAGTAAAGTTTATTACACTCACAGGTCCTAAAGACATGGAGGCACACAGGACCACATGGGAAAGACACCAGGGTGGTCAGGAGGCAGAAGACAGCAGCGGTGGACGCACTTAAGCAATGGTCTTTTTTTTTTTTATTATTTTTTATTGTTATGTTAATCACCATACATTACATCATTAGTTCTTGATGTAGTGTTCCATGATTCATTGTTTGTGCATAACACCCAGTGCTCCACGCAGAATGTACCCTCTTTAATACCCATCGCCAGACTAACCCATCCCCCCACCCTCCTCCCCTCTAGAACCCTCAGTTTGTTTTTCAGAGTCCATCGTCTCTCATGGTTCGTCTCCCCCTCCGACTTACTCCCCTTCATTCTTCCCCTCCTGCTATCTTCTTCTTTTTCTTTTTTCTTAACATATGTTGCATTATTTGTTTCAGAAGTACAGATCTGTGATTCAACAGTCTTGCACAATTCACAGTGCTCACCGTAGCACATACCCTCCCCAATGTCCATCACCCAGCCACCCCATCCCTCCCACCCCCCACCACTCCAGCAACACTCAGTTTGTTTCCTGAGATTGAAATTCCTCATATCAGTGAGGTCATATGATACATGTCTTTCTCTGATTGACTTATTTCACTCAGCATAACACCCTCTAGTTCCATCCACGTTGTTGCAAATGGCAAGATCTCATTCCTTTTGATGGCTGCATAATATTCCATTGTGTGTATATACCACATCTTCTTTATCCATTCATCTGTCGACGGACAGCTTGGCTCTTTCCACAGTTTGGCTATTGTGGACATTGCTGCTCTAAACATTGGGGTGCATGTACCCCTTCGGATCCCTACATTTGTATCTTTGTGGTAAATACCCAGTAGTGCAATTGCTGGATCGTAGGGTAGCTCTATTTTCAACTGTTTGAGGAACCTCCATACTGTTTTCCAGAGTGGTTGCACCAGCTTGCATTCCCACCAACAGTGTAGGAGGGTTCCCCTTTCTCCGCATCCCCGCCAACATCTGTCGTTTCCTGACTTGTTAATTTTAGCCATTCTGACTGGTGTGAGGTAGTATCTCACTGAGGTTTTGATTTGGATTTCCCTGATGCCGAGCGATGTTGAGCACTTTTTCATGTGTCTGTTGGCCATTTGGATGTCTTCTTTGGAAAAATGTCTGCTCATGTCTTCTGCCCATTTCTTGATTGGATTATTTGTTCTTTGGGTGTTGAGCTTGGTAAGTTCTTTATAGATTTTGGATACTAGCCCTTTATCTGATATGTCATTTGCAAATATTTTCTCCCATTCTGTCGGTTGTCTTTTGGTTTTGTGGACTGTTTCTTTTGCTGTGCAAAAGCTTTTTATCTTGATGAAATCCCAATAGTTCATTTTTGCCCTTGCTTCCCTTGCCTTTGGCGATGTTTCTAGGAAGAAGTTGCTGTGGCTGAGGTCGAAGAGGTTGCTACCTGTGTTCTCCTTTAGGATTTGGATGGACTCCTGTCTCACGTTTAGGTCTTTCAACCATTTGGAGTCTATTTTTGTGTGTGGTGTAAGGAAATGGTCCAGTTTCATTCTTCTGCATGTGGCTGTCCAATTTTCCCAACACCATTTGTTGAAGAGACTGTCTTTTTTCCATTGGACATTCTTTCCTGCTTTGTCGAAGATTAGTTGACCATAGAGTTGAGGGTCCATTTCTGGGCTCTCGATTCTGTTCCATTGATCTATGTGTCTGTTTTTGGGCCAGTACCATACTGTCTTGATGATGACAGCTTTGTAATAGAGCTGGAAGTCCAGAATTGTGATGCCGCCAGCTTTGCTTTTCTTTTTCAGTATTCCTCTGGCTATTCGGGGTCTCTTCTGGTTCCATACAAATTTTAGGATTATTTGTTCCATTTCTTTGAAAAAAGTGGATGGTATTTTGATGGGGAGTGCATTGAATGTGTAGATTGCTCTAGGTAACATTGACATCTTCACAGTGTTTGTTCTTCCAATCCAGGAGCATGGAATGTTTTTCCATTTCTTTGTGTCTTCAGTTTCTTTCATGAGTATTTTATAGTTTTCTGAGTACAGATCCTTTGCCTCTTTGGTTAAATTTATTCCTAGGTATCTTATGGTTTTGGGTGCAATTGTAAATGGGATCGACTCCTTGATTTGTCTCTCTTCTGTCTTGTTGTTGGTGTATAGGAATGCCACTGATTTCTGTGCATTGATTTTATATCCTGCTACTTGACTGAATTCCTGTATGAGTTCTAGCAGTTTTGGGGTGGAGTCTTTTGGGTTTTCCACATACAGTATCATATCATCTGCAAAGAGTGAGAGTTTGACTTCCTCTTTGCCGATTTGGATGCCTTGGATTTCTTTTTGTTGTCTGATTGCTGTGGCTAGGACTTCTAATACTATGTTGAATAGCAGTGGTGAGAGTGGACATCCCTGCCGCGTTCCTGACCTTAGGGGAAAAGCTGAGAGCTTTTCCCCATTGAGAATGATATTCGCTGTAGGTTTTTCATAGATGGCTTTTATGATGTTGAGGTATGTACCCTCTATCCCTATATTCTGAAGAGTTTTGATCAAGAAAGGATGCTGTACTTTGTTAAATGCTTTTTCTGCATGTATTGAGAGGATCATATGATTCTTGTTGGTGGCACTGCTTACTGTGAGAGTTTCATGGGATGTATACATGAAATTCAGGAAGATGTATATATTAAATATGTACAGCTTTTTTCTTTTAATCTCACTCCGAGTTTTTTTAAAGTCCCTGTTCTGCTCTGCCTGTATGCTGAGCTGCTTCACGTAGGCCCTCGGAGATGCTGTGCTCTGGCCCTTCCTGCTAATATGAACAACTCAAGCTGAAATCGCAGGAGGGTTAGGACTCAGGATTCCCCTCCCCTCCTTCCTTTCTTTCTTTCGAGAGATGGATGAGGAAAGAGGGAGAGAGAGAGAATCTTAAGCAGGCTCTGCACCGAGCATGGAGCCTGACACGGGGCTTGATCTCACAACACTGAGATCAAGACCCAAGCCAAAATCAAGAGTTGGCCACGTAACCAACTGAGCCACCCAGGTGCCCCAGGACTCAGCATTTCTGCTGCTGTGTGTCCAGGGCTCCCCTTGGAGCCAGCCTACTCCAGGTCTTATTCAGAAGGGAGGACCTCATACAGTCTATTTCCCTAAGGCCCTACTTCTGCATCTCTCTCAACCCCTGTCTTGGGGTTGCCCTTCCTTATTGCTCAAACAACAATGCACCATGGCGTTAGACCCTCAAACACCGTGACGTGATACCAGACCGGCTTCCCTCTCAATCAGAGCAGAAGGCCGAGCTGCTACCGGTGCCTCACCCCAGTTGGACCCTGTGTTCCTCCTAGGAGGAACTATGAAGAAGTGAAAGCCACCTCCCTCCCACCCTCAGTCCCCAAGCTGCCTGCTTGGTGACGCGCAGTCTTTAGGAAACCCAGCTGTGCTGAGACCAAGGGCTTTAGGCATCAGGTGGGGAGCTGGGCTCATGCCTGGCATGGGAGTCATTCTTGCCAAATCCCTTCACGACATCCCTCTGTCCCCCAAGGTGACCAGATTCTCAGAGGCAGGCCTCTACTGGCCGGTGTGCATGGGTGGGAGGGGCAAAGCCAGGCCAGCGTCTGCAAGACACTGAGCTGGGAGGGACCAGTGCTGTGACCCAGTTGTAATAAGGCGCTGGTGGCTCTGCGAGAAATAGATTTCTCTGGCCACACCTGTTTGACCCTAACGTTCTTTCTCCATCCCTCCCTCATCTGACCTTCTCCCCATTCCATGTGTATGGATGAAAAGAAAAACAAGAAAATATTTACTCTTGGCAGGCACATAAGTTTCCCCCATCTCTGATGTAAAGTTATAACTGCCAATTGGATGGAGGGTAGACTTTGTCCACATCCAACCGAGGGATAAAGCAAAGGAGGGCTTATATCCCAAGTCCCAACCGAGGGATAAAGCAAAGGAGGGCTTATATCCCAAGTCCCAGCCCTGGATCGACCTTTGACCCTGAGAGTCCTCTCTGACCTTTGCTATTTGTTCTCTAAACTTCTGTTTACTGTTATTTCCTACATTCAACACACAGTCACTGAGAACTAAGCAGTGGGCTTAATGTGTAAGACAGAGGGCAATAAGATGTGGTCCTCCCCGTAAGGAGCTGACACCTGGTGGGAGATGCAAAAAGAGGTATTTTTTTCAAAAGGAAGAGAGAGAGATGGAGGTGAAGGAGGAGGGGGAGGGAGAGAAGACTCATCACGGCAGAGTAAAAGATGGTTGAGTAGTGATGTGTGTGACTTTGGGGGCAAAGCAGGAGACATTAACCCCTTCTGAGGATGCCCAGGAGGGCTTCCCAGAAGAGATGGCTTTGGACGGCAATGGGGGAAAACTTGCTTATTGAGAACCTGCTCTGGGTCTACCCTGGGGAATCACATCACTTATGTAGTCCCCTTTGTCCCACACTTGACCTCGTGAAATAGGCCTTGTCATCCCTGATTTAAATAAGAGGAATCTGAAGCTCAGCCAGGTTAGGTGGCCGCACCAGGACCAAATCAGGTGTGGGGCTCGAGAGTTTTAGCTTGCTCTGCGACCTCTGATGTGTCTCATTTCTATTCCCTGTACTGGTGGTCAAGAACAAAGAACCGAGGCTTAGTGACAAGGAGGCATGGGTCTAAATCCCATTATTTCTGGTTGCTAGTACTTACTTTCTGAGCCTGTCTTCATGGTGGGAATATGACGTTGGGAGGGTAAAATGAGATGTATAAAGTGCCTGCAGGGCTTGACTAGCCAGTAAGAGATGGTTCCTTCTCTCCCTTCAGCCTTCGGACCCACTACTGTCCTGGAGCCAGACACTGTGGGTTCGGTTCTTGTCTCAGGTATCACTGTGTGACTTTGGGCATTTACATAACTGCTCTGTGCCTCAGTTCTTTCATCTCGAAAATGCAGGTGAAATAGTCCTCAGCCTCTTGGAGGCCATGATACAGATCAGATGAGCTGTGTTTGTGGAGCATATAACCCTGCCTGACATATAGGAAACTCCGAGCAGATGAGGTTGAATAAATAAACCTACACTCTTCACCGCTCTGCCCTACTGCGTCTCAACTGAGTGCCTCTGGAAGGAGCTCAGTGCAGTACGAGCAGAGAAAAAGGTTTAAATATTCACCCTTGCAGTCGCCTGATGGGCAGGGCTGTGAACGGTTTGGAAAACCTGGATGTTCAGCAGCAGAGCTGAGGCCCACGGAGCAGGGGGGCAGAATTTCTCCAAGCGTCCAGAACTTCAGACCCTGCTGATGGGGATGGTGAATTATTTTCTCTTCTTGCATCTCTGACTCACAGAAGACTGTGTTAGTCATGCTTGATCTATAGGATCCCACATTGCAACCCACAGGGTGTGATGTCAACCCCAACTAGGAAAAGGAGGTTGTTATGATGCCATCATTGACCAAACTGGTAGAAGGGAAACTTTATAGAGCGCTGGACACTCAGCAAGGGCTGCACGTTAGAATTATAAATACTATAAACCTATATTAATAATAAGGCCCCACCTTGGTTTTAAATAAAATATCTGATATTAAGATATTCTGAGCATCATGGGGGCCTCAGCATCCAAATCATGTGGAGTAGAGTGGGTGCCAATAAAGATGATATATATCAGTGGTTCTCACTGTGAGCTGCATCAGAATCTTCCGGAAGGCTTGTTAAAATTCAGATTCTCAGGCCCCACCCCCAGAGTTTCTGATTCTGTAGGTCTGGGGTGGAGCCTTCGTCTTTTTATTTTTTCAAAGATTTTATTTATTTATTAAAGAGAGAGAGTGAGAGAGTGAGCAAGCAGGAGTGGGGGAGGGGCAAAAGAACAGGGAAAAGCAGACTTCCCACCGAGCAGGGAGCTCAACACGGGGCTCGATCCCAGGACCCCAAGATCATGACCTGAGCCAAAGGCAGACGCTTAACTGACTGAGCCTGCCAGGCACCCCAAGGGGCGGTGGAACCTTCTCACAAGACTGCAGATGATGTTGGTGCTGTCGGTTCCAGCACCAGCTACTGAGAAGCACTGATCTATATAATAAATAAAAGTAGGAAGTAAAGATATTATCTACCACATCTTCCCTGAAATGTGTCTACTGCTTTTTTGGATTAAAAAAATGTTTCCATACTTCTATCTTGAGCAATTGATTCCTCCTTCTGTCTTGTCCTTCAGCCAGGTGCCGCTGAGGCTCCTTGCTATTGGAATTCTCTGCACATTCATGTTAAAGCGAGTGTCGTGGGCAGAACAACAGGTTTGCAGTGCCAAGAAGAAAAAGAAAAAGAAACTTGACTGAGTCTTAGAGTGTACTCAGTGAGAACATAGCATATTCTTTGCTGCCTTTGATGGCGAGTCACATGGATCAGCCCCCACAGTGGGATCCGAATTTCTTCCCCTTAGAACAATTGAGTCAACTGAATTGTTGAACAGTGAATGACAGCACTGATCTAAAATAAATGTTCCTAAACCTGTGTCTAAATCCCAACGTGGGAATCTATGTTGTCATAAGAAAAGCATAAGCCTGGCTCAGGTATCCAATGTAGGAGATTTTGTGATAACGTTCAGTGAGCTTTCTTAGTCTAAGTGCCTCTATGCAATGATGGAGATGAAAAGAGAAACTGACAATTCTTTGGAAGAAAACAATCTTTCCTCACCATTTACCGTAGGAATCTTGTTGGTACTTTCACAAGCTCACTTGGCTAATTCTTTTCCATTCTTTGACTCTGCATACATGAGCTTTTTAAAAGTGAAAACAACTTCTGGAAGAGATAAACATAATCCTGTTTTTAAAATGATTTCAGAAATGGTCAAGTTAGCAATAGAAAGTTCCATTCTTCATCAGACTTAGGGTAATGAGCAAACTTGCATTCTCTTTGAGAGACTTCTTCAAAAAGATTTTTTTTAGCACTTGAAGAACTGGTCAGTGTGTGCTAGAAATCTTAGGACTGAAGAGGACATAGAGACCAAGTCTAGTTTCCATTTTATCTATACTTTCCCCCATATGTCCATATTAGTACATGCCTCTTGTTTTCTGTACATTTGGGAAAATGTAGTGTACAAATGTGGTCTTATCCCAGTGGTTCAGTGTTTGAAATTGGTGTTCTCAGCCTCCTGGTTTAGGTGTATAATTGTACTTTTAATTCTATACTTATTTTATTAACATGGTTGTCTTTACAAGAATGCGAGCTCCAAGATGACAGGCACCATATATAACTTGCTCACAATGTCTAATCTGTTAGAGGCACTTATTAAGTAGTCCCAATGATGGAATGAATGACTCAGTGAAGTAACAGAGGAACAAGATTCAAAGGATGACTAGACACCAGCCAGGAGAAAAGACAGGGAAAAGTCCTGTGCAAAGGTCCTGTGGTGAGAAACGGATGACACGTAGGAAAGACTAAGCATTTTTCCAAACAGCCAAAGCTAGACTTTGGGTATATGATGAGAAATAAGTCTGAGGAGGAAGATGTGATTTGTGTTATAGAGAAAGCCATCCATTCTTTGTGTCTTACTTAGTTGAGTCTCTGATGCTGATTTCTAAATCTCAGTAAACTGACAGGATCATCTATCCTAAATTCCCACTGAAGGGGTAACCAGAATTTCTACCAAGCTCAGTCCTAATCCCAGAGCAATGATGGCAAAAAACTGCCATTTATTGAGTACTTAGTATGTACAAAGCAGTACACTAAGCCTTTTATGTAGACGCACTTGCTCCTCGAATCATCTGTCTGCTGTGCCTGGCTTTTCTGGAGTAGGATCTTGCTTTGAACTACCAGTCTGTTGATAAGAGTCAGATTTCAGTGACCCCAAACAGCTCCCTTGTAACTACTGTCCCTGGATTTCTCATTGTTGTGCTCTACTTGAGGGGACCCTGATGGCCCTGGAATTAGGATTGAGCTGGCTGAGGTCTGTTGACCCACATGAACCTGAGACAGAGCTATTCCAAGAGTGGCTCCGAGAAGCCTTCCCAATTGATGCCAAGGACCCATGGTTTTCTCTAAGACTTCAGTTCCATGTCAGCAACTCGGAGTGCTTAGCTGGATGGATAAGAAGACTACTAATAGCAGAGTGGCTTTGGAATCAGGGAGACCTGAGTTTGATCCCCCGGCCGTATCACTTACAAGCCATATTACCTTGGACAAGTTCCTTTCCCCATCTGAATCTCCACGTTCAGGTATAAAAGGGAAATAAAAGCATTTACTCTAAACGTGGTTTGAGGATTTAACGAAGCACTTAAGCACAGTACCTGGCATATGGAGAGGCAAAGGGACTGTCAGCTGTACTTGCTGCCTTGCTGGCCATAGGGAAGCCATAGGGAAGAGAGGCAGTGGCTCGCTGCAGGGTTCTTACATTCTAAAGAGGGACAGGAAAATCAATTAAAAACAAGTACGTGCAAAGCTCCATTTGTTGCTGTTGCTGGGAGAATAGATTGTCTTGTTCATTTTATGTCCTGGGTCTGTAGGTAAATTGTAAAATCCTTGTTATTGAAAATTCCTTCCGTCTTCCACAAATGTTTATTGAGCCCGTGCTATTTTCTAGGCACGTGGGAGAAACAGGGATAAATTAGATGCTGATCTGGCACTCACCTTGGGAGTTGGAGAAGGGAGAGTACAGATTTTCTGTTAAGTGTGAGGGAAAGCACACATTCTGCTTCACTTCAGAATGCTGAGTATTATTTACTTTAGATCACTGAGGATCTTGCAAGGGCCTCCCATTGCCTTAGTGAGTTAATAGAGAGCTCAAAGGGGGGGGTGCTACAAACAGATGTCCACTGAATTTGCTTTTCCAGCCCGTACTATTTATATGCTAATACAACTTATGATATAATATTATAAATAATACTTGCATGTTATGCTAATTATATATTATATATGACTATGTAATATTGTTATATTAATTATATATTACAAGTAGAATATTATAATATCAGATATTGCTTCTTATATATGTATGCTTATATAATACTGATTATACATCTATACATATAATACTAATTTTATATTCTAATTATATATATTATATATTTTTATATTTCTGTATTTTATATTATATAAAAATACTCATGTATTATGTTATATAATTATATAAATACATAAGTAACCCATCTCATTTTGCTACCACAGGTATCTTTTCCTTGAAAATGGGAATGGTAAAGTTCTGCTCAGGTCAGATGCTAGATACGTTAGTTGAATCTGTGCTTTACACCTACTCTGCAATGCTAAAGGACATGGCAATCTGCAAAATGATGAGAGCCCCCCCCCCCCCCCGTTACATCACATTCCTGTACTTTCTCATGCATCCATTTGACAAGTGTTACCAAACACCTGTTATATGCCAGGCTCTGCCCTGGGCACTGGGGTACAGAGCCCGATATGGCATGGTCTCTGGCCTCATGGGACCCACAGACGGGTCGCTCAGCAGACCCAGAAAGGTCCTGGTGGCTGCTGTCCTGGAGGAAGGAATTACAGGTCTATGGTGGAGCAAAAAGAGGCAAGCGACCCTGCCGGGGAAGGATTTCTGGAAGAAGAGTTGCCTAAGGGGGAATGGCTGTGATCAGAAGGCAGAAGTGGAAGGACAGGCATGATAGGCAGGGGACAGCATGTGAGGAACTAGTGTCCATGTTAAAATAGGGTGATACCTTCAGGAGAGCAGGACAGATTTGCTGACATACTGTCAGATACTGCTGACATAATAGCAAGAAAAAGAATAATAGTATTCATGGGAGTAGTAACAACAAATACTGAGCATTCACTGTTGTAAATGATCTAAGCCCTTGGATGCATTATGTCAAATAGTCCCACAAAAACCTTAGAGTATAGATAGGCTTACATTCTGCATATTAAGATGAACGAACAGAAGAACTGATACGTTACTCAAGCTTGCTCAGCCGGTGAGTACAGCAGATCAAGGTCTGCCATCTTACCCTAGTGACCTTGGACCAGGTGTCTAACCTCCGTAAAACTCAGTCTCCTCCTCAGCAGAGTCAGGTTCAAGGTTCATTCTGAGAACACCACGGAATGAGGCTTGCACAGCACTGGGATCATGGAGAACGTCAATCAGTGGTAGATCAAGTGCCATGTTCTGTTAGGGAGCAGATACTAGAAAAGTAGAGGGACAGCATGTTCTCAGGTAAAGTGGCTCAGATCTCAGAGAGCCAGACTGTTGGATAAACTTCAGGGTGTGCTTTTCAGGGGTGTCTGGGTGGCTCAGTAGGTTAAGCATCTGCCTTTGGCTCGGGTCATTGTCCCACGGTCCTGGAATCGAGTCCCGCATCGGCCTCCCAGCTCAGCGGGGAGTCTGCTTCTCCCTCCGCCCCTCCCCCCATTCGTGCTGTCTCTCACTCTTTTTCAAATAAATAAATAAAAATCTTAAAAATTTTTAAATTAAAAAAAAGGGGTCTGCTTTTCATTCTGAAAGCCATGGTAGACACTACGGAGCTTTGAGACAAATAGTGAGATACTCAGTGTTGTGTTTGAGAAAAATCAATCTGTCCACGGTGTGAAGTACACCTGGAAACAGCCAGGCAGCCAGAAGTGTGTTGTCGTCATCCAGGCGAGGAAGTTCAACAACCCAGACTGAGAGGTGATAGTCACAGAGATGTGCATAGAAACAATACACTAACTGGATATGGAGCTGAAGGAGGAAGAAGAGTCAGGTGACCCCCAGATTCCTGACTTTAGCCAAGCGATAGGTAAATGGTACAGTTTCATCCACCAGGGCAGGAAATGCAGTAAGAGGAATGTTATGGGTTGAATCTTGTTTGTTGAAGTCCTAACCCCCGGTACCTCAGAAGGTGCCCTCATCTGGCCGTAGTGTCTTTAAAGAGATAATCAAGTTTAAATGAGGGTAGGTCCTAATCCAACATGACTGGTATCCTTATAAGAAGGGGAAATTTGGACACAGGTTGGACACCATGGAATGAGGGTTGCACAGCCCTGGGATCATGTCGAATGTCAATCAGTGGTGGGTAAAGGGAGGACCATGTGAAGAGGCCTAGGGAGAAGACAGCCATTTACAAACCAAGGACAGAGGCCTGGACCAGACCCTTCCCTCACAGCCATTGGAAGGAACCAACCCTGCTAACACCTTGATTTTGGACTTACAGCCTCCAGAATGGTGAAACAAATTTCTGTCGTGTAAGCCCCCCGGTCTGTGGTATTTTTGTTACAAGGGCCCCAGCAAAGCAATATAAGGAGTAACTCATTTGGAGATAGCCAAAAGTTACGTTTTGGATGAGTTGACTTTGATGTGTTGTTTTTGGATAGCCAGGTGGAGACCGGCACCAAGGTTGTCATTCAATACACAAATCTAAGTCTTGGTGGGGGACGTGGGACCAGAGAATAGAGAGTAAGGTGTGTCACTCATTTCTGACACTCCTGCATCCATCCATCGAACCGTGTGACCATTACATAGTAGGAATTTGGAAAAAGTAGTTGAGTGGATAAATGTCTTGGTGGCCTACGGACAGCGGGCAGGAGGGACCACACAAACACTGGAACTAGATCTCATCTCCCGTCCCAGCACAAACGAGGTTAGCTCAAGCCCTTTTGGGTTTTAGAGGATTGTTGCATTGGTTGCTGATATTTCCACTCATCAAGAAGGATAGTCCTCTCTTTGTTCTCTAAAATCAAGTGATAAAAAAAATTAACCAAACATCAAAGGTATTCTTAGAAGAAAGAATGATAGTCTGACAGGAGTCTTAGGTTCATGCCCATGTTCCGAAATGTTGACCCCCAAGTCAGTAACGTGTCTATTTTAGGCAGCAGCTTCAAAGTCTGCTTAGCTTAAAATGTCAAAATAAGTAGATGACATGGCATTACGGAAAATGGCAAGAACCAGAAGTTAGGAGTCCTTGCTTTGAATCTCGATGTGCCTTTGAAGAACTGGGTCTACTTAACCTTTCTGAGTCACCTTTCCCTCATCTGTGGAACAATGATAGGGAGGGAGTAATTGGATGATCCTCTAACCCTGACATTCTAGGATTCTGTCAATGTTGCCTTTCATTGCCAGTGTTAGGAAGAATAACATTTCCAAAAATAGACCTGCCAACCTGATTTAGTCCACCAACATGAACACATGTAATGAAGTGATAGGCAGAAGTTAATATCACAGTTCACTTTGGTCGAATAATCTCTGCCTCCTTAAGATGGCAGAAAGAAGCCTGGAAAGAGTACTTGGTTTTAGAATGCACCTTCATTAGCAGCCAACTGGATTTTACTGAAATGTTTCTGAGTTCATATGATCACAGTATTTTGTCCAAGGACTTACATTTCTGACCATACTGAGAAAGGATGTGGAAAAAACACCCATTCCTAACTGGGTTTGTGATTTCTCTTAGACCATTCAATATTTAAACCTCATGCATTCGCCTTTTCTTTATATGCCTGGACATCTCAGCCACAAAAGGGAACAGAGGATTTAAGAATTATTGAGTAATTTCTATTAAGTATCGTGTTTTGGGCCAGGTGCTTGGCCCGTGTTACACATTGCCTCATTTAACACGCCCCAGAGTGGATGCTGTCACCATCTCTTCTCTGCATTCAATGTTGCTGAAGGTTGCATACTTAGGGCTTCGAGTCTGGCTGAGGGAGTGTGCTTGGCCGATGAAAACAAGCCAGATGTCCCTAGGAGTTACTGTTGAAGAAGCAACTCTCGACTGATAGCAGATGGAAATTTAGGAAATAAATACTCCAGCCTCCTCACCATGTGTTTGGGGATAACTCTGAGGTATATTCTACACCTGCTCAGGGAATTCCCCAGAAGGACTGAGTTCCATTTATCCATGGTGGGTGTTGACTTGATAGCACACCCTTTATTGGCTGCCTTCTCTTTCTGTCTCGATACCCTCGTATTTCCTTTGGTCATATTCCAGATAAAGTATTTACTCTCAAACCCTTGCCTCAGCTTCTGGGGGATCCAAGCTAAGACATCTCCCAAGATCCCTATGGAGTAGGTGCCATTATTGCTAATTTATAGATGAGGAACCTGAGGTTCAGTATGGTAAAATAATAGTTGTTAAGTCTTGGTATGAGAGTGTTTCAGTAGTTATCAACCAAGGGAGACTTTGTCCCCCAGGGGACATTCTGAAATGTCTGGAGACATTTTGGGTTTTCAAAACCGAGGGGCGCTACTTGCACCTAGCAGGTCAGAGGTGCAAGTTGCTGCTAAACATCTTACAATGCCCACTTCAGCCCCCTACAGAAAGACTGATCCAGCCTAAGAAAGGTCAGTAGTGGCAAGGTTGAGAAACCCCACTCTAATCCAGCAAGACTGGCTGTTGGATGGTAACTCTCCTGTGTGACTTGTCTATTGTATTTCACTTCCAGGGCCAAGCTGTGGCTCAGCTGTGTTCCACTATCCCCAATGTGACTGTCTTTGGAACAGCTTCTACTTTCAAGCATGAAGCAATCAAAGAATCCATGACCCACCTCTTTGACAGAAATGCAGACTATGTGCAGGAAGTGAAAAGGTAAGGTGTTTGCTCTAAAGAGTGCCAGCTTGGTCCTTGCTCTTCTCTTAAAGAACAGTAGCACTCATTTAGAGGAGGGCTGATGATCATAATAGTAATAGTAATCACAGTAAACGTATATCGGGGGCCGAGTATTACTAGCTCTGTGCTGAATACTTGATGTGGATGAGCTCACTTAATTCTCAGCAACCCTATTATGACAGCCCCCCCCCTCCAATTTGAAGAGGATAAGACTGAGGAACAGTGCAGTTGAGTAACTTGCCAAGCTACATTATGATAGTGGTTGTGACATGGCCTTTACATTGAGAAGTTTATTTCTCATTCATTCACATGACAGACCAAGGAAATGTGGACTCCAACCTGGGTGTGACTGAGAGCCGCCCGAGGAACTCCAGTGAGCGGCCCCTGGGTGGCTCAGGTCATGATTCCCGTGAAGACACGATCAGATTTGAGTTTTGAAGAGTCACTGGTGGTGTGTAGAGGAGGACTGGGAGGTGGGAGGCTGCAAGGCAGAGAGATCAGGTTGCTGGTGGGTGTGGACCCACGGTGGGGAACGTGGGTTTATAACCTGACCCATGCCCCACCTGGGGTCCTGAAGCTATTGACATGGCCCTGTGCGTGTCAACACAGGAAATCAGGTGGGAAACCCAGCTGCCTTGAGATGATTTGTGTGTCACACCCCTGCTGCCGCTCAGAATAGGGGGGAGGCTGATGCTCGGGCTCGCTCCACTCCCAGCTCCTTAGGGCATTCAGAGAAGTCTCAGAGCTGTGGTTTCGGTCTCTTCATTTCCTGGCCCTAAATTGTACGACACAGAGAAATTCAGTTGTCCGTGTAGCATCATAATCAAGAAACAACTTTCTCCAAATTGAAGGACTTAGAGGATGGGAGATCTGGTTGTCGAAGGGTATAGATTTAGACCAGATTAGGTGAAATTTGGGGAGTCTTTTGGAAAGGAGAGTCTTCTGATGGTCTGGATTTTCAGATTTGTTTTCCAATTTTAAAGGTAGAGATTTGCACAGAATTTAAGGTTGTCCCGGTATTTTCAGTGGGGTGTGAAAAAAGAGCTTCCAAACTAGATATTAGAGGTTCAGCAGCGCCTGTTTCTCAGATATCTAGACACTGCAGGCATATTTTAAAGACTTCCTGGATGGACGTTTGCCTACTTTCCTAACCCTCGTGTAGCTCTTCCTTCTTATAACTTGAATCTCTTGAACTGTGTGGTCTGGAAAATGAACTGCCATTGTCCCTCCAGCAGGCTTTGCCTTTAATCCCTTAAATGATAATTTTGCAAGCATTCGTTCCTCATTCATACCCTGACCACCTTAATACCAGGTGTCTGTGATGGGCCAGGTGCTGTGCTAGGGCAGAAGATCTGGCCAAAAAAACCACCTTGAGAGTCACTGCCTTCGTGGAGCTTTGAGTCTAGTTGGGGAAGAGGGACAAAAAATAGTATTTTAAAGAATAGATTGATTTATACTCTTGATATGTGCTCTGGTGGAGAAATACAAGATGCTGGTGAACATATGCAGACGGGGAGATCAGACATAGAGTCCATCAAAGAGTGAGATTCAGGTTGAACACTAAAGGATGAGAAAATGGCCATAGGAACAGCATTTCTGACCAGGCAGAATAGCATGTGTTAAGGTCCAGGCTTGGGAATGACTTGGTAAATTCAAGACTATGAAAGAGGACCAGAGTAGCTGGAGGTAGTAGGATGTGGGAAGCAATGGGGAAAGACGGTCAGGTGGTGGCTACTCTTCTAAAAGAGTGACAGTGAGTGGCCCCTGGGTGGCTCAGGTCATGATTCCAGGGTCCTGGGATCGAGCCCCACGTCAGGCTCCTCTCCCTCTCCCTCTGTCCCTCTCCTGCTTGTGTTTTCTCTCTCTCAAATAAATTGATAACATCTTAAATAAGTAAGTAAGTAAGTAAGTGGCAGTACATAACCAGAGAGCTCCTGCCTTCCCCATTTTCCCCGGAGAATTTTCCATCCCCTCCCCGCCCCCCCGCATCACTTCACTGTCCACAACCTGCTGCCTTTCTAGCCCCGAGTCAGTGATTCATGCTGATGTCAGAAGAGCAGAAAGAGGGGTGTCTGGGTGGCTCAGTCAGTTGAGCGTCTGCCTTCAGCTCAGGTCATGATCCCAGGGTCCTGAGATCCAGCCCCGCATGAGGCTCCCAGCTCGGCGGGAAGTCTGCTTCTCCCTCTCATTCTGCTGCTTCCCCTGCTTGTGCGCACGTGCTCTCTGTCAAATAAATAAATCTTTAAAAGAAAGAAGAGCAGAAAGAGACTGCATCTGAGACCTGCCTCAACACCAGCTTCTTTCAAATGTGACTTCCACCGATTCCTTATGTGTTTAAGCAGAGACCCTAGGATTCCATTGAAAATGACTAGGAAGCCACAGATGGGTTGAGTCTAGTTGGGGAAGAGGGACGAAACCTCCCTGTCCCACCAACCCTACCCTCAGCAAAGAATCCAGAAGAAGATACAAGCAAGGTACTCAGTGCCTGTTGCAGAGCCAAGCACTGCTTCTGCCTCAGGGTAGGTGCTCAACATATTCCCACAGGGTGAATTGTAGCATTGTCTGTAATTAGTGAGATTTCAGAACCAGCCTCCATTATCAACAGCAGGGAAACAGTTCAGTGCATTATGCTACACCCACACTCTTGAGTATTATGCAGCCCATAAAAAAAAAAGATAATTATGAAGATTCTGTCACAAAATGAAAAAATATCCACAGTGGCATACTGAGTGGAAAAAAAAGCAGAATGCCAAATTCTAGCTACACTGTGATCACAGCTTTGTATAAATTCTTGGCGCATGAAGACAAAAAATGAAAAGAAAGTGGCGGAAAAAAAATCCAACCACTAATATGCAATAGGAGTGCAATGTAGAGTGATTTCTCTTTGGTTTCTGACCACGGATCTTGTTTGTTACAGTGTTCTGTGGTGATACATGAGGGGAAAAACAGTAACATAAAATTTCTTGAGATGCAAATTCTTTTGTAAGCCAGTCAATTGGTAAGCTTCTTTTGAACACATTTTCAGCCTTCAGCCAGGCATTGTAAAGGGAATGGGGGGAAATAGTTGTAATAGAGATCTCACCTTTACGTCCCTTGCTCCTTCTCTGTCTGACTATGCTTGAAATCAAGTAGAAGAATTAGAAGCTTTGAGCATGTGCATCTCACTGTAAGGACTTCAAAAGTAAAGAGGAGAGACAGACAGACAGACAGACAGAGAGCACCAAAGTGGGCAGTCCCCAGCAGGGAGGTTGATGGAAGGGAAGCATTTCAGTAGGTAGCCAGAGGTGGGAGCGAATCCCAGCCAGGCGAGCGGGTGCAGAGGAGGCGGATCATAGCCCCAGGCTCTGCTGGTCTCCTCTCCCTCTGCTGACCCGAATGATTGGACCACGGTGGTGCCCCTCAGATAATCCTGCCAGGGGAAAGTTCCTCATTTTACAGATAAAGAAACGGAGATGATAGAAATCAAGGAGATTCTAATCACCTAGAGAGAGCACAGAGTGTGATCAAGAATGAATTCCTAGGGGCGCCTGGGTGGCTCAGTCGTTAAGCATCTGCCTTCGGCTCAGGACATGATCCCGGGGTCCTGGGATTGAGCCCCGCATCGGGCTCCCTGCTCAACGGGAGCCTGCTTCTCCCTCTCCTGCTCCCCCTGCTTGTGCTCTGTCTGTCAAATAAATAAATAAAATCTTAAAAAAAAAAAAGAAAGGATTCCTAGAGGTGGTATTGCTAAGTAATTGTACACCTTTACTAGGAAGCCTACTATGTGCCAGGCACCATGCTCAGCACCCTGTGAAAAGGCCTCTTGTGCACTGGGTACCATGCTCAGCCCTCTGGGAGAAGCCTACTATGTGGCAGGGACTGCACTCAGCCTTCTGTGTACTGGACACCGTGCTAGACCCTCTGGGAGAAGCCTGCTGTGCACCAGGCACTGTGCTAGGCACCCTGAAAGGGCCTCATCCCTCTGTCACGAGCTCGGGGGTGAATGGTAAAAGCTATGGCACAGGTGAGTTCTCAGAGAAAGAGGAATTCAGAAAGAGAAGCACTGAGCAGAGAACCAAGGATCCACTTGGAGATGAAAGTTACAACAAAGGGGGATACATTTCTTGGCAAAGTCAAGGGCTTCTCTCCCAGTAATGGCCCTGTTGGACCTACCACTGTTCAGGAGAAATTCTTCACTGATCTGTGTGGGTGGGAAACAAAGAGGTGCATTCACAATAAAGGGGCAAGGGGGTGGGGACCCAGGAAGGACAGGCATGAAAACCTCAGATCAGCAATTCCAAAATATCTTGCTGCTGAATTTGGCCAGCGAATCTCTGAGCTGGGGCTCTTTGTGTTTGCCTTTTGAATCTGCAGAGATTTATGACAGCAGGAGAAAGCCCTTACTCTGTCTGCTTACACACACGCAGGTGAGACTGACACCGACCGAGACTGGGGGGCAGGGAAGTGCTAAGAAATGAGGATGGCCCCTGAGCTTCTGAGGGATTGCCTAGCTCTGCTTGTGATTTCCATGGTTGTTTCATTAAAAGGAGCTGCTAAGGTGCTTTTCAGTGTGAGGTTGAGTAAGGGAAGCCCTGTTCCAAGCCTACTTGTGGGGCCTGGAGCATTGGAAATAGACCCGACTGAGTCCCATTCTGTCTGATCCACTGGTTGAGCTTGTAATGATTGAATGGGGGATGGAGAACCTTTTCAATTTTGCAACTCACCTGAAGGAACATATCTAGCCTTGAAAGGAGCAACAACTGCTTAAAGATTTTTTTTTTTTTTAAGATTTTATTTATTTATTTGACAAAGAGAGACACAGCGAGAGAGGGAACACAAGCAGGGGGAGTGGGAGAGGGAGAAACAGGCTTCCTGCTGAGCAGGGAGCCCGATGTGGGGCTCGATCCCAGGACCCTGGCCTGAGCTGAAGGCAGACGCTTAACGACGGAGCCACCCAGGCGCCCCAACTGCTTAAAGATTTGACAGAAACAACCAAAGCATCCTCACCCTTGAAGCACGGGGAATGACGTCACCCTCTGCTCGGTATCCACCTTGTTCTCACCCTCCACCCCCACCCCACCACTGATCTTCAAAAGGTCACAGTGACAGCAAGGAGCAGGAGTTTGCGGCTGATGTGACCCCAGTGCATGTGCAAACCCTGCCTTACCTGACTCAGCTATCTCAACGCCAAGAGAGGTGTGGGGAGAGAAGAACACAGGAGATCTGCAGCATCTCCCTCTAGCAAGAAGCCCAGGGAGCAGCTCCCAGCTTTGCTCAGCCCCTGCTGGGAGCCTGCATGCCTAGTGGTGGTAGTGGTGGTCATCAGGGCTGGCCACAGCTCACTGTATGAAACCTTGCCCTGCTTCTGGGGCCCTCACTTGGTTTCTGGATGTGATGGATCAAGGTTCCTCATTCCCTGTAGCTGGCCCTAGGGTATGTTGCCTGACCCCATGGAGCCTCAGCTTCCTTATCCATTAAGTGGGGATAATGATGGCCCCTGAGTTATAGGGTTGGTATGAGACGTCCTCAAGGAGATGGGACTTAGGAAGTGCTTAGCTCTGTGCCTGGCACATAGTAAGTGCTCTTGAAAGTGGGACCTGCTCTCCTAGGAGCATCAAGGGAATCAAGCCTCTGCTCTAATGGTTTTTGCGCTGCCTGGTTCCACCCACCCTGAAGGTTGCTGGGGTTAATGGTTGGGTTGTTGAGGTTTTACAATCTGTCCTTTATACTCTTTTCCCAAACTAAAAGAATTCTCTTTAAGTTGGCCTACTCTGAAAAAATAATAAGAAAAGTTACCATGGACCCAGAAGTTACCATGTGCCAGGCCCTATGTTCCATGTGCATCAACTCATCCAAGCTTCACAGAGAAGCTTGGGATGGGAGTTATCACCATCATTCCCTTCCACAGGTGGGGACACTGAGACACTAAGAGGCTAAGTAACTCACCTGAGGTCACACAGCAAGTAGGTAGCAAACTAAATGCTCAATACTGAGGTGAAATTCATATTCCCATGCCTGCCCAACACTCCATGTTAGTTGTCAGTTGTGGCAGACATGCTTGGGTCCTTCTGGGAGGAGATAGTGTCCAGACAGAGTCTCTCATTACCATGGTTGGTGCCCCAAAGCCTCTTCCTTGGGCCTATTTAGTGCTGATTGCCCTGGGTCAACCTGTCACAGTGTTTTCTGCAAAATGCCTTTCCTTCATCACCCAACCAATTCTTGCTCATCACTAACAGAAGGATCCTATTCCACTGCCCCAAGTGGCTCCATTGGACCTGTGGTGACTGCCTGGGCTGTCCATTTAGTCTGTCTTCCCTAGTATCCACGAGCTCCTGGATGGCAGGGAGGAAACTGAGCCCTCATCTGCATACCCCCAGCTCAGCACACACACTGTCCAGCATGAAGTAAGCACTCAGTGAGTGGTTGTCCAGTGGCTGGAAATTTAGGACAAATGTGTAGGACCCTGACCTTGGGCCTCTCCTATAATCTAGGACAGAAAAAAGCAGCTTCAAAATAGAAACCTCCTGGCCTATCTGTTTGGAGTAACATGGTCTAACTCTGGATATATCTATATTTATTTTTAAAGACAGCATTTAAAACAGAATTTTTCAAAGAATAAATTAAATTCACTGCTTCCCAGAGCTGCTTGCTCAAACAATGCTTCTATAGTTAGACTGATTGGAACACTTATTAGATCTTACATTCCGAATGGTGGCAAGGCCATTGCTCTGAAGTTCAACTGGACCAAGGTTTGAATTCTAGGTGTACCAGTTACATAAGCCTGGGCAAGGCGCTGCATCTGAGAACCTCCATTTCTTCCTTAAAAAAAGTGGAGTTAAAATGCCTGTCTCAGACTTGTCATGAAGATTAATTCTGAAATGCCCGGGATACAGCAGAGCTCAGAAAATGTGAGTTTCCTTTGAAGGAAGCACACATATAGAAATGTGGAATACCAGTCTTAAAATGTTCTCTTCTTTGTCCTGCATTCATTC
Organism: Eumetopias jubatus; assembly: GCF_037043125.1. NCBI lineage: Eukaryota > Metazoa > Chordata > Mammalia > Carnivora > Otariidae > Eumetopias > Eumetopias jubatus. The sequence continues at coordinate 30,477,339 of NW_028274816.1, forward strand.
ACTCGTCCTTTATTTAATCATCTATTCATATAATCAGTCAATATTTGTTGAGAACTAACACTGGGTCCTGCAGGATAAGGAGGATTGAGCATAAAAACAGGCAGCACAAACATGGTCCCTGTCTCATGGGCTTACATTTTGGTGGAAGAGACCATAGAATAATTTCAGCCCATGACAAACTGAAAAGTGTCTTTAGTACAGATGCTAAAGCACAAAGGGAGCTAAAGTAGAGATAATTTGGGACTGCTGCTCCAGGTCGGGTGGTTAGTTACAGCATTTCTGGGGAGTTCACATGTGAATAAGACCTGAAAGATGAGGAGGAGCCAGCTCTAAGGAGAACTGGGGAAAGGCTGTTCTGGCAGAGATTATGGCATATGCGAAGGTCCTGAGGTAGGAACATTTTAGGAATTGCTACAAGGTCAGAATGCCCTGAGCAGTTAGTGGCAAGTAAGGATGAGCAAGTGGGCGGTAGCTTATAGGTCACCCCTTGCTGTGGGCTGCCTTGCATTTCTGCAGAACCAGAGGACAGAGCAACAGGCCTAGATGAGGCAGCTAATTAATACAAAGAGGTGTGACTGGCAGTTTATGGGAGGAAATGTGCACTCACAGAATACAGATGTGAGGAACATTAGGCAAGATGTGAGCATTTGGGTCTGGACAGGGTCCTTCAGAGGTACCCCCAAAGGTGTGCATAGCCCAGCATTTGGGAGGCTGCTCCTGAGCACAGGTGGGCATCGTGCAGTAAAGGAAAGAGGTCCTGGGGAAATGGAGTTTGCAGGGAAGACCTGGTGGGCCAGGAGGGCTGGTCGTAGAAGCAGAGTGGGGTCCTACTTCCACAGGAGTGAACATACTTGGTAGAAGTGAAGAATACAGGCGCACAGCTACCCAACCCATGATGCAAGGTGGAGACCTGATCACCAGGTGTGAGGCATCAACCTAGAGCCCACCAGTGGAGTCTGTGTATTCCAGCTCCCAACTGCCTCTCAGGCCTCACCTCTTTACATTTTCTTTACTGGCTGCTTCCCAGTGTTCCTGCTCACGGGCTTTCTCCCACCACAGGACCTTTTCATATGCTGTTCCCCCCCACCTGAAACATTATTCCTGCCACTCTTTACCTAGATAACTTCTCCACTTTGCATTTTCCCAGGGATGGATTCTCTGGCAGACCTGACTGGGCAAACTCTAGATTGATATGGTCTTATGGCACTAGACACCACTCAATTTCAATTTAATTTTTATTTGTGTAATTATAGGTTAACATCTACCTAATAGCAGTTCTAAAAGGGGAGAAATCCAATCTGTTTGGGCTTACACCTGTATCTCCAGTGCCTAGTGCAGTGCCAGGGCCAAATATTTAATGAACAAATTAATTATTGATAAAAAAAAATAGCCAGTTTGGCTCCTGAGTAGCTGGCTTAGACTAAAGTGTGGATCCAGAATCAGCAGCATCAGTATCTCCTGAGAACCTGTTAGAAATGCACATCTTTGGGGCCCACCCCAAACCAACTGAATCAGAAGCTAGGAGAAGAGGGGGAAGGAGGGCAAATTGCAATCTGTTTTAATGAGTGCCCCCCGCCCCCCCGGAAGATTCTGATGCACAGTTGTTTTAGATCCACTGGCCTAATTCCCTAGTTCTGAATTTATAGGTGGGACTTGAACAGACATACCTCTACAGATAAGCATTCTATTAGGCAAAAGCTAAGCTGATAATTTTTGATGAGTCTTTGTAATGACTGGAGTTTGGACTTGACTCAAAGGCTTTTGAAGGTCATGACTCAGCTTTTGAAAGTCACAACTTGGCTGTCCTCAGGCATGGGGCAGTTGACTTAGTGTCTGAACCCTAGAGATGCACATGCAATTTTCTACTTATGAAAACAGGATCCAGCTGTTGACATGAGCTGCAATGCCTGCAATGCCTGAACTTTGTTTGGGGATGAAGGTGGAGGAAGAAATACTGAGCTGTGTGCTAAGACAAGATAATCCTGCAAACTCATAAATCTGAAGAAATGCCATTCTTGTCTGAGCAGAGCAAGGCCTAGCCATAACTGGGAGCCCTGGGGGCATGAATATCTTCCTTACAATCCCCAGAGCCTTCCTGTTTACAGCTCCCTCCCACAAGCATAATATCTTCTAACAGTGGAAGCCCAGTAGATGTTTGCTAAATGCATGAGTGAGTGAGTGAATCAATGAATGTATAAATATATTAATGGAAGAAGGGATCAAAAAATGTTTCATCTGCTTAATACAGTACAAACATGGATTCTCTCTACTCTGGAGCCTTCTACTCTACAGGAAGATCCTCTCTCTCTCTCTCTCTCTTTTTTTAAGATTTATTTATTTGAGAGAGAGAGAGAAAGAGAATGGGGGCGAGAGAGAGGGAGAAAGAGAATCCTCAAGCAGACTTCGCCCTGAGCATGGAGCCCGATATGGGGCTTGACCCCAGGACCTTGAGATTAGGACCTGAGCCAAAACCAAGAGTCAGCTGCTTAACCAACTGAACCAACCAGGCGCCCCGAGATCCTGTCTATTTAACCTCCTTCCTCAAAGATTCCATTTTAGATTGAACCTAGAGACTGGATGAATACAAGTTTGTGAGTTAAATTAATGTGCTTCACTGAGGAGAGAGGGAGAAGGGGAGAAAAGCTAATCCCTGCTAGACTGGAAACCCCATGAAGACAGGAGCATGTTGGTTTTGTTCCCCCGTCCCTGTCTCTAGCACCTCGGACAGAGCCTAGCCCATAGCTCAAGCTCCACAGGTAGGAACTGTTGAGTGACTGACTTTAGAATGATGGTTGTGTGGCTGGCAATGGGTTAAGCATTTGACACCTCATTTCATCCCCAGCACAAAGAAACATGCTTGTTCCACTTTATGAAGGAGAAAGCTAAGGCTCAGAGAAGTTGCAAGAGGTGGCTAGATACAAATTCAAATGTATTCATTCAATGAGCGTGATGTCCACGCTCATTCTCCTAACCCAGGCTGGCTCCTGATATCAGCCACCAGCCAGACTTTTAGCTGCCTCCAGCTCTATGAAGTTCTTGAGTGGAACCCAGAAAGGTAAATCCACCTCCTGGCCTCCTGGCCTATTTATGGCTACTCCCGGAGCTCTAGCTCTTTCTGATTCTAGGAGTAAACAACATGACACAGGAAGGGAGAGCAATCAAAAGTTTGGTCCCTAACAGGTGACAGTATCTTACTTTGTTTTCACACCATTTAGAATCTCTCCTGAAGGAGTGGACATTGTTTTGGATTGCCTCTGTGGGGATAACACTGGAAAAGGTCTCAGCCTTCTCAAACCACTGGGAACCTATATTTTATATGGTAAGTGCTGAAGACAAGAAGGTAAGTCCGCAACAGGGAGCACTGCACGCATGCTTACAAAAGCTCTGATGAATAAAATGTATTGATATATTGGGGTAATGAGATTGGGAGGACTTAATTTTTTTAAAGATTTATTTATTTATTTTGGGGGGGAAAGAGAGAGAGAATCTTCAAGCAGACTCCCCACGGGGCGTGGAACCCATCTCGGAGGTTGATCTCACAACCCATGAGAACATGACCTGAGCCAAAACCAAGAGTTGGACCCTCAACTGACTAAGCCACCTAGGCACTCCAGGAGGGCTTTTTAAGTATTTTCCATAATATTGCTATCGCCATTAGTTATTTTCAATTATAAAAGTAACACATGTGCCTACTGCCCTATTATCCCTATGAATACTTCTCATTCCAAAAGGGGTAAAGGAAGGTCAAGACAGTGTAGTCATTAACTTGACCCACAGAAGGTGGCACAGGTGGGAAATATTAATGGCTTCAAAGGAAATTCAAAAAATGAAGGAATGAAGGACCAACAGTAGGACGGGAGGGGTGGCTAAGATATGGCAGCTTTAAGGGAGATTCTTCCCTACTGGAGATGAAGTTGCAAATTACAACTCCTTCCTATTCTAAACTACTCCTGTATATCGGGATCACAAAGAAACCCTGAATGGTTGCAGCATACCTATGCTTTTACAGCCCCTGATATGCTCTTGAGTTTGAGGGGATTTATGAACAATATCTGGGAGATTTTCTCCAGCAGAATGCAACCACAGAGCCACCTCCCTGTCTTCTTCCTCTCTTCTGTTACATGATTGTAAACTAATTTAAACATTAGTCTCTAAAAAGTCAAAGACTACCTGAGAAGCCAGATATCATATTCCAAAGCCAAAGGATACTGGGATTATCCAATGTTTGAGATTTTTGGCACTTCTGTCCCCTATAGGTCCATTAGAAAATTGAGCCTTAGCTCTGTATGACTCAGGAAAAAGTATTCATTTCCCTGCTAGTCACTGAGAAGCTTATAAAAGATATTTGAGAGGTATAAATATTTAAGCATCTTATCATCATGATTATGACAGAAAGAGAGGGAATAAACTTCCCGTTGCTGAAGTGTTCTGGTATTTTCAGTAGTGACCACATAGCTGAAAGTCTTTGCAAGTAGATGCATAATTCTTTAATTATTACTATTATTGATAAAAGAAGCTGTGAGCGTCAATGCCCAATGTGGGGATATTGGATATGACTAACATGTGAGTCAAATGTTGATAGACAATTTATTCTTTCTTATTCACCAGTTCCATTTTTGCCCCAGTTCCATGATGTCACTTGGCAGAATACAATTTTATCATCTCACAAGGATCTAACTGATTACACTGATTACAAAGTAACCAAAGCCTGGTACCACAATGCTTGGTGGTAGTCACCCCATAAAAGCAGAACAGTGATTAACTGGCTACTAGTCTACCCAGGCCAAATAATGAAGTTCCAAATATACATTGCTTTTTCATTAAATAATGTTTCTCTGAGAAGGACTTATTCCCAATCTTTGGGGACAAGGCAGGAAAGTTGTTGAAAGGGCACCAATATAGCATCTGATCTGTTAAGAGCTCTCATCCCCTCTGCATCCCCAAGAACCACACAAAGGGGTCTCTTCTCTCTGTAAGAGCATCTTAGGAAATCTTCCTAACACCATCTCCCATCTTCCCTCTGAATATTGCCCTTTCCCTTTAACCAAGCACAGTTTCTCATACCATTTGTCTCAAGTGGTTTTGTCCTCTCTGCTCAGATTTCTTTGGAGCTAGTACGTTGATCACACCCCTTCCTGGGCTCCTGAACCTATATTCACTCTCACCTGCTCTTCTGTACCCCATTTTTCCATCCATCTAAATTCTAGCTCAGTCCTATCTCTCCCTGCAACTTAAGTGCCCAGCCCACCAGAGCCCCAAGCCCTTCACTTGTTAAGGAATCAAATTCAAACCATGAGTTAGGCTCATATAGGACTTCATTTCCCAGTCTTGAATAATGGAATCAATAAGACATTTCAAGCAACTTATCATTTTATTAGAAAGTGGGTCTAAATCACATTTTTGCTACATGCCCAATTTTCCAAAGTAATGACATGGTCACCTTGAGAAATACTTTCTCTTTGATCCAGTGACCCTTGGCTAAAATTAAGTCAACTTGATGCCACCCACTCCCTTCATTTCCCTCATTTTTCTAAGGCTGCATTAAAGTTTTTTCAAGCTCTTGACAGTTCTGGACCAAACAACTGCCATTCTTCTGTGTGTAGCAAGAGATGTTGGTTTTCATTAGCAATAGCTTGACTTGGGAATCCTCCATTTGCAGGTTCATCCAACATGGTGACTGGAGAGACCAAGAGCTTCTTTAGCTTTGCAAAATCAGTAAGTATCCATACATGTCAAATGTACTATGGTAGTGCGTGATTTGCATGTTGTGAGCTCTTCCAAATAAAGACATTGACCTAATAACTTAAACCTTGTTTGTCCTTCATCTGCATCATTCATTTTCAATAAACCCTGTGTTCCCGCCCTGGTCACTACACATGAACAAGACTCTGTATAAACTTTGGCTGCTTTGTCTAAATGAAGCAGAGAGGTGGGAGCATCCGAGAAACTCAAGAAAGCTTTATTTTGATTTCAACAGAGATTGCTTAAGTTTTTGTGTTTTTAATCATTCATTGGTCAAAAATAAACTTGGCATTAAGTGAATTTTATTTGCTTGAGTTGGTTTCTGACCAGGTCTCTGGGAGTCCTTAAGATTTCTCTGTATCTCCATTCTACTGAGTTGGAGATCCAAATAGGATCCCACAATTGTAGTGAGTCCCCTGGGTGATTTTAGACACAGGCAAATCCGTGAACCACTAGCTTAAACAATCATGCTCTGAATGTAGTGGTTACTTTGCGATTGAGAAACCACATCCCTGGGCAGTCCAACCTACTCTGACCTATATTCCCACCTAGAGCAACACTTGCTAGAATTAAGCTAAGTTGGACTTGAACTTCAGTTTTTACCCCTGCCCCCCAACAGGGAATTGCTGCTTCTCACGAGAGCTTACTCTTATCTCCCCTGAGCCTCCTAAGCAGCTAGCGCATCATGATTGGTTCACTCACTTTGTGAGCACCGTCTGAGCACCTGCATGTGTGCAAGTCACCAGGGCATTGCAGTGAATGAGATGGGTACATATTAGCCCTTTGTGACTCTCACATTCTAATGAGGGAGACAAACTGAAAGAAGTAAAACATATTAATAAGATGGTTATTGTAAATGGTCATAAGAACTCTGAAAGGGATTTAAAATAGGATGCAGGATGGGGTGGAGGCATCTGGAATAGGGTGGCCAGGGAAAGCCATAAAAATCATTATATGGGTGGCACTATGGGGTATTCATATGCCCCCTAAGTGCCAACACTGTGGCTGCGCAAGGCTTCACCCCCAAACATTCCCTGATTCTGGAATGATTCGTACTCCCTGCCCTGTGACAGTAGAATTAAAGGGCCTGTCTTTGCCTTTGAACTTCCAAGTTTAGATCAAGGATCACTGCAATGACAGAATCTGTAAGGGAGCAAGAATGGAGTGTAATGAAGGATGCTGTCTGGAGCAAGTCCCACGAACATAGGCTTTGTGCCACTTGCAGCTGTTTCGTTGCTGTGGCTGTAATTAACGTGATGCTGACAGCCTGCTGTGGGTAACCAAACTGATCCCAAATTACATGCAGTTGTAAGAAGTGTTTTCCTTTTCTCCCCTAAATGCACAATCAGAACACACAGTGTTAATGAAATAACTGCAGTATGCCCAGGTTCAGTGAAGGCACTCATAAAAACACGGCCAGGATGGAGGTTGAGATTCTCCTGCCTGAAACAGCGGTGCTGATTAAAAGAATGCTACATAGTTGGAGGTCAAGAACAAAGACTATTTCCTTTCAGAGGTCAGGTCCAATATTAGTTGGTCAGTGAGAAGCAAAATGAAGATAGGGCATGCCAAGGAGTGAAATGATGACTTTGTTCTAGGAGGTTCTAGAAAGGAATTTTCTTCTATATATTGGAGAAAGGCTTAGAAAATAAAGCCATACTTGGACCTATAAAAGAATTTCTCACTCAGATATCCTAATTATGTTCCACCTTAAAACTCTTGCAGAGCTGGTACTCACTCTTTGTCAAACACGCCATTTGCTTTTAGACTATAGCACTGGTTAACAATGGTTAACACCTAGAGAGCAATTTGCCTCCAATTCGGAGCTCCTCCTCTCTAAATCAAAGATAACAGAAATACTTTATATTTCTAGAAAACCTACTCCAGGTCAGACACTGTTCTAAGAACTTTGTATATATTAACACACTTGTTCCTCATGATTGACCCCAGGAGATACAGTAGGGAAGTTTAGCACAGAGAGGTTGGGTGACTTGCCTAAAGTTGTGCACGCAGCTAGTAAGTGGCAGAACTGGGATTCAAAACCAGGCATTTGGCTCTAGAACTCCCTTAACCATAGCTGCAGGAATTGCAGATTTAGCAAGCATTCATTTCACAAACATTTACTTGGACATTGCAGATGCACCATGAAAGGAGTCATTAATCATTTCTCTACTTTGTGTTTGTGGGAAGCCAGCCCATGGCCAAATACATGTCTCTCCTCGAGCTGGCCTCCAGGCCCTCAGGGGATGTACATTAGTAAAGAATTTCGTGCATGAACCTTATCCCTTTTTTTTTGACTTGTCTTTCTCACACTTATTTTCCTAAAAATATGATTGTCCCACTTAAAAAATATATATCAAAATCTTTTGTGAGCTTTCATGAGCTCCCACAATTCAGGAAAGAGGCAGGATGTAAATAAACACCCCAATGACATAAATATTATGAATGTCCCTAAGTGCCCATCACATTCCTCTCTGCCTTCTCTTTTAAACGATTCACCACTTCTCCTTAGAGCCATTAGAAACTGGAACTTGGCATTTCTAAATTCTGACCGGCACCAAAGAAAATGCAGTTAAATCAGGACAAAACAGTTGGATAACCATTTCTGTAGTCTGTTAGTGGATTATTTACTTACTTTCATGTCTGAAGTGGGGAATGAGAGGCTGGAAATAGCCACACTTGCCACTTGTGCGCGTGTCCCATCTAGGACTTCAGCGCTATTGGCATTTGGGGCTGGATAACTCTTTGTCATGAGGGGTTGCCCAGTGCACTGTGGGATGTTCACCAGCACCCCTGGCTTCTACCCACTAGATGCCAGTAGCTTCCCCTCCCCTCCAGTCACCACCACAAAAACACCCCCAGACATTACCAACTGTCCCTCAGATAGGAACCGCTGGCTTCGTCCCAACACTATGGCTTCACGCTCCATCATGGCTGAATTATGTTCCCTTACTCTTTCTCTGGTGGATTCCTACCCACCTCTCCAGCTGTGCCATCATTCCCCCTAGGAAAGCTGCTCTTGTGGCTGGGTCACCATCCCACTGAGTCCCCACCACACTTGGTGGACTTCTCTGCCACCCCTCTCCTTCCCCACCATTCATCAGCTAAACTCTTCAGATGCCTGAGAGGGCTTCATGGCCCTGCCACTCTCTGTAGCCCAGGGATATGAAGCACACAGAAGGACAGGGAGCACAAGTGGTAGCAGGATTCAGCTCCAGAGCCAACAGTCCTAACCCTGTGCCTCAGTGTTCCGATGACATGTGGCCCAATAGCTGTTTTCAGGAAGTTTGTTTCTCTCTCCCACCTAGACCCTGTACTCTGCTCATAAGCATCACCATGCACTCACAGCAATCCCTGGCTAAATTGCTGCCTTAAAAAATACCCCAACAAGGACCACCCCTTGGCCAGTTGGAATCCGTCCCACTGCAGCCCTATTCTCTGCACACGATGCTGTGAACACAGCTGGCTTTGGTTCCTTGTAACGGACACCTTCTCTCCTTCCAGTGGTGGCAGGTCGAGAAGGTGAACCCCATCAAGCTCTACGAAGAGAACAAAGTCATCGCGGGATTTTCCCTTTTAAATCTGCTCTTCAAACAGGGCCGTGCAGGCCTGATTCGAGGAGTGGTGGACAAACTCATTGGGCTCTATAACCACAAGAAGATCAAGCCCGTGGTAGACTCCCTTTGGGCCCTGGAGGAGGTAAGAATGTTTTCCTCCAGCAAATAATCTCTTTTTAGCCCAGGGAGATTTGGGCAGCCAGATACAATCTTTTATTCAAAGATTATTCTCCAGGTTTGTTCGTTTTAAAATGAGGGTCCTAAAAGTCATTGTCCTATAGTTTGGGCTTTGGATGTAAGAAATACTCTAAGTTCCATAGTGGTTCTCAAACCATGTGCCTCAACCTACCGCTATGAGTCCTTCTCAGATAGGCCACCAAGTTTTCATGGGTGTGGACGATCCACCTGGGTTCTCAGAGGGCATGAATATTGCTGCAGCATCATTTACATTATCACCTCATGTGAGTAGATGACATCAAGGTTGGGGCAGACAGTGGCTCAGAGCTGAAATGTTTTATATGCTAAACTCACTGCTGTTAGCTGTCACAATGGGCACTGTAATTATGAATGAATTGTTGGGTCTAGTATTGAACTGAGTGTGTTTGTTAACTGATCTGCCAAAAGTTCTAGGATTTGAAAGCGTTCCTTGATCACGAAAAAAATCTAGACTCCATAATGTAACCTTTCAGGATACTGAAGCATGAACTTGCTGCACAAACTGGGGCAGGTGGGATGTCCTAGGAGGAGGCAGGGTCTAGAAAATCCTCCAGGATCGGGGACGTTCTGGACATTTGGGTAGCCAGTCTTGGGAGCTACCTGTGCAGAGAAAATAAAGAGGTATAACGTAGGTTTCAAGAGACATTTCACTAAGAAATCTTCCTAGGTCAGGCCGTTGGCTTCAGGGAGCCGTGAAGCCCCCTGAGAAATATCTTAAAATATGTAGGAATGTGTTTTGTGTTTGTTTGGCTTTTGCATTTTGCATGGGTGAGTGCCTTACAAGAATTTTTTTGTACTTTGGGGAGCCACAGACATCCTTGGAAAAGCTAACAAACATAATGTTCTGTGATACAGATAGTAGGTATTGTCCTGGCAATAAAGCTGGTGCTATTTGCCTAATGAACTAAGTTGGCCGAAATCCAGTGGCTCCCCTAAGCACAGAAATTGCCCTAAAAAAAGCTTTGTGGGGGTCCCCACATAATCAAGTAGAACCGGTCTTAGGTGAATGGACCAGGAGCGCACCTGAATCTGCTTCTTTGATACTGCAGTATCATGAATGGTCTTAAAAAAAAACCCAGCCACCAAAACCCTTGTGTCTTCTGATAAAAGAAATACATGCTTATTGTAGGAAAGTCCTAAAGTAAGAACAGAAGCGTAAGGAGAAAATAAAGTGCAAGTGCACATTCCAGAGATAACACTGCCAACATTTTGGCTTGCATCCTTCCAGTCTTTTTTTCTTTTGCAGATGTTCACTGTGATTCGGTTTCTTGTTAAATCAGATAATCATGCATTCCCTCTGCTGTGTAATCTCCAAGATGGCTAGCCTACTGTTATACTTTCCTTGAAAACGTTTTTAATTTACTGAGTCAGACTTACATATGGTATTCACTGTGGTGTCTCAGTGGCATAGAGAAGGGCTGGACTGCATGGTTCCTGGTTCTCAGTGGTCAGAGAGGAGAGAAAACGGGGGGTAGTCAAGACCAGGGCTAAGAGATTAACTTGACTATGGGACAAAGAAGGGGGCTTATACTTAAACTGAGTGTTTAAAAGGGAAGCATTTAAGTGAGAGTTGAAATCCAGGAGGGGTCCAGTTGACCCAGTGGGTCCTTATTCTCGTATTTGAAATCATTTCTTGGTCACAAATAGGTATTGAATAATTACTATATGCTCAGCACTGTGCAGATGCTGGGGACACAGTGATGAACAGACAGCCAAAATACCTGGGTTTCAAGTAGCTTACATTTAGAGGGATGGAGGGAGGGGCAGAAAATACTGGACAGTGAACAGAAATCAACAGGGTATTTGCAAATTGTCATAAGTTCCTGAAAGGAATTAAATGAGGGTATATGTTGGAAGTAAGTGGAGCGAGAAGACAGTTTTCACAGACCAGTGGTTTTCAACCCCTTTTTCCTTATTATCTGCCCCTCACAGGAGACTTTTTAGACTTCTTTTCCTGATGAATCCCCTCTATGATATTTTAATACCATAGGTATACCATCGATCTCTGTATCAATTCAGCTGCCTACCTATCATCTAGCTAGCTGTCCTTCTGTTTATGTCCTACATGTATATCTGTGCTTTACCGATTAAAAGAGTAAGATTTTTTTCATCCTCCAAGAACCAATTTTTATCCCTTTGGGGGATGGTATCGCACTCATTGAAAATGCATTCGGTACAGTGACTTCAGACAAGAAAGGTTAGGTATCACGCGAGCTGGGACATGAAAGAGACTGAAAGCTACAGAAAAGTGCCTCCAGGGCAGAGAGACCCTCAAAAGTAAAAGGACAAGGCTTATGTGGCCCCTTTCCACAGGTTGGTATGAGCAAGTGTGGGAATGGTGTTTACCCAAAGGATACAAACATAGTGATTCCAAGGGGCACCTGCACCCCAATGTTTATAGCAGCAGTGTCCACAATAGCTAAACTGCGGAAAGAGCCCAGATGTCCATTGACAAATGAATGGATAAAGAAGATGTGGCATATATGTGTGTGTGTGTGTACACACACACACACACACACACACACACACACACACACACAGTGGAATATCACTCAGCCATCAAAAAGAATGAAATCTTGCTATTTGCAATGATGTGGATGGAACTAGAGGGTTAGAGGGTATTATGCTAAGCGAAATCAGTCAGAGAAAGATAAATATCATATGATTTCACTCATGTGGAACTTAAGAAACAAAACGGGTGAACCTAGGGGAAGGGAAGGAAAAATAAAATAAGAGGAAAACGGAGAAGGAGGCAAACCATAAGAGACTCTTCACTATTGGGAACAAACTGAGGGTTGCTGAAGGGGAGGTTGGTGGGGGGAAAGGGTAACTGGGTGATGGGCATTAAAGAGGGCTTGTGAAGTAATGAGCACTGGGTGTTGTATGAAACTGATGAATCAATGAATTCTACCACTGAAACTAGTAATATAGTATATGTTAATTAAATTGAATTTAAATTAAAAAAAATTTTTAAAAAGGAGTACTGGAGTAGGTGAGCAGGGCCCAGATAGAAATCTGGAGTTTAGTCTAAGTCCCATGGGAGGCTGCTAACGGGTCACGGTCAGGAGGTGCCACATTGGGACCCCAAGGGTATGATCCACTAGGGAAGAAGCAAAAATTGTGAGACTGGGTCCCAGGCTCCAGCTGCAGAAGTCTGATATTCAAGGAAGCTCTTGACCTGACTTGGGAATGGGAGGGGGGCGCTAACCTGAGCTCAGCGTGCATTAGGGAGGGTCTGCTCATGTAAGGCAGTGGGGGACAGTGGAGCCCCACGCATGTGGGAGTTGAGTCAGGACAGGTTCTGCAGGGACCCGCACTGACCAGAGGCGGGAAGCTGAGGCTGGCAGTCGTGGTGGACTGAGTCAGGGATCTGTCCAGGCAAGTCTGGGGACTTTATTCCAAATACTTCCGCCATTCACCCACTTGCTCTCCTTTTCGCTCTCATGGCACTGTGGTCTAAGCTGGCCTCCCTCCTGCATGAGCTTCTGACTGGCCCCTCACTTCCATCTTGCCCCAGTGCAGGGCATTCTCCACCCAGCAGCCCACCCTTGGGCCTTATCACTTATCACCTTATCACTATCACCCTTATCACTCCCTAACCCAGACCGTGTCCACCCTGCTTAAAATCCCTCTGTGACTTCCCACTACACCTGATCTGCAGTCTGAATTCTTTCCTGGACTGTACAGCTTTGGTCCTAACTCCTGCCTCTCTCATCATCTTCTCGCTGTCCACTTTGTCTCCTTCATCCGGGTTGCAGTGGCCTGCGTGTCCCTGGTCCTGAAACTACCCAAGCCTTTGGGAACAGGGGTATTTTGAATACTCCTCCTCCAGATTTTCACAGAGTTGCTTCCTTCCACCCATTCATATCTCATCTTCAATGTGACCTAAATAGAGAGACCTTCCATAAGCCCCTCCTGAAGGGTCCTTCCTACACAGCCACCCACCCAGGTGGCTCTTTTTACTCTGTTCGACCAATCTCCATTGTATTTATCACTGGTAGAAATGATCTTGTTCATCTGTTGGCTTGTTGAGACTCTTGTCTCCCTTCCACTAGTAAGTAAACCCCAGATGAGGAAAGACCCCGACTGTGCCATTCAAGACCCCAGTGCCCGGCCTGGAGTCGATGCTCAATAAACACTCATTACATGAGTGAACTGATGAATCCAGCAATACACAGAGATAGGACTACCTGGGTATTCTCTATGTTCAATAATAAGTATGTGTTGAATGATGAATAAATGAATGAATGAACAAGACATACTAAAACAAGGTATTATTACTTTAAGACAACGTGGGCCCAATTGACATTTTGGCCAAATCATCCTTTGCTAGGGGTGGGGGTTGCCTTATGCTTTGTAGGATTAGTAGCATCTCTGGTCTCTACCCACTAGACAACAGTAATGCCTCCCACTGCCAGCCATGACAATAAAAAATATCACTAGACGTGGTCAAATGTCCCCGGAGTGGGATAGGGAGGAGGGGCAAAACCTCCACAAATTGAGAAACACCGCTTTAAAAGAAGCCGTATTGGTTAAGATAGTCCGTAGGAAAACAAAGGGATTATATGTTCCTATGGCAGGCTAGTCATCCACAGAGAGGGGAGAGAGACAGCCGTTGCCTGTTTCCCAACAAAAACGTCCACAGCCACTCACTAGTAACACCCACCAACTTTCTGGGGGATCTTTTCTACAATATTTACAGACATCTGTTTAGAACTGCAGTTGGGCCAAACTCAGTTATTTATCAAGCCCACGTGGCTCTTCCGGGCTCAAGGAGAATAGAGTATGCTTATTACTTGCGAACCTCAGAGGGATGACTGTAATGATTTTTTTCCCCTCCCCTTTGGTAAATGATTTCACAAAACTGCTTTTCAGGCCAGCTCTGTAACCTCATCGATGGAATATAAAGCCCACAGGGATTAAAAGAAAATTTTCTTGGGCTCTCTGAGCCCTCAGACTAGAAGATTTAATAATTTCAGAAACGATTTAGTGTTTCTTTTTAGCCATCTGTCTTTGACTTTATTGTAAATTTAATACATGAAGCAGAGATACGCTCCAGCTTCAGGTTTGCCTCCAGATATTAAAGATGCAGCTGTACATTAAGTTAGAAAAAAGCTCATCTCTCCAAACAGTTCAGAGGTGGGAAAGGAATGAAACGTACTTGAATTTGTCAACCAAGCTGCAGTGACATTATTGAGACCTACTATGTGCGAGTACCAATTTAGGATTCCCCGACCCTTACGTTTATGATTTAGTTTCTGAGACAACACCGAGGTGTTGGTCATGGGGTACTGTTTTCAAGTGCAACTGGATTTGAAAACTAGAGAGAATAATGTTAGTTAAGAATCTATTGGGATTCATCAAGATAAAAAGCTTTTGCGCAGCAAAGGAAACAGTCAACAAAACCAAAAGACAACCGACAGAATGGGAGAAGATATTTGCAAATGACATATCAGATAAAGGGCTAGTATCCAAAATCTATAAAGAACTTATCAAACTCAACACCCAAAGAACAACTAATCCAATCAAGAAATGGGCAGAAGACATGAACAGACATTTCTGCAAAGAAGACATCCAGATGGCCAACAGACACATGAGAAAGTGCTCAACATCACTTGGTATCAGGGAAATACAAATCAAAACCTCAATGAGATACCGCCTCACAGCAGTCAGAATGGCTAAAATTAACAAGTCAGGAAATGACAGATGTTGGTGAGGATGCGGAGAAAGGGGAACCCTCCTGTGCTGTTGGTGGGAATGCAAGCTGGTGCAGCCACTCTGGAAAACAGTATGGAGGTTCCTCAAAAAGTTGAAAATAAGAGCTACCCTATGACCCAGCAATTGCACTACTGGGTATTTACCCCAAAGATACAAATGTAGTGATCTGAAGGGGTACATGCACCCCAATGTTTAGAGCAGCAATGTCCACAATAGCCAAACTATGGAAAGAGCCTAGATGTCCATCAACAGATGAATGGATAAAGAGGATGTGGTGTGTATGTACGTATGTACACACACACACACACACACACACACACACACACACAGGAATATTATGCAGCCATCAAAAAATGAAATCTTGCCATTTGCAACAATGTGAATGGAACTAGAGGGTATTATGCTAAGCGAAATAAGTCAATCAGAGAAAGATAAGTAACATATGATCTCACTAATATGAGGATTTTGAGAAAAAAGATGGATGATCATAGGGGAAGGGAGGGAAAAATGAAACAAGACTAAACCAGAGAGGGAGACAAACCATAAGAGACTCTTAATCTCAGGAAACAAAGGAGGGTTGCTGGAGGGGAGGGGGGTGGGAGGGATGGGGTGGCTGGATGATGGACATTGGGGAGGGTGTGTACTATGGGGAGCGCTGTGAATTGTGTAAGACTGATGAATCAGACCTGTACCCCTGAAACAAATAATACATTATATGTTAATAAAAAAATAAATAAAAAATAAAAGAGAATGAATGCTTACAAGTGGCTCCAAGAATGAGGAGGGGCTTAGTTGAGATCGGAGGGATACAAATTCTTTGGATGACTTTGGGATTACAAAACAAGGAAGGCATTCCAAGCAGGAGGGACAGTGACAAAATCTCAGAAGCAGGAGTATGGGGTAGGCAGGGTTGAGAGGTCTGAGCAAAACACAGCAGAGGTGATTGGCTGAGGAGGAGAGGAAGTAAGGTTGGTTTGGTCAATGGAGTCACATCGTGGAGGCCTTCACTGCCAAGCAGAGAAAGAGGAGTTGACGTTTTAGGTGAGGTGATTGCTCTTAGAGAGTGTGGCCTAAGGAACATGGCACCATCTGACCCTTTCAGTTCCCGGAAGCCCATCCCCGTCCCAAGTGTGACACTAGTAATGATACACCTGGACTATATAGCTCTAGCCTCTGATTATAAATGCCTTTGCCCATCTGCCATTTCATAGCACGGGGAGCACTGTTATGAGCTGAATTACTCACCCCCTCAAATTCATAGGTGGAAGTACTAATGCTCAGTACTTCAGAATGGGATTGTATTTAGAGACAGGGCCTTTAGAGAATGAATTAAGTTAAAATGAGGCCTTGGGGTGGGCCCTCATCCAACTGACTGGAGTCCTTCTAAGAGGAGATTAGGACAGAGCCACCAGGGATGTGCAGAGAGACCGTGTCAGGACATGCCATCTGCATGGGCAGGAGAGAGACCCCAGAATATAACCAACCCTGCTGGCATCCTCCTCTGGGACTCCCAGCCTCCAGAATGGTGAGATAGTAACTTTCTGCTGTTTAAGCCACCAGTCTATGGTATTGTGTTATGGCGGCCCCAGCCAACTCATACAGGGTGGCACGGAGATCTTGGCAGTTTTAAAATCTTCTGTTAAAGGTACTGCCGGTAGCATTTTACAACATTATTTACATAACTGTCTATGTTTGCACTCTCTAATATGGAACCACTAGCCACATGTGGCTATTTAAATGTAAATTAATTAAGTCAAATTAGAGATTCAGTTCCTTAGGGGTACTAGGCACATTTCAAGTGGTCAATAGTTACATGCGGCTGGTGGTTACCATATTAGACCATGCAGAGATAGAAGAACGTGCCTTTCATTGTAGAAACCCTGCTGGAGCTGATCTAGAAGATGATGTCATCCTTCTGTTTGAAAGTAGGAAAAAAATTTGCCTCCCTAGCAATCTGGCATGATTACCTTTTAGCAAATTATGTTAATTATGCCCTTCCTTGTATGTCTCTCTTTGCCTTGACTATAGTGAAGCTTGCTATCCAAATGCAGTCATTTATTTAAGTGCCCCTAATCCCTCATTATATTTCTCCTGCATTTTTCCCTTCATGTTAATAGTCATGGTTTAATTACATGTGTGTGTCTTTCATCCTGTGCCATCACAAAACCTATACAGAGATGGGTCTGCCTAAAATAATCAATGAAGAAAAAATAATACGATGCTGAGCTTGATAGGGACACTTACCTGTCCTGGAGCAAGAGGGTGACTTGATGAGAGACAGATTAATGTTGAAACCAGCGACAGAGTGTGGGATGACCCAAGACTAAAGGCCAAGTGGGGGGGTGTGATTGTCAGTGTCAAGAAATGGCAGGCTTCAGACTCCAACACCAGACTGGGAAGTTAATAGAAGATGAAACCAGGCATCGGATACAGTTGTCCAAAGCCAAGCTAAGGAGGCAAAGACTCAAGGAGAAACCATGGAAAGTCCACTTAATTATGGCAGATGGCAACTGGCTGGCATGGACCTTCTTTAAAGATTTAGAGGCTCCTTCTGAGGCATGGTTGGGGGTAGGGAGGGTATTTTAAGGACATCACCCCAAAGCAGACAATGTGTGTTGTATCATGGGCTCATTGGTTTGGAGGATGGACTGGAGACAGCTGGTCTGGCCAGGAGGTCACTGCAGATTTTGAGACGTGGGTAGGTGAGCCCCAGACAAAAGTGGGGGCAGTGGAATGGGAGAGAATAAGCAACTCAGGGTCATTCGAAAGAATGGAAAATGGAAACAAAAGACAAAAGAGAACCAAGAGTCGGAGATGCTCAATGGTTTTGTAACCTGGGAGACCAGGAGTGGGGTGCTGGCAGATACCATTTACTCACCAGTGGTAGACGCTGCCGTGAAAAAATCTGATGAGCTTAGTTGTGAGTTTGGTTTGAGGGTGATGGTAGAACACGCAGGTGGAGATGTCCACAATTCAAACCCCCAATCACAGGGAGATGAGACAGGAGGGTAATGACTGGTACTTTTACTAGTACCACTGCTACTGCCACCATTTCCAGAGGATTCACCATGTGCTGGGCATTGTTCTAAGTGTTCCACATGTATTAAATCATTTAGGCTGCCCAACAGCCCTAACACCCAGCTACTATTTTCCCCATCCTCCAGGTCACAGATGTGAGGCTTTCAGGAAGCTACACTTGCCCTAATCTCCTGATTCTATTGAATTTAATGAAAATTTGAAGCCCAGGGAAGTCTGATGCAGAAAAGTTATTGAGAAAATGGCAATGAATAAACTCACTGAATAAAAGAATAAGCAGAATAATCGCATTGGCAAACACTTGGTGTAGTGTGTCTCTATGTGTCAAGCACCTTCTGTTGATTAACTCACTGCATCCCCAGAATGACCTCGAGTAGGGGGTTCTGTCTGTTACTGTCTCCGCAGCACAAATAAGGAAATGGGGGTCGTGATGAAGGTGCCCCAGGTCACACAGCTGGTATGTGGCCATGCCGGCACAGCAAGACAGATCGGGTCTTGAGTCTGTGCCACTTCTCTGTGGCCGAGGGAAGAGGCTGAGGCCAGAACCCCAGCATCCCCCAGCCTTCACAAGAGCAGGCAGAAGATGAGGCGTCCACAGACAGGGCAATGGCACGGGGACCACCCTGGCTGTCTGAGGGTCGTTAGTGTCGGCTGCTGCTGACAAGTCGGGAAGCACATAGAGGAAAAGCCTTTGGGTTTGGCCCCGGGTCACGTTGACATTTCAGAAAGCCCTCTCAGTAGGATGAGGAGGGCAGAAGCCTGGATGCAGAGGGTCAGGAAGGGAACGCATGGGTAAGGCAGGCTGACAGTCAGCATAAGCCTCCCATTCAGCGCTGAGTGGAACAAAAGCCCTGAAAATAGCCAGGAGGAGCAGGCTCCAGGGCAGGGCTGTTTAGAAAGTAGATTAGTGGTTGCCTAGGCCGGGGTGGTTTGGGGAGGGAATGAAAAGGACCACTAAAAGGTATGGTGCTTCTGTTCGGAGGGATGAAAATGTTCTAAAATTACTGGTGGTTGCACAAGTCTGTGACTAGACTAAAGACCATTGCATTATATACGTTATATGCATTATAATGCATTATGCAGTATGGTATGCAAATCGTATCTCAATAAGGCTGTTATATTGTGGGGTGGGATGAAGAGAAGGGTTGTGTAGAGTCGGGATAAGGGGAGATGGGAGGAGGTACAGCTTGGGAAGTCCGGATCCCCGGCCTCAGTCCTTAGAGTATCCTCGCTGCATGGCTTTGTGAAACCATCCATGTATCTTGGTCCCTTCCCCGAGTTTTCAAATGAGGAAGCCGAGTCCCCAGGAGTGGCTGCTATGTTTGCTTTATGTCCCTAAGCTTCATTCTTCCTTTGCCACGTGTCCCCCTTTCTCTCAAGGAGAATCCTAGATTTTTCAGTTCAACACAATCACTCCCACCCCACACGCGCACACACACATGCCCAATTTCCATGCACGGTGTCCCTGCATGCCCTAGTCACCTGTGTTTTCTGCAGCTCAAGCATCCCAGCACCATTCTGTCTGTAAGCCGTGCCATGCACCTGCCCTCAACCCTGCTCTGAGCTACCCAACAGATCAGCAAATTGAGACACAGCTCTGGCTAGCTCATCCCTCTGTGGTGGGCTGAATAAGGAACCACTCCTGTAGACATGTTGATTTTAAAGCAGAGACCCATTTCAGGCTTCTGACCCGTAAGAAGTGTAAGAGAATAAATTCGTGTTGTGTTAAGCTACTGAGTTGGGGGGGGGGGTGCATTACAGCAGCAACTGGGAATTAAGACCTCATCTATTCAGCAAATCCAGAGCTGGACTCTGAAAACGAACTTGTCGTGGGAAGATGTGGGTCTGCACTGAGGGAGCAGCCAGATGGTTACATAAGCAGGACGTAAAACCCACAGGAAGAGAGCTGGAGGGGTGACTAAGGCACGTGCTACAGCCCAGGCCCAGGCTGGAAGCTGGAGAGAGAGAAGGAGGCTGGCACATCCAAGCACAGGGAAAAGGTGCGTCTGCTGAGCAGGAAGTGATGGGAAGGCCAGGGGCCAGACCTTGAGAGCACGGGGAGGAAATGGAGCAGGTATAAGCTCCCACCAGTGCCTAACTGTGCCATCCTCACTCTGGCCAACTGGACCATTGTGGTTCTTCAAGAACCTGGGTCTCTTTTGCCTCCTTGCCTGTCTCATGCTCTTCTCTGTTATTTCCGCCTAGCATGCCCTTCCCTCATCCTTGTCCTGTGAAATTCCTGCTCTCCTTTCAAGAATCAGGAATGGTGTTAGCTCTTTTGCAAGAGCATCCCCCACATCCCACAGTCTTGCCATGACCCCCAACCTCAAGAGAGGAACCCCTGATTTTGGGTCCCCTGGGCTTGGCTCCTTCATCAACATGTTCATGGACAGTTACCTATGAAAAATGTAGAAAAGAAAAAAAAAAGAGATAAATGGAGAAAATAATGGTATGTTCCAGCAGTTTCTAATTGGAGGAATTAAATGACCTCATGCCTGAAAGATACTAAGTGCTTGCAAGCTATTACTCTTGCAGTGCAGTGCAGATGTATCACCCACACAGTTGAGCTCTTTGGGGCCAGGGACTCTCAGGCAAGAGACCAAGCAAGGAGGACACAGGGTGTGCCGTGCAGAAGATTTCCAGGGCCTCCAGGCAGGTGTGTCCATCAGCCCGGGGCAGTGTCTAGCCATCCAGGCTCTAACCAGACAATTTTGTCTCCACCAGAGACCACAGCATGTTGCCGGATTAGGTTTATTCATAGCTAAGTGCTCCTTCTGGGAGCTCAGCAATGAATACATTTCTGTGATGAAAATGATCGCTTTTGCCTTCATGCCTATCGTTTGGCTGAAAATACATCACAAAACTGGAGTTTCTTGTGAGCAAGGGACAGAGTCAATGCAGGCTGCTCTTGGCTGTGTTTTTAAAAGACCTAGACAAAATTCTGCTACTTCCAAGGCTAGAAATGCCTGGTTGCTTCTGTTTGCTTTCCAAGTCGATAGAGCAATCACTTTATAGGTCTCATTTGCAAGGTGACGCCAGAAGGACCGTTTTCAAATATTTTCCGAGGTATCTGTACTGATGTGTTAATCACGGATTCTGACCTACTCACTAGAAGCAGATATGGAAGGTAACTGTGCGGCAGACCAAGATCGTTTGAACACTAGAGCACACGTTTAAATCAGAGAATGCATGAAGGAAGGTTGCATCCCGGCAGGTAGGCCTGCTGTGGATGTTGCCTACACTTCACCCGCTGGAGGCGTTCTCCTCCCTGAGCATCTCTTTCCTCCATTGAAAATGGGCTGCCCGTATCCAAGGACCACAGGCTGAATGGCTTAAGACAGCAGAAATGTATTGTCTCACAGTTCTGGAGGCCAGAAGTCCCAGATCAAGGTGTCAGTAGGACTGGTCCCTTCTGTGGGTTCTCTGTCATCTTTGGTGTCCCTTGGCTTCTAGACACATTGGCCCATGGCTGTCTTTGTGTTCACGTGGGGTGCTCACTGTGCGGGTGCCTGTCTCCAAATCTCCCCTTCTTATAAGGACGGCAGTCATTGGAATAAGGCTCACCCTACTCCAGGGTGACCACATCTTAACTAATTACATCTGCAAAGACCCTCTTTCCAAATACAGTCACATGCTGAGGTCCTGGGGGGTTAAGACTTCAACACATGAATATTCAATGAGGGCCTGAATTCAATACACAAAAGATGGTGAGTCTGATACACTCAGAATGGGAAAATGTTTTGTGAACTGTAAAGGGCTGAAGAGACAAATTTTTGCATAAGGGTTAAAAGAACAAGCTCCAGAAATGGGCCAAGTCCTCCTTCCATTGGTGATAGACGTGAGTCTTCGGGAAGGGCACCTGATTTCACTCTCCTTCTTCATCTGTGAAATGGGGATAATAGCAGTACTTCCTCTATGGGGTTGTTGTGAAAACATCATAGACGGTGCGGGGCCAGGCTGTGGGGCTTGTCCTGGCACCCTGTAAAAGTCAGCTCTGTTCCCATCTGGGTAGGGATGGGTAGGGTGTGGCCTTGTCTTTCTGTCTCTTATAATTCACCCTCCCAGGGCTGGCTCCCCCGTGATTTGCCACCACCATGGCGCAAACAGGCTTTACTGTTGCTTCTTGCCTTTTACTTTTACACACTTCCAAAGGCATCTGTGGGAGCTACTTTCTGGAACAGAAGCTCTAAGCAGGCCAAATGATAAACACATGCTGGTGTTTGGATCCTCTGATCCTCCAACCATCTAGACTCTGATTACTAAGCCGTTAGCTTGTTTTGGGCGATGCTGCCAGCAATGTACCATGCTCTGGTTAGTCATTTAATAAACTCCAAGTGAGCAGCTGTCTGCAGAGCCCTGGGCGAGTGAGAAAGTAACGATGGTGGATCCAGTTTGATATTTACGCTGAGCCACAGGCACTGTCTTGGGCATTTTGCATGCACAGGCTCGTCTAGACTCACAGCAACCCTGAGTGGCTGTAAGGAACTGTGACTTCCCCGCTGTGCAGATGACGCTGAGAGGGGTGAGTGGCTTGGACAAGGTCATACAGACAAAAGTGCCAACATTAAAACTCAACTCTCAAGCGGGCTCTCTCCTGAAGCCATGTTCGTGGCCATGGCTTGGCCCCTTCAGAAGTGGGGGTGAGTGTGTCCTGGACCCTTCACCCTGCTTGCCCAGTCTCCCTGATTGGAAGCCACTTGGTTTGTGGGGAAGACTGGGTTTCAAGAACTTGGTGCATCCTTCCCTAACTCCAGTGACTGCAGACGGGTGACTCTGAGTTGCAAGCCTCAGTTTCCTGATTCTGTAAAATGCAGCTGATCACCCTTGCTTTTCCTGCCAGTTTTAAAGTCTGGCACAAGCCATGTGTACATTGTAAACTTCGTGCTGTATAGAAATGCCTCAGAGTGGGTGCTGAATGCAACTTTTGTTTCTTCCTTTCCACATCTCTTCCCAAACGTGGGTCATTTTCGTGGCACAGACACACATTATCATTCAGCAAATTTGCTCCACAAACCCCTGTTGGGTGAGGATAGGGACATGGTGATTAAGCTGACAGCCACACTATGCTCACCTCAACCCTTTGTAGGTGGCACAGTTATGTCCGTGGTTCAGGTGAGAAGGTGAGACCAGGAGAGCTGATGCCTCCTCCAAGACACAGGTATCTAATGGTACCACAGATGATCTTGACTCCAAGGCTGGTACTTGAGCTTGCTACTTCCCTTCCCAGTCTTGCCCCAGTGGCTACAAATTATGAACTAGTTGGACTAATGTTACTGCATTTCTATCGCTGGGCACTTGGATGTACTCCAGAGGATCACTTTTACCATGCAAACCACTGAATGCAGGGCTGTGCTAAGAAGTATAAAGGTGACAGTTCAGAAAGGCTGCACCCCACCCTGCATCTTCTCTTTGCACAGCATTTTGCTGGCCTTTTGGGCATCAAGCCCCCCAGTAAACTCACAGTGATAGGCAGGACAGATGACATTATGCCCATTATACAGAATTTTAAAAGGAGGGACTGGGCAAGGTAATGTGTACAGGGTAGCAGAACCAGGGATCCAAGCTCGGTTTCTTATTCTGGAACTCATGTGAGTTTGTGTGTGTGTGTGTTTGTGTGCATATGTGTGTGTGTGTGCTTTGCTTATTATATTGCCTTTTTCCCCAGAATTTTTTTTGCAATTAAAAGAATAAGTTATATAAATATCATATAATCACAGTATACAATGTTGAGAAAAGAGAAGAAAAGAGATCACCCACAATTGTACCAGCCTAAACAAAATGACTGCTGTTGTTTTAAGGTAGCCCATCCCTGGCTTTGTTCCTGTTCGTCTGCTGCCCCACCCCTACCCCCCACAACTGTAGTTGTGAGTGCTCCAGATGTGCTCATGAGCCTGTGTGAGCAAATTAGGAATGTGTTATGATGCTTGCCTAGGGAGGAACATGGCGTCAAGAAAATGGAGAGGGTGTTTGCTTTGGCCCATTGGGGGTTAGGGCTTCAACATATGAATTTCGGGTGGGGCACAAACATTCAGTCTATAACACTTCCTAAATTCCCTAGAGACACTTGGATCAATCCTTCTTTTCTTTCTAATACAAGAATTTCAGGTAGGGCGCCTGGGTGGCTCAGTTGGTTAAGCGACTGCCTTCGGCTCAGGTCATGATCCTGGAGTCCTGGGATCGAGTCCCACATCGGGCTCCCTGCTCAGCAGGGAGTCTGCTTCCCCTCTGGCCCTCTTCCCTCTCATGCTCTCTATCTCTCATTCTCTCTCTCTCAAATAAAAAAAATAAAATCTTTAAAAAAAAAAGAATTTCAGGTAAAGAAGGGTGCTTTCAGTATTGTTTGGGCAACTCAGGAATTCCTTCCTTGACCCGCTTTTTATTTAAGAAAAGACGTTTTTCAATTTCCATGTAGTTGCATGGACTGATTTTTCATTCATTCATTTCATTTCATTGTAAGCCAACCTGCATTTATTGAGCACCTACTATGGAACCCAGAGCTAGGCGCTCGAGAGGCAGAAAAGCAAAGCATCCTTGAAGAGAGTACCAACTGGTGGTAAAGCAGGCATGCAAACAGACCATTACAATACAGTGTTGCAAGCTCAGTAAGGGGAGAGGTTCACAAGAAAGACCTCATTCAGGGGTATGGGGTATGTATCAGTATGGGGTAAGTAGGAGGAATTCAACTCTGCCCTGAATGCTTGCATTGTTACAAAAGACTCATGCAACACCCCCTACCTGTGGGGGGATTGGGCTTTACTGAGTGCAGACAATGGGATGTTTTAGTGCTCCAAATCCTGAAATAATTTTCCTATGGCTAAAAAAAGAAAGGTAATATTAAATGTCTTGGCATGGCTTTGTTATCTTTAAGGAAAAAAAGAGAATTCAAGGCAGAATCAAGAAAGAAAAAGGCGCAGCTAAGAGGAGACACCTGACATTATGCTCACTGCCCTCCTTCCCTTTGACAAGATTCCAACTTTACTTTTTGAGTTTAAAAATCTGCTGGCAGGTTTCTTCAGATCTTCCCTGGAGGAAGGTTCTGAGAGCAAATACGGAAGAGTCCCCACTGCCGCGGCCCCCCCCCCCCACCCCACCCCAGAGAGGACTTTCCTGTTCAGATCCCTTCCCTGCTCCTGGTTTCCACATAGCTCCCGTGTACCAGGGTCCTCCACCGTCCCCTTATTTACAAGTTGACTTCCTTCGCTCTGTTTTCTGGGTTGGCAGTCTTCCCCGCATCATTATTCTCTGTTTATGTCATTAGATGCAATTTAGGTTTGTTGTGTTACTGGATCTTCCCTCAATGCTTTGCAAGTATGACTCACTCTGCAGCTTTCATCCCCCATGTCTGTGCTTCCCCTAAAGTGTTTGTGAGCTTATCCCAGACTGGCAGCGTTGAGAAGCATGCCTTTCAAAAAAAACAATCATTAAAAATAGTCAAGAGCAGTGGCTACCCCTTCTCTCATCGACATTCCAAGCGTTTTGTCGGATCTGGGAGGTTTGGGCTCATGTTGGCTGCAGGTTTAATTTTTTTACTTGTCCTTGCCGGTTGCGGTCTGAGTTTCCTGTCACCATGCATCTCTGCAGTTCTGGGATGGCCTTCGCATGCAGTGGGAATTCCTGTCACCATCTTCCACCTGACAGTGAGTGTGGGATGAACAGGCTTTTCTCAGACGTGCTAAATAGTCAACTGTTTAAAAAGTGCTTTCTTTATTCGCTCTTCAGAAAGTTTATCGATACCTATTCTGTGCTAGGGATGTTATGAGGAAGACAACGTCCCCACTGTCTTAGCATCTGGAGCCTGGAAGGAGAGGTCTGGTGTGTCAATCCATCAGTTCCAGGACAGTGTGGTTCCATTGGGAGCACAGCATGAGCAGGTCTGGGGAAGTTAGGCAGGGCTTCAAAGAGGAGGTGGCGCTTGATCTGGTTCTCCCTCCCGGGCCACGTCCTACTTATCACTGTGCTTATCACAACAGGAGGGTCATGTGACAGATGTCCGTACAGTCAGAGGGTGTCTTAGGCTGGGATCCCCTCACAGCAGAGCCTGAGGTACAGGCTTGTGTGCAAACATTTATACGGGAAGTGATAAGGAGGAAGGAAAAGTGAGGGAGAAAGAGAACATTCGGGAACTGAAGAAAGTATGTGTTATCGAAGGCAGGTACTGCTTTGGTAAGTGGTCTTCCAAGAGGCCAAGGCGTTCCCATAGGAGCCATGATCAGGAGGAGGGAGAGGAGGCGGAGCGGGAAGGACTGGGGTGACGGACGGGCAGAGGCAGAATGAGGCATGGACAGATTCAGAGTCCCAGTGATGCGGGTCCAAATTCTGTCTCCTCCTGAGCAGATGCATCATCTCTGACAAGTGACCGAATCCCTCTGAGCCCTTGTGTCTCCTTAGCTGCCAAGGTCAGATGGGTTGTGGGTAGACTGGATGAGTCAATACAGCTAGAGTGCTCAATTCTTGGGAAGATGTAGGAAATGCTTCTCAGAACTGCCTTCCTAGGACACCAGAGGGGAAGTGTGATCTCTGACCGTCAGTACCCACTAGTGAAAGGGGCTGCCATGGGCAACCCCATCCCAGTACTTCTGGGCTGTGCATGCGTGTCCCCCACTTTCACATCAAGGACACCTCGGGGTGAGGCCCAGGTATGAGCAGGGCCTGAGGCACTGCATAAAGTTGGTCAACACCTGTATGGTTCCAGTGGCAGTAGCTAGAGTATGAAGGGGACCCAGAAGACACAGAATGCCGTGTAAGAGGTGTCTGATAAAATGAACGTCAAGTTTCTTTAGTGAAATAAGACGCAGAGACCTATAAAGTGGTACATCTTATGAGAGGTAGCACAGAAAGCTCCCAAAAGGAGGTATACACAGTAGCATGCTGGTAAATATTTCGGCAACTGGCCCTGGAGAAGAAATCCCTGATAGGTCACATTTGCCAGTTTCTGTGGTGTAAATACTCCGACCATAACCGACAGCAAGTTATCATCATGACATCATCCCAGAATGCATAGTTGGGAAGAGGCACACACAACCCACCGTCGGAACTAGCTTCCCTGGTACACATACATACCCTGGCCCCGGGCTCTGGGGGTTGACTGACAATACAGTCACTTGGAGGATGGATTCCACCAGGCACAGAGCTCCCTCCTGCTAGTCTCTTGTGTGAACAAACCCTAGCTATGTGGCTGCTTGACTTGAATATTCTTTGCAAACATATGAATTCTTCCCACATGGAAAACAGGGATGCCTGAAGCTCCCCTCGAGTCCCCGGAGCTCTGACGAGGGTCCTGGTATTTGACGAACAGGCACAAATAACAGGCACGAATAACATTTCCACTTCAAGGGAAGGAAAATGAAAAGTTGAGAAACGGCAGCTGCTCTTTTCTCCTGAAGGGAAGTTTCAAAGACTTCCAGATAGAGCTAAAAATGGACTTCTCAGGGCATGTTCCACAAGCATGAATACCACTGGTTTGGGAAATTTGGCTCACAGTTATCACTTGGCATGTGACATCTTATAGACTTGGAGAAGTCTGCATGAAAGAAACCTTAGTAATACCAGTGAAATGACCATTGCCCAAAGGTGCTAGTACATTACTGTCATCAGCATCAGCATCTAACATTATTTGGGCACAGACTGCATGCCAGGCATCACGTTGAATCCTGACAACAAGTGAATAAGATGCAATCATGATCCCCATTTTATAGAAGATGAAGCAATGTCTTAGGGAGATCTGATAACTTTCCTGGGGTCACATGGCTAATAATGGGCATCTGAACCCAGTCTGACTCCAGAGCCTTGCTCATAACCATAACATGTGAACCAGACTCCCATCCTGCATGACAGGGCTGCACAATTGGTTTGCAGTAGTAACCAGCCAGTTGTCTACACCAGCCTGCACCACCCAATAAGGCCAATGTCCAAACTGGAATGCCAGTTTATTAATTGACAATGAGAAACATAACCCCAACCTTAGATCTACACTATCTTTGGTTACCCCCCGTGTCCCTGTTGAGGAGAGAACAGGGGAATCCAAATGCTAATAAGCCAAGGTCCTTGGTTTTAATAAGGAAGTAACAAAGAGGTCAATCGGCAGCTTCTGTTACTTGACCTTGTTCCCCACTATCAGCCCAGGGACCGACCCTCTCATCCTCTGGCTTGCTGCCCTGGGCAGTTGGGCAACAACATTTACTGAGGGCTGCCTTATATTCTCAAGTTCTTTGGTCATCTGCCCTTTTGAAAATTAAAGCTGCTCATTCACACAGCAAATATTCAGAGAGCTTTTACTGCAGCCCAGACCCATGCTAGACACTCTTGAGTTACAAAATAGAGGTAGTGGTGTGCTGGAGCTGGCTCATACCAGCTCACAAGAGCCTATTGTTAAATAGTCAGGAAATCTGTGAGCCAGTCATTCAACAAAACTATGATATTAAATATCAAAGTATATAAACTTCTGATTTAAAAATTGTATTTTTTTTAAAGATTTATTTATTTGACAGAGAGAGACACAGCGAGAGAGGGAACACAAGCAGAGGGAGTGGGAGAGGCAGAGGCAGGCTTCCCGCCGAGCAGGGAGCCTGATGTGGGGCTCGATCCCAGGACCCTGGGATCATGACCTGAGCCGAAGGCAGACGCTTAACAACTGAGCCACCCAGGTGCCCCTAAAAAATTGTATTGTAAGAAAAGGAAATACATACTTAAAACTTATCAGTTCTTAGCTATTTCACATTTGACAATCTGTGCTCTTGAGGTTATCTACACTTATTTTATCTGGATGGGGAAAGTACTATATCATGCTGGCTACTATGCATTGCTTCACGATGCTAAATGCAGTGACATCACTTGG
Organism: Eumetopias jubatus; assembly: GCF_037043125.1. Lineage (NCBI taxonomy): Eukaryota > Metazoa > Chordata > Mammalia > Carnivora > Otariidae > Eumetopias > Eumetopias jubatus. Next base: position 30,506,442 of record NW_028274816.1, read on the forward strand.
GTAGCTTGAAAATCAGCCTCAGTGGGAGTATTTATACCGTGGAAACCAGGGCTTGATTTTGTGTGGCTGTTGACTGTATAAACTTAAGAAAGTAAGGGAGAAAATGTGAATACTGCAGATTAATCTTGAAAATGTGTCACGGTTAGTGCTGAAGCTAAAAGAAGTGACAGTTTATTGAGTTAAATCTGGATGAGGGTGAGAAATAGCTTAACAGTAGATCAGATATCAATCATATGTAAGGGTCAATAACACCAAACCTATTGGGCATGCAACTCAGTTTGTCAAGTCATGATTGAATTGTGACCATCGGCTGGGTACAGATAGAACAGTTCCATGAAAAACAGCAAAAGTGTTCTGTAAGAAAGAGCTGAGTATATGGGCTTTATCTTGTTATCACCTGTCAGTTGTGGACTATACACTCTCTATGTCAGTAAAATTTATAGTAAATGTATGTATGTCCATATATGCATATATATAAATACATATATTTTTCAAAGAGTCAGTTGTTAAACATTTACCAGCATACTGCTGGCTGTGAGCATGATCCTCATACATAAGAACTTAAAGTCTATTTGGAAGGAAAACAAATGGTATGGATGAAAGACGAATTAGGGGACCAGAGAACATATGACAAAGGAGTACACTGTTTTCTATGGGGAAATGTTGCAGAAAGCCTGGTAAGTAGATGGGAGGGACCCATACGGGAATCATCAGCGAAGACCTCACAGAGAAGATGGACTTCAGTAAAACCTTAAAGGAAGCATAGAATAGACAGTGCCGAACTTGGGTAAAAACAGAGTAAACAAAGGCTTAGAGGCAGGAGAACACACTGGTGGCATTCCAGCACTGGTTACACTCCAAGACCGAGCCTATGGGGATGCATGAATGAATGGAGACCTAATGGCAAGTAGGGGTGGGAAAGAGGAGATGGCACCAGAGGGAGGGTCTGAGAAGCCAGAAGTAGACTCCGAGACAGGGATCCCAAAGCAAGATGTATTTTTTTTTTTTAGGATCTAGAACATTCTGGGGGAGAGGAAAAGAAAGGCAATCACTGCAAGGTGCATTAGCAAGCCAGCTACCCCTGTGGGTAATGGAGGTGAATCCTATGAGGGAACTGTGAGGCACCACAAAACTCCCATCTCAGAGTAATCCCACCTGAGGGACAAGGAAACTGGAATACGTAAGCATCAACTTCTGACAGTCGTTGGTTGAAAGCTGCTCTGAGGATGGGGAACATTAATTTTTTTACACTTCTGGACTGCTGTGCAGGCAGCATCAGCAAGAGAAAGCCTTTGGGCAAAGAAATGGGTGAGTGGCGCTCTGGGATCAGCAAGGATGAGGGTCTGCTGTACCCATTAATTTTGGGTTTGGTGAACTCAACAGTAGGGATTCACTTGACCATGTTCTTGAGCAAAGAAGTGTCCTTGGAAATGCTGCTTCCCCCAAGAACTTCGCCTATGATAGGATCCCTACAACATGGTACAGAAGAAGGTGCCAGGGGCTTGGGTTCAGAAGATCAAAATTCAAGTCCCCCCCTGTACCACTTAGTAGCTACATGACTATGAAACTCAGAAGGTCCTTGTTTCCTCCTTGTCTGTAAAATGGGAATATTACTGTGTTCCCATAAGGTTGTTTTGAGAATGAAAAAATATATAAATATGAGGGTGGTTTCTAAATTGGTATTTTGTTATTTTGATCACATGTAGAAGTATCAAAGAAAGAAAGAGAGGTTTTTAAAAGAATCTATAGCAGAGTTTCTTTTTTTAACCTCCTCCTAAGGGGATCCTTCTTATGACATATTGAATTCTGTCCTTTCTTTGAAAGGCAGGCACATCTTCAAAGCGAATTCTGTCATTTCTCCACTTTGTTGTCAGCATCCTGTGCAAAGAGCGCCCTCTGATTAGTGGTGATTGCTCTCATGGTGACGTTAGTCATTCTCATGGTAACAGCTGGGCCAGCCAGGAGCCCTAATACACACTGCTTTGATTAAAAAAAAAAAAGTCATCTCTGTGTATTACTTCAGTGAATCAATGGTTATGATTCATCCACCAGCACTTGAAGGATTTAGATAAGAGATATCCTTGGCCTAACAGAGCCTCTAAAATACAACCTAGATTCTCAGAATCACCTTGGAAGCCTCACTTCATTAATGGAGGGCCAATTTGGATGGATGATGAAAGGAAAATAAAGGGAGAAATGAGAGGAAGTCTAGGCTCATCTTCCCAGTAAGTATCACTAAGAGAGATGGGAGGTGGAATCAGAAAGGGGAAAAAGAAGACATAGAAAAGAGAAGGTTAAGGCATCTTTAGCTCTAAGTATACCTATTACGTGGAAAGGCATGTCTATGCTTTGTAATTTCAGTGATATTACCTTTTATTAAAGTAGTTCCTGTAACTATATCTCCTTTAATATTGGGTAATAAAAACTGCTAAAGGGACTCAGGTCCCACTGCAAATTAAGAGATAATTAAATTCATCCTAATGTAGTCCCAAAGATCCCTGTTCGGCTTGAAATCACTGCATTTAGGAAAGCGCTTTTCAATCCAGCTCAGAGAACTCACCACATTTTCTTCATGTTTTAAGTATTTGTAGCTTCCATTAGTAGGCAATTTATATGGCTACCAAGAGAAAACTGAAACTCAACAAGACTGGTATAGGGTGGAGCAGAGATTTGGTTCTTTCTGTCTAATCTAAGGGTCCCTCCACTACACTGCCTTGATCTTTTGGTTCCAGTAAATTTCTTGGGATGTAGGAGAGATTACTACTGAAGTATGTTAAAGAGTAATGAGGAAAGTGTATGATTTGTGTTGCCTTTGAGTGGGAGATACAGGTTGGAAGGATTCCAAATTCCCACACTTCCCCATCTTCATACTTGAGGGAGCCCCCAAAATGGAAATCATTTGAAGTCATACACTGAATTTCTGGATCTATAAGATAAGACCCTCCAGATGTAAGCAGCCCCTTCCATTATCCTAGAAAACAATAAACTATAGGACACCCACCTAGGCAGGAAAATGAGGAGAAGAGACATAAGCCTGAATCTCTTCTATCAAAAAGACACACTTTGAAGAACTTCATGAGAAGTTCATGGTCCACTAAGTGTATGAATGGGGAGCTGTGGGGATGCAAAGCAAAGGCATTAAGGAATTTGCTAATTGGCTCAGGAAACTGGAAGGTTCTCTCACTGACCCTACACCAGCTGGCCCAGCAAGCTGTTTATTCTGTGTTGTCTTAGAAGCCAGGGAAAGAGGATACAGTGAGCCCAATAAGCAATAAGCTAGTTACTGACGGAGACATCTGGAAATGTTTTTCTCATTAGATCCCAACTGACAGTCCTACCAGCCACACAGGAGGCCGTGGTAGAATTCTCTCCTCCACAGACACATACTCACACATAGTTTGTCCATTCTTTCCTCTACATTTCTCTTGAATCTAGTCTTTCCTCCCACAGCCACTGCTATAAGTCCACCCACCGTCTTCTCTGTTATACTGCTTCTCTGGTCACTTGTCTCCTTGCCTCCTGTCTCATTGACCCTGGCCAGCAAATGTCTGCTGGGAGTATAGGTGCTACTCATGGTGCACTTCATGCATGTGAGCTGTAGGGTGGGTGGAAAAATCTCCTCTTCCGATTGTTTCTCAATATCCAGCTCCATCCCTGAAAAGATAGGCTTAAAATGGAAAGGAAATATGTCAGCCCTCCAAAGCTGATCATGAGTATGCATCCCGTGGGACAGTGAACAAGGTTTCTTAAATTTTCATAAATAGTCTTCTTGGTATGAGCTTCCAGGGCTCCTGTCTTCTGTCCTCCCCATCGTCTCCGGCATCCTTCCTCTCCCCTGACACCCCACGGGGCCCTGGCTGATCCTGGGGTAGCACACCTGGGTATCACTCCAATCTCCATCCTTCTGTGTCACCAGAGGTGTACTGCATTTTACACTCTACAAAGGGGCATCTATAAGCCAAACACATGTTTCTCTTGGTGACACTGACACCTCCTCCCATAATTCAACTTCAATATATTACTTTTTATTTATTTATTTATTTATTTTAAAGATTTTATTTATTTGACAGAGAGAGGCACAGCGAGAGAGGGAACACAAGCAGGGGGAGTGGGAGAGGGAGAAGCAGGCCTCCCGCGGAGCAGGGAGCCCGATGTGGGGCTCGATCCCAGGACCCTGGGATCATGACCTGAGCTGAAGGCAGACGCTTAACGACTGAGCCACCCAGGCGCCCCATCAATATATTACTTTTTAAATAAACAATTTCTTTCTACTCTTCCACCCAGAAGCAATCCCCCTCCAACATACACACCATGGATGAGGAGGGGTAGGGAAGAAGGTCACAAGAATAAAAAATTATGTCCTATCAAGAATTTTTTCATACTCAAACCAAACATTTCCTCCAGAGAGCCTTCTTAGCACCCCATGTAGAGCCAATCGCTCTCACCACCATGCTCCCAAGACCCATGGGTTTCTTCGGCCCTGTCTCTTACTACACTCTACATAATTCTTACTTTGCCTCTCTTCTCCATCCAACTCTGAGCTCCTTGGGGGCAGGAAACTTCCTTTCTTCATCTCAGGGTTCAGAATGTATAACACAATACCTGGCCTGGGATAGGCTCCCAGTAAATGTTTGTTCAGTGAAATAAGCTCTCTCTTTCTTTCATGAGTTTAGCATGGCTATTAGTTAGAATTAAATTGCTCAGGAAGCAGGCATTATCCATCATTCCTTCCTATCTAGCTTCTTACTTATTCACCAGATCCTTGGTTTGATAAACAGTGCTGAGACGTCAATATCACTTTTCACAGTAGAGACTGCCAATGGGGAAGGAGAAGGGTTGAAACTAGCCAGCCGCTAATGAAAGCATACAAGTCCCCGGAGAGTTTCTAGGTGTGTGTGTGTGTGTGTGTGTGTGTGTGTGTGTGTGTGTGTGTGTGTGTGTGTGTGTGTGTGTGTGTGTGTGTGTGTGTGTGTGTGTGTGTGTGTGTGTGTGTGTGTGTGTGTGTGTGTGTGTGTGTGTGTGTGTGTGTGTGTGTGTGTGTGTGTGTGTGTGTGTGTGTTGCCCACAACCTGGGTGTCCAGGCGGAAAACAGAAAGCCCCTCATGCTTCCGGACATGCAAATCTGATTGGGCCCTTTGCTGATGGGTGTTGTACCTAGACCAGAATGCTGTTTTGATTGGAAAGGATGCTGGGCTGATTAGTTGAAAGGAAACATTCTCCAATTAACAGAAAAAGAGTCGGGAGCTTGAATGTGAAGAGTTCAGCAACAGCACTGCCAGGCAGCCTATTTAAAATTAATTAGTGGTGGAAATACGTGGAATGGAAGAACAGCCCCCTCCCCTGCTCCACAGGGCTGGGAGAGGGTGGGGCGGATGCAGGACTATGCAAGCATTGTTGGGTGAATTTGAGCTATCTTCTCAGCTCCCATTTCTTCAAACGGGAGCTCATGGAGCATGAGCAAAAGGGAATCTGTATATGAAATAGAGACAAGATAACAGAGAAAGGGCAAGAAATAAGAAAATATCCCTTACTGTCTAAATCTCCTTGCTCTTGGACTCTCAGAGCAGGACTTTAGAAAGCAAGAAATACCTGGGCCTATTACGACAGGTTCAACACATCTCATTTATCTAAAACGCAAACCGTATCCAGACACATCACAATTCCAGAAGGGAGGGCAAAGTCTTCACTGTTGGAGCCTCACAGAGGTGCCGAAAGCATAAGCCTAGTCAAGTCAAGACCTAGTTCAACACCTGGGGACTCCTACTTTTCACACAGTCTAACCACTGCAAATCTTGGCTGCTTCTCATCTGGTCTGGTGTGGGATAAGAAGTTTCAAAAGGTGGAGGAAAGAGACAGAGGCAGGTCCACTCACAAGGAATGGCCAGGAGTGTGACAGCCAGTAGCTCAGCAAAGGGGGAGGAAAAAGCAGAGGAGACCTCCACAAAGCTGTCCACCGGGTTCCCCCAAAACACAGCTGCCATTTATAGCAGGAACAAAATAACTCTGCACACTCATTAGCACTGAAAAAGCCCACTGAGTTATAGTTCAAGATGTTACCTGATGCTCAGAAGACTGAGTATATATGTGTATGTGTATATGTAATATGCCTCTGTATATGGATATGTATTCTCTAAATGTACGCCACGTATGGGCACCTATATACACACAGAATATGATGGATCCATTAGAAGTTAACACAAATACTCATTCTTCTAAATGAGTAGCAGTGGCAAGTAAGTTTTATCACATGTACCAATTTCAGGGGGTTGCCAGTGGTTACCTGGAAATCTGTTGGGAAGGATTCAGAGGCCAAATTGCATCTGAGAAGGAAGGGTTATTACTGAAAGGTGACATGACTGTCTTGCTGACAGGCTTCTGACTCCTTCTTAGTTGAAGCACATGAGAGCCCAAGAACACTGTAAATCAAGACCTTACTGCTCTGACTCCTCATGGAACTGCTTTTACTGAGTGGTGTGTCGACATTTTCCTCTTGTGCCCTGAGAGAGGCTGCAGTAGAAGAATCTGTGTATCTCATGGGGGTGTTTGGAGAACTTTATCCATGTCAGACACCAGTTGGCTCTGATCTGCCGGAGACCACAAATCCTATAATAAATTACATTTCCCTCTGTGCATTGGCTGTGGGAGCCAGAGGTGGAATCTCCGGTAAACTTGTAGGGCCTTTTGTAGGTATTTTACCTGTTCATATTACCCCTGATTTTATGTCTCTATTACCATTTTCCCTTTGTCCTAATTTGAGACTTTCGGGCTTATGTATTTTTCTAAGTCATCTCAAATGCCTCTTCAGTAGATAACAATCAGGGAATTGTGTACACTTTAGGGAAACTTCTTTTCAGATCAGCACCTATTGAGACAAGTCATTACGATCGGGAAAACTCAAGCCTGTGGAACACCGTATTTGGTAAACGAAGAATGTGTGTGTTCATCTGTGTGTCGCCACGTGCGTGTCTGCACACACGTACATGCATGAAATGCATGCAGCTCTTCTCAGGTCCGGGAATTAAAAGGCACAGTGTTCAAGCCAAGCATCTCAGAGCCTCAGAAGCACAGTAATTACCAGGGCCTGTTCCATCAAGGCAACCGGGCTAGACATGTTTCAACAGAACAGACAAAGGAAGCCTAGGCCATTGTGAGAAATGCACTGCTTATTAATGGCTGCAAGGGTACGTTCTTTCTCTGCCTTGGCCTCAGAGCGAATGGAGATTAATTCCTTATGAAGAAAAGACAGGCAGCTGCTGGTGGCTTGTCATAGCTGGGACGGTGATGTGGCGGAGAGGCGGTTTGGCAGTGACAGCAGACGTGGAAGCTTACACGGGGGGAGAAGTGGGAAAGAAAGCAGCCGCTCAAACAGGGGCAGAGAGGGAGATGGGTGCTAACATTTATAAAGCTCCTACTATGTGCCAGGCACTTTTTAGAAATTTTTTTTTTTTTAAGATTTATTTGACAGAGAGAGACACAATGAGAGAAGGAACACAAGCAGGGGGAGTGGGAAAGGGAGAAGCAGGCTTCCTGTGGAGCAGGGAGCCTTACGCGGGGCTCGATCCCAGGACCCCAGGATCATGACCTGAGCCAAAGGCAGACCCTTAACCACTGAGCCACCCAGGAGTCCCTAGAAATTCTTATTAAACTTTCATACCCCCAAACCCTTTCCACTTGATGGAGGAAGAAGCTTAAGGATAATCAACACCCTTTTATCTTTATGTTGTATAAATTTTTTTAAAGATTTTTATTTATTTATTTGAGAGAGTGAGCGAGCGAGAGAGAGAGAAAAAGAGAGAGAGAGCACATAAGCAGGGGCAGAGGAGAAGCAGGCTCCCCTGCTGAGCAGGGAGCCCAACATGGGGCTCGATCCCAGGACTCCGGGATCATGTCCCGAGCCGAAGGCAGACGCTAAACCGACTGAGCCACCCAGGTGCCCCAGTATAAATTCTTTTAATAAATTTTGGAATTCCAATTAGTTCAAAAAAAGCAGCAGCGACAGCTTAAGCACAGAGGAGAAAGCTCCTTCCCCACAGTCAGGTAGCTACTATTAGGGAGAGCCAGGATTTCAACCTAGCTTTGTTGGGCTTCCCAACCCATGTAATCTGCTGTGTCAGTGCCCCTCAGAGTGTGGTCTGTGAACCGCCTGAGCTGGAATCCCTGGGAGCTCTGTAAGGTAGATTCCAGGGCCCCAACCCAGACCTTTGAATTCAGAATCCTGGATTATGTGTACATGCACTAAATCTTGAGAACCACAGCACTAGGCTTGGTGGCCTCTCAAAGTCAGTGCTATCTTGCCACAGTGCTGGGCTTTGGAAATTTCCCCAACTCATGATGCCCTCCCCCAGCAACAGACCTCATAACCTGCAGGTGCCCCTCCCCCCAGTACACACACACTTCAGCTTCTGGAGGGTAGTTCTGCGGAAAGGGGCAGATATGAGTTTTTCAGCCAGCAGTAAGCAGCTAGGGACTGGGTAGGGGCCAACAGCATCCATTAAAAGGAGCAACCTAAGGGGCCCAGAATCAGGTCTTCAAATCCTTGTTCCTGGAAAGATTGATTTTAACAAAATCAAGCAGACCTCCTCACTTGTAAGGCTTTTTTCTGTTCTCCTTTGGCTTCTGTCTGGTCACTGGACTTTCTCCTCTGGGCCTTGGTTTCCTAAGCCATAAAATGAGGGGGATGGGTGAGGATATCCCCCAAAGCCCCTTCTTGTTCAAATTTTCTCCCTGAGTTGGTAGATGCAACTTCTGAAAACAAATTGCCTTCAGTGAAAAGAAATGGCTGCTGAGAAAACCATCCCAGGACAGCTGTTCAGTGCTTAGTGGCACCAAGCTGGTGTATATGGGATGCATTTGTCAAGCTGGCCCTCTCTCTACAAGCCTTAACATCCCCCTCATAGTTTGGGACATGCCTTCCCACCTTCTCTCCCCCCAGCATCCGTGAGGACAAGGTTCATACAACTCTGAACCTAGACACACCACAGGTTGGATCCCCACTGTCTCTTTCCAGCTATGGGACATGGTGCAGTAGACTCTAACTCTCTGAACTTCATTTTCTCCATTGCACATAACATAGAGACGTCCTCTGGGGACCTCCTTTCCCCTTAAAAAGCAGTATTGACTCAGATGCCCAGCCAATCCCATGGTCTGCAAAAGTCCGATACTCTCCAATATTTGCTCTATTATGATCTGGTGATCTTCCCATGTGTGTGGCAGAGTCTCTGTTTCCCCTGGAGCCACCCTGGCATCAATTCAGCACCATCACTGCTTAATACATTCCCCATTCTCTTCCCCTACCCCCCATCACACACTGAACTTTAGTGAAATGTGCTTGAGACTCAGGAGCATAGAAGGGTGGGGGTGGGCGTCACATCAAGGTGCATGAATCATCAGCCTTCTTTAAACGGCTACTCACTTCCCCTTCTTTCTGTCTTCCCTCAACCCTGTCTCCTGAGACCTTCAAATTCCTTTCCCCTCTGTCCGGCAGAGTAATTTCTTCCTTTCTAAGACTAGCTATCAGCAACTACCTAAGCCCCAGGGCAGGGGAAATGACAGCTCAGTCTCTGTCCCTTTTCATTTTATTAAAGGATTTATTGCCAAGTATATGGCCCTCTCAAGAAGAGAAATTCTGGTTTATAAAATGGTTTCTACCTGATCATGGGCACATTGAAGGTAAATATACCCTCTCTCAAGGCATTTGAGAAGATGGCCGTTCTTTACCTAAAGCTCCTGGCCGAGTGTCCAGTTAGTTCCTAGGAGGTCCCTAAAGTTAGTAGCCCATCTGCCCCCTACCACCAACCAATCCTGACAGTAGCATGGATGGACTAGGGTGGGACAGAACAGGCAATCCGTGCAAAATGTAAGGAAGAGCTCACTCTCAGGTTCACGTACAACTTTGTGAGTGATGCCTCCTTAAATCTCATGCTACCCTGATCATGGCTATGGCACTGTCTGCCCCTTATAGTTATTTGAATCTGACGGGTGTGAATTTGAGCCCAGCTTTACCACATAGTCTCTACTGGAGCTTAAGTTGCTTGAGCTTCACCCTGTTATAAAATCGAGCTCATATCCCTTAAATGTAAAGAGGTGTTGAGGGGAATGAAAGGGGCCCATATATGAAAGGGGTTTATTCAATAATGCTGCTTTCCTCATTCCCCCAGCTAATATAAGAAAAAGGGACACTTTCAGCTTCCCAGGTTCTGGTGTTTTCTCTGCTTCGTTTAATAAAATAAACTCAGCAGGAGAAGAGACTAATCCAAAGCATTTTTCACGGTTTCCCTTCCTAAAATCAATTTTGTTTTCCCCCAGCACTGTGAATGATATAAAGTCTAGAGGACAGACTAGGGGAAATTGAGAGTATTATAGATCGTGGACTTGGGAGGGGTCATTGCTGGATCACAAGACGGTGCCCTTTGAGAAATATTTAAAATAACATAAAAATCCAGAAGCATCATCTTTCTTTAACACCTCCCCCCCCCACAATTCTTCTTGCTTTGAAAGTCCTTGACCATGAAATTGACTAGACGCTTTACCTGGTCCTTTGATGATCAATGGTTCATGTTCATTTGATCCTTTCCTGCCAATGATCCCTCATTAAAGAATAGTGGGGAAAAAAAGAGAACACTCAAAAATGTGGTAGTTGATTAAGTGTGTGCAGATTTTTTTAAGTATCTCAGAATACAAAATAAAGTTGGCTCACAGTCCTCCCCAGCCCCAGCCCCCTGCCCAATGGCTTTTCTGATTGTGCAGCTTCCTGACCTACAGCTCTGGCTGAACCTTCGTTTTCAGCTCAGAGAGGCAGCCCCTGTGTCATTCCTCTTGTGGTCTCCCTTTGTGGGGGCACTTCTCGCCCCACCTGTAACCTGGAAGGGACTCTGGCTCCTCAGGTCACTCCATCATGATCGCCCCTGAAGTTATCCATCAACCAATCACTTCCTCCCTGAGGAGGAAGTTACACATTTACATACTCCACCTGTCTGGCTAGGAATATGCAATACAATGTAACAATCATCAGCTACTTACTGAGAACTTAGTACCCACCACGCAGTTAGGAGGGCTTTGCATAAAGTGAGTATTGCTATTGTCCCTATTTTACAGATAGAGGAATTTAGGCTGGGCATGGTTAAATAACCTGATGAAGGTCAAACAACTGCTATCTCCCTATGGTCACCCTAGATATACCCATTGAGTCACATCCGGCCATCTGCCCTGACTTGCAGTTCAGAAAATAAAATTGCCTTAGCCATTAGGTTTTTGAAATTCACATTGTTGTAATTAACATTCCTGATCAATGGTTCTAACTCCCTGTTTTCATGGAAATCAAGCGTCACTTGACCTCTGGTTAGATCCTTTTCTTTCCAATGAGGTGCCTCCTCTTTGCAATATCAGAATAATAAAGCAGTTCTTCTCTTTGGTGTCTACTGGGCTCAAGTGGAACATTTTCACAGTAGGACTTACTGATAAGGCCATTTTAGTGTAGTTGAATCCCATCGAAGACCCCAGGGCTGGCTTCCCTTTGTCAAGTCTTTGTGAGGACATCAAGACCTGACTGGACCATTTGCTACCCGTAAGGTACCTGGGAAGCCATCATCTCTCTAGTCACCAGATTACTCTCTGACAAATGCATATGTCAGTAACTCGAAATAAGAAAAAATTATGTAATCACAGCTCACTGTCCAGCACTTGTAAAAACTGTTCACTAATTCTACTATTGTTAACTGTGAGGATTTGGCTCTCACTATTATTCCACCATGCATGGGGGAGGACTCAGGGATGGAGGGAGGTTGTCTCTCACAGCTTTTAAAACTTCAAGTGTTGAGACTTCTTCCAACATCACATTACATAGTGAGACAAAAGTCATATCCAAATGTCCCATTAATTGGTGTCACGGAAATCTCTCTCTTGGGTGGTAAGCCCTACCTTTTCCCTTTAAAGCATTTGTACCTCACTCTCTCCACCACAGTGACATTTAAAGTAGTTATGATCAAGGGAATAAGATTGGAAAGCAATCCCCTCTGAAATGACTTGTTTTATATTACTTACCAAAATCAGTTATAAAAACAGTTGCAAAATATCTTATATTGACAGAGTCGTCAGACAAGTAATTCTTTTTTTTAAAGAGCATTTGAAACTTTCCAGGTTGCTGTACCAGGAAGCTGTTATTTTTATGCTACATGGTATTGATGTACTTTGAATGCCCTTTATTTGAGCTCTGAATTCTCTAGATGGATGGAATATGACACCCTCCTTTGTCTCCAGAAACCCCCTCTCTCTCCTTCAATAATTAGTGCTTGGCTCCATGCCGCCTGAACAGTGGGGCACTCTCTCTTCCAGGCAGGGATCACTGGTGAAGGAAAGGCCAGCAATATTTTTCTACATTGGTGGGAACAGGAATTATACAAGCTCTCTGCGCATGTTTTTAAGAACATATATCGGTATTGTTCCCTAAGTAGTTTCAAGACATACTGAATTTCTTTTAGTGTTTAATACTTCATAAATAAAGCCTTAGTGGCAATTCTCAGCTCTAGCAAATCATGGATATGTTCCAGAGAACATTTAAAATATAAAAGTAAATTTCAAACGGAAGAAAACAGCTCCGTTTTCCCAAGTAGTCAACATATCTCAAACCAGGGACATTTTTGGAATGGAGAGGGAGACAGGGAATCAGATGGGAATTCTTTGGTGGAATGAAGACCCTCACAGAATGAAGCAAAGGCTGCCCTCACCCTTATTAAGTGCTTCATATTCATAAGGTGACATGAGGGAGGTGCCACAATTACCTCTATTTTACAGTTGAGGAAACACCTAGAGGTTAAGCAAATTATCTGAGGAGATCCAACTGGTAAATGATAGAACTGGGATTTGAATCCAGCAGAATGATTCCAAAATGCCCCCCCCCCCCGCCCCCCGCAGGCCACCATCCTATCTAGCACAGTATACTCTGCTTCCTGCATGCCTTTCCAGAAATAGCACCATATTCCCAAATCAATCTCCAAACCACACCATGGCCCCCACTCCTTATCCTTTTTGGGATGAACCACTACTAGAGCCCCTTCCCCAACCCACATGTCTTGTCCTTCTTAGAACGAGCTACCAACACCTCCCCTACTAACACCCCCAGCCCATATTCCTTATTCTTTCTGGAATGAATCACCATCATCTACTCTGGGGCCATATTCCTTATCATTTGTAGAAGGAACCACCGCATTCCACCCCAGCCTATATTCTGTGTTTCTTAGCCATGCATGGCCCCAGTGGCAGCCAGTGGGTTTTCTTCACTGTTACCATACTGGTGTTCTTTGGGGTGCACTGCTCAGCTGTTTGCTGTGTAATGGCCACCTGCCCCTACCCTATCCATCAGCTCAGTCTCTCATCACTGAGGAGGAGCAGAAGTTTAGTCTGACATTGTCCTTTGTTTGTTTGTTTTTATTTAAATTCTAGTTAACATATAGTGTAGTATTGGTTTCAGGATGACATTATCCTTTGAATGACTGTCACAGGTGAGACAGGTTCCTACATGGGGGGGGTGGTATATAAATGACACCTCAGTGAATCATACTCAACAACACACCCCTAACCCTCAGCCGGTGTTCTAGATGGGTCTCAGGGCTCTTCTTGCCTCATGTACATTGTGGAGTGAATTCGACACCCAATAAAACCCTGCGCAAGGCATGGATCACCCTTTGGTGCTTGGACAATGTTAATCCCAGGGCACTGAAACCCTTGACTGCTAAGAAAACCCTTCATTCTTGCTCACAGGAGATGTACATCTCATGGCCTATCCTGACATTGCAGAGTTGTCTGAGAGAACATGAAGATAGATGTCCTCTCTCCTACCCAGTGCGTTTGTCCTTCTAGAATGAGCAGGTGAAGAAAGGTGGGCTGGTCTCTGACACTTTATTCTTTCTGGCTTGACTCTGACCCAACCTAAGACATAAAATTCAGCCTCATTTCTGGAGTGCTTATGATGTGCCAAGCTCTGTATTAAGTATTTTAAATTCTATCTCATTTAAACCTCACAATTCTAGAGGTAGATAAAGTATTACCTCCATTTTGCAGATGAGGCTAAAAAAAAAATGGTCACTTGCTCAGAAGCACATAGCCAATCAGTGGTAGAATTGCAGTTCAAATTGACTGAAGTCAATTCAACTCCAGAGGCCAAGAGCTTAATCTTTTTATTAGACTGCTTCCCAGATCAGAATTATTGCCTCGGAGGAACATTCTTCTGTTGAAGGGGGTGAGTGGGAATTAAGCAGCTTAGTTCATACAAAACAGCAGCACACACAGAATGACAGAAAATTGGAAGTGAAAGTTTAACAGCTTCTTTTTCCTACCTACCTACCTACCTACCCTACCTACCTATATACCTGCCTACCTATCTACCTACCTAACCTACCTACATACCTGCCTACCTATCTACCTACCTAACCTACCTACCTATCTACCTGCCTACCTACCTACCTATCTACCTACCTATCTACCTACCTAACCTACCTATCTACCTGCCTACCTATCTACCTACCTAACCTACCTACCTATCTACCTGCCTACCTATCTACCTACCTAACCTACCTACCTATCTACCTGCCTACCTATCTACCTACCTAACCTACCTACCTATATACCTGCCTCCCTATCTACCTACCTACCTATATACCTGCCTACCTATCTACCTATAGCGATAAGGAAACTGAGGGCCAGAGAGAGAAAACAACCTGGCCAAGATTACATATTTTACCTCAGGCAAACGAGCAGCAGCCTACTTAGAATTTATTTTTACATCAGATTTTCCAGCAGGTGCTCCATGAAAGATTAAGGCCTGTGAGATCTTAAAAGGTAGATCAGGAAAGGGAGTGAGGGTTCTGGGGTCAGATACTAGATTTGCTGGTATACAAAATTCACTGGTTATATGAGATCTATCCCAATTTCATTTTTGTGCAAAATAGTACTTTTCATGAACTGATATTATAGAGGGAAAAAACCCATATACATGTAAGTGCAGAATGTTGTATAGTGGAATCCTAGTTGGAAACCATAAAATTGAGATATTTAGTAATTCCTTGCAAACCCATGAGGGGATATGAAAATTACATAGCTTACAGAAATATATGGGTCTCAGTGAATGTCGGCACATGGCAGACTTAGGAGTAATATATTTAACTTCAAAACATTAAGGAGAAAACCCAAATTCCACACCTAAGGAGCATGTGGACTTTAACTTGCTATTTTGATAAGAAAACTTCTGATCTAATGTGGAAAAAAAAAAAAAGTATCTTTACTGGTCTGTTTTTCGGCAGCCCATTTTTCCTCTAGGGAGTCATCCAGTATTATTTTGCTTCAGGTTTCCATTCATCCATCCATATGTGGGCATTTAGTGCAGGGTGATCTTTGGATTCTTATGCTTTTGTTGCAAGGTGGGGAGAGGACATACAGGAAATGCGTCTTATAAGCTTGAACTAACATATGTTGGAGGTTAAAGAAAGTTCAGCAGGTTTCTTTCACGTCGGGCTCCTGGTGGACAGGTTATATTGCGTTGTTCTGTCCTACTTAGTTGACTGTGGAAGCCCTTTACTTTTGTAGTTCACTTAAAATTTCCTGAGGCAGGAGGAAACCGGGGAACACAGTTTGGGAAACTACCTTCTTTACAGCCATATGTAAAGATGGCTATGTCTCCGCCATCAGATTGTCAGTGCAATAGTTCAAACTTGGGGGAAGAACGGGACAGTGCTTCCCTACCTAGAATCCACGGGGAGACAGAGCATGTCTGGGGAAAAGAATGCCACCTCCTACCAGTGAAGCAACCTTTGAGATATCACCATGCATTATTTATGCCAGCCAAAAAAACCCAGGCTTTTCTTTCTCTCTGCTCTGCCCACAAACCTACATTCTTTTTTGCCTCCATGAATTCACAGGAATCCAAAGGAAAAAAAACAGAAGGGGTCTTTCTTAACCAGGACTGCTGAGATAGCACACAAGAGAATGCATATTGACTGAAGCATTGCAGAACTGCACACAGAGGGACAATGCAGTGGGACTATTCTCCCACACAAATCTCATTGGCTAAAACCAGTCACATGGTCCCAGCTTAACTCTAAGGAGGCTGAGAAGTGTAGTTCTCCTGACTGTCTAGGAAGGAGATGAGAATCAGGTATGGGTAGCAGGCATGTCTCTACTTCAAGCCCTTAAGCTCCTGATCATTTCAGTGGCCAAGAGAAGAAAAGGACATTAATGTGATAGAATACTTCAAGTATCACATCTTACCGTTTCATTTCTCTATCTCATTTGAGTCAACCTGCAATATATCTTAGTTCCTGTTTTCAACTGGGGGAAACTGTAGCTCAGAATGTAGCTTACCCAAGGTCCTTCAGGTATTATGTGACAAAGCCAGAAGCAAACCCATAGCTGTCTGGCTCTAGATGCTGTATTTACCTTACAGGGCTGTTGTGAGGACTGACTAGATTAGAAATCCATTCATTCATTCACTTATTTATTAAACTCCTACATGCACCACTTGCTATTCAGGATGCGGATGTAGTAGGTAGAAGAGTGGCCCCCAGACATATCCATGTTCTAATCCCTGAAAACTGGGAATATGTTATTCGACGGTACAAAAAAAAAAAAAAAAAAATCTATAGATGTGATTAAGGGTCTTGAGGTGGGGGAATTTTCTTGGGTCAGCCAGGTGGGCTCAATGTAATCACGAGGGTCCTTATAAGAAGGAGGCAGAAGGATCAGAGTCAGGAAGAGATTTGAAGATGCTGCTGGCTATGAAGGAGGAGGAAGGGGCCATGAGCCAAAGGATACAGGCAGAATCTAAACAAAGAGAGTCTCCTCTACAGCATCCAGAAGGAAGTGCTGACACCCTTACTTTAGCCCAGTGAAAGTCGCTTTGGACTTCTGACCTCCAGAACTGTGAGATAATAAGTGTGTTATTTTAAGCCACTAAGGTTGTAGTAACAAGAGCAAACTAATACAGTGGTAGGTGGAACAATGCTTGGAAAACCGTGAAATACAAAACAGCGGCCACCACAGAAAACTAGGAATTACAGCAGAGAAGACAGAGGGAGACAGATGGGTTTACTGTTCAACTCGAAAACAGAAGAGTACTTAATTGTGGGGTATCGCAGAGCTTCAAAGACAAGCAGGAGGTGTCCACTTCTGCCAGGTCCTGCCTCAGATGATGGAAGGGTAAGGGTGAGGAAGGGGAAGGGCCACGTCTCAGGGAGGAACTCCGCAGGCTGGGGAGCAATCTCAGGGCAGTTTAACGGACCCACCTCTCGTTGTCACCTCTAAAAGGGAGTCTGATCTAGTCTTCATTTTTGAGTGGAGAGGAAAATGCCTCACGATACTCTGTTGCCTTAGGGTCCCACAGAATGTTTCTTCAGGCAGTCTTTTCTCTGTCTTACTTCAGCCCCACCAAATGTAGCCTATTCCTCTTGGTTCTGACTTTCAAATGAAACCAGCACAAATGATTCACAGGGTATAAGGCATCTTTGAAAAAGTAATAAAAGATTCATTTGAAGTGGGAAATTTTTCTCGGTTATAGGAGATGTCTCTTCACTGAATCTGATATAATTCTAAATTGATAACTGAGATTTTTATGGAGTGCAATCAAGAGATATCATTACTGCTTATTACAGATAATGATATAAATCGGCAGTGCAGGTAGCAGCTCGGATATTTTACAGAATTACAACTGTGAGGGAAATCAGAGCTGAGCAGCCTCTTAGGGGCACAAGAAGGTTTTTAAATATTTCCATTCAGCTGGAACCTTATGCCCAGTACTCCCTCCACTGCCCATTCAATGATGTTTAGAAGATCCTACTCAAATCCTGTTTAGAAGATCCTACCCCAAATCTCAGAGAAAGAGAAAGAGGGAGAGGGAGAATGAAGATCAGAACAGGACGTGATAAATGTGAGAAAGAGGTTCAGACCCTTAGGACTGTGCCTACAGCCCTTGTAGGAGACAGAACCGCTCAGTACAATCGGTACTGGAGGTGAAGTTAAGTCGACCGGAGTCTGGCACAAACTATCTGGGAGACCATGGACAAGATGTCCCAGCCCTCTGAGCTTCAGACTGAACGAATCACACCTGTGTGCGGAGCTGTTTAGCATTCTGATGTATCTAAAGTGCCTGGCACCGTCTAAACACAGTAAATGTCTAATAAATATTCATTTCATTCTCCAGAACATCCTGCCTCTCTCTCTCCACAGCCCCTGAGTCTTCTCTTCCAAGAATCAGTGACATGTGCTTGGGTGAAGGGAGAGCAAGTGGGAAGAAAGGGGGGAGGCGTGGTTAGGTTTTAAGGAGAGCAAAGCACCAGTGATTTTTCTTACCAGTTCCTTAGGCTGACTGGGGAAAGGCCTGGTGGATACAGGGAGAGCCTAGTTATCTTAATATACTGACACTGGAGATCGAAGGGTTCTTGTACTTCTGTAGCCATATTCCCTCCACCTAAACCTCTGGACAAGTATGTGTCCCGTTTGGGAGCAGAAGAAAGTACGGCTCAGAGTGCTTTCATGACTTGCCCAGGATCACTAAGTTCAGTAAGAGGAGCCCGAATTTTCTCAAATCACTATGCTGGCAGTTCTTTCTGCCACAATGCACCTGCCTCCCACCTTCGTGAAAAAGCCAACAGCAAAGCGAAGAAGCCGAGTTCCGAGGGAAAGGCCCGCTGACAAGGCAAGTTGGATCTCCAGAGTTACATGAAGGAGAAGCCCGGCAGAGCCTGCAGCCAGCAGTGATGCCCCGACAAGGTGAGGGTTCAAAAGAGTCTTTTAAGCCAGAGGTTTTGAGAGAGTTGACAGTTACCTAAGAAAACATTCCCAAGACTTGAGATAGAAGCATGGTCTTCTGATGGAAGAGGCTAAGTCTTGGAAGGTTTAGGAACTGGGAAGATGTGCAATTCTGAAAATAGAAAGCATTGTTCTGAACAGGAAAGATGGCTACTCATTCCACCACCAAGTCTGTTGACGCTGGTGCCGGCATGAGAAAAGCCAGAGTTAATTAAAATGGTTCTGAACTCACCCAGAGAGAAGACCACTGCTTGAGTCGGGCCTTCCCGACTAGGCATCCTCTGGCAGGTCCCCTCTGTTGCCCGCCACCACCTGGGAAGGGGGATGCTGAGAACGTGCAGGGCACAACCCTGTCTCCTATGAGCTGTCGCCGCTGGTGCTTACTCCCTCTGAGTACAGATACTGGGTTTCTTTCACTGCGGAACCACCTGGAGCCAATCCCGAGCCTCACCTCTGACCCAGTGAATCAGAGGTTATTGGGAAGGGGGCCAGAGGCTTTCATTTTATCAGAATCCCCTGGAGACCCTAACTCCCCCTGCAAGTTGGAAACCTCTGCTCTAAGCTCCTATCTTGTGTCTCTCTCCCTTGCCTACTGGATCCAAATTCAACAGCTACTTTTTGAATGCCAACTACTTTCCAGGCTGTGTTTTAGGCACTTGAGCTACACCTGTCAACAGAACTAACAAAAAATAAAAAAATCTCTAGGGTTTACATTCTACTGGGTGAGGGTGCTGGAGTGGGGGAGGAAAATAATAAACATAATGAATAAATAAATTGCTTTTCACTCTATATTAGAAGGTAATAGAAGCTAAGAAGAAATAGAAGGATAAAATGGAAATGTGAGAGCGGGGATGGGAGAGAAGGGGTGAGCTGGCTGGGATGTATCCCAGGATCCCTTCTCTGGTCCTGGAATGAGGCTTCAGACCTCTCCTGCACCCATCAGGACTGCTCAGCTCTGGACTTTCTACTCTGAGCTTCTTCCCCTGCAAGCACTTTGCTGCCTCCTAGTGGTCCCCATGAATTCCACCCACAGATGACAGTAGGGTACCCTTTCCATTGCTGATGGGAATTTGTCACCACCTCTCAAAATGAACTCTGGGGAAGTACGGGTCCACACCTCTCTCTAGGACAGAGCACTTTTACCAGTTCTCGGAAACGCCGGAAGGACTGGAGATTTACTTGAGCCACACTCAGTAGTGGGCTAGAGCCAGCGTGCACCAGCTCCTGAGAGCCCAGTGCTATGCATTCTTTCCACCTCTGCCTCAGTGACATTATAATGTAACTTCACTTTGGCCGTGGTGAGAGTCGTTGCACCAAGATATCAGCAAGTGCCACAAATCAGGGCTCTCTCCCCCACGCACACCAGATACAAATGTATTTGTTACCCATTTACCATCACACTGATGGTTAACACTTATGTGCCAGATACAGGCACCCGGAAACTTCATCCTAAAACCCCACCCTTTCCCTTCTATCAGGTAACCTGGGTGTGGCCTCTCGCTTGCTTCCTGGGTTAGTGAAGACCAGAGGGTTTGAGATTCTGGACCAAGGAGATACACAGAAAGGCTTGGAATGAAACAGACAGCAGTGACATGCGGGAATACAAAGGGTGAAAAATTCCTGCACTCAATTTACTGACTTATATCTTGTTTTTGTTGTTGTTCCCTAATAGCCATTATACCCTCAGAGACTGAGTTTCCAGGGCATTATAAATTCAAACAGCAGAGCCAGCACTAAAAGAGCTCATTAAAGAGTGTGTGTTGGAAAGAAGGATTGTCAGTGTGCTTTATACACAATAATCAATTATGGCAGATTTCTCAGCAGTGGTTTCTATCACTGTTCTTTAAGATGCAATAATGGAAATGAGATCATCACACTTGAAGAAGTTATTCAGTGCATCTTAAGTTGTTCCACACCAAGTCTCCAAGGCGGGAGGAAGGGAATGGACATCCTCAGAAGGCTAAGCCTAAGGAGTAAATGTCTTTACAAGTTCAAAGTGGCATGGAAAGCTTTAGCTGGAGAAATGCTCGTGAATGTCTTAACAATGGGATCTTTGGGGTGTGGGAAGCTCTGATTTGTAGCATTCATGGTGTAAAGCTTCCCGCCGTTGTGGTTTTCAAGCAACCAATGTACTGTCTACTGACGTGCTAAATTCCTGAGAATTTAACCATTACTTCTCATGAGCAAGTCCAACACACCACTGACTTGGTTTTAAAGTTAGTATGTATTTTGCATTCAGCTCAATGATCCATCCCTGCTTAATTTAAAAAAAATGGCTTTCTTTCTGCCTTCAGATCTTCTAGTAACATCTAATACAGTGTTTCATCTACTTATGCATGATGGCATGGGGCGGGGGCTTGATCATGTAATAACCTCATGGTTGAATCACCTTGTGAGAAAGGTACGTGCTTTGCGTTCCCTTCTTAATCCTCCGTGCCAGGAGGAGAGTCCCAGCAGGGGGCTAGTGTGCTTTGCGTTCCCTTCTTAATCCTCCGTGCCAGGAGGAGAGTCCCAGCAGGGGGCTAGTGTGCTTTAACACCTCTAGAACACTCAAGCCTCTCCCTCTTTGAGAAAGAGGGAGCGAGCCTCGGGTTCAAGTCTTTAGGCAGGCAATGGTATCAAGCTAGGGATGTAATAAAATTGTTGCATCTCATTTTCCTTACTAGGTTTAGCTTTTTATGGTAAATAATATTGATTTTTTCCATTCATGGAAGTAGCACAGAGTTTTGGCTTTTTTTAAAGACTGATTTACTTATCTCAGAGAGAGAGAGAGCACGAGTGGGAGGGGCAAAGGGATTGGGAGAGAGAATCCTCATGCAGACTCCCCGCGGAGCGCGGAGCCAAGGCGGGGCTCAATCACACGACACTGAGATCAGGACCTGAGCCGAAACCACGAGTCAGATGCTTAACTGGCTGTGCCATCCAGGTGCCCCTCGGTTTTCTTTTAAACGTGTTCCTAAATGTGTTCCTGGTACTGAGGAGGTATCTGGATGAAGCAAAAGTCACTTGCAGCTGGGAACCTTCAGAAGATGACACCCAGGGGCGCCTGGGTGCCTCAGTAGTTAAACATCTGCCTTCAGCTCAGGTCATGGTCCCAGGGTCCTGGGATTGAGCCCCACATGGGGCTCCCTGCTCCGCAGGAGGCCTGCTTCTCCCTCTCCCACTCCCCCTGCTTGTGTTCCCTCTCTCGCTGTGTCTCTCTATGAAATAAATAAAATCTTTAAAAAAAGAAAAAAAAGGTGACACCCAGTCTCTGTGAGGTATGCTTGTGGGGCTCTCTGGGGGCAGAAGGGCCTGGAAGCAGCTTGTTTACATTTGCAATTATTTTCTACCTTTGGGATCTCCTGCTCCCATTCGTCTAAAACATATTTAGACTCAAGCAGTGGTATGCTGTCATATGCCCATTTGTAGCAGGTGCCAATTTTTCTGGTGTAAGTATTCCTGCCATGGCTGATTTCAAGCAACCAACATGACATCACTGAACTCAGGACTGGGAAGAAATGTGCACAGTTTTCATGAACTGGTAGGAGTTGGCTCCAGCACACCACTGGATTTAAATGCTATGTATCATAGGTTTCAGATTATGTTGGAAGGCACCATGCAGGGTACATTCCTGCACCTTCTCATGCAAGTCCCCAAAGCTGCAGTTGCTGAGATAATGAGTTCTCATTTTGCAGAAGCAACTACTTTGGGGCAGAGAGGTTGCAGGACATGCCCAAGGTATGTGGCTGGTAGGTGATAGGGTTTGATCCAGACCTGAGTCAGCTCAAGCACCCTTCTCCACCCCTGGAGCAGACGTCACTGCACTCGGAGCCTTGTCCTCACACCTCCCTTCAGACGCATCATCCCCCAGCATACGGAGTGTAGGTTCCTTTCACCCACCACTTGAGGCCCAGAACACTCTTTGTGGCATCTGAGGCTCTGCCCGTCTTGCCCAAGATATCTTGCCTTAGCTCTCCTTGCACAACTTCTGACCCAAGTCCATCTGCACGGCACACGAGGAAGAAAAATGAAACATAAATATTTCATCCACCTGGTACTTCATAAGGTCCTTGTTCAGCCCCCTGAAAGTCCCAGTCAACTCCCTACTTTTAGAGCTCACTTTCACCCTGGCCATGACTTTGAATATCCTGCTTCAGTAGGGTAAAGAGGAGGAGAAGATCCATTGTTTATTTAGTTGCTACTATATGCCTGGCTCTCTGCTTGCACCTTTACCCCCTTCTCTCATTTTATCTTTTTTTTTTTAAGATGATGTATTAGAAAGAGAGAGAGAGTTGAGTGTATACACGCAGGTGTGAAGTGAGGAGAGGGACAGAAGGAGAAGAGAGAATCTCAAGCAGACTCCTTGCTGAGCGTGGAGCCTGATGCAGGGCTTGATCCCACAACCCTGAGATCATGACCTGAGCCAAAACTAAGAGTTTTGGACACTTAACTGACTGCCACATTTTATCTTTATTACCATTCCACGGAGTGGGCATTGTTATGCCATTTTACAGATTACAGAACTGCAATTCTGGGAGGTTGAGTGACCTGTTGAAGGTCCCCCCATTTGGGAGTGATGAAGCTAGCACTGGAGCTCCAATGCCCACTGTCTCCCCTATGGTAGCTCTGCCCCGAGGCCCAGCACAAGCCCAGACATACTGAATTCAGGCTTCTTCTTCTTGCCAAGGTACAGGGCAGGGGGCAGTAGAGGAGGCCACTTGACCTCATAAAGCTATTGGCAGGATTACTGAGCTGGGTCACTCTGAAAGGCATATATAGTCCTAGAGGACTAGAGAGATTCCCTGGATTTCCATCCTCCGGGAATTGTAACTAAACCCCACAGTCCCACGCAGAGTTAGGGACCATCTTGGGATGCCACCAGTGCTTGCTTCATCCCCCCGAAGTAGACCACCCCACTGCTCTGGATGTAAATGGACTGTCTGGCCCTCCCTGCCCTCTGATAGTGAGCTCCTAAGCCAGGAAGGAGGTGGTATATCCCTGTAGATGTTTGCTGAGTGGATGGATCAGATGGATCCATATGGGGGTGGGGTTGGGGTATCTGTCATTTGCCGAGGTGCACTGTCTGAGAGACAAGCTCTCAGAAGCAAGGATGGACTAGAAGCCGCACGGACAGGGAGCGGGTGGCCTGAGGCCAGAGTCTCTGCAAACGGGTGTGTAACACTGTAGCAGGCAGCCGCACCCCCTGGTGGCTTGTCTGAGTCTCCTCGATGCAGTCACTTCTAGAAAGGTTGCTGTGGCTCTCTCAATTCTGGAGGCAGGGAGGGTGAGGGTGCTAGAACCCCACAGAGGAAGCAGCAAGCACATTTTCATTGGCTCCCTGAGATGGTCCATGAGACGGACTGGCTGGGGGTTCTGAAACACCTGTACCTGGAAATCGGATAGAACCTTCCCCCAATCCTATTTCCAAAGAAAAACCCAAGGCAGGAAAATGAAGCACTGGCAAAAGGTCAAGACTTCTCTGAGGCATCGAAGCCAAACTCCACTGGTGGTCTTTTGAGAACTGGCCCTGGCCGTCCTTCCCTCTCTTGCTGCTGCCACTCGATGAAAGAGTGACCCCAGCTTGCTTGCGCGTCACTAAGTGTGCTGGCCGAAAGGGCCAGCATCCACGGTGACGGCAGTCTTCCAAGCATAGTGGAACGAGCCGGGATTTTCAAGGCGGGCAGACTTGGGTTTTAATCCAGACTTTGTCACTGATTAGCTGTGTGTCCTTAGGCAAATCCCTTTCCCTCTCACTGCTGCTTTCCTCCTTGACATTCTTTGTTCTTTACCACTGCCGGGTGATCCTGAGACTAAAAGAAGATGTCGTGGTCTTCATCCAGAGATGAGTAAATTATTGGAGGGGATAATGTCTGAGCCTTTAATTAAGTCTTGTTTACATGTTATAACGAATGCTCAACTCATTCAATAAGCAAGTAAAAATTGTAATGGTGCACTCGGGCCAGACAGGGAAGGACAGCAGCGCCGCCCACAGGCTAGAGTGGGTAATGGCCGTGGTGAGAGTGGCACCTTTGAAGGGGAGATACTCTGAGGGAACAGCTCTCTCTCTCCCCTTCTCCAGTTAGTGACCCTCACAACCTAGGAGGGGGCCCCAGGGTCATATATATGTAGACACTGTAGCACCATGGTTCCAATCCACAGACCTGCCACAAGTGGTCGGTGTGGTCTCAGGCAAGTCATTTAACCTGAAGGAGCCAGAACACACGGCTCTCACATAGCAATGGCAGCTACTAGGGTGGTGTTAGGATCACCACCCCTCTTACCTCCCACGAATGCAGGACCAGGGAGAGGGGGAATGGTTTAAAGATGATGTAACTTCAGAGTTGACTCTACCTGTACTTGACTACCTGATGCTTGGCCAAAGACCTGCCTTCCCCCGCAGCTTACAATTTCTAATGCCTACCTCTTAGGCATTGGTTCTCAACTGGGAGGGATTTTGGTCTCCAGGGGATAGTTGGCAATATACGGGAGCATTGTTGGTTCTCACAATTGGGGGAATGCTATGGGCATCTAACGAGTAGAGGCCAGGGATGTTGCTAAACATCCCACAATACACGGGATCGCTCCCCACCACAAAGAATGATCCACCCCAAGATGCCACCAGTGCCAAGGCTGCAAAACACACTCTAAGGAGTTAGTGAGCTGAGTCACTCTGGAAGATCTGTTTGTTCTATCGGGATACTGGAAGAATCTCTGGAGTTCTCAATGGCGTAGCCTCTGTGGATTGTAACAACATCTCATACTCCGCTGGCACAGTTAGGGACCATCTTGGGACTGCAATGGCACTTCCTTCATCTTCCTACAATGGCTCTCACTTCACTTGCTCCTGGTGACCTCCCAGGCATCTCCCAGTAAGGCAGTCCCATGGAGCAGCACCTAGTTTCCGGAAGAGCAAAACCAATACCTCAAGGCATAAACTATTTTTACCTCTTCAGTCATAAGGTATGAATGAACACCCTGATACTTGGTGTGCAAGCAACACTCTTTTGATGGCAATTCCAAGACACTTCTGTTTGGTTGGTTGACTATTTTGTTTGGGATGGATGGATGTACCTTGAACTCTTCATTGTCTTGCTTAGAGTTTCTCAGCATCTGTATGTCATTTACTCAGGCTTTCAACAAATCTTATGAAGCATCTGCTCTGTAATGGGTCCAGTGTTAAGGGTTAGAAATGAAATCTTTGCCCGACATTCTCTGCCTGGTGACAGGGCCACTGTGCTGTAGGAGGGGGGAGGAAGCAGGCTCTAGGGTCAGAGACACATACTAACTGGGTCTGAATCGTGGCTCTGCTGCCAGTTAGCTGTGTGATGTTGGGAAAGTTACTCAACCTCTCTCAGCTTCAGTGTTCTCATGCCCCAAGCCTCTCAGACTTGTTAGAAGCACTAAATGACTTAATGGTGATGACAGAATAGATTTTAAATACCTTGGCTCCCTTCTTTAAATCCTGGCTCTTCCCCTTTTTCAGCTGTGTGACCTTGAGTACATGAAGTTCTAGGACCTCCTCTGTAAAGTAGAAATAATGTACCTGCTATGTACAGAATTGATGTGAAGATTAAGAGAGATGATGCCTATAAACCCGGTAGCCGGTTAGTGCTGGCATGTTCTAAGTACTCAGAAAACAGAACCGTTATCATCATCACTATTACTATTATATTGCCTCACATCATCAGAGCTCAAATAGCTATTTTTGTCCACATTATTATTCTGGATCTATTTCAGTTACTTAAACAGCTGTGGGTGACTGAGAGTCAGGTATACCTGCCTCTTTTTTTGTGCCAAGACTCTGCAGACTGATAAGCAGTGGTAAAGGAAAACAACCCAGGCAGATGGGACCTCCACGGAGGCAGGTTTTGCATAATTCCACCTGCACACACACAGAGATAAATTGAACGCTCTCCCAAGCCACCTTCAACCATGGGATAATTTCTTTAAAACCTGCATGGAATCCCAAGTAATGAAAAACGATGAGGCTAATTACAGATTCCGCATTGTACACAGGACTGTCGGCTGTGTGTTCATACAGATTGTCTGGGTTGAGTCAAAGTCTGTTCAGAGCGCTCAGTGATAGAACCATCCAGAAGCTAATAGACCTAGCCCGTCATATCCATGGGGCAAAACTGCTGTATCATCTGGTCTTGTAGCTTCCACAATGCCGAGAATTGCTTTGACAATAGAAGAGCCCGAAAATAAGTGTAAGTGGCCTCTGGTACCTGTACTTGCTAAGATTATCAGCTTATTCACTTGGAAACATGGCTGATTCCAGATTATAGAACTTTTAAAAACGATTTTCTTCCAGTAGGAAAAATAGCATATACTCAGTGGAGACATTTAAAAGTATGCCCCTTTAAAGAAAGAGAAAATAAAGGGAAAAAAAAAAACATGTATATACCCATTACCCAACAATAACCCTTGCGTATACAGTTGACCCTTGAACAACATGGGTTTGAACTGTGTGGGTCCACTTACACATTGTTTACAATACAGGACTATAAATGCATTTTCTCTTCCTTATGATTTTCTTAATGACATCTTCTTTTCTCTAGCTCACTCCTTTGTAAGAATACAGTATATGAAACATATACAAAATATGTGTTAATTGACTGTTTATGTTATTGGTTAGGTTTTCAGTCAACAGTAGTTTATGGGCAGTTAAGTTCTGGGGGAGTCAAAAGTTATACATGGATTTTCAAAAGTCTCTGGGGTTTGGGGGCATGGGGTCAGTGCTCTAACCCTGGTGTTTTTCAAGGGTCAATTGTACTTTGTTGCTTTTTTCTTCCAGTATTTTCATATTTGGGGGTTGGTTTTGCTTTTCTTTGGCTCAGGGGTTTGACATTTTTTAGAAATTATAATCACACTGCTTAAAAAACCTGGCAGACTGCTTTTTCCCCCCTCTCAGAGACTCTTATTAAGCATGTTAAATTATCATGGCCACATAATACTCCAACAAATTAATATGTCAGAGTTTACTCAACTGTTTCCCCATTCCTGGACATCTAGGTTTTAATTTTTTTTGTTTTAGCTGCAACAAACAGTTTGAATATAATTTTTTTCTATTATTATTCCATTTGTAGGATTATTTCCTAGGGCTCTATTACCAAAAGTGGAATTACTAAGTTGGAGAAATTTAAAGGCTTTGCAAGATGTTTTATTTTTTTATTATTATTTTTTTAAGATTTTATTTATTTATTCATGAGAGACAGAGGGAGAGAGAGAGAGAGAAGCAGAGGAAGAAGCAGGCTCCCAAGGAGCAGGGAGCCCGATGCGGGACTCGATCCCAGGACCCTGGGATCGTGACCTGAGCCGAAGGCAGATGCCTAACCATCTGAGCCACCCAAGCACCCCCCTTGCAAGGTGTTTTAAAGACTTTTTAAAGACTCTACAAACATTTCCTACACTACTTGACCTCAGTTTCTTATTAGTGTGGATGAATTGCCATCTGCCTTCCCAACTTCTACCAAACCCTTTGTCTGTTATGCCAACTTCTACCAAACCCTTTGTCTGTTATGGGGACCTTCCCACATCCACCATTCCCCCAAAGAACCCAGAGGATCTGACTGTTGTCCAAAAGCCATCCCTCAGAGATCAGTCCAGTTTGACCACCTAGTCAGTGAACCCCACTTTGGAGCAAGAGTGACTCAGCCACTCCATCCCCTACTCACCAACAAGTTGGCTGAGGCAGGGGACCCCTGAGCAGGAATGGGAAGTGGCTGGACCACACCTCCTCATCTTCCTACCCCCTAGCCCCCATTGAGTCTGTTTGCTGTCTCATTGCCATGGCAACCCCATCTCGAGGCTAACAGCTATTCCTTCATGCTTAGAGGAAAAAACTCAGCTGACAGACAAGCAAGAAATATGCAGGAAAGAAGATGCTAGCCCCCGGTGCCCCTCCAAGCCTCAGCAAATGGGCACAGATAATCAGAAATTAGACTTTAGCATCACACAGACTCTGACATAAGGAAGGTTCCGGGGCTAGCAAGGTCATCTGTTTGCAAAGCTAATTAAAATGGATGAAGATAAATCAAATTACCTCAGATCTCATCTCTGCTTGATGGAGAATCTTTCAAAACATAGGTCATTTTAGAGGATCTTTCTATCCTCTGGGGAATTATATGGCTTCCAGAAACAGCCTGAAACGGTCTTAAAGGCGAAGTGGGATTTAACAGCATATCCCATTGCATCTTGTCAGTTCCATGTCACCAGCATCCCCCAGTTCCCAGATCTCACTGGTCTCCCGTCTCTCCTTGTCCAGTGCCCCACCTGCCAGTGTGCACCTCTGTTTGCGTCCAGGTGAAGGTCTCTCCCACTTGCTGTCCCCACAAAAGAGCCCAGCCATCAAAACTCAGCACACAGTGTCCCCCTCACCGACACTCCGTTCCCTGAATGAGCCATAAATTCTCTTCCACGACTCTGTTCTTGCCTCAAGTACATGCATTTCCTTTTCCCGGAAGACGCCTCCCTATCCTCAAAAACCCAACACAAATGCCATTTTCCTCTAAATTGAGTCATTTCCTCTCCTGGCTCAAACGCCTCTTCATTCATCCCTCCAATATAGCTCTTCCCATGCTCTACTGGAATTGAGCGTTCCGGTGGCCTCCCCGCCTCGGCAGCCCTGGGCTCGTCTAGGGCAGGGGCTGTGTGCGTTCATCTCCCCGAATGCAGCCTGGTCGATACTGGAAGTTATTACCTTCTCAAAGCTGGGCTATTTGGTTGAAAGGGTACATTCTTCTATCTGGGGAGACGAAAATAACACCTTGAACTTCTCTGGCGCCAAGTTTCTAAGGAACCCAAAACCCTTGCTTGTAACAGCATCATCAAATATATACTGGGTTCCTAATGATGGTGTAATGGTTGAGCACTTGGGTGCTGCAACTGTTGTTATGGTTGTTGTTTGGGGATCAGAGCTCAAAGTTCATGTTTTATAAGCTTTTGGGCAAATTCCAAACATATTCAAAAGTAGCAGTAGAATACCGACTGCCCTCCCCCAACTGCATACCCATCTACCCAGCTTCCACAATGATTAACGTTTGGTCGATTTTGTTTTCTGTGTTGCCCCCACCCCACCCCACCCTACCCTACTATTTGTCAGCAGTGTCTTAAGGCAATCCCAGACATAATAGTTTCATCTGTCTGTATTTCATAAACCGTCTAGGTTAAAAATCCTAGCTCTGCTAGCTACTTTGTCTGTGACTTTAGGCAGGTTAATTAACCTCCCCTCTCCTCATTTTCTGTATATGTAAAATAAGAATAATTACAGTACATCCAGCATGGGGTTATAATGAGGAGTAAATGGAATATTCCATGAAAAACACTTGCTGCTTAGCATGTGCCTAGGGCATGCGCCGAGTGGTCAGTATTAGACATCAATTTACAGTGCAGTCCCAGCATCTGGGGCACGAAAGACAAATGACAGTGTCCATCAGTAATCACAGCTCTGGCAGCAGAATGAGGGCAGACCGGAGCGTGGAAAAACTGGAGCCTGGGACCAAAGAGGAGGCTGGGAAAAATCATCCTCCGGGATGGGGGCTTGAGAGGGGGAGACAACACACAGGAGGAGATGAGAGCAAAGACCTCCTGCAGAGTGGCTGCAGCAGGGGAGGTGCCTTCTGCAGGTGAGGGCTGAGTTTAGATTCTGGTGGCCTGGAGAGAGTGAGGTGGGAGATAATGAGTCGCCTCTTGGGCAGCATGGGTGGGACATCCTCTGATGCTGATGGGGCATCCTGTGATGCGGTATCCTCAAAGAGACCCTGATTGTGTTAACACATGGTCCTCTTGTGTGCTGCTGGTTCTTTTACCTTGGAGTCAGTTGCACATCTCCACGAAATACCCAAAGAAGCTTCCCTCTGCCCCTGCTCTGTAACCTCCCTTCACTCCTGGGATGATCAAAGTGGAGTTGCTGCTTTACCGGCCATCACTTTTATTTTTTTTAAGTGGTATTCTTTTACTTTTTTATTCAAGTATATTAACATACAGTGTTATATTAGTTTCAGGTGCACAATATAATGATTCCACAATTCTATACACTTCTCAGTGCTCATCAAGATAAAGTGTATTCTTAATCCCCATCACCTGTTTTCCGCACCCTGCCACCCACCTCCCCTCTGGCAACCCACAAGCTTCTCCTCTGCATTTAAGAGTCTGTTTGTCCTTTTCTTTGTTTTGTTTCTTAAATTCCACATATGAGTGAAATCATACGGTATTTGTCTTTCTCTGACTGATTTAACTTAGCATTATACCCTGTGGGTTCCTCAAAAAAATTAAAAATAGAACTACCATATGATCCAGTAATTCCACTACAGGGTATTTACTCAAAGAAAACAGAAACACTAATTCAAAAAGATAGATGCACCCCTATGTTTATTGCAGCATTATTTACAATAGCCAAGATACGGAAGCAAACCCATGTCCATCCACAGATGAATGAATAAAGAGGATGTGGGGTGTGTGTGTGTGTGTGTGTGTGTGTGTGTGTGTATATATATATGTATATATATATATATATACATATATATATATAATATTACTCAGCCATAAAAAAAAAGAAATCTTTCCATTTGCAACAACACAGATGGACCTAGAGGGTATACTCACCATCACTTTTTAAAAAACTTACTCTACAATGAACACATGCTCATTGCGGACCTTTTTATAAACACAGAAAAAAAATAAAATCTCACTTCTCTGTGGAATCTAAACTAGTCACACTTACAGAAGCAGAGAATAGAAGAGTGGTTGCCAGGCGCCGGGGGAGGGAGCGCTGGGGGGCAGTAGTCCAGGGTACCAAGTTTCAGTTACACGAGCTGAGGAGGTTCTGGAGGTTTACCACAGAAGCATAGGGTCTACAGCTAACAACACTCTGTATACTGTACACTTAACGTCTGCCAAGACAGTAGATCTTATGTTAGGTGCTCTTATCATAAAACATAACTAAAACATAATTATTACAACGAAGAGAACAGGAGGAAGCTTCGGGAAGTGAGGGGTATGGGTGTGTTTATGGCTTTGACGGTGGTGATGGTTTCACAGGTGTCCGCTTATCCCCAAACGCATCAAGTTGTAATCATTGACTATGTACAGCTTTTTACATGTCAATTATACTTCGATAAGGTGGTTTAAATAAATCAGTAAAAATTTAAAACACAGATTAGGAAGAAAATGAAAACTAGCCATATCCCTACCACTCAGATGTAGCCAGAGCTGTTGGGTTGATACAACCTATTATTATCTACCTTCGTGTGTATTTTGCATAGATGTGGTCACACGGAATATGCAGTTACTTACTGCCCTCGTCATGTCAGTGAGATACAGAGCTCTCCTGTAATTCTCATAACTGCCCTACTCCCAACGAACGTTTTTCTCCAATTTTTTGCCTTTAAATATCAAATAAGGAATACTAACTATTAAAGTAGTGAATGTTTTAGTCATAAAGTTTTACTCTGCTTCCTTCATTTTGCTTCTTTTGAAAAGTTGTTGCTACCAGTAAACATAAGGAAAAAATCAATTATTTATCCTGCCTTTCCTATATGAATTGGTTATCACTTGTAATTAAATAATGGATGAAGGGACTTGTCTCCTTATAAATTATGGCAGCTAATAATCAGTCCTTGATTTTGGGCTTGTAACCTCCAGAGCCGTCTGAGAAATCGCTGTTGTTTTATTACCCAAACATTACCATGTGTTCATAATCTCTTTTTTAATGAAAAGAATGAATAGTTTAGCTGTAGACTGGGTGTGATTTTTTTTTTCAAGGTATTATTACCAGATTTCTGTCTATATGCAAACAATTATTTACTTGGTTGTAGTTATAGCTAAACACAATTTTATTTCTGGCCATTTGTTCTCACCGTGCAGAGCTCTGATTTGCGTATCTTAATTCAAGGATACACATCTCTGCTAGCCATTGGGTCACACTAGATCCTACTTTCCTTCCTCAAAAAGAAATAAGCCTTCCCACTGCATCTCCAGCGTGCAACTCCGCTTCTGATTTTTCTGCTCATGTCACAGTAAGGTCTGGCGCATTGTGCCATAGGTTGTAGGTTGCTCCATAACCCACTGATTCTAACGGATGCACACATATCCTATGACTCCGCCACCACAGAGATCATCCCTTCCAACCATGAGCACATGAAACTCAGTGGCTGGGTCCTTTGAGGGGCCACACAGAGCCAGTAAATGTGTTTAATTCATCGTAAAACAATATCCTGAAGGTTTCTTGATGCACTGAGCAGAAGTCAGGTTGTTTAATGTCTACACAAGGGTGCAGAACCAAAGCTGCCATCTGATTCCTTCCCCATTGCCCTGGGATGGGAGGGGCTGTAGCTGTGGCTCTCTGCCACTTTCTAACAGGCAATGATATATAAGCCAAGTGTTAAACTAGGCTCTACCCAGATATGAGAAAGGGGAACGCAGGCTCACTCTCTTGAGAGGGACCTTAGCCAGGCAGCGGGCTTGTCTTTCCTGTTCCTTGCCATGAGTCAGCCAAGCACAGTGCCTGATTTAGAGTAGGCAGTCAATATTTGTTAAATGAAGAACCAGTTAATCTCAAGGGTCTGAAACTTGAGAGCCCCTGAATCACCTAGAGGGGAGTATCTCCACAGTCTCAGCAAATAGGTATAGGGTGAGGCCAATACAGCACTTTAAAAGCCACACTTTGTGATTCTGATGGAGGCAACTTTCCATCCACCCTTTGAGAGAACCTAATATAACCAATGAGCATTTTGAGGTCAGAGGCCACCTTGTGTTCTTCTGGTACTGAGCACCTGCTGTGTACCACACACTCTTGCTAGTCCTAGTCCTAGGAATAGAGAAGAACCCAGTCTCCTGTGGGCAAGCCCCTGTCCAGGGTGTCATGTGAGTACTGAGGTGTGGAGCTGCCTGCCCGTGAGCCCACAGACCAGTGGGAGGGATGGAGACGGGGTAATGAGGCATCTGCTCCCATAATACTGAAGGTCTCAACTGGAGGCGATTTGGCCCTCCAGGGGACATTTGGCAATATCTAGAAACATTTTTATTTATCAAACTGGGGAGTGCTACTGGCATTGAGTGAGTATAGGCCAAAGATGTTGCTGAATACCCTGCAATGTACAGGACAGCCCGTTCACAGCCGAGAATTCTCCGGCATGGAATGTAAATAGTTCCTCGGTTGAGAAACTCTTCAAGAGGGAAGGGAGTTAAGTGCCATAACCAAGGAACCAGTAAGGTGCATACCCAAGTACAGAGGAAGGCATTACTGGTGCCTACATGCAGGGCCCCAGGCCCCAGAACCTTCCTTCCTGTCTCGCACTTCATCCCAGGCTTGGGCACCTGGCAACCTGGTGTTAAGCGCTGGAGTTACACAGGGCTCAGGTGGAAGCCCGGCACCTCCATATTCCCCAGTTTCACCTTGGGCAAAGCCACTTTCCCCGCACTAAACCTCAGTTTCATCTCAGCTGTCCTCCGTGAGCAACAGGGACTTCAGAAGAAACGGGAGAATATTTTTATGTTCCCCTGATTGACAGTCTGACCAACTCCCACTTAAACCTCACAGGCTTGATGCAACAAAATGAGATCATGCCTATAGGGTGCTTTGCTCAGTGATAGCACATGCCAAGTGTTCATCCTATGTCAGCTGCTGTGATGGTAATGAACAATGCCCCCCACCACTCCATGGAGGTAATGCTTCTGCCTCGTCCTTTACATTTACCTGGTTTTTAGGTCCAGCTCTTTACTTGTGACTCTTGCCTTCTCCCAACACAACGTATGGATAGGTGTGACTCTCATATCACTACGGTGCTAGGTCCAGAGCCTCTAGCCCTCCCCTATCCTTTCTCTTTGAGTGAGGGGATCCTCAACCCCCCTCCCCCCAGTCAAAGTAGTAGAGAACCAGCTTTCTCTGTGAGCACTTTGTTTGCAGGCACCTTGAATACAAACACAACCCCTCTCTTCTTTCTGTTCCTTACTTTGGGCCATTTACCATTGCCAGACAACTTGTCCCAGGCATATCGGCTCTGGTGGCCACCTCGAATTTGGCACCCTTGGCACCCTAGCCCTTGTCTCAACTACCGCTATGTCTAAATGACATAATAAACACTTCTCAATTCCCTTAGGTACTAAAAATGCCCCCAAACACCCGTAAGCAAGCCCTTTCTCTCCAAGCCTAAAGAAAGTCACCTCTGCCATCTAACCTGTAATTCCTAAAGGTCAGCAGGTCTGGCTGTCATTCTTTTGAAAATATGGCTACCCCTCTGAGAACTTTCAAGATTTTGAAGGGTCTTTGGCCTCCTTAGAGTTCTAACCCTTCTCCATAAACTGTCGCGTCTGGCAGCTACAGCTGAAAGCCCGCAGTCATCATGGAATGGTGTAGTTATCAATCTGTGACTAAATAAAACCAGATCATCTGCAAGCACGGTAGTTATATTCTTAGCAAGGAACCAGAGTCCTCTGAGCAGAAAGATAGAGACTCTCTCCCTAGTTAGAGGATTTTGCTAAAAGAGTCAAAGCAAAGGACCAAACAGTTGGAATTATATTTTGCAAGTTCTGCCACCATCAGGTGGAATACCCTGATGGGGAGAGGGCTCAGGTTATTTTTTACCCATGTCCAACAGACTTGAGGAGCTTAAGCAATTCATGAGGATTTTCAGAGCATAACTCATCATCGCCCTCCATGTTCTTGTGGCCATCAATGACTCATTCTCTGAGTAGAGCAGTATTTCCTTGGATTAGTTACATGTCCTTCTATTGGCTGAGTGACAACCTTCTATTCGACCTTCAAGTCTCAGACTAAGAGTTACTTCCTTGGTTTTCATCCTTGCCCCATCCCCAACGGTGTCCTCTTTTGTGCCCCATCACAGTTCAAATGTCCCTCTTATGGACTGTACAACAGATATTTTTCTGCAGGGAGCAGGAATCCTCTCCTGAACCTTTTCCTCCTCCTTCCCAGAAACCTCACTCTCATGTTGGAATAAGCATCCACTGAGTGGCCACTTCAATTCTATCCCACTATCCAAATCCAACAGCGGGAAACATGGTTAAATAAGATAAAACAAACAGTGGAGAGAATTCACTGGATTGTTTTTCATCTTTCGCTTTAGTTCAAAATACAACAGGATAAGAATATATAGTTTGGCTTGATTATGGATTGCAGATTTTTGCAGAATAACTTGGCTTTTGGTTCAATGTTTAATTCATTTGAACCCCGCATTATCACGATATATTTTTGGTCAAAAGAGTCAGTGTCATCCAAGTACCCATGAGGGAAAAAGGACCAGTTACTCCATCCAGATTCTACTGTCTTGTTTTCTTCCTTGCCTTCCTTCTTCCTCACACTCAGAATGTTCTTTATCTCTTTTCAGCCAGTGTTCCTACTAACGGCCCCTTGAAAAATCCTCTTGGAGCATCTCCATTGTCCAGTGGCCAGGCAGATGCTTCTGAGAGCTACTCAATGTTTCCCCTTTTAAAGAAAATAACAGCCATCCTTGAGGACCAGAACTAGGGTGGGGCCGGACAGGTGACGAGGGTTAGAAGGTAAGAGGGGCTTCCTCTCAGGTGCCGACCCAGCACCTGCATGACCCTGAGAGTGAGTGCCTCCTTCAGTTCTGCACCCTTGTCACCTCCTTTTCTCCATCCTGGTCCACACCCTGCATTGCTGCAAAGACCCCATGTGCAACTGGTCCAAAAGAGCAGCTGACTGAATCTTTTTTCTGTCTTCCCAAGTGGGTCAATCCACAGTCCCTGACATGTTACTTCTTGGGTCACTCTTCCATTCCATCTAGGTCAAGATCTGGGGGCTCACTCACTTTAGACTCCTGGAGCTACTTGACAAAACACAGAAATTCCAAATTCCAAGTCTACTTGCAATGAATGCGTTACTTTTCAACACCCACTTTGTATTTTAAGCCATCCCAAAGATGGCTGTTGTTCATGTGAGTAATCTTCCATAGATGACATTGGTAGATGTGCTTCTTAATTATAGTATTACTCATTTTTTCCTTTTCAAACCTTTTAATTTATCACCTAATAGACACAGTGATCCATGGAATAACCCATCTTAATTTTTTTTTCCTATTTTAGGTGGCTAGGCTTATTATTATTCATGGCACAAGCCAAATGCTTTGATTATTAAGTGGTGTCATTTGTACCCTAATGACTTTGTGCCTTTCACACCATTCAAAAGGAAATTGAAGACCATGAAACATTAAATGAGATCCCAACAAAGATTGAGCATTGTTAACTCTCATTAGTCAAGTGTGAAAAAACGGACTACTCAGTTAGAAGGCATCTGGAGGCGGAAAGACAGTCTAGATTTGTATGGTCGGTGTGGCCACTGCATCCTT
Organism: Eumetopias jubatus; assembly: GCF_037043125.1. Classification (NCBI taxonomy): domain Eukaryota; kingdom Metazoa; phylum Chordata; class Mammalia; order Carnivora; family Otariidae; genus Eumetopias; species Eumetopias jubatus. The sequence goes on from NW_028274816.1 coordinate 30,543,542, forward strand.
GGAAACTTTTTGGAATATAGCACCAAAGGCCCCAACCAAGCTTGCCAGCATCTTGCCCCACATTCACTTTTGCTCTTTGTCCCATCCCCCCCCCCCCCCCCCCCCCCCCGGTCTCTTCTCAGTCTCTCCTTTCACATTCGGCCCCTTCTGCTTGGAATGGTCCCTCTCCTTTTTTTGTCTTAGTTCCTTTCTATTCATCCTTTAAATCCCAGCTCAGTTATCACTTCTTCAGGGAAGCCCTCCCTGATCTTCCCAACCAGATCAAATCCCCTATCCACATTCTTGTAACACCATCTTAGAGTTATCAAGGGGCAATCTTACATTTATTTGAGTCATTCTTTGATTGTCTATGTCTCCCACAAGACCATAAACTTCATGATGGCAGGGGATCTTGTAGGTGTTTACTCACCGTTGTCTTCCCAGGCTTCCAGAAACCCCACCTCTCCTCTTCTAGTCCCACTGCAGACAGAAATAAGAATGACTGTAACTACGGGTCCTTTGCAAACATGGTCTGAACCAGTTCATTTTTCCTGTAGGTCATGCGTGAATGCCATCTCGAATGCCAGTGGACTTTGTTGGAGCATGAACCAAGGGTACAGGATCAATTCTGATGGGTTGCAATCCATGGGGTCTAAATAAACAAATCAAGAACACATTTTTTAATCATGAGATTCTTTTTATGATTAGCCTATTTCATAAACAAAACTGTGAGGGCTTCAGCACAGAGAGAGCATATCTGTTTCATCCATCACTTTCTACACAGCTCCTCAACAGGGCTTTGACACTGTTTGAATGAGTGACTGACTGCATGAATGAATGGATAGAACAGCTATTATCATTTAACATATTCAGAAGGTGAGCAGAGATGAAGCAACTTGCTGGAATGACCCTGATGAGGCAAAGCAGAGCCTAGGACTCAGTGATGATCTCACTGCCTCCTGCCACCATCCACTTGGGATGGTACCAAGGTGGCCTCCCAGGCACAGGAAGTATCAGAAAAAGCTCAGAGAGCCTCTGTGCTCAGGATCTTGGCATCTTGAGATGTTTTAATGATGTGACTCAAACTTCCTCCCACTGTCTGGATGGGACACCAGCTCTGGCTGGGATAGCCTGAGTATGCCGTGGAAAATCCAGCTGCCAACACCAGATCTGGCCAGCCGCATAGCTGGCAGTGGTATGTCAGACTGAATGTGAGGGGCCATGGCCCTGATGACAAACAGACTCCACTAGGCCACCCAGACAGCACTGAGCAGGCCACCAAGAGGCAGCTGCCTGGGCCAGGGGCTTTAGGATGTGGGCCAGATGAAACAGAAACCTCTTGTGTGGCTCAGCTGCATGGCATCTCACTCTCTCCACATACCTACTTGCTTATTCATTCATTCATTCATTCATTCATCCTGGAGGCTATCCTATGCTAAATACTCCTATGCACTGGGGTCCCTGAGGTTGGTGCCACTGTCCTACCATCTGGAGCTGCCCTCTCCAATATGGTAGACGTGAGCCACGTGCAGCCACTGGGCACTTGAAGAGTGGCTCATCTGAACTGAAACATGTTGTGAGTACCAAGTATACCCTGGATTCCAAACATGTAGTACAAAAGGGAAAAAAAAAGGAATATAAAATATCTCATTAAGACTTCATTGTGTTGAGTATATATTGAAGTGATGATATTTTGGATAGATCTGGTTAAAGAAAATATATTACGAAAATTAATTTCACCAGTTTCCATCTACATTTGTTAATGGGAGTAACTAGAGAAATTTTAGGACATCTGTAGCTCACTTCCTATTTCTACTGCACGGCGCCGGTCCAGAGAGTTGTACTGTAGAGAAGAGCAGCTAAGTTCCAAGCTGGGGGTAAGTGTGGCATTACTAGCTAGCCCAAGGTGCCAAGGCAGCCCAAAGGAGACTTGGCCCCAAGTGCAAGGGGCAGGGGTAGGAGGTGCAGAGCAGCTTCCTAGAAGGGTCCACATCTAAACCAGCCGCAGGACAAATGTGAGTTAGCTCCAGGACCAGCGCACTTCATACTCCGGGAAGGAACCTGATCTATACAGAGGCATAAAGCTGAGAAGCCCAGTGAGCTTCAGATAAGTCTCCAGTGGCCGGAGCAGAGGAAGTGTAAAGAAAGTAGTGAAGCCAGAAGCCAGAAAGCTGACCGACGTCAGCTCCAGAAGATCAAGTCCAGTGCTGTCCAGCAGAAGTCTAACATGAGCCACGCTCAAAGTTTCCAGTTTTGTCGTGGCCACAATCAGAAAAGTAAAACGTGGACAAAATTCACTTTAGTAATATGTTTTACTTAACCTAGAATATTTAACGTGTTATCCTCACAACGTGCAATGGATGTCAACAATTCTGAATGAGACGGTATATATTCTGTCTTATTAAGCCTTTGCAGTCGGCCAGGTGGTTTACACTCGCAGCACAATGAAGTCTGTTCAAGGGCTCAGTGCCCCATGTGACTCGAGGCAGTGCAGGTCTGCCAGGCTTTTCTAGAGTGCGATGGGAAAAGGTTTTATTTTTGTGTTTTTTTTTAAAGATTTTATTTATTTGTTTGACAGAGAGATACAGTGAGAGAGGGAACACAAGCAGGGGGAGTGGGAGAGGGAGAAGCAGGCTTCCTGCCAAGCAGGGAGCCCGATGCGGGGCTCGATCCCAGGACCCTGGGATCATGACCTGAGCCGAAGGCAGACGCTTAACGACTCAGCCACCCAGGCGCCCATGATGGGAAAAGGTTTTAAGTGCAAGTGTATCTTAGAAAAATGCTAGCCCCAAAAGAGAACAAGTAGCTTTTTGGAGGTTCTCACCACCACCTTTTGGGCACTCTCACCTACTGAGGTACCTCCGTTTATAAACGAGTAATTTGGGAACAAGGTCTCTTTCTGCGGACTCTACCTTACGATGGGGTTATTTGAGGGCAGTTTTGGAGTACAGATGGCAGAGCCCTGTCCTGGCTTTTGTCCAGAGTCCTGAAAAGGGGAAGCCGCTCTCTCAGCTCCCAAGTGGTTCTACCCACCTTTCACATGGTGACCAGGGACAGAGTCCTTCAATTTTCACCTTTAGGTTTCTCTTCTGTGAACCCACGGTGTGCAGATAAAAAGCAATGTATATACCTCATACATTAAGCAATGCCTTCATACTGTACATGTAAAGAATTGCTAAAAAAAAAAAAAAAGGTAATTCTTTCCTTCTAAGCTGTCATCAGAAGGACTCTTTCACATCTCCAGGAGCAGCATTAGAAGATGTAAACTCAAACAGCATGGCTGGGGATCAGACTACTTCAGTCACCTCTTGGAAAGACTCCTAACCCTTTCTCTATCCCCCACATAAGGAACTTCAAGGGGTCAGTTCATTTCACAGGGGTGCCTGGGTGGCCCAGTCGGTCAAGGGTCTGACTCTTGGTTTCAGCTCAGGTCATGATCTCAGGGTCCTGGGACTGAGCCCCATGTTGGGCTCCACGCTCAGAGTCGGCTTCAGATTCTCTCTCTCCCTCTGCCCCTCCCACTTCTGTGCATGCGCTCTCTCTCAAATAAATAAAATCTTGAAAGAAAAGAAGAAAGAAAGAAAGAAAGAAAGAAAGAAAGAAAGAAAGAAAGAGAAAGAAAGAAAAGGAAGGAAGGAAGGAAGAAAAGAAAGAGAAAGAAAGAAAGAAAGAGAGAGAGAGAGAGAAAGAAAGAAAGAAAGAAAGAAAGAGAGAGAGAGAGAAAGAAAGAAAGAAAGAAAGAAAGAAAGAAAGAAAGAAAGAAAGAAAGAAAGAAAGAAAGAAAGAAAAAGAAAGAAAGTCCCCAAAATATGCAGATTAGAGCCAGCCGTTTGGGGGGCTTTTTTCTGGTATCACAATAAGGTTTAACTGGTAGGAAAACGCTTTTCAGTTTCTCTGGGCTCTGTCTTATTGGAGAGGCAGCACAAAAATTGTTCTGAATCTCCAAGGAGTTACCAGGTGCTTAATGACTTGCCAGGGTAATAAACAACTGAATTCTGGGAAGTCATTATGTGAGACATTACCTACCACCTTCCTCTGCCTTTGAGAATTAAATTAAAAACAGTCTGGGTGGAATTGGGAAAAAGCATGGGTTTTGAAGTCTGACAAACATGAATTTGAGCCACGATTCTGTCACTGATAGCCACATAATCTTTGGACAAATTGCTTATATCGTTGAGCATCAAGGTACTTACATGTAAAATGGGTAAAATATAGATCTTGCAAGGTAAGAATTATGGAAGAAAGTTAAGAAGGTTGCTTATTTATTGCTGCATAACAAATTACCCCCAAAACTTAGAGGCTTAAAACAACACTTATGATCACACTTTACGTGGGTGAGGAATCTGGGCATGGTTTAGCTGGGTCCTTTGGCTGAGGATCTCCCAAGGCTTCGATCAAGGTGTCAGCTAGGGATACAGTCTCATTTCTAGACTTAACTGGGGAAGGATCTGCTTCTGAGCTCTCCCATTGATTGCTGAAAGAATCTAGTTCCTCATGGGCTTTTGGACTGAGGGTATTGCTTCCTTACTGGCTGTTGGTGGGAGGTCTCCTTCAGTTCCTTGCCATGTAGGCTCTCCACAGGGCAGCACACAACATGGCAGTTTGTGTCATCTGAGAAAATAGGGAAGAAGAGTCAGAGAAAGAGAGAGACGACCAGGCAGAAATCCGTCTTTTATAACCTAACCTTGGAGGTGACATCCCATCACTTTCGCTATATTCTGCTGGTCAGAAGCAAGTTAGGAGGTCCAGCCCACATTCAAGGGAAGGGGATGATACATGGGTGTAAGTGTCAGGAGGAAAGGACGGTTGGGAGCAATTTTGGAAGCTGTCTGCCATGATCTTTAACATTCTCAGTAAATAGTTGTAATAACCAGACATGACAGCATTTTGAAAAGCAATGTTCACCACAGAAATAAAAGAAATATACTGGCATATGTATTAGGGTCAGGAAATTTAACAATCATATGACACTATCAGTCTATAAAAGAGGCTGATGCTAACCAATGCTAGGTTTCCCAAAGACTACATTTAAAGATGCATTTAACTTATATTAAATACTGATTTGAATTTGAAGGCCAAATGGCAAAGTTTGGAGTTAAAAGGCACTAATTTCCCCTACCTAATGTTTTATCATATATCCAAATCCCTTTCTAGTTATTTTAGGATGTCCATGTTTTTATGGGGATGTAAATAAAAATATGCATCTCAGTTTTCTCAGTTAGCAATATTATAAAGGCTTTTAATCCTGCTGTACATTCTTTATAATTAGCAGCTTAATCGCAAGATAATATTTCTATTCCATAGATAAATGTAAGAGCCATGGTTTACTTAACCATTCCCTTATTCTGTGATATATAACTTGCTTCAGTGTTTCAGCAATGCTGTGATTGAGTATCTTTTGTATGGTAAGTTTTTTCCCCCACAATTTGAATTATGTCTTTAGGATAAGTCCCAGAAAAGCAATTAGAGTATGCACATTTTAATGGCTCTGTCAAGTTTCTATCCAAATGAGAAGACAGCTTTGTTTTTTTAAGCAAACATTACTCCATCAGCCCCAGATTGAGTTCCTCCAAGACAGACATCCTACCTTATTTAAATTAAACAAAACAACAACAACAAAAAAAACAAAACAAAAAAACCATGGCGCCTAGCCTGTAAGGACATTTAATGAATATTTTGTGGAACAAATGAGTGAACAAAAACATTTTAAAATCTGAGACTTTAGGAAAAATATTTAGGCTAGATCTCTTACAACTTTTTTTTTTTTAATTAAGAGATGTTGTATTTCCATTTAGATTTCCCTGAGATGTGGAGGACCTATTCATGCCAAGTGTCGGGTAGTGTTACCCTTTCCTTATCTCATTTTCTCCTCACAGCGCCCCCTACAGTTCATTCTCCGCACAGCCACAGAATGAAATGCTCAAGCATAAATCAGAGGAGGGCACACGCTTGCTTTTTTAGAGGGGCTTGATCTGACAAGCCCCCATCATTTAAAGGAAAACTCGGTCTTCTTCTCTGGGGAGAATACTAGTTCTGGAGAAATTTCTACTTAGGTGGAAACAAAATTTCCACCCAAAAACCAGGAGTCACCGAAGGGAATTTTCCTGAATATAGTTTAGCCTAGGCAACGGGTCATTTTAGTTAAACTATGAATCAGAGTTATGTACCATTTTGGTAAGCAGGGCACAACTGACTCTGAAAAAAAATAATTTTACTGGTCAAAATTTACACTGGCTGATGCGCCCTGTGTCTCTTAGAATTTCACAGTACTCTCCTCCCCACCCCACCCCATCCCCGACTTTTGTTTTTTAAGAAAATTTCTTATTTCAGGAACTATCACTTTCATTTCTTAGACCCAGAAGGCCAAGTTGCTTGCACAAGCTCGGAGAGCGTGAGTGACACAACCAGAATTTATTTGCCCCCAGTGTCCCAAACCATCGCTGGCTTAGCGGCTAACCTTGAACCACAGCGTCCCCAGGTGGGCGGCGAGTGGTTTGGCTTTTCCACCTGGGCGACTCCTCACCCAACCGGCGCTTCCTTTTTCTCCTTTCAGGTGAAGGAGGCCATGCAGCGGATCCACGACCGGGGGAACATCGGCAAATTAATTCTGGATGTAGAGAAGACCCCGACTCCACTGGTGAGTCAAAAGCAGAGGGTCCGTTCAGTTCAACACAAGAGGGTCTATCAGGTGTGGGCACAGGTCGGGTAGGGGGAAATACAAGCAGTTCTGGCTCGCACAGCAGACCCGCGTAATCAAATGATGGTGCAAATGAGCGATTAGTCACAAAACTGGGATGCAGGCTAAAAGGGAAAGGAAGATACTTCAGTGAGAACATTTCAAGAGCAATCCGAGGGCAGTCAGGAAAGGACAGGAATAATCGACCTGTGTCTATGACAAGTGCTGTCTCTTGGCTGCCACAAGTGGGAGGAATTCCTGGTAAAATCAAATAAACTCACATTCACATATTCAACAGATGGAGGCTACTTGCTTCCGAGATGCCTGCTGATGATTGCATTGCTTTTGTTTCCTTTCGTCGGGATGATACCCTTACATCCAGGGATCCCACCGGGAGTGAAGCATGTCACACTCTTGCAAGGGCCACTGGTCCAGGGTGGGGGAGCAGGCAGTGTAGTGTGGCACACAGAGCGCCATCAGGCTGCGTGGATTCGAAGCCTGGCTCTGATGTCCTGTGTGTCACCCTGGGCGATTATTCTGCCACTCCGTCCTCAGTATCCCTGCCTGTAAACTGGAGATTGATCAGTTCTCTCAAGTCAGGTGAGAGATGATGAGACACATAAAGCATTGGCTCGTCCATCCCAAGTTCTAGGAAAGGTTTCACAAAGAAAATACTTAGGAAGGGCTTTTTTCTTTGTTTAGTCTTAAACCTGCATCAGGCATTTGTACAAGAGAAAGAACTAAAATCTTTGCATGTTTTACTCTGTGTGTGTGTGTGGTTTTTTTCAAGTGTTTCCTTGGCTTTTGTAACCACAATGTAGTGTGGGAATGGCAGTCATTTCACTCAATGAAGGATGACTTCATGAGAGGGCATTTTACAAAATGCAAGTGACTGATTACAATCGGGACTTTGTCTATTAAGTGCTTACTAAGTCCCAGGACTCCGCCAGCAAATGTTTGAAGGCAGATGAGGGGTTGAGACAAGCGAGGAGAAGGGGGCTGGGTCCCAGGTCTTCTGTACACCTATGTTGTTCTTAAAACACATGACCAGACCTATTGTACCTTATCAGTAGAGGAGATCTAGAGCCAGCCTGGACAGTTTGTTGCTTTTAAGTAGGATAGCTGGCATCAGCTTCCCTCCTGTCTCCATAACACATGAGGTCCCGCTGGGCCCTCAGGCTTGAGGAAGGCCTGTTTGACCACAGGGGATTCTCATCAGAGCAGGAGCTGAAAAGCCCAATTCTGAGTATAACAGCTCAGGGCCTTCCTTGGCGTATGCTATGGCCCTTGTTCCTGAATCTCAGGAGGGCTCTTATGAGGCTTTGGCTAGAGCCAAAATCCACGTCTTCACAGAAATGCCATTCCAATGCGGGGGATGTAGACAACAAGGCAGACAAACGCACGTGTGTTAGCCTTATTGTTCTGGCTCTTAGGAAGTGACAGCACCAAGATTTGAACCCTGGCCAGTCTGTGCAGTGGATGCTCTGAGTGCCCCCATGTCCCCCAGTACCTGACCCCTCTGAGAGCCCCCAGCCACAGGGGCATGTTTGGCCAGTATGTACATAACTGCCAGAGATGCCAGAGTAGCCACTCCTTGGCTTCTTACCTCCTCACGTGGGACAACTGTGAGGGGTGTCCCTCACTGGCTCCCAGTGGTCCCCGGCATGACTGAGCCCCAGCTGCCCACAGTAGGAGCCTACTTATTAGCACACACTGTACTGACTTCCTGGCCTTTCCTGCCTCGTGTCCTCCCTCCCTACCCGGGCTTCCTGGCATCATCTCCCAGCTTCCAAATATTTGCACTCAAATCCTTATCTCAGAGTCTGCTTCTTAGGACACCCAACATAAGACGGCCAGCACCACAATGCCTTCCTGGGAGGAAAGCAACCCTAACTCTTAGCCCTCAAAGAAGTCCTTCCCAAGGGGGCTTCCTCAGATGCTTGAAGAAGGTGAGAGACAGACCGCAGACCCTCTAAAACGTCCTCTGTTGAACTGCAGATGGCCAACGACAGCACAGAGACCAGCGAGGCGGGGGAGGAGGAGGAGGACCACGAGGGAGACAGCGAGAACAAGGAGCGGATGCCCTTTATCCAGTAACGCAGGACCCAGGCAGCAGAATGTGAAGGACGGTCTGGAACAAGACGAGCCGGTCGAGAAAGCTCTTCTGTACCCCAGTGAACAAATGCTGTAGTCCACTGTGTGTTGTGTTTGTCTGCAGTCAGCTGAGCTAAAAGCTGTTGATCACTGTTGTTTTTGAAATTAAGTGCCAAGCCCATTCCATGCAGTATTATGTCCCTCCCTCATCTGTGTATCACACTCTCCCCCCTCTCCTACTTCAAAACCATCCGTCTTTGGGTCCTTCTTGACAGTTCTAGAACAGCCTTGCAAATTAATACAAGCCCAGAGCCCAAAGCCTATGAGACCAGACATAGGCAAAGACAAGTTTGGGTTGAAAGGTGTTATCATAAAAGCAGTGTCCAGATCCTAGAATTCTTCGGGCCAATGACACTTTTTGCTGCCAGCCACCCGTGATTCTGACAAGAGCACTTGCCAGTGTGGCTGGCAGAAGGAGGGTAGGCCAGGAGGTGCTTTTATGAGCCCATACGTTTAGGATCTCTCCAAATAGTACTTTCCCTCTCCCCATTTGAGAGGCACCTTCCTTACATCCATTCAGTTGTTTATTGGTCAAAAGGTTGAACCATTCTCCTCTAGCATCAGCCTCTGATGCTTGATCCCTTCACTGGTTCTTAACCATCAATACAGGAGTTTTCAGGATAGAAGATGGGTCAACAGCATGAGTTTGAGCATCAGCCACAGAGATTTCTCCTCTGAAACCAGGTCTCATGAGCAAAATCCCCCCACCCCGGCCGCCCGCCATATATATTTTCTTTTAATTCTAAGAACACTCACCACGTGTGGGACTATTTCAGAAGTCATTACTGAGATTTGCCTATGTTTGCACACTTGCCATGGGCATTACCGATTTTGCTCTTTTCATTTCCAGGTAGTGAGCAGCTACCTTTACCAAGGATCCCCCAAGGAAGACCTTCCTGGTAGACCATATTAGGGGAAAAAAAAAAAATCAATGAGTATCTCTTTTCTTGCCAAAGCATGTTCTGACATGTAACAAACTCTAGCGATAAAAACGGTTGATGTTCAGTATGCCAAATGTGCAGTTCCTCTCCTCTAAAATACAAAATTATGGTGCAGACTCTTCGCAAGCCCCTGCTTTTTGGAAACCAGGGACCAAACTACTTGATTATACACCATTGTCTAATTTTCCAGCTCCTACACTCTTAAGACACCCCACACCCCGCCCACCATACTTGATATGTCTCAAGGTGAACAGTTCCCCTGAAGGATGAGAGAGAGGCTCAGCGTCTCCATAGGGGGGGCTCCTTATTCCCTCCTCCCACTCCTTTTGGCTCAAATGGTGATTCCTTCACTCACAAACAGAGCTGGAGACACAAGGAGCCCACATGATTAGCACCCCAAGTCACTTTGCCTTCTGGAACACCTTGGAGGGCTCCCTGATTGCCCCATCTCTCCACCAGTGAGCCTCAGGGTAGACCCAACTCTTTCCCCAAATGATGGGAAGGAATGTATTCCAGCAATTACCTTTTTATTTCCAAAGTCCCTTTATAAGAACAATCACCTCATTAATCATGTTCTTTTTTCCTGCACTAAGCTTGTGATGGTGACATTTATGCCAAATATTTATCTGAAGGGAGTTTCTCCTCATTGTGAATGTACATATAAAATATGGGGACAAGAAAGGGCGCTTCCATCTGATGAGCAGAGAGATGAGAGTATCTCAGAAGAAGACACTCACATCATCTTCTCTTCATACCCCAGGACTCACCAATATTTCATTTCTGGGCCATTTAGAAAGATAATGTGGAGAGTTTTCACACACCCCACCCAATACTTTCACTAAAATGCTGTATTCTTGGTCATGTTTCTCCCATAACCAAGCTGACAATGATGTTTTAAGAAGAACCACTACCCAAGTGACATTCCTGGTGAGCTGGACAGAAATGGCATTTTCTAGGGCTGGGGTAATAAAGAGCCACTGGCCAAATCAGGGCTGTCCTCTGCGAGGGGAGTGGGAGCTCTATGTGCAGAATCCAAATGGCCTTTGTTCTTGTCCAGAGGAGAGGCGTTAAAGAAATCATGCTTCCCCAAATCTGTTTTTCAACTAGCAAAATTAATACAGTCATCATATATAATGGCAGTTGGTTAAACAAAACCCTTTTGTCACTCCAGAATACAGGGTGAGAAGAGAAAACTAGAGTTTGACTATCAAGGTCCAGTTATGCCATTAAGAACAGAAGAAAAGAAAATGCCAAAATTAGCCGTTTAATGCACTCTCGTTTTAAGCACCTTCTTCCTGTCACGTGACTGGTTTTCTGAAGGAAGTATAAGGAAAGTCTCAGTTTGCCTTAAAGGAACTGTGAAGGCTTCTCTGTCATTTAAACTTGATTGGAGTGAACTGAAACATTGTCTAACGTATTTGTGGCTTTAGAGCTTTTGTTACATTGTGCCTACAAAGCAAATTATGTTTACATAAAATATATAAATAAAGTATTCAGCATAGCATAACCTTGCCTGGCATATTGGTGACTCCACATAAACAGTTGTTGGAAAAGCAGCCCCAACTATTAAAATGCAAGAAGTGGGTGACTCAAAAAGGAAAAAAAAATACGTGATAGAAGAATTTTCAAATGAGAAACTAAAGACTGTGTAGAGAAAATAGGAGGCACGATGAGACAAGCCTTTAAAAAAAAAAAACATTCAAGTTCCCTCAAGCAAGAAAGTATAACCACTAAATAAAGTAACTATTGAAGACATCATATAATGACAATAATTATAATCGCGCTTATGAGGTACCTACAATATGCTGTTAAGAGAACTGTATCTCTATATAAACTAAAGTTAAATAACATACATATTAATTTGCCTACCCTCCCAATAGCCCTGAGAGGTAGGGTTTATCATTACACCCATTTTATAGGTGACAAGACTGAAGATTAAGGTTCTGCACTTGCCCAAGATCACATCACTAGTAAGTGATGGGGCCAGGATTTCGAGCCAAGCTAGAACCCATGCTCTTAATCACCCTATCATGCTTCTTGGCTTAACTAGGGTGAAATATGATGCATTTCAAATTACCATCCCTTGTTCTCTAGAAACTCTTCAAGTATTCTGTTTCCTCTGATTTCAAGGATATGTTTGTAAATTTGTTCTGTTTTGTAGCCAATAATATATCAAGAAGCATTTTTTTTTCTGGCCCTCCATCCCAGGGTTCAGTGAGGTACTGATTTTAAAACTCACACATCTCTCTCTCTCTCAAAAAAAAAAAAAAAAACCCTCACACATCTCAACCCTTTTCATTTTGATGATCTAATATCCTCAAGGTTATCAAAGAGATACAGAAAAGTAAATCCCCAAGGCTAAGACTTCATGAAAGAGGAATTAAATGATTAGGGAGGCTTTATTGTGTTTACCATATTCTCAGCAGGAAGCCAAAAAAATAGAACTAAGCCCCATGTCAATAAAATGCCACATACATAAATCTGAATTTGCAAGGTAGAAATATTACTCACATTGTCAGTGAAATTCTTTCAAAGTGCCTGCACAAAGGATTTTCTTACAATATTCTAATTTAATGTTCATGTACTCCATATAAACCTCATGGTCTTACTTAGCCAGTGTTGGTACACTGTCACATTTAAATACAGTCCAGCAACTGGAATTGAAACTAAAATCCACATCTTCACTTAAAACTCTGAGAATGGGGAAGAGGTCCAGCAGTTGGAAACAAAATTCTTTTCAGCAGTGTGAATGATGTTTGGGTGGTAATGGAGGTAAACCTTTCAAAAGCCATTTGGGGCATAGGGAAGGAAATGTTTGTGTAGAAGCAAGGAGGTGAGAACTTCTGAAGGGCATAATGATGATTGGAGAGTAGAACAGTGTAGCTGAAACACACACACGGGGATGGAGTGGAACAGGAGAGAGGCATGATGGGGAGTCGGTACCAGGTGTGGAGGTCTTTGAACACCAAGTCGATGGTCCTGGATTTCTGTGGAAAGGAACAAGGATGTGCGGTGGTGGTGTGGCGTGAAAGTTTGGGCATGGAGGTGATTATCAAGAGTAAATGTGGGGTCAATGCAAAGAGGGATGTGAGATGAGCCTAAATATGGTCCCAGGGAGACATCAAGTACCTCAATTCCCCCCGCCCTCATTTGCATCCTCTGGAATCAGACGTTAAGTGTCAGAACAGGACTTGAGTATCAGCAGTGTTGGGAGGTGATCCCAAGAAGCACAGCTGGGGGAAGAGGAATATAAAACAGGAAAGGGAAGAAGCCAGTTCAGGGGATGTTGATGAGCAAGTTACCACTGTGGGAGAGGTAAACAGGCCCCAGAGTGTCTCATTTGAAAGGTGAGGAAATTGTCCTGTTTATCTATCAATTCCCAGGCATCGTTGGTAGAGGGCTACTTCTGACAAGTGTGTTGATTCCCTGATGCTCTTGACCTTCCCCTTGTGGCCTGACAATGCCCTTGGACGAACAGCCACAAAAAGCCATTAGGATATAGAGGAGCAGTGAGGGGATTTGGAACAGTTAAGTTCCCAGAGCTCTTACTGTAACTCTTCCAGGGAATTGGCTCTTTCTTCGGAAGTCAAATGGGGAAGCTGTTGAAGCTTTCTACTAACCATATGCCAGGCTTACTAACTACTTCCCCACTCCAGCTATCGCATTAGCTCACACCACCCTTTCAGTTTTGCTTTTTAAAAAAAAAAAAAAAAATTATTTATTTATGAGAGCGAGCAAGCTAGTGAGAGAGAGCCTGAGCTGGGGGGAGGGGCAGAGGGAGAAGCAGACTCCCCACTCCCCTGAGCAGGGAGCCCAATGTAATGCAGGGCTTGATCCCAGGACCTGGGACCATGACCTGAGCCGAAGGCAGACGTTTAACCGACTGAGCCACCCAGGCACCCCTTGTTTTGCTTTTTGTTATGTTAATTGGTCTCTTGACTTGAAGAATATGGCTTTTGCACAGAGACAGCCAAAATGCCTCCCCTCACCCAACCTTCACTGTGATGAGTTCTTTCATTGGGGTCTTCCTGCCAAATTTCAGGTGTTATCACTGGGGCCAGAAGATCTGGGACTCTATGTTAAAGAAAGACATATGTTTGTTCAACAGATATTATTAATGAACATTTACTGGGTGTAGGACCCTGTTTCGGGTCCTAGAAATAGAAAGAAAATAAGACACAGACCTTTCCTCAAGAAATTCAGTCAAAAAAAAAAAAAAGAAGAAGAAATTCACAGTCTAAAACTGTGGTATCCAGTAAAGATATGAATATGAGCGACATACAAAGTTAAGTTTTCTAATAGCCAAATTTAAAAAGTAAAAAAAGAAATTTATTTAGCCTAATATACAGAATGTTATCATTTCAACATACAGTCAATATAAAGATTATTAATGAGACATTTTACACTCCATTTTTCATACTAAGACTTCAAAGTCTGGTGTGTATTTTAATACAGGACATCTCAACTTGAACTGGACACATTGCAAATGCTCAGTAGCACTTGTGACTAGCGGCTTCCATTTTGGACAGGCAGGTCTAGACAAGGGCAGAAATGGACACCAATATACGCAACATAGCTTCAAAGAGGCAACGTTGGGGGGGCAAGTGGGAGCACAAAATAGGGAGGGGGTCAACTCTGATAAAAGAGGATGTCAAGGAAAGTGTACACAGAGGAAGTGACGCTTGAGGAGGAGTGGGTGTTGTTCATGAGAATAATGTACTTATTTTTTTGTTTTGTTTTGTTTATTTTTATTAACATATGATGTATTATTTGTTTCAGGTGTACAGGTCAGTGAATCATCAGTCTTACATAATTCACAGCACTCACCATAGCACATACCCTCCCCAGTGTCCATCACCCAGCCACCCCATCTCTCCCACCCCCTTCCACTCCAGTAACCAGAATAATGTACTTAATGCACACAGCATAGTGCCTGGTACACAGTAAGCACAATCAACATTGGCTTCTTTTCCCATTTGCTAATGCAGGGAAGAAAGGGATGCTTGGGAAATACTCAGTAGCTTCCCCTTTTTTTTTAACAATAGAGAATATATAGATCTCAATATTTCACTTCTAGATTTGATTGTGGGAGAAAAAATAACTTGTTATGGACTGAATGTCTGTGACACTCCAAAATTCCTATGTTGTAATCCTCCCCCTCTCCCATGGGATGGTATTAGGAGGTGGGCTTTTAGGAGGTAACCAGGATTAGGTGAGGTCATGAGGGTGGAGCCCTCATGAATGAGATTACTGCCTTTAGGAGACTCAGGAGAGAGCTTGCTTCCCCCCCCTCCCCCTCCCTTGTGTATGGATACGAAGATACTGGCAGTCTGCAACCAGAAAAGGGCTTTCCCTTTCCCAAGACCTTGACAATGCTGGCACCCTCATTTCTGACTTCCAGCCTCGAGACTGTAAGAAATACATTTCTGTTGTTCAGAAGCCATGCAGTCTATGATCCTTTGTTACAGCAGCCTGGGCTGTCAAAGACATAAGTGTTTTTGCATTCTCTGCCTTGAGCAGAATGAACACAACTCCTATTACCAGCCAAGCAAAGATGCTGGGAAATATGTCCCATGAGTTATTCAAATTGGCACCCAAACACCCAGGCGAAGGAGTGACTCAGACAGTAGCAACTGCACCCCCAACACACCACAAGCAGTACCCACATGAGTGGTGATTCAGAGCTTCAGACTTGGAATCTTGCAAATGAGGGATCAAATCTGGGCAAACTGCTTGGCATGTGAGCTTTCCCCTAATAAAATGGGGATAATTATATTGTCTATGGCCTCGAATTGTGATGAAGATCAAATTTAACTGTGTATGTGTAACCAGACTGAAACCACGACCCACAAGTTCCAGTCTGGAAGCCAGATGGTAAATGCTTTCAAACAAGGTTTTTCATTCACTCAACAAACACTAATCAAATACCTACCATGTTTCCAACACAGTATTTTTAATGTCTTAGGAAAAATAAGAAATACATAACCTCTGTCATCCAAAAGCTTACAATTTAATGATGTGTTAACAAATAAATTCTATCTCTTCTGCAAATGGCAGTTTATTTGTAAAGCCTGCCTTGGGCTTTCATGTGGGCAGAGTGGTAAAGACTGCTGTAACTGATGAATAATGTCCATCAGAAGCAGGTGAGGAGAGTTGCCCAGGAGAAGCAACTATCTTTGGGTACATCAGTGGGGAAGCACATGGTGGACTCAAAGAATGGTTCATTTAGCTACCGCATGCACCGAGAGGAGAAACAACAAATGAGCAAGACTGCATTATAGAAATCCACAAAGGACCCTTCAAGGGTTCTGGATTTTTACTAAAAGCATAGGGATTAATCAAGGGATTACTGGAGAATGCTCTCAAGTAAGAGAAGACCATGGAAAATCTTCCAAAAATGAATTTCACCATTTCACTTGGTCCAGTTTTGGGAGGCAGATTGGGCAGGGGGACATACTGGTACAACAGTTTCTTTGGTTTGTCCCCCAAGGCCGATCCATTGTCTATTCGCTCATGAATTAAAGTAGCTACTAATCCAGCCCGAGTGGGAAAGAAAGAACACATCTTTCTTTCAGGAGTGATAAGACAAAGAAGGTTGGTGATGTAGGCTTTCCCTGAGGACTGGGGGACACTTGTCCATGGGAGGCACCCAGAAAGTAAATCACCACCTATCAGAGCTGGGAGTCAAAACTACCAGAGGGCTCACATGGCAAGCTCACAAACACATGCATAAAGATGGGAATCGCTTTGAAAAAACTGTCCCAGCTTAGCGTTCAAAGATTTCCATAGAATGAAATCAAATCAAGGCAAACCACAAAAACAAAACTAACATTTCCTGAGGATTTGCCAGTTACCAAGCATTTTACATATACCTTCACCGAATCAAAACAATTCCTTGGAAAGAAGGCAGCAACCCTGCTTTCAGATAAGGATACTACATTTCAGAGAGGTGAGGTGGCCTGCCCATATTTACTCAGCTGGGGAAGATGGGGGCCAGCACTTCTGACTTAACATCTCCCAGGTAATGCGATCACTCCCCTTTTTCCTCTGGACAAGGAAGAAAAACTTCCTCTCTACTAGCTCTGGTGGGAATCAAGGTACTCTCAGGAAGGCTCTGATTGGTCTGGCTTGGATCACATGTCCATCTTAAACCAATCACAGAAGCAGAGGATGAGAGCCCGTGGATAAATGCCCAGATTCCCTTTCCTCTGCTCTCATGATTCTGGGGCCTGTTCCACACAGAATCTCAAAGGGCCAACTCCTGCTTCTTGACATCACCTTCTAAATAAATGACCTGCACCCAAGTCCTTATCTTGGGAGCTACTTTGGGGGAAAATAGCATTTTTGATGTATTAACTTGCCAAATACAACAACCTTATAAGTGATACTATTCCCATTTTACTTATGACAAAGTAAAGTTCAGAAAAGTTAAGTAAAAAATGCCCAACACTACACATAGCAACTGACTTTCCAGAATTTGGGCCCAGAAATCAAGCTAAGCATTTGCTAATGTCCAAGTCACTGAAAACACACAATACCACTTAACAAATTGGAAAAAATTATTCAAAAGCCAAGCCAGTGTCAATTAAAATGACTTCTGGGCCCAGCCCTTCTCAGTTTTTCAAAAGCCTGCCCAGGGAGCAAGAAGGGATTATTTCTGTTTTCCTGACTCTGGAGAATTTTATCCAAGGCCAGCAGGAGGGGGCCCAGCAGCCTAATGAATTAAAAAGCTATGTTGGGAAGCAGAGAGTCAGACCAAGGCACACATCGCAATGCATTTGATCTCTTCATCCTTTGCAAAAACAAGCAATCCTTTGCAAAAACAAGCATAAATACCTATTTACAGAGCCCAAGCTAATGCTCAGGTTGACTGCTGATATTAAGAGCTGGTCTGACTACTGTCTTTGTTTGAGGGCAGACGACTGGATATCCCAATGATCCTTTGAGATTAATCAACTAGCAAGATAGGAAGTCAGTGCACCATCACACTGACCCAAAGTATTTTATTGTTAACTAGATGAATTAAGAGGATATCAAAAGCTCCCATTCTCAATCAGGAGCAATCTGTCTATATGTAAGTATCTCTCTCTCTCTCTCTCTCTCTCTATCTATCTATCTATTATCTATCTATCTTTGCTAAGGTAAGTATTATTAAGGAGACTCCATTCAAGTTTACAAATGTTTATTAAGCTTTTGCTATGTGCATGGCCCTATTTTATGTACTGTAAAGGATTCAGAGATAAATACAGCCTGGCAATGCTGGTAAAGAGCCCACTGTCTAGAAGACAGAGTAAGACAGGGACCCAGTCACCCAGAGAAGGCTAGCAGAGTAAAAGGGAGAGATGCATAGGGCTCTAAGGTGCAAAATTGGCAGAGGTGATGTTTGTACATAAGATAAATAAGTCTCTATGGAATGGAAGTGTGCGGGCACTCTAGGCTTTTCCTGCCAAGTATTGACTGCACCCTACTACGGCTCAGTGGTCAACAGCAGGGACTCTAAAGATAGATGCACTAGGTCTGAATCCTCACTCTTGGAGTTACCAGCTGTATGACCTTGCACACATTTTGTGTTTAATCTCTTACTTTGTTGTTTCCTCTGTAAAAGGGGAATGACAACATTAAAATGTTATCAGGTTAGGCACCTGGGTTGCTCAGTTGGTTAAGCATCTGCTTTCGGCTCAGGTCATGATCCCAGGGTCCTGCGATGGAGCTCCACGCTGAGCAGGGAGCCTGCTTCTCCCTCTCCCCCCTGCTCGGCTCTCTCTCTTTCTCTCTCTCTCAAATAAAAAAAAAAAAATGTTATCCTGTTATGGTGTATATTAAATCAGTCAATAGATGTTAAATTTTTAACTGAGTACCTGGTACAAAATAACTGCTTGTCATTTGAGGTGTTTTGTCAGTTGCACCTGATTTTCCTTTGGGGAATGACCCTGCCTTGTAGGTTGTTTCAGGGATCCGGTAAGTCAAGGTGTCCTTCCCTCCTCTAGCCAAATGGGACTCATGACCCAGGGAAAGCCAAATGGATGTTCACCTAGTAATATAAAGTTTAAGAAGAGAGATGCAAACATACGAAAATGAATGGAGCACATCATCCGGTTGGTGGTACCCTAAAGAGCCTCCGATGACTCCCTGCTACCCAGATCCCCAAAGCTACCATGTTTCTATTTTCCCCAAGCCTAGATCTTCAGACTTGTTTTAGATTCTGTGGGCAATCTCATACATATAGTTTAAGTAAGCCAGACCTAATTTTTGCATGCATAAAAACCCTACCTGATTAAAAGGGGTCTTGGAACTGGGCCTTGAATAACTTGGTGAGGTTGTAATGGGGACAGATCATTTTCCTGCTGTATTCTGTATTTCCCAAAGAAAGGCCAGGACATAAAGCCTGGCAAAGGATTATTATTGCACATCAAGGAAAAGAGGCAGTGTAAGAGACAAAGTGTGCGTGCCAAAACAGAAGCAGTTTGGAAACATTCCATGTTTTAATTAGGACACAATGGTCAAATATTTGAAATACAAAAAAACAGAGACAACCTATCCACAATACAAGAGCAGAATTTCCCAAATTTCTGTTATTTGCATACCAACATTTCTGTGATCTTTGTTATACCTGGGCCCAAAGTAGCATTAATTTTTCATAATATATTATATATATACTTATATAGAATTATATTATTATTTTTCTTTAAATAAACTCATTTTTAAACATAAATTTTTAAAAATTCTATTGCTACTATAAAAGGAAAATGAGTATTATTTACCATGAAGAGAAAGTAATCTTAAACATTGGCAGGTTAGGACTCCCACTGCCTAAATATGGGGTAATTTGAGCATCAAAATAAATAATGATAGTAATGGATTATAAACCATGAATAAAATTTAAAGACCTATCAGTCCACCATTAAATAACAAGTAATTGCAGTTGAATGCCTACTAATAAACGCAAAAGAAATGTTAGAAAATCAACTAGTTGCTCAAAGTTTGATAAAAAAAAGATTATTCACCTAGTCTCAAAATAGTTCCCCACAAATCACATATTAATTACAAAATGAAAAAGGACAACTTTAGAGTTGAGAAACCTGGCAGGCAATGCCTTAACCAAGTGATCAAAGGCAATATCACCAATAAAGACACACTTACATTATATGCTTCCTGATACAGTACACTGAGAAGGACACAATATCACTTCTGTAATATCCCTGCCAGTATACGCATAACTGGATTTATTCATGAGGAAATGCCAGACAAACCCAAACTGAGGAACATTCTAAAAAACAAACAGACAAACAAAAATTGGTACTGTACTCTCCAAAAATGGCCAGATCATTAGAGTCAAAGGAAGGTTGAAGAACTATTACAAACTACTAAAGAGATAAGAAACAGGACAACTGAAGATAATGGGCTACCCCGAGTTGAATTCTAGACTGGGGTGGCAGTGGAGGGAGGGAGCTATTAAGAACTTTATTGGGACAACTGATGGAACTGAAAATGAACTGCAAATTAGATAACAGCATTGTATCACAGTATACTGCCTCAGTGTAATCATTAAGAGAAAGTCCTGGTTCTTAAGGAATACACACTTTAGTATTTTAGGTATAAAGGGGAATGATGTCTCTCCAACATTCATTCAAATGGTTTAAAATATATAGAAAAAGAAAAGAAGGGGGAGAGAGAGAGAAAGAGAAAGAGAGCGAGGATTATACAGCAAATGGGGCAAAATGTATCAGTAGGTGAATCTGGGTGGAGGGCATAAAGGAGTTCCTTACACTATTTTTTTGCATATTTTCTGTGAGTTGGAAATTATGTCAAAATAAGAAGTTACCAAAAGAATACTTAAAAAAAAAACTAATATAATACAACATTATTAGAGTCTAGTTAAAAATGATTGCCTCTTAGAGACTCTGGGCTTCAGGTCAGTTTCCTGTTAATAAAAAAGAGATTAGCAAGTTCTGGAAAGATTTTATTTATTTATTTATTTTTTAAAAGACATACCAACATCAAATTAAAACTGTCTCCTTGACACCATAATCAAGATGTAAAGGGAATCCTGTGATCCAGCATTCTTAATGTATGTACCCCAATGGTGTGAATATCCAGCTTGAGGGAAACCTGCTCTCCAGCAAACAAGGCTTATAGAAGCTTTGATCTGAGGGCAGCCAGGGAAGCCCGACTTTCTTGAGAAGACATGCTAGTGCATATAATTTAATACCCTGGTTTTGTCTCTAAGAAGTGCACTTTGCATACCATGGTTTTGAAACAGATCTCACTTCTGTGTGGTGACAATGTTTTCTACAGCCAGCCATTTCTATTTAAACGCTGGCTAAAGCTGGCTTCAACAATGAATCATTGACAGAAGTTTTGTTTCCTCCACACCAGGAAACTCAGATGGAAAGAGAAACCATCTGTCAGCCACTTCTATAGCTCGTCACTTGCTGCCAAGCATTTGCAGTCCCAAAATTGAAATAGAATCCCCCAAATGGTCCCCCAAAATGTTCCCAGTACTTTGGAAGGGCTCAGTTTTAGCGGTACCAAAGAGCGCGAGGAAGGAAACCACAACCATGTCCATTGAGTATTTTGCTGTGGTGCTGGGACATCCTTAGGGATTCCCAGCATCATCCCCACTAATATTTATGTATCACTTACCAAGGCAGGACCCCCGAAAAGCACTCTGCATGGTTTATTTCATTTAATCCTCTCACTATATGCTCTCCTTTTACAGATGAAGAAATCGAGGTGAGGAGAAGTTCAGGATTCAGACCCAAGTTTGCTCCCAGAATCCATGTGCTCAGCCCTCATCAGCCACTAAGTTGTGCTGCCTCACGGGACATAAAGAGGCACCTTGCTGGTGGGCTGCCAGGTGAAATTCAGGATGCCCACTTAAAGTTGAATTTCAGACACAAGTAACTTTTTAGTATAAGTATGTCCCAAATATTGCATGAGATAAACTTATACTAAAATATTATTTGCTGTTTATCTAAAATTCAAATGCACCTGGGCATTCATCTAGTATTTTTATTTGCTAATTCTGGAAACCATAAATATGGTAGAATCCAAACCCACAACCTCTGGCTTAGAAGATGTGTGACCTAACTATCTGGCCACAGGGCTTGACTACACAGGTAGGACCTGGATCTTCTGGGATCTTTCACAAAAATCTACATGTCCAATCACTTCAGAACTTTTTAGGGGTGGGAGGGTGGTGGTGTATGAATTTCAGAAAGATGCCAAAGAATCCTGCCAGCAATTATTATAAAGAACTAAGGAGTCCCCATGGGCTGACCCTGCAGTACTGGGTCTGGTGCGCTCAGACAGAGAAGCCTAAACTGCATAATAAATCACCACAAATTTAGAGGCTTCAAACAATATTATTTCATCACTTCCATGGGTCAGGAATCTGGACATCACTTAGATGGGTCCTTTGCGTCGGTCTCCCAGGGTTGGAATCAAGGTGATCAGCAGGCTGTATTCCCTTCTTGATCCCAGGGCCCTTGTCGACGCTCACACGTGCGCATATGCCCTCTCACGATATGGCAGCATATACCTTCAAGGCCAATAGAACAAGATTTCGAGCTTGATGGAAGGCCTGGACCCTCTCTTATGGGCTTACCTGATTAGGCCAGGCCCACTCAGGATCATCTCATTAGCTCAAAATCACCTGCTCAAGGACCCCATTAACATCTGCAAAATCCCTCCACCTTTGTCATACCCTGTATTGATTAAGAGGGAATCACTCGTACTTCCCACAGCCAGGCCAGTCTTGTCATCACCTCACGTAACCATAATCACATTCCTTATATGTAGAATGAGGATGCTAACTAACAGCTGCCAGACAACTGAGTTCCCATAAGAATGAAATGAGATCATGCACATAAAGCACTTAGTTCAGTGCTTGGATCCAGGAAGGGCTCAAACACCATCAATTCATGGGCATAGCCAGACAACTGCAGCCTCAGTAAGGGAAGGAAATCTCAAAAGAACACAAACTTTAAGCCTCACTATACAGCAAAAAACGTGTCCCAAGAAGATGCCCTTGAACTTGGACCCTGGAGTGTTTCCCAGGAACATACACTAATGTGATAACTAGACTGTTTGACCTGCATCATAGATTGCTGTTGCGCATCTCCGAAACTCTCTCTTTGGGGTTAGGCATCCTATTGGCTTTTATGAAGCTTCTCTGGAGGAAAAAAAAAAACTGCCTTATTTTTATACCTAAAGGCAGGGAGCGGTCAAGATTGAAGGCAGTAAAATACCAACTAATAACATTTTAACTCTCTCTGAACTTAACATGACAGATTTGTTTCCTGTGTTTATTTTATAATCCGTGGATCTGTACGATGACCATGTGTCACTGTGCACATAATCTAGAAAAAAAACAACCTGTGTGTGTGTGTGTGTGTGTGAGCATGTGTGCTTGTGTGCATGTGTGCGTCTGTATGTGAAGCTGGAGGTGGCTGGAGCATCTCTGGACCTCTGAGAGGTCCAGGAAGGCTCCTGAGAAAGCCTGACCGAGTGGTTCTCACACTTGGGTTGTACGTGAAAATCACATGCAGCTGGTTCACAGCCAGGGTGACTGCAGACTAAAGCACCGCCAGGGATTCGGATTCACAGTCTGGTGATCCCTAGGAATTGGCATTTTTGTACACACCAGACCCAGGTGATTCTGCTGCATTTTGAAAAACCCTGCTTAGGAACCAGGCTCCTCCTGCAATGGGAATGAGCTCTGAGGCTGAACAGTCCAGTGTCGCTTCCATCAGAAGGCCCCGTCCCATCCCCAGCTCTGTGGCGAAGGGGTGCAGGACCTGGTGAGTGGGGGGGGGGGGGGGGAGTAGGGCGGGGAGGCAGGGAAGTGGGTAGAACTTACCACTTATGTTTTTGAGACTATCCATACATTGAAGGAATTTAAGAAATGTTACATTTAAAAAATATACAGACGTATCAGAGTGTGAAAAATTTTTTTCCATCCTATCTGTGGATTTTTATGACAATGGAAATAAATTTCTTTGCTGTGAGGCCTTTTGTGAAATTCGTAAAGTCTAAGTGTGAGGCTTTTTTGTGAAAAAGGCCTCCTCGCTCCCTGCAACCCCCTATACTCCCATGACAAGCCTTATCCTAGAAAGACATTCAAGGTCCCTCAAGAAGGCTCTGGTCAACCACCCCTACCCCACCAGGACAGCCAGGCACCTGAGCTTGGACTTAGCATGATGCTCCTGCCACCTAGTGGTCAAAGACGCACAGCTGATTTATCTCCGCCTCCCCTTATTCTCATTCTCTGATCCAACAAACATTTGTCAAGTGCCTATGGTGTTGTCAGGCACTTTGCTGGGCTCTGAAGGTGAATAAGAGTCTTATTTACTGGAAGGAATGCTACCAATCATTTCGTTAAGTCAAGTCATTCCTAATGGTGAAACTGAGCTCAGGGTCCCATGCAGATGCCTCTGAAAACTCATCTCAAAAATTCTTTCCTCTGTGCAACAGGGGGTGTAAACTGGAATCACCCGTGGGGCTTTTTTGTAAATACACCTGTCCATTTCAGGAGGGGCCCACTCCCAAAGTTTCATATCCAGAAAGCCTCAGATGGGCTCCCTCACCATAAATACATTTTTTAAAAACTTCACAGTTATTTATTTGTGTCCCCTCTCTCTCTCTCTCTCTCTCACACACACACACATCAAGTCAGAAACCACAGTTCTATATCATGAGGCTCTTACTCAGTTTTCAATGTGATAATGACCTCTATCTATATGGTATTTTAGAGTTTATAAACGCCCTCCACATCCATTATTGTGTTTGACCTTCACACAACAGTATGCAAGCATAATTTCCATCTCGCTGATGAGGAAACTGGACTTCATGAAGGCTACTTCTGCAGGGTCCCACAACTGATCAGTGACAAGGCAGTGTCTCAAATTCAGATTCTCACCAGTTTCAAATCCCATAGTTTTCTGCTATTTTGGGGTGCCCCTGGATGGTTGGTTGGACAATAGTATGGAGTAGGCCAAGACTGAAGGACTGATCCCATTTGGGCCAGTCATTAAAGGATAACATATTCCAAATTTTTATTTTAAAAATATTTTGGGGACGTACAATGTGCAAAGCACAGAGAAGGAACAATTTTAGAGATAAAAAGACATGGCCCCTGCCTTCAAAGGCCTTGGTGTCCTCTGGAATCACCATATATCACATATATCTCTTCTTATACCCAGTTGCCCCCCATGCTCCCCATAATACACAGGCACCCACCCACATTGGTATTCTGATAAACTAGCTCTACAGAATTTTTTTAAGCTGTAATTTATAGCTGCTGATTTGTGTAAATAATCCCAACATAGTCAATTTCATGCTATCACGAGTTTTGAGAATGAGCTTGTAAAATTCTCAAATACTTACAAACTGGTTCTGATGTGCTGATAGTAGATGGTTCCTGCACACACTAGGGCCACACATATAAAACAATACTGTTATCAGACTAGCACTATATCAGTTTCCAATTACTTGCATAAAATATTACCACAAATTTTGCAGCTTAAAACAACACAAATTTATTGTCTTATAGTTCTGGAGGTCAGAAGTTCAAAAAAGAGTATTATTGGCCAACATCAAGGTGTCAGCAGGGTTGCATTCCTTCTGGAAACTCTAGAGAAGAATCTGTTCCTTCTTTCTCAGCTTCTAGAGCCTGCTTGTATTCCTTAGCTTGTGCCCTCCCAGCCATGGCATCACTCCAAACTCTGCTTCTATTACCACATCTCCTTCCCTCTACCTCTGACCTTTCTGTCTTTCTGTCTCTCGCTTTTTAAAGACCCTGTGATTACATACGCCACCCAGATAATCCAGGACAATCTCCCTGTCTCAAGACCCTTAACACATTTGGAAAGTTCCTTCTGCCACGTACGGGTTCCAGGGATCAGGGTGTGGGCATCTTTCAGGGGCGATTATTGCATCTCCCACAAATGTGTTGAAGAAAGAACACACGAGATCCTGGAAGGACCAACCAGCATTCACTTAGCACATTCTGTGTGTCAAGAACTGGAGAAGCAAAGATGCTAAAAAAGGGCAGAGTGCTTCCTCTCAAGATGCGTTCTTTGGGAAGATCCAGGTAAACAATCAACTGGTCCAGAAATATTCCACAGTGGTGTGATCTTGTTGCTGGTCTCCAAGTACATTAGCAATATCTGTCTAGGTCTGCAGCTATTGTCAGAACACTGTCACATAGGAACCATACAGAATAGGCTACAGTGGACAGGTGCTATGTTCATTTTAGAGATCAGAAAGCTGGGGCTCAAAAAGGTGAAGTGTCTGAGGTCAGAAACAGTGGGGCCAAAACACAACCCCCACATTTCACCCCAAAGTCGTACCCATTCCATGATTAGGGGCCCAGAGAAAGAGCCTTAGGATAGGACCCCCGACTCCTACAACCTACATGTTTGCCCCATCTACAGAACGGAGTTGTATTGGTTAGGATTCTTTCTGCTGCTGCCAAGAACTCAAACTAGCTTACAAGGAAAAACAAAACTGGGGAATAGGCAGCATTTCTTTGGCTTATATAATTTGCAAGCTCCAAATTTATAAGAATGTAAGCTCCAAGACAGAAGGAGCCATATCTCTTTTGCACTTTGACATTCCCCAGTGTGGTGCCTAGTGCTTGGTACATAAAGTAGGTTCTAGTAGCAGGTGCAATCATTGGTGACCCACCATGAATCACACCCTTGAACAATTCTATCCCCTTGAATGGGGGCAGAATTTGTGACTTGTTTCTAACCAATGGCATGTGGCAAACATAATGATGGCATTCCCTAGATTACGTTACATTGTATACAATTCCATCTTAGCAAACTGGAGCAAGAGATTCTCCCTTGCTGGCTTTGAGGAAGTAAGCTACCATGTTGTGAGTATGCTTGTGAGGGGCCACATGGCTAAGAGCCATGGGTGGCCTTGAGGAGCTGAGAGTGTCCCCTGGCCAACAGCACTAAAACAGGGCCTCAGTCATACAGCTCCAAGAAAGCAAATGCCGCCAACAGCCTGAATGAACTGGAAGAGTGGCTTCCCCAAGCAAGCTTGCAGATGAGAACACAGCTCAGCTGATGCCTCGCTAGAAGCCCCTGAGCAGAAGACCATCTAAGCCCTGACTCCTGACTCATGAAGACTCAGAAAATAACCTATGTTTGTAATAAACAAGACTCTAAGTTTGTGGTAATATATTGGACAGCAGTATCAAACTAAAACAGTATTCAATAAATTATTTTCCAAAAACCAGAGAGATAAGAGAGGAAAAAGGAGGGAAATGGAAGAGATAAACAGGCAGGTTGGTTCTGGAAGATATTTGACTTTGGCACAACTAAATCCAGAACTTCAAAAGATGTCAGTAGGCTGGTTCACTCTCTCTCTCTCTCTCTCTCGTGTGCGCATGTGTGTGTACGCACATTATTTGTGTGTGGATGGATACATAGCAGCATGTGAATTTTTGTCTGCCAGTAAGTACTTCTTCAGTAATCTCAACAGGGGAAAATTGAGTCTTGTTGATAGTTCTGGTGTTCAAGCCCCAGAGAGGACTCTGGCCTGGGTTTGCGTGGAGATAAGATTTTTCAGGTTGGTCATATCTGATTTACTGATCCACCTCTGGAACACTGAAATGGGAGCTGTTCATCTCTACCCAAAGCAGAATTTGTTCCTTACAGCAGAGATTTTATAGAAAAACATACTGGCAGGGGAAAAAAAATATGTCTATGTCCATCATGGGGGATAAGAAATTATGCCTCACAGGTAGTAGTGAGCATTAATTGAGAATACATGTAATAGTTCTCAAAAGTGCAGGTGTCAGGAAACATTAGAATTTAAGCTTTATGTGGGCAGAGATCTTTGTCTGTGTGGTTTACTGCTGTATCTTTGCACCTAGAACACTTCCTGGCACATAGCAGGGCCCAACAGATATTAATAAATGGACAAATCTGAAAGAGGGACGCAGACAGGGACCATATTCCAGTCAAAACTAACCAGTGGCCTTCCATTCACAGTCCAGCAAACCATGTCTGACACATGCCCCTTCTCCCTTTCTCTATTCTCCTTGACTTGACAAGCCTTGGAGGGAAATGACATTATTATTCCAGAGGAAGCAGTAAGGAGCAGGAATCCTAAGTTACGAATATGAGCTGCAATTATATCACTAAACTTGGGCCCTGTTTCCAGGAGAGTCTGATTAATATTTAATCAAGCCTTGTCAGATATACAAAGTCAAGGAGAAATCCAATTTCCCTGTCATGGGACTTCTCATTTACAGTGGAACATTCTATTTGCTAAACATTCCAGATCTTGCTTTACTAAACAGTTACGCTCAACAAGTCAATTGAACATTCCTGGGATAGATTTACAAATAAAAAAGTCAGTGGAAAACTGAAAAGTTTACTTCTCACAAGGATTTCTACTGATCAGAAACAGGGAAAAAGAACGAGCGAGACAGAGCAGGGAAGGAGAAGGAACTCCCTGGAGTCCCGTGTGCCAGGTCCTGCATCCTTAGGCCTGAACTATGAGACGTGCGCTCTAGCAAGAGACACAGGCATTGTTAAATAACAAACTATCCAAATTATAGTGACTGGAGTTCCAAAGAGAAAGAATTCAACATACACCCCCAAAAGTTTACAAGAAAACTCTGACTTAGCTGAAGAAGTCCTTCCTAAAGAGGTGGGGATCTGAAAGATAGATTGGATTCCGTCAGGGAAAGACTTTGTGGCAAACCCTCCTGGCTGTCTACCCAAGAGCCATCTCTCTACTCTTTTCCTTGCTGACAGATCCCTGTTTTGTTCGAGAATATGCTAGTGTGCCCTTCATGTCAGAGAAAGTGGGCTTACCTGTCTAGGGACGACCCTGTGGCCCAATTCAGGCCAATGAAACATTAAGGGGAACTCTGCTAGGGGACATCTGAGAGGGTTTCCTTCTGTAATAAAAGGGAGGCATGTGGGAATTATCTTTCCATCCCACAAATCCTGTCTCTGCTTTCAAAGTGATGCTGTGAAGATGTGATGCTTGAATCTACTGTAGCCATCTTATAAGTGAGGAGAGGGCCCAGAGAATTGCAAAGATGCTGAAGCCATACCCAATGGTGAACCACTGACTCCACACTGGAACTATCTCCCTTTAGATTTTTTTTTTTAAGATTTTTTATTTATTTGACAGAGAGAGCAGAAGCAGAGGGAGAGAGAGGGAGAAGCAGGTTCCCTGGTGAGCAAGGAGCCCGACGTGGGACTCAATCCCAGGACCCTGGGATCATGACCCGGGCCGAAGGCAGCCACTCAACTGACTGAGCCACCCAGGTGTCCCATAGATTTTTTTTATTATGTGAGAAAAAATACAGCCCCATTTGTTCAAGTTGCTGTTATATACAGTAGAACATGGCCCTAAACTGATCTGGATTTATAGTATGACTGTCAGGATTTTAGAAAGGATTTTTACATCTGTTGTGGGTAACAAACCACCCCGAAACTTGTAGGCCTTAAATAACAGGTATTTCGATTACTCAGAATTCCATGGGTCTAATGCTGTGTAACAAATTACCCCAAAAGTTAGTGACACAAAATAACAATTAACATTTATTATCTTACATAGTTTCTGTGGGTCAGGAATTTGGAAGCAGTTTAGCTGGGTGGTTTTGACTTAGGGTGGATCTCTTCATAGGACTGCCTGAATGTCTTCCTGACATTCCTGACAAGAAGCCAGGCAGCTGGCTTCTTCCAAAGCAAGAAATCATAGAGAGAAGTAAAAGCTGCAATATGTTTTATGACCTAATCTTGAAAGTCCCATACTGCCATTTCCAGAACATCTTATGAGTGACACGGGTCAATCCTGCTCATTCTAAGAGGGTACTACACAAGTATGTGAACACCAAGAAGTGAGGACCATTTAATGGAAGGCATCCTGAAGACTGGCCATCATGTACTGTCTAATTTGTTATCAGAAAGGGTTCAACCAGAGAAGCAAAGCCATTACAAGATAAACACATGTGCGTACACATACACGTACTACAGGGATTACTGCAGCGATGCCATGTGGCTCAGTCAGCTAAGTGTCTGCCTTCGGCTCAGGTCATGGTCCCATAGTCCCGGAATCGAGCACCACCACATGGCGGGGCTTCCTGCTCAGCAGGGAGTCTGCTTCTCCCTCTCCCTCTGCCCCTCCCCCGTTTGTGTGCGCACGCTCTCTTCTCAAATAAATAAAATCTTAAAAAAAATAAAGGGACTAGCGTAGAGATTTGACCTTATATAACAGTAGAAACTAGTTAATGGTCTCTGTAAGGCTGTAGTCTTCATGCGTGAGGTCCATAGGGCCGACCATGGGGAAGGGAAGATGAAAGTAAAGTGAAAAAGAAGGAAGACAAGTTAGAACCCATGAGCACACACCAGAACCCTGATCAATCTCTCACTGCCTCCTACCTCGATGCTGTGGGTATTCTGCAGGGAAATCTGATGCTTCACCATAACTCAAAATACACAGGGAAGGGAATTCTGGGAAACAGCTGAGCCAGGCTGAGTTGACATCTTTCAAAGCCACTGCAGTGGTTTACCTTTTAAGGAATAGTGACTAGGACAGGGCTCAAGAAGCTTTTGGGGTGCTGGGAATGTTCTGCTTGCTTTATCTAGGTACTGGTAGCATGGCCAGATGTAAATTTTATGAAGAATTAGAAAGTTGTATACTTGCAATTTGGGCACATTTCTGTACTTCAATAAAATGTTTAACTTTAAATATGATGTATGTTTTATGCAGAAAGCTTAGAAAACCTAAGGGGGAAAAAAGACGCCATAATCTCAGCACCCAAATGTAACCATTAGTAGTATATATAAACTGTAAATTCTGGTTTATAACTGCTTTTTCCCCTTTAGAAATATACTATGGGCATTTTCCATGTCGCTCAGTATCCTTTTACAGCAGAATTTTAATGATGGCCTAGAAGGTCAATATATTAATCCCCTTTGAGTAATCCTCTTTCAATTTTTGGTTGGAGAAATAATTCTTTTACTTACTCTTAAACTGTCAATAGGCATAAATCAGGACTGTTTGCTCCTTTATTTCCAACAAGGCATACTCAAGGCAAGTAGTGGGTTTTTCAACTGCAATCCCAGATATCTGGTATATATTTTGGAGGGTGGCCCAGTCTCCTTGGGCAGAAATAAATTATAGAAGGAAGCGGGCGTGGTGAACGTGGGTCTTTCAGGGACATAAGCCTGTCTCCTGGACTTGCTGTCTCCACACCCAAACAACCAGGCCCTGGGAATATTTCCTGTCTGGTTTCTACTGGAAGGAACCCTTCACAAAAACTAGCATCCAGTGCAAATTGGATGGCCCCTCTCTGCTCATCAGGGGAAAGCAGAAGCTGAAAATGTCTCCTGAGATGAAAAGTAGACACTCATAA
Organism: Eumetopias jubatus; assembly: GCF_037043125.1. NCBI lineage: Eukaryota > Metazoa > Chordata > Mammalia > Carnivora > Otariidae > Eumetopias > Eumetopias jubatus. Next base: position 30,574,686 of record NW_028274816.1, read on the forward strand.
AACACTGACTACTTCACTGTTTATCTGTTTACCAGACATTCAGAATGGATGTGCTAGTGGTTTCTGGAAAGCAAAGAAAAGCTGGTTCATATTCTAAAGCCCTAAAAGGTTTCACTTCTGAGAAAAAGAGCAGTGTTTCCGAGACACCAACACAGCTCTCCAGTGAGCCACCATCTTGCTCCCTAATCTGAGGGACCTCCCCACATCTCTAAGAAAAGATATAACATTGAAATCTGCTTCTTACATACTTTTTTTTTCCTGGTGGGAAAATGGGCACATCCATTTTAAATAGAGTTATGTATGATGATGGCATTTGGGGCCTTATTAGATGATATTACGTACAGTCAGTGAGCACAGAAATGCCTGAATCCTGCCTTGGCCCACACAACTCATGCATGTATAGTATATTTCTATCACGCATGAAGGACAGCGGTGAACGGACACCAAGGACTGACTCGGCCAGTACATAGTTTGTGTCTCAAACTCCACTACAGAGCACTCCACAGTGTCCCGGGCTAGAACACAGAACCTTGCCCCACATTTAGGAGCTTCTGTATCTTCCTTAGCCCAGACCCACATCTGAGGACATTACCACCGTCCATCCAGTTGCATATTACAGAGAAGTAAAGAGATGAGAGGAAATGCTCATCGGAAGAAGGAAGAGAAAGAGCTAGCCATTCCCACATGGAACCCTTTTAAGAATCAGTGACTCAGCCTGCTAGGCCATGTGATCTGATCTGTGTCCTGTTATCTGACCCTCCTCTTACCTCCCCCACCCCCATCACTGTTCCCTCCTCCTGGGAAGGAGACAAGCTAAGGCCTTCTCCTCTTTCCCATCAAATATAATTAGCAATATGTACCAAGAATCTTAAAATATTCATCCCCTTTGGCTCAGTAATATTAAATATTACTTACTAATGCTTACTATGGCTAAATGTTGCTTTAAGTAAGTGCTTTACAAGTATTAATTTAAGCCCCACAACAACTTACATTTTAAATACTACTGTTGGGGAAGGCTGGGTGGCTCAGTTGGTTAAGTGTCTGCCTTCGTCTCAGGTCATGATCCCAGGGTCCTGAGATCAAGCCCCGCATCAGGCCCCTTGCTCAGCAGGGAGCCTGCTTCTCCCTCGGTGCTCCCTCTCTCTCTCTCTGACATACAAAGTAAATAAAATCTTTAAACAAATTTTTAAGTAATAAAAAAAATAAATACTACTATTGTCCCCTATTTTATAGACAGGGAAACCAAGATGTGGGGGAGTTGAGAAAACTCAACTGCTGGAAGCAGGGTCTACATTTGATCTCAAGCAATTCAGACTCCAGTCTGTGTTGTCAAGCATCAGACTATGCTACCTTTCAGTAAATCCATTACACAACAGGGTGTCCTAAGAAAATAATCTAGAGTATAGAAAAAAACACTGACACACAAAGATGTAGATCTCAACATTATTTATAATAAAGGAAAAGCTGGAAAATAGTTAAACAACTGGAACAAGTTCAGTAAAGTAAGGCACATGAAATATTATGTCTCCATTAAAACAATGTGTAATAACTTGGGTTGTTGGCGAAGTAGCAGGTGCAAACCTGTGGCTATTGCACACCCATCCAACATTTCTACACGATGCAGAGTAGGGTTCCTCCCAGTCATGAGCCAGCCTCCTACCGGTCTACTGTATTAGGGAAGAATCAGGAAGCCAGGTTCCCAGCAGAGGCTCTAGGACAACTCATCAAATGGACAATTAGCCCCATTCTGATGGACAAAAACTTCAACCCAGAATTAGAACCACTCAACATTCCCATCTATTTAATGAGCGTTGCTAGCATTTGCTATTGGACAGACACTGTTGCCAGCATGCTATATGTATTCACTAACTTCATCTCTACCCAGGAGCTGGGTAGTGTTTTTGCACCTTCTCTTCCTGTGTGATAGGAGATACTGTAGCAGGGGCACACAGCTGAGAAGTCATAAAGCCAGGATTCCAACCGAGGTGGTCTCTTTCCAGAGTCTTCAGCCTTAACCACAATACCACACCCCTGCCATTTCTGCATAGAGCTTGCAGTGGGCGCACCTTCTGCCCACCAGCCTGTGGGCATGGATGTGTGTGGCCCCGTGGCCAGCACATTCCTGCATTGAGAGTGAGGGATATGCAAGATTGAGGGTGTAGACCTGGGTCTGCATAGATGATGGGGTAGAAGCAGGGCCTGGGGCAGGAGACTGCAGAGGGACAGATGTGCCCCCACTTTGCACACATACGCACCCTACTCTTCTGCCCCCAACAAACAAGCAGAGACAGGGAAATCCCTGTGCCTTTAGTCCAATTTTGCTGTGAACCTGAAAAAAAAAAAAAAGATCTACTAAAAAAATTAACTTTTAAACCTCTACTTACTATTTTCCTCACTGCAATCTGGTTTCCATGCCTTATGCCTTACAGAAACTGCCTGGAGTCATTTTTCTAACTCCTAAGACCAATGTTTATTTTAGTCTTTTTCCTGTTTTACTTCTTTGACACATTTGCCAGTTCTGTCTCCTCTCTCCTCTCCCAAGAACCTTCACCTCAGGTTCAAAAAATGTGGAATAAAGAGAAACATAGTTTTCCTCTAGCTTTTCCGATGACTGAGTCCCTTTCCTGTCTCCACCCACCCCTTAAGTATCTGGGACCCTATGGGTTTGTCTCTGATCCTCTTCTCCCCATGTGGTGTCCTGGCTTTAGACCCATCATCAGTTTCCCACTGTTAATATATCATTGATTCCCTATTAACGAATTATTGATTCTCTTGAAGAACTTTTAACTTCATTCCAGTGTCCCCCCATTATTTCCTATCATCTAGACAAATCCAGCGAATGTCCCATGAAAATGTTAAGATTGACTTGTCCAATACCAAACCTGTTTCTATCCCTCCATCCTCTCCATCTGCAGCTTCGCTTCCTCTATCTCTTCAATTATCTCAGCTTCAGGAGAAATATAAGTAATGTCTTGTACATATAATTCATCTATTTGGTTGCTTTTTCCTACTTTCTATGAGAAACGGATATCATGGCCACAATTTCCTTGGTCTACCCAGCAAGGACAATTTCTTCAGCTTAGCCATGCAGGGTTTCAGCCTCAGGAAGGACTTTCTGGAGAGATGACCAAAAGGCAATCCCTTTTTATGCCTTTTAAACCAGATGGAAGAGCTTGACTGTATAACTGAGCCAGCTCAAGGGGAACACAAGATGGCTTTAGTTCTATCACTAAACTTCCACCAGTGAAATGGTCAGGGACTTAAAAGTTGGAAAATTAGTTAATACTCAGAAAGGCAGATTTTCTCAATGGTTCACTCTGCAATCTGCAGTCATCTTGCTCTAAGCACAGACAGAGTCTGTGAGTCTCTGAATTCTAAGAAAGAACAAGGACTTCACTGTTGTTACCTGAAGATCGAAAACTGTTTCTACCAGGTCCAACCTTGGGAGGCCTTCAGGGAGGAATTAGGAAGGTTTTCCACTGAGGGCTGCCCCTGCTCCCTGGAGAAGGGAGGTGAATACTGACTTATTTGTATTCTTGGACCATCTTGGCAGCAGGGCCAGGCAAAGCTCACGATAAATTTGAAACGTTGGTACACCTAGGAAAAACAGACCAATGGAATGTTTGTTTTCCTTTAAAAAACGAACCGTTCACTATAGTGGGTGCTTGGAGGATGGGATAGATTGGGTGGCTGTAGAGGGATGACTTCAGAGTGAAGTCAATAAGAGCTAGGACATTATTATTATAATGGTAATGGTGATAACGAGAACTGATTTATCAACAGAAAGTGCTCATATGAAATATCTTTTCTGTATCATCCACTATATCGACTGTTTTCAGGGAATCTTTTTAATCTTCCCAATAATGGTGGCAGATGGTCATTATGACCCCCAATTTATAGGAATGGGAGGCTCAGAGAGATTAGTGAGCTTGCCCCAATCACATAGCTGATAAATGAAAGAGCCATGATTCAACCCCAGGTCGATGTCATTTGTGCACTTTCCAATACTGTGTGTTGCTGTGGGAAGTGAGGACTTCGGTAAGGTGTCTGGCTATTCAGGGCCAAGGATGCACTGGTCTTAGCCACTGTCTGAGAGGGCCCACAAGAAGGCAGAATGGGATGGAGCCAGAAGAACACTCGGTCCCAGAAGAGGGAAGGCAGCTGGTTCAAGATGAGATCACACTCTAGAAACTAGCTCAGAGAAGGAGCTACCACAGGCTTAGAGCAGAACCCAAGAAACTCAGGCAGAGGTTCTTGTAAGTAATATCAGGGAGAACCCAAAGAAATTAGAACCATGGTAGAAATCATACCAACAGAGCCAGTCAGGTGCAGTGATGCCAGGGGGCCTTCATGGATTAAAGTGGGGGCTGCAATCGCCAAGAATGCTGGTCGCAGTAACATGAAAGATGTGGAGGAGAAGGGTGAATGTCTTCTGGGTAAGGCAAAACTTTCTATCAGAATTGGCTGCCTTACTGGGTAGTAAATTTTCCATCATGAGAAGTGTTCAAAGCGGAGATCTGTCTCTCCCAAACTTGGGACTCCATTGTTCTAATTCCACCACCCTGACTTAACCAGAAAATTTCACTCTGACCTCCTAGGTAAGCCCACAAAGCCCCAAATCCCCTTCCCCCCACCAGGTGGGCCTGCCCCTCAGCTGAGGAGACCAAGTTTATTGTTTTTTGTTTTAAAGATTTTATTTATTTACTTGAGAGTGCGTGTGAGAGAGAGAGAGAGAGAGAGAGAGAGAGCATGAGCAGCGGTGGGGGGTGGCGTAGGCAGAGGGAGAGGGAGAAGCAGACTCCCCGTTGAGCAGGGAGCCCAATGTGGGGGCTCAATCCCAGGGCCCCGGGATCATGACCTGAGCCAAAGGCAGACGCTTAACCGACTGAGCCACCCAGGTGCCCCTTAAGGAGACCAAGTTTGACTAATACTGAGAAGCTGAAGATTCTTAGAAAGTTCACCTCACTCCCTAAGGCTAGGTCCACCTTCTATCCCTACAACAATGCCTTCCTTATAGAATTTACATGAAAAATCCAAGCATAATAGTTACGATGAGATTAATCGCCACTCTCTTTACTCCAAATCTTCTTGGTTGAACCACTTCACGTAATAGATATTTATTAAATGTCTACTAAACATTAGTCATTTTGCGAGGCACTAAAATTGTGGTATCCAACATGGCAGCTGTTAGCCACATGTGGCTATTGAGCAGTTCTACTAGACAGTGTTGGTCTAGGAAATCAGCAGAGAATAGGGCAAGATCCATGTCCAAGGTAAAAAATGTGAGAGATACAAATATATAAAATAAGTAAAAAAGGTTGAGAAGTTTTATGATAAAGTATGTTCAGTGTGGGTACAAATGGGGTCAAATCTGTGGGTTGAGGTCAGGGCAAGGATGAGTCAAAGAGACATGATGCCTCATGGATCTATATGATGGGTCTTTAGGGAGGCCTAAGCTAAGATGCGGCTTGCATGTTTTATACACATGCTCTAGTTTTCTCAACATTCTGTAAAAAAGATCAGAAAACCACAGGAGAAACAACAAAGTCTGACCACATCACACAACTAAAAAATAACAGATCTGAAATTTTAACCCCAAACTACTGGAGTCCTTGCTCTTTATGTACATTCAATGCTGACCCATCTCAGCAGGGCTTTGAACCCTCTTCCTAAACCCTGTCTTCAGCCTTTTCTTCAAATTCCCTGACACTTTTGCCAGTCACAGCTACAAGTAATAGCTCTAAGCAAAAATGAGACAACTTGCACAGACACCATAACCAATCTTTCCTTCAAGCATTTCAACCTCATCTCTGCTATATCCACCTTCAGCCTTATCACTTCCCCTAAATGCTGCCCTTGAACTTCTGAAGGCAGCCTTCAAAGATTCCAGCCTTGAGTATTAACAGACAAACAGCAAGGAGGACGATGGACTTGTTTGTTAGACACTTTGGAAAACAGCAGCTTAGAGCAACTTTAAAATAGCAACCAGTGGAATAAACATGTCAATTACACAGGGTGGTCAGGAGACATGTTGTAAACAGCAATTTATTAAGGAAATTTAAACTCTGGTGACAGTTTGTAAATCCTCACAGGAAGGCTTTCCAACTGAAGGCAGTATTTTTATGGTTCCTATTCCCTGGCTATAAATGGATACTTCTTCTTAAATAGCCCTTTCAGAAGCCCTAGTCCAGCCCAGGAGACAAGCTGGTGATATCATCCTGCTCCATAAAAAGGGAATTGTTCAGACTCCAAGAAAACTGAGCGAGGCCTGCCTTCCCCAAGGACAAGGTGGGTTCAGGGCCCCCTGCATCCATTACCTTCGATGTGTGTGTAGTTCTTGATGTGATTTTTTCCCCAGATCATTGCCATTTTTCCCCCTGCTATTCCTGTTGAGATTTTGGGGGTGGAGGCCATGTCTGATGTCAATCAGCATTTGGGACAGGGACAAAAATCCTTACCTTAAGAATATTCTCAGATCCAGGAGTGGTCGGGGGTGGGAGGGATGGGGTGGCTGGGTGATGGACATTGGGGAAGATATGTGCTACGGTGAGCACTGTGAATTGTGTAAGACTGTTAAATCACAGATCTGTACTTCTGAAACAAATAACGCAACATATTTTAAGAAAAAAGAAAAAGAAGAAGATAGCAGGAGAGGAAGAATGAAGGGGAGTAAGTCAGAGGGGGAGACGAACCAGGAGAGATGATGGACTCTGAAAAACAAACTGAGGTTTCTGGCGGGGAGGAGGGTGGGGGGATGGGTTAACCTGGTGATGGGTATTGAGGAGGGCACATTCTGCATGGAGCACTGGGTGTTATGAACAATGAATCATGGAACAGTACACCAAAACAAATTATGTAATATATGGTGATTAACATAACAATAAAAAAAGAAAAAAAAAAGAATATTCTCAGATCCAACTCATCTTCTTCCAGCCAATCCTGCAGTCATTCAGTTTCCAGTGGTTTTTCCCTGAAGGAGGATGAGCTGGACTTAGAATCCCAGCAGGAGGAAGACAAGTTAAAGGAAAGCTCCCATCCTTGTCGGGCCTTGGGGCCAAGCACCTGCAAGCCAATCAGAGCTCGTGCTGAGTGGGATGGTTTCCTAGCATGACTCCAAGTGTTATTATGCCAAATGAGTCTGTCTCTTTACTCTTCCAAGAGCTGAGCTGTTTCCTTGATCAAGTGCCTTGTTGCTAGAGTCTCAGAGCAGAGGTGGGAGAGGAGGGAAGCAAAAGCCAAACCGTCCTGCCACACATTAGTTAACAGTTACTGAGCAAACACTGTGTGCCAAGTATGGTACTGCATGCATAGCTGAGCTAACCCCAAACAGCTCCTGCCCTCTGGGGGCTTACAGCCTAGCCGGTGAGACTGACATCCAACCAGTGAATCAATTAGGTCAATATATTTTTTAAATGAGTACCAAACTATGAGAAGGGCTATAAAGGAAGCAGGGGACCTTCTTGGAGAAAAGAGAGTACGACCTTGCTACATTATGCAGATAGAGAAGATGTGTGAGAAGGTGATCTTCAAGTTCAGATCTGGAAGACAAGCAGGAGTCGGGTCATACACAAAGTAGCACTAATTTGGACTCACACCAAGAGTTCGAGTTTGGGAAGGGGTGACGGTATAGTGACAGAGAAAAAGGCTGTGGAAAAGCACAGTGGGGATGGAAAGACAGAACTAAATATGACTCAGAGTTGACAAAAGGTCTCCATGGAGGGAAAAAGTCACCAGGAAGAACCAGGTGGGACCCACTAGGTAGGAGGTCCTCAGAAACCAAAGTAAGAAGTCTGGGTTTCATCTTCAGTACAATGGAAAGATTTGGAGGGTTTTAAGTCAGAGAGTGATGATTCCCATTAATGATGTGTGGAGCATTCACTTGAGATGGGCAGGAGCACAGGGGCTGAGCTGGGCCAGGACAAGAGCTCTTAGAGACTTCAGATGGGATGATGGCAGGAAAGAGGAAGCATCCGTGTAGAGGTAGAAACCACGGCATCGCTGTTGACAAGGTTGCACGGAAGGGCACTGCGGGCCAAAGTCTGGGGGAGGTGGGTGGCAAAGCAGGAAGGTTATTCCTAGTTTTCAGAAATGGCCCCCTGAGTGGGTTGGGGACATTAACTGTGCTGGAGAAGAGCCAGGAAGAATAGACTTTTTTAAATTCATGGGATGTTAATGGGGGAAGAATCCAGAATTTTGCTTTAACCATCAAGAGTTTGAAATGTCTCAGACATCCACCTGAAAGGGTCACATGGGCAACTGGAACTGTGAATCTGAAGGAGGAGATCCAAACTGAGAGGTAAATGTGAGAGAGTCCCAGACAGAGAATCTGAAGCCATGAGAAGGAGGAAGAGAGTAACAGGAGGGGTAGTCAGGAGAGAGTCCTGAGGGGCACCAGGCAGTACAGCTGAGGAAGAAACAAATCCTCAAATATTTAATTAGAACAAAAAGCATGGGCTTCAGCAAAACTCTTCTGGATGTACCGTAATGGTGGATACATGACATTATACACTTATTTGCCAAGAACCATGGAGCTGCACGACACAAAGAGAGAACCCTAATGTAAACTATAGGCTTTAACTGATAGTAATACATCAATATTCATTCATCAATTATAACAAATACACTACACAAATGCAAGATTTTTCTTTGGTTTTTGGTTTTTTTGCAGGATGCTAAGTATAGGAGAAACTGGGGAGGGGGGCAGGGCAGGCTTTCTATACTTTCTGCTCAATTTTTCTAGAAATCTAAAACTGTTCTAAAAAATAAAGTCTTTTAATTTAAAAGGGAGAAAGCATAGGCTTTAGAATCTGGCTAAAAGAAGACAAATCCAAAAATTGTCAAAGCCTTCCTAGAAAGGAAAAAGAGCCTAAAACAATATAGATTTATTTTGAAGAAAAAAGACAGCCTTTTCTTACAAATCTAGTTTGAACATAGCACAGATCAAAGATCCAAGAGAAATCATTAGCTTTCCATGACTATTCTGTAACTCAAAATCTCTTCTCAGAGGAAAGGATTTGAGAAGCTGGAAAAAAGTATTTTCAATCAATCATAAGATCAGTTGTAAAGCACTGATCCATTTCCCTACTCAGATCAAAGCATATTTTTCACAGGCCAGGTCAAAGGAGAGATCTTCCAGGGTCAATCAAAACTAGATTTTAAATTCTACTCAATTCCACTGGAATCTGAGTGATGAACAAGTCCACTTAACTTTCCTGAGGCTCAGATTCAATCATCTGTAACTGGAGAGAATATTTATCCCATAGGCTTGCTGTGAAGAAAAAAAAGATCTGGTATTCCATGAAATGAATTGTACATACTATTATAATTGATGGTAAAGATGTTACAGATATTATTACTATTATTATCATTAAGCACTGGGCATTGTGCTAAGTGCTTATAGCCATTATTTCATTTAATCTTTCCAACAGCCCTATAAAGTAGGCATTCCTAGCTCTGTGTGAGAATAGGCCCAGACAGGTTCAGTGACTTGCCCAAGAGCACAAAGCTGATAAATGGGTGAAATACAAACTTGAACCCAGCTCAGCTTGTTTCCACAAGCTGTCAAGTGCCTACTCATAGATTGCCCAAATCAGTACAAGGATTCTGCATTATAAGTAAAATCTTTATTCTTTATTTCACATTTACATTGTTAAACCATGTCAGACTTTTCTCTATCAGCGGTCTTACTTCGGTGTTAATACATGGGTAGGGTACTGAGAGACTTTTATGGGAAGGCAATGAAGATAGATTAGACTGTGGTTTTCCAAGGTCCAGAGGAAATGAATCACCCCTTGATTCTTCCTATGTTGTCTCAAAAAGAAAAAGAAAGATAATGGACGTCCCTTGCTTTTGATACAAAAGCTTATCTGGTTCCTAGAATTTGTCCTAAAAAGCCCATTGTTAAGGTAAGAATAATTATACCGAGTCTTTCATTCTATTCTTCTGTTATTTCTGTATTCTCTTTGACAGTATTTTTTAAGTGTTTGGGGGTAATTTCAAGGCAGAAAGTGTTGGGTGGCAGGGATTTGCAAAATAGCTATAGTTGATATTATATATTAATTCTTACAGAAATAATTCATCATCTTAATTTTCTTTTCATTCTAAGGTGTTTCCCCAAAATGAAATTCTTCATGAATTCACAAAACCCTAATAGAAAGCTTTCTTTTTGATCATGGACCATCCACTTTGGCCAGCCCTGTTACGCTCTGTGAGCAAACCATTCCCAAGTTTCACCTGAGCTGAGTAGACACATGAATGTGTGTAGACTCCAGCATCACACACACAGTCATACACAGCAGGAGCTTTCCTAGTTTTTTGGGTGTGCTTTATTTATTTATTTGCCCTGAAAACGGGACTGAATTTCCCAGATGATTAAGTGAACTTCAGAGCTCCAAATCAAGGGCTTAAATATTGGGGTCTTCACAGAGACTCCAAACCTCCTGGACTTTAAGAAAGAAGAAGAACGCAGGCAAAACCCTTAATCCCTTAGTTAAGTCTGAAAAGGCAAGTCAAGTAGAAAATGTAACAGGAACATTAAAAACAAAAAAAGTTTAACCTGAGACACAAGAACAAGGGACCACCTTCTGCTGTGGCCAGCTGAGGAATTCAAACATTTCGTCAGCAGGATTCCAGCCAATCTTCACTCGCACTTTTATAAAGCTGGCCCCAGGCATTCCAGAGCAAGATGTAGCTGCGCAGTCTACGTGCCTCTTAGCTACTTCACAGGAGCTGGCAGTGGTCCTCAGACTTGCCCAAAAGCCATGGCAAAGAATGGACTTGTAATTTACATCCTGGTTATCACCTTACTCCTGGACCAGACCACCAGCCATTCATCCAAATTTAAAGCCAGGAAGCACAGCAAACGCCGAGTGAAAGGTAACGGGGCTTTCAGGCCAGCAAAATTCTAGGCTTGCTCAGTGTGGGGAGGGACTGGGCAATATTCATTTCCGAACTCTTCCAGGAGAACTGTCTCTGGTGAAAGTACCATGCCATCATGTGGATATGGCATTTCAAGGGACTGAGTGACCTCTTAATTCTCTGGAACAGTTTGATATTTAAAGGAATCATGCAGTGGGGTCCTTTTTTTTTTAATAGAAAGAGTTTCTGTGTTGTATATCCTTTCTCAAGTGAGCTTAGCCACGAAGAATGTTCTTCAGAGGGAGTTAATCTGGATACGTGGATATCTGGTTATTATGAACAAGGGGTCAAGTAGAATAGACTGATTAATAATTAGAGTATACTGTTTCATTCCTAGATATTATATAACTGTTCAAATATATTTGTAAGATAACTATAATCTTATTAAATGTATAGTCAAGGTTAGACCATTTTGTCACTGGTTATCACATAGGTATATTTTCATACCTCTGACAATATAAAGACAGACTATACTACACATTTAAGTTTTTCCATGGAAGAGAGAAATTGAACCTCTTTTTAAACTTAAAAATATTTCAACATGCAAAGTCATGTAGTGTTTGAAAACATTTTTTTAAAGATTTTATTTACTTATTAGGCACAGAGAGAGAAAGCACAAGCAGGGGGAGTGGCAGGCAGAGGGAGAAGCAGGCTCCCCGCTGAGCAGGGAGCCCGATGTGGGACTTGATCCCAGGACCCTGGGATCATGACCTGAGCTGAAGGCAGACGCTTAACTGACTGAGCCACCCAGGCATCCCTACGTTTGAAAACATTTTAATGCAAAACTGAATCTCCAAGCAATCCCCAAATCTGGATGGCTTGAACTGGGTTAAGAGGCAAAAAAGAAAAAAAAGGGGTTCCTGGGTGGCTCAGTCAGTTAAGTGACCAACTCTTGCTTTCAGCTCAGGTTATGATCTCAGGGTCGTGAGATCAAGCCCTGCGTTGGGCTCTGCACTCAGTGGGAGTCTGCTTGACATTCTCTCTCTCCCTCTGACCCTCCCCCTGCTCACTCTCTCTCTCTCTCAAATAACTAAATCTTTAAAAAAGAAAAAAACAAATCTTGCAAAAAACAAGATGACAGCAATTTATTTGCAATATGCTGAAAGCATAGCAAGAGGAAAAAAGTAACAAGGGAGACAAAGTGATGTTTTATCTCATTCTCTGAGTCATTTTCTTTCTCATATCAGCGTATTTCAAGGTCAATATTATGACACTATTTCCTTATCAATTTCACTTCATTAGTAACAAAACATACGAAACATACCAACAAAGTGCAAAGCAGACTCGACACAACATGGATGGCTGGTGGGTTAAAAAGGAGGCTTGTCTTGGTGTGTGTTTTGCATATTATAGAGTGCCCTGAAGAGGGGGCATTTATTTCTATGATTTAGGTCTGACGCAAGATTTCTTCAGTGGACTCTTTTTCCTTATACAATATTAAACTTTCCTGTTACTTCTTTTAAATGGAAGGTTAAAGTACTTCTCATCCGTGGTAAAGTATACTGGTGAAGATGAGGGCAGGGGGAGGAGGGAGGGAGAAGATACTGTGTGACCACGTGGCGTATTTTTCCTCCCAGCATCTCTTCACCGCGAGGAGGCAGTGGCAAAGTGGTGACCACTAAGTAGGGACGTGGAGATGGGTGTGAACATGTGGGTGTGTGTGTGTGCTATGGGGATGTTTCTGAAGTCCCCCAGCCACACGCATGTATACCCACATGCTCTTCTTCCCCATTTGCCTTTTAACTGACTGCGCACACCTCTTCAGCATCATCCTCCTGAAGGAGTTTTTGTGAGTTTTCACTCTTAAGTCCAAAAAAGTAGATTCTACAGCAGTAAGTGATGCAATAAGCCTAAACTTACCAAACACTTCTCTCTCCACTAACACAATTTTAAAACATTTTAAGTATCTGGGAATTATACCAAACCTTATGAAATCAAAAGTGAAAGCCATTTTTTCTCTCCCAACCCTCTTCACAAAATTACCCACTATTACGTGTTGGGAAATAATATTCCCAGAGTTCTTCTAATGCACAATTAAAACCTGCTATTTTTAACCAAATAAGAATTGGCTATTAATTTATTTCATCCACTGAATCTTGGATAACTATCAACATAAGGGATACATCAGTCCTTAAAGTGGCTGCATAATATTCCATTGCACAGATGGGTCACAATTCATGTCATCTGTTATCTCTTGGTGAACTTTTATGTGGCTTCCATTCTATTGTTTTTGATCCACTGCCTCAGTGAACTGCTTTGTACACATATATTGAACCCATGCTAGGTAGGATGTTATGATATACCTCTAGAAAACTGCAGGTTCATCACACTTTCCAACTGTCTCCCAAAATAATAGCATCAACTCACATTGCTCCCATCTTCAGCATATGAGAGTGACCATTCCCACACACCTTGACAACGTAACATCATATCATCAGCTTAAGCTCTGTCAATCTAACCAAAAAACAAAATATCTCGCTTTTAATTTGCATTTCTTTGGTTGTTAAAAAGGTTGACACTTCTTTGGTTGTTAATGAGGATGAGGTAGATTTCATAGGTTTACTAGTCATTTTCCAGGAATTATTTCTGCATTTCTATACTGAAACTACTTCTGGAGAAAAACAGTAATAAAATAAGAGGGAGTTTTTGTTGTTGTTATTGTTGTTTTACTCAAAATGGCAATCAAGGGACTTAACTCAAAAACAAAATTTCCCTGGTAATTTAACTCATAGGTTTCAATAAATTATATGTTGCAGAAATGAATAAAATTTAATTTTTTTAAAAGATTTTATTTATTTGTTTGACAGAGAGAGACATAGCGAGAGAGGGAACGCAAGCAGGGGGAGTGGGAGAGGGAGAAGCAGGCTTCCCACGGAGTAGGGAGCCCGATGTGGGGCTCGATCCCAGAACCCTGGGATCACAACCCGAGCCAAAGGCAGAAGCTTAACGACTGAGCCACCCAGGTGCCCCTAAAATTTAATTTTTAAATTGAAATATTCCCTGTATTCATTGTAGACAAAACACATCCACATTTGTCACAAAGGTTAGAAGCAGAAGCCAAGTCACCTGGACAATGATTTCCATAATGATTTCCCAGGAGCCTATGTTATTCATGTCTTCATGTTAATTACAACGTTTACAGCTTTCCTGTGGAGGCCACATATTTATATAGAATGAAGCAGGAAGCTGAGAGGGAAGGCGGATGACATTTGTATGGTTGACAACTTGAAACTTGGAAGCAAGTCTTCAGCGGTCTTTGTGAGCCTGGCCTCCAAACAGTTGATGGTTTTGCATTCTGAATGTACCCTTATATTTATTCTGGATCGAATGGTCTCTGAGGAAATTCTTGGGTTACTGTATTTCCGAGCTGAGCTACTTGGATGCTTTCAGAATTGATGTGCACCATCAAGTGAAACAGAGGTGGGGTCCATCCCTGGGTATCCCAGGAGGCTTTCCTAACCCAGCGTGGAAACACCTGACTTGCAAAGCGCATGTTAAAGAGGATGATGAATCAGCATGTGTGGAGGATTTGGGGACGGTCCTGAAAAACCCAGGATAGAACACAGATTCCCCATACGGTATCTATATAAGGAGGCAGGTGGGGACAGCTCATACCAAGCTTTAAGCATCTTCTCTGTTCAAGGCCATGTGCTAGGGATCAGGCAATTACTGTGCAGGAGCAGATCAGAAGGATGTGACGAGCACAGACTTGGAGTAAGACAGATTCAAATCCTGACTGCACCTTACTAGCTGGCTAGCCTATGGCAGGTTAATTTGACCTCCTGTGCCTCTATTTCTTCTGTGAACTGAGGATAGTGATGGTATCTATCTCACAGGAATACTGAAAGAATTAAGCTCCTGGTGTCCAGTGTATGGTGGCTCTTAATATTTTTCCTTTTTGTTATTTATTACAATTTATTATAATTCTTGCCTTTGAAGAGTTCAAACTGTCAATTTCTAAGACAGACCCCATCAGTCCTAGAATCTTGTCTATTCATTCAACAAACATTATGCGCAGCTATTATGTGCCAAGCATTGTGTTAAGCACCAAGCGCACCAATGGACAGTAAGACACATGAAATTAAGTAAGTAAAAATATAGATTAGAGAAAAGTGCTCAGAAGAAAAGTAAAGGTTCAAAGAAAGAGATTAGTCAGACAGATGTTAATATAGAGACGATAACCAGAACAGCCTTCTAGAAAAGATATTTCAGCTCAACGAGAGATGGACAAGAGCTGGAGCAAGAGTGTTCCAGGCAGGAGGAACCCAAAGGAATGGACCCTGAGATGACACACCTTACTCTGAAAGTGAACAAGTCTGATGCCTGATGGAGGGACAGTCCCACAGGATGGGGCTGGAGAGGCACAGCAGCCCTGTCTCAAAGAAGGACCATCTAGTATTATTATCACAACCAAGCTCTTATGAGTCTTCCTGGCCAACTTATTTTCATCCATTAATTTTCATGTACACTCGGCTCAGTTTCATCAAAACCACCCTCACCTTAGATTCTGGGTTCCAAAGTTTTATTTTATTTTTATCTTATTTTAATCATACGCTTTTCATTCCTCCTACCCTAAAATATCCCCAGAAAAGAATGGAGACCTGAAGACTCAGATTGAAAAGCTCTGGAGAGAAGTCAATGCCTTGAAGGAAATGCAAGCCCTACAGACAGGTAAGACCCGACTCATCAATGCCTTGTCTCAAAAGAGACAAGAAAAGAAATCGTGATTTGCCAGTAATTCAAACCATATCTAGAGTACATGTCAAGTTCTAGGTGACACTTTTTATTATTCTATTTTTTAAAGATTTTATTTATTTGAGAGAGACAAGGAGCAGGGGGAGGGACAGAGGAATAAGGAGAAGCAGACTCCCCGCTGAGCAGGGAGCCTGACGTGGGGCTTGACCCCAGGACTCTGGGATCATGACCTGAGCTGAAGACAGATGGTTAACCCACTGAGCCACCCAGGCGCCCCTAGCTGACACTTTCTAAAAGACACATTGACAACCCAGAGAGGCGTCCAGGAGAAAGGATTCAAAAGCTGGACAGACAACTGTTTGGGGAAATCAGCTTGATTTTCCACTCCCTTCTCCTATATATCGGTGGTAGAGAAATAAAAATAAGCATTTCAATAATGCATTTTAAAAGTTTGTTCATAATTCTTCTCTAATAGGAAATGAAACAGAATTGAAGTGAATATTAATTGGTGAAAGTAATTAGCATTCATTAGATGTTTACTAAGTGCCCATTGGGAGATCTGCTGGGGTTCAACTAAACATAGGATCACAGGACTCACTCTGGCCACATGGAGCACCAGATGCAAATGGAAGGCCATTGGTTAGAACCACAGCTTGGCATTCCTCTTTACACGGAGGTAGAACTCCCAGCAACCTACAAAGCTACCCTCCCTGGCTCCCAGGGTAAGGAAAAGAGAGCAACACTGGATGGGTTCAAGAACAGCCCTTGCCCACAAGGCTTATACCCCCAGGATCCAATACCTTACACAGCAACTCCAAAAGCAGAACTTCAAGGGTCCTTCAAGAGACCTGTCCAATTATAAGAGTTACCACTTTCAGGGAAGACTAAAGTTATGGCCTTCCATCGAGGATTTATAACTCCCAGGCCAGCTATATGTGACCAGTTCAAGGTCATTTTTACCATAAGCAATTTTGCCTAGTAATACTGCTGACATATTCCCTTTATCAGGTTTCTAGGATCAGAATTCAGAAGCTAAAGGAAGATCAAATGACCAGACAGAAGGCAAAAGAGTTTTATTAACACTTTCCCCACAGCTGGGCACTATAAATGCTTTACAAACATTAACACATTAGTCCTCCAACAATTTACGAGATAGGTGCCACTATGATTATCCTCATTTTACAGATGAGGAAACTGAGACACAGAGACATTAAGTATTTTCTCCAACAATTACACACCTAATAAATGTCAGAGCCTGGTTCTCCAATGCTTTGCCCTAAAACTATCTTTATGTTTGGTTTATCCTTGATAATCCAAACAATATTACCAGGGCTGAGTTATCTGCATAACAAAACCATTGTCACTCCATATGTCAACTCACACTTCTGTTTTTGTTTGTTTTTTAAATAATTATGAAATACCACCCAGTTCCAAAAGTTCCAAGGAAATCAGCAGACAGTAGAGCTATACAAACTACCAAGCATGTGTGTATCAAAGCAGCATGACGCTAAAAATGTTTTGAGGGTGGGACAGACCTGGATTTATGTAGTTAATGGTCTTATCTGCTATGTAACTTATGTTTTTACACACTAAGTCGTTACAAGTAACAACTTCTGTAAGCCTCAATATCCTGATATCTAAAAGTGGGAGTAATAAAATCTCACTTTCTGGGACTGCTGTGATTATTACATGAGTTCATTATTATAAAGTGCTTGGCACAGGGTCTGACACATACAAAATCTCCAATAAATATTAATTCATCATTATGATGACACATCATTCAATCCACAAATATTAATTGCTATTTTCCAAGTCCAGGCCTGGATGCAAAACACTCAAAAAGCATCTTAATATGTCAAATTTCACATCTTTACAGTCTGTCTCCGAGGCACAAAAGTTCACAAGAAATGCTACCTTGCTTCGGAAGGCATGAAGCACTTCCATGAAGCCAACGAAGACTGCATCTCCAAGGGAGGAACCTTGGTTATCCCCAGAAACTCTGATGAAATCAATGCCCTCCAAGACTATGGTAAAAGAAGCCTTCCAGGTGTCAATGACTTTTGGCTGGGCATCAATGACATGATCACAGAGGGCAAGTTTGTTGATGTCCATGGAGTCACCCTCTCCTTCCTCAACTGGGACCGTGCACAGCCTAATGGCGGTAAGCGAGAAAACTGTGCCCTGTTCTCCCAGTCAGCTCAGGGCAAATGGAGTGACGAGGTCTGTCGTAGCAGCAAGAGGTACATCTGCGAATTTATCATCCCTTCATAGACTCTTCTCAAAAATGCAAGATGGGTCACGATTTATAGGCTGATGGTTCACAAAAGTCAGTCAGAATTGTCACACAGGCATCTGTGTCCATAGGAATACAGGAGTCAGCCAATTTTGCTACCACCTTTCATTGTGATTTTGCCCTCCATGGAGTATAGGAGATCAGAAAATAATGACCCAGCTATGTGCACACTGTTAATGCGGCTTCTGCAAAATGGGCTATCAAATCCTTCCCACTTTCCTAGGCCTTTTCCCTCGTACAGAAACCAGGTCTGTGTTAAAAACACAACAGCTACCTGGAAGATTTTCCCTTTAAAGTTTAGTATGTATCTGATTGATGAGAATTCCCTCAATCAGAGAGTCTGGGTGTGATACAATCCAGAAACCTCAGTCTGATGCCAAGTCTGTTCCATCCCAGTCATAGCACCTTGCTAGCCCATCAACTTTTCTGAGTTGCTGCATCCCCTGGTGGGACCTGCATCTTGTCTGCCACATCTGAACATGGATGTCTCAGAAATGTTCTGATTTAACTTTGTTTTCTTCATGACCCTTTCCCCCCACCATATACACACACTGATTTTGAAAATGTCTAGTCAAGTTCTGCAAGGAAATGATAAAGTAGCATATTTGGTCAATGTTTAGTCCCAGAATTACATTACAATTTCTGACTCAAACGGGTAACCCTAAGGCAGAGGGTATGGGAAAATAAGTAAGAAAAAAATATGTCTACATTTCCCTGGCTTTAGTATCCTTATCCACTCAGATGAAATCGAGGGTTGATATTATATATGTCATTTCCTTTTTTATATACTTTATATACTTATATATATATATTTAAATGAGCATATATTGAAGTCTATTGGGGCAATCTATCTTTTGAAGTTGAACATTGGATTTAAATAATACTATTTTGTAGTCATACATCTATGTAATATTTTATTCTGTCAAATGCTATTTCCATTAAATAGTTTAACTAGATTGTACAAAATAACATCATTGCCTAATATGAAATTACAAAGTTTAGGATTGAGGGAAATGGGCTTTTTAGAAGCCAACAATTCTAAGTATATTCTGTTTTTCAATTGTTATTTTTTTCTTTAAATATCGAATATGTTTTATGAACAATATCTTTCTCTGCAAACTTTAATTACGTGTGCTTGGAATTAAGTTTTAGTTTTTTTCACTGCACAATAAAGCCTGAGTTCTGGTTGATGCGGATATATTTGGATGTTGATTAATTATTCAAACTACATTGGTTTATACCAAACGTGGCACAGTTTGGGGGAGGAAATACCCTGGATCTGACTGAACTGGTGATTTAGATGTCTTAGGAGAATGATTTTACATGACAATAAAGATTTAAGTCTGGAGGGAAGAGGAGAATATTAAAAAGAAAGTTGTACCTCCAATTGTTTTTGGTTGACCCTGCCCAATCCTCTATTCCAACAAAGCCAAAATCCCCTCAAAGATTATGACAATAATGAAATTAGTAGACATTAATGGTAGTAATATCTTATCATACTCCAGGTACAGTGCCAAATTTTACATAATTCTCATTAATCTCCGGAACAACCCTGGGAATTAGGCTCTAGAATTATTCCACTTCACCGAAAGAAGAACAAACCGAAAAAAAGAGATACGTGCTAACTTGCCCCACATCACACTCCAGGAAGTAGTGGAATTGTGACCAGAACTTAAAAAGTTGACTCAGATCCTACAACTTTGGCAACTATGGGGGAACTGTGACAACATCAAGCAGTTCAAGTAGGCAATTTAAGTGGATTCTAATCCATTCTCCCAGTTTCTATCATTTGGGGTAATATTTTAGGCAACAGATGACCCTGACGAGGCATTCAGTCTGAGTTTGTTTGAAAAGGGTGAATAAAGATAACCAGGGTTCATACAAGTCAGTGTCAGAGTTTGGGTCTTCAGGAGATGGGGCTTATAGCTACAATGATCCTTCTCCCAAGTACCCCAACCAGAAAGATCAAGAGAAGAAGCTTAATTCAAAAGATGAAGGTTAGTGAGGGGAATTCAAACAAGTTTAGCATGAGGAAGAGCAAATGAATGGGAGACAGAGCAAGACCGGAAGAAGTGGATTAAGAGATTATCCGGTTTGCTGAGGGCAAAACTCATGACCTTGACTTTATTATTTGGTCAACAAATTATCCAAAAGCCATACCCACAAGATTCAATAACCTAGATTTCCCTTTGGTCTATTTTGCTTGTTGGACACTACTTAGCAAACAACAATTGGTCTTCAGGCAAGATTAATAAATAGACCTTAACTCTTAGGCCAACTTTTCTGTCTCCATGAAAGTTACCAGACTAGGTAGAGAATTTGGACAAGCATCCTGAAGTCTGGTGGTAAGAGTGCCCTGAGCAATTAGTAATGTCTCTCACAACCTCATGGTAGGAGGACATCAACATTTGCCACCATTGTCGTCCCTAGGGTAAACACTTGGCTTCCTGAAAATATCAATTATATTCAAAAAGCCCAACCTTCATGGCCCTACAAGCCTTCCAGGAATCTGATTCTAATCTCCAGAGCAGTGCTTCTCAAACTTTCTTTTGCTTACAAATCACCTGAGAAAGTTGTTAAGTTACAGATCCTGAGGGTCTGGGCTGAGGCCCTAGATTCTGCATTTCTAAAAGTTTACAGCTGAAACCAAGAATACTAGATCACACACCCCGGTCTGATGGCAAGGGCCTAAAGCTTTAGTTACTTGCCTAGAGACAGTCTCTGATGGATTCCTGCAAGTTTGGTTTTCTTTAACTCAAATGTCAAGGGTAACATCTGCAGTTCATCTGAGTGAAGAACAATACTGAGCAATTTTTCTACCTACCACAGATGTCTCTATCCATATCATTAAATGAGGTACAAGGTAAAAAGTCAATTAGTTAAAGGAAATATCAATAAGAGAGGCTCAAATTCATGATGTGAAGGAGGACTTATTGCAATGATCAATGATTTCTTTCTCTTCCCTAGCACTGCTGAATAGCATTCCTTAAACTAAAAATAAAGAGAGTTATAGTCTTTCCTGCTTTCCCAGTAGTGAAAACTAATCATATCCTCACCAAATAAAGCACATGTAATGAATGAAGAAGTCCACAAATTCAGCTACTTAAGTAGCTCATTTAATCTGATGTCAGAAATTCAGAGGGTAGCTACTAACTATAAAGCATTTTGTTAGGTAATATTGGAGGGACAGAAAATAAGGGAGTTATGGTTCCCACACTCAAGGATGTAACAACACGGCACACAGGAGGAGAACAAGACTATTCACTGGAGTCTAAGAAGAAAATATTAGTACCTCTATATTTACATATGGAAGTTAAGTGGACTATAGGTTATTATTATGCAGTTTTACCTCAACTGAACACCACAAAATGGTCAATGATTTAAATAAGCTTTTGCACAGAAATACCAAATTGAATGTACGTTAAGGATTAAAAAACAAAACAAAACACATGCACACACGTGAGCAAGCACAGCTGACAATTCCACTCCTAGTGTGACTGGTTCAAAGACGCATACATAGCCCAAGCAAAACCAATTAGAATCTTTTCCAATGGCTGCCCTCTGACATGGGGGCAATGAAACTGCTGGAAATGTTAAATTGGAACAAAGTGAATTTAGGGCTTCTGGCAGAATTCTTCCCTTCTAGATGGATGCAACGTGTAGAGTGAAGGAAAGCAAAGATAAGTGGTAATGAGAAATGATGAGGTGGGGTGGGGGGTGGGAGGAGGGCAGAAGAAATAAGTACATGTATGTGTTCACACAGTGTGGCCTTTGTCATTTCTAAAGTCCTGGTTGCTGCTTCTATAAATTCTATGAGCCACTACAATCCCTTCAAGCTACACAAGACAAACTATCTTTTCCATTTGAGCTAGTTTTTGTTGCCGTATCAGCCAGGACAGGCTAGGTTAAGATCTCACAGAGCTTACATCTAGATAGGGAAAATATACAAAAAAAAAAAAAAGGCAAAGAAATAAACAGGGTCATTTCTGAAAATCATATCACAAAATGTGGAAAGATCGACATGACAAAATAGCATAACAAAATGACATAATGAAAATAGTAACAGAAGAAAAAACACAGAGATAAAAGATAGAGTGACCAGAAGGAGCAATATGAGACATGATGAGCAACCCTTTTTGATACAGCTCTCTCTCCATTTAAAGAGAGAACAGGGGCGCCTGGGTGGCTCAGTCATTAAGCGTCTGCCTTTGGCTCAGGTCCTGATCCCAGGGTCCTGGGATCGAGCCCCGCATTGGGCTCCCTGCTCCACGGGAGGCCTGCTTCTCCCTCTCCCACTCCCCCTGCTGTGTTCCCTCTCTCGCTGTCTCTCTCTGTCAAATAAATAAATAAAATCTTAAAAAAAAAAGAACAGAAAAGAAAGCCATCTTATAATCAGCAGGGTAAAAATCCAAGAGAGACCCTGAGAGAAGTGAGTTATCCCAAATCACCTAGCAAGCCAGAGACAGGGCAGGGACTAGAGTTCAGTTTCCTATCTCCTAATGCAGAACGTGGAACATGGCAGCCCAGTTCAAGGTCAGGTAAGGTCATACGAGCTGGGATCAAAAGACCCAAATTGCACATTTCTGACACATGGGACTCCAGGTGAGAATAAATTTGGGGGCCCCCACTCCTCATCTATCAGTAGGAATGATAGATCATTCCAGGACAGTGAGTTGAAATTTGCATATACCATTTATGAGTAAGCACATACTCTATGGCATCTTTATAGTTTTGTTGTAATATAAAAACATCTTACCATAGAAAAAATTAGAAGAGTAGAAAAAATATTTTAGAAATTATCCTTTATCTGTCTTTTTCATTTATTTATCCAATTAATATTTATTGAGTATATATACCCAGCAGTGTCTAATTCTACCAACACACATGCAGAGTTGTGGAGGATACTTCATTATCCAATGTTATATCCAGCTTTATTTTACTTATAAAAATAACCATTTTCCTAGATTTTTCCTAACGTTCTTTTCATGGTGTCATAATATTCCAAAGTGTTATTCTTTTTTTTTTAAGATTTTATTTATTTATTTGACAGAGAGAAATAGCAAGGGCAGGAACACAAGCAGGGGGAGTGGGAGAGGGAGAAGCAGGCTTTCTGCCAAGCAGGGAGCCCGATGCGGGGCTCGATCCCAGGACCCTGGGATCATGACCTGAGCTGAAGGCACATGCTTAATGACTGAGCCACCCAGGTGTCCCTCCAAGGTGTTATTCTTTAAGGACATATATGATTGCAATTTTTCAAATACTTTTATGATTGGAATTCTACTTAAATAACTAAATATAAATTTTTTTATTTATTTAAATAAATGGGAATTTTGCTTTTTTCTTTTTCTGTAAATAATGCTGTAATGGACATCTTTTTTTTTTTTTTTTTTACTTTGGATTTTCCTCCCCTGTTAAGACAGATTTCCAGAGTGGAATTATTGAATCAAAGGGTGGGAATAACCTTAGACACTTTGCAACTTGGTGCTAAGTTGCTTTCTAAAAGGACTGTAGAAACTGAAGAAACAGCAGGTCCTGTAAATGCCATTAACTTTGGAATCAGTCGGTCCTGGGTTTGAACACCAGCATCTGTGTGTTCACTAGCTCTGTGACCTGGAAGAAGTCATCTTAACTCGCTGAATCCTACACCAATCTCTAAATAAACTGAGGAAGATTAAAACAATAATGTAAGCAGTTCATAATATTCATAATAGTTACCTCATAAAATTATTAGGATTAAAAATAAACAGTTCTTTTTTTTGGTAATGGTTAATTTGACAAATATTCATTAGTGTAATGAGCTAAAACAAAAACAGATTGTGGCGCAGTTGGAAGAAGCCTCACAGGTAGTCTGTAACATTATTATTACATTTGGTATATTTATCGGGTTAGACCAATGGCACGTTGTGCGAAGAACTGGGCCTACCGTGAAGAACAAAAACATACAGACCAGCATTAAATAGTTACCAAAAGAACATAATTACGAACCACGACATATGTAATAAGAAATACAGTAGGGGTACAACGACGGAGCTTTAAAAGGTCTCAAGAAGTGACCTCAAAAGGACAGACTCCAAGGGTGACAGAGCCCGGAGCGCGATAAAGGGGTATACTTAGCCCCAACCACTTCTGGAACTATTTACGTGTTTAGAACGTCCGCCTGCTGACATCCCCAAGAGCCAGAGAGAGACCGGAGGGGTGGGGCCCCGCCCGGGGGGGAGTGGCTGCAGCAGAGCAGGATCCCCCCAAGGGCCGGGGCAGGCTTGGGAAGGAGGCGCGGGGCGATGGGCGCGGGGACCACGGGGCCCGACGGCGGCACCGAGGCGCTGGCGCTGGACGCGGCGCTGGGCACGGCGCTGGGCACGCTGCTGGCCCTGGTGCTGCTGCTGGCTGTCAAGGCGGCTGCTGACCCGCTGCGGCGGCGGCGGCGCGCCCGCGTGCCTATGCTGGTAGTGGGCGCCGGGCCGGTGGGGCTGGCGGCTGCGCTCGTCGCTGTCCGCTCCGGCCGGGTGCTGAAGCTGACCGTGCAGGACGCACACGCGCGGGGTCCGCTGCGGGCGCGTCCGCAGCAGATTGCGAGGGACCCCCGCAGCGTCCGCTTCCTCAGGCCGCAGGGAGTGGACTTCGACAACGTGGAGGGCTGCTGGCGCAACGGCCACTTTTTCACCAGGGTCGGCGTCTTCCAGGAGCACCTGCTCAGCCTCCTGGAGAGGGAGGGCCAGCGGCCTGGCTTCTGCCTTCTCCTGGGCACCAAGGTGAGGCCGGCCTGGGAAAATATATCCCCTTTGACTTAGCCTCTCTACCCCCAACACCCGCTGAGTACAGGGGGCCAGCGATAACTCATGGACATGACTGTGTTCTCTATTTGCCTTGTTATCAAACCAGCTTTTTGACAGAGAGCAAGCAATTGGCTTCCTCATCTGTAAAATGCAGGTAACATTTGAGAATATCTATGAAGTGGTATACTACTACTACATTGTAAGTTTTTGTGACAATTTTATGAGACAGTGTAGGTAGAAGGGCACTGTACAATCTGCTGCTTATAGGAGAAGCTTAGAAAATGAAAATTATCACCAGCTGTAAACTGATATTCAAGAACTAGAGAGAAAAGGGCCCTCATCTTTTTAGAAGCAAACGCACAAAAATCAAATATCATGTGGCTCTGAGAAAAGAAATTTCCTAAGTACTTAAAAACAAGAAGATTAAAATGAAGGTAATTTTCCAAGGTGTAGATTTAGCCAGCCCGTCAGCCCTGGAGTTTCCCTTTGAAGAGTGAACACTCATAACTGTCATCTTTTAGCATGGCATCCTTTGGGGGGGAAAATCCAGGCTACTGTTTAGCCTTATAACAGTATGGCTTTTTCACTTATACAAACTTACATGGCATTAGATAAGTCATGGTTTCTTAAACAAATTTTCTGGGTCCCACTGTGGGTTAATTCAAATTTATTTAGTGATTTCTTTCTCTTTGTACATATTTTTCATCTCACAATAATCATATGATGTGGGTTTTTACGGTCATTTTAGCCATGGGGAAATTAAGGCTCAAAGAGATTAAGTAATTTATTAAGGACATGACGGTTGGCAGTTGCAGAGTCAGGATTAGAATCTGTATTTGCATGGCTTCAGGGTCAGTGTTCTAATACCCCATGCTGCCATTCGCTTCTGGGGGCATACTACAGATTAAAATTTAAATTAACATTAACATATGGCTATATTATCTAATTAATATATTAGCACTCTCAACATGTACTATCATATTTACGTAGATAAGTCTAGAGAGCAGGCTTTCAAGGTCAAATACCCAAAGGAAATCAGGTACCAAGCAGGAATAACTTACAACAGATTAATGTTGTTTATAGCTGTAACTGACAGAACATTCACAGTGATCAAAAACAAAACAGACCCTGGTCACATAAATCATCTTATTCACATACGACAAATATTTATTAAGTTTACAACAGAGCAGACATTATTGTAGATTTTTAGACATGCAACCATTAGTAAACACACAAGATTGAAAAGGAATGCATTAAGTTGTTAATAAGCTGTTACTTCTGGATGATAGGATTTTATGGGTGAATTTTATTTTCTTCTTTGCGTTTTCCCTATTTTACACACTTTCTAAAATGAACATATATATTACATTTAAATTGAGAAAAATGTTTTATGTATGTAAGTGGACTTAATGGACCAACTTGTTTTGATATTTTTGTGCTTGTCAAACAATTTCTACAGTTAAGCCCACAGACTCACTTGAAAGCTTAGTATTTCAATAACCAAGATTTCCACTGATTCAAGTTGCAGCCCATTTTGTAGAAAAAACAAAACAGACATTTTTAACAGCTAGAGTGCATCTACCAATTCAAAGAAAGGGGGTGGGCGAAGAGAAAGAAAAATAACGTGAAGCAGAGACCAAGTCTTAAGAACTTTTTCACTTGCCAGGGGTGCCTGGGTGGCTTAGTTGGTTAAGCGTCTCCCTTTGGCTCAGGTCATGATCCCAGTGTCCTGGGATTGAGCCCCGCATCGGGCTCCGTGATCAACAGGGAGCCTGCTTCTCCCTCTGCCTGCCTGCCTGTCTGCCTACTTGTGATCTCTCTCTCTCTCTCCGTCAAATAAGTAAATAAAATCTTAAAAAAAAAAAAAAGAACTTTTTCACTTGCCAGTAACACAGATCCAGTACCCAGAGACAAGCTTTCATCCCAGATTACAATGTAGGGAGAAGGTTATGACTATGAAGACTCAATCTCAGAATTGTGAAGCAAAAACAGTCTTCATATGTACAAATTTTATAGGAGAACTCTGACCAGAAGCAAAATGTCATATCTATACTTCCCTCCTTTCAATTCTTTCAAATGTTTTCTACCAAGTAACTTCTGCCTAGTAATCTGCATACCACAACAAAAGAATAAGCACCCAATCAAGAGATTTAAGTAAAGAACATATGGAAGGAAAACTTAAAAATCCAAGAGTCTTTCCCTGAATCCAAGAACTGCCAAAGAAACTGACCTTATTTGCAAGCATCTTCCAAGAAGGACATTCTTGGCAAATAACGACTCTCCAACTTCACTGGATTTCTCCAATTTCCAACAAAGAGGAAGTCCTCTTTTATGCTTAATTTACATTCTTTCAGCTATCTTTGAAGCCCCCTCTGCTTGTCCACTACAGAAGGTTTCTGTTGTCTTTCTGTATTTTAGAGTACTAAGTGCTTATATTGTATTAGCCTCTTTTGTTGAGAAAGTATATATGTGTGTGTGTGTATGTGTGTATCCTAAGTGGGGTGAGATCTGTATAGTACCAGTAATGCAAAAAAATGTGAAAAGCTTAAGCTATTCTTGCCAGTGGAAAAATCAAAGCTGATGGTCAAGTTAAGATTGGTATGTTAGCAATAACCTAATGATAGCAAAGATTGTGTTGGAGTCATAAATGTCTCTTTACAAATGTCAAGGGCACAGGCAGACATTTTATAAGCTCTGTGGTTGTTTATTCAAGCATGTCTGGCTTGGTTGACCTAGTGCTTTTGGTATTTGTTGGCAATTTTCTATGTTAAGAAAATATTTTTTAATCAGATGAACTTTATAGCGGTCAAAGGTCAAACAAGTAATTAAAATTAACAGCAGCCCCAATGAACGAATAACCACCAACAAACTAAAGAGGGAGGTTATCTCAGGTTGGCAGCTCTCTAAATAAGAGGTCTGACATTAGGCAATAAAACTTACTTAACTGAACTGCCCAGAAATAAAAGATCTCTGTGGTTTAGTAGTTGTTGGGTTGCTGAGTACAGAATGAATAATCACTCTTGATATTAGATGCAATGCAACAAAGTAATTAGGGTTCTGGTCAGTAAGACTTATGTACAAAGTAAGGTTCTTAACTTCTTAGTTAACTCAAAAACTTGCTCAATTAACTGGGGTAAGTTAACTTCTACAAGGCTCATTTTCTCATCTGTAGATCTGTATCTACCTCTATGGCTCATTGTGAGAACTGAATCAGACAATGCCCATAGGTTCCTTAGCAGAGATCTGTAAGTATGCAATGATGTTAGCTATTCTTGTTCTTCTTTGTTTGTGTCATCCCATTGTAAGCATATTTTCCCAACTGCAGAGAAGATAACACCCACACCCCCTACACATACTCCACCCTGGGTATCTGCTGGTTTTCCCCAAGGAGGCCAGAATAAAAGCCAGACCCCTGAAGAACATTTTCAGCTCCCCTGTAGTGACATGCTCAGATCCCAAATCCTGTGTGCTCACCTGCTATGACAAGCACTGAAAGACAGCCTGATGTAGAGGAAAAAAGTAGGAATTAGCCAACCTGAATTTGCATATGGGCTCCACCAATGACTAATTACCAGATGAAATCAGGCAAATTTCTTAACCTCTCAATACTCAGTGTCCTCTACTAAAAATTAGATATCCTTGTACCAAGCTCAAAAGATTATTATTGACCATTAAATGGAATGAGATGTGTGGATGTGTCAAGTACCGTGTATAGCACAAAGCAGATATTTAGTTAGCACTGGTTTGTTTCTTGACACTGAGTTATGGGGTAGCCCTGTTCTGAGGTCTCCCTCTCCAGACCATGCACCTTTGGGGTGCTTCTAGTATAATCCAATAAGTGAAACATACACAGAAGATACTAATTTTATTCCCACAAACATAGCATGTGTGCTTATTACACAGCAAATAATCATGCAATCATAGTGTTAGCCTTGAAAATCTAGGACTACAGAGGCAGCATGGGCAGAAATATGCTTTGGACATATGTCAATATGGGAAGGCAGACTGAGATGATGATGGGATGAAATACTTTTAACTATTAAATCATTTGAGTGGCATTGAAAGTCCCTTTCTCTCAGCTTCACTTTCCTTCCCAGAAAAAAGGAAGCCTATCTAGAGTGTTCTTCCCAGATCTTTCAACTCTGAAAATTATTCCATGCTACTTAGAGTTGGCCTTTCCTGTCAAATAAATGGGATGGGAGAAAGGGGTAAAGTGGGGAGCCCTTCTTTCAGCTGTCTTCTCTCCCTCATTCTCTTCTGATATTTTTCTTGCTGGGATAGGAACAGTCCTTGTCTCCCATGCTTAAAGTTAAAAGGAACTTCTAGGGTCTTCCTTGACCACACACTGAGAATCCTGTAAGAGAGGAATGAGAAAGCGCTCCACTGTATTAACAAGTGCACCCACGTACTTGTACTTCTTAAAAATACTTCACCATTTATATTCTGTGTGACCAAGAATAAATTCTCCAAATTCTCTGAGCCTTAGTCTTCTGGTTTTTTTTTTTCTTTTCCTAACATTTTATTTGAAAGAGAGAGAACATGCGTGGGGGAGAGGGGCAGAGGGAGAAGCAGGCTCCCCACTGAGCAGGAAGCCTGATGCGGGACTCCATCCCAGGACCCCATGATCATGACCTGAGCTGAAGGCAGATGCTTAACAGACTGAGCCACCCAGGTGCCCCTAGTCTTCTGGTTTAAAAAAAAAAAAAAAAATCAGTTGTTAAAATCTTTAAAAAAAAAAATGTCAGTTGAGGGAATGGACAACAGCAATCTCAGATTGTTGAGATGCAAATAGGATAATATATGCTTTTAGGAGCCTGACAAGATGAAAATGCTCAATAGATGTTCACTTCCCCCTCCTTCTATTTAAGTCTCAAACAGACTAGGGGACTATTAAGATTACAGTCACTTTTATTTTTTTGTACATCATGTAGACTCTGCACATAGCCTGGTATAATACATTATGGAAATATTTGCAGGGTAGATTAAAACACAAACAGGTATTTTAAAACAAGGCAAAAGCACAATGGCCAACTCTCAGATGAGCAGAAAAGACCAGAGTTGGGCCACTGGTGTATGGTTTAATTGCCAGGTGTGTGGTGCTATGAAGGATTGCAATTTTCCATTTTGTTATATGCATGACACACCAGAGTTCCAGAATGAGTATCAACTCAAGACCAACCTTCAGCAAGACCAGGAAAAAATCAAGAAATGGATATATGAGTGACACAAAAGGGGAAAAAATAGTTTGGGTTTTTTTAAACCAATGGTCCTGTATTTTGTGGGGGGTTATGAAGTCCATCAGGGAAGCTTGAGCCCTCCTCCCATAAAACGCATGTATGCACATACACCAGCCACATGGCATCCAGTTTCAGGGGCCTCGTAAGCTCCAGTTTAGAATCCTTTGTTTCAATCCATTGAAACTCTAAGTCTAAATTTTGTAGCCATGTATCAGATGTTTGTCAACCCATTATGGACTTCTGACAAAACAAAAGCAAAGGGTCAAACTGCATTGATTGTGGAGACTCAGCTGTGCCCTCAAAAGCAACTTAAAGCTCCCAGAGTACAAGGTCTGTAGGCTTGCCATGCTGACAATCAAGGAAAGATGAGTCCTTATTACATTGCTCAGAAGACTCCTTGCATTTCACAGATCATCTGCTGGGAAAGAGAGTGTTTACAGGCTCCTCTTCTGGAAGTGAGGTGAGCTGAGGAGCCAGGGATGGCCATCAGAAAGACTCTACCTCTGTAAGCCCAGACTACCAAGACAGCATCCACACTTCTCACTAAGCACAGTTAATAAGGGGAACCTTTAGCTCCATTTCACAGAGTTAATTTTTAAAACCCTGGAGTCTTGAGACCCCCGTGTAAGATTTCCTCCCCAAGCCCTTAAACTAAGATACTTCAAAAATCACAAGTTCGATGTTGGGACCAAGTGTAGCTAAGGGTATAATTCAGCGATGTCTTAGACCATTTGAGCTACTATAACAAAATACCATAGACTGAGTGGCTTATAAACAGCAGAGATGTACTGCTCACACTTCTGGAGGCTAGAAGTCTAAGATCAGAGTGCCACTATGGTTGGGTTCTGGTGAGAGCCCTCTTCTGGACTGCAGACTGCTGACTTCCTGCTGTAGCCTCATACAATGGAAGGGGCTAGAGAACTCTGGGGTCTCTTTTATAAGGACACTAGTCACGTTCATGAAGGCTCTGCCCTCATGACTCAATTACCTCCCAAAGGCCCCACCCCTGGAGGTTATGACTTCAACATATGACTTTGGGGGGGACACATACATTCAGCCCACAGCAAGGGATGTTTTGGGTAATTCCAACACTAATTGAATTTCTGCAAATGAGTGAATTTAGTGTGAGTGTTATGAGTGAGGAGCCTGGAGTGAGACTGACAGTGCTCAGATGTTACCCTTTGCCATTTACTCTTTGCATGACTTAGGACAAGCGATAACTGCCTTGTAGTAAATGCTGTGGGGTAGCCCACATCCACCTTCTAGGATGCAGGTACTCATTCTCCCAGCTGCTGGAAGTGTTTGCTCCTGGTTGCTACAGGAGTCCCTCCTGATGAGTTGTCTTTGACTGGAGGGAGGTGTTTCACCCAAGGTTATGCCTCTCCTGGGGCAGCCTACACTGATGATGAGAGACAAAGAAGAGGCCCCTTGACTCAGTTCTGGGCCCTTGGTCTTTCCATGGGATCAGCTGAGACCTCTTTTATAACTGCATCCATTTCAACTAACTCTCTCCACCCAAAACAGCTTCCTTCCGGCCCTCCAAATGTTAATCCTGAGGACACTCCCCAATAAACCTGCTGCATGAAAATCTTGTCTCTGCATCTATTTCTCAAGAGATCTGACTTCTGACAACTCTAAAAGCCTCATTGTCTCTATGTATAAAATGGGCATGGTAACTACCTATATCATTAGGTTCCTTGAGGATGCAATGATACAAAGCCAGTGAAATGCTTAGCATAGGGTTTGTCACAGAGTATGGCCTTCCCAGAATCCACAAATTGATCCAGAGAATCAATGCTATCAGGATCAAATCCAAGCTGACTCCTTGGCAGAAGAAAAAAGACATAAGACATATAGAAATTGACAAGCTGATCCTAAAATTCATATGGAAATGCACGGAACCAGAGTAGATAAAACAATCTGGAAAAAGAAAAAAAAAAAACTGGAGAATTCACATACCCCAAATTCAAAAGTTACTACAAAGCAAGAGTAATAAAGGCAGTGTGATCCTGGCATAAGGACAGATATAGATCAATGGAATAAAATTGAGAGTCCAGGGGCGCCTGGGTGGCTCAGTCGATAAGCGTCTGCCTTCGGCTCAGGTCATGATCCCAGGACCCTGGGATTGAGCCCCGCATTGGGCTCCCTGCTCCGCGGGAAGCCTTGTTTCTCTCTTTCCTACTCCCTCTGCTTGTGTTTCCTCTGTCGCTGTGTCTCTCTCTGTCAAATAAATAAATAAAATCTTTTAAAAAAATAAAATAAAATAAAATTGAGAGCCCAACAATAAACTTGTGTATTTATGGGCAATTGATTTTTGACAGGGGGGCCAAGATCATTTAATGGGGGAAAATAATCTTTTCAAATAAATGATGCTGGGACAATTGGATAGCTGTATGCATCAGACTCAGTTTAGAACCTTTCCTCACACCACATACCAAAATCAACTCAAAAAGTGTCCAATATCTAAATGTAAGAGCTAAAACTATAAAACTGTTAGAAAAAATCATAGGTGTAAATCTTTGTGACTTTGGATTAGGCAATGGCTCAACCAACAAAAGAAAAAAATTAACAAATCACACTTTATCAAAATGAAAACGTCTGTGCTTCAAAGGACACCACCAAAAAAATCAAAAGCAATCAACAGAATGGGATAACATATTTGCAAATCATGTACCTGATTTGTATCTAGGATATACGTAGAGCCCTTTACAGTTCAACAATAAAAGACAACCCAACTTTAAAATGGACAAAAGATTACATTCTTCGCTGACAATTACTTCTGCAAATTGAGTATCTAACCTTCTAGGTCTGAGGGCAGACACTGTGTTTTATTCCTTTCTGCATCTCTAGTACCTACCAAAGCAATGGCAAAAAACATGGGCGTTAAAACAAGACATCTATGTTCAGTTAGGACTCCCGACACTTATGAGCTCTTTGATATCAGACAATTACTTCACTTCTCCAATCCTCATTTTTCTCATCTATAAAATGGGCCTAATAAAATGCCCACCTCATAGAACTGTTGAGGCTGAATGCAAGCATACATGGAAAACTCTTAGTGCATGCCAAGGATAAGAAATAGTTACAAAACTGCAGTTAAAATTCTAAGAGTTAATAACATTATTGTGAATAATAAAATTGTTAATAATAGTAGCAGCAACCAACAGAACAGCCAAGTCTGTTTGCTTGTCACCACCTCGTTCATCAACAGAAAACATCCATGTCATTATTATGTGTCAGTGCATGCTCTGTTCATCATCAGCCCATCTTTGTGTCTTAGTTTACAGATAATTTTATGAGGAAGGTGGTGGTACCAGACTGGCCCCAAATCATTGTGGTGGCTGATGGCTCCCATGGGGAGACCTGCTCTGTGCTGGGGCTCAGTCCAGATTATGTGGTGGAATCCTGCAATGCTTATGGAGCTAATGCCACCATCACAAGACTGGACCAGAGACAGGTAAGCCATAGAGGGTCTTTCACATTGTTTTTCCCACTTATTCCATTCTAAGCTGACAGGTTGATTATTAGTTCATTTATGGTCCACAGACAAGTCTGTTCTGCCTCTGAGAGCCTATTTACAAAGAGCACTCAACCAGGTGGTTTCCAGGATATTTGCCCAGGTGATCTTCCCACCTGACTGCACAATGGCAACTCCACAGGCTGAGTCATCAGCATGGGCAGTGTTAGGGACTGTGACTTCTCAAATCAATCTGTGCTAACGATGCAATGAACATGACTTGGCATCAACCCAGAATGCTCAGTCTTTGGGCAAACATGGATCATCTCAAACAAAACTGGTCAGAGAATCCATTACCCACTCTTCCAGGAACTTATCAGTTATCTTACACACATTAGCCATTAACCAGAGTGGTCCAAACTGAGAGATGGTGGGCATGTCAGCCTTCAACCAGGATAAAAAGAGCCAACCTTTCATTGTAAAAATGAATTACTTGGGCCGACCTGGCTTATCTCAAAGATTCCCACCTGAAGCCTTGCTTTTCCAACCTCACAAGTGTCAAAGAAAAACAGGAGTTTAAAGAGTCCAAAGATGTTGGGGGGTGTACATCTGGCTTCTAAACTTATATTAACAGAAGTCCTTGAGACCATGTTTGGAGGTCTCAGTCATCACAAAATGCACCTTAGTAACTATACTTCCTTTGGTCTCTACAAAAATAAAATATTAAGGAGCCATCAATGTTTCAAAGAAAAACTTGCAAAAAAGTGATAAGCATCCTCATCAGTTCATTCAATCCCATCTTATTAGTTCTTGTTCTGCTTGAATCCAGTTTTTCCATTCATTCTGAAAATTCTTACCCAGTTCAGTTTTAGGTCTTAAAGTTACAGAAACCTGTATGCTAGAGTGCTGGTCAGAGTCCTTTCCACGAATCTCTCTGAAGATGAAGCACCCTTGCAAAAGCATCAAAAAATTAACTGTCTGTACAAAAGACTAAAAAAAGAAAACCATAGCCATGGTTAAAGATCTGATGAGAGTACATGTGATAAGGAAATGTCATTTTTGTGGCATACAAATAATCTAAGATAACTGGACAATGAGTACTGACAAATTTCTAGAAACTTTAAACCATTTCTGGGATACCTATATCAGTGACATACATCCATTCACATATAACCTAAGAATGTTTATCATCATTTCTTATTTGACAAGGCATTCCTTATAATTTACCACACCTAATTAGTTTAACACCTTTCTTTTACAAGATTAGAGACAAATTCTGTAAGATGTGTCCAGGGACCCTCAAATCTCAAAGTTACTTTTAGGTCAAAAAGACTCCATTTCGAATTCGATTTGGGGAAGTTGCCAAAATGTCAAAAGATGTGAACATTGGCCTAAACTCAGATCACTATGAAATATATTCATCTATTTCACCAACATGACAATAGAAGATTTTAAAGGTGAATATAGAAGGTTACACAATTGTGAACAAAATTTAGCTCTTTTAATATTGAGAAAACTGGGTTTTGTTTTTTAAGATTTTATTTATTTATTTATTTACTTATGAGAGAGAGGGAGAGTGTGTGTGTGGGGAAGGGCAGAGGGACAGGCGGAGAAAGAATCTCAAGCAGACTCCGTGCCGAATGAGGAGGGTGATGTGGGGCTCAATCTCACGACCCTGAGATCATGACCTGAGATGAAATCGAGAGTTGGATGCTTAACAGACTGAGCCATCCATGCACCCCAAGACTGGGTTTTCTTATGTAATCAAAGAACCAATAAAAATAATGTGAAGCACAGTAAATTATTTTGGTAACACACAACATGTTTGCTTTCCAAGTAGGTTACCCAAAAGATAAAAAACAAAACAAAACACAAAAAGCCTTTCACAATTTTTTACCAAGTGCAGACCAATACTCCAAGACAATTTTGTCCTTTTATTAGAAAGAAGACCAAATTCTAATTTTGCATAAGTATACTTCTGATAATTAAAACTCATTCTTTAAAAACTTAAACAAACACATTCCCATTTTAGGCAGTGTGGCCAGACATAAAATTCTGTTTCCAAGATTCCTTTCCCATAAACCTTCTACAACTTTTTCACATCCATCCTGATTTTGTCTAGGTTTTTTTCCTCTTTCTCATTCTGGAACAATCACTCATTCTACTTTCCTTACCTATTTTTTGTATACAGTTGTTTCCTTTCATCTTTTTTTTCCTAAATAGTTTTAATCAATATATTGATTAGAATTTTTGCCCTTAGAATCCTTAATTCTGGTGAAAATTAAGAAACAAGCAATGGTGGACTGTTACACTAGCACTCTGTGGATTGGCAAATTTATAAATATATTTCACAATTTCTAGAAGTATATTCTTCCTCCTAGTAAATTTTTCAATGGGGCACATAACTACCCATGTTTACTAGTAGGCCCAAGTATCTTTAGTTCCTCTGTAAAAGGAAGCCCAGGGTAATAAACCCATGTTCAGTAATTAATGTTTCAGTGTTTTATCTGTCTGGGAAATGACCTAGATATTCATTAATATCCACGATTTAGCTTATCTCAATACAACTTTAAGGTTTCAAGTTACCAAAAGGACTTTGGAAACTATTTTTACGAGGACATACCATAAAGCCTCATTACTGGTGAAAAGTTTATTTATGAACTTTTATCTTACTTACATCTATTTACTTGTTCTTAACAACTATTCTTAGATTATGCATAAAAATTTCATGAGACATTAACCAGCTAACCATCATCTTATCTTTTTTGCTGACAGATTTTCTAACAGAGATAATCTGACTTTCATTAAACTAGATGGAATAAAAGTATATCAATGCTGATAACTTTAGAGATATGCCTGTTTTAGTTAAATCAACAAATTTAAACTAGACTTTATTTTCCGAGTATCCTAGATCACATGAAATTGAAAACCACTTGGGTTTACTTCTATATTTGAGAGTATACTTAATTTACATAAATGCTTATTTGTCTTTAAGCCAATGTAATAGAGCTCTTTACAAACCAATTTTGGTAACACCGACAGGGGTAGAAAAATATCACATATCTATAATACATATATACATAAACACACATAAATGTATACAAACTCAGAGATCTTATCACTTTCATTTTAAAATTTTAGCCAGGATACAAGTAGAGTAATGCAAAACTCACTAGTTTATAAAAGAACAATTGGATTCAAACTGTGTTTCTGACAGATTAAGTAAGTTAAGGTTACCTGCTCAGATGGCTAAAGCTTTTACTAATAATTGTGGGAAAGACTTTTAAGGTTTTTCATACATCTTATTTCCCAAATAGGTTTTTTTTTGTTTGTTTTGTTTGTTTTTTCCTGACAAGAATTACCTCCCTGAAGTTTGCATTTCAAGAGCTGGCTCTGGGTTCCTGGAGAAGACAAGGTACAACACTGATACCTCAAAGGCACAGAGAAAGGATAAAAGTTTCTCAGAAAGGGCTTTCGTTTCCTAAATCCAAATCTTTTACAATATTTGCAAGTCTTTTGAGATGAACTGGAGAGGTCTGGGGATTGGTAAAGAGGATAGGTGGGCTTTAAATTGTTTCTACATCCACATTTCCGTTCTTGTAAAGACGGGATTTGTAAGACAAGCAGTTATTTTTAATTCCTCACAGCACTGGGTTCCAACCTGAATGATATCTTATCAAGACACTGACCTACCTATCCAACTACATTATCCTCCATTTGCTTTATATCAGGGAGAAGTTCTTCAACGAAGGTGGAAATCAAAAGATCCCATGTTCTAGGGGTGCCTGGCTGGCTCAGTTAAGTGGAGCATGTGACTCATGATATTTGGGTCATGAGTTTAAGCCTCAGGTTAGGTGTAGAGTTAACTTAAAATAAATAAATAAATAAATATTATATTAAATTAAAAAAAAAAAAAAGAGGGGCGCCTGGGTGGCTTTAAGACTTTAAGCGTCTGCCTTTGGCTCAGGTTGTGATCCCAGGGTCCTGGGATCGAGCCCTGCAACCTGCTCCCTGCTCAACGGGAAGCCTGCTTCTCCCTCTCCCACTCCCCCTGCTTGTGTTCCTGCTCTCTGTCTCTGTCAAATAAATAAATAAAATCTTTAAAAAAATAATAAATAAATAAATAAATTTTTAAAAAAGAAATACTTTTAAAAATCCTATTTCTTTGGAATGTTTCAGTAACTCCTTCCACAAAGACTTCAGGATGCTTTTCTTTCCCTCTGGGTACACAGTTTCATTTTAGTTAAGGAGAAAAGGCCTAAAAAAAGTTCCTCTTTCTAGGCTCTGAATATCAGTTTCCAATTTGGCCAACTTCTGACCATAGAGCTACTTAAAAACAGTAACAACAACAACAAAACAAAATACATCCTTTCGAATATATTGTCAGTTTCACTTGGGACAAACAGTAAATGTTCCTGGCAAGAGAAGGTCCCCAAAGGATATAAGAGAAGATCCCCAAAGAAGATGCAAAGGATACTGCCCACCCAAGATCCACAGCCACTACCAAAGAAAATCGAAAGAAAGATTGAGACAATCCCTTCGAGAGCTGGCAACATTTGGTAGAACTGCAGCCACAAACAGGGTACAGCCCACATTCTATCCAGCCGTATTTTGGGGGCCTCCAACCTGGCGGTTTCCAAGCCAAATTCTCAGGACACAAAATGAGACAAACGAAACAGCAAGAGCTGTGCTGGAGATAGAAAGGATCGAGAACCAATGTTTTTTTCCTGCCAATGGGAATTTGGCAAGGAAGCGAAAACATGGACTTTTACCTTCCTCTCTCGACCAGGCACCCCAGATAAAGATCTGGGATCCCTGTTTTTCCTAAGAATTCTTACGCTTTGCCTTCTTCTGCCAGTTTTCCAAGGACACTGCCTTCAGGCTCCAGAGTGAGTGGGGTGTCCCAGCAGGTCTCATCCTGCTCACCAGAAACTACAGAGTAAGAAACAAATAATTTCCCCTTTCCTTTAGATCGATTGCCTGATCGAGACCCCTTTTTCTCCAAGGAACTCTGTAAATAGGTAAGCTTATATAGGTTAAAACCTCTCCATTGTGGCTACTTGTAACTCAAGATTATCTTCGGTAAGGTTAACCTGTTTGTTCAGCCTTAAAACAAAATTTTATTACCTGAGGACTCACACCGCACTCAGTCCAGTTGGAGTACTTGGAACCCGTCGGCCTCCAGACTCAGGCCACTTTCCAACCGGAACCAGTCCGACCCTGGAACCAGTCTGACCCCGGACCCATCCGCTTTCCAAGTCGGAACCATTCCGACCCCGGAACCAGTCTGACGCCGGACCCATCCGGTTTCTAAGTCGGAACCAGTCTGATACCGGACCTATCCAGGTTCTAAGTCAGACCCAGTCTGACTCCCGGCTGGTTTGCGGACCGTCTGGGAAAAAACAAAAACAACAAAAACGCTCAAATGGTCTGAAAGCTCATAACACAAAAGTCTCCAAGTAGGACGTGCCCACTACCTCCTGGGGCAGCCAGGGCAGCGAGCCTAAGAGACCCAGCAGTTACCCTCACCTGGTTGCCCCTGCTCCTGGGG
The DNA here is from genome assembly GCF_037043125.1 of Eumetopias jubatus. NCBI lineage: Eukaryota > Metazoa > Chordata > Mammalia > Carnivora > Otariidae > Eumetopias > Eumetopias jubatus. The sequence goes on from NW_028274816.1 coordinate 30,613,612, forward strand.
GATGTCGGGGGTCTCCTTGGATTCCTTCTCTGACGCCAGAACGATTAAAAGATAAAGTGAGGCACATTAATAATTTTAAGACTTTATTTAAGCAAAAGCGATTTGAATCAGGGAGCACCAAAGGAAGCGTGCTTAGGAACACTCCCAACAGGAGCTCAGGAGGAGAGGCCTTTGTAGAGCAAAGATCGAAGCAGAGTAAGGCTATTATTGATTGGCTACAATTTAAAAACCTCGTTGGCTGTTTGTGATTGGTTGTTCTTAGCATTTTGATTTCCTAACCTTGAGGCGGGTACTGGCTTGATTTTTGGTTTGTTCACCTAAAGCCACCAAGGTTTTAGTCACCTCAGTGTAATGGCTTCCTTGTTCAATTAATTTAACACTGGTAAACCTAAGTAAAGTGTTTCCCAGATTTTCTGTGAGTTGTTGCAGCAAACGTTGAAGAGGGGGTCATGGGTCAGGAAGAAGTGTGGGCAGCCTGGGCACCCTGTTTGTGGCTGGTGTCCCAAGTGGGGTCAGTCTGATGGGACTGAGCCTTCGAGCTGTAGAGTCTATGTGAATTCTGGGAGGTTAGTGTCAGAATTGAGTGGAACTGTTGGGTACCCAGTTGGTGTTGGAGAGTTGGCTTGGTGTTGGAAAAAAACCTGAGACAGCAGCCTGCACGCCGTCAGCGGCTCAGCTCTTTCCCCTTCTTCCTGGTTACACATTTTCTGGAACTGCAAGAGCCTTGACTCTGCTTTTTGGCTGAGGAGCTTCCTTTTTTTCCCTGCTGGGTCTCCCGAGGAGGAGAGGTGGCATACAAGATTTCAGTGTTTGACCACACAAAGCTGAGTTCTCTGGGCTTCGTTCATTTTACAGGAAAAAGACTATTTCTAGCTTCATCTCTGGAACAGAAAGTGATTTGTGAACCTGTACAACCCCAAGCAGAGGGGAATTGGGCTGTAAGTAGCCTGTTTCTTCCCCCATTTCTTACTGGTCCTTGTGGTTGCAGTGGCTCAAGTCGTGTGCAGGGCTAGCCTGATGGAGGGGGCTCAGCTGCTAGAGAGGCAGACCAGCTGACCCCAGCAAGGGCCCCTCCAGGGAGGACAGAATTCCTCCTCCAGCGCTGAGCTCCTCTGAGCACACCGGGGGTGTCCGTTCTCAACTGAGGGGGCCCACCCTACCCCCAAACCCCAGCCAGACTGGTTCCAGTGTCCAGCTCCTTCAAGTGGGATCCCATCCCCTCTGCATTTCCCTGTGGATGCACACCTCTGAACTGGGCAGACTTTTCTTTTTAAATTCTCAAATCACAAAGGATCTTACTACATTCTCCTTCTCTAGAGACAAGAGGCTGCTATCTCCTACCAAAAGGGAATCGGTAATGCCACAGGCAATATGTAAATAATGGGCGGGGCTGCGTTCCAACAAAACACTTTTTACAAATAGGCAGCTGCAAATTTGACCTGTAGACTCTACATTGCCAAACTCAGGTCTGCACATGAGCCCTGATGACTGCCTTTGTGCCATTCTGATTACTGCTGAAGGATGTCTGGGCCTCCTCCACTTGTATTTAATTTAATTGAACATGCTGCATGTTTGTCATAGGTACTGCTTGCTCAGTTCTAATATTGTTATATTTACAGAATTCTGGTTTTCTCCCCCTGTCCTTATATGTCTCTTTGCTCTATTGCATGATTTGTACACTGGCAAAAGACAAGGAAAAAAGAAGAATTTTTTAATGGCTCACTGTTTCAGTTTATTAGCATAGCAGTTGTAATATGACAAGTAAAAGAGGTAATTGGTTATTCTTAATGACTGTCTTCATTCCAGTTAGCAGATCCTGTAAATGCATACTTAGAACTTCCAAAGATCATTGGTAATCACATCAGTGTAATAGGTTTTCATCAGGGGTAACTGCATTTTAAAATTCTGTTCTGCATAATTTCAGAGTATAAGGAAGATTGCTCTTTTAGGAGTATTTCTATAAAAATGTCTCTTAAAGCAAGTCAGTGCATACCTCAAACTTTTCAGGACCTTCTTTCTGCTCAAAAAGCCCTTAAACATTTAACAAATTCTTAGCTAAATTACGGGGCTTGAAGTCCCTCGGAAATTGGCCACAAACTCTGAGCCGTGATGGGTTCTGTTGCTTCTTTTTGCCAAGTTGGGCTGCTGTGTATGTACTTCTTTTTTTTTTTTTTAATTTTTTATTATGTTCAGTTAGCCACTGTATAGTACATAATTAGCTTTTGATACAGTGTTCAGTGATTCATTAGTTAAGTATAACAACCAGTGCTCATCACAGCATGTGCCCTCCTCAATACCCAGCACCCTGTTACCCCCACCTCCATCCTCCTCCCCTCTGAAACCCCCAGATTTTTTCTCTCGGTTCATCTCCCTCTCTGATTTCTCCCCCTTTGGATTTCCCCTCCCTTCCCCTATGGTCCTTCGTGCTATTACTTATGTTCCACATATGAGTGAAACCATATAATAATTCTGATGAATGTTGGGAGCATGACCAGGAAAGAATGTGCACAACAGCAATCTGATAAATGCTCTCCTTACATAAGTGGAAGGAGAGATAATCCTGGCCTCGGAAGCTACTATTTCTTGTATTGGGTCTGCCATAAATTCACTGAAGGGCTCAAGGTCAACTCACACCATTTTTGGTCTTACTTTCCTCATCTCTTAAATGGACAATCACCCCTCTGATTTTCCCTGGACACCTGTTTTAGCCATGTATTCCACCAAGCTCTCAGACTGGTCCTCTTATATTACCTACTGAACTTCATCTGGGAGGAGTGTTTCTCAGCATTGTTTTCCATTATCATCTCCACCCCAGGAGTATTTATAGACTTTTTTTTTTCCTGATTGCAACCCCCTTCCCCTGCCATGTAACCTTCACCCGGGATCCCCCATGGTAGTAGCTTATATAATATACTAAAATTTCAAAGCCAGAAAATTGATTACTGATCAAATTTGGGTTGAGATGCAAGAGAAAAAATACAAACTCAGACTCCACATTTTCGGTTTGTCAGACCTTATCCCACAAAGACAGCTAAGCCTGGTTTCTGCCCTTGAAGGCTTATAGACTCACAAGTCATCCATAGTTCAGAGAAAAAGTTCTCTTATAGACTATTGGTTCAGGAGAAATGAATAAGTGGAACAAAATGCTAGCTCTAATAATGTTTCCTTATTCTTTCACTCAAAAACATTTCATAAACCTTTATTATGTACAAGGAACTGGAAAGGAAACAAAAGAATGTTTAAAAATACCCAGATGATTCCAGATAATGTCTGTACGTACTCTGCCCTCAAGGAGGTAGAGCATCTCTCCCATTCCTTAGGTGTGGGCTGCACAGTGACTTCCGTCCAGAGAGGACAGTATGGAAAGGGCAAAGCAGGGAGGGGAGGGTAACTACAGTGGAGAAACTGGGAACTCAGCCAGGAGATCAAGGTCAACGTCAATAGCAATAAGTCATGGTGGTAGGAGTTACCTGTGAGATGACGCGATGAGAATGGCACTTTATCTCTGTGGCCTTTTCCCTAAACACCCATTACCCCAAACTAACTATGAGAAAGATATTAGAGAAATCCCAATTGAGGGACATTCTACAAAATAACTGATTAGCATTCCTCAAAATGGTCAAGGTCATTAAAAGCAAGAAAACTCAGTCTAGAAGACGTAAGGAGACACGACAACTAAATAGAAAGTGGTATCCTCGATGAGCTCACAGGACAGAGAAAGGACATTGGAGGATATTTGAGTGAATAGGAATAAACTTTGGACTTGAGTTGGTAATAGTGTCTGAATACCGATACGTCTCAGAAAAAAAAGGGAGTCTCTAGAAATCTGACTGTGAGAACTCTTTCCAACTAAGGAATGTCTTTCTGCAGACAAGTGTTTTGACTAGTAATTTCTCTTTTGTCAAGTTTAAAGGGACTCAAGGTTACCATGGGTGACTGAAATCTAGAGCAAACCCCAATCCTTATTAACAATTATATTCAGCTTTTGTTCTCATCTGTTTTCCCCCCCTCAAAGTGGATAAGGTAGAACAAAAAAGGTATGCAAAGGTGAAGAACAGGTTTTAGAACCAGACCGGCTCCACACTTTACTGGGTGTGCAACCCAGATGATTTTCTCAGCTTCTCTAATCCTTAGTCCAGAAACCAGGCTTAGTTTCCCCATCTTAAAATGGGGATGATAACGCTTTCCCCAGAGGCTTTTACACATGTTGTACAATCAGTTCTTGATCCATATGGTTACACAATATAGTTTACCTTACTCCTCTGTGCCTCAATTCCTTCAAATGTAAAATGTCACTGATCTTAGTACCTACTTCAATGTTTATTGTATGAATTTGGTTAGATAATGTATGCAAAAGTCTTGGCTGATGCATGGTATCTATTACATATTGAATGAATATTAGCTTTCATTGTTAAAACTTCATCTCTGCCACCCTGGATGCAGAGATGGAAATACATATCAGCAGTTGAATCTGAAAGTCAAACAGTAGAAGAAAATGCTATAGAGCAGTGGCTCTTAACAGGGGATGATTGTACCCTGGGTCCATTCGGTAATGTCTGGAGACATTTTTGGGTGTCACACTAGGAGGGGAATATGCTATGGCACCTGGGGGATAGAAGGCAGGGATATTTACTAAATATCCTATGATGCACAGAACAGCACCAACCCTACCCCCAAGGATTATCTGGGCCCCATGTCAGTAGTGCCAGAGCTGAGAAACCTTGGTGTAGTTCCTTGGCTCTCACCATTTGCTCCATAGACAAGCAGCATTGGCATGACCAGGAACCAGTTGAGATGCCGATTCTCAGGGCCCACTCCAGAGCCTCAGAATCAGATACTATGGAGAGTGGTTCCCAGCATTCTGTGTTTTGATGAGACCTCTGGGTGATTTTGGTATTCGTTAGAGCCTGAGAAGCACTGCAGTAACACAGGAGATGGCATGAGTCACAGAAATTCTGCTGACTCGTTCATCTGTTGATGAAGTGTTTTGTTGCTCACATCCCAAACTCATTCTGGTGCTTTCACCAAAGGCTCATCCCCCCACCCCCAAAGATAGAATAGAATAATTGAGAGGAGAAAACTCCTGACTTTATTAATTGCTCAGACAGAACAAGGACTGCTAACTGGTGGGTTAAAAAAAAAAAATTGGAAGAGACACAGTCATTGGTACCATTTGAGCAAGAAATCTGCTCCATTTTAACATTGTGAAGAGAAGCATTTAAATAACTAGGTTATATTCAAGGATCGTGGGAGTTGTTGATTATTACCCAACTACCTATACTATATTTTATGTATATTTATAATCATACATTCATTCACTCATTGAGCCTTTATTGAGTGCCTACTATTTTCTAGGTGCTACTCTGAGAAGTGGGCATGGGAAGATACTATATCTTCCAGCCCCCAAAGCAATGGTTCCCAATTGTATGGCATCCTATAGCTGCTACCTGATCTTGAGAGAAAATGTTTCCTGTGAATTTTGCAGGCATTTGTCTCTGTCTTCTCTCCCTGCTAGATTAGTGGCAGGATTGCTCTTTTTTCAGTATAAGTTGATTTTCAGTCCCAGACAGTCTTTGACTTTTTCAGCAAAGAGCAGATGAGTGATTTATGGGCTGAATTGTATGCCCCCTACCACTGAAGTCATATGTTGAAGTCCTAACTGCCAGTATCTCAGAATGTGATTGTATTTGGAGAAAGAGTCTCCAGAGAGGTGATTAAGATAAAATGAATGATATGTGTGGCCCTAATCCAGTAGGACTGGTATCCTTATAAGCAGAAGAGATTAAGACACAAGGCACACAGACTGAGAGGCAATCATGTGAGGCCACAGTGAGAAGGTAGCATCTGCAAGTCAAGGAAAGAGGCCTCATCCAAAGTTGTTAGATTTCTCCGCCATACTCTCAGCGCCTCAGTAAGTACAGAGAGAATGTGGTAGGGAAGTTTTTGTTTTTCATCATCTAAGAAACTCTAGAGTACTGTAAACTTCACTCTGTGAGTTTGTTTTCAAATAAAAATTGCTATCAATACTGCTATTATATAAAAATACATAAATGACATTTATTGATTTCTAAAAAGCAGTTCTGTAACTCTGTCACCAAAGATTAAAAAAAAAAAAAGTTTCCAGGTGCAGTATTGGTAAATAATAACATTGATGTCTCATTGCCTATGGGTCAGGAATCTAGGTGTGGCCTAGCTGGTTCTCTCTGGCTTAGAGTCTCTCTTTTAAGTCTGCAGTGAAGGTGTTGGCCAGGTCTGCCCTCCTGCCAAGGCTTAACTGGGGCCCCTGTGTGGGTGTGTGTATGTGGATGTGAATCGAGCTCCCTCAGGAGGCTCTTGGCAGGAGACAGCAGATGTTTGCCCTTGGGTCTCTCTGTAAGGCAGCTCATAACATGGCCTCCCTCAGTATGAGTGAGCAAAGAGGGAGAGAGGCCAAACACCCAGGATGGAAGCCACAGTCTTTATGACCTAATCTTGGAAGAGACCTCCCATGTCTTCTGCCATATTGCATTCTTTGGAAGAGAGTCGATCAATTGAGTCCACATTCAAGGGCAGATGTAACTCAAGGATGTGAATACCAGGAGATGGGGGTCCCTGGGAGCATCTTAGAGGTTGTCTTTCATGCCCTGGGAGCATAAGTCAGGGCTGTCCCTAATCAATACACAACACTCTTACAGTGCTAGACTAAATAGATCAAAAGCATATTGGATTATTTTCCTGGGCTTATTGTTAACAACAACAACAAAAATATTAAGAATAAGATATATTTGGGGGGAAAAAGGAAAAGGGAGAAAAGGAATTAGCTTTAATTTCCCTGTATGTGCCCACTTTTATTTTGGCCTCAGTTCTGATCCAAATACATAAATATTTTTACATGGTTACAGTTATCTTGGGTAATCTTATACTTAGCATCATATCATAAAGAATGTTTCTAGAGAATCTTCATAATCACCATTTTAGCATACGGGAGGTCCTAATTATTTCAAGATCATTTGCTCTCTTAAAATGTGGCCTTAAGCCCCATTGAAAGGCAACCACAACTGTATTATCCATAGAGGGGAAGCTGTAGTTATAAATCATGAGAGTAAGTTCATTTTATGTGATATTTGCCCAAATGTAGGCCATAGTAGCAACTCTGTAGAACTTTAGAATGAAAAATGAGTCAGATGTTAATTTGGGGGGAAGGGGATGGTTAATTTTTCCTGCCAAATTGTGTGATAGCATTATAGACCTTGCCCTTCACAACTGACTGGGACATTAGGAACATAGAGAAGGTCTCATTGGTAAAAAATAATATTCAAGAACTTCATGAATTTTTATCAGGAGCCTTTTTTTTAGCCTTTAATTCAAATATATCTATATATTTTAGTGCTTATCATCCTTTATTCAACTCAGTTGTTAACCAGTGTGCTTCTGTGAGTTCCTTTGCCTACACTTGAAGCAGATCTCTGAAATAACCTGCATCGATTTCATGGAAGTTCACACTTTTGGAGAGATTTGCAATTCTGCTTTGTAATCAATCTCCATTGATTGTGTTTGCCTTATACTGTTAGAAGATCACTACAGTTGCTTATCAGTCAGATCAGCCAAAAAGGTATCGACGGTGAGCAGGGATAAATTAGGAGCCACTGTTAACGAGGGAGAGGTGCTTAAAGGGTCTTTTATAAGTGCTGAATTCATTACTGAGCATTTTCATATTGTGATTTTTTTTTCCTTTGGAATTAAACTTTTCTTCCTTGGCTATACCTGTATTTTGTTGCCAGTATTTCTTCTAATGAATTTCCTCCTGTGAATGCACCATGAGGGTGAGTGGCAGGCATTTTCGGATGCCTATAAAACTTCTCTCCTCACTCTGAGCATCAGCACCACACAGGCACATACACTTAGCTTCTTTCTTGCTCATACTATCATGATTATGTTCATGGAATCAATGCAACTGGGTTCCTCCCCCCGCCCCCAGCCTCAGAGTGACTCTCCTTTGGTCTAACTCAATAATCAGGATGCCATCCCCCTTGCCGGTCAAAGGTTAATTCAAGGATGGGCATGTGGCACAATGCTGGCCAGGGAGGGGTGTCCTGGAAGATTTCCCTCATTCTTGAATGAGGGACCAAGGAAGAGATGTTCCATTTTTCTGCCTCTGCATATTATCTTCTCACTTTAGAACTGTGGCAGCAAACTCTGAACCATGAATGAAGCTGGTGCAAGAAAAGGAGCCAATGCCCTGAAGGGAACAGCAGAATGAAAAGATAAAAAGAACCTGGGTCCTTAAATTACCAGCCCTGAAAACACTCCAAATCAGGCATTCTGGTTACCAGAGATATTTTTGTCCTAACTGTGTAAGCAGCTTCTAGTTGTGATTCATTAATTGCATCTGAGAGCACCCTAGGTGATGGAGTGTCTGCACTATTTTAACTTCTCTTTGGAGAGCAGTCATTTGCTCAGCAAGTATTTACTGAGCACCTGTTATGTGTCAGGCACCATGTGAAGCTCTAGGGATACTGGAAGGACTAAGAGATAGTTTCTGCTTAATGTCCTTAACATTCTGTTGGGTGTAACAGACATTAAAGGAGTAACTCAACATATTTTTTTAACTAAAACTAAGGTAAGTACTATCAGGAGACATATAGGGTATTAAATGAACTACAACTAGAACAAATTCTGGAGGGCTGGGAAGGCTGCCTAGAGAAACCTTTATTTGTGCTGAGTCTTGAGGAACTAGGCTCAGGTCTTAATTAAGGCCGGGAGGAATAGGGGACAATTTTTTCAGAGACAACAGCATGTACGAAGGCATTTAGGTGCCATAAACCACTGTAGTTATAGGGCAAAGAGAAAGTGTGGAGGGGCAGCAGCTGACTTTGGAGAGAAGCAAGCCAGAGGGGCCAGATCATGCCAGCCAACATGGGCCATGCTAAAGATTTCAGTCCTCTCCATCTACTCCCTCCTCATCTTAGTACACACAATCGCAGAGAAGGCTACAATAAGAGAAACAGCCCTTGACTTATTGGTGGCCACAACAAACCAGACCCTGGTTACTCCAGAGAGCTGAAAGAGATCTAGGGCATCGGTGGTGTCAGAGACTAATGCTTATTCCCCTTGGCCACATTCTACCAAAATGGGTTATGCTCGACCCTGGTGTGCTTGCTGTTCAGGAATGGCACGCTCTTCCAAGGCCAGTTGAAACCCATGTCTGACTTGGTTGGCTGCCAACATGGAGAGGCAGACCATATGCATTAAAAGACCATCTTTCCTGGCCATCTTGGGTTCCATCAAGGGAGCGAGTGTGCATATCTGTTAGGGTGCACTTGGCTGCTAGATATTGTGTAGCTGTCCCAAAGTGGCCTCAAGCAGAAGGACATTGATTACTGTGATGCAGCAATGTTATCCAAGACCCAGGATTTTCTGTTCATCTTTCGTGCTAGCTGTAGTGTCCCAGGAGTGTCTCTGCCACACTGCCTCAACTCCATACACCATGTCTTTACACCACAGAGTTCCAAGTAGAATGCAAACTCTTTTTTCCAGAGCTTTTCTTTTTCCAGGAGAAAAAACCTTTCCAGAAACTCTCAGAAGACTTTTCCTAATATCTCATTGGCCAAAACTGGGTTGCATGCTTATCTCCTGACCAATCACTAGCAAAGAGAATGGGTTGCCTTGATTAACTTGGATGATGTAGGTCTACTTCCCAAGGTGGTGCACATTGCTGCCAGATAAACGCAGGGTTTTCTTAGCAAGAAGGAGGGGAATAGCAATTAGCAGGTATTCCAGTGTCCATACTAGCATGAATCCCAATGCACCTGCAGAAACGCTTCACCTTGGAAGTTCCTTTACTTGCTAACAGAAGACACTGTCTTTGAGGCTAATATCCCTTCTAGATGCGTTTTCAGATCATTCCCCAGTTCCTTTGTTCCCCTTCTGCTTTAGCTCTTGGCACTATAACACAGAGATGGGTTCTTTATTGGGTGTGGATGAATTTTTTTTTTCCTCCTGGAATAATGTGTATTGGTATTACAGGAGGAAATTTCTCAACTCAATCACCCCAAAATTTAATGGGCATGTGCAGCATATCTCCCAGCTAATCCATATAATCTTTAAAATTCGGGGCCAAATTAATCTATACATAGGACGAGTTAACTTAGGTGCCCTCTTCATCTAGGGTCTGCCAAAAAGGGTCTTAGATTAAACCATTCAAAATATACTATCAGCATTTAATGAAAATACATCTACCTTTATTTTTTGTGTGATGTGATAACAGACGGAGAAAATTTCCTCGGGTTGGAAGTAGGGAAGGAAATGGAGTTGTATGCAGAAGGCAGTAAAGCGGGTAGAACAAATCTGTCTCAGCAGATTATGAATTCCTTAAGGGCAGGGAACACAACTTAAGTGGCCATTTAACATTATGTTTAAAGAGTTGGGGCCTGATATCAGAGGCAAGTTCTGCCACTTACTATGTGATCTTTGGAAACTTGCCTACCCTCTCTGTGTCTCAGCACATCTCAATAATGAGGATAGAAAAAGTATACAAACTTCATAGGATGATTCTTTTATAGGAAGAAATGTCAGAAACCAACTATTGATATAAAATTTACATAAAATCCAAACTTCTTTTGCACCAGGGAGTCCTTTCGCAGCCTGAGAAAACTACAGGAACTTCCTCAGGATTATGTTTTCAAAAATGCAGAAGATAAAGTATGTGAAATAACAAAGAAAATGATAAAATATAGTTATCAAAGTATTTTCAAAAAATGCATGAGTAGAATATATGTGCTTCTTTAATAATGCATGATGTGGGATCTAGGGATATAAGGTATAAATTCTGACAATTTGGTTAATTTCAGAGAAGTGATAAGCATAAACAATGCTTGAAATTTCTGCAACAACTGTAATGTCATTTGAAAACACCCAGCATTTTTATTTGCCTGACTTTGGAGTCACGGGTACTACTGTGATTACTTTCACAATGGAAGGAAGTGCTAACTTTCATTTAGAGGTTGATTGAAATAGAGTTGTAATTTTTTTTTTCTGGTCTCAGGTTAAGAACCAAATATGGATTGTACCTAAGCATTTTCCTTGTTATTAACCTTTCACAAACAAAATTTAAGACAACGGTTTAATTGTCATTCCTGTCTTCCACCAGCACCAATTGTGAGAAGTTCCGTTAGTCTCCTGGCTTGTTTTTTATTTTTTTAAAAGATTTTATTTATTTATTTGACAGAGAGAGACACAGTGAGAGAGGGAAAACAAGCGGGGGGAGTGGGAAAGGGAGAAGCAGGCTTCCCGCAGAGCAGGGAGCCCGATGTGGGGCTCAGTCCCAGGTCCCTGGGACCATGACCTGAGCCAAAGGCAGCTGCTTAACGACTGAGCCACCCAGGCGCCCCTCCTGGCTTGTTGTTAAAGTCATGGTAAAAAACACAGTTTTGTCGGCCTGGACGATGGGTTTCCTGAAGCAGAGACCCAGGCTCTCAAGTCTCTTACGCTCTCCTCGTAGATCCTGAAGACCATCTTCCACCAAGCGTTCAACGCCTACAAGATGGACATTGAGCCCCGCGTGAGGGACACCGCGATGTCTCGGGTGCAGTGCAGTGGGAGGCTGTTTGAGATTGTGCTGTCCCACAGGCGGGTCACCGCATCCTGCATCCAGGGAGAGGGCAGGGTGGTCACCGTGGAGGGGGAAGCAGCTTGAGTGCTCCACTTGGACACAGGTAAGCCGCCGTGCAGGGCAGTTTCTGGGTATTTGTTGAGAATGTTCTCCTGAGCCTGCAAGTGGTGGGGAGAAGGGACTGAAGTAGGGCAAGCAGGGGCAAGGGTCTATCTTCCTGGGCAGATTGTAAGTTCCTTAAGGTCAGGGACCATGTCTTCAGATGCAGTATCACATCACAGTATGCGTTGGGGCACCAGAACTCTTCCACTTGCTAATACTTCATATCTAACCTCTCTCAGCCTCTGTTTCTACATCTGTATAATGGGGATATTAATAGTGTACTCCTCATGGGAGTTGTTGTGAGATTCAGTGAGTTAATGTCTATAAAGATTTTATTTATTCATTTGAGAGAGAGAGAGCACAGGTTGGGGGAGGAACAGAGGCGGAAGGAGAAGCAGACTCCTCACTGAGCGGGGAGCCCGATATAGGGCTCAATCCCAGGACTCCAGGATCATGACCTGAGAACCAAAGGCAGGAGCTTAACCGACTGAGCCACGTAGGTGCTCCCTCAATGAGTTAATGTCTAGAGTGCTTAGTAGGACCTGAATAATATTGGCCACTATTTTCTATGCTTGACACAGAAAACAAACATAATAATTTCTTAATGTTTTTTAAATTGATGCAAAAAAACTGAAGACATTTCAACAATTGAGTTAATTACCTTTAGCACCACAGCTGATTCAGATTGGTGCCATAGAGCAGTGGACAAGACAGTGACTGTGGGGGCACATTTCCTCATTTCAAAACTGGGTTCCACCATTTATGCTCTAGGGATAAATTAGGAAAATTACTAACCTGTCCCTACCTCACTGGCAATGCGGGGAAAATAATAGCAATGAGCTCATAGGGGTTTTGTGATCAGTAATCCACATGAAGTTTTCAGCACAGTGCCTGCGACGTATTATTTGCGCACAGTTATTTTACATGTACCATGCAGCAAGCTCTGTTCTAAGCATCTGCAGGCATTACCTCATGTAATCTTCACCCCCCTCTTCCCCAAGAGGCAGACATTAACATTACCTGCACTTTCTGGATGGTGAAACGGAGGTCTAATGCAATTACCCAGCTAGTGGCAGAGCGGGACTTGGACACAGGTGCTAAGCGCCTATCACAGCTGCCCCCAGCTGGGTTGTAGGTCTATTTTTAGCAGTTGCTAGAGATGTAGAAAACACTGGGACAGAGAGAAAGGCGAAGATGAAAAGATGAGAACTTTTTTTTTTTTTTAAAGGAGATCTGGAGCTTGAAAGAGGAAGGAAATAAATTATTCTTGTGTTTTCAGCTGAAGAAATGGAGGCTGAAGTTCAGATTTTTGCCCAAGCACCCGTTGGAAATAGGAGGTCAAATGAAGGTTCAAGAGCAGTTCTGTCAGGCCCCAGGGCCCATGGCACCCTCACTGCCCCCATCACCTCCTCCATCACACACACACACACACACACACACACACACAGTGCTGAGGAACAGACCTGGTTCATCTCTCTCTGAACTTTCTTCTAAGAATTTGATCATGGTTCCAAGTACATAGCCCAGGAGGAAATGGGATGGCAGGGGAATGGCTTTTTTGCATGTGATCCATTTTATTTCTGCTAAGTCAACAAAACTCGCTGTGTTGCCTAGGGGAGCTAAATCAGGCTGTTTAAATTTCCCTGTCACTATAAATATTCTCTTGATTTATGAAAAAATAATAAATGTGTGTTGATTTGGATTAGCACAATTATAAAATACATGCACGTTACAGGGCCTTTTGTTTTTCAGTTTGCATTTATTGTGGCCTTTTGATATGAGCACCAGAGAAAGCATTTGAAATAACAATGGTAACAATGATAATGAGACATAATAATTGTGGTCATTTATTGAGTGTCTGCCCTGGGTTAGCCATTGTACTGGGAATTTTCTATTCATTATACTGTTTAATTTTCTCAAAAATATCATGAGGGCAAATTTCTGATTCAAGACAGTAGATTGGATACATACATTTATAGCCACTTTCTCCCAAAAGCTCATTAAATGGCAAAAATCCGTACTTTTATTTTGTTTTGGTAAGTGAATATTTAAGGACAACTGAAGCAGAGAGTAGATTATAAAAAGAACATTCTGGAATGTGGAAAGCAAAAGAAGCATGTGTGGTTGAACTTCTTGAATTAGTTAAACTTCTTGGATCGAGTGGCAGAACACCCAACTTAATAGTGGTTTAAATACATGCAGTTTATTTCTCTCATATAAATATGGAATTGGGAGTAAAGAGTAGGCCTAAGAGTTCTATAACATTGTCAGAGACCTAGCCTCTTTGTGGCTTTCATCACTACCCCTGGGTGTACACCTCACCACATGGTCCAAGAAGGCTATTTGAGGTCCAGGCATCACATCCATTTTCCAGCTGCCAGGTGCAACAGGCATATACCTCACTTTAAAGACACTTCTGTTTTAGATTTTTATCAAATGTCTTTCACCTAAGATACCAATATCTATTAGGGATAGATGTTATCCCGTTTCAGTAAGCCATTTTAATATCTATTTTTATGATTAATCAGAGCCTAGTGAACTGACATGTATTAAACAGATGCTGTACCTGAAATTTATTCAACTTTGGAGTCTGAAACACCTAGTCTTGTGCTAAGCACCTCTTAGGAGTGCCGGTTCCAGGAACAGCTGTGGGGATTTCCTGTCCTTAGCCTGGGTATGCTTATCAGTGTAACGAAAGAGATGGAGACTGGAGGCAGGAAACGAGATGCTGTGTATAAACCTGAACAGCAGAAGTATCCTCCCAGTCTCCAGTCTCCCTTCAGCCCTTCACCCTTCTGGGGCCCAAGGAGGGCAGCACAGTGGCAAAGAGCAGTAAGTATCCTTTGTTTGAAAATGGGATTTTACAGCCTGCAAGTTCACAACTGTGATTTCTTTTGGAACCTGTGATGTATACATTGCCAAGGTGAAGAGTCAGAGAAAACTAGGTTCAAGTGTGGCACTGCCACTTCTCTGCTTTGGAAGCCAGCTCTACCTCTCTATGCCTCAATTTCTCCATCTGTAAAGTGGGGATAAATAGCCACACCTACCTCATTGGGTGGCTGGTAGAATGACGTAATTCCTACTAAGTGCTGAGCACAGTGCTTAGAACATAGTATGTGTTTGATTCAGTGGGGACCATTAGCCCCATTAGATGGAAAAACTAATGTTCAGAGACCCCACAATGACTTGTTAATAATTAACAATAACAATAATCATTGAATGGAAACTTACTATGTGCATGAACTCATGTAATCTTCAAGTCACCCCCAAGAGGAAAACATTGACATTACCCCCATTTTCCTGATGGGGGAACTGAGGCCTAATGCAGTTACCCTTCTGTTGAGATATGGAAGAGGGAAAACAGTGGCTGCCAACACTTTGATGATGAATAAGCTTTGACTAATGTCTCTGTAGGCAAAGGTCTCTGTTGGACTGCATGCTGGATGTTAAGGACTCTGGGATGAGTGGAGCTGGGCAGTGTTTAATCTGATGGTTCTTACAGACATGGAGGAGGTAGACATTACCAGACAACTTCAATATTACATATGCTACATGGAGGGAAATATGTGATTCTACCTATATGAAGACAAAAGGAGGGTGTATTAATTATAGTAGTTACTGCTGCTTAACCAATTACCCTGAACTTAAACCGACAATGAATGTTTATTATCTCACACAGTTTCTGAGGATCAGGATTGCAGGAATGGCTTGGCAGGATGGTTCTGGCTCAGGGTCTCTCATGCAGTTATATCAAAGTGTCAGTCAAGACTGTAGGCACCTGAAGGTTTGATCATGGCTGGGGACCTGCTTTTAGGATGTTTCGCTCATAGCAAGCAAGGCGATACTGGCTACTAGCAGGAGACCTCAGTTCTTCACCCTCATGTCATATGGCTGGTGTCCCCAGAGCAAGTGATCCACGGGAAGGCAAGGAGGAAGACACAATGTCTTTTATGATGAAGGCTCACAAGTCACAATGTCCTTTCCATGATATCCTACACAATACACAGGCAGCCCTCTTTAGTGTGGGAGGCGATTACATGAGAGCGAGAACACCAGGCGGCAGGAACCACTGGGCCATCTTGGAGGCTGGCTAGCACAGCTGTCAGTTAGCTCTGTTGGGAACTCAGGGAAGACTTTCTGGGAGAGGTCGTGCCTGGAATAGTTAAGTTGGGAACAAGGGTTCATAACTTGAGATGGACAGAACTCAAGGAGTCTGTGATGTTGGATGGAGGAAAATTGTTTATGCTAATCAGTGCTTTAAAACTATGGTGATTGAGCGGCACCTGGGTGGCTCAGTCATTAAGCATCTGCCTTCAGCTCGGGTCATGATCCCAGGGTCCTGGGATCGAGCCCCACATCGGGCTCTCTGCTCAGCAGGAAGCCTGCTTCTCCCTCTCCCACTCCCCCTGTTTGTGTTCCCTCTCTCACAATATCTCTCTCTAATAAATAAATAAATTCTTTAAAAAAAATAAAACTATGGTGATCGATAGACCTGCCAGCAGATCTCTATATTTAATGCAAATTAGTGAAGTACAGGGATTGTATTATTATATTACAATTTTGTTAATATTTTAATAATTGTATTTCAATATACTTGTCTTTGTGATTTTATGTATTTTATTTTATACACTCAAAGACATTATTCTGTGAAAGAACCATAGATGTCAAACAGGTCTATAAGACGCACACAAAGGGTGATGAAGAAGGAGAGTAGGAATCATGTGGTTGAAGGAAGGAAGGGCATTAGAGGCAGAGAACACCAGAGACAAGGGGCAGGCTTCTGTGTTTGTGTATTACTAACAGCCTCAAGTATAAGAAGAGGAAGGAGGTAGATGAGGCTTTGAATGGAAACAGGGACCAGTTCACAAAAGTTCAGGCTGTAGAACTTGTACTCGATACCATAGTGATAGTGAAGGCAGGGGATAGGGGAGCCAAGAAAATGTTTGTCTTATTTATATATTTATTCATGCATTTAGCTAAAAATTTTTTTTTGAGACTACATAATCCATACACAAGTTACAAAATTCAAAGTGTATACTGTGAAAACCTTTCTCTTATTACTAGCTGCTACTACTCTGAAATGCTCTCTACTCTGGAAGCCACCATCAGCTTTATTTTATATCCTCAGGAAATCATTTTCACGTAAGGGAGTGGCTGTTTAGATTTGCATTTTAAGTAGCTGGCTCTGATCAAGGTGCCCACTGTAGACAGAAGACAGGCTTTATGGAGAAGTTGTGGGAGAGGGTGAGAGGCAACGCTAGGAATGTCAGGGAGAGTGTGTTATTTTTTTTCTTTCTAAAACAATTGACTACAAGTGTGCTAGAAGATCCCATAAGTGCACATAAGCACAGTTCATTTGGTTGAGCAGTTCAGATTTCCTGTAAGACACAAGGAAGGCAGTACAGCAAGGCGGTTAAGAATACAATACCCACTTCAGACCTGAGGGACCTGGGCATTGTCTCTGCTCTGTGGCCAAGTCTGTGCTCTCTTTGCTAATTTGAACTTTAGTTTATTTCTTATATAGAGTGGGGCTAATGATACCCACCTCGACGTGTTTGTCACAATGGTGTATGTGCTAATGCTGGTAAAACTTTCATATCATTATGCCTATGCTTTAAAGTCAGAGCTAGAATCAGAGTTGTGCTTCACGGTTGAATTTCAAAATGCTTAAAGTCCACTTCTAGTCACCAATCATTACAATGACGAAAGCTCACATTTTGTGATACAGTATTTAAGAATAACAGCTTGCCTTGTGCCTGGCACTGTGCTGAGTGCTTTGGAGTCATTGCCTTTTTTTGTTTCTTTTCTTTTCTTTATGTCCCCTTCTCCTGGTATATTCACATGTGCACATCTGGCAGGATCTGGGGTGAATCTTGGGCTCCAGGGTCTGGAATCTTTGGAAGAATTCATTTGCAAGATTGCAACAGCCGAGAATCAGAGTGACACCTTGGAAGCTTTGGCTGCCAAAATAAGACACTCTAAGCGGGTGGTGGAAGACTTTAAATGGAATGGACTCCTCACCACAGTTTTCGAGTGAGTAGGGACAACACGACTGCTTCCCCGGCGGTCCTTCTTCTTGCTGTGGGGCAGAAAGTAGCCAGGAATGAAATTAGGCTGAAGTAGAATCTTGATAATGGTGGCAAGTTAGCAGTTATATAGTAAAACTACATTGAAACTTGAGGCCTTTAAATGTAAATTAAACAAATGAAATTTCCAAATGTGAGGGTCTGATTTGGAGACGTCACTGCAATAGAAATGCACTCACCAGGGGAGAGTGCTTAGGTGTGGCCTAGAGAAAATGAGCCTTATTACTTGGTCCTGAAGACTCTCATAAGAAAACAAAATCACTCTCTCCTAATGTTTCAGGGAATCAAGTTCTGTCTCTTTAAAGCAAATGTGGCAGGAGGTTAACAATTACTATATCTAGGTCTGTGTGTTGCGGGGGCGGTAAGATGGACATTCATTGTACTTGTCTCAACTTTTCTTGATGTTTGAAAAATTTCATAATGAAACATGTTGGGAGATCACCAGAAATAAATAAAAGTAGAACAGATATAGTATGATAGAAAATAAAAAGACAGTACTTTAAATAAAATATATTTAGCTTTATGAGCAATTCACTTCTTTTACTTTGTTTTTCTCATTTTCTCATGGAGGAGCAGAAACTCCTGGGCACCCCAGTACTGAGGACCCCCTGTTCTGGAAAGATAGCATACAGGGGAACCATGGTAGAGAGAATGAGTTTGGGGCTAGTCCTCTTGTCTGGATTCTAATTCCAGAGCCTGCTGGCTCTTGCTCACGGAGTGACTGCGGACAAGTTACTTAAATTCTGTGTGCCCCAGTTTCTTCATCTGTAAAAACAGGGCTGGTAATGGAATAAGGAAAGTTAAATGACTTGGTCACTGTAAGTGACATGAACTGAGTTTGGTTCTAAAGATAATTACAGGAAACCCTACCACTGAAACTCACCCTTGTCTCTGTATACCTATACATCTTGGTTCAAACTTCTCTTAAAACCCTCAAACTAGGTGGCGCCTGGGTGGCTCAGTCGTTAAGCCTCTGCCTTCAGCTTGGGTCATGATCCTGGGGTCCTGGGATGGAGCCCCGCATCAGGCTCCCTGCTCAGCCTGCTTCTCCCTCTCCCACTCCCCCTGCTTGTGTTTCCTCTCTCGCTGTGTCTCTCTCTGTCAAATAAATAAACAAAACCTAAAAAAAAAACCCCAAAAAACAAAACAAAACAAAAACCCCCCTCAAACCATAGTTCTTTGCATGTCTGTAAGTCTTATCCTAGTTGACTGATTTCTGGATGCAAGGGATGTTTCATTTTTTTTTTTTTTGTTTTTTGTTTTTTTCTCAGACACATGGCATAAATTTTTCTCACTCCTGTGTGTTCGAATGAATAAATGAAATCTGAACACATCTTCCTATGTAAGGCTACATTGACCAGGAAAGCATTTTCCCTTGGAATCCTGTTCCGTATTCTTCCTTACTGGTTACCTCCCAGGAGAAGTTTGTCAGAGTAGCCAGGAGGCCTCCCAAGTCTCATTAGCATATTGCTTTGGCACCAACACAGGAAGCTTAATTTCCCAAAGAACGGTGACTTCCATTAAAGCAGGTTTGCAGAATTGTTGGGGTGTTTGTGTGTGTGAGGGGGAGGGTAATGACCATCATCACAGTAATGATAGGAACTAAAAAAATGTGGGCCTAGGGTGGGGGTGTGTGTGTGGTGTGCCTGGGTGGTGCAGTCAGTTAAGCGTGGCTCAGGTCATGATCTCAGGGTCCTGGGATCGAGCCCCGCATCAGGCTCCCTGCTCAGCGGAGAGCCTGCTTCTCCCTCTCCCTCTGCCCCTCTCCCCTCCACTCGGGGCCCTGTCCATTGCTTTCTCTCTCTCAAATAAATAAGTAAAATCTTAAAAAAAAAAAAAATAAAGAAATGTGGCCCCGGGGATGTTCCACTAAAGCTTGTGTCCACCGCATAAGTAATGCCAAACTGCTTTTAGCAGCAACTCGTCAATCTATGTTCATCAATTGTCACTTACTGCATAAATGGTCACTAAAAGAGAAGACAGTTCAAATGTAGAAATCCTTGTCAGGAATTGGTCTTTAGCCTTTCAATCGTGGGCACATAGGGCCATCTGGTGTGCAGTTGTATAACCACACATTGGATTTTTTAAAATCTCCTCACTACCCATTAATGTGACTTAGTTGGCTTTACAAAAGCAAACCATTCTTTAGGCTTTCTTAGGGGTACAATATTGAGGACCTTGGCTTATTCCCAAACTTAAGGCTCCTCAAACCTGTTAAATTCTATATGCTAAATAGAGCTCACCCTCTTGTAGATCCTTGGAAGACCAACATCAAAGCCATGTGTAAGCTAAAGCTCAGGGGGCAAGAACTGGCAGGGCACAGAGGAAGCCAGTAAAGAGAGAGCAGGAGAATGTAGCTCGTGAGTGGAGAGCGGGAAGCAAGAGACCATGAAATCCACAAGAGGTAAAAAAGGAGTTTGTCCTTGAGCTCCCTCAGGCCCTGATAACATTCTAATTTAGCTCATGTGCACCCTGGACGTAAACTTTTGCTTAAGTCTCTGTTGTTTGCAATCAAATAAGCACTACTAAAACAATGTCAGTTTGGAAGAAGCCAGAAGACTGGAAATCCTAAAATCTGGCATGCCTTACCTTCGTAAGTCCCCAAATGCCTGTGTGTCTTACTCTTTTAATCTTCTGATAGAAGCCACAGATAAAAAGTAGGAAGAGAGGAATAAAATTAGGTCATCATTACCATTTGGGACCATTATTGGTGTCTGGGCCACTCAGCCAGACTTCTGTCAGCCTATGGGTCTCAACTCTGGAGTGACTAGGAATTGAAGAAATGCGTACCCTCAGACAGTGCTAGAGAATTGGCAATCTGAACCAGCAGGGTCTGAATACCACCTTGTGAATCTCTGTCCAGGAAGGGTCTCTTAAACATCTTAAATACATCCCAGCATTTAATTTATGAGTTAGTAGTTTTCTGGCTTACTGTCAGTGTAGATCAGTGTTCTCAACTGGGGGCACAACTGGCAACGGTCTGGAGACTTGTTGGTTTTACAGCTTGGGGGAGGGGGACACGACTGGCATCTAGCAGGTAGAGGCCAGAGATGCTGCTAAATATCCTACAGTGCCCAGGACAGGATTCCCCACCCCCGCCCCCACCCCGTCCCGGCAACAAAGAATTATCTGGCCCCAAATGTCAGTAGTGCAGAGGTTGAGAAACCCTGATGTTCATGGCAGGAGAAGCTTTGAGGGAATAGTTTAAGTGGTAGGAAGAGCAGAGAGTTGAACTAGAAGTTGTGAATTTTATCAAGGGGACCACTACCAAGTTTTGGGGAAGATACCATATTACTACCTGTGGCCTGATGCTGAGTCATAGGGAACAGGTGGCCTGAGAGGCTCTGGTGAGGGCAACAAGAGATAAATCTAAGCAGTAAGTCCTTGGGTGGAGCTAAGATTATAATTGGAAAGACTAAAACTAATCAGTTTGATTCTCCTCCCCATCATCTGGGGTCATTGTGACCTAATCTCTATTTATATTAAAGGAATAAATTGGCTTGGGTGACAGAGACAAGGGGTTAAAATGGAGTGAGCAGAAGAGCAGCATATTAATAAATTAGCTTATTTAAATATATATGGGTTGGAGAGTGATGTTTTGATAGGTCTGAGATGTGATAGTGGACCTGTTAAAACTAAAATATATTTTCATTAAGTTAGCTTTTGGTTGGGCACCTTCAAAGGAAAGCAAGTCTCTTCCCTAAAAAGCATGCAGAGCAGAAATCCCAAAGCAATATCAATTTTAGGACTTGAAGACAAAAAGCAACACAACTCCCTGCCTCCCCATGTCCCTACCTGTTTAAATATGTAATTTAAAAAAAATTTAAAAAATTCAAAGATACGTAATTTTTGAGATGGAGGCTTGTGTTTTTCTGAGACCTAGGCCATGGGAATCCTGGTCAGTAGACTTCCCTGTAATGCTGAGTTGGGGAGCAAGTTTCAACTGGGGAATGTTCTGGAAAACAACTTAGGCAAGACCAAGTTAAAGATACGCTTCCAGTTTTTGACACAGGACATTGATAGAATACTTGTAGGTGCTCCGAGAGGATTTGAGAGACTCCACTTTGTAGATTGGGAATTTGTTTTAAACTAGGTTGACTTAAAGAGGGCCAAAGCTACGAAATCACATTGATTCATTAATTTATTTCATTCAATAAATTTGCAGGTCTAGGCATTTTACTAAGTGCTAGCGATAGAGAAGCATAAGATGTGGTGCTCTGTCAGTTTGGTCCAGGAGTACGCAGATAAACAGATAATTGTAATATAGCAATACGGTCTCAACTGCAGTTAGTCCCCTGCTCTCCTTTCTTCTAACTGTGCCCACCTGTGGGAGGCATCGGGTCCCGGAAAGAGATAGTCTATGAATTCTTGATCCGGAATTAAGCGGTCTATAAATGTTGATAAATAAAAGCCCTTTATTTATCAACAGAATCATCCTGCGGCCGGGAGCATCTGCTCTACAAGACGGGGTTTTAGAAGTTTTGGGAATTTGCATTTTTAACGTTCCCACGTTTTATAACGTTATGGTTACATGCACAACAAAGTGTGTGAGTCAGCCTGGGTGATGGGAAGCTCTGGAAGGTTTCTGAGCAGGAACATCTAGGCTTCATAATGTCCTAAAAGCCGGAGAGGCCAGAGTCCAGAAAACCAAGCCTCGGCATCCCTCCTTTCCGCTCCGCGGTCCGTTCCCACTGGGCCTGGCCTACGTTTCCCAGGATGCTCATTTGCTAGAGCTCCAGCAGGATTGGTCAGAACAACGCGGAAGTAATTACGGGTCGCTCGGCAACGGGCGGAGTCCTGGACCATTACTGGAGGCCCACGCCCCTTCCCTGAGGCCGGGAGGTGGACGAAGCTCAGCTCCATCTCCAGAGTAACGGAACGTCCACCGGCTTTTACTTCCAGCCGAGCGGCAGTGCGATCTCTCCCGAGCTTTCACCGCCGTTCTTCCCAGGCCCCGCCCCTTTTACGCCGGCAGCGGCGAAACGCGGGAGACCTGATTCTAGCTACCGAGTCGTCTGAGCGGCTCGGGGCGGCGCAGTGCGCAGGCGCGAGCGTTTGGGTCTCGCCGCGCGCGGCGCTCGGTTGAAGCGGGATTGAGTTCCTGGGCGCGGAGACCGGGCAGCGGGCGACCGAGGGAGTGGGTGACTGAGCGCCTTCCCTGCCGTCATGGCAGCCCTGCGCTACGCTGGCCTGGACGACACGGACAGCGAGGACGAGCTCCCCCCGGGCTGGGAGCAGAGAACCACCAAGGACGGCTGGGTTTACTATGCCAAGTAAGGGGCCGCAGGGGGGCCTCCGGGCCTGGGACGCACCTGGAGGGGGCCGCACCTGGAACCCTGACGGCCTCAAGTGCCCGGGACCCTGCGCTGCCTGGAATGCCACCCGCGCGCGGAGGGGCTCGGGCGCTCCAGCTTGGCGAGGCCGCGCGAAGTGGAGGCGATAGTTAAGGAGCTTCCTCAAGGAGGCTCCCAGGGTCCCCGAGTTGGGGTCGGCTGCCTTTCTGGGCCCTGGGTCCAGCGGGGCTCACCTGGCAGCGCCCAGACGCGCCCTCTGCTGCTCAGGAGGCGGCGCTGCACGGTGCCATGGTGGCTAGCAGGCCTTTACTCCCTCATCTCCCCCCAAAAAAGGCCAGTGCCCAGCTCCCTCCTCGTGGGTCTGGGGCAGGGACCTAGAGAATCTATTTTTTAATAAGTGTCCTAATATAGTTATGTATATATACATTTGTATATGTAATAGGATTCCAATAGTTTCTGGCAAAGTTTTGGAAACCCTGGCCGACCCTCTCTCCCTTCCCTTACTGTGCGACTTTGGGCCATTGCAAGAACTCTCAGTCACCGATTTTTCACCTGTAAAATGGGTTGACAGAATTTTGATTAAAGCACTGTACATTAAACACTTAGCACAGATCTAATGAGTACTCTGCGCCATAACTGAGCTTTTTCTGCTCTCTCTGCAGCTGTGACAGCATCGCCTAAGCCTCATTAGAATCACCTGTTGAGGGTCCTAAATACAGGTTTCAGAGACCCTTAGGCAGCAGACACCCAGCGTAGGGAATCTGTATTTTATAAGCTTTCCCCGTAAGGCAGGTTATCATTTGGGTTTGTGAAACGTGGTTGTAAATTAGTGATTTTCAACATCTGGAGAACTTAGAAAATAGCTTTTCCTTGGTTCCTCCTGCAGAGGTTCTCATTTAACTGGTTTGGGCCCTGCCCACCTTCATTGGTATGTTGTAAAATCTCCCCAGGAGATTCTTATCTATCCAGGGTTGTGAGCCACTGCTGTCTTGGGTTGCTTGGTAGAAACAAAACCAGGGGAAAAAAAGAAAAAAGAAAGACAGACCTTGGTGAGTTTATTTCATTCAAGACACAGTGGGGTTTTATCACATGCCAGGCTCTTTGCTGGGCACTGGTTATACTGAGATAAATAAGACCCACTTGTCACCCAGTCTTGTATGGCAGAGTTATTACACATGGCTAGTTCAGCACAGTGTGTGGATAGTGAGCAGTAGCCTGCTAAACATGAGGTGTGTGTGGGTAGGTGGGGGGGCACCTTGGGTGCTTGAGGACAGTCAGCACCTGAGCTGGGCCTCAGCATAAGTAGAGGTGGGCATGTTCAGGGCCAGGAGGGCAGCCCAGGCAGAGGAGACAGAGTGGAGGCCTCTATATGGCCCATGTGCTGGTGCAGGGACGGGAAGATTGAGGCAGCAGAGGAAGACCCCAGTGTATGGAGGCCCTTCTGTGCCTCATGGAAGAGCTGGGGCTCCATCGTCAGGACCCGGGGGTCCACTGAAGGCTTGGAGCCAGGGAGTACCATCGGATTTATGTCTTTCGAAAGGTGGTTTCTGGCTCTGGAGAATGGTAGGGACAAGTCTAGCAGTAGGGAGCTGTTAGGCTCTAGGCAGCTTCTGAGCACACACTCCCTGTTACCTCTGCCTGGAGAGCTATGTGAAGGGCTTTGTCATCCCCCAGAGCTGAACTTAAATGCCACTGCCCAAGAGACCTTCCCCTTATCCCTGATCCCTGCACCCTCCTCCCAGCCTCTCATTATCTGAGTCATGGCACTTGGTCTTTTTCTTTTTTAAAGATTTTATTTATTTATTTGACAGAGACATAGCGAGAGAGGGAACACAAGCAGGGGGAGTGGGAGAGGGAGAAGCAGGCTTCCCACCGAGCAGGGAGCCCGATGCGGGGCTCGATCCCAGGACCCTGGGATCATGACCTGAGCCGAAGGCAGACACTTAACAACTGAGCCACCAGGCGCCCCTGCACTTGGCCTTTTCTGTAGACATCTTAGCCATACTTTCCTTGTTTGTGCTCTGTCTTCCTCCCCCAGATTGTAAGCTTCATGAGGGCAGGGACCTTTTCTTGTTACCCTCTGAATCTCCTGTGCTTAGCACCTGGGAGACATAAGTCTGTGTGGGTTGAGTGAATTCCTCCAGTGAAGGGTTCCTCGGGCCTCCCTGAGCAGGTGGCATCCTGGGCCGGGGAATGCAAAGGTGCACAGGACTGCCATCCTGGCTATAAGAGCCCTCCTCGGCCTCCTGCTTTGTGTGGGGCTCACCTTCGTTCTGGCCATTTAGCTTAGGCTCCCTGGCTTTCTTTCAAGTTTGCTTGGAGCCTGGTGTTACCCTGTCTCTTCCCCTTGTGTCCTACCTTATGTTGGGTGGCCTTTCCCATCTGCTTCCTTCCTCGATGGTGTCCAGTGTCCGGGCTCTTCTTTCACTAAATAAGATCTGCACACCCCAGTCAGCTCCTTCAAGTGCTTCCAGGGCTTCAGTGGTGCATATATGGTCCCTGAAAAGGCTCTCTCCCTCCCCAGTGCTGGGTCTCAAACTGGCCTGTCTGGGTCTCTTGTTTACACTGAATGTAGTGACAAGTGTTGGCTGGGCCCAGCTGGGTGTCCCCCTCTCTAGTCCCCCTGGCCCTCAGTGCTTTAGCTCTCCAGGTGGAAGGATGCCTCTGACCAATCCTAACCGTAATTCCCCGCAGTCCCCCTTGATCTCTCCTGACCTGCAAGCATCCTGGTCTGTCTTTTCTCTTAACTCTGGAAGGGTCACTTGTCCCCTCTTGGGGTTTGGGAAACTGTTAATGGGCTAAAAGAAGTCTGCCCTCTGAGTAGTTCCTGTTTTCCAGTGGTCTTCCTCTCAACCACAGCAAGGCCACCCCCAGGGACAGAGGCTGTAGCCTCCAATGAGATTCCCCCTCCCTGACTCATGCCTTTGCCCCTCTCCTGTTGTGTGGCTTCTTTTGGCTCCTTGTGCTTTCCCATGTGACCCGTGGTGCATTCACCTCTGGAGCAGACATGTCCTATGGCTCCAGGGCCCCCCAGGCTGGGCTTTCAGGGAGAGAGCCGTCCTGCCACTGAGGGCAGACCTGGTTCCAGAGAGAGCTGGCGGGCCTTTCCCCCCTCTTTGACAAGGTCCAGGGCAGCCCTTCTGCCCAAGCCAGGAGGTGGGATGGAAGGGCTCAATGCCTGGGCCTGTCGCCGCAGTCACCTGGGCCTTCCTGGGCCTTCCCCCCCGCTGCTTTCCTTCTGAAGCCCTGGCGTCTTGTCAACCAGAGGGCCCGCTGGCCTTGCCCAGTTGGGAGATGGCTCCCTGGTCCACGGGGCTGGCCCTCCTCACAGTCAGCTCTCTGTCTCCAAGTTAAGTTCGAAAACAAATTTCTAGAACAGCATACTTGAAAGTGATATCCATGTAATGTGGTATGAATTTAATTTAGATCCTTTTGGTTTAAGATCCCTGTTAATTATCTCTTTAAATGACAAAAAGCTTATTGAAAAAGAAAAAATAGAAGAGGGCTTCTGTTTAAAGGAGAGGAAGATAACACTTTGGGGACATATGTCGTGATTTTCTCTTCATTAAAAAGTCATTTTAGGTTACAATTGAGAACACTTTCTAATTATGTTTTATATGTAAGTATTTATTTAAATTAATGCTTCTGTATGAAAGGCATAGTTCTTAGTTCTTCACACATGTTAACTCATTGAGTCCTCAGTAGCCCCAAGGAGCAGATGCTTCTATTATCCCCATTTTACAGATGGGGAAACAGGCACAGGGAGGTCAAACACCTCTTTAAGGGCACATGGCTGGTGAGTGGGAGAGCCGGAACTCATGCGCATTTGGACTCTGAAATCGTCACTGCCAAATTATGTTCTTTTCTCTTGTGTCAGGCCTGGGGTTTTCCCCCAGGGACACTGTATCCTTCAGGCGACAGTTGGAGATGTCTGGAGACACTTTCTGTTGCCACAACTATGGTATATTGGCATCTAGTAGGGAGAGACGGGGGCTGCAGCTAATCGTCCTTTAGTGCACAGGACAGCCCCCACAGCAGAGAACGATCTGGCTTAAATGTCAGGACTGCCAGTGGTAAGAAACCTTGACTTAGGCGTTTTCTGTCAAAGTTAAAAACATGGGCGACAATGTTTATCTTTTTTTTTTTTTTTTTAATGTCTCTCAGGATGGAAAAAAAATGTTCTCAGTGAGTTTTCCAACTCCTTCGGAAAGCATTTATTCACGCCGCCCGTTTACATTTGGGCAACTCCTCGGGCCAGGCACAGGGCTGGTTGTCTGAGGGTTCATCTGGACACTGGTCTGCTGTAGAGGTCAGCGTTCCACTCACGGGGGCACTTTATAGATTCTTGAGGGCAGGTCTTTTTGGAGCTTGGCTCAAAGTTCATTTGATGCCTGCCTGTGGGTTGCAAACTACTTTCAACTCCAGGCAGAGGAAAATATAAAATCACATCTGTAAAGTTTTCTTGAAGAAGCGTGAGGAGAAAAGCAAAGCAAAGAGCAGGAATGGTGTAGGTCTTTGCCAGCATCTGGTTTGCTTGCTGTTCCCTTCAGTTATAAAGGAGAAGCCGGGGTTGTGTCCGCAAGGAGCAGCTTGTCCTTACCAGGGACTCAGGCTCTCCCTTTTTGCGAGTAGGATTTCATGGTGGTCGATGTACAAGCAGACGTTGGTCTGGGCTGCTGATACCCTGCCTTTGTACAGTGACTTCATTGTTTGCCAATCACTGTCACAAGTAGGGTGTCACTTACCTTTCCAACAGCTCTGTGAGGTGGGTGTGGGGCCAGGGAGACTGGCTGACTGACTACAGGTATTCGGGAGCCCAAGTCTTTGGCCTCCTGAGTCCAGTGTCCACAGAGTTGCTGCACCCGCCACTGAGAGTGCAAAACCAGACCTGAAGCCCACAGTTCCCCAAAAAACCTTGTTTGCCTCATGTAAAATTTTACAGCAGATTCATGCTCTCTATATTTGTTCTCTTTAAAGTAATTGGTAGGGAAGGCATATTCAGATTTTATCATCTAGATGTCAGTGATTATTATTTTCTACTTTGGCATGAGTATGTGAACTTTTAGGAAATTCAGCCTCCCCTGGGAATGCTTCTTGCAACATCCAGCTACTTCTCTGATGAAGTAATTTTGTTTTTCTTGATATTTTATCACCTGTTGACGATATCTCTAGTCTGTTATTGGCTCACGATTTTAATTGTAACTTTGTGTGCTGTTAGGTAAAATGCTAAATTTTCCACAGACGTAGGACTGGTTTATATATTTGATTTGCTTATAATAGGTTGCACTTTTGAGGGCTTTTTATATGTCATGTACTGTGTTCAGCCCTTGATATACCTTATCCTCATAGCATTTCCTTGAGATCAGTTCTAGGATCATTTCCATTTTGCAGATAGGTAAATTGAGGCACCGAAGTTGAGTAACTTGTCCAGGTTGCGGTGAGATGACCTTTGGGGCTTTCTAACTGCATTCTTAAATACCTCTTGGGAGCAATTAGGAGTCAGTGCTTAAAACACTTCAAAGTTTTATCTGTGGAAAGAGTAAATACTTAAGATTAATATATCTAAATGATATCTAAATATCAGCATCATAAATTAGACTGAAGTCTGTTCATCTGTCCTGGGATAAAACTAAAACAAATGCAAAACACATCTAGATACTCGGAGTGATTGACTAAGCTTCCTAAAGTTGACCCCCAAGTGGGGTTTCAGTCTGCTTCTCTTCCTCGTCCTCCACAGCCTGCTCACAAAGACAGGCTTTCAGGAGATTTCCTTGGGCTGCTTCTCCTTCCCACGCAGGCAATTGAACCTGATGTAGACAGTAGCATTTATGTTCTGAGTATTTCTTTTCTGAACTCTGGCTTTACTACTCTTGGGAAATAGTGTTGTTGGGGGGTGGGGCACAGTGCAGTTGATTAATTTTTAGAAGTGTAACCTTCAGTTACTATTTTTTTGTGGAGTTTTAACTTTTTTTTTTTTTCAACAGTCATGCTGAGGAGAAGACCCAGTGGGAACATCCGAAAACCGGAAAAAGAAAACGAATAGCAGGAGGTTTGTATGTTGTTGTCATAAACCAAATAACCTTGTATTTAAAGCATTAATTAGATAGCAGAACTGTCACAATCAGGTGACAGGCTGCTCTGTCATTCCTGGAAGGTTCTCTAGGAGGGAGCCATCAAGGAATCAGGCTCTCTCTCTCGGCGGAGCTCATGGGTTGTGGCAGAAGGAGGTGATGAGAGTGGGGTGGAATGGTGAGGGTGATTTCTCATGGGCTTTTTATGACGGCCACGGTTGGTACACACAGCCTGAGGTTGCCCAGTGAGGCTGCTGGTTGGTGGGAGAGGCTTTGGGGCGGGGGCTGGAAGGGCAGGGAGCCTCCTGACCAGGGGCCTGGGCCTCTGTTTACCCCACCCCTGCCGCACATAGACCTGCCAGTCTTCCTGTGTTTCAGATTTGCCATATGGATGGGAACAAGAAACCGATGAGAACGGACAAGTTTTTTTTGTCGAGTAAGTGTCTGTATAGAAAGGCCTCTCAGTTGTTTTGCTTTTCAGTAGGAATTTTTCATTGTAAAAGTAATATACCTCGAATATAGAAAAATATGTAGTATGTAACTGTAATCTTATCAGTAGGATTAACTACTTTTAATAATTTTTTTATTTATTCTCCAAGTCTGCTTTCTTCAAAGAATAAAAAGGGAGTGCACTTTGTGAATTGTGTAGTAAACTGTCCTTCTCCACATAATGTCTTGTGAGCATTTTCTCCTGTTTAGTTTTTTCAAGACAGTGGTGCTAAATGGCCATGGAGTATTATTTTGTACCGATAGACTGTAACTTATCAAATTACCTCCTGGGCATTGACGTTGTGAAGTTCCTGTGTGACTCCGGCCGCTCCCCTCTCCACCTGTTACAGCGGTGTGCTGGTAAACGTTTCCCCTGCCAACTCTGGTGGGGGCGGGGGGACGCCCAGCTCTGTTTCCACGGGGCACATCCTTTCACCATAGCTTCTTTCAGGCCACCCAGGGGATGTCAGTGAGGAGCCAGGAGAGGTGTGCACCCGTGGGCCAGGCACTGCTGTGGCATCTCGCATGATACCCTTCCAGACACTTCTCTGGCAGCTCCGGTTATAAGTAAAACGACAGCTGGATTCTTCTTGGCTCTTTGTATTTCTAGGGTGATGAGTATAGATTTTAAGCTATATTATTATTTTAAGCACACACATGTTACAGAAAAATTTTAAATCACAAAATCTCATCTGTTTACTTCTGGAGAGTTAGTTCTTAATGGTTTTTAAGATATTTTGAGATCTTTTCTCTCAGATCCAAAGAGTACATTTAAAAATGTAAAAAAATAAATCTG
Source organism: Eumetopias jubatus (assembly GCF_037043125.1). Taxonomy (NCBI): domain Eukaryota; kingdom Metazoa; phylum Chordata; class Mammalia; order Carnivora; family Otariidae; genus Eumetopias; species Eumetopias jubatus. Next base: position 30,644,040 of record NW_028274816.1, read on the forward strand.
TTCCATGGGAGTAACCCATTAATCCATATGTGCTAATATATTTGAGTTTATCACCTCCAAATCCAAACTACAGTGCTCGGAGGAGATGTGAATACGGTCTTGAAATGAAAATCATCAGAACTTCAGAACGTTCAGACTTTTTATCATTTTGAGTTTGCCACCTCCTACCAGTTTTCTTACGCCCTTGCGCAGGGTTCAGAGATTTCACTGAAATCTACTGACAACAGTGGCTGACAGATCTTACCGCCACATTTACATGAGTTAAAAAAAAAAAAAAAATCCCAAAGCTGCTTCCTTTTTTGAAATCTCAGGATACAAGGCAGTGCTTTTTATATGCTACAGCGTATTTCACAGGCAGTTCTGAAGAAAAGGATTTGATGACTATTCTTTCCAGGCAGGAATGCAATCCTTCTGGAGGCCAGAAGACAGACTTAAATGGACGCCAGTTCTTTCTGGGGTTTAAGAATAAACCTTTTTAGTACATGAAAAATGGGGTTTGCCTCACCTAAACTATAAGATGGTCTTACATTTACAAATGCCTGGGTTCACTGTTTTCTCCTTTTCTTTGCAGTCATATAAATAAAAGAACCACTTATCTGGACCCGAGACTGGCATTTACGGTGGATGATAACCCTACGAAGCCGACCAACAGGCAGAGATATGATAGCAGTACCACCGCCATGGAGATCCTGCAGGGCCGGGACTTCACCGGCAAAGTGGTCATGGTTACCGGAGCTAATTCAGGAGTAGGTAGGCCGCCCCCTTACAGTCGTTGTTGTGATGTTTTGTTCCTGCTATGATGAAATCCACTTAAATTTGAACTACAACGAAATCTTTTAGAGTGATTCTCTAATATAAAAATGTATTTATAGCCTTTCCTACTGTTGCTTTCTTAAGATCCTGGCCTATTTTTAAATCCCACTGTTCTCATGGAAGGCCGTGGAAGGGCCGACCTTGAATTCTCTGAGAGCTGAACGCTCAGCAAAAGACTGTGGCTATCCTGGTATTCAAGGATTAGAGACAACAGGTTCTGTTTAAGGGTTTCCAGCCTGGTCTGTGTGGTGTCTGGACACATTTCAATGACTTGGGTTGTTGAAACCAAAATTGATTGGTAATGGAATATCAGGAGCAACAACCTATCATGACTTTGGAACAGAGGGTACTGCAGGTTTCACCTGGTCAATGAGAGTATCATTTTCCTTTGGGAACAGGATCTTGTTTCCCTGTAAAGTTGGGGAATTAGTTCTTGTCTTAACCTCTGGATTAACCGTCTTAACCGCCAGTGTTTAACTGCAGTGACTGGCACAGGTAGATGGCTCCAGAGGCCGCCCCTCCTTTAGCAAACAGGGCTGCTAAAAGGGACAGTGGCAGAGCAGATGCTTGTACAAGAGCTTTCCGCGTGATTTTATTCTTTCTTTGTTTTGATCCACTGACATCAGCATATGTACCTGTTAAGAATCAAACTGCCCTGAGTAAGGATTTACATCTTCAGGTTAATTTACCCAGATGAAACATAGAATTACATTGGGCTGTTTTCTGGCAAGTTCTGTCTGTCCTCTGACCCCTCACAGCTCCCCCACTGCCCCCCTTGTTGGCCTTCTCTTTCATAAGCTTTGTCTCCTCGTGCCTTTGTGCACCTCCTCCACTGTCTCCTTTCTCCATCCTTCTTCATTTTCACTGACCCCTTCTCGAACCTCCAGAAGCATTCCTGGTATCATCAGGGGAAGCACAGGAGGTGAAAATACATTCTTAGAGGATCAGTTATTGCATGGCAGAGGGTCTAGTCTAACAGGTGACAGTCCCAGAGCAGAGCTCTTGACTGTACTTGTCTATGAAGGCAGAGAGGCAAACGGAAGTTTAAAAAAAAAAAAAAGGGAAAGGGATTTATTTAAGATCAACTCTCAGACCTCACCCTTAGGCTCAGAGTATGTTCAGTTCAATTTTCTGAACTTCTGTTTTGGGGTGGATTCTATGTAATTGTCATTGATATCGAAACTGATGATGCTGTACTAAAAATAACGACTGGATCCTCAGTCGCCCAAGAAACAATATGTTGTGTTGATTGCATTGACTACTCTTATATGAGGGTGTGGACCAACACAGTGGAAAATAATTAAGAAAAAATAAGTACTTAAGGACTTAAGTAAAATACCTCTTTTTATTTAACAATTAGTTAATCAGAAAATTTAATTAAAAGATCTCATTCCTTTACTCTTCCAGCGAGACAGTTTTTTCATTTAATTAGTAAGCAACATGACTACTGGTTATTTTCTGTGTAAGTGTTCAAACTTTGTTCTGTCTGACGTTAGATAGCAGACCTTGATTGATGCTTCTAATGCTCTGCCAAAGATTTGCAGCATCAGACTTAAGGACATCATGATCCAGAACTAGTTGAGCTGGTTCAGAGCAGACAAAGAGCTTTGTTTCATTGGATCTTTAATCATAAAGGAGGGGATTCTGAAGCATCGAGAATAAATGTGTTGATTAGAATGGACCTCGAGCCTCTTCACTGCTCCCGCTTCCTCTTTCTTGAAGACCTTTCCTTTTTGATGTCCACGGTCAACTTTGCGGACACTGCAAGCCGGTTTCTGTGGTCCAGCTGGATGTGGTGGCAAATCGTCAAGCTTAGAGTGGAAGGGGTGCTGGGAGGGTCTTGGGGCGACCAGCTCTTCCTGTGCCAACACCCCGCACTCCTTCCCCAGCTGCAGCGCTTCTGGCTGCCCCCCTCCCTTCTCCTCTCTTGGGAAGCATAGGTCTTGGTGGATGTGAAAGATTTTTATTCTTAATTTTTGAAATAATATCGCCCTGAAAATTCCAAGCAATCAAATCCTTGCAAATCATTTTACTCGGCAGCAGTGGTTTCAGGCTTAAGGAAAAGAGGCTGAAGATAGGCACATGGCTTTTCGTCGTAACTAAGTTCACTTTTTGTATCCTGCGTGGCTGCCTTAGAAAGTGTCCTTGCCCAAGTAGGCTGTACAGATAAAGTCTTCCCTTCTCCTGAACTATGAAACATGTCCCTCTATAAATTGCTGTCACCACTTTTCTGCACATTTCAAGTGAAGTAACTGAATGCAGAGTGAATCAGGCATCTTCATTTCCAAGATGTGTGGGCATTCAGGAGTCCTCTCTGAGCTTTAACAGTGTTGGTGTTCACTTGCCTTCTGCTGTTCACGGGAGCCTGTTTTCTGTGTATTAGCTGTCCAACCTTTAGCCTTGTGGCTGTCTGTTCTCTTTGAAGCAGAGTGGGCTGCCACAAAGCATACCAGTATTTATTTAGAGAGTGGTGGCTCCAAGACTAAAAACGTAGGTACCCTGATTTGCTTTGCAAAGGCTGATTTACAAAGCTGATATTTCCAATTATTCTTTATTTTTAATTTTTTTAAATTCTCCATAGGCATTGCTTTGTTGGAATTGCTGTCGGTGAGGCTCTCTCTGGTGGGAGGGGGTGATCAGGTGGTAAGAGGGGGCACCTTTCCTTGATGAGCACTAGGATACTGTCCCCTTTGAAGTGGCTTCTGAGCAGGTTTTGTGTTACTGTCTTCCTCCTCTGGCTGTAAGTTGATTTGGAGCGATAGTTAGAATTTTCATTAGTTTATAGTATTAAGACAGTTAGAGGGATTCCCACTTAATTAAGCTCAAAAAGATCAGGGTGATTCTGGAAGACGTAAGGATTCTGAGGAGATGTCAGAATAAAGCATTATGAGTTCATGGAATCTTTGTTTTTACACTTAAAGTCTGTAACTAGGTACTGCTGTTGTTTGGGTTCAGCTGTCTAGATTGGGGGTTGGCAGACTGGCTCATGGGCTAAATGTGACTGCTGTCTGATTTTGTAACTATAGTTTTATGGAACATGGCCACACCCATTTATTTCTACCTTTTTTCTGTGGCAGTTTTTGTGCTTTCTGCAAAATTGAGTAATTACGGTAGAGAACACATGGCCTGCAAAGCCTAAAATATTTACTGTCTGGTCCTTTAAAGAGAACGTTTGCCAGCCCCTGCATTAGATGATGTAGTCCCTTTCAGAGTAAGATCACCCCAACATTCTCTAAAGCAGCCCCAATTTAGATAACATTTAGATAAATTTGAAGCCCCGGGCCAGAGGAAGCTTTTGGTGGCACACTCTCTGTGACCTCTGGGGACCTCTCACCACTGTCTTGCACCGCTTGTTTCAGCTCTGTCCCCCTTTTTAGGGATCTATGAGCATTCAGACGTTGCCTCCTCAGAAACTAACACTCCTCTCTCCTTGACCTTTGTTCAACCAGCGTTCTGAACCTGAAGACCTTTATAGATTGAAAGCTGTAGCTTGGACCTCTCTCTGTGGAGATCAGCATCTCAGTTTCCAGGGGGATATCATCTCTTCACCCAAACTTCTTCTAGCAAACCAAGAGGCCCGGAACCCCACAGTCCTGATGTGCCAACCAGTAGAGACGAGGGAGGAACTGATTTCTGTTTGTGCTTGACATAGCGCTGAGCGGGAAGGGGGCAGGTGTGTCACGACTCTCTGGACTTAGTGGCTTGCTTGATGGCTCCGATTTGGTAAAAATGAGTGGAAATAGCTTCAACCATTTCATGGTGATCATTATATACAAGCCTTGCTGGGAAGTCTCGGGAGAGGGGCTGTTTTAGGCTAGGCCATTTCCCATCACAGAGGACCCCATAGCTGCTTTTCTAGACTCAACCTGTCAGTTGCGCTGGTTTGTCTGTGTTTAAATAGTTGAATAGAAAGTGCTGCCTCCTTGAATCTGAGGGCTGACATGTGCTCATCAAAGGCAGGGTTCTTCTAATGAGGGGTTAACTGAATGCCTCGATGTGGGACAGCACCTACCCTGTTGACGGTCTCCTGTTAGCAGGGGCTTTTGTTGGAACTTCCACAGTCTGTTGCATCGGGCAGACAGAATGATCATCACATTTAAGGAGTAAAATCCAGGCTTTGTCAAACGTCCGTTTAAACACTAGTAACAAGGGGCGCCTGGCTGGCTCAGTCGGTAGAGCATGTGACTCTTGATCTTGGGGTCATGGGTTTGTGCCCCACATTGGGTATAGAGATTCCTTAAAAATAAAAATCTTTAAAACAACAACAACAACAACAACAAAACCAGTTACAAGTGTGAGCATATTAAATATTTTCAGTGTAATGTTTTTTGGCAATGATGATAAAACTTTCTCCTTGCAGTCTTAAGCTACCAGTGGTTAAAATTTGATTTTTAAATCCCTTTCAGGATTTCTTCAGGATGAAAAATTCCTTTGGCCTTTTGAACCTTCCTAACGCTGGGCTGCGTCAGTGTCGTGACTTTAGATCTAGGATAGCCTGGTCTGGTTTAGATTTTTGAGCCAGAGGACCCATTACCAGGAACAAAACTTTTTTTTCCCTGGACAGATACAAGCTGGCCACTTTGGTCTATACCAGTGAAATGTATTTTAGGACTGACACTTCATTTTTTGGTATTTATGTAATGTAATCCCCTAAGTTTTATTACATGGATTCTAATTGTGTATATTTATTTAAACATCAATATCAATATATCTTGAGATATAAAATGTACATGCTCAAACTACGACAGTCACCCCTAAATTTGTTCTCCTTGAAACAAAATGAAGGTATCAGATTTCCTTGTAGGAATCCCAAAATGATAGTATAATGTTGAAATTGCTTGTTTTGGCTTTGGGAGCCCATTTTTTAAAGCTCGGGGTCTTGTTCCTGAATCGTGTGTTGAAATTACAGCGTGAAGCATAGTTTCCATGTTCTTTTATCCTACTAATGACCACCATGATGGATTCATATCTGGTGTAAATTCTACCAGTTCTGCAGTAATACAGGAAGAGTGCTTTTCTTCATGTAAAGAAGTGTATTCGTTCTTAAGATTTTTAAACTGACACTTCAAAATTAGGAACTGGACTAGCTTCCTTTATACCTTCAGTTATTTGCTCTTTTTTCCATCCTGTTACTAAATTTTGCCTTCTATCCTAAACCATGTGTTGACTTGTGTTCTTTTTTTTCTAGTTATTCCAAAAGATCCCATAAATCTGAGGCCATAAGCTAACTTGCAGTCATTTTCTTGGTCAAAACCTGCTCATATGGGATCATTACATTTGGGATCCTGATGCCTGATGACAATTTCCTTTCTGATTGTCAACAAGACTCAAAATAGTGGGATCTTGGCATTTATCTTCTTTTTAGGAAACTGTGCTCATTAGTAGAGGGAAAATTTCTGAAGTAATCTAAAGAACCTTTTGGGAATATATTAAATTAAAAACATTTGTGACCAGTGGGGCACCTGGGTGGCTCAGTCGGTTGAGTGACTGACTCTTGGTTTTGGTTCAGGTCATGATCTTGGGGTCCTGGGATTGAGCCCTTTGTTGCTCTGTGCTCAGCGGGCAGTCTGCTTGAGATTCTTTCTCTCTCTCTCTCCCTCTGCCCCTCCCCCAGCTCACTTGCTTTCTCTCTAAAATAAATAAATAAAACGTAAAAAAACCAAAAAGCCCAAAATATTTGTGACTCCTTTTCCTTTATGCTAGAATATATCCATATATTACAAGTAAAAATTTTAAAATTACTTTTTCTGAGATGCTATTGAGAGTTTTGGCAGTATTGGAAAAAGTCCTTGAATGATATTACATAAAATTGAGTATTAGTACTTTATGAATTAAACAACCACTTTGCGGTTAAATATTCTTAGACACTGAATATCCATGGAGATCACATAGTCTTGTTCAGAGTACATGGAAACCTTAAGAGTATGGATGAAAGGGCACCTGGGTGGCTCAGTTGGTTAAGCGTCTGCCTTCAGCTCTGGTTGTGATCTCAGTGTCTGGCTCCCTGCTCATCAGGGAGTCTGCTTCTCCCCCTGCCCTTTCTGAAATAAATAGTAAATAAAATATTTTTTCTTAAGGTTCAATTAGTCAACATATAATAATACATCATTAGTTTTTGATGTATTCAGTGATTCATTAGTTGCATATAACACCAAGTGCTCATCCCCACACGTGCCCTCCTTAATACCCTTCACCTGGTTACCCCATTCCCCCACCCCCCCCTCCCTTCTGTAACCCTCAGTTTGTTTCCCGGAGTCCAGAGTCTCTCATGGTTTGTGTTCTTCTCTGATTTCTTCCCCTTCAGTTTTCCCTCCCTTCCCCTGTGGTCCTCCATGCTATTCCTTACTGACTGAAACCACGTGATAATTCTTTCTCTGCTTGACTTATTTCACTTAGCCTAATCCCCCCCAGTTCCATCCATGTGTACGCAAATGGTGGGTAGTCATCCTTTCTAATGGCTGAGTAATATTCCATTGTCTGCTTCTCCCTCTCCCTCTGCCCCTCCCCATGCTCCTGCGCGCGCTCTTCCTCTCCCTCTCAAATAAATAGTAAATAAAATCTTAAAAAAGAGTGTCAGTGAAGCTATATATCCAAAGGAGGAGACCAACTGAAGCATTCTAATGAACCTCACCTCATCATTGGTAATCACATACAAAACACATTAAATATACCGCTATATAAATTGTATGTCTGTACCTGATTTGATCTCAGACGTTTTTGTCATATGAGAAGAGTTGAATTTTACACTTGCACGTAGGTTTAGGTTTTCATTTATTTGTTGAGTGCCAGGGTATATAACAAGAGGGGGTGTGGAAGCTATTGTTCAGGGAAGGAATGGTTCAAGATCATCATTTAGGGCGAATAGCTAAAAAATAAGACTTCTACCCTGATTTGAGATTGCAGGTGTTTTATAAAGTCTGAAAATTTGGAAGTTATTTTACGTAATACCCAATTCAAGTGATTAGGTCTTTTGGTTTTACTTACTGGAGTGACAACGATGGTCCTCAGAAGTTAGCCTCAAAAAGAGAAAGGTCTTCCTACAGCTCTACTTTCCGTCCACTAGAGGGCTCTGTTGCTCTGCGATACAGTCCAACAAAAGCCCCCAGCGTCTCAGTATAGTTTTCCTCCTCAGCTCGTATTGCTTTCATTTTTGTTAAATAATGCCTTTTACTTTCCTAACATATCTTTTAGGCCTTGTACTTCTTGGTGAACGAGTTCAAACGGAAGACCGTTACTAGTGTCATGTTTGTTTCTTTTTCCTTTTCTCTCTCTCTCTTTTTTTTTTGGTTTTTGTTTTTTGTATAAAATGCCAAGGATGAAGAGATCCATTTAATAAAAAGGTCCATTGTATTCAGGGAGCAGCCTGTTCTGCCAAATTACACAAGGGCATGTGTTTTCGTGACATTATTGGTTTTGAGTGTGCTGGCCTATCAATAATGTGTTTTTTTTTTCCTAAGTGGAAATTGCAATATTTAAATATTAATGCCTCTGTTTAAGGTTCATTTAGAATGCCTTGGTGATCTTAGAATTTATTTTCAGAATATAGAGTTTCCTTGCTCCTGCCACCCTAGCCTCACCCAGCATTATATAATTTATTTGTAATTAGACTGTTTATTAATGATATGTCTTTGTACTAGAAGGAAATATGTCCTTTTGGACTCAGTATGTGTTTCTTAAATCAGAGAGGCCATATGAAATCGAATACTTAATATGAAGCAAGTAGCCAGCGCTCTGTACATAGAAGATCTTAAGGAGTGTGATTTTTATTTTGGCTCTCTAAAGTTTGAGGCAACCCATTAATTGCATGCTTCAGCTCTCAAACAGAAATTTGGCCCAGGAAAGGAAACACTTTCGGCTTTATAAAACTGCTTATTTTCAAATTTTAAATGGAGACAGGATGAATACGCTACGTTACATGCTTTGATTTATATGATTCTTTTTCTCAGCAGCTTACTTTTTCTTTCCTGACAATGAAAGAGCCTTGAAAACATTGTTGACTAGTAACATCTCAAAACAATTTCACCAGAGTAAAGATATCTTGGTCATCCATATACAGATGTGTCCATTGTTTGTCAAATAAAAATTGTTCACATGAGACGGTTATCCTGGGAATTATTACAGATTTTATAATAAAAGGCATGGTGGCATTTGAAACCCCTGGACCCTCGCCTTTTCAGTATGATGCGGCCCACACGCTTTCCTGCACGTATGGCAGCCTGTCCACAAACTGTTCAGACATGCGTCCTTAGCCTTTTCTAGAATAATGTCTGGGGGGGCGGGTCACGAGTAGGGCCCTCTTGCAAAGCTCTCTTGAATTGAGGTCTTTGGTAGATGGATCAAAATTCCAAAAGCAGGAGTTTCTTGCCTAAATTTATCATCTTCCTTTAGCTTAATAGATAAAACTACATTTCATGAAGTGCCAGTCTTTATCTTGCCCAACTAAATGAGTTAAAGAGGAAGTGTCCTCTTATTTAACGAGTTGTGACATGGTTGGAATCTAGTTGTTTCAGATCTGTGAATTAGTTGCTCAACAGGCAGTGCTGCTTGGTGTTCTGGTTGGAAGCCATATTCCCATCGTACTGTCTCTGAAAGCAAATCAAGGTTTCCTCACTGGACTCAGAGAAGATCTAAGATTGTGTGCTCATGCAATTGAGAGCAGGAGAGACCGGGAGAGAGAGTGTGTGTGTGCGTGGTGTGGAGGGGGTGGCGGTGAGCATTCCAGTGCTTTTAATATTTCTCGAGGGTTGAGGAGAGACTAGCAAGGTGGATGGAGTTAGGCCTTTTCCTGTGAAGGAATTATCTCTTGTAAAGAGGAACAAAATCAGAGGGGCGCCTGGGCGGCTCAGTCGTTAAGCATCAGCCTTTGGCTCAAGTCATGGTCCCCAGGGTCCTGGGATGGAGCCCCACATCGGGCTCCCTGCTCGGCAGGAAGCCTGCTTCTCCCTCTCCCACTCCCCCTGCTTGTGTTCCCTCTCTCGCTGTGTCTCTGTCAAATAAATAAATACAATCTTTAAAAAAAAAAGGAACAAAATCAGAATCAAAGCAGGTTCTTATGTAATTGTATAGAAATGAAAGTGAAAACTAATAAAATATTTTTCCTTTTTAATCTTACCTGTAAAATGTACTTAATTATTCCAGATTGGTGTGTATTGATCACTGTCATGTTATCTCATATCGATAGCTCTTTAGAATTCACAAGGATTCGGGGCACCTGGGTGGCTCAGTTGGTTAAGCTTCTGCCTTCGGCTCAGGTCATGATCCTTGGGTCCTGGGATCGAGCCCCAGTTGGGCTCCCTGCTCCACGGAGCGTCTGCTTCTGTCCCTCTCTGTCCCCCCACCCCCCCAGTGCTTGTGCTCTCTCTCTCAAATAAATAAAATATTAAAAAAATAGAATTCACAAAGATTCCACACACGTCTTATTTAATTCTCACCCCAGTGTTCATGGCTATTTTGAAATTGAGTCAGAATGAAAGCACAGAGAGGTGAGGTAACTTGCCTCAGATCACACAACTCTTTGAGTTGTAGGTTACAGGACTAGAGCAGAGAACTTTGGACCCTCCTCCTGGGCCCTCTCCATTTTGCTTGCTGCCTTCTTGCTCCAAGGAATAGTGCACAGTCCTGACCAGGCTCTTCCCAAGCAGCTCATCCAGTCTGAAATCAATTTTATTTTCACAAGTCTGTGAAAGCCCGCTCTGTGGCAGGCTGTGAGCTGGGTGTGGTGTCTGTAGGGAGGATTGAAGCGCACGTGATCTCTGCTGCTCGATCGTGGGTTAGTTCACGGACAGTTTCTCTGCTGGATCCCTCTTTGGTGTTGTGAATGGGGTATTGGGGAAGAATTATGGGGGAAGGGGAGCTGGCATTTGTCAAGCTCATATATATGCCAGGTGTTAGGCTAGATTAGCTTGTTACATGCCTTCACATTTAAGTACTTTAAAATTATTTGTTATTGGTATAAATTCCTTATGGAAAACTTAGAATGTGCAGATAAGTAAAAATAAAAAAAGGTGTAGATAAGAAAAGAAAAAAAAATCACCCCAAATTCTTACCAGCCAGACATAACTGTTAATATTTAGCACATAGGATCTGAGCATTTTTCCCTTCCCCTCCCTTCTGTTATTTTTATTATTATTTTTTTTAATGGTGGAACATGACCACCTTTCCCTGCCGTTAAATATTGACATCTTAAGTGGTTGAATGGTATTTTCTTAATGTAGTTCTTAACGTTCTCCCACTGTGGCACATTTGGGTGAATTTCAGCTTTTTGTGATAGCTGTCGAATGGAGATGAGCATTTTATAATTAAGTGTTTTTACCTATCTGTGACTCTTCTATAGTTTTTATTTTCTGCAAGTGGAATTGCTGAATCAAGGGGTTTGTTCCCTAACCTTAATATCTTGATCTGTTTTTCATCAGACCACACCCCTTGGAAACCTGTACTAATTTGAATGCGCATTTGCCTTGCATCCTTGCCAACCTTGGAGATTAGTTTTTCTTTCTCCAAAGTGTCACTTATATTTGCATGTCTCTGATTATTAATAAGATCGATCAGCTCTTCCTTTGGCCATTTATATTTATTCTTCTATGAATTGCCTTTTCATCTAATGTTCGTAACTATTGGGTATGTATTGATTGCTAATTGATTGCTTCATTCATGTGGTATAATTTAATCTTTAAAATGTTCCTTTCTCTTAGAAGTTAATTTATCTCAAAGTGTCTATTTTAAGTACATGTTCAGTCTTGCAATCAACAAGAGGAAAATCATGAGGAAGAAGTTGGCCTAACTCCCGTTTGCTTCGCTAAAAACTTTTTTTCTTTAAATTTTTTATTGTTATGTTAATCACCATACATTACATCATTAGTTTTTGATGTAGTGTTCCATGATTCATTGTTTGTGCATAACATCCAGTGCTCCATGCAGAACGTGCCCTCTTTAATACCCATCACCAGGCTAACCCATCCCCCCACCCCCCTCACTAGAAACTTTTAAGTATGTGTCTTATCTGTGACACCAGCTACTCCTCCAGTAGTGGGCACCGCTTCTTAATACCTGCATTTAAGGAGGCAGTACCCCATAACACTGGCAAGTTGGCCGCTGACAACGGTGGTTGAGTCCCAAGGTAGCACCATGGGCGATATTTGCTTCTTTTGGTTTTGCACATTTCCCCCAGATCTTCCTTCTCTTAATGATAGTTACAACTCTTAAGAGTTTTTTTGTGCATTATCTCATTTGATGAGCCTGGCTCCCGCGTGGTGAAATTGTACCACTGCTGAAAATAGCTCTGCTGACAGGCAGGGGAAGCTTGATAGGTAGCGAGTTTCTATTTGGAGAGGCAGCAGGGTGCATGGGAAGAAGTCCTGGCTCGGGAAGCAGACGTGACCTAGTTTCAAAATGTGGCCTCACCGCGTCCCATCTGAGTGTCTTGGGGCAAGTTACTTCCCTTCTCTGAATTCCTGTTCTACATCTATAAACAGAGCCAATATTCCTGTTTTGAAAAGTTTTTAAAGATGGGAACTCCAGAGTGCCCAGGGAATTGCCTGCTCAACATTGCAGGCACTTAATGCACTTAATAAACTGCAGGCATTTGGGGAATGGGAGACAAGGCGATCAAGTTACTGAAATTAGTTTGGTATTTTCCTAGCTTCCTGGTTCTTGGATCCTCAAAAGGTTGCCCTGGTATCTGCGAGTTTGTCCTGAAATGACCTTTCTAAATAACTGGTTTAGGCATTGATTTGTCTTTGGTGTGAAAGAAAACATTTTAGGTATCTTTTGGTTGGAGGTCAGATAGTAGCCTCATCCGGAAAAAAAAGTATCAAGTGAGAGAGAGAGGAAAAAAAAAGGACAAGGTTATTTTTGGTGCAGTGAAGGAAGAAAAAAGATGTATGAAGCTTGGGGGCAAAAAGCAAGGAACACCTGAGAGGGATGCATGTGGTAACATCTTTATCAGGAGAGTGTGGCTTGAGAGCACTTGTTCACTTGAGCTGGTGATGGTTTCTAGGAGTGCCCGGTATATTCCACATAAACGTCCAGCTTTGCCATCCATTTACTTGTTCATACCAGACACCGTATCAATGTTTGGACAGAATTTTATCAGCCCTTCAACAGGAATGATGGGTTTTATCAGAGACTTCTGGGAACATGTCAGGATGAGAACTGGCCCAGGAGACAGGTGGTCATAAACTTAGCTAATGGAAGGCAAGTCACTTAACTGTTTGAGCCCTACTTTTCTCATTTGTGAAATCAAGAGAATAATACTTTCTGTTACCTACTTTGTAAGGATCAGATAAAAGACAATGTGCAAAGGCAGAAGAGTACTCTATGTAGTTGATCACAGTTGTGGGAAAAGAAACCTAGTGGTTGTCAGAAAAGAGAAGCCTTCAGGAGGAGGCGGCTTTAGGTTTGGAGGAAGGTGGAGGTGGGAGAAAGAGAGTGATTTAATTCCTTAATGGGTGGAATAAAATAGGATCTCTTGATGTTTTTTTGTTGGGATATGCTGGGAGGTTTCTGCCAGTATCTCCTGCAGAGTTCAGAAACGGACCTTGATTTCAAGTAACTTTGTTGTGTGCTGGGCAGTTGATTTGGTGGTGAGGACTAGGAAAGTTGAGCGGTCCCGTCCCCTCCCGAATTGGCAGGTTGTGATTCGAGCCAGACCCTCAGAAATCTGGGGTAACAGGAAGGGACGCGCAGCAGAGGCAGAATGGCTGCGGGTTGTAGTTGTGTGGAGGCTTCTTTCAGAGTGGAGATGCTGTCAATTCTCGGACAATAACTTTTCCTTCCTGGTTCCCTAAAGTGTCAGCTGTGGAGGCACCTTCCCTCCACTCACAGCGCACAGCTAGCGCAGATGGAAGCGGGAAGAGCGAGCTGGGCGCTGTTGGCTCGCAGGACATCAGCGAGATTGCCAGCAACGTCTTGATTCTGGAAACTTGGTTTTCCTGGTGATCACATGAATGAAAAGAATGAAAATAATCAATCTCTTTCAAATGGACAGACTCCTCTGTGTCAGCCACTGAACCCTGCAAGGAGGATGAAATCTCAAAACTTTTTGCATCTTTCGATTTGTCTTCTGCCTTCAGTTTTTCTGCATGGTTGTGTTGTATAGCGAGGCAGCCATGGCTTCTAAATTCTGCAGCTGGGTTTGAGAAGCTTCTTTCAGCCGGGAGATTGTCATTGCATTCCAAATGCATTAAAAAAAAAAAAAAAAAAAGAAAAAAAGAAAAAAAAATGCCATTACAACTTTATCTATTAGCGAAGGAAGTTCCAATTCCTAGTTCATGTACAGTTCCCAGATTGAGCATTTGACAAGGTGGAGAGCGCTGTAACAGATCCATATGGGGGAATATCTCAGTCAGGGAGCAGAGTCAGGTTTTTGGCAAGGGATACCATCCTTTCAGCCCGAACAGCTGATTTGGGAGCTTTTGGTCTCTGTGCACAAGGGCCCTTTCTCCTACCAAGTCTAGGGATCGCTGCATGCCTAGGGTTTCGCTTATAGTGCCTGTTGGCCTGATCAGGGAGGAACCTAATAAAGGGACACCAGCAGTGGTTTGCATGTCACTGTCCTGGGACTCTCAGACCCTCCTGAGTGCACACGTGTGCACTGATCATTCATATGTCCCTATGTCCCATGCATGTTTGCTTTATTGAAGCAACACACATTTATTCACGTACAGGTCTGGAGGTCATAAGTCTGAAATCCATTTCACTGGGCTCAAACTCAGGATGTTGGCAGGACTGGCTCCTTCAGAGGCTCTGGGGGAGAATTTATTTCCTTGCCTTGTTTGAAGCTTCGAGTGACTGTCCATGTTCCTTGGAGTCTGGTCATTTCTTCTGACTGTGTCACCCCACTTCTGGCTTCCACAACATATCACCTCCTCTAGTGGAGTTCAGTCTCCCTCTTACAGTGACACGTCTCATTCCTTGGGGCCCACCTGGATGATCCAGGATAATCTGCCATCTCAAGGCCCTTATCTTAAATTACACCTGCAGTCCCTTTTGCCATATAAGTTAACATTCCCAGGTTTCCGGGATTAGGACTTGGGCATCTTTGGGGGGCCATTATTCAGCCTCCCACAGAAGGAGATGGATTATCTCCAAGAACTCTTTCATTGTCAGCATCAAAGACTTCTGTCCTCACTCCACCTCTTCCATACCTCAATGGTTCCTTTTTTTTTCAGGAAAAAAAAAATCATGTTTATCAGGCCTCAGTGCTCTGAGTTTAGGAGCAGCTCTGTAATTCCTCATTTCCTCCAGTTTGAGTTCGTCTGAAGTAGGGTGGTGTATAAATGCCTGGAGCTTTCCTTGTATTGCCATTGCGTAATTAACTCAGTGTCACATGATAGCGATTAAGGGAGGGGGACATTTTTATGCCTGCTCATTCCTCTAGGTGGGGACCATGTAGTTAAAAGTAGAGCCTCCCAACCAGGACAGAGATAACAGTAGGTTGTAGTATTTTTTGTTTGGTTTTGTTTTAGATTACTTGTCAACATGTTAAAATCAGGATATTTTACTGAAAAGTAATCCTGATTTCTGACTCTCAAAAAATCAGAAGAGTTGGGGTGCCTGGGTGGCCCAGCTGGTTAAGCGTCTGCCTTCGGCTCAGGTCATGATCCCAGGGTCCTGGGATCGAGTCCTGCATCGGGCTCCCTGCTCAGCAGGGAGTCTGCTTCTTCCTCTGCCTCTCTCTCTCTCTGTCTCTCTCTCTCTCTCTGTCTCTGTCTCTCATGAATAAATAAAAAAAATATAAAAAAAAAATCAAAAGAGCTGGGAACACTGGGGTCCTGTGCCCACCAAGCGGAATTGCTCCGAGGCTGAGACATGTTGCCCCCAGCGGGCCATCTCCTTGCAACTAGGCAAGGCTATTTTATGTGATCAATGTCCAAAACCTGCCTGGTTCTTGTGGATTCTTGAGCTTAGAACCTTGGTTTACGGTCTGTGATGGGGGCTGTATGGAGAGTGGACTGGCTGGCTCATAGCCACAGAAACACCCTTTTGCCCAACATTTGTGCAGTCAACAACATCGACTACTGAGTACCAGGTACCAAATCTTCACTGTAGAACCAGTCCTGACTGTTATGGAACCATAAACTAACCAAAGTATTTGCAACTTGATCTTTGTGCTTCTAGAGAGCATTAACTTTTCTTTATGGTATAAATCGTTTGTTTGGTTTAACCACACATTTCCCTGTATATATGTATGCCTCTAGGTAGCTTCTAATTATTTCTGTATTTCCCTATCTGTTTTTAAAAGTAGAGGTACTACAGGCTTTTTTGTTTTAATTCTCAGGAGGACATTTGCAAATGAGCACCAAATCTGCTGTAAATTAAAGAAACTTTTGCTGTCTCTACTAAAAAAAGTCTTACCATCAGTCTCTGATTTTTCTTAAGCTTTGTTCCCACCTGTGCATCTTCCGAGCAACCATAAAAGAAAACCTGCAGTACGCACAGGGTGAGTGAAAAGTCGCTTTAAACTCAAGAACAGCGTGCGGATCCGTGGTCGAGTGTGATTGCTTATTCTGTAATTTCTATTAGTCCCAGTTCCGTTGCTGGCCTTGTGGTTAAGCATGCAGCTCTCAGACGAGTGTTTTAGAGCTTATCCTGTGTCTTTTGATGTTTATGCTTCAAAGTCTAAGCAGTTGTTAACTACTCAGTCTGTGCTAAAACTAGTGGTTGGTTCGAGTGGCGTGTTTACTCGTTTTGTTTCGTGGATGAATTGCTTTTCCAGGTCTGGCTGTCTCTCTCGCTTGCTTCTGTGCTTTGCCCAGTGTTTTGCCTTAGCTTTGGAGCCCCAGGCTCTCTGTTCCCCGACCTGCTGATGGTATAGCTGAACTCTGCTAAGGCTGGTTATTAACCTGACAGTGTATAGGAGTGAGGTTTTATAATTGCCATAATTCTTCTTTACTCCGTTCCATCTCCCAGCTCCTCGAATGGTAGAGGCTGCAGTGCACAGGATTTGAACATTAGGTAGAGAATCGTAGCTTAAATGTAGCATTTTACATTCTTTCAAGGCTCCAGAGAGAGTGGTCACATTTTTGGATAATATTTGGATCTATAAGTTCCAAGCAAGCTTTTTTTTTTTTTTTTATGACCTATTATGTAAACCTTAAAAGTTAGCTAAACTGGGGCGCCTGGGTGGCGGTTAAGCGTCTGCCTTCGGCTCAGGTCATGATCCTGAGGTCCTGGGATCGAGTCCTGCATCGGGCCCCCTGCTCAGCAGGGAGCCTGCTTCTCTTCTCCCTCTGCTTCTCCCCCTGCTCTTGTTCTCTCACTCTCTCTCAAATAAATAAAATCTTTAAAAAAAAGTTAGCTAAACTTTAGAATTTTTAAATTTTAGGATAGTACACTCAGTCTTTAAGGAGTGACTTCGAGGTTGTGTGTTTTATTAGTTATTTTAAAGCTGGTCTTGTTTGGGATGAAGAATTTAATAGTGTTTAATGTTCAAAGGATACTTTCTGGAAACTCTTAAGTATCATGTGTTCTGTTTAAACTGTTCATAGAGAAGTACCTGAACATGAAATAATTTCAAACTGACCCCTCAAGAACAAATTTGATGGCTTTAAATGAATGTAAGGATCGAACTCCTGAAGCTTCCAGACTGTATGTCGTAGGAGGCTAACCATAGGGATGCTGCCTTACAAAAGCAGTAGATACACTTCAAGGCTCCGCTGAGCTGGAAAGGGAGCAGTTAACATTACAGACTTGTCACACTTAGAAATAAGGGATTCCAAGTTGATAGTCAATAAAATACTTCCATCTCCTTAACATATTTTGTGGATCTTGTAGAGGTATTAGGGAGCCATCTGTGTTTTCTTAAACCTTCCTTGACTGTTTCCTTTAAGAATGGCTTTGTGTTGTATGGGTGTGTGTGTGTGTGTGTGTGCGCGCGCACACGCGCGTGTGTGTGTGCGCGTGCGCACGCTTTTTAGGGAGAATTAAGTCTTGTGATGAGAAAACAGCAAATGTTGTTAATGTTGACTTTAGTGTTTGCTTAAATACTACTATTGGATCTCGGAGTCTGTAAGCTGGCTGGCAGGATGGCTTTGTTGAAAGCCTGTGGTAGACCAGCTCTCTGCTGTTATCGGTAGCATTTCTGGATGGCGATCAGAAGTCTTGTCTGCAGAGACCTAACCATATTTTTAGTACTGGGCATCGCAGCAAGTACCAGTACGGTCGTTACAAAGACTTTCCTGTGCAGGCGGGGTGGGTGATGCCTGCTGAATGTGACGTGCTCGCTAAGTCTTTTGGAGACATTAAACACCTCTTTCCTGAGTTTCTTTAAGCTCTTTTTCATTGCTTCTGTTATTCAAAGCACATCTCTGGCTCATCTCTTCATTCTCTGTTTAGTTTCACATTTTACTTTAATCTTTCTATACATCAGTATCTGTCATTATGGCATTTAAGCTCTTGGAAGAATTTGGCAGTTGCCAACTTTTTGAGAAAATAAAGCACTCCACTGTTACAATGTTCTGCTTATGTTGAGTTAAAAATTCACATTATTTGGCTGAGGTTGTGATGATTTAGGGGCTGTTTGAAATTAATACAAGGGAGATTTTCCTTGCTGTTAAGAGTATAACTTTGGTTTTAGAAGGTTTGATCGTGTTTTTTTTTTTTTTCCCCATGGTAGACGTGAAAAGAACCAGGAGAGTCTGAGGATATTTATAATATTGTCATGCAGTGATCCCACTGTGAAGACTTACGCAAGAGAGAAAATCCAGATTCTGGTGACCCACAGTGCTGATGGCAGAGGGCAGAAGTGAGGCACAGATAGGAAAGGTGTTGTCCGCACACTGAAAAATCCACATGCTGTAACAGCAGACCCTGCAGTGTAGACAAACTTGGCTCCCGCTGTACTCTGGCCTTGCCGAGAAATAGAGGCTGCAGACTGTACCCTTAGGCTTCCCCTCCTGGAGTGGAAGGAGTCACCCATGTGCAACCGCTCAGGAATAGTTCTTTACCTAGAAGAGTGTGAACAAGAACAGGACAGCGTTCGAAGTGGGCAACATGACTTTTAATGTTTGGTTTGGAGCATGAAGCTAGCCAGCTCCACTGGATGGTGGTTGACCAGATAAAGGGGAAGATTTCTTTCTGAGAAGGGGAGGCTTTAACTTCCTTCAGAAAGAACATCTGAAGTAGCTTTTGAGCTTCTTGTAGAAGCTTAACAGAGAGACTTGCGGTAGGGAGAATTTGGGTATTTCAGCTATGCTGTCACTCAAGTTTTATTATCCCATTCAAGGAAACTTGGTTAATTGTGTTCAGATATTAGAAGCCAGCTCTGTTGAGTTCTGTTCATCTGATCACAGGGGATTCTTCTGTTCTGTAAACTGAGATTTCTTGCTTCCAGCAGTGATATTGGTCTAAATCAGGCTTTCTCTTCTTTCTGCTAAATGTTTCAATTATCAATAAACTAAAAGAATAATTAAACCAAAAGTTACTAAAAAAAAAAGCACTTCCAGTAAAACTGTCCCAAAAAGATAATACGAAGGAAAATGAGATTTGTAGGCATGTCTGTCTGATTCCTTTCTATTTGATATGAATTCTTTTATAAATTGAACATATAAGCAATGTGTGCATTTATGTGACTTAAGATCTAGAATAGAGAATTCACCTGTGTAACTGGAATTTATTCAGCATGCAAATGTGGGTGGATGATTGTTTTATATACGCCTGGTATTGAATGATGGGTAGCTGTGATAACTGTATATAAAATTATATTAAAGTCCAAGAGGTGCTTTTATGAGGCAGGCTGGAAATGGCATCCGATTTTCTTATGGCTTTTTCACGTCCATTTTGATGAATCTATTTATTACTTCTATAATGAGTAGTACACATGGTTGGTTAGCCAAGTTATTGAACTTTATCAACCTTGGCTGAAATTCACAAGGCGTGCCAAACTTGTTGTAACATGCAAGAAATTACATCTGGGCTAAAAGGTTCAATGATGATTACTCTTATAATGGAATCTTTTACAAAGCATGGGATTTCATGATATGCCTATGCTTTTTAAAAATTATAGTGATACAATGAAACAAAGAATAACATTATAGCTGAGAAAAAAAGTGTTCTCTTGTGGTATAGACTCAGATATATAATAGGCTTGTTGGACTCCCAGGACATGGTGAGAGAGGGTCTTGTGTTCGCCCTCACCTGTCCCTCCCTTTAGGCCTTACTAGGGCTAGTCTCAATCATGTGACTTCTGAATACTTCTGGGTCTAGGGGACAAAGCCTATTAATATGCTGTTATATCTTTATAAACTCTAAACTGTTTTGAAATGTGTAGCTACACTCTTCTTGTTACAGAGACTTGAGGAACATAGATCTTTTTACTCTAAAGAGAGAAATCTGAGCACAGATTGGTCTGTTAGCCCCTAAAGAGATGTTGCAGTTTGGAGGGCCCAGCACGTTGCACATTTTCCTTTTCCTAAGTTTTGAAGGAATTGAGAAATAGGGCAAACAATAAGGCACATGGAAGACTAAAGCATCACCTTTGTGACCAGTCAAGCGGATGCTGGTGAACATGGCTTATATGTGTGGGGTGGTAGGCTTTCTAATCCTAAGTGCCAGAATTAGATGGGGTGATGGGTCCAGTGCTGGATGCCGCCAGGCCTCCTGTGAGGGCAGGGCCCACCCCTGCAGCTCGCACACCACCGTGCAGCAGAGGAGGCTGTGTGGGTTTTGTAAGAGGACAGGAAAGGCAGGGCTTTGAGGGGCCAGTCCTGTCGCATTTCCTACCATGTGAGGTACAGGAGTAAGTGAGGGCAAGGCAGAGGGCCTGGGCTGTTAATACAAATGGAGGTCCCTTCACCCAGAAGGACAAATCTGAAATGGGAACGCTCCCTTCCTCCCCCGCCCTCCAGCAATAAAAAATATGGTTCAAATTATTAAACCTTAGGAAAATTAGACTCCAGCATCACTGTGTGTCTAGTTCACTCTCTGGTTTTCTTGTAGACTGTGAGCCCTTGCTCTTTTCTTGGATAACTAGACACAATGTTTTCTTTCTTTTTTTTTAAACTATTATTTTCCAAGTTGCCAACTCTGGGTCCTTGAACTATATTCTTAACCCCTGACTCTCTGTTTCCTCATGTACGAAGTGGGTACCATGAGCTGGAGAATCCAGTCAGATGACGTGAAAATACCCATTGTGATGTGATGTCTTTTGCCTTGTGTTGTTCACCATGAGTCACCTTATCTATTGTTTCGCTTCTAGGACTAAGTTTCGCATTTATTTTTAAAAAGATTTTTGTCGGGGATAATTTCATATGTACGCCAGCAGAGAGAAAGTTACAGTTTTTCTTAAGAGGTAAAAGGGAGCAGGGTTAAGGTGCATGCTTGAATGAAATAGGGATGGAAAATCAGTTGAGTTTCAAATAGGAGCCAGCCTCCTGAGGGGCAGCCCCATAGCTGTCCCAGTCTCTCTTCCCTTTTGGGAGTTCGATACATATTTGCCCATTTTGTTTGGCCCTTGGCAGTGTGCAGAATGGCCAGTGGATGATAGCAAAGGAGCCTTTGCAGAGCTGTGGTTCCATATGCTCCACTTGGACGGTGTCCATACTCGTGATAGAACAGACAGAGCGAAGCTGGCCTGTTTTTTCCCGTACCCACTTAGACCTCGACCTTGTCCAGAGCGTGTGGGCATCCTGTGTAGGATTACTAGACCGGCGGGTCGCTGGGGGGAGTGCCCCATTCAAGGGGAGTGGGAGTTCGTTTGAGCAAATGAGCTTTCTAAATGGCTGAAGGGTTGGGGGTTGTCCGGAAGATGTTTCTGGGATGACTGAGCGCCTGGCTCTGCCATCTTCAGGAGAGCCAACGGTTGTGCTGTAGAAAAATTACAAAATAGCCCACAGCAGTGCCTCTCCCTCTGCTAATACTGCAGGAGCCAACCCAGTTTTGCTGACAGCACAGTATGCCTTTTAATTATTCTGTCTTCAATGAAGTATTTCTTTTAAATTTTATTAAATTTAGTTCTCATATTAGGAACCATGCTATTATACTTGCCAGTGGACATTCGCACCTAATTTGTTTTATTTTTTATAATGCTTAATTAGAACTCAGTTGAGCAGTAAAGATGTGTGTGATATGGTTAGCCTGAAACAGGGATGTGGGAACAAAAGAGGAGAGGAGGACGAGAGACTGAATCTGGCACTTACTTTTCAGTGGGCTCCAAGTGCAAATTCCTCGTGGGTGTTGCTCTTCCCATCTTGGAACATGGGGGAACAAGGAAAAGTTAAACGAGTAAATGTCTCTGGATTTAACTGACCTTTCCCCAGAAATAAAGATATGGTAAGAATCCATATCTCTGGAGTGAGTATTTTTTTGAATTGTTTATTTATTTTTTCCTCTATGATAATAAAACACATTCAGGGGAGCCCGTTCTGAGATGTTGGCCGGCGTTTGCCTGACTTCAGTAGTAATCACCCAGCTGCCATAGACCGTGATCAAGCTTGTGAAAACCACATGCTCCACTCTGCGGGAGAGCGGGAGTCAAGTGCTTAATCTACCACTCCACGGATGGGGAAGGGCAGCACATGGTGAAAACGCGGTTTCCGAGTCGCAATCATCATTTGGCATCTCTGTTACCTACAGCTGCTCAGAGAAGTTTCGACCATGCAACGTCTCTTGCAATCCTTCACGTTTGCAAAAAGAAAGGCTCTGCTGTAGACAACCTGTTTATACCTTTGGTTGGTTGAAACTTTCCTGGTGTGTTGTAAAGAAAGGTAAACAGTCCTGGTGATCAGACCACGTCTAGAATATTGTGTTCATTTCCGACCGGAGCATGGACAAGCTAAGGGCTCTTGAAGTTATGTCTACCTAAGTTAGTTCTTGCAATAGCTATCCAGGAGAAAGAGAAAGCCGGCTCACTTCAAGGGACAGACCTGGGACCAATGGACAGTATTCTATAAGGAAGCAGCCTTCAACCGATTAGAATAGGAGTAGGCTTTTCTATTGATTCCAGCTTTATAAAAACTAAGTTTTCTGTATTGCAAATGTATTAAGAGGTTTTTGCCCCCCCCCCCCTTTTTTTTCAATCTTAGTTTGGGTTCCTCTAAAAGCAGAACCTGAGACAAAGGTTGATGGGTAGATAATTTGGGATGTGATTTCAGAGAGCATGGGTGAGGGATGAGGGGATTAAACAAGGAAGGAGGGGGAGGCGATGCAGGGCTGTGTTATGAGTTGGGCAGTGCTCTGGGCCACTAGCATTCAGTTCCGTGGATCTTTCGGAGGAGCCTTATGAGATGCATCTCAGAGCTGTCTGCTTGCAGAATGAAAGGGGAAAGCATTTGTCCCATCGGCTCCCACCCCCATCAGACAAGGGTAGCCATGCGGGGGTATTTGTGCCCCAGCTTTTTGGGGCTGCACATGGATGAATCCCGGGTTGGTTTCTGCAGGTACCCCATGCTGCGTGTCAGGGAAACTCCACATGGTAGCTCTGGGTGGGTCTGTCTAGCTCCCTGGTATGACTGGTGTCTGCAGCAGCGGCCAGAGTCAAGTTGGACTGGGATACTTGGGAGTGTCAGGAAGGGTCCCAGTACAGTCCCCCCTTGCACCATTACTTACTGAGGATGCTGCAGAGGCAATTTTGGACTCCTAATGGTTAAGGTTCCCTTCTGATGCTGGGGACAAGGGGATGATTGCACGGATGGACTTGTTTTGGACTCTGTTTTGTTAACTACACAATACTTCTTTCTGTTTACCTTTCAGAGGAACAAACAATGTTTTCACAGTTTTCTGCTTTAAAAAAAAAAAAAATTCTAGGACTCTGTACTCCTTTGAGAATGTCCTGGAACCTCTGGCCCCTTTTCACGGCGGGAAAGCAAATATATTCATAGCTGGGCACTTGTGTGTAATTTTGAGGGGAAGAGATGGACACTGAATTAAGAAATCCTGATACTTTTAAGGCACTATAGTCAGTAGCAGTTAAATAGAGACTTGCTTTGGAGAGTCCTTTTATTTATATAAAAAAATCATTGAATTGAATAGAACTAGAGATAAGATACGCCTAGAGATGTTTTTGTTAACTTTTTATTGTAATGGTTACTTTTCTGATAGAAATTTTTCAGCACGCAATTAATAAAGAATTGTTTTCAGAATTACCCTGTGCTAAACAGTGGAAATTTCCTAAGGAACTGGCAGGTAATGAAAAAAAATTCAGTTACTGACAGGCTGTCATAGTTGAATCTAAAACCTAGGGGCAAAATACATATATTCTATGTAGTTTCCATTTCTAGACCCTGGATTTCTAAATTCTTCCTTATAAACTTTTAAATTTCTTTCTCTCTCTCTCTCTCTTTCTTTTTTTGAAAGCTGGGACCCCCTAATTATTGATTTCTCTTTTTAAATAATCTCTTAGTAGATTTGATTTTCACAGTTATTAAAATTCCCCTTTTGGTGGTCAGTAGGTGTAATTAATTTAAGGAAACCAGAAAGGGTTGGTATTAGAATTAGCGGGCTATCTAAGACATGACGTTTAATGTCTTATTCATGGAAGGTACGTGGTAAATGGTTATGGAATTACATTCAGGCTTTGCAATACTTCCAACAGCTTTTAAAGGTGCCATAGTTACTGCTTCTGTGGATATAGAAATTACTCAAATATTACGTGACGAAAACTAATGTTAGTTTACTTACAACAAAACTATGTGGTGGTGTGTTATAGCCACAGGAGCTCCTCCACCAAATGTTAAGTAAACGCAATGAAAACATTTTTATAAACATTCTCATGCTGCAAAAGAACTAGGAATGCCAGGTACCCTGCAGTAACTGGATGTTCGGAGACACCTGGGTTGTCAGTCTCACGACTGTATCCACGGTGTTTTGGTGATTACTCACCTTGGATGTGATTACTTACCTGGTGCCCTGGAAAAGCACTGTTTCTGTCTGAGCGTTTGTTCCATGTCGGACTTTGCCTGAAGTCACGATTTAAATGAATCCTTTTCTTTGATATCTACAATATTGTGCTACTTTCTCCAGAAAGATGGAATCAATACTGTTGACTATAATGGAGGTTTGCATTTTTCTAATTTCTTATTTAGGCTGATCTGAGCAAAGATGTTCAAATTTCCATTTATTTTAAACAAGATGGAGTTCTTGCTACGCAGAAGGAATATTTTTAGCTTAGTAATTTACTTAGAAACTGCCTTATTCAATATTTGATGTTAAATTTGAACTAAAACACATAGCATCATATGACATGGTTCTTACATTAACATTTTGTTGGATTGGAAACAGAATCAACACATTAGTCATCTTAATTCATTTAAGTTGGCTTTCCCCAGAATTCTGGAATCCAAAAACAACACATTTGTCAATTTTACACACAAAGGGAGAGGCAGGATGTAGTTTATAGTTAAATATCCAACACTGCAGTAGAAAGCCGATGCAGTTAGAGTAAGTGGAATTTGAATGAAATTCAGAGTGAAGCAGTATAATAAGATTTTGATGCAAATTGAATACTTAAAAATTTTGTTTTATGTATATCTTACTGAGATTCTCTTTAGCAGATAACTTTCATAGAATCTTGTAAACTACCTAAAATTTTCTGTGGTTGTTACCCACATGGGTTCTAAAAAATTTATAGGTTGAGGTCGCCTTCATGTCCTCCCATGCTTTGTTCCTGTTTGGCTTCAGGTCAGCTTAGAATTGAATGTTAAAAGTGCACTGTCTCTTCTAGGGATCAACAAACTATGGCCCATGGATCAAATCCAGACCTCTCTTGCCTATTTTTGCAAATAAAGTTTTATTGGAACACAGTGATGCCCTCTCATTTCCATATTATCTATGGTTGCTTTCATATTTTTTTAATATAGCAGAATTGAGTCGTTATAACAGAGACCATATGGTCTGTGAAGTCCAAAATATTGACTACCGGGTGCTTCAGAGAAAAAGTTTGCAAACCACAGGTTAATTCTATTAACACATGTTTCTCGTATGAGGATTCCTCTGGCAAAATTTAAGAGTTGTTAAGAGAACAAAGCTCATCTCTCCTAAAACCTTGGTGTGCTTTTTCTCATTTAATAAGGGGGGCATCATAAAGTATTCCATTTCCTTTCTTTACCTTGGTTTCCAGGAAGCTCAGAGCTAACATTTGAATGCTCATATAAGTAGCCAGCTTACTCTACATTCCTAGTAAATCAGTTCTTTATTTTTTCTTAATACGGGCATACACATTCACTTAAAATCAACTTTTTGGAAGTTTCACATAACAGCTCATTCATTTTAATTGTACATCTGATTTTTGCCAAATGTGTATACTCAGGTAACCCACCACCCAGTTAAGATAGAGATCATTTACATCTCCACAGAAATTTTCCTTTTGCTTCCTTGCCCCAGGCAATTTATTATTCTACCACTCCCCACCCCTTGTCCCTGGAAACCACTGATTTTCATGTTATTTTAAGTTGCTGTGTTGTATGTGGGTGTTTATAATAGACTGTTCTAAATACTTTTTTGGAAAGAATTGGGGACACCAGTGATTAATTGTTGAATAGGTACTAGAGACACTAAGAATCATTTATTCTATTTAGTCTTCTGTATAGATTTTTAGATTTTTATAGGAAAATATGAGATATAAATCATATGGAGGGTGTTTTAGCTAATATTGTAGCAATAATAAGCCTAATGTATTGAGAGCTTGTGACTTGCCAAGAACTCTGCATAGCTATCTCATTGGACATTCCTGCAACCCTGAAGGAGTACCTCTCCATATTCCCCTTTTACAGATGAAGAAACTCGGGCTCATAGAAGTTAAGTATATTAATTTCCTGGGGCTGCTTTAACAAAGTACCACAGACTAGGGCTTAAAGAACAGAAATTTATTGCCTCACGGTTCCGGAGGTGAGGTGTTGGCAGGGTTGGCTCCTTCTGAGGGCTGTGAGGGAAGGGTCTATTACAGGCCTCTCCTGGACTTGTATCTGGTCCTCTTCATGCTCTTATGGTGTTCTCCCTGTATGTGTGCTGAGTCCATAGTTTTACTAATCTCATTGGATTAGGCACCCCCCCATTAACCCCACTTTAACTTGATTACCTCTGCAAAAACCCTATGTCCAAGTAAGATCACATTCTGAGATATTGAAGCTTAGGACTTAAACATGTGAATTTTGAGGTTGGGGGGAGCGGGATACAAAATTCAACCCAGAATATACAGCATCCTTCTCAAGGCTCAAAGGTTACAAGAAAGTGGCAGAGGCAGGATCCTGACTCCAGTTTGTCTGACTCCAAAGAGTAACTGTGATAGGACGGTGGTAGGAAGAGGAGGTGTGTAAATGATTTTCTGCCATGAGATTCGGTGCGGGGTACCAATGTTCAGAGGGAAAGTGGACTGGCTTTGCCAAGGAGGAAGCTGCAAGGGGCTTTAGAGGCATCAGGCCCTAGGGTCCAGTCTTCACCCTTCCACTTGACAAGCCGTTTGACCTTGGCTTTTCTGAGCCTCAGTTTTCTCATCTGTACAGTAGGGATAGTAGCATCATGTACCGATGGCGTTGAGGGTTAAATGGGACCGTCATGTAAAAGTGGTGTGTACATGGGAAACACTAAACAGTGCGTGTTGTTAGAGAAGGTGATTTCTGGGCATTAACAAGACCAGAGTTTCTTAACCTTGAACAGGAGTCTGAGTGTCTGGAAGGGCTCATTAGAACACAGATCATGGAGCCCAACATGACCCAGCTCACTGCTTCGACAGGCATGGGGTGGGCCTGAGAATGTGCATTTCTGAGTTCCCAGGTGATGGTGCTGCTGGTCCAGGTACCATTCTTTGAGGAGCAAGGACTTCGATCTCTCTTTTGTTGGTAGATAAGTGTTTCAGTTTTCTCAAGAGAAACCCCAAAGAGAAGTTAGGTTTCTGACTGATAGAAGTCTCATCTGCTCTACCTCACTTACTTATCTCGTTTAGGGATGACATAAATTCTTTGATCTTAATTCCCAGTGATTGAGGCCAGGAAGCTTAGGATCCAATGCCTTTTCTCCTTTTCAAACCAGCTGATCTGGTTAAAAGCACCAGTGTATTAGTGCACCCTGGTTGCTGTAACAAAATATCACAGACTGGGTGATTAATTGACAGAAATGTATTTCTCATGACTCTGGAGGCTGGAAGCCTGAGACCCAGGTGTTGGCAGGGTTGGTTTCTCCCGAGGGCTCTCTGCTTGCCTTGCAGATGCCTCCATCTTGTTCTGTCTGCACATGGCCTTTCCTCTGCGTGTGCACATTTCTATGGGAGACCCAGTGCTATTGGATCAGAGTCCCACCCTTACGACCTCATCTAACCTTAATCACTTCCTACGAGGCCCCGTCTCCAGTATGGTCACATCAGGGCTTAGAGCTCAAGGTAGGAATTTTTAGTGGATGCAGTTCAGTCCATAACAACCAGTAAGGCTCCTGATCTGTTTTTCCTCCAAGAAATTCTTTGATTTCATGTTTCCTTTTCTCTCTGTGTCTCAAAGTACTGAAGAAAATCTAGTACACCTTGTCTTAATAGGGTCTCTAAGACGTTACATGCTTGAGGGGCAGGCTGCATGTTTGAGCCAAATAAAAAATCTCGTTGTGCATGCTTCCTCCAGCTATCAGTGCTAGGAGGGCAAATCTCCATAGGAATCTTTTATGGCTGCTCCCCGGTTGCGCAGGCTCCCACTGCTAGGAACCTAGACCCCTCTAGGCGCCCAGTTTGCACAGAAGCTCTGTGCAAGCCGGAGTCCTCTGTTAGGGCCCACATATCTTAATTTGGAGCATTCTCTCTCCTTTTTTGAAATGGAATTAAGCTTAATCCCTAATCATGCATATTACCTATGTGGGGGCTCCTACTGGGATCCTCTTGGCCCAGAGGCAGCAGTGGTAAAAGGGGGCCAAACACAGATTTACAGCCAGCTGCATCTCCAGGAGTCAGGCAAAATCAGCCTTAGCTGGAAGGCGCCCTGCGCATCTCTGACATTCATGCCAAGCAGGTGCCTGATCACAGCTGATGGTTAGATTACACATTTACTGGGAGGTATAGATTTTAAAATTGGTGTGTTTTACCAGTCCCTCATCATGGTATTCCAAAACAGTGTTATCAAACTCAAAACTTCCCTTTTCCCCTTGTGAGTGAGACTGATTTTGTTGAAGCAGATCTCAGCTTAAAAAATGACAGAGAAATGGGGAATTTCTTTTACAAATCGTATGTCCCTTGGGGACCCAGGCACTGTAATCACCGAGTGTGTTATCAAAAACTTAAGTGTGAAACTAGTAAAGGTTCTTTGTGCTTTGTTGTGTGCAGCCTGGCTTGTGGAAGGAAGTGAGGAGCTTTGTGTACTTCCTCTTTTGGAAGCCAGTGTCGCCCGTACCTTCCACACAGGACGGCTGTGGACTGTTTGATGATTGCAAGAGGACTCACCTGAAGTAGCAACTTCCTTTAAAAAAATAATTTTTTTTTCAAGTCGATATGCTAGTATCAGTATTTGTGTCTTCAGAAAGCAAAGAAACAAAACACACACACAGACACACACATCCAAGCCTGTTACATTTTATAAAAAATAAACAATTATATTAAAGATTATAGGATGGTCTGGGTTACATAGATTACCTAGGGTGCTTTTTCCTTCATGACTACAAGGTAAGGATTATCCTTAGGTGTTTTTTTTAATTAGGTGTTTTTTCATTAAATTCAGCGTGCTCGAAAGTACAGTACGGCTTCATCTCCTTGTTGTACATTTTGAGCAAATGTCTCATTTAATAATTGCTCCCTAACCCATCACAGTAGAGTCCAGTGACTGGTTTTGTCCCTGCACGAGGAGGAGTTGGCGGCATCTGACTCGAGCACAGGCCATGGTGGATCCAGAAAGCAGAGTTAGCAGGCCCGTCTCCCGCCGCACCTGGCTTCAACAATAGAACCTCAGTCGTACTTCTCAGAAGTTGCATCTTAAAACGTTATAAGCGGTGGAGAATGAAAGTCAATTTGGACACTTCTAAAGTGAGCCTCAAAGGTGCTGAATTTTCCCAGCATGGTGTTCTGAGCACCTCCACATGACTTTGGGAGCATAAAGAATTTAATCTTTTCAAAGAGGCGAAGTAATATGCTGCTTTTTAGAAGGTGAGAGCCAAAGTCGATCTGGAAAAAAAAAAAGTTGTGGCGGGGGGTGCGTGAATTAGAAAGCTCACACTGAAGATGCAGGCTGGAGCAGGCTTTCCATTTCTGGAAGCTCTCAATGGAATGGAGTAGTTTTTTTTTTTTTTTCTTTTCTTTTTTTTTCCCCCTCTTCTTTAAGACAATCCCTTCCTAACCACTTCTTAATTGACAGGAGTGGAAAATGCCTTGGGAGATAGGCTGGTGCTGGCCCCACTGGTTGTTGAGAAAGTAAAAGAAAGGGGTCTTTTTCTGGACAAGTGCGTGTGGGACCCCGGTGGCCTCCCTGTTTGCTCTGCATCATAAAGAAGCCTGTCTTGAGCAGACTGCAGAGTGACTGAGGCCTGGGTCTTGAAAGGAAATCCTGGCCCAGCTGCGAAAACAATGAACTGCTCGGTAACATAATCCCGCGTGCTTGCAGATTCAGGGTTAGGTTCTCTCCTCTTGAAGTGGCTATAAATTAATCCATCAAAGTGAAAAAGGCCAAATTTCAGGGTAAACCTTCCCACTTGCAAACGGTGGAGACACTTTGGTTCTCTTAGTAATACTGCTGTGTATGTGGCGTTAAAGAGGTGACACCATGGGAGTGTGTGTGTGTGTGTGTGTGTGTGTGTGAGTGTGAGTGTGTGATAGTTATAAAAGTTTTGCCCTCTGAAGAGCATAAACGTGGGCCAAATCCCATGTCCTGGGCTTGAGATTCTAGAGCTGTCGTGTTCTTCCCTGTATTAGTGCCAGTGAGCGAGAGAGGCTGTATCTCCTCGAGAGCCTTAAAAAGAGATACAGGTTTCTACGTCTAAGAAGCTGGATTTCAGAACTTTTTTTTTTTTAACTGGGAAGCCTTTGTTTTTTGTTTCTTCTGTTTCATGCTGTTTTATTTGTCTTCCTAAGGATCTGGCCTGCGTTTATAAAAGTACTATGTATGCTTTGTTAAAAAATCCGGTGTGCCATCACTTTCTTCTTGAATCGGCGGGGAGGTCTTTGTCTTTGGCCTTCATAAAGTCTCTTCTCTAAACTTTGGCACTGTAGCCTTTCGGAAATGAAAGAAGAAACTGGAGCATGACTTGTAACGGCTAGGGTGTTAAGACCATCCCTTGTAAAAGGACTCAACTGGCTGAAAGCGTGGAGGCAGAGTTCAATTAAGTCTGTACTTGTACGTTGTTGACCTTGGAGAATGTGGAGAGAAACGTTATTTCTGCGGATTAGTTATCCTGTCTGGTAGGCCTTACGCAGAGAACTGTTTGTCAAAGCAAAGGATGGTGTTAATTCTGAGCCCTGTGATGAAATATTAAGTAAGAGAGAAGGTAATTTGATAATGCATCACAGTTTGGGGACAGATTCCATTAAGTAAGTATGTTTATATACTCAAGTAGCTGAAGAGGCCTAGGTCCTTTGCCTTGACAAGATGACACAGAAAAGAAATGGGTGTTGTTGGTAGGCTGTTGGCACTGAGGCCTGTGGCGTGGGGATCATTTCTGTCTTTCAGAAGGATGACAGCTTAGTAAGGTTTGGCTTAAATCCTACAAATGCCAAAAATCGAAACATATGTCGTAAGAGACACAAACAATAGGTTCTATCAGTCGGTGGAACAAGATACAGTACAGTCAGCAGACAGTTGAGCAGGTGAGTGGTGTTCCCAGTTGGGTTTTTCCTGCCCTCCAGGGGCTCCTCCGTGTGTGTGGCTTTGAACTCACCTTCCCTGGACTCAGGCCACCACACCTCCTGTTTGCCCTTTGATCTTGTGAGCGCCAGAACCCGCTGGGCCTGTGGTTATCTCAGCGATGCGACAGTGACAGTGACAGTCCTGGCGTTGCTGTATTTCCTGAAGCCCCGGGCACGGTGCCCAGCAGGAGTGGCGCTCCCGTGTCTTCCTCGCTTTCTTCTTTGGTCCTTCTCTAAAAACTAGGATGCTCAGAAAATACAGTATTCTCTTTCCTTTCTCACTTGCCTTGCTCTCTCTCTGTTAAAGTTTGTAAAGGCCTGTAAATGACCAGGTAAATTCCGTAGTTCACTTGTAGTGTCTTACTCTTAACACGTGTAGATGTGCGTGTTAAAAATGGAAATAGCATCTGGGCAGATGCAAGTGGGCAAATGCAAGTGAGTCTTCCCAGCCCCTGACCAATAGCTCCTGTGCCCAGGGGGTCAGTGTTAGTGCAAATGTAGACACACACCTCCCCTCCCTTCCTGTGTCACCGAGGAGATCACCCATGCATGCCGTTCTGCACTTTGATTTCTTTTTTCCTTCATAACATAGCAGGAGATGTTTCCTGTCTCTCCATCTCGTTTCACCTGGTTCTCTTTGACTACAGCACGGCCCTTTGTTCTGGGCGCGCCACTGATTCACTTCACATAATTGATGGGACATTTAGAGGGGTTCCCCTTTTTTGGCTGTCGCAAGCAATGCTTGTTGAACATTCCTCTCGCGTGTTTGCTCCTGTGGGCAAGTGTATTTGTAGGACACGTTTCTGGATGGGGAACAACTGGGTGAAAGGGCGTGGCCATGTGCACTTTGATGGAGATAGCCCAGTTGCCCCCAAAGATGTTGGGTCACTTTGTATTCCCCTGCTTCCCCCCGCCGTTAATATATGTGGTTGCCTGGTTCGCCCACACCCTGGCCTGCATGGACCCTGCTCTGTCGAGTTGCCCTTACAAAGTCTGTCTTCACTGGGGCTGCCTCGGACCCTGTTAATTGCAGTCTCTTTCGGCACTTTTCTCTCTGTGATTCCTAACACGTGGGAGTCAGATGCACTGTCAGTGGCAGGTCGGGTGAGAACTTACCTAGCCAGCCCAGCGGCAGCACAGTAGGCAGCCTGGGGTCTGTCTTGTCTCTTGAGAGATCCCAGGTAATCACTTGGAATTGATTCTACAGTTACAGAAAAGTTCTGGCCTCAGCATTATACTGCCCCAAACACTAGTGCAGCCTGGCCGTTTATCAAGAAGATATCCCACGTGAACGGGCTGTTTCCTGCCTCTGTATCCCTATCTCTCAAATTGGTGTCTGTCTTTGGTAAATATTTATATTTGAGGCCTGTTTATGTTGTGAGGGGTATTTAGGAACCTCTCCTATAGGACTTGTTACCAGCTGTGTATACCACGCACATTTAAAAGCAGGGCAGGTTATGACTTATTTTCCCCTGGAGAGGCCTGGATAGTCTTGTAATTTATTAAGAGCTGGCAGTTGCAGTGTGGATGGAGCGGGTGTGATTTCTGACTCTTTGGAACTCAGAACTATGGGACTGAAATGGCATGGAAGGTAAACGTGATCGGTCAGGCGATTCAGGCAGCCACAGAAACACCAGTGTGGGTTATCTGGTCCCTGCACTTGTGGCGTTGACCTTGGCAGTGGTGGCCAATGCGTATCCTCGAACTTCCCCGAGATACACCCTCAGAGCATTCGATTTCAGTGTCCCCGTAATTTCATTTACTTGAAATCAGATGGATTTGGGAAGTATAGTCCTTGCAGGGAGGATGTGGGAGATGCTGAAAGCAGTGGTTTATTAACACGAAAATTGTCCCCAAATTTGAATTTCTCCCAAATCTAACTCAGGATGAAGGCTTCTCTTCTTCTGTACCTGACGGTGGAGCTCCGGGTGGGGCGAGTTGGCTGGTGCTGGAATGTTCCGCAACTTGTTGATTCTTTCTCAAGATTGCTTTAGTGGTGCGTTGGGGGGTGGAGGATCACCGTCTTCTTGGCCTTTTAATTGTGTGCGGTTACAAGTAACATTTGTCTCCAGTGTTTCTCAATTATAAATTAATAATAACAACCCATTAAAAATTATGGGTGTTGTAAGCCCCGACTCCTTTGGGCATCTTAATAAAAATGATAATTAAAACCATAATTTACAGTAAATGGGGACACTGCCCAAGTAAATCCACAATATGGAGAAAATTAAAAAACTCAAACCAGAAGGAGCCTTCCCATTGTCGGGGAAAGAACCGGCCTGTTCTTAGCTCCTACTTGATTGGAGACTTTGTGGGGACTGGGTTCCCACCCTGATGTTTGTGCCTGAGGAATCTGTGACTCTGTCCACACCTATCCGTCCTGCCTGTGAATCTCACCGGGTGGGCTCACCTGCCCCCTCCACCACCACACACAAACCCGGTCCTCCTCTGTAGTCACTGCCTGGATCAGTCAACCAGTGGCCAGTCTCTCATGTGGCCAGGCCGGCGTCTTTGGAGACTTGGGGTGCCCCCTCAGACGTAGACTCAGGCTGTCACAGGCTTTGGAGAGGTTTGCTTCCCGAATTATTTTCTCATTTTTCCCTTATCTGTTCAGCCTCAGAGGGTACCTCATCCCCTCCTGGCTGGTCACAAGGCTTCAGTGTCTTCAGCTCAGTCAACATGACCACCAGAAGTATCTTAAATGGATAGAATAATAATTGTTATAACTATATAATACGTGTACCTACATAATATGTAATTATATAGTTATAATAATGACCGTAGTTATTGTTATTCACAGCGCTGCTTATTGGGCAGGTGTTCATCTCCCATCCGGTTCCCTATTCTTCGTTCACACGGGGCCTCTCGCCAATCCACGATCTTGTCTTGCCATGTATCCAGCCTTTCTTTTTTATGTCCTCTGGTCACAGCAAAACTCTCGCCCACAGTTTCTGCTACCGCTCAGTGGCATTTGGGAAATGCCAAGAAGGTGGGTCACAAAACGTGCACCACATGTATCCTAATTCCTGCGGGTCCCTGAGTTGTCACCCTGTGTTTCCCTGTGTAGGGTTGAGCGCTACTGCCAGGCCTTCCAGTGGGTAGCTGGCGTCCTGATCTTCTCCTGCTTGACACAGTGGGGCTTGACAGGGTTTCAGGCAAATCTTGAGCAGGTCAGCGTGACACAGTCTTTGAGGTGCGACAATTCGGATGTGAAAATTCGGATTGTGGCAGTTTTGTGGCATGGCTGGAGCATTGTCTCTAGCGTGAATCTTACCCATGTAGTGTGTGTCTGAGCGTCAGATGCCCACAGTGGTCTGGCCGGTGAAGTCAGCAGCGTGGGTGGTGGCCGGGGCCAACAGGAGGGCACAGACCCTGTGTCTCTAGCCTGTGGCAGCAGTGGGGTGGGGGCCCAGTGTGGTCCACTTGTCAGCTTTTGCAGAGATGCAGGACCTCCGCCCTCAGATACATCATTTTCTGGTCTTTTAATGCTGGTAACTAATTCATATGAGGAAAGAAGGGAGGAAGAAAGGGTCGGAGGTGGAAGAGGGGAGAAAGGAAAGGAAGGGAGAGGAGGAGGGAGGGAAACAGTGTCTGAGCTGAACAAAACAGGCCATGGGTTTGATTGATCCCGTGATCACCAGCCCGTAACCTCCATTCTTGAGAACGAAAACTTGTGTGAGACAAGCAGGTGTTTAGTATTTTTTTGGGGGGAGGGGGTATGTTTTCCCTTTTCTGGTACTTTAGTGTTTGTATGCAAAGCTTGAAACCCAACAGCAAGATATTAAACCTTCATGGCCACTTAATCTTCCCGATTGGATCAGACGTAACAAGTGCTGGAAAGCAGATGCTGCCCGTTTTTCTAAAATTTCTTCGACTTTCTTTATATTATTAGCTTTAAATATTCTTCTGAATGCACTCACCACCTCCATGCAGTTAAGCCGGTTCAATTTAAACATTGTTATAAAGTTAATTTTTTATAAGATGAATCAGGTTATTAAATTTAGTAAACCATTGCTTTCATTATTTTGCACAAACTTGGGCACTCTGCAGAATTGGCTCAGCACTACTACATTTAGCTAATTAAACTGGTCATCAGCCGTGGTATTAGGAGCATGAGGGATGCTATTCTCAGGAGTTTTTCCAAGACTTGAGCAGTAGGTAGCATTATTAAACTTTTTTTTCCTTTTTTTTTTCCCCTTCATAAAACTCCACACTCTAGAGATACGGTTTACTAGGAGAGTGTTATTGTCCTTCCTGCTAAACCTTCATCTTTTGAAATATCCATGCTTTGGTTTTGGCTCCAAAGGCACTTGTAAAGGATAAGAAAATGGAGCTATCTCTCACAGCTTTTAAAAGGAGACCCACAGGGTGCCTGGGTGGCTCAGTTGGTTAAGCGACTGCCTTCGGCTCAGGTCATGATCCTGGAGTCCCGGGATCGGGTCCCGCATCGGGCTCCCTGCTTGGCGGGGAGTCTGCTTCTCCCTCTGACCCTCTCCCCTCTCATGCTCTCTCTCTATCTCATTCTCTCTCTCAAATGAATAAATAAAATCTTCAAAAAAAAAAAAAAAAAAGGAGACCCACAATGTGTAACGCGTTGCTCAGATAAGGGAAGACATAAGAGCCAGAGGGTCATTTTACACGACGCAGGTAGATGGCTGAACTATAACCACAGGCAGGGATTCTGTGAAACAGAGAGGGTGCAGACTTGTGGCTGCAGCCTGATGCTGTTATCATGTCGGGCACCTTCCTTTTTGTAATAAAAAGTCCTTTGCTGTAGGTCATTTTGTCAACTGAGATAGTGTGACTTAAACAGGTTTGTTTCGGAAAATAATTTTTTTTTTTTTAAGGATTTTATTTATTTGACAGAGAGACACAGTGAGAGAGGGAACACAAGCAGGGGGAGTGGGAGAGGGAGAAGCAGGCTTCCTGCCGAGCAGGGAGCCTGATGCGGGGCTCGATCCCAGGACCCTGGGATCATCACATGAGTTGACCGCAGACGCTAAATGACTGAGCCACCCAGGCGCCCCTGGGAAAATAAATTTTGACAGGAAACAGGCATGCTCTTTCCCCACAGATTTCTAGCTGGTGTCATTCAAAACTGCTGTGAGCCCTGTCTTTGCAAGATCTTAATATTTATTCATTGTTAAAAAAGGAAGTCAGAGGGCCATCAGTGTTGTTTGAAACAACTTGGATTGTTTTGCTGTAGTCCAGACTTGTAGCCTATGAACAACCTATACGAACCTGGCAGGTATTTGTCGAATCCCACTGGGTGTTAGTCCCATGGGACACAGGGATCAAAAAGGCACAGATTCTAAGGGGTTTATAGTTAAACTGCTAAATTTGATAAATGGAGCCCCGGGGTCAGCCTGGCCCTGTGTTGTCTCCATGCCCTCGCGGCCCCTTAAAAAGATGGTTGCTAACGAATGACCAAGCATTGTGTCCACCATCTTTCCCAACATCATGTTTTTTTTCCTTTTCTATCCTCTGATGAAAATGTGATGAAAAATATTCTTTATTTTTTTTTAAAGATTTTATTTATTTGAGAGAGAGAATGAGATAGAGAGAGAATGAGACGGGGGAGGGTCTGAGGGAGAAGCAGACTCACCACTGAGCAGGGAGCCCCATGTGGGACTCGATCCCGGGACTCCAGGATCATGACCTGAGCCGAAGGCAGTCGCCCAACCAACTGAGCCACCCAGGCGCCCCTATTTTTATTTTTTTTAAAGATTTTATTTATTTGAGAGAGAGAGTGAGAGAGAGAGCCCAAGAGGGGGTAGGGTTAGAGGGAGAAGCAGACTACCTGCTGAGCAGGGAGCCCAATGTGGGACTCGATCCCGGGACTCCGGGATCATGACCTGAGCCAAAGGCAGTCGCTTAACCAACTGAGCCACCCAGGCGCCCTGATGAAAAATATCTTGATAATTGCTCTGACCTGGACATTTTACAGGGACACAGAGTCCACCATCTCAACAAGATCTTCTGGGAGTGCAGGTGAAGTCATTTTTGGCCACTTCACGTTCCCTCCATACGGCTGTCAGCATTTCATTAGTCTGATTGATGTAGCACATCAGTCAGCAAGATTTCGTCCTATGCCTGTCCCCATCCAGTTTTGGAACAGCTTGGCTACAAAACCTGGTGTTTTACTTCTTTCTCTTTCCCCAAATGATGTAGGTACCTTTTGCCACTGGTGGTAAGTGGTGTAATTGGCATCACGGATCAAAATTAGTAAATTTCAGGTTATTGTCTTCTTGCCTCAAGAAGATACAGCTTCAACCCGCTTTCATTACATACACCAAGGAGGTTGCAAACTGATGTAGATGTTAAGTATTTCAGATTGGAATTCCTTTGGGCATCATGTTAGCATCAGATTCAAGTATAGGATGTTGTCCTTAGATAATGGTAATGTGAATATCTCGGGATAAAGAACTTGGCATAATCTGAAAAATAAGTTATCTCAACAGTGAAGTTCCCATGTGTTCCAGAGCCAATATTCACACAAATGGAATGGTGGGTCTTGTAGCTAATTTCTTCAAATTCTGGTTGATATTAAAACCAGTCAGCTCTTGGGTTGCTGCTGGGAGCAGATCGAGGAGAGAGTGTTAACTTTTCAGTTGTAATGACTGTTCTGTATTTGATAGATCATACAAATCACAGAGGAGACACAGGAACTTTACACCAAAGATTTTGGAAAGAATGGGAATTAACACTTGTTTTCCACCTACTTTTGTTATATTAGGCTCTTAGTGTAAGTTAACTACTTACTCCTCATTTTAAGAAAAGATCTCTGAGTTTCTCATGGGTTAAAGTCATAGCCCACAGCTTATAAATAGGTAGAGCTGGGGTCAACATCCGTATGTCAAACTCCAGAGTTTGAGTTTCCCACTGTGACCTGTGCTGGCTTCCCCCTGAGAGCTGGCTGGCCTCCGTGAAGATTAGATATATGGAAGATACGAATGAGTGAATTTTGCTAGACTCTTTCACATGGCAATCTCCGTAAGATAATGGTACTCTGATTTTGCGTACATATAAACAGTATCTTGGAAACAATCACCTGCGGTCATTTGACATGGCTTTGGCTGAATCATGTTGCTGCTCCCTCTAGTAGGACTGATTGGTTTGTTGCTGTGGTGCACTTCGTGTAGTCTCCCATGCAGCTTACAAGAGGTGCCTGAGAGCAATGGTGTGGGCTTTAGGCTTCTGGAATTAGACTTTATAAGAGTTCTTAGTTGTTCCACATTCTTGCCAATGTTTGGTCTGGTCATTTTAATGTTTAGCCATTGTAGTAATGGGAATGAGTAGTATCTAATTGAATCTTTTTAATTTTATTATTATTATTATTTTTTAAATCTCACTGTATCTTTACACTTCCCTAATGACTAAAGAGCTTGAGGCTTATAAAATAGTTGAGTTTTTTTTTTGCTTTTTCTATTTTGTGGAAGAATTTTTGGAAGATCGGTGTTTTTATTTTCTTAAATGTTTGGTAGCCTTTCTGTTCAAAACATGGATCCAGAGTTTTCATTTTGAGGTTTTTCTTTAAATATATAGAATTTTTCCTAGATTATGCATTGTTATTATCAACAGAGTAATTCTGCTATGTATTCCAAAATTTGCAAGCTATTATTGTTATCATTTCGATTTTTCCATAAACTTACCTTTGTGTTACTCTTTGTTGCTTTCTGCACCTCCAGATTTCGAGGGTCGTTTTCCTCCTTCTTGAAGAGCATCCTTGAATGTCTCCTCTAGGCCAGATCTGGCCATAGATGGTGACATAGCCTCTCAGCTTTTCATTTGTGTTGTTTGGTTTGTTTAAAAATTTGTTCACCTTTACTTTTGAAGAATTCCTTCACTGGGCATGGCAGCCCCAAAGCTGGCTCATCTCTTTTGGCTTTCCCGCCATTCCAGGTCCCCAAATCCTCAGTCATAGTGTCCCTTTGATGCCTTCAAGGATGTGTGCATGTGTGTGCACGTGTGTTGTTTGGTCCAGCTTTTTTAATTGTTCTCAGTGGGAGGGTGGGTGTAAGAACTCCAGGCTGCCATTTTTGGATGCATGTAGCACAGCGCAGAGTGCATTGTCCAGAACATAATAAAAATGTTGTATGTTTGTTTTCCTTTGCAGGTCTGTTTTTTCTTATTATAATGAATGTGAACTCTTCAAGGGCAGTGGCCATGTCTGAGTCTTTATACATGCTTATTCTTCATATTTAACACAGGATCTTCTCATTAGGTGGTGGTTATATATGGGGGACTGTGCTGTGAGCTCTCCTATGGTTTGTCCTACGCCTTGGGGATGGTGTGTTCCTGGGCTAGGTTTTCTCAACCTCAACAATGTTGACACTTAGGGCCAGATGATTCTTGGTTGTGGG
The DNA here is from genome assembly GCF_037043125.1 of Eumetopias jubatus. NCBI lineage: Eukaryota > Metazoa > Chordata > Mammalia > Carnivora > Otariidae > Eumetopias > Eumetopias jubatus. Next base: position 30,683,949 of record NW_028274816.1, read on the forward strand.
CACTGTCCTATACTTTGTAGGGTATTTTGTAACACCCCTGACCTTTACACACTAGAGGCCAGTAGCACTCTGTCCCCAGTCGTGACCACTGAAAACGTCTCTATGCATTTGCAGCTGTCTACCAGGGGACAGAATGCCTCTGTCTGAGAGCCTCTGGAGCAATGTGTGTGGTGCTCAATAAAGGCCCTTCAGGTGAGTCAGTGTTTTGCATTGTGTCTTCTAACGTTGACTTTCCTTTAAACCATAGGGTTTGAAACTGCCAAGTCTTTTGCCCTCCATGGTGCACACGTGATCCTTGCCTGTAGGAATGTCACAAGGGCCAATGAAGCTGTGTCACAGATTTTAGGAGAATGGGTAAGTAAGCCCTTGACCATTTTTTTTTTAGTTGTCAAATACACATGCTGGGATAAACACATGGAGGTTTTAGTGCAGTGCATAAAATTTATTGCTCTTCAAATAACGTTTTCTTTATTTTTAAAATCATATTAGTTTTGTTTATTTTATGAATGAAAGGACAAGCAAGCCTGTATCCATACATTGTTTATGGTGTTCATTGTCAATGTCATCTGCTTTATTAGTCAGAGGTTTGAGAATGTGTACTCATTCAGCTCATTTATTAAGAAAATAAAATGTGGTTAACGCCCATGCATACAGCTAAGAGTTTGTTATGCTAATGGTTTTTAAGATTGGATGGGGGTGGGCATTAACTCTCTCTGTGTTTTTTACTTTTCGCTTTTCTCTCTGCATGGATGTTGGTGCTGATACGTCTGTGCACAAACATTTATCAAAGGCCTGCAGTACTCTTGAGGCTGAGGATGTAGCCTATCAAACAGAACAAAATCCTTGCCCTCCCTTGGGCTTACTGTCTAGGTACGGAGAAATGGACCATAAGGGATAATTTTATTTAATATTTAACACCCTGCCGGGTTGTTATAAACACAAAGAAGCACAGTGAAGCAGAGAGAGGGATGAACAGTTACAGTGTGGGCTATTTTAGTTTGGGTACTTAGCAGAGAACTCTCTGAAATGGTGATATTTGATATGAGACTTGAATGAAGTAAAGTAGCGAGCTGCATCAGTGTCAGGGGACATGCTTTCTAAGTGGTGGGAACAGCATGTGCCAAGGCACAGAAGTAGGAGTGTGCCGGAGGATTCAGGATCAGCAGGGAGGCCAGTGTGGCTGGAGCCAGATGGCAGGGGCAGAGGTGACAGAGGCGCTGCGGGGGTGTCCCTGCGGCCGCAGAGCCAGTGAGGAAGAAGACAGCAGGGGTTTGAGCTAGAGAGTGGCACATGTTGGTCACTTCTGTAGCATGATCCCTGGGCTTTGGCATGAAGTATTTGCTTGTCATTCACATGTTTATGATGTGTACCCTGTCATGGGTACACTGGGGGCTATACTCTCTCTGTACAGCTTTCACCCCAAAGTGGAAGTCAGATTTAACCAAAGACACAGAAACATCAGTGTGAACCTGAAATGCTGGTACTAGGTACTAGGAAGTATGTAGTACTCCCAAATGGTGAATAAGGCCTGGAGGTGGGGGACATTTGGAGTTTCTGAGAAGGAAGCGACGGAGCTGAGATCTCAGGAAAGACCTGGGGGAGGTTGGAAAAGGTTGGACTGGGCGGAGGGAGTGGCCTGTGTGCGCATCCCTGGGAGGGGGAAGGGGAAGAGCAGGAGGAGACCCTCGTGTGGCTGTTAGTGGAGCATAAAGGGGGTTGGATGATCCTTCCCAACGCTGTCTTTGTCGTCGTCGTCGTCGTCGTCGTCGTCTTCTTTTTTAAAGATTTAGTTATTTGGGAGAGAGAGAGAGAGCAGGAGGGGCAGAGCGAGGGACAGAGAGAATCCAAAGCAGACTCCACGCTGAATGCAGATTCCAACAGGGAGCTTAATCTCAGGATCCTGAGATCACGACCTCCGCCGAAACCAAGAGTCAGATATGCCACCCAGGCGCCCCCCTCTCCTTTTTAAAAATTTTTTATTAAAGATGTCTTCGTTTTCTGAACACTGTGGAAGATTTCTTGCCATTGGAAGAAACAGACCATGATTCCTTTAGGACAGTGTCTGGTGTTCTAGGCTAAAAAGTTATCAAAGTTAAGAAAAGGAAGATTTGTTTCTGCTTTTTTACAGTATATTTCAAATGAAATATTACAAATTCAGTATATTTCAAATGAACCCTTGTCTTGAGTTCTCTGAATTCTTTAGAGTTAAATCGAAAAAAAAAAATACAGGGCCCATTTTCTTTTGATGATCGTAGTATCTCTGTAATGCTTAAGTAACAGCCTATATTAGGTGAGGTAGTAATCGCCTTCAGAGATGTACAAGGCAAACAGATGGTAACACGGGCATAGGGTCTGCATCTTCGCACAGGTCTGGGAAGGTAGAAAATAAAAAGTGAAAATCCCTCCCAGGACTTCCCTTGGAAGGTAAATATTATTAACCATTTCCTATATATTCTAGCAGACATACACATGCTGTTACATACTTTGAATTTTTTCACTTAATTAATACCATTAGGAGATCTCTTCTTATCAGTGCATGTAGGTCCACCTTGTTTTTTCACTGCTATATAATCTCCATCGTGTGCTTATGCTCCCACTTAGCTGAGCAGTGTCCTTTTTGGTGGACCTTGAGGTTGTGTTGTTTTCCTGTTCCGAGTGATGCTGTCTTAAAGTTCAATCTCCTGTATTTTCACCCAAAATTGGGTCTAAACTGTCCTGCAGTGAGCATTCTTCATATATACTTTCATGAGTGACATAGGGCAGAATCTTAGCAGTGGACCCATTTGAATCAATGGGTGTTTGTATTTAAAATCTAGCAGCTTCCCAGTAGTCATCTGGCGGGATCATAGTGGTTTCTGTCCCTACTGTCAACGAGGAAGACGACCGGTATCTAGCAACAGACAGTGTCAAACCTGCCATTCCGCCCATCTAGTGTTATACTTAGACTGGACAAAATGGAATTCAGTGGCCCTAGTGATACTGTAAGAACCATATTGTATAATGGTAGGAATATTTAAACCAGTCTTGGAAGGTAATACTAAAATCTAAATGTTTATGCATTTTAAAAATTGTCTTCTTTCTTCCTTACGTAGGAGCACGGTACATCTCTATTTAACCCATTATCACCATTGTTTGATGCAGAGAGGCAGCAAGTCCTGGGTGTTCCCTGTTTACCTGTGGGGCCTTAGCGAGCCTTTCAGTCTATTTTGTGTCTTCCGTTTCCTCACCTCTGACAAAGAAGGTTGAATGGCATGAGCATAAAGACCCACCATTTAGTTTCTCTTTCTTGCATTTGAAGCCGTACTTGGGTGTCTGGGAGTCAGTTTCAAATGACACAATGCATCCGTACCTGCTTTCATTCTACAGTATCAGTCTCTTGACGTCGCCTGGCCAGCAGTGCTCCCAGAGAAAGAGTTACCCCAAAATACTCACTGTCAGACACATGAGTAAAGGAAATGGGAACAATAACAAAACTAATACTCACATGGCATTTAAAACATTTAAATCAAATTTTGTAGGTTGAGACTAATCTCTTTATCATGTCTCATCTCTTTGCTTCTTCCCTGTGAGCACCGTTCTACCATTTCTTTATCCCCCTAGATTATGATTGTGGAAGCTCAAGTATGGTACCAAAAGCCAGGTCGTGTTGTTGCACTATCACCATAGTGTCAAGAGTATGCAAACCTGTCTTCGTGATCTGCCGTGAACTCCCCTCGCTACCCCACCGTCAGGGAGTGCTGGGCTGGCTGCCTTCAGGCCCTTCCCTACCTCATCTCTGTGCAGGGCCTTAATCTGGCACATCATTAAATACCACCTTCTTGTGTTTCTCAAGGTCAATTTGATTGACTCCAGTTTTTCCAGCTGCTAGCCAGCTTGAGCATGTTCATACTTTATCTGGGATGAATCCTGTCGGTAGCAGAGCCAGGAAGGTACTGCAGCATATTGGCGCCTCACAGGAGACTTGAAATGATCCAGAGTTTTTTGTTGCAGCAAAAGCTCTCTCCGAAGTCTGTGGGCCATTTGGCTCAGTATTGGCTTGCATGTGCCAGGGCTCTGTGGACATTCTCAGCTTGGCTCTGGAGATGGAGTTCATGCCTCCTTCCCCAACTTGTTCTTCCCTGCCTGGTCTTTGCTTCCCTGCCTCCACAGCTCTTTCTAGAATTGCCGTGTTCCAGAACCTTCATGTCTGCCTCCAAGCCAGTGGGACATTATTCTCACGGTCACCATGGGGCATCTCACAACTACCCTTTAGTGAGTCCCTGTCATGTGCTGTGTCCCAGGTGAGGCACTTTATATCCCTGTTCAGGAGATGCAAAAGCCTGGTTTCCTCCTTTTTACAGAAGAGCCAAGGGAGGGCCCAGAAGGGTGAAGGGACCTCCCAGAATCCCACACCTGATGAGTCCGGAGGCAGGTTTCTGGCACAATTTGTCCATCTGCCCTCCAAACCCAAAGTCTGTCTACTTCATGACCCGGCTGTTCTACCACATTTGGCATCACGCATGTTTGTGACCTTTCAGGCTTTGCTTTCAGAATTGCTAGATGCTATCTGAGGGATTAATTTCAGGATTAACCCTAATTTCTCACAGGGAGCAACACTGATGTACCTTATTGTTCTAAGCAATCCCTTTTCATTCAAGACATCCTTTATAGAGTTCTCAAACCAGTTTTGGGGGATCTAGCTATTTAGTAAAATACAACTTAAATGAAAACACATTCCATATGGAATTATATTAAAAGCCTATATGTAATTATGACTACTAATAATTATTTCATGGGAAAATACCCTCCTGCTGAGATGTTTTGGTTGCTTGAAAGTTAGTAATAAGAATTAAAAACAATTAAAATTGGATAACATGGACAATATAGAAGTAAACTATCCTCTTAAAAGGCCAATCGATTTAGCGTAATTTAAAAAGGAGGGACGGGAAGGAGGCCCATCATTCCCCAATTGTATTTAAATGAAGTGTCTCTGGAACTGGGATTCAGTACCTGTGTTGTTAAGCAGTCCTTAGGAGGATGTGATCTACCTCATTCGTGTCCTTAAGTGGATTACGGACTAGTGTCCCCTCCCTCTAAGACAAGCACCTGATTTTTCCCTAGGTATGCCAAGGAGCCCATATGGCTGGCTAAGTAGGAAGTTTACTTTGCTGTTTTCAGGATCGGGTGGATCCTCTTTCATTTAGCAGCACTGTCTGGCTGTTAGGATTCCATGTGAGTTCTCTTATGTTTGGGACACTGATAGATTTGTCTGAGTCCTCGCTGTGCTGTGTGGTTGATACTTTCCGTTCCTCACTAAGTTTTGTTGCTGTGTTTATGGAGGTATGGCCCGTCCCACTCCCCATCCTGAAATCTGAGGACCCCCAGGGGGATCGTATGCAAAGAACAATAGTTGATCAGGTATCAAAATGCACTTTATAAACAGCTACAACAAGATTCCAGCAACTCAATGTTGAGCTCTTAGGAGGCCTAAGGGGGGCTCCCGCTTCCTCTCTATTCTCTCACCTTGTTACCATTCCTGATTTTTAGATTCTTAAAACTTGGGAACTAAAGCTTCTGGTCCTGGGGAGCAAGGAGGTTGAATAGAACTAAAGCAGCTGGGCCTGAGGTCACCTGCCTACCTACCAGTTGTGTGCAGGATAAAAAGGGGTGGGGCCATGGCTGGGGTTGCTGGGGGGGGGGTCAAAAGAGTGGGGGAGGCCAGCCTGCCTCACATGTGCCAGGCCCTTACTCAATCTGCTTATCATGTAAGAGACTTCACATATAGGGACTGCCCATTAGTGAAACATGGGGCCCAATGAATGTTCAGAAGCTCTAGCATCTACTAGAGATGGAGATAACCAGCAGGGTGGGCAAAAGTGGCCTGGCCTGAGAAGAGGGACTGATGGCCCTTCCTTGGAGTTATTATGTGACCCACTCCTGATTCCTCAGAATGTGGCTTGGGGCTGTTCCCCTATCATAAGGGAGGAGTGACTCAACTATGTTTAGTTTGGTGAGAAGCTTTGGTCCCCAAGGAAGACTTCAAGCCCGTGCTTTTCTAACTTGGGTTTTTAATTGGCCTAGACTTCAGGTCTTCCTAGAGACTGCTTAGGATGACATGCCCTTGGCCAGGAGAATGCATCAGGGATCCAGCTCAGCTGCTCTCGTTTTCTCATGGGTATTTTAGCTAAGATTTCCAAGAGGTCTAGAGAAGGCAGGCTGGGTGGTCTTCACGATGCCTCCTGGGCAGATGTCCCTTGGTGGGGCAGATATCTCCAGCTGATGACCACTGCTATAAAATATGCTTTGTTATAATGGCGAAGCTTAGAAGCAAATACATCCTATGACCTTGGGTGAGTTTCTTAACTTCTCCAACCATGGTGTCTTCATCTGTAAAACCCAAATAATAATATTTATGCCAGGAGACCTAAGTAGCTGTGAGTATTAAATGCATTGACCGTATGTATGTGTAGTATTTAACATGTTGCTGGGGGTAGATTGAGTATTCAATTCAATTTTACCTGCTGCTATTAATAACAATAGTAATAATAATTTCTTATTTGTACACAAAGGTACAAGTGATGCTTACTCTTCTTAACCTCTCCAAGTGGCTGCAAGAGGAGCTGTAGGGAGGATGTTTATCAGCATGATTCAAATGGAGTTGCAATGAATTCTTTCTCTGTCTTCCTGTGTCTGGACTCTTACATTTTATTAGATGTGTATTTAGTTTGTTGATTAGTATTTTCCAGTGCAGCTCATATTAGCACTCAACTGTCATTTGAAAAGCCATCTTAATTATTTATGAGATTGCTTTTTCTTTTGTATTTACAAAGAAATACACTTTGCATATATTTAGGAAAGATGATTAAGGGATCAGTCATCAGGAACAGCTAGCGATGGCTTATACCAAAATGGTTATTGAGAAAGCAGGGAGATGAGGGGTAAAAAGAAAAGATTTATTAGTCAGAGGTAATGGGATATGCATGTGTTAGGGAGAGCGCATGCCCGGTTGATTGTGACCACACAATTTGATGCTGGCGGGACTGAAGTGTCATAATTATTCCCGTCTTCGATAGAGTTGATACTGGGGCTGTTTATCTCGTTGGAGGGAAGGCATGTGGAAAGCTAAAAGTGTCACATCGCATTGCAGCCTCACTGATAAGCTTCGGAAATAGTGGTTTTAGTAGCATTTGCACATACAGAGGACTTGGTACCAACCAATGTATTAGGCATATGGGTTTGACACTTTGCTTTGAATAGACACCAGCACCCTATGTTTTCGTGACATGATATTAAGAGTGATGGGGTGGGATGCTGAGCAATAAATGGCTTGCACTTTTAAGGACCACTGGAGAAATCCAGCAACTGTTAGGTTCCCTCAAATGTACTCAGTGGCTTTATGATCTGGTGTAGCTTTGGCGTTTGTGGGAATTTCCCCTTTGAGAATAGAAGCTTTAATCCCTTAATTTGACTTATAGATCAGAAGCCTTAGGTGTGATGCCTTCTTTTATGCGATGTGTGAGTGGTGAGTGTTGTGGGGAGACAAGCAGCACGTGATGTGCCTGCCTGAGCTGGTGACTTGGCTCGGGAAAGGTGATCATCATTCAGCGCATTGTGAGTTATAGGGCTCATCCCCATTGTTTTGAATGATCTTTAGCTAAACGAAAAATATAAAGACTATTAGTATTATTAATAGTTGTAGATTATTGGGAAAAATTCATCTTAAATCGGCTGCTAGATTGGTTCCTCATTTCTTTGGTTTAAAAATTGTTTTTATGTGTAGTATTGGATTTTCAATGAATAAAGTATGATATAAATAAGTCTGCGAACAAGCAAGAACTATATAAACCGCTTGCTTAAATCAATAAGCACACACACACAAAGGTAAAGATAAAGTTCTAGAGTTCCCCCTTAGGACACTTGCGTTTTCAAAATATCACATTATTATTATCCCCTGCAGATGGGGTTGGGTATTCATATTTGTCTCTCTGTAAGGCACGATGGATGCTTAGCATTTAGCAATGAAATATCTATGTTACATGTTAAACCCATTTTGCAGATGAGGCATTGGTTGCTAGCTGGGGCCAAAAGGCTTGCCTAAGCTCACCTAGCTGGGAGCTATGGGTTGGATCTTGGGTATGAAGCCATATTTGCTTGCTCCAAAGCCATCTCATCACCTAATCCAAAATTCCTGGTGTGTGTTGTGTAAAAAGACTGGCCTCTCTTTTTTAAAGTTGTAGCCAGAGATTGTATTTGTAGAGGTTTGTGTGTTTATATGTGAACGTTTCTCTGTTCATGGTAACGAGGGCCCCTCTGGTTCCCCAGGAAAGAGAGCTTCCTGGGTCCCTTTTGGTAATCTGGTGGAGCTGATGAAACTCACCTCACCAAATTCCCTCTCCTTCCCAGACTTCCACTTCAAGTGGTGTGTGGAGTATTTACTGTTCTACTTGAGTTGCTTATTTGACCTTCCTTGTCACAGGCTCAGGAAAGATTCTTCATTAGATAATAAATTATGCATCCCCCTCATGGACATAATTGTTGCTGTAATATTCTGAGTTTTCTCTTTCTCCAGAATGCTCCAGACTTGTGCCTGGTCCTATCCCCAAATTTTCCATTTCATTTCTCATTCTGAACATTTTGCATTGACGTAGTCTTGGGTGCTATTCATTGTTCTTTGATCACTCTCTCTGTGTCTTCATTTTGTGTTTGTTTTTTTTCCTCTGGCCACCGCTCTTGAACTGTTATCTTTCAAACTTTATATCCATTGTAACCTTTGTATAACGAGGGTTGTGATTAACTGTGGGGTTTTAAAGAGTGGAAATCAAGCATAGGTGGCTAGCTCCAAACCATCACTCCCAGTCATGTGAAACCCAAAGCAGATGCATCCTTTCATTAATATGGGGTCCCTGGAGTTCTTATTAAGCAGTTTTGACATAGTTTGAAGAGACGGATTTCATCTTGAGATGGTGTTCAGCCAATGGCTCAAAGGCCTGCTTCTGGCCACTAGGCATTTAGGCTCCATTCCTTAAGAGGGAAAAAACATACTAGAGACTGTTTTTCATATTTATTATGGGGCATTTACAGAGAGTCTCAGACATTGCAGGTGTTAGATTAAACAGAGAGGAGAAACAATAAAACCTCTTACACAAGGACAGATGCAGAGATACAGCGTAAAGGGGGCAGCCAGTCTCGAGTGGGGTGGCGCACACTGTAATGGGCTAGGGTTTATTTCAAGTGTATATTTAAAATAGACTAATATTCAACTTATAATTTTTAATTTATAGACTAATTTTTAATTATAATTTATAAGGAGGCAGCCCAGTGAAGTAAAGGGAGCCTCAGCTTTGGAGTCATACAGACTCAGGATTGTATCATGGTTCCGACACATGCTCACTGAGTATCCTTGGGCAAATTGGTAATGTCTTTGAACCTTGGTTTATTGACCTGCAGAACGGTGCTAATAATTGTTCTCAGTCATGGTGAGGGGTGAAGTAAAATAACATGTATTGTGATCTTGTGATGTATGATAAGAAACACGCATTTGGTCTTCCTCCCTGTTTTTGGGGTGAGCTCCTAGAGGTGTCTTTTGTTATGTGAATGAGTTGCGTTCTAGACCCCACCCAAGGATGTGGGCTGGTTTCTGGTGGAGCCCACTGTGTGATTAGACGGTTGGAACTTCCAGTCCCACTGCCTGACCTCTGGGGAGGGGAGAGGGGTTGGAGATCAGGTTCAGTTATCAATGGCCAGTGCCTTAATCAGTAATGCCTCCATAATGAGGCCTTTCTAAAAGCCCAAAAAGGAGGGGTTTCATAAAGCTTCTGGATTGGTGAACACGTGGGGGTCCTGGAGAGTGGTGCGCCTGGACAGGGAAGCATGTGCCCGTTGTCACACACCTTGCTCTCTGCTTCTCTTCTATCCGGCTGTGCCTGAGTTCTGTCTTTTTATAATAAACGGCGACCCAGTGAGTAAAATGTTCTGGGTTCAATGAACTGCTCAGGGTCTCAGAAGGCGCAATAATTCTCTTGTACAGAATGTAGCACACACATGGTGAAGACTCAGAAAATGGTAGCTTCAGGAGAAACTGACTTGTTCAGATATCCCTAAATTAAACAAATACTCTGAGAAATCTCGTTGGAAAATGACTCTTTTTTTTTTTTAATAAATGATCAGAGTCTTAGGACATAGCCAAGCCTGTCTTTATCTTCCTATCGATGTGTCAGTTAATATTCAGATGAGCTAAGGACCAGGGGTTTCCTCCCGTCCCCAGGGGGTGGAGAGGTGGCTGTCCACCTCCCCCGTGCCGGTGGTACAGAACTGGCCGGCTTTTTGCAGAGCCTGGGCTTGGTGAGGGAGAGAAGTGGAGAAAAACCAAATCTGTGAACCCAGGGCACTCATCGGGCACTTGTGCCCCACTGCTTAGTCAGCTAGGGGGTGCAGATGTGACTGGCTTTTGGAGATCCCTAAAAAATGAATCCTCACAAGTATCCACGGTGGTTTTAAAATCTATCCATTGATTCTTTGATACTCTTCTTCTTAGGAGGTGGAGCCTGATTCTCCCCCCTTGAATGTGGGCTGTACTTAGTGATAAACTTAATGAATAGCATGTGGCAGAAATGAGGGACTAGGTGGGACTTCAGGGAGGGTCATAAAAGGCATGAGGCTTCCTCCTTGGCTTGCTGTCCTGGATCACTCCCCCTGGGGGAGGCCAGTTGCCGTGTGTTGTGAAGACACTCACGCATCCCTCTGGAGAGGCCCATGTGAGGAGGAACCCGGACCTCCCACCCAGAGCCCTGTGAGTGAGCCTTCTTGGAAACCTCCAGACTCGTCAAGCCTGCAGGTGACTTCTGGCTGTCAGATTGACAGCGACCTCATGAAAGAGCTTGAGTTAGACCCACTCAGGATTCCTGACCTGTAGAAACTTAGTGAGGTAAGAAATGCTTACCATTCTAAACCACAGTGCTTTGGGGAAGTGTGTTGCATAGCAATGGATAACATCCATGGGGGCCATGACTTCAAGGGCAGAAGGATCTCTGGGGAGGAACTGGGCAGTGAGTTCAGAGGACAAGACCTGAACACTCGCCCAGTGATTGCTTCCAAATGCAAGTTCTTAGGGTGGTGTCAACTGTCTGGTCATCTCTTTGACCTCTTTCCGATGTGCAGACCATTCACACAGCCTCCCTGAGCAGCTCCTCCAACTTTGGCTTGTACTCTTCCAGTGATGGATAATCTCCTCCCTCCCCAGGCAGCCCTCCTATTTCTGTGCACCTCTCAATTACAGAGCTCTGTCTCATATTGAAGGCAGCATCTTTCTCCGAGTGTCTCCTACCCACCAGCCTTGGTCCTGTCTTCTGAGTTTCCCTGGGCTGCCTTCTCATCAGAATCTGCCAGATGCCCACATCTCTCAAATTCCCTAAATAATAAATCAAAAGTTATTGACGACATCGGGTTACTAAAAGTTGGCGGTCAGGCTGGGCCCTCTCCTCGCTCTGCAACCTCTGTCCTCTTTTATTATTGGAGTCTGGGATGCGCCTGGTAAGGCTTGGCAGCTGGGGAGAGCTCCGTCTGTTCCAGCATCCTTTAGCGGGCAGCAGATGCGGAGCCCAGACCTGCTTTGCCTTCCCTGGAGTTAATGAATCAGTGTGAATGAAGTGCACAGTCTCCTTTTAAATGACTAAAGAACACTGCGCTCATTTACCCAGCAATTCTCCGAGTCTAATTGTTCCAACTACAATGTGATCTGTAAACTGGGTAGCTGGGAGAAACTTCAATGCATCTTTGTAATGGCTTTGTTGTTGTTTATTGAGAGGGACTAATTAACTTTGATTATTGCACTAATATTGTGGCACTTTGACAGCCTTTCAGATTTATGACTCTGGGAAAATAAACAAATGAAATGCAGGTGCTGGAGCAGAAAGAATAAGTTATTACTGAACTTTAATTACTTGGAATGTGTAGCCAGGAGAGAATTAGTTGATGAATTACAGGATGCTTAAAATCTACATAAAATTGTAAGCAATATGAAGACAAAAATGAAGGGGGGTGGTGGGAGGGTGCTATTTTTTTAAGGCAGGAAGGGAGAGGACACATCTGTTATGGTCTTAGTAGTGTTTCATTGATTAATCCTGGTGGTTTCCAGTGCTGCAGAAACTTCCAAGGGCCACTCAAACCCCTTCCCTGACCCAGAGCTGCTTAACTGCAGTCACCATTGAATTTGTTTGAAATGCAAATTCTTGGGCCCTACCCCAAGACCTAAGGGATCAGAGTTTCTGGACTAGGGGCCCAGCAATCTGTGTTTTGCAGTCCCTCCAGGAGATTCTGATTCACTCAGAAATTGAGAAGCACCCCTCTACAATTCTCAGGCTGTTTGATTGATTGAGTGATTTTTTTTTTTATTATAGGAGGGCAGAGGCAGATTTTTATCTTAGAAATTAGGTTTTCTCACAACCTAGTTTGCTAACTAGCCCAAAGATTTTCAGACTTTTTTTTAAATGGCACAAATATTTATTAAATACTTGTGCTTGGTATAGTGGGTGATAAAAGACAGTTTAGAATATTGCCATTACCATAATCACTGGGTACTAACATGGGTTACGGTACCCAGTGAGCATGGTAAGAATGGTACTTTTAGGACTCATGAGAGATGCTTTCCCCAGGTGATTCAAAGCAGGATCCTTGAAGAAGAAGCTATTGGCAGGCTGTAGTTGGCTGAGATGGTGGGGGCACATTCCAGTGCAAGGAAGAGCCTGAGCCGCGGGGAGGGGGACTAGTCAGATTTGGATGCAGTGTCAGGGAAGAGGCCAGAAGTTGCCATATGAAGCCATGTCGTTCAGGACTTTGGATTCAGTTCTCCTAGGAGAATGGGCTTTATTCTCTCCATCCTGACAGCCATTGAAGGATCCAAGTGGGCATGATGTGGGTCCACACGTGGTGATGCAGTAAGTTGGATGCTCAGACTGAATAGAGAGGGGAGCATTGAGGCCAGAGACCCCATTAGCCAAGCCCCAGGTCAGCAGGGCTCAAGTGGCAGCTGTGAGCCGCAAAGGATGAGACCGATGCTCACTATACTTGCTTATTTCCTGACATTCAAAGAATGTTTTAAATCCATCAACTGAGTCCCAAAGGATAAGGTCCTTACTTTTCCTTTCAAGATGCTGCTGCCGCCACTCTCCCAAAAGCTCAGCCAGCCTCCTGCCCGAGACCGTCCCTGTTTTTGGACGGTTGGAAATGTGAGTGCAACTCCCAGATCTTCTGTTGTCAGGCTGTCTGCTCAGTTTTTATTTCAGAGACCCTTCCTTTCATCTTACTTATCTCACTGTTTTGGAACCTTCCGATCGCCCCTCGTAGGGATAGTGGTGGGTATTTGAGGAGTAGTCTGAGCCAGACCCTTTCACGAGGCATATCTATCCAGAATGCCATTTAGAAATAAGTGGTGGTCATTTTATAACTGCATTTGTTTGGGATGGTTCACAGCTTGCCTGGACTATAAATGTGGAGAGCTGAGAGCTAGTTAAAAGTGTATTTTCAGCTCTGGGTAAATTTGCATTATTGGTGGATGCCAGTGATCTTAGTTGTATTACAGGCTTGAGCCGCTGATTATGGCATATCCTTGCAGACCTGCCAACACAGATGGTTTTGGGGAGACATCAAAGAAGAACAGAACTAATTCTACATTACTTTCAAGGGTATGTTAAAAATAAAGTTCTTCGTAGTCATGTATGACCCACTAGGTTTTGCGTGATTCTTTTAGCCTTTACTTTTAGGGGACACAGCAAAGATGTGAGCCACTTTATGCAAGAATAACAATGAGAAATTCAGACGTGAATTAGTGAAGCTCTTTGTCTTTTTAGGGACAATTATGAATTAACAGATCACATTTGGGTGTACTGTGTTTATAAAATGGTAGAATTTTAGGATTGGAAAGGACTTTCTGAGAACAACCAGTTTAACTCCTTAAACACTTGACAGATAGGAAAACAGGCCCAGAGAGGGTAACTGGCCAATCTGATGTTCCTTAGGCAGTTGTGCCTTCTTTTGAGACATATTATCATGCTGTCCCCCTACCTATTGTTATATATATATATAAGAGCATAGAATTGCCCGTAAGACAGGAATATAAGGACCTAATACTTAATGCTCAGTTGGGTGGTTTGCTTGCTTCTCCTCATTTTTATGATAATAATAATGGTGATAATGGTAGCTAACATTGTGTGCCTGTCACAGTGCAAAACACTTGAAATTCTTAATTCAGTTCATCTTTATAACAGCCCTGTTGGGTAGGTAATATTATGAATCCTGTTTTCAGAAGAGGATATGAGGCACAGGGAAGTTTAGGACATTGTCCGAGCTCACACTGCATATAAGCAGCAGAGATGAAATGCTAGGGGAGACAGGAGCGGTGCCTGTTTTATTCTTCTTTGTATTGCCCCAGCCTGTAGCCTAGTGCCTGGTCAGTTGGAGGGATTTAGACGTATTTATGGAATGAATGACTGGGAATGCAACCAGGTTGGCAGTTGGGCCTTTCTGGTTATAACCTAAGCAGCAGCATCCCGTCACTGTGGGAAGGGACAATTTGTTGGTTTGTTTTTGGAGACTAGACCAGCAGAAGGTGCAAGCAACCGATTATTTTTCTGAAGTATTGAGCTGTGCAAATTGATTTTCACTTTGATGCTACTGTGGTGCCTTCAATTCTTCAGCTGCCTTGTAGCTAGTTAAGGAAGGATTCGTTGTTTATGGGACATCATGTTAAGCATATTGCAGTTCCAGTTCTTTGAAATTCACAGATCCTGATTTGGGAAATCTCAGTCAACCAGCTTCTCTAGCCTTTCTGGAGCAGTGGGAGTTGGTTGCGGTGAGGAGCGGACTTCTAAATGAACTCAGTTTTGAAGCACAGGAGAATGGATCACTGATGTAGAGAGATCAGCTCTGAAGGTAGTGGGCACTGTGTGAAAGGCCAGTGCATGGATTCAGGCGATTTCTGGTCTCTCCTTGAGAGTGTGTGTGATCGAGAGAGAGAAGGCTGAACATAAACCATTAACTGCTTATAAATGAAAAGGTCTCTGATGATGCTGGGCTTTTGGAGGTCAACATAGGAACCTTCTCATTTCCTGTTACTGGGGTCAGAAAACCAGCTTGGGTTGGCTTTGCTTATAATGTCCCTTTCCCTTTCAATTAATAATTAGTCGTCCAGAAGCCTGTTTAGGTAAATGTATACTGAAAGAGAATGAAGCAGAGAGAGAGACAGAGAGAGAGAGACATCAGGGGGTCGGGGAAACAGACATATGGAGAAAGACAGATAGACAGACACAGACACAGACACACACACACACACACACACACACACACACACACACACACACATGAGATGGGCACTGAGAGGAGGGACAGACATCAAGGGTCGGAGAGAGAGATGGAGGGAGGTTCAGAGGGAGGGATGGAGGGAGGAAGGGAGACAGAGAGAGAGAGAACACCTCTCGAGAGTGTGTCTATGGAACTTAGTGCTGGCCTCTGCAGGATGGGTTTGATCACTGTTTTCAGCATTCTGTGATCATTTCTTGCTTAGAAAGAGGGAAATTAGAATTGTTGAGCTATGATTTGTTTTAATCAGAAAGAAATTGTCTAACATAAATCTCCTCATGAGTGCTGGAAAAGCCCTAAAGCGGCCAGGAAAAAAATATCAATACTTTGCAAAGGAGGAATGATTGTTCCAGTTCGTGGCTTAATTGACTTTAAGCCTTAATGAAGCTCAGGCCAGCTCCGCTGCAAACACTTCCTGGTTGGGCTCCATAGTGGAAGCTGCTCTGGGAGAGGAGGAATTTAGGGTGGGGGTTATTTGGTTCTTTGCTATTGATGCCACTTTCTAATTGAGTGGGGCAACCTAACACCAGATAGCAATTTTTTTCTCTGAAGAGAATAAATTTTTTTTCTAACAGTAATTTATTTTAAATTACAGCATTTTCTATTGGATGCATTCATTTATGTTAGGTTTTCGTTCCCCAAGTGCAGTTTCACTGATGCTGTATAATTAAATATAGATTTCTTAAAAAAATAGTATATATTTTACATTTATAAGTGGACAAACTGGGGGTATATAAAGACTTTACTGAAGAGAAATAAATAGCTCGCCTGATCAACATGATGGCTGTTGGAAAGGTTTCCTTTTGCATCAGTGCATCCCTGTTCAGCTCCTCGGCACCTGCTTGGAGAGGCTGCTAAAACTCGCTTACTTCATCAGTCTAAAAGGATTGATCTGTGAGATAAGTCCCGTGGGTATAAGAAGCAGACTTGGAATCTGGTCTGCCTGAGTCCAAATACTCTTTCTGCCATTTATGAACCAGTCAGCCTGGGTCCTTGGAATGGTACCTGGGTGCCTAGTGTGTGCTCTCCAAGTGCCAGTAAGGATGAGAAAGATTGTTTGGGGCTCCTGGGAGGAGGCTCCTGCCTGCCTGTCCAGGTTCATCTCTTGCCATTCTCTTCCTTGTCTCACTGTCTCGGCCTCACCGTTTCTCCCAAACCCCCCAGTGTCTCTGTGTCTCAGCCCAGAATGTTTCCTGTGCCTGGAAGGACCTCAGCCAAGCTTGTCCACCTAACCAGCCCCTCCACATCCGGTGAGTCCCCTCCTGTGGGTGTTCTTCCCACAAAGCTTTCCCTCTCCACTACCCACCCTCCCTCCCTTCCTCTGAGTCAGGTGCTACCTTAACGTACTAGCGATGTGACAGTGACTAAGGAAGCAAAGGTTCCTGCCTCCAGGGAGCTTACGGTCCATGCTTTGGTTATGCATTGCTTGTTTGCCAGTGGTCTCCTTACTAAGCAGCACACATGTGTTGACGCCTTATCATGTGCCAGGCATCCCAACTAGACTCTGAGCATATGTAGATACCTAAGACGTTGTCCTTGCCCTCAAGGAGTCTAAGTGTGTTGACAGACATGTAAATCAACAACAACAACAACAACAGTAATATAAGTGCTCTAGTAGGTGTGTATGTGTGTGGAACAACAGTAATATAAGTGCTCTAGTAGGTGTGTATGTGTGTGGGCGGGTGGGGAGGAGAGCAAGACTTGGCTGAGGGTGTGAGCTCGTTTGGCAGGTGGGTAGGAGCATACTCAAGGCCTGTATTTCTCAGAACACTTTCGGCTGTTGTAGGACTGGTTGGTTAACAGTAAGGAGGTTTTTCTGTGATTCTAGCTGTCCAGTTAGTGGTTATGAGCACAGATTTTAGGATCAGCCCAACTTAGGGAGGAACCCTGGCTGTCGTTTTCTGGCAGTGTGTGATCTCAGGGTGCTCCTCCGTGGACCTCTTGATCTAACTCTGGAAAACGGGGATACTGCGTCCCCGAGTGATAGGACGCTTGAGAGGAGTGCCGGGCTTCTGGCCCATGCTCAGTAACACGTGCCACATGGTGCCCACCATGTGGAGAGCTGCTGAATGTCACCTCCCCATGGCTTGCATGCTTTGGGTTCTAACCCATGATGGCATTCCTACCTTCCCCTCTTCCCGCCAGCACCTCTTGCGCCCATGAGGGGCCGGCCTCCCAAGTGCCAGACAGAGCCTCCACTGGCTAGATTTGCTTTGCGCTCAACAAACCTTCCTCTCTGTGGTATTGGATTTTGTAGGACAATGACAGTTTGCAGAAACCTCTGGTCCGTGAGCCAATTTGGAGAAAATTGAATCATTCTTTGTGCCTCTCGGCTCGTATCCTGAAAGGCTGCACAAACACTTTGGGCAGGCTTCAGCAGCTTCACATGAAGGATTCCACCGCAGCTCTGAAGTGAAAACATCCCCCCGTTGCTCCCTGTGTGAGGAGCTGGAGTCTGTGCCTGGTACAGACCTTGGTGGTGGCGGTTTAACACCCCCCCCCCGCCACCACGAGGTGCTACGGTCCTACAGGAGGCAGAAGCCACTTCCCTTGCTCAGTGCCCCTCCCTGTGAGGCTTGAGGAAAGGAGGGGCTGTCAGGACCCCAGACATGCAGATGCGCTGCCAGCTAGAGGTAGGACTGGACTTTGGAAGTCTTCAGAGAAGTGGTTTCATATTCACATTTTGTCGAGGCTGGCTCGGAGAGGCCACGGTCTAATGCAGTGACTCACCGTGTTGTTTTTCATCTTGTCACAGAAACTGACCTCACACCACCACGGTCACCTTCTCCCTAGCAAGGGCCCTCCTGTAGAAATAGTCATGAATTTGGTAACTTACAGTCATCAGGGTTTTATGATTTGTGGAGGATTTATATCTGAAAGAAAATGGATGAATTACAAATATTAAACAGCTCAGCTGGCACCCACATGATGAATCGTCGAGATCTCTTTTTTCCCTTCTTCATGCTATAAACATATGGCATGAATTTTCTGCTCTCATTACAGATGCTGAGAGAAGGCAAAGACAAATATTTATATTACATTCATGTTTTACAGTAAAAACACTGTTCGGTTTGTTTATACAGTTCCACTGTTAGAGTTTTTATGGTTGGTAATGAAACCACTGTAAAACCGAGCCTGGGTTCTATAGCAGATGCGATAAGCCCTGATATTCGGGCAGACACCCTGGATGGAATTGTTGATGTCGCATGCACGGAGTCAACAATTGAATTATGTGTTCAGACAGGCCAGGCGATGCTGTGATAACAAACAACCTCGAAATCTCCGGGGCTTAAAAGAACAAAGGTTTATTTCTTGCTCAGCTCCGTTTCCATCATGAGTCACTTGGGCGGCTGTTAGATGGGGAGCTCACTCGGCCACGAGTGCCGGCAGGGCAGCCCGTGGCGCTGAATGTTGTGACAGAGGAAGAGAAAGGCATGCTGACCCCGTGTGCTGCTCGGCATGTTTCTGCTCGGATGGGACACCGTCACATCTGCTCACAGTCCGTTGGCCAAAGTCAGTCTCATGGCCACATGCAGCTTCAGCTGCAGGAGGGTGCACACCCACCCTGGAGCAGAAGGGGGTGGAGAGCTGGAACATCAGAGGGCAGCCCTCAACACTCCCTTCTGTGGTTACTTCAAGCCTGTCTGTAGTTATGTCACTGATCTTCCATGTTGGAGACAACTTTGAACCAGAAGGGAACAGGAAAGGCATCAAAGACTCTCCTGCTGGCCATACCCAAACTCCTTAAAACTGATGAGACTCTATCTTCATTTCATGATGATCTGGATAAAAAGGATCCACAACTGTTCCCAGAAAAAAATTTCAAGACCACAAAACTTTTTCAAGTTGAGCTGTGATTTTGGCTTGCTTTCCCTTTCCTTCCTCCTTTCCTTCCTTCCTCCCTCTCTTCCTCCCTCCCTCCCTCCCTTCCTCCCTCCCTTCCTTCTGCTTTTTCTTAATAAATTATGTCTGGAAGCTCATCAATAGACTGCACTCCTTCAAGATATTATCACCCTCAGGTGGTATATACTGCCACCATGAAGTAGGCCTAAAATGCTGGAGATAACCATTTGTTCAAAGGAAATAAAAAGCTTTAATTATGAAAACGGCCCAAGGGAGTTTTGTTTTTATTTTGCAAAGATTTATTTATTTACTTTTGAGAGACAGAGATGGGGGAGGGAGGAGGGACAGTAGGAGAGAGAAACTCAAGCAGGATCCGTGGGGCTCGGTCTCACGACCCTGAGATTATGCCCTGAGCTGAAATCAAGAGTCAGATGCTCAACCTACTGCACCACCTAGGTGCCCCGGAAACAGCCCAGGTGACTTTTAACGGCAACATAAAGGTGGTATTGAGAGTTGAGCTGTCCCGTATCGTCGTCACTGACCACGTGTGGCAGTTGAGTGCTTGAAATGTGCCTGGCCCAGGTTGAAATGATTTGTGAGTGTAAAATAAAATACCTATCAGATTTTGAAGACACTAAAAACTGTGAAATATTAACATTTTTTATATTGCTTTCATGCTGAAATGATATTTCAGATATACTAGGTTACGTAGGATGTTATTAGAGTTAATTTCATCTGTTTCTTTTTACCTTTTTTTGGATATGGCTGCTGGAAAACTTAAATTACACACGGGGTTTGCCTTATTTCTGCCAAACAGCACTGATCTAAAGGGCAAGCATCAGGGAGAAAACAAAGTACGGTCTGCTTTTTCACAAATTGCTAATTGCTAGAACTCAGTTTAACCTGGCAGTTTATATCCTCTGACCTGTTGGCATTTTCTACTAGCACTAGTCTTTCTAAAAAACCCTTTAATTCAAAATAATTTTGGACTCTCATAAAGTTGCAAAGACTAGTATCAAGAGTTTCTGGTTATCCCTCACCGAGCTTCCCCAAATAATAACATCTGATACAGCCCTGGTGCCTCATCACACTGGGGAAACCGACATTGGTGTAGTAATATATATACCACGGATTTTATTCCGGCAAGTACTCGTTTGTGTGTGTGTGTCTGTAGTTCTATGAAATGTTATCCCACATAGGTAATCGCACATACGTATTTGTTTACCCACCACCATCAGGATACCCAACTATTCTATCACTCCAAAGAAACACCTTTAGTTTTTATTTTTTGAGTTACTTCTTAACCAGGGCTGTTACTGAGGGTAAAACTTCTAGGCAATTCAGTAGCAAAAGGGGCTCTTGGCCCCTAGGTCTGTTCATTGGCCTGCTTAGCCACACCCTTAGCACGTGGCTGCATTATGCCAAGCTTTACAGGAGGTCCTGGGCAGACACAACAAAGAAAAGCCTGCTCTCGGGGAACCCATGGTCTTTGGAGAACTAGTTTCATCAGAAGGTGAGACATGGCATGATAGAAATGGGTGCCTTGGTCTGCCAAAGACAAGAGAATAGCACCTGCTCTCGTTGCTGGGCCTCAGGACTTAATGTCTCTTGCCCTTCCTTTACCTCTCCTTAGCCAGGGTGAGAGTGGCTGGAATCACATTAGAAGGTGATTACTTTCTTGCCAGGTTTTCAAAGAGAAAGGAATGCCATTCCCCTCCACAGGCATTTTGTGTGATCTGTATAAGCCAGGTGTTCTGTGAAATTTGCACTGGATCTCACCCCCACAATTACAGTGTTGCTTTTTTGTTTGTTTTGATTTTTTTTTTTTTATGTGTGTTGGAAAGCTTTTTTGAATGACAAGGTTAACTAGGTTTTTGTTTCTATGGCTACTTAAAGTAGTCCTTGATATGAGTATTTGTGTGCTAGGACTTGTATCCATTTCTTTTTAAGGTGAAGGATAGCACATCATAATTTTTAACATGCTTTGAGGCCATGGAGAAGCACCTGTCTGCATTTTCTCCAATCTAAACAACCCAGGGACTGGAGCCCTACATAGTAAATCTCCACTATGGCCCTTTCTGTTTTTCCACATCATTTTTAAACATTGTCTAGCTGTAGACATAGTATTCCTTGGTTTCACTTTGCCTGAACAAAACAGGATTATGTCTCCCAGTTCTATGGGTGACACATCAGCATGGCATGTTTTATATTTTATTAATCCAGGAGTATGTTTTCCCACCCTGCTGAAGGATGGGATATTATTTGCAATGTTTGTTTTCCACTTCAGGATCTGTTGTGACTTTGGAAATCTTAAACTAACAAAAAGTAGTTTTGAACATACAATTAGTGGTCGTGAGAGTCCCATGATGATGGACAAGAAATCTAATTTTTCTGAGCCTCAGTCTCCACATACGTGAACTAAAGAGACTGATAGCAATGTTTAGCTTATCATTCGTTGCATTGATACTTGAACATCCAGTATTTGGTGTAGTGTGAGGTACACTGGTGACATTCCGTAAGCTGGATTTTTGTCCACATGATTATCATGTAGTTGTAAGAAAACTAGGTGAAGCCTCTAAGTGTGGGACCTGCCATATATGGGTACTCAGTGGATGCTTGCATTTCACGTCCTTTCACCTGTTTGTTGAATGAGTGAGTGAGTGAGTGAATGAATGCACTGGAATTCTGCAGCCTTACTCACTTTCTTCTTGGGGATTGAAGGGAACTCTAAATAACCATAATAGATAATGTAGAACCAAATCAGAAAGTGAATAAACCAGTGTATGGAAGCTAGATGAATTTTTGTTATTTCCCTTCTGATTTCATTTTTTCCCTCTAAGTCTTTATTTTTGTATGATGTAAATGATTGGACTTGAACAGCTTCTTTGGTGGATGCGAGTGGGTTTCAGGGATGGGTGTTTCCCAGGCATTTCAGACCTCCTCGGGCTTCCATTTCCATTAAGCATTATGGATGCATTCCAAGAGTTTAATTAATATAACATCTCTTCATTCATTGTAATTCCTCACCAGGGTTATGAGAACTTGGGAGTGTTTAGTTTCTTATTCAATTGATTAAAAGGTACTTTCTATGGTTTTCCAACGAGCTGTTTTCCATGGAATTTATTACTTGTCAATGAATGTTAAATCAATAGAGTAAAGTAACCGAAGTGGTGAGAAGAGCTTTCATCCAAACATAGAAGACTAGTTTGCTTGGCTCAGTTGGGAAACATAAGGTTTTAAGGCTACAGATTGGAGTAATAGGGTCATATTTGAAAAATCCTAGAGTAATAGGAGTCTTATTTGGAAGTTTTGAGGAGCTAAAATTAGGAAGCATTAATAGTAATACTTTATAGAGAGGGCACTAAAAGATGGTCCATTATGATATGGTCCAGGCAGAAAAGTTATTGGATTACAGAAGGGTATCAAAAGATCTATGGATTTTAAGATCCCTAATGGATATCGGGTGTGTGTGTGTATGTGGTGGGGGGGAGACATGTCTTTTGAAATCATATAAATTATTTTTCTTGGGGCCATTGGAGAAAATGGAACCTACGTTTGATGAAGTGTGGCACATCTTCTGTTTTGATTCCATGCTTGGTTAACCATGAAGATTAGATTAGATCCTGCTATAAAGCTACTTTGGAGGGATGGGAGGGAGGTGGGGAGTGTCAGAGAAGGAGAGCAGCGTGGGGGGGTGGGAAGAATTTGGAGGGGCAGGCAGAGGTGAGGTCATTACCAGAGTTCCTGATAGTCCTGTTGAAGCTTGAACTTGATTCAAGCTGTGGCTGAGAGAGAGCAGCTCATCTGCAGGACGGAATTGCAGGAGGCAGGTTTGGGGCTGAGTTATGCCATAAACGGGAGGGAGCTTGGGTTCTTGGGCCAGGAATTGGTAGATTCCAGAGGCAAGCTGTGACAAGTTCATAGGAAAGATCTTCAGGGCTTTGGCAAACCTGTGTGGTGGAGGCCTCCTGGGAACCTCCGCCTCTGGTAGCCCAGCCCCCCATGGCTTTACTTATTGGTAGTCAGAGATACTTTTGCTGTTCTGATGACTTAGCACATAGGGTATCTCCATCCTCTTCTTTGTCGGTGCAAGTTCATGATGGAAGTGTGTGTGTCTTTGCCATGGCGCTGCTCATTTGTCCATTTTCATAGCCATGTGAAGAGGGTCATAAGTAGAGTGATGCACACAGCAGATGAAATTGGGATGACAGCCCTGAAGTCTATGTTTTGAGAAAGAGAAGGGATCGAGGAATTAGTGGGAAAGCCAGTGGCTGACATAATAATAGCAGCTAAAGCCTCTTACCTTTCTTCAGCAGCAACCCCCCCGCCCCGCCACAGCTTCCCCATTGTGGCAGCTGTGGTCTTGTCCGGCACTTGCTTCCACCCTCATTAGTAACAGCTCCATCCTGGGGGACGTGGCAATGAAAGTGTTGGTAGCCTTTTGCACGAACTGCACCACAGTAATTCGTGCCAAGATGGGTACTTGGCTTAAGCCAGACAAATCAGGAGTCAGTGGAGAAGATGCTCTCTTTCCTGAGGCACTGGGAGCTAGAAGGATGTTCATACGGGCTTCTAGCAGCCATGTTTCCTGCCACAAGGAGACAGAGTAAGAAGGGCGAAGGCAAGGTGAAATGGGAGAGAACAAAAGAGTACCTTTGCTTCACTCCTGGCTTGTCATATTACAGAGCTGAAAACCCCCCCTTTGTGTGTGAGCTGGTGTGAGCTGTGTTTCTGTCACTTAAAACCAAATCTCTCCTATCTAGTCCACCTGCTGACTCTTTGCCATCCAAGGACTGTGCCTAATAGGTCTCTTACTCTCAGTTTCTCCCCCTTCCAACTCCTAAAGGCTGTAGCTCATGTCCATTCCAGTCAATTCTATTCTACAAATATGGTAGGAGGTGGAGTTGAGCCCCATTTAGAGTGATTTGGCTCAGGTCCTGCATCTTTTCGGTGGCTGCCTGTGGTCACACTGGTACTACATGGGGAAAGCATATTGAATCTGGGTCACAGCCACTTGGTTTGAATTCCAGCTCAGCTTCTAGGTGGGTGCCCAACCTGAGCCAGGTAATTAATTTCTGAGGTGACTTCATGCATTGTGAAGTGATAATGCTAATGATGGGGAGTTCTGGACACAGTGCCTTCCGTGTTACAGGTTTGTATACTTTAGTTCCCTGTGTGTTGTCCCTCCAGACTCCACTTGGTGTTGACTTGGAACCTAGGCCATCAGGAATCTAATAATCGCATGGCTTTCTCAAGGGCCTTCACTTGAGTCTGGAGTCTCTGGTTTTAAATGTCCAAACACTAAAGATGACTACCAGCTTCAGGCTTACTTGTTTCATTTTCTACTCCGTTTTAAAAGATGAAATTGGGCTGAAATGTATTTTATGTGCTCCCTTCTGAACCCCTGTGATGAGGACTAGATGGGGCAAAATGGCACTGCTGGACCACAGGATCATCATCTATCAAGACTAGTGCCAGCAGCTACATGGCACCTTTGGTGAGAATTACGAAAGGTCCCCCTCCTGTCCCATGGCGCACAGCCCCTCACCAGGTGGGCCTGCAGCTGTGTTGAACACAGTGCAAGCTGGCAGACCGGCCCCCTTGCCACTTGGACCATGCTGTTGAGTTGAACTGACTAGCCTGGGTCATCTTCTCTGGTTACGGGTAGGGAACATAGAAAAATATACTCCTGTCAATCAAAAATAGCAGAAAAATGAGTTTCTAATATACATATTTGAGCTTTCAATGAAATGCTCCAAAAACATGTCATATATGGTCTCAATATTTTAGAAATTTCCATTTAAAAAACCTTGGAAACCTGTTTTGTACATGTTATATATAACATCCCACATAAATATGTTAATTCCATTTTATTCCTTTCGATCTCTCTTTTTTCCTCCCGTACATGATTGCTGTTTTTATAGCTACAGTTTGGTGGAATTAACATGGATTTCCTACATGGGGCAGGTTGTGGGTGGGGATTTACAGCAAGGCAGGTTCTTGATCCTTGGAAGGGATGCCGATCTGAGACAGGATTTGAGAATGGCATTTTACAGTAGTACAAGGAAGGCTGGAAGTTGCAGCTATGTAGAAAAATGAACTGGAATAATGACCAGAGTGGTTCTCAAAATTTCCAGGATATTTGACCACAGGAGCAACTTACCTGAGGAATGATGGAATGTTTGTGCTTGGAATATTTTTAATTAATTTGCTTTGTTTATATTGAAAGGATGACACAGAGAACACCAATTTGGTAAGGAACAGCCCACAATTACATGGAGGATAACAATGATGAGGCTATCTATTTAACTCTTAGGGCAAGTTAGTTAACCTGTTTCTGTTTCTTCATGTATAAAAGAATGAAACTAAGCCCCATGTCCCTGGGTTTTTGTGAGGAAATAGTGGGTATTCATAACAACTTAGAACAGTGCCTGGCACACAGTAAGCACTTCTTAATGTTACTGGCCTCTTGTTTGTTTTTTTTGAAGATTTTATTTATTTGACAAAGAGAAAGGTCATAAGCAGGGGGAGCAGCGGCAGTGGGAGAGGGAGAAGCAGGCTCCCCATGGAGCAGGTAGCCCATTACGGGGCTCGATCCCAGCACCCTGGGATCATGACCTGAGCCGAAGGCAGACGCCCAACAGACGGAGCCACCCAGGCGCCCTTGGTCTCTTGTTGTTGTCAACCAGTGACCATTTGTTACTCTAAAGCTCTTAATATAGATGTTGGTTCACACGTTCTCTTCCTTGTCCATGTTGTGGCAATAACTAGTAAAAAAAAAAAGCTTTTATCCATTAGACAAGAATTTATTATGGGCCTAGTGTTGCTGTAGTTGAATATAATGAATTCTATGACTTATGTAAGAAATACCAGTATGATTTGAATCTTGTGGTAGAAATCTAACTGGCAAGGATAGTGTGAGTCAGCTTTTGCTGCTTAACAAGCAATTCCAAATTTCCAAGGGCTGACAAAAATAAATGTGTGTTTCTTTGCTCATGACACATGAGGGCTGAGGTTGGCTGTGGTTCTGCTGTCTTAGCTGGGCTTCCTTGGGCTGTTTCTCATGACTTCTCATTCCAGGACCTAGGTTGCAGGAGAAATCACTAGGGGCTGTTCTCATGACAGAGGGCAAAGCTCAAGGGACTTTTGTTCAGACCTTGATATACCTTATGTCTGCTTCATATTCCAATAGCCATATCAAGTCTCGTGGCCAAGACCCGACATCAGTGTGGTGGGAAGTTGTGTCCCACCTACAGGAAAGCATAGCAAAGGTAAGGAGGGAACACTAATTGCGATTCCATAATACAGCATACCAAATAAGGTTTTCTGAATACTGGTACCATTTATCTTTCTTAAAATACTGCTTCACCAATTTGTTTAACCTTTTATTTTAAACTCTTTTTAGCAATTAAAACCATAAATACATATGGAAGGAAGGTAGGAAGGAAGATCTGAAAGAGTCAGGAAAATATTGACCAGTCTTGTTTATGAGAATGAAACCAGTGGTCTTTGCAGTGACCAGTATCCCCTTAACCTAGCAGTAATGGCAGAAGTAGGAAATACCAGCTCAGAGTCCTCGAAAGAGGAATCCAGATTTACGGCCTATCCCAGACTTCTCTAATCGAGGCTGTTTTCCCTCTAGATGCCTTAGTCAATCAGTAATTAATTTGAAATCCAAAGTTTCATTCAGTGTTATTGAGTTCCCTCACACTGACGTTTGTAGTGCTATATTTCTTTAAAATCACAAACCATTTTTCATACTGTCATTTGCATATTTTAACAGAAAAGATTGCAGTTCTGGTATAAATGACCCAGTTTTCTGGATATATTTACTTGGATGTCATAAACTTATTATCCTCCTCTTCTACCTCATTGCTTTTCTGCTTTTCTCAAGTATTTTGAAATCATATTTAAAACATCATTGCAGCCTCTGAATTCTGTCTAAAGTATAAATGAATTTCCTCCAGTGACTATTTTCAGAACAACACCAAGTAGTAGCCAGTCTTACTCAGATTTGGTCTTCTCTCGCTGTAGCACGGTATTTTTCATCCTATGAAAAATACAAATGTTTGGAGCATGGTAAGACCTGGGACTGAAATACTATCAGTATTACAGGAGATTTGCATGAACACAGTTGCTAAAATGAAGAGAGGCAGTCTTAGCCAAAAATAATGTTTTATTTTGTTGTTGTTGTTGTAATTTTTGGAGGGCCCAGTAAGAGTGAAGACACACCTTTTTAAGATTTACCTTTGAAAACCAGCATGCTGCCCCTCTTCAAGTCCACGAGCTTTGTTACCTTGGTCTCCTGCAGACAGGTTTACTGTAGCTGCTTCTTGGTGACATGTTTGTGTTTTAATTAAAAACAAAAAAGTAAGATATCACTTAAGAATCCAAATTTCTGGCTTCTCTTAAAAATACTGGAATATGTGGGCCTGAGTAGCAGCTCAGGCAGGGTGACCCTCGCTCCAGCCCGCCCTCCACTACTCCGTGAGTGCTACTCCTGCCTCGTCCCACCCTCAATCCTGAGCTCTTAAACTCCCTTCTCTTTTGGTCTTAGCACTTACAATGTGCTAACATTTTATTTAATCTTCTCATGTGTTTTATTTATTGCTTCTTGACTGCCTTCCCCCAGTAGAATGTGCGTTCTTACGTAGAACAAATTTTTGCGAATAGTAGGCCCTAATGTTTGTTGACGGAGTAAGTGAATTGGAGTTGTTACCTGGCTGACATCTGCCTTCAGAGCTTTTTCTGACAACTGAGATCCTGCTGGATATTCTCCCTCCCAGGTCCCCAGACCCATCAAGCTGTTCTGTGCCCCAGTACCTTGGTATGTGCTGGCAGTTCACCTGCGGAGCTCCATCCTTCCATTGTTCAGACCCTGAGCCTCTTTCTGCTCCTTGAGCGTTATGCCCTGTGTGAAACTTTTCCCAGGACTTGCAGACTGACTGGAACCTGCCCCTTGATTAAGCCTGACAGGCTCCTCCATGTCACAGTTTTAATAATGCCTAAACTCCTTGAAGAATAGGGATGTGACTAATCATCTCTGTGACCCAGCTCCTGGTTCCCCTGCCACTGGTTTGTAGGGGATGACTAAATGGCCTCCAAATGAATTCAGGTATCTCAGCTGCTGAATGGTCCTGACCACTGGCCACCTTCTAGAAATTTCCACATGTTACAGTTGGGAAAGATGTGACAAAAAAACCGAATTCCATTCCAAATCAGCTTTTGAATTTGTTTCCTCACTCACTTCCTATGTCTTGTGCCCAGGAATGTAAGACGTAAACTAAGAAAAGATAAAAGTAACCATTACTCTAACAATCCAATTTCCTTTTGTTAGAGAAGAACACGGATCTGTGTTTTATCTCAGATGGTCACCTTTGCCCTATTCAGGGCACTTTTTGGCAGGAGAAATCATGTGGAATTTGTTGTGAGGGCATAGAAAATCTTATAATACTATATCTTAAAAAAAGTTTAGATGATTGTACCTTTTTGCCATTTCTACAGTTAATTCGAATGTATTATAAGCTGGTTAAAATATTCCATTAATGAAAAAGGTAGGCCTAGCTTATGGTAAATACACTACTAAGTGTTTATAGTACATTTCATATTTTACATGATTTCCTTTATAATTCTGCTTATCTTTTCATTCTAATTCCCTGAAGGACATATAAAGGAACCCCTAAAGAGAGTAATTACTGTTGTACTCTTTAACCAAGGCTCCTTTTGCAAAGAGAAATCTGAGCTGCTTTTTAAAGAAGGCCGTTTTTAAATAAAAATGCAAATAAGCTACTTTGTAACCACATTAATTACCCACCTAGCCTCTTATTACCATGTTTGTATTGTTTGCAAATACTATTTACAGTCGTGTGGAAATTAACATTACTGGTCCTGAGGAAAGATTGTAGTGGGGAGGTTGTGCTTTGGAACCAATTAGGGCGAACCTTGTCTGCACTGAGACTCTGGGGAAAAAACACAGCCTTGCAATGTCAAATAATAGCATTAGCTCCGACTGCATAGGCAGAGCGCTGTAATTATATTATTGGCCCTATTTTGCTTCTGCAATGAATTTCATTGCCTGCATTGTAAAATCAGCAGGCAGCAAAGTTTCTGCTAATGATTTAATGTACTCTCTGATCATTTTGGACAAAAGTCGTGGTAAGATCCATGAGGCAATTTTATCACCCCCACTGACGGCTGCCTGGTTTGAGCATTTTAAGTGAGGGCAAAACATGATTCTGATCTCCTTGTTATCCTGGTGGAATCCTTCCCTTGTGTAAGAGAAAATTACCTGTGTAATATATAAGTGTGAGTTGAGGGCCAGCCCTGTGCCAGGCGTGGTACCAGGCACTTGACCTCCATTACTCCTCATTCCTGAGTACCTCTGTGATCAGTGATTTCATCCCCTTTTTATAGAAAGGATACTGAGATCCTGCTTCAATATGAACGCACTGTGTGGATGACACCACGAATAGTGATTGAATTAGCTCCGTCTCACGTCAGGTATAATATAAATGATGCAGGCTTTTTTTTTTTTAATTCAGCTAATTAGTGATTGAGCTTCATATTTTGTGATGTTTTAAAAATTTTACATCAAAATATCTTCAGGATTTAATGAATGCTTTCCACGTGCTTTGAAGTTAATTTGAATCTGAGTTAAACATTACCGTGAAACATTTGTTCCTTCCTCTTAGGAAGTGTCTGTGAATAAACTTGTTCTGTGGTGGAGAGCTATGTATTCTTGCAGTGTTCATGCAAGGAGAGGGGGGAGAAGGGGAATTTTAAGTCTTCATTACATGCCATATGTTTACAGGCATTATCTAATTTAATCCTCTTGTAACGCCACAAAATGGACATCAGTGTCCTCATCTGACAAATGAGGGAAAAGTCAGGGAGAGGAGGTGAGCAGCTTGTCGGAGGCTGTGCTGCTGAATGCTTGGCGGAAGTAGAATTTGAAAACAGAGCCCACATGTTTTAACTAAACATAGCAAACTGAGAAGGTCATAGACTTCTTCCTTCCCCCATACTAGTTATTTTTCTTTAATTTCTTCCCTTCCCTTTTTGTTTTTTTTAAAAGTAAACAGCAAATGTGTGGTAATTGTGGAACAGATGGCAGTTTTCACTCCTTTGCCTAAAACTGTAGTCTATTAACCAAAAAGTTACTGCTGTCCCCTTGCAGCGCTTGGTAAGCCATTCTGGTTTCTGCAGGTGCTTACACTCCAGCCCTCCATCCCCACGCTGCCTCCTTCCTCCTGAGGCAGGTGCTTTTGGGGGTCTCAGCCCCGCTAACGTGGTGGTGCAGCTACTTTATGATTGCTGCTTTTTGCATTTTAATGCAAGGCATCTTCACCATTCAAAGAAGGTCACTTCTCCAGAACCTGTGAGCAGGTTCTAATCAGAGGAATTAAAACTGAAGCCCAAAACAACAACAAACCACACCCCCCTGCCCCCAGGCAGATAAAAGAAAAGTAATGTTTGCAACTATTAGAGGAAAAATCAAGTAGTTCTGAAGGACTAACAATAGCAAGCAGTAGCTCTTACCCTACCCTTCTCACGGTCTGCTTTTGTCCACTCATTCATTGATTCAAGAGTTATCCATGGAGAATGGAATCTGTGCCCGGTGATTTTCTGGATGCTGCCTTATAGGATGAACAACGGCAACCACATTCACAGTTGCTGTTTTTGATGCTTCCAGAGGCTGCCTCCTATGTTTTAATGGACTGCTATTTCTTGATCTGTCAATTTCAGGGACTTGCTAATGATTTATGCTGTTACAGATATGGATTCAGCTCACTTATACTACTTTCAGTGGTTATATCTCCTTCCTCCTATTATGTTTGTAGTGTTAGATTTGTATATTATATGTTTATATTGTACATTCTGTACCTTATATACACGTGTGTGTATGCATCTATGAAGTGTGTATCTGTTTATGTGTGTGTATGTATATATATTTGATATGTTTGTGTGTGTTTTCTATTCTAGAACTGTTCTTGACTCTGTACCTTATTAGGTGAGCCGATTGGTGCCCTCTACCAATCCTTACACCTTTCCTTTTCCTCTTTACCCCCTAATTTCTGCTACTTCGATTTTGTCATGGATAATAACATTTACATTCCATTCTGTAATGGTAATTAGGCTTCCTGTGTGTATCTATGGATTGATTCTAAAAGATGAGAAAGAATATATATTTATTCACATCCTTATGGTCATATAAATATTTCTTACCCAAGGGCCAATGGATGTGGCTCTATTATATCTCCTTTTCTAGGGTTCCTGTGTCAAGACCCTTGGAAAATGAGCGTAATGTTCACATGGGTTCTCCTTTCCTGTGCTCTGCCACTTGCTTTCCTAATGGCGTGCCCTTAGTTCATTAGAGCCATTAGGGGTGTAGATTCTGAATCAGCTTAGTGCCAGCTCACCTGATATTTTTGAGCCTGAGGAGGTGATCTTTTATTCAAATGTCTGACTCATGTACACCTGTTATGCGCCCCTTGTTCTCCCCCTCCCTGCAGCCCCCCTAAGTTACATCTGGGAGTGTGTCTTGCTTAGGCTCATTTCCAGACTCAAAGATCTCTCTTCTCTCTTGTTCAAATCAAGGAGCTGATGGCATTTATGTATGTAGATTTCGTCATAAATGAGTCACTGACAGACTAGCCTGTTGGATGGAATGATCAGTGGCAGGAGGGAAACCACTAGCAGATGTAAGAAGAGCCATTCCAAGTAGGAAAAATAATTATTTATGGACCTGTGAAAGTAGTGCATCGAGAGGAAGTCACCAATGACCCGATAGCCAATGTACAACCTGGTTCTCTTTTTAAGCCTTTTGGACAGCAAGGAAGGAAACAAATAATGCATTTCTTGGTATCTCTTCTTTTGAGTGTCACGAGCAGATCGGTATTTGCGATCATTGCCTTGGCCTCTGACTATGTTCCCTTGATACATAGTAGGCATTTAAAAATTACGCTCCAGCCTTCCAGTTGCCTTCTGTTCTGTTTCACTTGAGTCACTGCTGAATTAGCTGGGTTTGATTTCATTCCTTTCACCTGGCTGATAGGTCTTTAATTGGTTTTCTATATGGTTGTGGCATTAGCGCTTGAAACAGTAACAAAGAGGATGGAAGGAAGGAAGAAGAGAAAGAAAAAGTAAAGGAATAAAAACAAAGGCTTGGTCTAGGCACTTGGCCTCTCTGAGCCTCAGTTTCTCCCTGTGTAAAATATGGTATTAGTCTCTGCTTTGTCGGGCTGTTGGGGGGGCCTGAGATGGTACTGCTGAAGTCTTAGCAGAGTGTTCATTATATCCTGGATGGTCACAAGCATTTTATTATTGTCATCCTTATTGCGCTCACATTCCAGGGGCACTTGGCTTCTTAGATGACTACATGAGGTTTGCTCTCACTTAATGTTTATTCACAGTTAATCCATGTACTGGGACATCCAACTTCACTGTTCAAAGCCCGAGGGAAGCTTTGCTATCTGTAAAGGCTGGATTAATTTTAGAGTGTGGTGGCCTTTGCCCAAGGTGAGCCTGCCTGTTTATATAAAGCGTCACCATGCTCTGTGTTGGACCAGCCCTCTCTAGTCTTGCATGCGTTCTCTGGATGGGAGTGCTTTGCATGTGTACACTCATGACCCACAGCGCTGGAGGGGAAAACAGGCATCACTCCCAAATTCAATTCAGGCTATTAAAAATTCATTCCATTTTTATTTGTGAGCAGCTCTGAGTGCACAGTGGACTGCAAACAGAAGAAAAGCTTACAATTAAAAGGCAAACATTTACCTCTGACTTACAAATGGAGACCATAATTCTTCACTCTCACTGAAGCAGTTAGAGGGAGCATTGGTCTGAAAATGGTATGATCATTTCTGGTTTTTGATTATGCCCCTACTAATATGCCCCCCTGCACAATGGAGGCTATAATATTGGGAAACACCCTGATAAAATGTTTTTATCATAAGGTGTAAAAATAGGCCCACTAATCTGGCAGCATGTTTCCTTTCTTCTGCAACCACTGAAGTAGGGAAGGGATTTCAACTAAGAACCAAAATGCTTGTCTGTTAAGACAGTTATTTTTCAATAAGGAAAATTAATATAGCATCATTATGTGGGGAATGTGGGCAAGGTTGAGGGCATAACAATATTGTACTAAGCTTACAAGAATATTGAAAATGTGAGAAGGCGTGATGATGAGAACGTACTAGTGATCTGAGCTTGATTATTTTAAGACTGTACTCAACTGTACTCAGAGTCCAGAGTGTTAATAGCCAAGAGATGGGATGAGACGCTTAACCGGTTGAGCCATGCAAGTGCCCCTATACTTATTTTCTTGGCAGAGATAAAGCATATTCAATATCAAACTAGGCAGTCTTCTCTTAGTTGACAAGAAGACCACGTCTCAGTCTGCAAGATGAAGCCATGATCAAGAGATTTCAGCTTTAACATTTGTTCTTCCCACCGCAGGTTGGGAGGGTAACTAGGGGGAATTTGTGGACAGGTGAGAAAATAAAAATTGATGGGGAACAGAGAGGGTTAGGGGATAGCTTAGGCACCAGGCTCAGTATTCATGAAGGTGTTGGGCACGACACAATCTTACCATTTTCTCCACTGGTGTGGTAGTGACAAATTATTCACGTTTGGCCGGTTATCATCATCACACAACGGAAACCATGTCTGGAATAAGCCCTAAGCATGGCTTTTCAGAGTGGGCATGAGTTAATGGTGATGGCGAAAGCTTGCTGCTTTAAATTCTCTCCAATTGTGGGGCATTGGAAGGTAGCAAATTCATATCTGTGCTTTGCTTGGTCATGACGGTGTTGTCATGGACACACGTGTCTGCCACCACTTCAGTTGCTGGACAGGAATGGTGAGAGTGACTGGGGAAGGTGCTGTGAGCTGGGAAGCAGGACAGTCGTGCCACCTGTGGGAAGAGCATTTCTTTCAGAGCTACTGCAATTGGCTTCCTATCTGGAGGGGGCACAGATGTGAAAGGCCATTATTACCACCTGTGGACAGATTCTGCAGCACTTTCATTGTTTCAAATCCTAATCGCAACCAATGCAGTGTTAGACTCATAGTGGCTTCCTATTTGCATTCCTCTTCTGTTCTCATCTGAATTTTGGCACTGTGGTTTGGAAGGGTAGAAAGGCCCTTACAAGATCACTTGCTTCCACACCTGGATACTGTGTGGGTGAGGAATATGCAGGGACAAGAGAAGACACTTGCTCCAGATTGCACAGCACTTCTGGGGTAAAAGCAAAGCTAGACCCTGCTTACCTTCTCGCTGTCAGTTAAGTAAATTTAGACCACTGATTTTCTAAAATCATAGAATAGAGGATTTTAAATTCTAGATCATTGTCTTTTAGGAGTGAAAAATAAAAAAAAGTTACTTTGAATATCCAACCAGTTCATGAATAATTACTAATTCATGAACTGTTTTGTTATGGACACTGTGCTAAGTGCTGTAGAGGCAATGAAGCTGGTGCTTAAACCAGCCCTGCCTGCCAGGAGTTCATATCTACAAGGCGGGGAACTGACTTGTAAAAGAACCCTGTGATGAGGGGGACAGAATAAATGACATAAAAACTGTGGAAGTTCAGAACACAGACGGAGCTTTTTCAGTGAAGGGATGGAAGATGGTGTGAGGGAAGGCTTTGTGGAAGAGTTGGGCCGAGAAGTATACCATTGAAAAGAGGTGGGAGGTAGGCAAGTAATCAAACAGAAAATATTACATGGAACAACAGACTAGGATGGGAAAGCTCCATCTATGCATCCATCTGTCCACCTGTCCATCCCTCCATCCACTCATTATTCCATCTGTCCGTCCGTCCGTCCATCCGTCCATCCATCCATCCGTCCGTCCATCTGTCCATCCATCCATTCATCTCTATTGAATTGCTGGTATTTTAGTTTCACCATTGCAGTGAATGTGTCAACAGATAATTTCAGTGGAAATATATTTCAGAAAGAGATGAGGTGAAATCTTTGTAAGGCCTAGAATATCAGGTTAAGGAGTTTGGAATTTTTATGCTAGGAAATGTGGAACATTACAGGGCTTTTAAGTGGTATGCCTGAGAGATTACTCCAGCAGCATACTGGAGGTGAATGCTATAAGCATAGATCTAGTAAGGATGCTGCAATAAGAGACAGACAAGACTAGAGGAAAGGATCTATGGAACCAGACAACTGACTGGATGTTAAGGCCAAAGTAGATAGGGCTGGAGAACGTGACTGGAGTTTTGAGTCTCTGTGGCCGATCGAAAGTGATATATGGAATTTTGAGTTTAAAAACAGATGGATTCTTTAAAAAAAAAGAAAATGGATTTTTAGTAACATGAATAACAATTTTTTTTTTTTTAAATACAGGTGAGTTATTTGCATAGATTTCATTAAACAGCAGCTCTTGTTAGTTGTTGTCAGGTCTGACAATACCATAATTCACCCCTCCATGTCTGTGGCAGATACCACTTTTGGTCATGGTACTCTTATGCTGAGTGTGGTGATAGCCTCTGAATCCTTCTCATTAGAATATTGCAAGCAAAAATTACCAATAGTTTGAAGCCCATCTGACACAGAGGTTGTTTGGTTCCTGATAGAGACACTGAGACTAAAAATCTTATCCTAGAAGTAGCAGTGGAATGTCAATCCAAAATGAAGATAAGTAACTTCAGAAATGAGCCTGTCCTTGAAAAATATACTTTATTTTCTCTTTGCAGTCACCAGCAGCACAAAGTATTTTAGTAGTTGGAATAATGAAACAAAACAACAATTAGGAAGAAGCAAAGAAGAAGAGGGGGGGAAAAAAGATAAAATACCCTGGTCTTTCAGGGCTTCTGATATGAGGAACACTAAATGTTGGCTCCATTCTGGTCTTTACCTTAAAGAGATGGAATGTGAAGCTGAGAGACTTTACAGAGTAGATGCTGGTTGTAACTCCTCTGCAGGAGGACTGGGAAGCTGTCTAAATATTCTGACCTTCTGAGTTTCAGTAAAGAGATTAGAATGTCATCATCTTTCTGTATTACTTCTGGCCAAAGACTGAGGAAGATTACTTGGTTAACTCTTCATGTGGATGCAGTGAATAGTCTGAGAGCCACTATTGAGCACCTGCTGTATTCCTAGACTTCACTCACCCTCACAAGTATGTTTTGGAGATATGACAAGTATCACCATTTCCTTAGATAGTCAGGCAAGACTCTGAGTGTTTAAGGAATATGTCCAAGGTCACACAACTAAGAAGTGGCAGAGTAGAGTTTCAGACCCTTGAGTCTTTTTTGTGTTGCAAAGCTAAGATAATGATACTAGCTAATAATACCTCCCACTTCCAGCCATCGAACATTGAATTTTTTGTGTGGATTACCAAGTTTAATCTTTGTAGTGTCTCTTTGAGATTCTTTATCATCTTCATGTTGCATTTGAGGAAAGTGAGGCATGGAAGGATTAAGTAATTGTCCTGGGGCCATAGGGTTAACAAATGAGGGGCTTGAGATTAATTCTGTTGCCTACTGGTAATGTCTATTCCATATTTATATCACTTAACTATTTTATGAGCATTTTCCATGTCATTAAAAGTTCTTAAAACATGGTGTACTTAAATACCCACATGGACATGTTCTATCCCATAGACAAACCATAATTTATTGAATTATTCTTTTTAAAGATTTTATTTATTTTGAGAGGAAGGGAGAGAGAGAGAGAGAGAGAGAGAGTGCATGAGTGAGGAGGAAGGGTAGAGGGAGAGGGAGAAGCAGGCTAGCAGGCTCTCCGCTGAGCGGGGAGCCCAGTGGACGTGGGGCTTGATCGCAGGACTCCGGGATCCTTACCTGAGCTAAAGGCAGACACTTAACCAACTGAGCCACCCAGGCGCCCCCATAATTTATTTAATTATTTATTCATGTTAGATATTTATGTTATCTTCCCATTTTTAATTATAATGCTTTGATGGCCATTCTTCTACATAAATCATTACATATTTGGTTACTTCCAAGCGATAAAATCTTAGAACTTATTTGTTTAAAGGGTATACATAATTTTTATATTGCTGATACATATTTCCAAATACTTTCGAGAATTCGATCAAGTAGCTTTTTTGCCGGCATTACCTAAGAAGGTCTGTATTGTTACAGCCTTGTCAGAACGAAGTATTATCCTCTTATCTTTTATTTATTTTGATCTTAGCCATTTTAACAGTTGTAAAGTAGAATCTTATTTTATTTTTAAAAGATTTATTTATTATCTATTTGAGAGAGAGCGAGTGTGCACAGGAGTGGGGGCTGGGGCAGAGGGAGAGAATCTTCAAGCAGACTCCGGACTGAGGATGGAGCCTGACATGGGGCTTGATCCCATGACCATGAGATCATGACCTGAGCCGAAACCAAGAGTCAGATGCTTAACCGACTGTACCGCCCAGTTGCCCGTGTAGAATCATATTTTAATTTGTACTTCTTTAATGGGGAAGCTGAAAAAACTTATGTATTTATTGGGTGATGAAAATGCCCCAAAACTGACTGTGATAATGTTTGCACAATTCAGTGAATATACTAAAAACCATTGAATTGTACACTTTGAGTGGGAAAATTGCATGGTATATGAATTCTCTCTTAATAAAGAGGTAATTTTACTGGGGAAGAAAAGACCCTTAGAGCAGTGATTTCCAAAATGATGTATGGTCTAGCCTCTTGAAATGTTATTATGGATATATGGCAATACCTTTATTCTTTCTAAAGTGAATAAATGTTGATTACAAATGTTTATCTTAACATCATAGTAGAGCATCCATATAACTGGTGTGAGAATATCTCATGTGTATTATCTGTAGTTCTCATGGTGTTGGTTCCTTTGCTCATAGATCTGTTCATTCAGCCATCTACCATATATTGCTCAAATGTCTGCAGTGCCAACATTGGGCCAGGTGCTGTGCTGAGTAATAGAGATATGGAGGGAGATGCAGGGTGTGGTGGAAGCACACTGGAAGGGTACCTATAGTAGTTACTTTTGCTGCATGACAGATTATCCCAAAAGTTACCCTCATAGTCAACATGTATTGTCTCACAGAGTTTCTGTTGGTCAGGAATTGTGGGGTGGCTTTTCCTAGGTGGTTCTGGCACAGGCTCTCTCATGAGGTTGCCATCAAGATGTCATCTGTAGGCGCACCTGGGTGGTGCAGTTGGTTAAGTGATTTCTTGGTTTCGGCTCAGGTCGTGATCTCAGGGTCATGAGATCGAGCCCCACAAGGGGCTCCATGCTCAGTATGGAGTCTGATTGAGTTCCTCTCTTACTTTCCCTCTGTTCCTCCTCCCCTGCCAATGCTTGCTCTTTCTCTCTGAAATAAATAAATTAAAAAAAAAAAAGTGTCGTCTGAAGATTTGACTGGGGCCGGAGGATCCATGTCCTAGATGTTACACCCACATAGCTCTTGGATAGAGACCACAGGGACCTCTTCATAGGGCTGCTGGGGGAGAATCCTTCATAGGAGCAGCGTAGCAGCAGCGTAGTGGTGACTTGGATTTCTCACAGTCTCTTTGACTGGATCCTTCAATCCCCCATTGACTGGGGCCGGAGGATCCATGTCCTAGATGTTACACCCACATAGCTCTTGGATAGAGACCACAGGGACCTCTTCATAGGGCTGCTGGGAGAGCAAGTGATCCAGGAATGAGAGTTAGGTAGACACCGCAGTACTGTTTATGCCATACAGTTCATTAGAAGTGGATCACCTCATCTAGTCCACACTGGAGAGAGGGAAGTTAAGACTCTACTTCTGGAGGGGATTATCAAAGAATTTGTAGAACTATTTGAACACCACCATAATATGTAACTCAGTTGGTCAGTGGGAGGAGGAGTCAGAAAAGACGTGGTCAAAGAAGTGAGTTTTGAAGAATTGGCAGGAGTTAGCAAAGAGAAGGGAAGCAAAAAGAAGGGGGGGGGCATTATAGTCTAATAGCATCCCGCGAGCAAAGGTCTGGAGACTGAAGGTGCAAAAGCACATTTAGGAAGACCGTGGCTCTTCAGGAGAGCTGGGATATAGGCAGACATTGGAGGTGTGGCAGGAGAGGAAAGTAAATAGGAAAGGTAGGGCATATCACAAAGAGCCTTAATAGCTTGCTAGGGGTGTGAGTTTTATAATGGGGGTGAAGTGTACAGCAGTCAGTAATTAAGCAAACTCTGTCCTTGCTCCAGTGAGTATTCGGGAAGTCAATTCTGACAGCATTTGGAGCCTAGCCTGCTAAGGTTGGTACAGGAGTCTTGCATTTATCACAGAAGGAGATGTGGGAGGCTGGGGAGGTAAGGACCGTGGGGATGGAGAGGGGAGGCTGACTTGGAGAGAGAGAGGAGCTGACACTGAGGTGGGCAATGGGATGGCCGAAGCGGGGGAGGGAAGAGATTCTAGACTGCTTCCTGGTGGTGCTTGGGTTGTTGCACATTCACTGGAAGGCAGAGTGCAGGCGGAGGAGGAGGAAGGGAAATGAGTGAGTGTGGGTCCCGTTGCGCTGGAGGCACCTGTAGAGAAGCCATGTGGAGCAGTGGGGTCTGAGGCTTCATGGAAGGGTGTGGACGAGGCTGCAAGTTGCTTCCGCTGTTCACTGTTTCCCATCCCCACGGTCCTGGGAGAGGATGTTGCCTCAGGAAGGTGAAGTCAGGCCCTTTTAAGATAGACTGTGCCTCACCTCCTGTGGTCGCATGAGGAACTCTACTGCCTTATTTATTCTGCTGAGGGCTCCCTTTTATTCCACCAGAAGGACAGGTTGGGCAGGGAACCAGGGAGCATCGTCTGACTTGCCAAGGTGGTCTGTGACCTGAAGAATTTCATTTGCCAGGGGCTGTGATGGGACAGAGGCCTGGAACAGGCTTTTCACGAAGTGACTACTCTTCCTGTAACCAAGACTCTTAAAGCATGTCAAAAGCATGCACTCAAATACACACTCCGCCAGCTTGCGTTTCGGAACCCGGGAATCTTGTGGGCACGTATGAATGATTCAGTTAGGACTGTGCGTTGGCTGGGGGCCAAGGGGAGAGATTATCTTCATCCCAGACTTTTTTCCTTTTACCTTTTAAAAAAAATTACACTCTTTCCTTTCAGCATTTTCCATGCAGGAAAATACCATTCTGAACAACAATGATACAGGATTATTTGATTTTTTTAAAAAAATGTATTACACATTTTTGGGTTTCTGATTTTTGCATTAAAAATTATATTCTATCTGTTTCTAGCTATTTACTTCTGATTGGCTTCAACTCCTATCAATGTTTTATTCCCCCTTGAAGTTAAGACTAAGCTTATTTTAATGGATGTATCCTATGATAATTTAGATGATGGCCAATCACTTAATTTTGTGTGTGTACTGCTCTGATTACCAAAATGTTGTCTTTGGTAACAGCATAGGGATTGAGCAAGATAGAAATAACATTTGAGTAATTCTTTGCCCTTCTGTCTCTGGATCTGGAAATAAATGCTCTTGAATTTATACATTCTTGGTCCTTTAGGAACCATAAAAACATACCCTTACATATATATGAAATGGCAAGAAACTGCATATTTATTAAGAATCATGACCCTAAGGACTAGAGAAGTCAAATTAAATCTCATAAAAATTTGTTACGGAAAATGAATACATGGCACTGTTTTTTCTTTTAGGGTCTACTTATTAACTTTGTCATGTTTAATATGTTACAGTTGCAAACAAAGACATAAATGTATGGTTCATTCCTAATTAATTTATGTAATTGGGTTTTATAAATTTAGGTGTTTAGGAAGCTGTGCGTAACACATCCCATTTGCTGTGTGCTGTAGCCAATAAAAACATAATAGAAAGAAATATAGTTTGAAGCTCACTTCAATGGTAAATATAGATTAGTTGTAAATGATATCTTTGTAATGTTTATTTTAAATTTTGCAATGCTGCAGATTTTCTGAACATAGCAATTAATGTTCTTATTTGAAATAATGACTAGTTAATTACTAT
The DNA here is from genome assembly GCF_037043125.1 of Eumetopias jubatus. Classification (NCBI taxonomy): domain Eukaryota; kingdom Metazoa; phylum Chordata; class Mammalia; order Carnivora; family Otariidae; genus Eumetopias; species Eumetopias jubatus. The sequence goes on from NW_028274816.1 coordinate 30,725,078, forward strand.
AAATTCTAAGTGCTCTATCTCTGACAATTAAAAAGTCTCTTACAGCTTTTGTGTAGTTCCCTCTAAATTATATAAGCAGTACAGTATCAGGGAAAGAAGAATAAGAATGGAAGGATGTTTAAAATATGGGTAGTTTTGTCAGTTCCTGTTTTGAATGCTTGTTCTTTTGTGTGTGTATATATACACACAAACACATATATATGCATATTTATTTGTAGTATCTATTTCATGCTAATAGGCACTGAATGAGTTGAAAAATCTGAAATGTATTTTGAATTTTTAAAAGTAGGTTATAAATTATAACATGAAAAACACACTGGGATAAAACCAGTAAATTCTAAATAAGTCGTTTGTCATTGTGACGTGATTATGACATTACCCAGCTTGGCAACAAACCTTCTCCTGTAGCCTAAAAAAGACCATCTGGAATGATTTGATCAGAAAGAGACTGGGGTTTTAGCCGGTTTCCCCTGATACTTTATTCACTTGTAGAGGAGGGCCCTGTTCTTTCCCCAGCCAGTCAAAGAGACTGTGAGAAATCCAAGTCACCACTACGCTGCTGCTACCCAGGGCATTAAGTGTTGTCAAGTCTGTTTTTATGAATGTGTTTAAACAGAAGAAACTGTCTCTGGTCCACAGTGAAACAGCCGCCTCTTTGTGACCAACAGCAAGCACATGGAGCTGTTTGAACACTGCCTAGTATACCTTTGAGAAATCACTGCATTCACAGCATTCTTTGTAAATGTAATACCTTCCATCCAGGGAGAGAGTATGTCTTGCAGGGTCAGTTGGGAGCACCTTCTGTACATTCTATTTTGTGCCTTATAGGTTAAAGGAGAATGTTTGATTTGCTTATGAAAGTATGGGCTTGGTGAGATTAAAAGAAACCTTGAATAATCATGTGTAAATATAAATAGTGTATGTGGATAAGTGTTATGGATCACATTTATGATGAAATATGTATGTCTTTCCAAGGGTAAGACCTTCATAATTCATTTATAAGTTACATTCCTTACCTTACATATAAGTAACAGAATAGTAATTTTCTTTGTTCCTTCTGAAGAATTGGCACACAAGGAAGGAAAAAAAAAAAAAAGGATAAACTTTTCTCCAACAGCAGAATGCCATTCAGGGATAACTGGAAAAAAGCGTTAGGGAGAAGCCAAGAAAAAAAAAATTGTAGGTTCTGGTGATGTTGGAAAAATGACGTGTGAGTAGAAGTGCCAGACGCTGAGCTTCATCTCTTCTGTCATGTTATGACAGAAATCATTACAAGTGTGATAGGTTTATTTATAAAGACTTGCTTCAATATTCAAAGTACATCTATTCTAGCATTCCTCATTTTGAGCCAGGCTGTGGATCAAGATGAAAGAAAAATTAAATTGTATATTGAAGAGCCGTTAATTGAGCTGTGCTGTATTTAACGGGGGAGCATCAGCTTCAGGCAGTCGATACCACGGAGGATTTTTAAAGTAGTGCATCATGAGACTGGCAGTTTGCTTTGGAGAATGCAAACAGGGCTAATGACAGAGCCCTGCAAACTTGGGTTGCCACCACTAGTCTCTTTGGAAGGCAAGTGTTAATGTACCCACAGACGAAATCCTGCACCACACATTCATAATGGAACCAAATACTGCAGTTTCTAGCCGGAGCACTAATGACACACCATTTAGTCACCAAAACCTATTTCCTAAGGAATCATTTTGGGGCTTGTTTAAAGTTTTTAATGTAAGGCCTTCTATAATACTAGATTTTCTCCCTCTACCCTAATCAATGTAAATTCAATTGCGTTTCGGAGGGTGGCCACGTACTATTTCATCATCTCTAATATCCATTTAAAAATGTTAGGTCTACCCAGTTATAATTCTCAGAAGTAGCCTATCAGTGGCTTTAATATGTTATCTCCATTCTCTGAGGCAGTGTTAATTTCCTTTTGTAGTTAATCTATCCTACTACCAAATTTCCTATATTTATAGTTAACGATTCTGTTAAGAGCTAAGTGATTTAAGTACATCTGGGATAAAGTGGCCTTGGCTTTAACTATGAAACAAATTTTCTTTATTTCATTCTCTTCACTGATAAATCCATAGTAACTGGAGGCATTTCTAGAATTGTGGGCAATTTGAGCCTCTAAAGTTTGATTAAAGCTACTTCAGATATTACTACTGAGAGGCTAGAGAGCTAGAGGGCATTTGTTTTTGGTTCTGATTCTGGCCCTGGCCCAGCTTTGTGGAAGAGGACAGGTCACCCCGGGCTCAGTTACGATCTCCTGTGAGTCTGGGGTGGGCGTTACTTCTCAGGAAGCCAGTGACAGAACCATCTGGGTCTTCTCATGGCCATCGCATGGAACTCTCACATCATAAGGAGTCCACAGACTTGGCTTTGCAGGGCATTTTCCATCCATCTATTCATTAATTCACTCATCAGATAGGTATTGTGGGCCTACTGTGTCCCAAGCATGGCTTTTGTTAGGGCTTTTGAGGAAGACTTCATTGGTGAGGTGACACTGGGGCAGAGAGAGACAGGTATGGAGTTCAGGAGAGAGCCCTACAGATAGGACATCTTCTGTGTGAACTGCTTCATGAAGTCCGTGCATCTGGAGGCGCCCGTGGATGGTAGCAGCTGCTGTTGCCACTGCCCTGCTGGTGCATTGTCAAGACCTATGTTAGGAAGCAAAAGAGTGGCCCCTTGAAAAATTAGAAAAAATAGGCAGCGAGACTGTGTCCCTACAGTTAATGCACCAATTCCGTTGCTGACTGTTATGGGCTGAATGTTTGTGTCCTCTCTGGATTCATATGCTGAAGCCTGAGTGCCCGTGTGATGATAAGGGGAGGTGGGGCCTTTGGGAAGTGATTGTGGTTCGATGAGGTCATGAGAGGGAGTACCTTGTGATATGAATGGAGCTCTTAGAAGAAGAGGAAGAGAGGGAGATCTTGCTCTCTCCGGGCACCAAGGAAAGGCCTATGAGCACACAGTGAGGTGGTTGTCTGCAAGCCTAGACAAGAGCTCTCACCAGGAATGCATCTACTGACACCTTGATCTTTGACCTCCAGCCTCTAGAACCGTGAGACATGCATGTGTGTTACTTAAGCCACCCCATCTATGATATTTTGTTCTAGCAGCCTGAACAGAGATGACATCAACATTGTTGAAAAAATGTTCCAGAAGGAGGGGTTCAGGGTGAGTGTGGATAACGTGGAACAGCTGACAGGGGAGACAGGAACAAGACTTCTCAGTATGGATAGGATTGGAGAGAATCTTCCCAGCAGGAAGAATAATACAAAAATTACCAAAAGGAAAAAAAAAAGAGGCACGAGGGATGGAAGTTTGGTGGAGTGGGAGGAAAATGAGCCTGGCATTTGAAGAACCAGCTTCAGATCTGGGCTCTGCCATTTCACCCCTCTGAGCTTCACTTTGCTGTGGACATTAGAAATCAGGCATATTAGATCTCTGGTCCATCATCATGGTAGATATATTTATTTGATCATATTCTATTATTTTTGGGTATTTGGAAAGGGTGTGTGAGAGTAGCTAGCAGGTAAGCTTCCTGCTTGGGATACAGGGTGTGAACTGTCCTTCCCAGTAAGGCACTCAGCAGAGATACCATCCTTATTCCAGAGAGCAGCATCTGGCCTCAGCAGTAGTGTGGCTGAGAGTATTTCAGCTTTCTGCTGCTTTGGCCACCAGCAGCTGTTACAGAAGGAGTAGCAACAGAAGATGCTTCTCTGAAGGCAGAGATTGATCATTCTAGGTTGGTGGGACAACCTCAGAAGAAATGATGCTAAGGCATTCAGGAAGGACTCAGGCCCCATAATCATGGTGATTTGCCGGGGGAACAAAGGAGATGACCCCTTCTTTGACCACGTGTGTGCCTCATGTTGGATTCTAGAAAACCTTGGGAGGACTAATAGGCTGGTTGTGCCTGGATTTGCGTTTTGTAACTGAAATGTTGGTGACTCCACCTGCAACCCTTTCAAGACCAGGTGGGGAGAAAACCAAGGTCTGTTTTCTTGCTCTGTGAATCTGGGTTAGGTCCGAGGAAGAGGGTACGCTGGCGTGCTGCATAGAGAGGGAGGAATCAAAAAGGATGTGGGTCTTAGGATGGATGTCACAACCTAGGCGACCTGCCCATCCCACCCTTGATAGCTCATGAGTGGTCCCCTTACTGCTGGGAGGCAAAAGGAAAGCCAGCTTTGTGACGAGGAGGTAGAATATAAAGACAGGACGTGAACTGGTTTATAATGGCTTTTACCAGTCAGGAGGCATTAGGTTGTGCTGCAGTAATAAAAATTCCCACATCTCTGTGACTCAATAAACAATTTATTTCTCACTCATGAGAAATGGGAAGGTGGAGGAGTTCTGCCCAGTAAAGTCACTGACCTCAGCCCCATCTCCTACACATGCCTTTGTTATCTGTAGTAGAAAGAAGGGGACATGGCACTTCAGTGCCTGGCTTTTAAAGCTTCCACCCAGAAGTGTTACTGGCCCCCACAGTTGGTTGGCCCAAACAAGTCCACAGCCATGCTGAACTTCGAAAGGACAGGGAGGTGCAAGCCTACTGTGTGCCCCAAAGAACTGAAGAATAAACAAGGACAGCTGTGAGCAGTTTTAATAACTGCCACCGTGGCAGTGGAAATGGCATCTATTTTTAATGTGAGTTAGAAAATAATTGGTCAGATATTGCAAGATTTTTTTTTTTTTTTTTGGAGAGGATGGAAAACCGCTTACAGATTTAAAAAGACCTGGCATAGCACCTATGTTTTAAACAGAAGGAAAAGATGACATCGGGGACCAGCGACACAAAGATTTCACTTCTGTGCCATGACAAATACCAGGGAGATGTAATTGCAAAATGAAGCTGCAGGTGTCTTACCCAGGGAACTGGGTAACAACCTGCTTCGCTTCATAAAGGAGGAATAATATCCAATTAGACTAAGTGTATTCGGTGCCTGAGTGACAAGCTCTGGAGACCTCAGGGCCTCTGGGGCCCCCAGGGCGGTTTCAGGAGGCTGTCTGAGACCTGTCCAGGGTGGGAGGGGACAGGCCCCACTGCACAGCAGGAGCTGATCAACATGTCACGCTGTGCCCTGTGCATCCCTGGTAGGGCTGCCTCGGCCCTTTGGAGCACTGAAATGAGGTTCAACCAATGTTCTGGGGCAGAAGCACCTTGTCTCCTGGTTACCTGTGCTGTGTACATCTAGGCTCACGGCTGGTGCCACGCCAGTCCCACAGTTCAGACTGACCTCCTGGGCCCTCAGGTCTCAGGATCCCTGTCCCTGCCATAGGCTCGTCCCACAGAGTCACTGCTCTTCCTCTTGCCAGAAGTGTCAGTACTTTCAAGGTCAGACTAAAGGGTCCAAGTCCAAGCCCCTCCAGTTCCTACCTGTATGATCTTTGGCCAAGTGCTGAACCTCTTTGAACTTCAGTTTCCTCATCTGTAAACCCTGGTTTATAATTGTTCCCACCGATTAGGATTTGTGTGAGGGTTGGATGACAAGCCCTGTACGTCACCGAGCATAGTGCCTGGCACTCAGCATTGCTGTCATTAGTGTGTCCCTCTCTTCAAGTTGGACATCCCCTGAAGCCTTTCTGGTCCTCAGCCGCCCGGGAGGGCACCTTCCTCTGAATGACGGCGTTTCTCCCGTACTGCCCAGCCCTTTCCTTTTCTTTCCTATCATTCACGTCTGCCGTCCCTGCTGGGGTTGCTGAGCCTGTGGAGTGCCAGACTAGGTCTTGGTCTCTTTGTAACTGTAATGCCCGGCTGGGCTTTGCCGTTTGACCCTCAGTTGGTTTCTTAGTTTGATTTCATGTCTTTGTTTGTTAATGAGCCACCTTATCTCCATGAAAATGGGTTGAATGTCACCAGTCAGTGAATAAATATTCTTTTCAGTTTAAACATTTGGAGCTAGATGGGAACCTGTGCCTCGGCTCTTTATATTTTAGTCCCGTTGCTGTGACAGTGTTTGGTACTTAATTCTATTCAAACAGCTTTATAGAGACCTGTATGACAACAGGGTTAAATTAAGAGGATTGTCCTTGATATTTAAGCCAATGTGGACTCAAATCCACCAGTTTGAGTCAATGAAAGGTTCAGTATTAGACTTAGGCTATTGGAGGGGAAGATCGTTAGCCAAGGGAAGGGAGACTGCATTGTATTTCTGTCTTTGCCACATAACTCTGCTCTTTGGCAAATCACTTAAGTCCCATGGATCTGTTTCTTCCTTGTTTCAAACACTTACTGTGTATCAGGTGCTGAGTTGAGCACTGTATGCATAGTGCCCTATCTTTTTACACCCTAATGACCGTCCTTGAGCTGTTAGGACTATTATTATTTCCATTTTACAACAAAGCAAACTGGGGCTCCGGTTAACGGTTCAAGATAGGATGGCTAGTAAGAGATGTAACAGGGACAGGAGCATGTGGGTAGAGCCATTGCCCTTATCCAGGAGGCATCCTGTCTATCTTGGCAGGTGACCTGTGTGGGCCATTCCATCTCAATAGATTTCTGATTCTGGTCCGTTAAATATGAACAGCCGAAAAGCACAAATCATAAGGAAACCATGATAAAAGTAATAGGATAGCAAATATAAAATTTCTTTCTTGTCTTCGTGACCCCTAAAGTCTGGCTTAATTATTTTAAAGCAGATCGACACTTGGCTGGGCCATTTGCAAATGAGGCAACCAGTAGGTTGACTGAGGAGTTATGCTTAGTCATTCCACGTATATTAGTGTCCTCTTGCTACTGTTACATTTGGCTACAAATGTAGTGGCTAAACAACATACAGTTCTTGTCTCACAGGTCTGTAGGATAGAAGTTGGATGTGAGCAGCATTCCTTTCTGGAGGCTCCAGGGGAGGTCTTATTCCCTTCCTTTAAGGCAGCCGCACTCTTTGGCGGTGGCCCTGCCCTCAGAGCCAGCAACATGGCATCTCTCTGCTTTTCTTCTGTAGCTGGGTCTTTCCCTAGTTCTCTTCTCCTGCCTCCCTCCTCTGCTGTTGAGGACCCTTGTGATTACCTTGGGACCACCTGGATAACCCAAGGCAATCTCCCTGTTTCAAATTCAGTTGATTAGCAATCCCATTTCACCTGCAGCCTGAATTCCTCTTTGCCATGTGGCCTAAATGTGTTCACAGGTTCCGGGGATTAGGACCTGGGCACCTTCGAGAGAGGGAGTGGCATTGTTCTTTCTCCTACACAGTGTTAGCACATTGCCCTACATACATAGTAATAAATCGAGCACTTCCTTCCTGTTTCTAACTTCCTGCCCTGCCTCTCGGGATGTATGCAGTGGTTCAGACAGTACCCGAAGTGAGGATAATTGGTTGGTCCTGCTTTCTGGGTGGTAGAAATAGTAGGTACCACCGTATATACGTACAACCTTGGTGGAAAAAAAACCAAAATGGTAAACATACAAGAAGAGCATAGAGGGCAAGGAGGAAATTGCCTTTGTTTGAGCAGTAGAAAACAAAGGGTCCCAAATAATTGCATGGGCTAATGTGCTATTAAAGACAGAGCACTGCTGTTTGTAAATCCCTGCTGTGTTGAGAATGATCCACCTGACGGGATCAGAGCCTCACCAGACTATGGTGCCAGGTGTCACACAGAGTATTTTGCACATCCTTGTAATGTTCAACATAAGATTCATCCACTCACTCAGCAAACAGTTATTTCACCTTCCGGGAAAGGGTGTTTAATATATAGGGGTACAGGGATAAATAATTCTGTATGCCGTGGAGGCCGTGGAGACTCGTCTTCTGCAGAGGTCAAGTTCCGAAGTCAGCATGTAAGCGGGAAATAAAGTGCAGTCAAGTGACCCTCAAAGATCCTTCCAGATTGCACGCCCTTGGCAACTCAGAACCAGTTTGGAAACTCATATGCCAGTTTCTTGCAATAGTTAGCACCAGCCTCCTCTTCCATGGAAAGCAGAGGCCCACCCCTATCCAACCGTCTCGATTTTTTGTGGACTCTGCCTCTTCTTTGTCTTTGCTTTGCTCAATGCCCTCGTCATTAAGAGGTGGTTTGTTTGTGGGTGTCAGGGTTGGTTGTACGGGGTAGGAAGCAGTCTTTTATTGAATTCTGTGGTCAAACAATATGAAGGCCACTCTCCTTCCTCTAAGAAAAACAAAATGTAACAAAGTCACTACGTTTATGACTGTCACAGTGAGGTTTTAAGGTTTCCTCTAGATTTTTGATGTCTTAGAGGTGTGACTTCATGCACAGGGCCTTTCATGCCTCGGAATGTCCTTAGCCTGTGTGCTATGCTGTACAGAAGCACATCCAAGTTTACATGCTATCTGTAGAGACAGTGATTTTTATTCATTAGAGTTTTTGAGTCTAATTGTTTTTAAACTGCCACTTTTGTTTGTTAAAGATACAGATGTCTGGTCAGAGAGGAAAGCCAGGTGAATTTATTGTTGCAATTAGACGCTTCACGATTTGAAAACTTATCACTTAAATTGGTGAAGTGTCACTTTTATGCAACTTGATGTTTAGAAATCCTCAGAGCCCAGGACTAAACTCATATGCAATTTAACAAGATCCTGGTGAGATAAAGGAAGTCTCACTTGACGAGACACTGAGACAGACTGGATGGAATTTTCCACTTCCCTCCTGCATGGTTGAATAGGTGAAGGGAGACAGACCACAAATTGATTTTTGTGTAACTTTTAAATTAAGTGGAGCAGAGTTAAAAAAAAAAAAAGTGACTGGATTTGAAGTCACCCTATGTTTGATTGCTCCAAGGAAGTTAGTTAATATGTTAATATGAATCTAGATGAACATTGTGTTTCACTCTTCATGTTAATTTGTGCTGCCTGCTAATCTCTGGGCAACCAAGAACAAGTCATAGGTTATGTGTTTTCTTATTTATGTGCATTAAGCAATACCTTTAAAATGTAAAATAAAGCCGACAAAATGCACAGCCTGATAACAACAACAAATCTAATCTAAAGTGACATGGGGGGACTCTCCCAGACATTTTTCTCTTTAATGTAACATGACTTTAAATTGATGCAGCCCCACAGTGATTGAAAAACTCTCAGCGCTTGTCTCCTATGATTACATTTCTGATCTGTACAACTTAATTTTTTAACTCGGGGAGTCTCAGTTTTGCGAATGAACGTTTTTTTTTTTTTTTTTGCTTTCTTTCTTGCTTTATTTGGCAAGAGAGTTTATCTGGCAAGCAGACAACTGGAGCTTTATCACCTTTTAGGAAACAGTGGGAAATCCTCCAGCCACAAAGACCATGAGTACCTGCCTTCGATGATGTGCCTCTAAGTCTCTTGCTCCTCTTTTCCTTCCTTCTCTCCCCTTCTTTCTCTTTTCCTCTCCTCTGGTCTCATCTCCTCCTCTCGCCTCTCTGCTCTCGCCTCTCGCCTCTCCCCCTTCCCCTCTCCCCTCCCCCCTCCCCACTCCCCTCTCGCCTCCCCCCTCCCCACTCCCCTCTCGCCTCCCCCTCCCCTCTCACCTCTCCCCTCTCGCCTCCCCCTCCCCCTCCCCCCTCCCCACTCCCCTCTCCCCTCTCGCCTCCCCCCTCCCCCTCCCCACTCCCCTCTCCCCTCTCACCTCCCCCCTCCCCCTCCCCTCTCCCCTTCTCTTGACTGTGGTGTTGGTTGCATAACCATGAATACATGAAAACCCACAGAACTGTACAATTTAAATGGGTGAATTGCACTGTATATTAACTCTATCTGAATAAAGCAGTAATATATTTTTAAAAATGTCTCGGGAATTGTCGTCAGTATAATTACTTTATAAATTGTGTTTTGATAAATTCAAAAGTAATTTAAAATGGATTATCCTTCTCTGGTATGTAAGGTAATGCCCAGTGATTGCTAATGTGTGTTATTCGGGGCACTCCCTCAAATTCTTTATCCAATCAATGGTGTCTAGAATGTGTTGAGATTTTTTTTGTTTGATGCTTTCTTGGGCTTGGGGTTCCATTTCTTGGGCCTCATATGTGATGTGGGTGAATTTTATGTGAGTCAAAGGCTGGTTGTATCATGGATGTTTCCATTTAAGCAAAATAACGACATTACCTTGCATCATTCTGATTTCATTCAGTCAAGTGCAGAGTCCTCCCCTTCCTCCGTAATTTGAGTTTCAAAGCTGACTTTGTTCAGTTTGGGTAATTACTAGAGTGAATAACAGTTATCTGACAAATATTCCTCTGGTCATGACTGTATGACTGAAATGACTTTTACTAAGTAATCCCCACAGGCCTTCTGACTGTTCTTTTCTTCCTCCACAGTCTCCAGTGATATTTTCAGATTAGAAAGAGAAAATCAAAGTTCTCTGTTCCATTTTATCACCTTTTTTTTTTTTTTTTTTTAACTTGGGTATCTTAGCTTGGGTATAATCTTTCACACAGCTATCGATAATTGTAAATTTTTATTTGAAATATGCTTAATGTTTTCTTATGTAAGATGAGACATTTAAGGATAAAACCATTTACACTTTCTTTGACATGAACAGCAATTTACAGATGGTGGAGCGACTCAGACCCAGAAGAGTAAAAGGACGCCGAGAGCAATTCTGAGCTATTGTGTGATGCTGAGGTGCCCACAGTTACAGGGACCTTGTTTTTGTAGGGAAACGTGCTCATAATTTCTTCCCTTCACTTGGCATTGCTCCGGTAACTTCTTTTTGGAAAAATCAAGATACAAAATACCCACCAAGAAGCTTCAGTTTATTACTTGAAGCAAGAAACCTTTATTCAAAAATTCTACCCATTAGATCCATATATGTTTATATTCTCTTATTTGTTTTTCTCTTATCCAAAGGTACCATATATCTTTAAGTAGATGATTCCTGGAGTAGGTTTTATTATATATCACACCACAGATTTAAGCTTGGTTCGTTTGGATTTTAAAAATCTCCAGGGCTTTGAGAATGACTTTGAAACACTCTTTACTGTTGGAGCTTAAAGCAAATAAATCTTGAATGTCCTCTATATTAATTCACCTGCTTGGAAAGTTAGAGATTAAAGGGTTTACTGGGATTTTTATATTTTCTATAATTTCTATTTGTATTGGAGTAAACTGTTCTTTGTATGGAGTGGTTCAGCTTTCTAAAACAGAAAGAATCCATTATTGAAAGAAGAAGAATAAGAAAAAAAGTACAGTATAAGTACATAAAAATTCTTACAGTTTTGTGTGTATGTATGTGTGTTAGACATAAAGGAGTTAGTAAATTACTTTAACTGTACTTGGAAGAAAGCAATCTCCTATTTCCATTAATGGTAAACTCTGTGAGCAGAGACTCATGAGTATTCCTTTGAAAAGTCTTCTTTTTCTTCAGAAGACATTTTTAGTAAAATGAAGGAAGAAAAAGAGAAGTGGATAAGGAAATGAATCACAGTATTGTGGCGAGGACACCATGTTATATAGCCTTTCTCAGATTCTGGTATCTAGAACCACGGTTGCTAACTAATGACCCAAGAGCTAACTCTGATGAAATGCAAGACATAATACACACTGAATTTGACCGATGTGTGATTATTACCATCCATTCATGTGTAATCCTGTATTTGGAAGATTTGTAATTTGTTTTTGACACATTTCTCTCTGATTTCATACACTCATGCATATAGGTCTCACCTTCTTCCAAAACCTTATTTCCAGAGTCGACTTTGTTTATTCTGTTTGGATAATTTATTGGCCACTACTTATTTTCCTTAATATGTAGTCTCTTCCCTGAATGCTCTCTCTGTCTTCCAAACCAACAATATAAAGAACTAAGCCAGAGGACTGGAACTTAAAACTTCTGCCAACAAAGGAAAGTCAAGGCCTTTCAGCCCCTAAATGCCCTGCTGAGTTCACGTCCAATCCCCACCTTTTGCAGTGATGGGTGGAGAGTGTTTGAAAATCACCAGAAATCAGTGTGTGACTAGGAACAGTGGCATTTTTCTGCTTGATGGCTAAGGTGGCCACCAGAAAAGGCTCTGGTTTGCTCCCAGGGGGTGGAGCAGGGTGAAGCTGGCTCATGAGAAGTTAAGGCGAGGCCAGTTGTTGTTTCCAGTTCATTTCCAGCATGTAAGTCTCAGGGCCAAAGGCCCAGATGTGCCTCATTAGGAGCGGGAGTTTGGCTATGGTACCACTTAATTAAATAAGAAAGAAAAGAAGGAAGGAAGGAAAGAAAGACAGGAGGGAGGGAAGAAAAGAAAGAAAGGAGAGAAAAAGCCCAGTGAGCTAAATGGCAACACAGCTTGGGACTACCTGTGTCCAGAATCTTTCATGTGACATAATGAGCGTGCCACCTGCTAGCTGTGGGGAGAAAAATGACACGGTATGCAGCAGTCAACTTTTTCCTGAAGAAAGAGAGGACAGAGTATATCTTTGCAGCCAAGACACTGGTGGCACCTGTTTAACTTTAGGCGCGGTGCAAGTGTCAGCCCTAGAAAGCGGCTCCCAGTGAATAGTGCTCTTTACCATTTAATCAACTTCGTCGTATTTATAGCCCTGGCGAGGTTGGCCCATTGTTACAAGATGAAATTGTGATGTTCAGCAGTTTATACCTTGGGAGCTGGAAGCGTTTCTCCATGGTGAATTTGTAATATTAATTGGCCATGTCAGTTCATGACAAATGTAGTGACATCTATTTCAAGTATTTCAGTTTTATGGTGCTGAAAAAGTGACACACGCTTGAGATAAGTAATCTCACAAAAGATCTTCACGCTCGCTCCGTGGCGCTTCCAGAACATGCTCTCAGAGGAGACGCAAACAGGCTCCGGGTTCAGGGGGGCTGTCCCCTTCCTTTTGCTCAAGGCTGAGAAGGAACCTGAGGAGGGAGGAGAGCGATGCCCTCCCTGTCATCCATCGTTCAGTCTGGTTGCTGGCATAGACTCTCTTGTCAAGGCTCTGTGCTTGAGATGATCTTTTATTTGATCTGCGTGTCTGCCGCTTAGAGGCCATGGCCATTAGTAACAAGAAAACAGTGCCATTCTCCCTGTGTGCAGTCTGTCCCCTTACCACTCTGGGGTATTTGGCCATGTGTGGAGACGTTTTGATTGCCACATCTCCTGGGGGGGAATGAGTTGTTATTGGCATCTAGTGTGTTCAGGCCAGGAATGCTGCTAAGCATCCTACAATGTACAGGACGGGCCCCAAGAAAGAATTGCCCAGCCCCCAAAAGTCAGTAGTGGCAAGGTTGAGAAAGCCTGTACTTGTGTGGAACGTGCTCTTTTGTGCTTTTCACCCTTGCCTGGTCCTCAAGAGATTGATGTGGCCTGTGGGAGGAGTGCTCAAGTTTCTACCCCATGGAAGGTGGGGCAGGCAGAGTGAGGGATGCATCAAGATGAGGGCAGGCAGACCATGAAGTGATGCCACAGAAAACATGGAAGTGGTCAGAGCAGCCTGGCAATGCAGAGCAGGTATCTTGGGAAACAGAAGGAGGGAGCCATCCCTGCAGCTGGATTGAGCTTCTAGAAGGAGAGGGTGTTTGAGTTCACTTGCAGAGACATGGCAGAAAGGCATTTCAGCCCCACTAGGTGGACACATTTGTCAAATAGAATTGAGCAACTTTTTTTTCACATAGTTGGTATGACAATAGAGTTTCCAAAACAACAACACAAGGAAATAGACTTTTCTGTATCTAGAGAGAGTATATTCATGTAATCGTGTTATCAGCCTTCTCTGTATGTCTAAGATATGGAAGGTGTTGTTATTCCTGTTTTATAGACAGGGAAACTGAGGCCCAAACAGATTACGTGACTGCTGAAGCTCCCATGATCTGTCACTGGAAAGGAAGGGACCAGAGGCTGCAACTGCATTAATTTTCTTTCTCTCTTAAGTGGAACAAGTTACTATTTTTGGTGGTTATTTCACATGTGTAGTTTCTGATATCACAAACATACATTGCTTGTAAGAAGTTTAAAAATACAGTCAGGTCAAAAAAAAATAGAATTGTCCTAGAAACTGCCCTTTCCCACTTAACACTGTTTCCATGCTATTAAATCCTTTGGCGGCATCTTTTTTAACAGCTGCTCAATGCCCTAATGTATGGTGGATTATCATTTACTTAACGGATCCCTTATTGTTGGACATACAGGTTATTCACAATTTTTCTCGATTGTAAATGGAATTGCAATGAATGTCTTTTAGCACACATCAGTGAGTGATTGCCAAGTATGCCTGGAAGGGCTGGTTTTAAGAGGAAGAGTGGGCTTCAAGATAAATTGCTAAATTTTCTTCTGGAAATATTGAGAGATTACTTGTTTGTATTTTCACTAAGTATCATTTTCAGAAGCCAGATTGAACCTTGATTTATTTTGCTGTGCATTTCCTCGAATTAGGGAAGCTAAACTTTTTTTTTTTTTAAATATATGTACATAACAACAGTGTCTTCTTTTGAAATGGTCTATTCATGTCCATTGATTTCTGTCCCTGTGCCTTTATGTCTATGAAATGATAAGAACTTTTTATGTGTTCAGGTTGGGATAGTAACCCTTTGTTGTGTGTATCATAGATATTTCCTCATGATTTCTGCTTTTTTTTTTTTTTTTGGTCTTAGAATTTTATGCTTAATTTTAACGTAGCAAATTGATGAGCCTGTTCTTTATTGTCTCTGCTTTTTGTTGTTATGCTTTAAAAATCCTTCTCCACTGTAACATTCTATTCACTTATCTGTCTTACTGGCTAAATGCTTCTGTTTGACCTTGAAATCATTAAATTCATTGGGTTTTTTTTTTTTGCCATGAGAGATGGGGTAAGGGTCTGGTTTCTTTTCCCCAAATGATTAGTTAGTTGTCCCAACACCAGTTATTGGAATAATTTATTCCTTCCCTAGTAACTATACCTTGGTGTATTAAGAAAACTATACCTCAGTGCAATTATTCCATGTTACCTCATAAAATATTAGGTTGATGTGTAAAAATCCTGGAATCCTTTTCTTGGGTGTATTTTTCAGCTTCCGACCAGCACATTTCTTTGGATTATATAGTATTTTCCTGTTTTTTTTAATACTTTGACTCACTTTGATATTACATCTAAATGTCTAATTGTCTTTTTCCCACCCAAGATTTTAAGAAATAGTTCTGGAACTGCCATTCCTTTAACTGCGACTTCTGCATCTAAAAAACAAAACAAAATAAAAACTTGGCGTTTTGGCTCCCTTTGAGAATGAAGGCATATACTGCTTAGTTACCTATTCCTCAGCAACATCTGGGTATCCTCAAGACATCAGTAGAATAAATGGTGGGCGAGGGATATTTTTAGGCTCTCAGACATGAGCCCCACGGGGTAAAATACTCTAATTCCACCCATCTTGGAATTTGAGTTTAGGTTTAATTTGGTTTGGAAAAGGCAGCAAGCCTGACATTTCCCAGCCATCTAAGAGAAGGATCCCTAATAGTGCGAGTCTCCAGATCTTACATTTAAAATCCCCGTGTCCTCATGGATGCAGATTATGCCAGAGAAACCTTAATAATGATTTTTTCCTTGGCATTGCCTAGAAAATACTAGAATGGAAATGTTTTACAATTTTACTTTGTATTCTGTGACGTTTTCTTGTGTAGCTCAGGCCTCACTGCTATGCTGCCACTCTTGTAGACAATACTAGGTAACACATGTACCTCATTTATTGTCACACCAAATAGGTACTAAAAGGCCAGGCATGACTGTGTTGTGGTTCCTGCTGATGGGCACACTTATCAAGGGCACACGTTCAGTGTGTCTTATGAGGACACGCATTTCCACTGACCAGGCCAATCTGCTGAGAGCTGTTCTCAGACATAAGGATTTCATACAGCCAGATTCATATCACATTCATTATATGCACCCCTTGTCTTCTTAAATGTTTAAAAAGATACACTTCGGACACCGAGAGGTATTTACGTCAGTGTCTCCATACCCTTCTTCTCCACTTCTTTAGTTCACAATGCAAATGGTTTGCCCTTTTGTTAGTGTCCTTGGTGCTGTTGTAATCTTTTTCAGTTCTGTTTGCAGTCAGAGCCAAGTGGGCTCTTACTATTACTATGGAATCATTTTATTTCTGGAAACTTCTTCTTTCCCATTGTTCATTTTTAATCCCAGATAAACACCCCAAGTTTACCTTTTGTGGAGTATATATTTTAACATTATTCAGTTATTCATAATTGAATAAGAATAATTTTTCACCGAAATTCGAGGGAGTTTTATCATCTTAACTCAGGCTTCCTTTAGGAAGTTTGGGGAGCTAGGCATGTGTTAACCTGGCCACTTTCACCTACGTGCTGTAATTCTCTCTTGCTACCTTTTTGTTTGTTTGTCCACTGGGATAGATGGTGACCAATGGGAGATAGAATCTTTTTATTTCTTTGAAAATACCTTCATCCCTCTAATGAAAGTGGCTGCTATCTTGTGTATAATCAGTTCTGGGAAGGGCTTTTTTTGGATGTGTGATTAAATGTTTGTGTCCCCTGGACCCCAGTATATGCCTCTTGGTTATGGGCCTAGAAGATGCTCCTCTTCAGAGAAGGAGGGATAAAGTCGGAAGTTACTCAGGTAGAAAAACAAAGGTGAAATCAGGTTTCTAGTTAGTCCAAATGCAGCCATGGGTAGAATTTTAGGCTTATTTATATTCTATTTCACCACAAGATGTCACCAGGACACCATACCAACATGGCGTATGGACCATCTCTCTGGCCAATAGAGTTATGGTAATCAAATAGCATCAGCCTAGGGCCATGGGGAGAGTGGGCTGGAAAAGAATCCCATTCTAGGGAGCTGGAGGACATCACAAATGCCTTGATGCTCCAGGGGCCCATCTCTTCCAGCCTTTCACTGGAGAGCGAGTACTGGTAGCAGGACATGAGAAGGTCATCACGAAGTCCAAGGTGTTCTCTTGCCCCTGCAACTTTGTCTTCCATGGATGGGAAAGAGGCATTTAGGAGGAGGAAGGACCACATGGATTATCATTTCCCCCCTCTCAGTCGGCATCTGATACATGACTAGGAATCACATTCTCTTAGGTGAAACAGGATTTCAGATGACTTAAATATGGACATTTTAGGCCTTTTAAAATTTGAGCTTTTTGGTAAATGGCATTATTTGACAAATGTAGCATTGAGATTTCATCTTTCATCATTTCAGTGTCACCTGGCAGATCATTCACTTGGTACTCCTTTCTCCCTTTTGGAGTTGTGGAAGGGCTCTGCCAGGGTGGGGCTCTGGTGGCTTTCTGTTCCAACGTAAGTGTTAATCCCAACTTCAGTGTTTTGAGTCCTTCGTGGTGCTTCTATAGAAAGTCAGGTCTAATAGCACTCTCCTTGGTCACCTGATGTCTCCTCATTTTTATTCTTATACCTTAGATTGTTTGTCATCCTGAATTATGCCAGGACTGGGTTGTGCTAAGAAGCTTGTCGTTTGACTCAGTGAAGTCATACCAGCATGTCCCATGTGTATAGTGCTCTGTAGGATCCACCCAACATGGGTTGTACGTCTGCTTAACTGTTCCTAGTGGTTGAGTTTAATATACCAATAAGGGCAAATATTAAGTCTCTGTTGCAAAAAAATAAAGCTAGGGATCATAGTGTGGATACTGAGCAAAACATTTTTTGAAGAAATACAGAATCAGGACTGGGACTTTGAATTCCTGATTCTTGATCAAATTACTTTTCAACTCAAGTTAAAATTTTCTTCTTTTAAACTCAGGAAGAGACCTTCACTTTCTTCGTCACCATTTTATGATTTAACCTATATCTGGCTCTTTAGAAGTTTAGTTTCTTCTGTAATAATTTAAAAAAAAAATGATGTGGACTGTTTGTGACCTTGTGTATATTTATAGGACCTGGAGTGATTAGCATGAGGAAGAAGTAATTTCTGTTTCTGGAGTTCCTGTAGGTCTCAGATTCCCAGCCCATGCTTTTTGTTTTTGGGTTAATTAAGTGGACTGTTTCAATGTCCATAGTTCATTTAAGCCATAAGCATGCAGACCACATGGAATCCCATTAGTGAAGCCTTATCAGCTTGCCCCCATCAGAATCACCCTTCCTCCTGAGTTCTAGTCGCTGATGTCTTGTTCTTCTCCCGAGAGCACCTTCTCAGATGTTTCTTTCCTTGTTTATAGTTCAGTATCTTAATCCATTCAGTATATGCTGCCACAGAAAGTTTGGGGAAATATTTGAATTACAGAGTGACAGATAGTGGGAGCATCTGGAGTCACATCTGAGGTGCTGTAATGAATTTATAAGAGACTGGGTCCAGGAGTTTAGCTGTGTCCACGGTGTCTTGAGTGGAAATCCACACAAACATAATGTATGCGAGCATTTGACGGATACATTCTTTGACTGGGCTGTGTTTATGGCAATTAGGAATTTTAAGCATGGGAAGTGATGAAAAAGTAAACCAAAATTGCATTTGAATAATATTGATGACTACGTTTGCCTGGTAATGTACCATTCTTATTGAGTTTTAAGTGACCTTAGGTGGTTGATGAAACTTTCCGATGAGAATATTGTCAACTGCTGAGTACCTGTTGTCAAAGCCGTGGATAATTCACAAAGCTTTCAAATGGGAAAGTTGTTTTCTCCAGCTAGGAAGCATGGTCTCAGATCTACTTCTAAGGTTCAGCATGAAAAGGAATGTAAACTCATTTTAAGCAGGGGAAACACGAGCGGGAAAATAAATCAGTAAGGGACATAGACTAGGGGGCTGATGGAGGAGAGGGATGGATCAGGATATGTGTTCCCAAACCAATGATTATATATTTTCCGCCCATTTTGGTTATCCATGCCATTCCTTATCTCCTTAGTGCAGAAAACGGGAGAGTTAGTTTGGTATTCTTAAGAACCTCCCATGATTACATTTAGGCGATGGATTTAACAAATATCTCTTATTTAAGCTCTGACTGTGGTGCGCTGGTCTGTTGGTGTGACTCATCACTGGTGTTTCTGGGTTTTAATAGAAACGCCTAGACAGCAAAAGACAAGAATATGAACTGACAACATTGATGATTCTGGCAGACTGACATTACCGAACTATTGTCTTTGTTTGGTTTTCCTTTGGACTTTGGTTTTTGTTGTTATTGTTTTGTTTTTTTTGGTGTGTGTGTGTGCAATTTTTTTTTCTTGTCGTTTTTTAAGAGAAGGGTGGGGGAGAGAGGCTTCCTCTTGCGGTTTTCCTTTCGAATCAAATTCTTTCCAAGCCTTTTGTAAAACTCTTCCTGCATTTTCCTTACTGGATGAGCAAGAGTTACACATGAGACGTGGCTTAGGCATTTTCACTACGTCCATAAAGAAAATGTATATTACTATGCGTTGCACATTTGCCACTTAGAATTTCTGAATACAAATTAATCAACTTGCAGCTGTGAATAACAATAAAACATAAGATAACGTACCTGCAGAAATGAGGGCATTTGAAATCCGTTCTCAGGTGGCCGTCAAAAATAGCCAGGCAGAAGTGCTGCTCCCTGTTTTCCATAATTGCGAGGCTTTGCCTTTCCTTAGTTAATCCGTTTAATAAACTCCCCTGCAGAATCTAAATGCTTAAATTTAGTTTCTTTTTTGTCTTTATGGTGTTTATCATTGTTAACGTGGCATCAGAGTAGCTCAACTTTTGCATTGTGATAAATTCATAACCCAAGAGAAGGCAGAAAACATAATTATTATCAATTGCCTCTCTCTTGGAATTGCCATTGGCTGAGTGGAGCAATATGTGTACCTAAGGAGTAGCTGATTCAGAGAAATTCAGGTTTGGAATGGGGCTTATCTTGATGGCATTGCCATTGTTTAGAAATTCTTCCCATTGCACTTGTCTTCAAGTTTTCCCATACCGGTAAATTCTGCAAGGCATGTCAATATTTTAAGAGGCCTAAACTTTTTTTTTTTTTCCTACACAATATGGAATCTGATGTATTCATTCAGTCCTTCAGTAAGTCTTAATTGAGTGCCTGCGATGGGTTAGGGAACACCTGTGAATAAGGTGAAGTCTCTGTTGACGTTCTATTAGGGGATATAAAATTTACACAGGATGTAACATACCAGATGCTAGAAAGTGAAAACAAGTATACCTTTTTTTGTTTTTTTTAAAGGAATGCAATATTTCACCCACAGCCTCAAAAATCACTTTCCTGGAGATCACGAGTAGGAAGACTTAGCTGCTGAAGAATTTCAGTTTCTTCACTAGGGAGAAACAGTGCCAGCCGGGGTGACTGCAGTCAGAATGGGACATGTTTGTCTCTTCATTAACTTACAGCAGAAAGGATGGGTGAAGAGAGTTGCTATGGGGGTCTCATGTACCTGAAACTGATAAATATACATGACACTGTGCCCTAAACTCCACTTTCATCCCTTTCTTGGCCACATCCATTCAGGTCCTCCCTGTCACCAGCAGTCTTGAGCTTGTCTGTGCTAGCTTCAGTTAGGGGTTCATAACTAGGGATTTGCAGAGGTTTGTAGAAGTGAACCTTGGTAGGTAAGGATTTCATGAAAGGGGAGTCCACTGTTGGGCAGAAATTCTTGTTCCGACAGATTTGGGGTCATGATAAAGAAGACCGACTTTTGAAATCTGAGAAACTTGGAGATTCTCTCAACAGGCTGATTTTTTTTTTTTTTTTAATGGGAGAAATAAAATTGTTTTAAATTTGAATTTACTTTTTCCGAAAGAAGGCTCTTTTGAAGATTCAGTGAGATCTATGAAAATCCTTCGAAAAATGTAAACGGCTTCTCAGGGTTCTTACTCTCATTTATCTAGAGATTCAAAAGGAATGCGTATTATTATCTTTTTAGAGGTTTGTGGAAGGAAGGCCAAGAAAGAAATGCTCTTTAATTTTGGCTGAAAGTGGTCACTTCAGCTGAAATCAGTTGAAGTTCAAGGTCAGACACCGGCATTAGGTTTTTCTCGTGTTTGCACATATCTGAAATGTTCTTGAGACATTGTTAATGGACAGCATGCTTAGCTGACGTTTCATTATTGTACGGATTTATTCACCTCTGTTCAAGGTATATCTTCCCCTATCATAACAGCTGGATGGAGGATGTTTTTAATATGCTGTCATGGCCTGTCCCAGACAATGTGGGGCTTCTCTCTCCATGAATGGATTCCATGATAGGTGCCCTATTTCAAGTTAACCAAAAATTTGAAACATTTTCCTTTGATGATTCAGTTTTCACTCCAGGATATACCTCAGTCTCGCCAAAATCTGCCAACGTTTTTTTCTCCTTGGGCTCTATGCTGATTCCTTCCATTGGGAAAAGGTATCCCCAGTGCTTGGCCCTGGAGGCATCTAAATAATGGGTACTCCTCCTAGTTTTCTCATAGATGCTGTGTTCCCTAACATGCTAAACCTGCAAATAGGAAGATGGGTCACATTACATTAGGGGAAACTTAACTGATTTTAGTCCTGAACATGGGGTAGGGGTGGTTTCATACTCATTTTTTTATATCTAGATTTTATAATGAAGTCACCATGCGTACAGCTATTCCGTTTTTTAAAAAAACCCTTTGTGAATGCTAATTAATACATAGCCTTTGTACATTTGAAGTATAATGTTCAAAATACCCTAACCCCCGAATTCTCTTGTTTTGGTTATTATATTTTCATGAGCATTAATTTTGTTAGAGGCCTTTTAAAATCAGTTGCTCCCTGTAATTACAAATCTGCTTTATGGTATTTCGATATATCACATGAGTATACTTGAGGGTCATGAGAAGTTCACGTGTGCAGGGTTGGGCCCCATGCCTTTCACGAAGGCGCTGGCTCAAGCAGCCGTGCTTTTGTACATCTCTGCAGGGTTTACACGTTATTCAATAGCCGGATTCCTGTTGCGCTGTGCCCTGTGAGTTTTGAAAGCATTGAAAAAGAGCAATCTAGAACTCCAGTATTTCGGGAAGTCCTGGACTTGCTAAGGTATTTTTGAATTTGAAGAACTAGGAAACCATTACCTCAAAATGCTAATAATTTTCCCAAGTCAAGAGTCACTCTGATTTTTATTATGCATTGACCACAATTCACTTTCTGTTGGATTGACTTGGGAAACACATATACACGTGCGCGCGTGTGCGTGTGCGCGCGCGCGCACACACACACCCACCAAATCTATCTATATATATATTTTAAGATTTTATTTATTTATTTGAGAGACAGATAGTGAGAGAGAGCAGGAGTCGGGAGCCTGACGTATATTTTAAAAATAGAAGCTGAATGCTAGGTCTTATTACCTCAGGGATTTAAAAATCAAATTTAACTTAAAAAAAAAAACTTGATTCAGTTGATATAGCAGGATATTCGATAAAGATTTTCCTTTTTTTCTTTAAACTAGGGGATTAGGATAGAAACCCAACTTCCATTTTTCTGCTAGGGGGCCTTCAAAACACCCAAACAAGAGTGGGTTCTTCCATTAAGAGAAGGGGGAGAGGAAAAGAGACCCCCACCCCTTACCTGCTGGCTTTAAAATGAGAAAACACACACACACATGTAATAATGATGGTAATGGAGGAAAATGTCATGAATAATTAAGAATTTATTTTAAGTTATTATGAAATATTCATTGTTATTATTATTGTTATTGGTGGGGAAAGGGTCATGTCATGCCTCCTTTCCTTAAATAGCTCAGTACTTCAGAATGTGTCTGTGTTTTTCAGCCATGGTCTGTGTTCTTCGGTTTGTTTCATGTTTTGTTTTGTGGGGAGGATGCGTCACTACACTAAACTGCTGGTATAGCGAAACAAGCCTGCGTGGCCAGCTCTTCTGATCTTCCTGGTGGCCTGGAGAGGAGGGGGTGCATGCCAGATGCTCCTGGTGAGGGATGAGGAGGGCAATCCCTGCCTTTAGACTGGGAGAAGCCTCCACACCCGCCTGCGGTGCTGCAGGGGCTCCTGACCTTGTCACCAGTGCTCTGTCCGGCCCGTCATTCTGGCCCAGCTCATCTTGCAGCCTCTGCTTTCCCCTCTCGTGCCTTTTTGCTTCTATCTCCTACTCTCACCTGCCTTCTTCAGACCCTCCAAGGCAGTGAATCTGATTGGTTCTGTGTAGGTTATCATCGTGCCTTTTGGACAAAGCACTCAAGGCAGGGTGGCTTGTGTGTGGCTACTCTTCACATCATGGGTGCTCCCATTGTGCAGACAGCGTGCTCAAGGTGATGGGGGGAAGGAGATCCTGGTGCCACCCATCTCCAAGGACTGTCCAGGCATGCAGCCTCGTCGGGAGCCTGTGAGTGCAGGTGTTTCCCCCAGCAGAGGGCTGTAAGTAGGTTCCCACAGGGAGCAAGAACATGGCCTTTCTCTCTGAAGGGCTGGACAGTAAATATTGTCAGCTTTGCGGGCTGTACAGTCTCTGTCACAACTACAGTTGGCCCATGAACTGCATGGGTTTAAACAGTGCGCGTCCACTTACACTTTGATTTCTTACAGTACAGTATTATAAATTTATCTTCTCTTCCTTATGGTTTTCTTAATAACATTTTCTTCTCTCTAGCTTACTTTGTTGTAAGAAGAAGTCCTGGACTTGCTAAGGAACTAGGACGGTTCCAAGTCTGGCTGATTTATGTTCATCAGGCATTTTGTAAATAGCACTCAGATTAATCTCGCACCCACTGAACAATATATGATACATATAACATTCGAAATATGTGTTAATTGAATGTTTATGTTATCAGTGAGGCTTCTGGTCAACAGTAGGCTATTAGTAGTTAAGTTTTGGGGGAGTCAAAAGTTACAGGTGGATTTTCAACTGCATGAGGGATGGCACCCCTGACCCCCACATTGTTGAAGGGTCAACTATACTCACTGTGCTGTTGGAGCATGAAAGTAGCCACAGACAATACAGCGGTGAATGGCTGTGTTCCAGTGAAACTTTATTCACAGAAACAGGCAGTAGGCCAGATTTGGCCCAAAGGGCCATAATTGTGTGCTAGACTCTAGTGTATAGAGCACGGGTTTTGAGACTCAGGTCTGACACCTGCTAACCTTGCGACTTGGGCAAGTTAATTAAAATCCTGTGCCTCAGTTTTCTTTTCTGTCATGTGGGATAACATAGCTTTTAGCGTGGTTATGAAACGATGTATGCAATAAGCTCAGAGTAGGATCTCAACAAATGCTCTTTCATTCAGGACCTCCTTATCCACACTTACGAAGGAAGGTGGGGGGTGGTTCTGGATCTGAAGCCATTGGATAACAAATAGGTGTTCCTGTGAAGCTTTTGATTTTTCAGGTTGTCCACTGACCTTGATTTTTCGGCAGACACGTTCAGAGCTTTCAAGGTCATTTTGTGGTTTTTCCCTTTCCATGTCCGGGAACACCTTCTGCATTGCCATTTTAAACACTGGATTTTCCTTGAAGTAGTTTACTCACATGTGCTTTCTCTGTAATTATTTCCAGCCCTTTTTGAGGCTGGACTGAACATTTTAATTCAGGGTTTGTCTAATCTATTACTCCATGTTCTTGGCCCAAGCAGGATAGTTGAATAGTATACCCCGAAACCTGTATACCAAAAAGTGTGTCCAGACTTAGAAATTAACTTGCACTCAACTTCACCATGGGCATCAAAGGGGGTCCTGGAATATGGGAATGCAGGGGCTGTCCCCTGATGGTGATGTCTGTGTCCCTGCCTGGCTTAGGAAGCTCACGGTAAGCCTTCAGAGGCTGCTAGGATGGTTCCAAGTCTGGCTGATTTATGTTCATCAGGCATTTTGTAAATAGCATTCAGATTAATCTGGCACCCACTGAGCACAATGGAAGTACATTTATAGCCCACCTGCTGTACCATGATCCCAAGAGAGCAAAAACATTGCATTTTGGCTTGTTTATATATATAATTTTTTGAAAGCGTGTGTTTGTTGAAGGAAAGTAATTTTGCTTTGGCTCCTATCGTATTTGGTATTTGGGTTTTAGAAAATTAAGTAGGAAGCAGTTTTCTCCAGAATGACTTGTTAAGTTAGAGGCGCAGGATGTCTTACTTTAGGAGCTGCTAGGCTTGTGTTGCTCCGATCCAGCCAAGGGCTTTCACTTTGTGGGGGAGGGCCGCCAGTGGGCCTCACTCTGCGACTGGCCCGTGCTTGGCCAGGAGTGACCTAGAGCAGGGGGCACGCACTACTGCCTGCCGTTGGGCCAAATATGGTCTGCACCTGTTGGGGTATGGCCTGCAAGCTAAGAATAGTTTTGGCTCTTTCTCATTTATTTTTAAACAAATGAAACAAAAGTCAAGAGGGGAATATTACTTCATGACACATGAAAATTACATGGAATTCATATTTCAAGTGTCCATAAATAAAATTTTGAATTTCACCAATAGAATTAGGCGGAGATCTGTCATCTCTCTTGTTCTGTAAGTTCCTCCATGCTATCCTTGGTTTTGCCTTTTGACCCACAAAGCCTAAAATATTTACTGTCTGACCCTTTACAAAATATAAATCAATCAATCAATCAATCAATCAATCAATAAAATTTGCTACCCTGATATAGAACAGGTGATTTGCAGTCTGTTTTGTAGCTTTCAAAATCTTTCATCAAACTAAACCCTTTGAAGGAAGCCTGCTTTACAAAACAGGTACGTGATGGACTGTTTGGAGCAGGGTGGTGGTCTGAGCCTTGCTGGGTGTCAGACTCACGCCGCACACCCTCCTTGGGGATCAGGCTGCCTTCATTAAGAAAGTGCCTACATTCAGGCTTGTAAAGACCCATCTGTAGTCCCTTTTTTGCTATTCTAATTCAAAAAGCTCTGAAAAACTTTTTTTTTTTTTTTTTTTTTGGTAAACTCACAGCAAACTCTTTCGCTGGCAAAACCTGATTTCAGCTGATTTTGTGTCCCTATTTTTCTACTCTACTGTGAATAATCCTGTTTTCACAACAGAAATGGAAATGTGTTTGTTATGGGATGTTACCCTAAACCCTGCTGGGGGTGTTTCATGACCCACAGTCTATGCATCCAGTTACCTTCATCACATGGACAAATTCTGGATTATGGAAGCACACCAGATGGGGTGGCCCTCTGTTGCACCTTTGCCACCAAGGCCTACAGATTTGCATTGTCTCCCTCCATCATGGACTCTCCCCTTTGCCTGCTGGACAGCAGGACGGCCTCTCTGAGCCGGCCACACACCTGCTGTGGATTCAGAGCTGCCACGTGTGGTTGTCTCAGCTGTCCTGGATGTGGTGCTGATCTTTGACGCGATCTTGGTTTATCTCGCCACATTTCCCCACAGCTCCCACCAGCCCTGGCCCAGCGCATCTGTGCAGTGCGCTGTCCCATCTCGTGGTCTAAGCCGTTGTGTGACCTTCCATGGATGCTGGGGAGATGAGACAGGGCTCCTGTCCCCCGGAGGTGTGAAGAGCCTTGTTCAGGTTGAGACTGATGAAGAACTGGGCCCACAGCTAACAGTTTGTTTTTCTGCTCACGGGGCCAGCCTGACAGTGTTGAGGGGTCCTGCAGGCCTCATGCCCCAGGCCGCAGGCCTCATGCCCCAGGCCCCAGGCCCTATGATCCTC
Organism: Eumetopias jubatus; assembly: GCF_037043125.1. Taxonomy (NCBI): domain Eukaryota; kingdom Metazoa; phylum Chordata; class Mammalia; order Carnivora; family Otariidae; genus Eumetopias; species Eumetopias jubatus. Next base: position 30,751,477 of record NW_028274816.1, read on the forward strand.
TGCCCTTTTCTGCTTATGACTTTTAGGATTTGACTCTTGTGGCTTTTGGAGGCTCCTTCTTTTTTTTCCCTCAAGAGCTCGACCCAAAGCACCTACTTGTCTACCGTCTCAAAGTCTGTGACTGCAAGGCTGCCCTCTGATTCTAAGCCACGTGGGGAGAAAGGAGGAATGAAAGCTGATGTGGGCAAGGTGCAGAGTTCTAATGGAGAGGGGCGACTAGGGTCCCCAGAACCTCAGAATGTGACCTTGTTTGGAAAGAGGGTCTTTGCAGATGCATTAGTTAGGGATCTCAGGAGGAAATCATCCTGGATGTAGACTGTTGTCCTTCAGAAGAGCAGAGGATGCAGGCATGGAGAGGAGGCTGTGGAAGGTGGAGTCAGAGGCTGGAGGGACACAGGATCACCAGCAGCCACCCCTGGCTGGGAGAGAGGCATGGTGTTGTTTCTCCCTCAGAGCCTCCAGAAGGAACCAACCTTGCCAACACCATGGTCTCAGACTTCTGGCCCCCTGAACTGGGGGAGAGTACACTCCTGCTGCTTTAAGCCACCCTGTTTGTCATGACCTATTATGGCAGCCCCAGGGAAGTAAGACACCTCATTTCCCCAAGGAAGTTCATGCGGTCTTTGTTCTTGAGCTGCAGCCTCCAGAAGTCTGAGCAGCCTCCTGCCCTCACCACTGTCGTCCCAGAGCAGAGAGCTCATGATCATCCCTTGTTTATTTGTAAGTAAATATTTACTGAGCCCCTACCAGGGACAGGCTGGACTGGGCATTGCAGGTACAGGATCTATAAGACACTGCCCTCCAGAAGTTCCTGATTTCATTTGGAAGACAGTGGAGTTCTAATGAGACCATGTGGCCACTCTCCAGAACTTGCACGAAGAGCTACGGGTCAGGGAGACACTAAGGATTAGGGTCAGGCCACACACTCCTTAGTCTCAAGCTGGAAACTTGCAGTTTAGGATCTATTTACCCAAGTGACACGCGTCTTGATGGGTATGTTCTTGACCAGGTCAGCTGTCCCTGCTTACCACCACAGCCTCATGGCCCATGCTCACCACATTCCCCCCAACACCAGCCTTTTGGGGGGCCAGCAGTGTCTCCAGTGGATTGATGAAGACACTGTGACCTACAGACATTACAGTGAGGCTGCCAGTGCTGTTTACCAAACTGTTTCAGTAGATTAGGTGAACTTTCTGTGCTGAGCACTTAGCACAGTTTCTGGCACCTTCTAAGCAAAGGATAAATGTCAGTCGCTAATATCGTCGTGGTTGTGGTCCCCCCCCCCCCTTTCTCTGCGTCCTCTCTTCCTTCTCCTCCACCATCATGAGGGCCCATGGGCCTCACCCTTGTCTCAACCCTGATCATTATTATCGTTACTGTTATTACTATTAATGAGGATTATGACATGGTTGCTCAGAGTTGCCCACTTCTTCCAGGGCACGGGCTGCCACCCTCGCCTTTAGATCCATTAAACAAGCGGCCTCAAGCTGTCTTCTCCGGCTGTGCCACTCAGCCCTCTCCCTCCCGGGGCTCTTTGAGGCAGGCAGATGCCACTGATAAACTGCAAGCAAATGTTTTGGGTGAATTCCCCGTAGCCACACTCAGTTTGGGGCTAAGAAATGGAGTTCCTGTCACTGTTGACTGAAAAATACAGCTCTCCTAATAGGGTTTCGGTGCAGGAGCCGCTAGCCTGGCTGCCCCACCAGACTTGAAGAATTGCGACGTTGGCCTAACATAATTTCTGTAACTCTGTCTGCTTCTGCCTCGGGTAGAAATAATTCAGATTTCACTCTACATTTTCTCTAATGGGCTAAACAGCCACTTTGTAATACCTGTATTTTATGAGACATAATTCTGGATATTGTTTCTGCAGCGTTTTGAAAAGACAAACCTGAGAGAGCCGGCCATTTAACTTGAGCCATTTTAAAGTTATTTGTAAAATGATATGCTGTCTTTTTTGACCCAGTTACTTTATAAAGCTACATTCTTTGGCAAACATTAACACAACTTCTCTGTGTGTGGGCTAAATAAATATTCGGGCAACACTGATTGAGCGCTGCCTTGGGTAAATAATTCTCTTTCCACACATTTCCTAGTTTATAATGAGAAGTCTGCTTCTCCCTGACCAAATGTAACATTCCATTGAAAATGAGACATAAATCCTTGAGTGAGGGAGACGTGGAGCCAGGGTTCGAGGAGGTTCATGAAAGAGTAGGGTGGGCAGGGTGACCTTCTGAGTGCCTCCTCTCTTCTCGACTCCTCGCTGGTCTGTGGGCCCCCTGACAGTGGGGATGTAGGAGAGAGTGGAAGCAGAAACAGTCCTCAGGAGGGGTAAGTGAAATCGAACTCCTACACTCCCTCTCCCCAACTGAAACGCACCCCCTTCCACGTCCCTCCTTCCAGTGAGACCACGCGATGCTCCACTGCCTTGTGAATTTTAGGAGCCCTTGTTCTTGACCCCACCTACCCTGTTTGATTTCCTGTGTCAGTTGCTCCTCAGAAAGCACCTCATTTTGGCCGAGCTTGCAGTGGAACATCTCCAAGGAGGTTGGGACATCTCCCGCTCCACCTTTCAGTCCTGGCTCTTCCCGTTTCCCCCCACCAAGAGGTGGGCAAGTAACCTCACCTCTTGAAACCTTGGTGTTCTCATAGGTGATTGGGGGGTAAGAGCAGCATCTTCCCTGTGGGGATTCGATAAAATCATCCTCGAAGGTTATAGGAGAAAGTACACATCAAGTGCTGGTGTGTAAGCGGCCAGTTACCAGGGGTCACAGAGGATGAGAAATTGCCACAGAAGGTACATTTCCATTTATTGCCTCATTGAAACCTCCTTACAATCTATTATTCCTCCTGTTGAAAGTGAGGAAATTGGGACTCCAGGAGGTTTGGTGGCGTGTCTGCGTCCACACAGGACCAGGATCGCTCCTCCAGTCCTGCCTCTAGTGACAGGCCACACTGCCCTCTCCCCCGACCTTCCTGTTCCTGCTCCCCTTTCCAGTCCCGTGGCCTCTGTCTGGCTGTGTGTCCACCATCTCTGGGCAAGGCAAAGGGCAATGATCGAAGTCAGCAAGGGAATCCTGGAAGAAACCTGGTGCTACGTGAAGGCCCCTCATGCCTCTTTCAGGGCTTGGCACTCTGGTGCCGGTTCAGAGCAGAGGAGGTGCGTCTGCTTGGAGACACAGGTGATTGTGCAGTGAGGCAGATGCTACCAAGACACATAGGCCTTGTGTCATCCACTCTCACCGGAGCAAGAGAAGCTTTTTTTTTTCCTCTCAGAGTTTTATTTTTCTTAAAATTAGTGACTTCCCATATAAAATTAGAAAGTGCTCATTAAAAAAGTGGAACGTAGGGGCGCCTGTGTGGCTCAGTCATTTAAGCGGCCAACTGTTGATTTCGGATTGGGTCATGATCTTGGGGGTCCTGCGATTGAGCCCCGCATCGTATTGGGCTCCCCGCACAGCGGGAAGTCTGCTTCTCCCTCTCCCTCTGCCCCTCCCCCTGTTCATGCTCTCTTTCTCTCTCTCTCTCTCTCTCAAATAAATAAGTGGAAAGTACACAAATGTTGAAGAGAGAGAGAAATAGAAGTCACCCAATATATTAACCCCAACATTTTGGCGTATACTCTCGAGCACTTCAAAATGTACAGGTTGTTCTCTCTTATTTTGTTTGGTTGTAACTGCAGCCTATACACTTATGATGCCTTCCCTTACAGGTTAATTTTAAATTAATTCTGCTATCTGAATCCAAATACCAATCCAGAGGTAATGTTTTTTACATAGTGGTTAAGCACGTTATATAGATAGTGCTCTGTAGGTGATAGTTTCTTTTTTGACTTAAGATTTCAGTCCTTTCTGTTTTTCTAGACTGTTTTAAGAAGCAATGTGAATGGCTGCATGACAGTCAACCAACTAGATGTATCCTGATTTTCAGTTCATTGTTCCCCAGCTAATCGGAGTTTTAGATTGTTACTGACTCTTTGTCAGTTATAAGGCCATGGACATCTTTGGTTGTAAAGTTGTCCCCAGTTAAGACTATTTCTATGGGATTGATTTGCCAGAAGTGGATCAAAGGTTCAAACACTGAGAACTCCTGCTACGTATTAACTTGGGCCAGAAACCCACCACATAACTGAGAGTGTGTCTTGGGCTTGCCTGGAGAGCCAGGGTGAGGACAGGAGTAAGTGGGTCTTTTATGATTTGCATTTTTCAGATAAGGACTTATCCTAGATGGGCCAAAATGACCAGCTTATTTTATTGTAAAAGTCGAGTGAATTTTATGCTTCACTTATGTGCACATCTTCAAAGACAAGTGGGAACTGGATGGGTATTTGTCATCCCAAACAATGCCAGGACATGGAACCAGTCCCGAGGCCTCTAAAAAGGAGTTCCAAATGTGGATGCCTCTGAAGTTACTTAACTTGCAGTACAGCGCGGACAATACTCTTTTTTCCACAATGGCTGAGTCTCAAGTCCCAGGATTTTGAAGATGCTCCCGGGTCATAATTAACCTTCTTCAAAATGAGAAGGGAGAAAGGCTGGTAAAAGGCTCCCTGCGCTCCAGAAAGGAGAACAAAAATGTGAAATGCTAACCCTCCTGAAACCTCTGCTCTTTTCCGTTCTTTATTAAGAACCAATCCAAAGAGGAGGACACCGGATTGCAGATGGATCATTCTCCCTGAATTGAAAGAGTCTACACTTTCACCACAGGCCCTACAAATCTGCCCTAATTTTGTTTTTTTTTTTTTTTTTTGGGGCACAGGATCTCCCCCAGTTCCCCTCTTTATCACAGCTCGTTTGGAGCATCTGTGCATTCTTTTTCAGGCTCCCAATGAAGACTGGATTTTCATTCTGTTGCCACTGAGACATTGTGTTTGTACAGTAAGACTACTTTAAAGAACAGTTTGTTATTACATGGAATTAAATAAAACCCAGTTAAATCATGTACCCTGAAACCCAGGAGTGGAACCCAGGTAAATCATGTACCCTGAAACCCAGCAGTGGCATATGGTGAAAGCCTCCGATGTAACAGGGTTCTCACCACCCTAACTGCCCCTCACACATATTCTAAACATTCCACAGGCCTCCCACTTCCCCCCACTTCTGTATAACAATACCCTGTTTTTGAAAGTACTTGTTCTGCTAATTTATTCTTTAAACAAGAGAAGGAAAAAGTGTTGGTCCCTTCATAAAACAGTTCACAGGAAGCCTGAGGCATCTTTTAGTGCCGGTTTTTGGCTGATGCTTGGAATGGCTCCATCAATCACGGCTATTCATGTAGAGCTGGTTTTTATGTCAGTTAAACCATCTTCCATCAAGTTGGTGAAGCAGAGTCAGGGAACAAGATGAATTGCGAAGCGTCTTCTGTGGTGTGGAAAGGGCTTTGCTTTTAAATGCTGATGTTGACTTCTTAATATTTTCAGCTTCCTCTTCCGAAGCCCGTTCCCTTCTGACCATGGCTCAGGAGTCCGTTCTTTTAACCTTGTTCAGGGGGCGGCTGGGGGGTGGTGCAGGCTGCCCGTCTAGAATTGCCAGTGATGGATCAGCTGACGAGGGGGATTCATGATCTGTCTTGGGTTCCCGAGCAAGGGCTATCAGTCCTAGGACCCTGGGAGTGATCTTTGTAGCCCCAGGACGTGATGCCGTGTTTCTAGTTGGCCCGCTGCAGCAGCATCTGTCTGTGCTGGTGGAGTGTTGTTTGGGGTTGGGGCACGGGGCAGGGTGGGGATGGGGAGTGGAATGTGTTGTTACTTCACACAGAGTGGCATGGTTTTTCTTGCAAGATGTATTTTGTATATCTCAGTGTCAGTCAGTTTACATGTTTTGTGCCCAGAAGTCAGCAGGATTTCTGCCCTTCCCCAGGCCCCATTAATTAGGTTCAGTCCTTCAGAGAGATCTGTTGAGTGAGTGCAGTGTGCAAAGCCGTGGGGTGCCAACGGGGGTGATGGTAGTGGGGGGGGTGATGGACGAGGGCCCCCTGGCAGGGAGGGGTATGTTTTCTCTGACACGGTTTAGAGTTGCTGACCGTGGCGATGATAAAAAGCACTTGGACTTTGGTCAGTTTTATTACTGCTTTGAAATTCCCTATGGACACTGCATCCCTTTATTGCTTACACCCTAAGTGGAGCTGTGTCTCTATTGGCCACTACCCCCTTTTCCTGCCATGGGTGCAGAATGTTCCACACAGGTCCCCTCTGCCTCTTCACCCCTGCCTCTGGGCCTTGGGTTGGTTCCTGGATCACCCCACTGTTTTAGGGATGCTCTTTGGTCCTTACTGTGCCCACCTGGATTCCTACTGTTCCCTTACCTCCTGCACACTCAGGGACATCAGACCATGGGAATGTTTGTATATAAACTTAGGTGAACCAAAATGATCACTTTAACAACTTTGGGACTTGATTATTTGTTTTGATAGGGCCCCTTTCTTCCCAAGAATTGCAAACTGCAAATCAGCATGCAGCTTTTGAAAGGTGAACATTTCACAAACATTTTACAGCAGAGATGAGATGGCTGTGGGTGGGGCTTGGGAGGTTGGGTACGGGGAGAGGGCACCAGAAGGGGAAAGGGGGAAGAAGGGGGTGAGTGAGATAAGCAAAGGGAATTCAGAAAGTAATAAAGTCCTACAGTAATCAGAGGGCTGAGGCCAGGTCCCTAGGGAGCAGCTGTACACAAGAGTGATTCAAACCCACTCCAGACCTGTGTTCTGAATCATTACTTTCACCTGGAGAAGCAGACCTGGCCTTGGGCGAACCACCCCCACTCCCTGGCTCTGTGACCTTGGCAATTTACTGCCCCTCTCTCTCCAAGATCAGTTTCCTCATTTGTAAAACAGCAGTAACCTCTAACTCATAGGGCCATGAGGGGATTAAATGAGAAATCACTCCAAGCATTGAGTGCATTGTCTGTCTGGCATGTTAGGGAGAGCTCCAGAAATGCCAATGTCATGGTTAAGAGCTTCGTTCTGGAGCTTGATGGCCTGAGTTTGATTCTCAACACTGCTCTCTTCTAGCTGTGTAACTCTGGGCACGTGGCTTAATTTCCTTTTTGCTTTCCCCCCTTCCTCTGTATACAGGGGTGACAACAGATGTTTTGTTGGCAAGGCAAACTGAGATGGTCCCCGTAATGTGCCTGGGAGTTGGTGGTGCCCAGCAGATGCAAGTTATTAGTATTGGAAGGATTGCTAACTGGGTGTTGGTGCTGCACCAGGCAGGGTGGCAGAGCAGAAATGACCCATTGAAGCACAGACGTTTGGGGTAACTCTGCCCGAGGTCCCTCAGCCCTGGTTCCTGCCATCTGGTGTTGGCTGTGCCAGATGTTTGAAGGAGGAGGAGGAAGCCCCCTTTTGTTCTTTGCCCTGATTCCTCCTAGGTCTCATTTCATGGTGCCTTATCATAGTAAGTGTGCACGGGGCCTGGCACAGAGAGGGTGGTCTGTAAATGTGAGTTCAAGTTCTCCTTTAGGGGGCGCCTGGGGGGCTCAGATGGTTAAGCATCTGCCTTCGGCTCAGGTCATGATTCCAGGGTCCTGGGATCGAGTCCTGCATCGGGCTCCCTGCTCCTTGGGAGCCTGCTTCTCCCTCTGCCTTTCTCTCTCTCTCTCTCTCCCTCTGTCTCTGATGAATAAATAAATAAAATCTTTAAAAAAAAAAAAAAGTTCTCCTTGAGGGAAGCCTCCTCTCCCTCATCTTCCCTTTGCTTTGGTCAATTTGTGGACATCAGCTTTTGCCCTTTCTGCAGATTTGTCCATTGCAATCAGCTGCTCATTTCAAAGCAATGACCATTTGACTTTGTACATGTGTTAGCCCTCCCTATGCCTCCTCTCCTTTCCTTTTTTTTTCTTTTAAAAGATTTATTTATTTGAGAGAGCGAGTGAGCACAAGCGTGAGCAAGCGAGCATGAGTGGGGACAGGGTAGAGAGAGAGGGAGCGAGAGAATCTCCAACACACTCCCCATTGAGTGTGGAGCTTGATGCGGGGCTAACCAGCTGAGCCACCCAGGCTTCCTTCCTTCCCTTTCTTTCTGTTTGAGTAGCAACAATGATAGGGAAGGAACCAGAAAGTCCAGCAGGTCAACCTGTATTGCTATAAAACTATTCCAGCTAACCTCATTCTAAAAGCCATCTAAAATATATTTACTTGTATCCAAAAGAATACAAAAACATTACCACCAAACCCCAGTACCTTTGGAACACATGGTGTTCTGGACCACTTCCTTGCTCATTAGCTTGTACGAACGAATGACTGACACAGTGTAGACGTGGACATCAAGTAATTCTGTTGTTAAAGCAAGTACTCATACTCATCCCCCTGCAAGGTTTAGTGAAGGAGAAGTGGGAAATTAATGCCAAATGAAGGTTTTAGGTTATGTGTGGATTTCATTTATCCATGCTCTCTCTTACCCCCATTAGCATGGTTAATTAAGAGTTGTCAATACATCTTTGCTGGAGTATTTGATTATTTTTTCAGCAGGGAAGATTAGAATGAAGTCTTCAGATCTGGCAAGTATCATGGGACTTGTAGAGTAAATTGCAGGTTAAGCCCTCATTTTGATCTCCGGGACCAGAGCAAGCACCGTTTCATTGACATGTCATCAGCTATGATCTGAGGGAGCACACAGAGGTGCCCTTTGGGGACAGAGGGGCATCTTGCTCTTGTCTCCCATATTGAAAGGGTTTATTGCACAGTGAGTGTGTGCTGGTGAACAAACAGCAGACTGGGGTTAGCGTTGACTGGAGCTAGCTCTGAAAGCCTTTTGATCTATGCTTTATTTAAAAAAAATATACATTTATATATGTATGTGTGTTTATGTATGTATATGCACATACACATTTTCATATACATATTTCTGTCCAGGTGGAGGTGTGTGTGTGTGTGTGTGTGTGAGAGAGAGAGAGAGAGAACTAATAACAAACAGGATTTGAAGTTACCAGTTAGACCTGCTAACCCCTTGATTTATGATTTATTAAAAAGTATATGTGTATGTATACATACACACATAGCTCCACCAGGCGAATCTCCCTTTTTACCTCCCAGATAAGTATGCTAGCAAACAGTTCTTGCAAATGGCAAATGGCTCTGCCCTTTAGGTATTTCTTTTAGCATTTGTGTTGACAGTGGCCTTTAGTTTTCCTTCTACTTTAGGGCTCTCAAGCTCTAGAATAAATCTTACTAGCTATTAATTATACCTTGAGATTTCCAGGAGAGGCAGGCTAGTTTTTATTTTACCCACTAAATATACCTCTAGATAACACAATACGTATTTACAATGACAAGTTTTGTTTTATTTATAGGGTTATAACAAATCATCAAAAACAACCCAAAAAGGGCCACTTAGACCAACATCCTCATTTCTCCTTCTGCTTCATCAATGAATTATGCATGCATTACAAATGGCAATGAGGAGCAAAGGTCGGTTTAGAACAACACAGATTGGAAAATTACACCATTTGTTTAAACAACATTTATTATTGATTATTCAGCATAGGGGCCGGTAGAAACGCAAATAGTGGCAGTAATATCATCTATTTACGTAGGTCCTTTATAAATGTCGGACCCTACTCTCTGTTTAGATCAGAATAATTGTTCAAATTTTCCAGCTCTATTTTGCAAGAAGGCAAAGACAAATTTGGCATCTACTTTCTCGAGTCCTTGAATCCCCATGAGATCCCTTTTATTCTCTGTATTTTGCAGAAGAGGGAAAATTGAGGTTCAGATGGATTAAGTAATTTGCTTAAGGTCACACTCCTAAGGTCATACATAGTCTTTCTAACACATAACATTGTTAGTGGCAGAGACCAGTGATTCATTAATGAAAGTGATGGTAATCATCATCATCATAATCATGTATATTACAGGTTAACTCTTATTTTGCCAGACCCTGTCCTAACCATTGTGCATGTGTATTGTCTTCTAGTCTTTACATGAACGCTATGAGTAAATGTTATTGTAGTTGATGAGCCTGGGGCACTAAGGAGTTAAATACTCTGCTCAAGATCACAGGGTTAGTAAGTGGTTGAGCTGGGATCATGAAAGACACCATTATGTCCTAGTTTCATAATTTTTGTGCTCTCCGTAGAGTATCTCCTTCTCCTGACTCACGGGCACCCGTCATTTCATGAACACATGCGAGCAGTTCAGTTGTTGATACAAGTTAGTCTAATAAGATTTCCTAAGAGCCAGGGAAATACGATATTCCACTTCATAAATGTAAAACTTCATTTTATTTTTAAATAATCAGAGTAGAATGAACAACATTACTTTCACTAAAATGGAATTTAAGAAATAAAACCCAAGAGACTAATTGCTGGAGTTATGTAAGAGTGACCCGGGAATGAGAGAGCTAAGGTGGTAAAATTTGGAGTGTGTTTTCACTGTGCGCAGAGTGCCAGGCAGGGCCAGAAGCTGACTTTCCAGCTCTGCCCTCCCCATCTCCCAAAACAACTCAAGAGGCATTTCCCGTTATATAGTACAGATCCTGGGCAAGAACAAATGTCATCCAGCCATGTACTCAGGACGTCTGGTCTACTCTCCTCAGTTGGCTAGGGTTGCTTGTGAGAGATCTCTGTGTGATGGTCTTTTGGTTTTTTTTCCTTTAATATTCCATAAAGGATTATCTGGAACATTAAAAAAGAAATCCATTTTGTCTTCTTGCACAGAGACTTGCCACTTCTACTCCATGACTCAGACATTTGTTTGAGGCAGCTCTCCAACTTCCCCCTCTCAGAGCCCTGTTGGAAAGCATCAGGAACAGGCTGTGACTTGTGCCCCTTCTCTCTCAGTTCTTATTGGGACTGAAAACTCTCTGTGTGTCCGTGGGCAGGGCCACACCTTGGCCTGTCCATTATGGGGGCCATTGGAGGAACCTCCAAAGAGGTGTCACTTTGCAAGGGCAGCTCAGGGAGAGTTTCCAGCTCGGTCTCCGACATGTTTCAGATGCCACCCACAGCCTCCCTTTTCATGTTTCTTGCCTGTAAGCGCTCACGTTGTTATTTTTATAAGTCTTTTCCAGGGCCTCTGATTTTCTAGCCTGTTTCACATTTGCCATAACCAATAAGGTTGTCTTGGCATGTTCAGTCCCCCCTGCCCCCTGCCATACCTTATTGTTTCTGGCACACTCTCTTTATGAGCCTATAGAAAAGTCCCCACGTTTCCTTACTTCCAAAACAGTGGGCAGGGGGCAGCTACCTTTTAGAAGCGGCAAAAAGAAACTTCAACGAATAAACTTAAAGTAAGATCTAAAAACTTGGGAGTCATTAAGAAACTGTATGGCGGAAAGAGAAAAATATAAATTCTTTCAGATAAATTAGCTTTTGCGGTTACCTCTCTCTTTGCTACTTGAGTAGAGAGGAGAGAGCGAGAGGCCATATTCCTGTGTGGGGGCACACTTACTCTCCTAATGTCTTTTTGGGGGAGGCAGGCAGGAAGGAAAAGCAAATTTTTCCTACACCCACACACCCCACTTAGGAAAATGCACACCCTTGAGATGCTGGAGATCCAGCTAAGAATCACACATCCCAGAACAGTGAGTAATAACAGTATCCACGGTTAATTGAACTTCGATGACAGCCAGACATTTTTCTAGTCCCTATATATCCATAATCATGTTTATTCCTCAGAATGTCTCTGAGGTTTTATTATTCCCATTTTATAGATGACAAAATTAAAGCTCAGAAAAATTAGTAACATAATCAAGGCCATGCAATATCAAGATGTGAGCACAGTTCTTCTGACTCCCAGGCCCAGGGCCTGTCTGTCACACCACCTGGCTCCACGCCTGCCCTACGCCAGGTGAGCAAGAGACCGAAATGCCATTGCAGTTGGCCTCCAGTACTGGTTTCCAAGCCTACTGGTCCTCTCCATCTCACTGTATCCTTCCAGATCCTGCTTTCCTACCTCTGCTGTCCAAGAACTTGACTTTTCTTTTTTTTTTAAGATTTAATTTGGGGGTGCCTGGGTGGCTCAGTCGTTAAGCATCTGCCTTCAGCTTGGGTCGTGATCCCAGGGTCCTGGGAGCAAGCCCCGCGTTGGGCTCCTTGCTCAGCGCGAAGCCTGCTTCTCCCTCTCCCACTCCCCCTGCTTGTGTTTCCTCTCTCGCTGTCTCTGTCTGTCAAATAAATAAATACAATCTTAAAAAAAAAAAAGATTTTATTTATTTATTTGGGGGGGGGAGGGCAGAAGGGAGAGGGAGAGAGAGAGAATCCTAAGTAAATTTCCCCACTAAATGGGGAGCCCGACGCAGGGCTCAATCCCAGGACACTGAGGTCATGACCTGAGCCGAAGTCAGATGCTTAACCGACTGAGCCACTCAGGTGCCCCCAAGATCTTGATTCTTAAAAGTCATTGCTGAGAAAGGAACTTTTTTCTCTAATGAACCTAGCAGCTCCATCCAGGAGAGAAGTACTGTGGATTCAGGCTCAGGAAACACAGCTTTGTGATCCCCACCTCCAAACAACTAATCTCTTTCCGCCTCAGTTTTATCATTTGCTAAATGGGAAGAACAGTGTCTACCCAAAAAAGTGTGTGCAGGATTGAATGAGATTCACATTTCATTTGCATTCAGTTAGTATTTGTTGAATGAATGAATGATTGATGAGTTCATTCTTAAATATGGATAGAAAACAGAGCAGGATGCTGGTGGGTGATAGACTGGCCCAGATGCCCCTTTCTACAATCTTGAGTTGTCTGTGATTGTATACCAGTGCAAAAGTCCATTCACATTGTAGTCTATGTAAATGGTGACCCATTGAATTGTTCAGTCTACAAACTGAACAACCATACATGCAGCCCTGGTCTCCTGGGTTTTGATTGTAAGAATTTAATCTAGATATATTTGCTTCAGGTGAGGCCAAGGAAATCTTCACTTCCTGGCACTTTTGGCTTTGGACTTGAGTCCATGTCCATTTCTTTACAAGCCAAAGGAATGCTGGCCCCATGAACTTCTTAAACACACACAGGGGCTCCTGGCCTGGAGTCTTCATCTGGTTGTTAGATTGTTTAAAGAAGGATTTTTGTGATTCTTCTAGGCTGACACGCTGGCTGTCATCTGTTGTTTTTCTAATCTCCCAGTCAACATTTGGAAAGTGAAGGTTTAGGCGTGTATGTTTCTCTTACGTTGGAAGAGTAAATAAAGCCATCAGATTTCATGAGTTTTCTCCCATGTCTGCTCAGATGCTGCTGCAGGTCTGTAGAATGATTGAAATATTTGCAACCTGTAGAGCAGCAGGGTATTTATATGGCAGCAGGCAGTATTGATGGATTTGGGGAATGCTGTTTGACAGTTACAGGCTCCTGTGAGGCATTGCAGGCTCCTCAGAGCCAGAGATGGAAGGGGGGATTGAGTGACAAGACTCTTCCTGTGTGTCTCCAGCCATATAAATCAGGGGCAGAATCTCACTCCTGCAGGGAGAACCTGCAGGGAGCCCAGTGGGAGGCACTGCTGTTTACTCTCGGCAGCCTCCTGCAACCACACAATTAAAACTAGGGAACAAAGTCTGGCAAGGGAGGTTTCCTCTCACCCCTCATTCCTTGTTTATTGGGAGACTTTGTAATTAGATCACAGCTTCTTCATTCTTTTGGAAAGATTGAGAACAGTTATCACACATGCTCTGATGCTTGGAGTGGAAAAGTGAATTGAACAGCTTTTGGAACTCTTGGGGTTCTAGGACGTAGATTTTGCTTCTTTCAACCCCTCTCCAGCTGTGTGACCTGGGACAAATAACCATTCTGTGCATAATCTTGACTTGCCCATTTATTAAGATAATCCATATAATTAAAAAATATTTTATTTCAAAGGCCTGGCTTGTGACATTTAAGATGTTTCAGACACTAACCAATAATCCATCGACTTCTCTAATGAGGTTTGAAGGAAATCCAAAAAAGTATATTTTAGCCGCTTTTACAAAAGGGAAACCAGTCTCATCACAGGGTTAATAACTGTGAGGAGCAATTCCACTGTTAAAGTACCAGCAAATTCTACCATATATTGCTAGCTCTTCATTTTCTGGGATTAAAAAAGGACTACAAAATAGGCTAGATAAACTAAATATAGTTTTGCTGGGAGATTTAATAATGACAGGCACTTTTTGGGTATCAACGTATCACAAATGGTGTGAAACCAAATTCCTGCAGAGATGATCTTGCTCTTCAGAGAGCTAGATTATCCCTCAGATTCTACAGCCTGTTGTTTGTTCCTGGCCTGTTTGCCAGAGCCCTGCTTTGGAGAACAAAACAAACCCTCTTCGGGGCTTGTCACTCTCTTGGCATTCCTAGGAACTTCCTTGAAGGTGAGTGATGCAGCCTAGTTGTTCTTTGTTCAGTTTGGCAGTTAGTGCTTGAGAAGAAAATACATTTTTTTATGTGTTTATACACCAGTTAAAGTATTCCAGATTTCACCGCCCCCCCCCCCCCCAAACAGCATGTTCCCTAGCCAAGGCCCACATGGCTTTTCTTTGCTTTAAGTGCTCCTCATATTATCTTGACCTTAAAGTTTACAGGGTAAAGGAAACATTTATGGAACAGTTAAGACCAGTTAGAACATAACGACTTGCCTCATTATCACACTCTACAAATCTCCACTTTACAGAGTTCACTTCCCTGTCTCCTTTAAACTTGTGTTTGGCCTGCAAATACTGGTGTTCACAGATGGAAACACAGGGAACTGCTCATTCTGTACCTCAAGCGTGCCAAAAATAAGAATCTTTAAGAACTCATAAAGTAATTTAGCACCACGTTAATAAAAGAAGCACAATTCTGAATCATTTTTGTAAGTATGTATTTGAGTTAGTAATAGGATTTTTTTTAGCTGTCTTTTCAGATATTTCTTCTGCTTAATAAACAGCTCCAACAAATCAACAAGCTAAAATTAAAAAAAACAAAAAAAGAAATAGCAGTAAGACAATTGGCAAAAGCCTAAAATGTCGTTGAAATGATCAATAAATATTTGGAAAACATTCAGGTTTACTAGCAAGGAAGAAACAACTTAGAAACTGCATTCAACTTTTATACATGTCAAATTAACAGAGGTGCAAACTGTTAATACACTGTATTGGAGTAGCACAGAAGGGGCATTCCCAAACACTGTGGGCAGGAAGTATTATTTCTCATCTTCATTCTCATGTTTAATATGGAGGTGTCTCTCAAAAGTTTAGAAATGTTTTTCACCTAGGATTTTCATAGGAAAATAATCTTAAAGGAATTTTTAAAGATACACCCACAAATTTATTTACAGTGATGTTTATGCCCATATTATTTATACAGTGGAAAAAAAAACACTTAAAATATTTAGCAATTGAGTTAAATTATGATGATCCAAAGTATAAAATACTATGTTGTTCACAAAAATGTAAACTAAAGCAAATGTAAGAAGTTGAAAATTTCAAATTATGGTTATATACTTTCATATTGTTTCTCTTTAAAAGTATGTAATGAAAACTAAAAGATTACAACATTTTTATTGATTCACAAAATACTTTTTTCAAACAATGACTATAAGAGTACATAAAATTAAAGTTTAATTTTAAAAGAATAATTAAATCACACCACGTATTTTTATAAAGATAAAAAAATTTGAAATTCTGGCATGGACTGTCTATCTAGTGGGCAATGAGGGGAAATGATACCATGCTTTATGCATGTTACATCGAGTCCTGCAAATACACACATTTAAGAGTGATAGGGATGCCTTAATATTAGCTGCTACCTGTACTTGTGAATATCTGCCAATCTGTAAGCGCCTCTCACATCACGAATTGGAACCCAAGAAAACTGATACTCTGTACTTCTGGGACGCAGTACTTTATTATACAGGAATCTTTCCAGTTCAGGCTATCTGAGAGAAAGGATTTGACAAGTTAATTAATTTGTCTTTTCTGTTATCTAAAAGCTTGTAAGACTCAAATACTCTTGATACCCAGAAGCATTTTATTTTCTTGAACTTGGGAGCAGCTCGCCACAAAGCACAAGGGCATTCCGATACAGTGGTCTTTTGTTTCAAAGATGGAGGGTAAGAGAGATGTGGAGCAGTGATTTTCTGGGGCCTGACTAGTGGCAGTCACCAGAGTGGATGTTTAGGGTAACACGTCCTGCCCCACAAACGTTCAGCAGCAGATCTCAAGTAACGGAGGCACCAGTGCGTTTTCCAGTAAATGTATTTTGTCTCTAGTTGATATAGGGTGCTTTCTGAAGGTTGGGACCCACCTAGGACAGGTGTTCATCTCCTGTAGATCTCAGGGCAATACTGCGTTCAGACACCCCCTCAGCCATCCAGCCAATCATGGCCCTCAACGTTACTAGGCACAGTTCTAGGCATGGGGAATGTAGCAGTGAATGCAACAGAGACCCCCTGTTGTGGAGCTTGTGTCCCAAGGGATGTGCAAGAAAACTGGGAAGTAAGTTGGGGTCAGCTGGAGGAAGACTTTATATTCTCGTTTTAGGAATGTGAACTTTTGGAGGGGGGATTAGTGACTTCTTTTGCTTACTTTTTTTGGTTTTGATTTTTGAATATGGATTATTTATTTATTTTTTGGAATAAAGAAATGTACATTTGGGGAAACAGGATTTTAAAAAAGATTTATCTGATAGTATTATGTGGAGTCATTACTCAATTGATTATGAGGATAACATTGCAATAAAATAATCTGAGGGCATCTGAATGGCTCAGTTGGTTAAGTGTTTGCCTTCGGCTCAGATCATGATCCCGCGGTCCTGGGATCGAGCCCCACATGGGGCTCCTTGCTCATCAGGGAGCCTGCTTCTCCGTCTGCTTGGTGATCCCCTCCTGCTTGTTCTCCCTCTCTCTCTCTCTCTTTCTGACAGATAAATAAATAATATCTTAAAAACTAATTTGAAAGCTTGCAGTTTAACCATATCAGTTTTAGACCAATTGGAGGACAGTTTTTTTTTTTTTTTTTTTTTTTTTTAAATAATACTGGACCCTCCCTTTACCTCCTATGATGAGTGTCTTGGTAAATGGCAATAAAAGAAAAATTTAGTTTTCACACAAAAGCTTTCTCAATAGGTTGCACCAATCACTCTGGGCTCACCAATTTTATTTCCGTTTCTATGTATCCACTTATAAATGGGCCACCTGATTTTGCTCAGTTATTTCAAAGATGATGATAATATTTGTAAAATGTACGATTGTTCCTAATTTGAGAGTCTTACAATCTTAAATTTCATGGAGACAGCTGACCTCTTTTTTGACCCAGATAGGGCTGGGTCCTGATAGACAACATGCACATAAACAAATGAGTATTTAGCTTCATGACTCCATGCGTTACGTTAAAGATAGCAAGTCTGGCATTTTTGGTGAGTTGACAAGGGTAAGAAGTTGGGAAAATTTAATTTTACTGGCATCCTAATTAAAATTGGGAGGTTTCCTAGGAGCATTTAATACTCTCTCTTGTATCCTGCTGTGGTTGTACTTACCACTGCTTTATTTCCTTTAGATTAAAACTATATCAAAAGGAACATGATAAAGACATATTGTTTGTAGTGATTGCTGTCCATTGCTATGTCCATATTCAGTTTAGGTGTTATAGGGCAGATATCATGTGCAGTTCATATAAATTATCCTCTGAAAGTGATCACTTAGGGTTTTATAACTGGGTTGACTTGATGCTACAGTCATGAAAGGAGATTAGCTACCATCTTCTGTGTTCTGGATCAGAAATCCTGCATCCCTCACTGGGTCTAGTTGCGGAAGAATACTTGTTTGTATCCAAATCATGTTTTATTTCCATGATGTTTAAATTTCCATAATGATTGAAATGACCGTAATGTGCATGTTTTCTTTAAACAGCTATTAGGAGTCTAGCTGGCAGATAATGGCTTCTTACATAAGCTGGTGATGTTATTAATACATAATCAATGAGCATTAGGAAGCAGGAACTGTCAGTCAGTCATCTTAGTACACATGGTAATATACACCATGCCCTATTGACTGAAGTGTGGCCTTCCACACATTTTGTCTTATCAATGGCTCAGCCTTGGCTGATCACCTTGGATTTATTCGGTAGGAACATCTTTCATTTACTGTAGGTCTGTGTAGTGTGTAGCTTAGAGGGGGCTGAGTCTCAGTAAGGCAGAACCCTATGGTTTTTAAAGGTGGATACTCACCCTGGTTACTAATATCTTGTCTACAGTGCCTAGTAGAGTTCTTCACCCTAAGACAACAAAAGGACCAACTGGACCTCTGTTTGGGGATGGAATCCTGCTGGAGTTAATCATGAATGTTCATAGCTACCATAAATGGTATGCAGTGGGTTCTGATACGTTTTGTCTTCTCTTATTGAAGAAAGCAGATGAGTCCCTTATTGTGACTAAGAATACAGCTCCTTGTTAGGGTCCTGTCTGGGGTTCCTTGTCTGGCTGATTCCATTGAACCTTTTTCAAGAGGTGCATGAATTCCTTCTTCCATACCATCTATGCTGGGATTGATGGGATGTTTGTGTCTGATCCCTTATTGTCATCTGTGGATGCTTTGCAGCCTCTACTCATCCAATTACATTCCCATTATGTATAAAGTTGGCTCCCTGCTTTATGTATGTGCTGAGTGAGTCCCAAGTTCACTGGATTCTTTGCACGGGATGCTCTGACCAGCAGTGGTCCATGTTGAGGCAATAGGAAGGGTATTTAAACTGCTCTTGTTTAGGAGAGTCATGTTCTATTTGGGGTCACGCCTGAAAACTGACTCTCACCTTTCTGCACTTAAGTTGTCCACCCAGAGGAATACCTGAAGGTCAATCCTGTTTTCACTTTTTCATGTCTATGGCATAGGGGCTGCATTAGACTGGGGCTGGTCTTTCTTAGCATCCCTCATATATCACGGAGTCTTTGAGATTAGTCAGAGTGAGGTCTTGCCTTGATGACATTGGACCATTTGTTTCCAAGGAGACATAATTAAAAATGAAACTCATTTGAATCTTTAGGTTGGACCATAGGACTTAACCAAGCTTCTTTCCTTTTCTTTTTCTCTTTTTAATGCAGAAAGCTCCCAAGGACATATTCTAGAAATAGCATTTGTTTGTGAAAAATATGGAGTCTAAAAAAGTATTGCCAAAGGTGGGAAAACTTTAATACAGATTTCTGGGGCTCTTGAGTGATCTGTGGATTGTGGAGATACAGTTCTTCGTTTCTGAGATAACATGGCTCTGTTTTATTAGGAAATCCTGACATGTTAATGGTGTGATAGTCAACCCTCACCTGGTGGGTTGTAAGTCAACCTTGACCCTGAGCTGAGTGATTCGATGATGATGATGATGGACGATAGTCGTAATATCCACCACTTATTCTCTGTCTGTTGGGAGCTGATGCTGTGGGAGTTACTCTGCACAGATTCTCACTTCTTTATTCCAGCACATTCCTGTGAGATGGGTAGACTTGTCTCAGTTTTCCAAGAGAGGAAATTAAGGGTTAGAGAACTTACAATTGCCTAGAATTTGAAGTGAGGTTTGTACTCAGTCATTTCTTGGGAGTCAGAATGTATTCCACTGTGTCTCTCATTCAGCGGCACAGTACACTCTTCAGCGGCACCACCTCATCACCGGTGTGTCCAGATGGCATACTTTTTGCCCTTTTGTAATCTTTGGGGCCTGCTTTTGGCCCATCGCTCTACCTGAGTAGTTCCTTTCTGGTCTTCCTGAGCGTGGTCTGTTGACCTTCTCCTGGACCCCAGGCAGCAAAAGTGGCTGTGGAGGGCCCAGCCTTTAAGGGTTATGCACGAGGATGGCTCAGTTAGGAAGTTCCTGGCTACCTCCTCTGTCGCAGCATCTTTATCCCGGGGCTGGCACACTTGGCAAACCCCAGGGGAGCTCTTTTCCAATGATCAGGCCTGCGCTTGTTGGCCGTCCTCGTTGTCAGGTTTGCTCCACTGAGTTTGTTGTGCCCTTGATGGCTGGAGCTCTAACCTCCCTTTTCAGGTTTAGCTCGTGTAAAATTGCTACCTCTATGTACTGCCCCGTCACTAAAATCTCCCAGGAGACTCAGCACCCAGTGATGGGTGGCCGATGGGGGAGAGAGTGCTTTATGTTTACAAGGTGTCATCATAACTGCATGAAAGAAACAGAATGACAGGAGAGTCACCCAGATTCTATTCTCCTTTTGCAGTGATTCTGTCCCCTTAGTTTTGCCTTTGATTTGAGTTACACTGGGTATGTGTTTTTACATACGTGATTGCAGTCGTTGGGCCTCCTGACTGTAGAAAAAATCTGTGATTGAACCTACATGCTGGGTAATGAGAAACACTGTGGAAGCCCCCATTCTCAGATCTCAGTCTGAGGCCACAGTGGCAATACCACAATTTCTAGAACACTGTTTGCAATCACATTTTCAGCTTTACAGTGGTGTAATGCAAGGTCTGGTAGACCCACAGTTGTAACTCCTCACGTTTTTCTTCACCAGTGCTGGTAATTTGCATTCAGAATTTGCTTGTGTAAGTTATATTTTAGATCAATAGTGCAAATTTGAAGGCCCAGTAGAGCCCAAGGCCTCATCATATCTGACTAGGCCTTTAAGAAATGGAGAAATACGAGTATACACACTCCCTCCTCCCTTTCCCCCCATAAATTATAAACAGTACCAGTTGTTCATAAGTGAACTTGGAATTGCTTTTAATTGGTGGTGGAGCATTTGTCTTCATTCAACAAATAAATTGTGAGCATCTTTTAGGTACAGAGTATCTGTACCTAAAAGATGTCCTGTTGGAGGACTCAGGGCTATAGAAGTCCACTGTTACTCTCTGGGTGTCTTCAGTGTATTTGAGGCGATCTCCTTGCTTATTTATTTATTCAGTAAATTTTATTCAGGACCAGCTATATGGCAAGCCCTAGCCTCTATGCTGGGGATTTACAGATGATAACAGAGGCAGATTCAGTCACTCAGTTGGCTGTCTCTGGATGTCAGCCATGTCCTGAAGATGCTTACTATCTGGCAGATAAGGCATAAATCCCCCTTAACAAAAGGTTCATGCCATGAAAATGTTAAGAGGAGGCCAAAGGGGAAGGGACGGGGAATAAGGAGGAATCAAAGACATCCCCTGCGTTTGACGGTCTGTGATGAATAGCTCCTGGGACTACTAAGTCTTGGGCCGTCAATTACACTCTGGTCTGGGATGCAGGGAGGTGACAGTCTGAGAGAAAAGTTGTTTGTAGATGGCCTCACTCTGATGGTCATAAATGTGGGAGTTGATGCTGCTCTTGTAGTACCCTGGGAAGCTATTTGCATCATTCTCTGAGGGCTTTTGAAAAACCATCAGATAACCACCACAAAAAATAATATTTAGCTCGGCTGGACCCGGAGGCTTGACTCTGGAACCTTTCATTTCCGTCTGTCTCTCTCTTTTTTTTCATAATTTTTTATTGTTATGTTAATCACCATACATTACATCATTAGTTTTTGACGTCGTGTTCCATGATTCATTGTTTGTGCATAACACCCAGTGCTCCACGCAGAACGTGCCCTCTTTAATACCCATCACCAGGCTAACCCATCCCCCCACCCCCGTCCCCTCTAGAACCCTCAGTTTGTTTTTCAGAGTCCATCGTCTCTCATGGTTCGTCTCCCCCTCCGACTTACTCCCCTTCATTCTTCCCCTCCTGCTATCTTCTTCTTTTTTTTTTTTCTTAACATATATTGCATTATTTGTTTCAGAAGTACAGATCCGTGATTCATCAGTCTTGTACAATTCACAGTGCTCACCATAGCACATACCCTCCCCAATGTCTATCACCCAGCCACCCCATCCCTCCCACCCCCCACCACTCCAGCAACCCTCAGTTTGTTTCCCGAGATTAAGAATTCCTGATATCAGTGAGGTCGTATGATACATGTCTTTCTCTGATTGACTTATTTCACTCAGCATAACACCCTCTAGTTCCATCCACGTCGTTGCAAATGGCAAGATCTCATTCCTTTTGATGGCTGCATAATATTCCATTGTGTATATAGACCACAGCTTCTTTATCCATTCATCTGTCGATGGACATCTTGGCTCTTTCCACAGTTTGGCTATTGTGGACATTGCTGCTATAAACATTGGGGTGTACGTACCCCTTCAGATCCCTACATTTGTATCTTTGTGGTAAATACCCGGTAGTGCAATTGCTGGATCGTAGGGTAGCTCTATTTTCAACTGTTTGAGGAACCTCCATACTGTTTTCCAGAGTGGTTGCACCAGCTTGCATTCCCGCCAACAGTGTATGAGGGTTCCCCTTTCTCCTCATCCCCGCCAACATCTGTCGTTTCCTGACTTGTTAATTTTAGCCATTCTGACAGCTGTGAGGTGGTATCTCATTGAGGTTTTGATTTGGATTTCCCTGATGCCGAGCGATGTTGAGCACTTTTTCATGTGCCTGTTGGCCATTTGGATGTCTTCTTTGGAAAAATGTCTGTTCACGTCTTCTGCCCATTTCTTGATTGGATCATTTGTTCTTTGGGTGTTGAGTTTGATAAGTTCTTTATAGATTTTGGATACTAGCCCTTTATCTGATATGTCATTTGCAAATATTTTCTCCCATTCTGTCGGTTGTCTTTTGGTTTTGTGGACTGTTAAAAGCTTTTTATCTTGATGAAATCCCAATAGTTCATTTTTGCTCTGGCTTCCCTTTCCTTTGGCGATGTTTCTAGGAAGAAGTTGCTGTGGCTGAGGTCGAAAAGGTTGCTGCCTGTGTTCTCCTTTAGGATTTTGATGGACTCCTGTCTCACGTTTAGGTCTTTCAATCATTTGGAGTCTATTTTTGTGTGTGGTATAAGGAAATGGTCCAATTTCATTCTTCTGCATGTGGCTGTCCAATTTTCCCAACACCATTTGTTGAAGAGACTGTCTTTTTTCCATTGGACATTCTTTCCTGCTTTGTCAAAGATGAGTTGGCCATAGAGTTGAGGGTCCATTTTTGGGCTCTCTGTTCTGTTCCATTGATCTATGTGTCTGTTTTTGCGCCAGTACCATACTGTCTTGATGATGACAGCTTTGTAATAGAGCTGGAAGTCCGGAACTGTGATGCCACCAGCTTTGCTTTTCTTTTTCAATATTCCTCTGGCTATTCGGGGTCTCTTCTGGTTCCATAGAAATTTTAGGATTATTTGTTCCATTTCTTTGAAAAAGGTGGATGGTATTTTGATGGTGAGTGCATTGAATGTGTAGATTGCTCTAGGTAGCACTGACATCTTCACAATGTTTGTTCTTCCAATCCATGAGCATGGAACGTTTTTCCATTTCTTTGTGTCTTCAATTTCTTTCATGAGTATTTTATAGTTTTCTGAGTACAGATCCTTTGCCTCCTTGGTTAAATTTATTCCTAGGTATCTTATGGTTTTGGGTGCAATTGTAAATGGGATCGACTCCTTGATTTGTCACTCTTCTGTCTTGTTGTTGGTGTATAGGAATGCCACTGATTTCTGTGCATTGATTTTATATCCTGCCACTTGACTGAATTCCTGTATGAGTTCTAGCAGTTTTGGGGTGGAGTCTTTTGGGTTTTCCACATACAGTATCATATCATCTGCAAAGAGTGAGAGTTTGACTTCTTCTTTGCCGATTTGGATGCCTTTGATTTCTTTTTGTTGTCTGATTGCTGTGGCTAGGACTTCTATTCCGTCTGTCTCTTGACTCTGCTTTCTTCATGTTGGTCTTCCTTGGGCAGCCATTTTCTACACTGTAGCAAGCCAGCAGTTAGGGGCTTGCACCCTGTTCTTTCAGCCCCCTCAGACAATTGGGATTCTCTGTCCCCTGTGGATCCAGTCAGCGCCCCAGCCTTCATTCACATTGGCCCGACCTGAGTCACATGCCATCTCTGAACCCATCATGGTGGCCACTTCTAATTCATGTGTTCACCTCTTGATTTAGCAGGTGGGGTCAGGCCCCCCAAGAAGTGCATGGGGAGGAAGAGGGTTGCCCTGAGGTGATTGGAGGAGCTGTTGTCAGAAGAAGGTGGGGGGGGGGGTATGGACGCAGAACACACACAAGGTAAAAACAACAGATGTCCATTACAGCCTTGCAGTAATTAAATGCCTCCTAATGAATTCTGTTGGCTCCAGCCAATTTGTTACTTAAGGTGAGGTTTTTATGGCTGTGTAGAGCCTTGGTGGTAGGGGCTTGAAACAGAGAATAAGAGAAAGGACCACTGGCCCATTTTGTTCCACTCAAATGTAGATCATGATTTTCAGTTTTGTAATTACTGATGAGAAAGCCTGAGCCAGACCCCCTCTGGGATTATCCGCCACTTATCTGGAGTAAGTAGAAAGGATGTCAGCTTCCCCCTGCCTACCCACCTCCAGTAAGGCCAACTCCCAGGCTCTAGAAACCTCTGCCCTGGGATGGATTTGCCAGCATGCTCCCTCGCCTGGCAGCCTGGAAACAGCCTTGTTGTATTTCATCCTTTAAAAATCCAGCCTGCTTGCCATCTCATGATTTTTCCCTTAATGCAGCAGAGAAGTGCGTGTTTGGCTGTGATACCTTTCTGCTGTGGAGCGGTGAAATACGCATTTTTCTCTGGATGGCTTGTTTCTGGCCATCTGCCCTAAGTGTATCTGTGAATGCTGTAACGGAGGTCACTTCTTGGGTCTTGATCATTTTGAAGTGACATTTGGCATTAATTTACTCGTCACCACAGAGGGCCCCTGGGACCCACTTGGGATAAGGTGAGTTACAGCCCAGAAGGCAACTTTTCACCTAGTCTCCTCAGGCCACTGCATCAGGGTGTTGAGAGATGAGTTAAGAAGTTTTATTCTTATATGTTTGGAGAAATTATGCCTTCCTACATCACGCTTAGGAGATGACAGCCTTCTCTGTTTTTCCCCAAATTATCCCCATCTTTGTAGGATAGGAGGAGGGACTCCTGTGGGTCTGTTTAAGAGTGAGACTAACTGGGGCTTTGGAACACATGCAGTGAGCTCTCAGCCAGGGGCACAGATCACGTTCGTGGTGCTCTGCCTTGAAAGCATATGGAGTTAGCTCTGGCTATTCCTTTTTCCCTCTTGTCATTAATTGCTTCTTTTATTCATACATCCAGGACCCCAAGGGAGTGTAATTGCTGACATATTCTTCAAAACAGTGAGAGTTCTTTGGCATCCCTGTGGTATCCGTCTTTGTGTTCTCCCATACCTGAGACTCCTTGCTGCATTGCATATGGGTGATGTGGAAGAATCGATTGACCACAGAACAACAGCCCAGAGTCTTGACTCATCCTTCAGTGGGCCAGGCCCATCCATAGTGTAGAGTTGGGTTTCTTCTGTATTTGGAAAACTCGGCACTAGAATGGCAGCTCCACGAGGAGAGAAAGTCTTGTCTGCTTTTTTTCACAGCTGCCTCCCCAGCTCCTAAGATAGTTCCTGGCAGAAAATAGGGACTCACTAAGTGCTTTGTTGAGTGAATGGATACCCAAACAGATTGTCTGTCCTGTATCCAGTATGATGCTAGGCCCACTTTATGTGTAGTTTTATTTCTCAAAACCAAATGATATGGTAGATGTTGTCATCCCTATTTTACACATGTGGAAACCGAGACATAGAGCTGTTAAGGAACTTGCCCAAGGTTATAGAACTCAGCCCCCAGCCTGTCTGATGTTAAAGTCTAAATAAGTACATTTCCCTGCATTGTACTGCCCTTAGTGGAAGGGGCCCGCAAACAGTGGCTCGTGAGCCAAATCTGGCTTGCCATATGTTTTTGTACAGCCAGTGAGCTAATGGTGTTAATTTTTTTATATGTTTGAGGGAAAAAAAAAACAAAAGAAGAATAATGTTTTATGACATTTGAAAATTATATGAAAATCAAATTTCAGTGTTCGTAGATAAAGTTTTATTAGAACACAGCCCCACACTTCTTTGTTTATATGTTGTCTGTGGCTCTCTTTGTACCGTGATAGCAGAATTAAGTGGTTGGGGCAGAGACCACGTGGCCCATAAAAGCCCATAACGTATCTACTATCTGGCTCTTTGCAGAAAGTTTGGTGGCCCCTCCTGTAGCTTCCCACGTCTGCCTTTGTTCCCTTTCCTGTTGCTTTTCTGTGAAGGTGGGCTAGCGTGGCAGTCACCAGAAGGCTGTTGGAGCTAAACCATGAGTCTGCTCTTGGCTCTGCACTGGCTAGTTGCAGGAACTTGGGTGAGCTCCTTGATAACAGAGTACCCTCTGCCTCGGGTTGTGTGAGGATTCACTGTAGGAAGATTAAATGTAGGTAGACACATTGCTTTAAGCATCACTTGGTACATAATAAGTGCTGGATAAATTCAAGTTATTATTTCCCTTCATCCATCCGTCTCTCGCTCTCTCCCTTCCCTTTCACTCTCTTTCTCTCCTTCACTCATGCACACACATGTAATTTTGTATCTTATGTTTATCTAAGCCAGAAGAGAACGTACTT
This sequence comes from Eumetopias jubatus, assembly GCF_037043125.1. Lineage (NCBI taxonomy): Eukaryota > Metazoa > Chordata > Mammalia > Carnivora > Otariidae > Eumetopias > Eumetopias jubatus. The sequence goes on from NW_028274816.1 coordinate 30,777,822, forward strand.
TTTAGTTGTTCTGCCTCACTTCAGTGTGGAATGGTTAATGTAGCCACACGGAAATTAATTGCTTGCTTTGTTGTTATATAATTAAGAACTTAATTAAAAATGGATAACTCTAACTTTTCACTTCATTTTCTCTGTTTGCACAATCTGGATATTTTATTTTGTAGCCCATTAAAATTTGAAAGTGAGTGTTAAGTGTCAGTAACTTTGATGAGTCTTCCTGAAGGCAATCGGGTTGGGAATGCATTGTCTCTGCCTTGTTGGGGGCAGCTTTTGTAGGGCCCCGTGAGTACTGAGCCCCCAAGGAATGCACAGTTCCTGGCAGTGAAACCCAGGCACGTGAGTCAAGCCCATGAAGAAGAGCAGCAGACCCGCTGGCCGTGTTCTCTTTCAGAGACTGATCCTGGGAGGTCCTCATCCTACTCACCTGGGTTGCTTCAGACCCATGTGCAGTCAGGAAAGGTGCTCTGGGATTTTCATCTGTAAATTCTGCCTTTCCCATGGTTGGGCTGAGGCTGGAATACCACACAAAAGCTCCATTTCACAAATGACTTTATGAAGTGAAGCAAAGGAAAATGTGGTTATTCCTTAAAAAAAAAAAAAAAAAGGCTTTCTCCCCCTTTGGTAAGTGGAACAAACTTGAGACTGTATAAATCTGAATTCCTTCATAATCAGTTCCCTGTCATGTGTTTCACTCTTACCAGCTGGTTCACCGTGATGGCCAAGCGTGGCTTACTCTGCTCAGAAGTAGTCGTACTGGGATCCTGCTGCATGCTCTCACTGTCGTTCTTGTAATAGTTTTACACTTGGAAGGGATGAAGAGCATGGCCTAAAGCTACATGGTGAGCAAGCCAGTGGAGCTAGAATTTCCTTCCAGGTCTAGCTGATTCCCAAACTGTATACTCCTAGCCTACCATGTCCTAGGACTGGTTGATTGGTTGCATGGGTGGAAGGGAGAATGGATAGAAAGATAGATCAGCCCTTGAGAAGCTTCCCCAAAGGGGCCAGGTAGAAATAAATTAAGAGAATAATTTGCTTGCCTATTTTATGATTTTGTTTCTTTGGTGTTAGATTTTTTCAGTTATAAAAGAAATGCATGCTTATTTGAACAGTTTTTTAAAAATTATAGAGCTGTATAAAGGGGAACTTAAACTCCCCTCTTCTTTTTTTAAAGTACATATATTTAATAATGGTGACATAAATACAATCCTTACTTTATTCCTCCCTCTGATCCACCCCCTCTCCTGGTGACCGTAGTTAATAGCTGGTGTATTCTTGCACATTTTTATTCATGTTAAAATGTGAAATACCCATGCAGAAGATTTCATTCTCTTTCTCTAAAGTAAGTGGATGCATACTTCACCATCCCTAGATAGTATACAGGGTCTACTTTCCAGCCAGTAAATACAGCTTTAACTTACTCTTTTTAATAGCTGCCTAATATTCCGTAACCTAGAACAGTAGGTCGCAGCCAGCTAAAAGGACACGTGTCCGAATGGAATTAAGAGCTTTGTGCATATTTTCTTGATTTTGATTAAGGAGTTTTCTTAATAGCTATCTCAGACATGACTATGCTGCATGGCATATCATAGGTGCAAATTTTTATGTCACAGGTGGGCCTTATTATCCTTGATTAACGTGCTGGAAAACCTGATAGAACAGAGACTTGGAAAGGAACGCTAAAGAAAAGCTGGATCATATGTGATTCCCAGCCCTGTGAGCAGCCACCGCGCACACAGCAGGCGCTCCAATTTGACTCTGCCGATGCTTAACACAGTGAGTTATGAGACAGGGAGAAATCTAGACTTTAGCCACCGATTTAACAAACTGGTGACTCGGAGATCAGCACTCTGGCATTGCCATCCTCATCAAAGGCTATATCTTTATCTAAAATTTATTAGCCAGCTTCAAACCTGTTTGCCAGCTCACTAATGGAAGCCTTTTGAATCAGTTTGCTCCTATAATTTAAACAGCATTTCAATGTATATTGTTGAGGCAGAAAGGAGTTGCAGCTCCTAGCCAGTAGAATTAATTATTTATTATCCTTTTCATAAATACTTTCCTAGACCAATATAACTGAAAAATGCTTAGGCTGTTTAAAGCACACACACACATACACAGTGTTTTCCAGTGGCTAATTTGAAAAATGTCACCGTATTAGTTTTCATTTATGTCTGTCAGGAAACATTTATATCTACATGTAAGAATTTTTTTTTCCCTTTCACCAGATTTTTTTTTTTTTGTGGAGTGTGCTTTTAATTCACATTTACAAATTGGTTTCTGTTTTTAACTAAGGGCACTTTTTCAGCAAAAATGATGTGTATGATGTCACAGATCTAACTGTTAGTGTGGCATGAGCCTTGAAATTGCCAACTTACTTTTTATGAGCACTTTTTAAAAAATATGAATCTGCTTGATTAGTTCATAGAAAAGATGTTTAGATTAAGGTAGTGTTAGCTTTGGCTTTTTCTTCTGTTGATCGTTGTTCAGCGACAGTGTTCCCCTGGTCTCTCTTTTTTTTTTTCCTTATATTTTATTTATTTGTTTATTTACCGATTTATTTAGAGAGCACAAGCACAGGGAGGGGCAGAGGAAGAGGGGGAGAGAGAGCATCTCAGGCCGACTCCACACCCAGCACAGAACCCAATGCGGGGCTTGATCTCATGACCCCGAGATCATGGCCTGAGCCGAAATCAAGAGTCACATGCTCAACTGACTGAGCTACTCAGGCACCCCTGGTCTCTCCTGGTTTTGCACATCTTGGAATATGCAAGGAATTTCAAGCAATTCTGTAGAGCAAAGAACATGGGAAGATAGAGATAGTGTTTCTTTCCTGTGGGAGCATGGGGGAGTGTTGTTTACTGTCCAGTATGATAAAGATAATGTCTTCCTCCAGGACAAAGTTTAGGTTGATTTGCTTGATAAAATATTTGGATTCTTAGGCTCACTGTTTCTTAGCTGTGACTCAAACCCACTAAGGGCACAGCATCCACCTGGGCTGTTATGCATCACCCTGTGGGACTGGGGGCAGAGATGGCTGGAGCTGATGCACAAATGAACTTTGCATTGTTTGCAATGTTGTAAGCAACAAGTACTTTGTATCTGACCCTGGAGTCTCACGTCTTCTACTAGCTCTCACAGAACTTGCCAGCTAGCTCCTTAGCTTACCTGTAGGGTGAAATCTTAGACCCTTCACAGTTTGAAAATTACCGAATCAATAGCAGAGATTATAAAGAGGTAGGCATGACCTAACTATGGCCTGCTTGCTAATAAATCCAGCCCATATTTTTGTGTTTTTTGTGACCCATAAAAAATAAAAAACAAAGACTGTGTGACAGAGACCATATATGTTCCCAAAGACTAAAATCTTTATTCAAGTATTTACTGGCCCTTTACAGGAAAAATTTGCTGACCCCTGATACAGAGAAAGGTATTAGTATGGTATCTAATACATAGTAGGTACAGCATTAATAACAGCAAACACTGAAATGCTGTTAATTATATGCATTTTACACACACGAGTGCCCTTCACTCTCACAGCTGTCCTGGGAGGTACGTACTACCATTACCTTCATACAGGTGAGTACAAGAGTGCCTTTATTACTGTTAGAGAGAAAAGGAGACACTGAGACGCTGGTTAACTTACCCAAGGTCACAGAGCTAGTAAATAGAGGTGATTCTTTAGAGCCTACACTGCCAGACTGTGAAGCCCATGTTCTTAACACTGTGCCCTCACTGTGATGGATACTCAGAACATTGAGTTCTTCCTGTGTACCTCTTTGGTGCCTTCCCATGCCCGTTTAGCCCTCTGTGGTGGGCTTCCCTTTTGCAGATGAAGAAATGGAAATTGCCATGAGCTTCAGGCCTTACCCAAAATAGTGTTACCATAAATATTGGTCCTGAGACTCAAACCCAAGTCTGTCTGGCCCCAAAGCTGATACTCTTTTTACAGCTTATTCCATGGCAAATGCAGCCATTATTTTGGCCCATTTTCAAAGTGACTAGCTGTAATACTTTATAGGTTTTTTTAAAATTGATACTTCATGTTGGTTATAAATCATTTCCTTTATGTTGATGGCCCTGTGTATTTTTTTGGACATTTGTCTGGTCTTTAGATACTTTGGCCCCTTTAACAATGATGTATCTGCTAAAATGGGGCATAAAAGCCAACCAAAGAGGAATCTTAAAATGCTCCATACTCCTTGATCCATCGTGAAAGAGCCAGAAATGAAAAGGTAGAATACCTTTTTCTTGGAGACTTAAACAGATTCACTTTCAAATTCCTTGTGTTTGTTTGGGTGACACAGTTGGTCTGAAAGGCCCCATCATCTTACAGTTCTACCAGTGTTTAGTGGTTTCAACTTTTTTGTTGTTTGTTTAATCTGGGGTAATCTCATATCAAATGATGATTTTTTATGTTATTTCATAGAACTCTAGAAGTACACCAATATTAGGCCAATTACTTTAAATCCCATTTTCCAGGTAACTGAGAACAGGTCTGTGGATGCTATTCTGTGTCACTTTGACTGCTATTTAAAAAAAAAAAAAAAACCACTTTTGATGATATTATGTGTTAATCTCATCCCAGATGGTCTTCTCATCCCCCTGACTAACAAATGTGTTTTAGTCTTGGGAATTTTGCTTAGGTCGAAGGAATGAGTGCATGTATCTTGTCAGAGGAAATTACAAGCCCATGTAAACTCTCTTGCTTCTAGCATCTCGTTCATTGAAACCACAATCTGCTGAAGTTTCACATTGTTATATCCTAGAAGCATGCTCATATTTATGCCTATATTTATACTGGGTGGCTTTATTGGAAGTTTTGAAAGATCCTGGGAACCAATCATGGAATATTCTTAATTCTTCAAAATCTAGATGTAGGCAGAGAGCCCATGTAGTAAGTAATTCGATTAAATGTTCCTTTTTCTTCTTTTCTTTATAGGGTGATGGGAGTTCAGTGTTTGCCTCAATGAGGAAGAGGTTTTGGGATGAGTGGTCATCTCTTGTCCTCAGATTTACCTTTACTTCTTGGTCATTATGGAACCTAGTCTTTCCAGGAGGGAAAATAGTTATGAGAAAGGAGCAGGGTAGAGCAGGGAAGTGGCTTAGGGTCATCCAGCCTTAACCATATGTACCGCGTTAATCATGGGAGGACTGGTAAAGCATTTTGTGAGCACGCATTCCTTCCAAAGAGCATGGGGAGTTTTATTAGTCCACTGCTATTGTCTGGCATAATTTTTTTTCAGGGATTATATAATAAACATTGTGCATATCTGGGTCAGGCGGAGTGAGGTTCTCATCTAGGCTGTGCATAGCTTCCCAGCCAGGAGACCATAGGTAAAGGTAAGTCAGTCAACCTTTTGGAGTCACAGGTGGCTTCTCTGTTAAAAGAAGGTATTCCAATTTATTTATTTCTACATAACAAATTACCCCCAAATTTTGAAGCTTAAAGCAACAACCATTTCATTTTGTCTGGTGATTTCTGTGAATTAGGAATTTAGGTAGGGCTCGGCTGGATGAATCTTGGATTCCTTGTGGCATCGGTGGAGATCACTCACTGGTACTTTGTTGGTGGATGAGTTGGACTGGCATTCTTCTGGTCTAGGATGGTCACTCATATGTGTGGCACCTTCACGGGGATGATTGGGATGCTGGGCTCAACTGGGACTATTGCCTAGCACGCCTACACATGGCCTTTGCAACATGGCAGTCTTAGTGGAGGCAAATTTCTTAGGTTGTGGCCCAGGGCTTCCAGAGAAAATGTTCTAAAGGACATTTGGAAGCTGCTAGTTTCTTAAGGCCTGGGCCTAGAGATGGGCATGAGATTGCTTCTGTGGTCAGGACAGCCACAAAGCCCACTCTGATTGGAGGGGGACAGACGTATACCACTTTCTGAAGTAGAAGTGTCAAAGAATTGCAGCCAGCTTTAATCCGTCACAGTGGGTGATAACAGTGTCCACCCCACTGGCTGCAGAATAAGTGCAAACTTCCTGAAGGTGAAATGAAATGGTCATGTAAAGCACCGACCACCTTAAATGGGTGATGAGGATGCCCCTCAACGTTGCACTTGTTCATAATGGCAACTACAGTAATGATGCTGAAATACACTTTGGTAATGCTGGTTTTCTTCACTACACTATATGCCACTTGTTTGCAATTAGGTTGGATCAGTGAGAAATAGGGCGGCGTGATTTATATCTGCCTTCCACCTCCACAAGGTGATGTCCTCAGCAGCAGGTCCTTTGAAGGCTTGAGTGTTTGTCATCAGGGCTCCAACTCTAATTCAGAGGCACCCCAGTACATGGTCATTGGCTAGGTGTTTTCTCCTTGGTAATCTCTTCCATCCACCTCCCCTTCATCTCCACTCTAATTCTGGGCATTTTGTCTCACTCTTGTCAGTGACAGAATGTTGAATTGTCTCTCCATCTCCCAGTATCCCCTCTGAAATCCATTCCTTTCATGCTGCCCTTTGCCTTCCTGGAGTAGAGGTCTGGTTGCATCCATGTGAAAAAACAAAAAACAAAACTCAACCCATTAATGAGGTCCCATTGGTTAACAGTCAAGTGCAAACATCCTGGCCTCTAACTCTTCCCTGAATTAGTCCCAGCTGTCTTCTCCCACCTTATTCCCCCGACAACTGCCCCTCCCAAGTTTTTCCCTAGCGACCAGTGTTTAAGGGTGGTATGGAATCAGATTAACCCACTTTGTGCATTGTCCAGCTCTGCCCGGAAGTGCATTTCCATGTGAGCCTGACCTCCACTGGGCCAGAGAAGAGCATGTGTTAGGAGAATTCATTCATTCAGTGAACATTTACTGCATCCATAGAAGGTATAGAAGGAATTTAGAGCAGAATTGTGAAGTTATTGGACTTGCCTTGCAGGCATCCATTCTGTCATCTACATGAGGAACAAGGGTGGAGAGGCATGCTGGGGGATGATTCAGGTCACCCTGGCAAGAAGTGGCTGGTTTCTGAACAGATGTGTTTGCAGTGAGTCTAGGGCAGAGGAGACGGTTTTGAGGGGTAGGACGGGGGTGAAATCAGCACGATTGGGTCAATAGCTGTAAGGGGGTGATAGGCGAGAAAGAGAAGGAAGGACAAAGGCTAGTTTGTGGTGGACTGTGGGATGTGTGGTGGAACCTTCCATGATACGGGATATGGGAGAAGGAGTGGATGTGGTGGGAACAGGAGGAGTCCATTATAGCTGTGTGGAATTCAAGGCTCCTATGGGGCATCCAAGTGGAAGTGATTGGTTGACATCTAGATTTAGATCTGGCACTAAATGCCCCCATAGGGGCATGGACGGGATGGAGTTGGACCTGGCGTCATTATATTGGCAGACTTGGTCTGGAGAACCCCACATTTGACTGAGGTGATTCCTACTCCTTTGAAGTAGGAATTCATGTTGGCTTCCCCTCTTTTTGCAAATTTTGTAACTTCTATAGTTGATATCATTTAATAACTCATCTAGTACCTAGTTCACATCTTCCTTGACCTGTCCCTTTTCTGTGTCCCCCTGCCCTGAAGGATTTTGGCAGAAGCATATCTTATTCCATCAGGTATTCAGTGTTGCTGATCAGAGTAAGTGTTGAGTCCCTGTGCGTCAGAGGCAAGGGGTTGATTACTCTCTAGCTTAGTCCTGTGGTTTAGCTTCAGGTTCTGTGTCCTTTCTGGTGTATTAGACCCTGGATTTTAACTGCTAGCTCACTCTCTGCCTGATGACTTCCCTTGTTCTTGTTTGACCTGCTCATTGCTGTTTTCCTTCTCTGGATCTGCAACCCAGGACTCCTGGAGCAGTTCTGCTTTGGACCTGGCCCCACCTTGTGCATTCTCTTTTGGGAAGACAAACAAACAAAAATTCCTTTTCCCTTAGCACCTGGTGGATTCCCAAGCAACATTTCCTGGAGTATACTGACTCCCTGGCTGCAGTGATTAAAAGTAAAATTCTGAATAGTACTCAGACAACTTTTCCCCTTGTCTGTTTTTGGTTTTATTAATTTCTTGTGCTTCTGGTTCATTAGTTGCAAGTCACCATGAGAACCATCTGGTTTGGCAAGCAGTGAGAGTGCCCCATGTGACAGCCCCTTTCCTAGGTGTGGCAACACAGTGTTCCCTAAGGAGCCTGGAGCATTAAAATAAGATATGATGATAGATCTAAAACATGGCTCAATCTAACCCATAAACGTGTTTTCTTTGGTCCCCACACTTCCTTTTATGAAATGGAGAAAGTTTACTCAAAACCTCGATTCTTGGTTTCTCTTAGAAATAACTGGCAGATCTGGGAACCGTCGCCCCACGTTCTGCAGGAGCAGCCCTTGGCTCGCCCAGCACAGTGGCTGTCCGAGTTGGATGGACAGGGGGTGTGTGTGTGCCCCAGGTCAGCTTCCTCCCACCGATCCCTGTGATGTCCCATCTGGCCTTCTTTCCTCATTGATGTTACCTGGCTGGCCCATATGCATCACCTGCAGCCTGTGGCTTCCCTGGAGGAGTGGGTTGAGTGCTTTGGTGGAGTGGGGGAGGACCTCTTCTGCCACACCAGAGGTCGCAGAGGCTAAACTGCATCCCTAAGGAGGAGTGATTCCGGCAGGTGGAGAGAGTGGTGAGGGAATCGCCCAGCCACAGGCACAGAGTTAAAAACAAAACAGTGTGGTGTGCTCCAAGTAATGCTGGTGTAAACCACTTACGTTGCTCTCTCTTCTTTGGAGTGGGAATTGGAAGAACAGAGCTTGGAAGGGTCAACAGGCTTGCCCTGATTGGCTCATTTTGGAATCTTCCTTATGGCGATTGTCCCTCGATGCAGCACTTCCAGCCCCAGAAAAATGCAGTGAAAAAGGCATTCACCCCAGTGGTTTGCCCATCAGAGGTCCTTTAATGGGTGTCGGAGGTTATGGAGGCAGTATCCGTACCCCTGTTGCGTGAGTGGTAACGAGTAGCCCCAGCTGGGAACCCTCCTTGTTTGGCTCTGATCCCCACTGGCTCTCCCGATTTCAGGTCCGTTTAGCTCACTCATCCCTGTCTCAGTCTCCCCATCTGTCAAATGGAGTGGGACTGGGAGGGATTTCGAGCTCCTCTGTGCATAGCTGCAGCACAGCCCTGGCTGGAGCGCACCACCCAGAGAGGCATCGATGGTGCTACGCCTTGGGACAGAAATGACACGTGCCACTTTACCACGTGCCGCGCGTCCCTCCAGAGAGGGACACATCGGGACTTCTCCAGTCTCCCGGTGTTCAGCTCTGTTGACAGCAGCCAACTCCTTTTCAGTTCTCCTCACGGCCGTGAGCACCGTCCAGTTCTTCTGGGGGCAGGTCAGTCATGAAGCACACATAGTTAAATGAAGAAGCCCGGGCCCTGCCGCCGCGCTTGGGGTCATGGTTAGAATACTGGCAGTGGAGTGTGTGTGGCTGTGACCTTGGTGGTGGCGTGCCGGAGTTGCCACCTCCAGATGGTGAGGGGAAGTACTGTGACTGTCCCTCCCCCTCACCTGGCAGTGCGCCAGGGGCGGGGCCGGGCATATTTACCCTCCAAAAGTTAGGGAGGCTTTTATGAACTGGGCCATCTCGCCTTGGTCCCCATTCTTCCTTGCGTCTCTGAACTCTCATTAATTTTTCACAGGCTTGTGATGGATAGTTTTTATTTATTCACGTCTGAGGTTCTGTTGTGTGAAAAGGACTCATTTTATAACATTACATATTCATGGCTTGGGATAGATGGGATAAGGAACTTATTATTAATGTGTCACTGTGGGAAACTTCAGTTCATTTGCGAACCTTGTTAAATTTGGTGTGGTCAGCAGACACAGTGAAGTTTTGGATGTGTTCTCTTAATGGAGGGCAAAGAGTTTGCTCTTGCTTCCCCTTGATTCAGTGAAATGAGTTTAAATATTCTTTAAATATTCTGAAATACCTATTTGAAGGTAGAAAAGAAAAAAAAAAGTGAGGTGGGGGCGGATGGTAGAGATTAATTAGAAAATGAAGCTCCCGTCTCCTTATTGGAGAGCCTGGTTTCTCAAGCATTCTGTGGCTCTGCTACCAGGTGTGTGTGAGGGACCGACTCCTTACTGAAAGGTGAGGTCGGGATCCATGCCCCCTTTACCACTGCTACGTCTAGCATCTCCCCTTGGGGCAAATCGCAGATTCTTTCACCTATGCATTCAATCCTCCTAACCTCTGCTCTGGATTCTGGGGAGTTCTCCACTTGGCACGCCTACTGACATCACAGAATTCCTTGCCCTGGACAAATAGAGGGAATATTAACATACCATCTTGTAAATCAAAGCCAGGGGTGGAGGGAGGGCACAGTAGGGAAGCTGGCCCAATCTGCTTCAGTGTGAGCTTGGTAAGGAGGAAGCATATGTTGCATTCATTTCTCTACAGAGACAGACTCTGCTCTCTGCTAGGGACAGTGTGTAGATTGTGTGGGGTTTGTGGGGGTGTTTTGTGTTTGCCAGTTTGGTTTAGCAGTGACATGGCTGGTGGCCACTGCCGCTTCACAAACTCCTTGCCAACAGAAAAGCAGAATATATGCATGAGAAGGATACATTTTGCAATCTGGAAATTCTCCAAACCAGGCATCAGACTTGAAGAGTGTCCAACATATTAAGAATCGTGTGGTACCGCCTTGGGCACATATCATGGGCATTTTCAAGCATAGAATTTAGTGATGATAACCTTGTCCTTTACAGGGGTAAAAAAAAGAAAGTGAAATTCTTTCGATAATCAAAGCAATTAGCTTATGAAGTTGATGCTGGGGTGTAAGCGGCATGAGTAGGGGACAAAGGAATGAAATATGCTTTAAAAGGCATCCTCCGACGATGTTTCCATAATGCAAAACATTTGTTTCTCGCCGGGATCCCATTGGCGGTTTGCTGGTATTATATTGCCATTTATATTGGAAAGGCAGGCAGCGCGAAAACTGTAGTCTATTAAGAGTTTGTGAGTGTGTGCATGTGTATACAGTGAAATAATATCTAGTGTAATGTGAAGTGACAGTCAAAATTACAGCTTTTCTCTCGCCGCAAGGGCACTTCTTTGCCAAGTATAGTAATATTGTTGTAGCAGTGTTCAAGGTTGTCAGCAAATCTGGCTTACTCTGCAGAGAGTCATAATAGTGTGTGGAAGGAAGGAGCTTCCTGTCAGGGGAAATACTATAATTTTGATATATATTTGTTGGTGCCAAACTGCAATTAAATAGGAGGTGTTGGAAGAAGGTTTTATTTAACCAGCTTGAATTTGTTAATTAATTAGCAAAAACGTATATTTGGAATACTTCAAGAAACAGTTCTGTGTTGTTCACATAACTTGATTCCACATAATTGTTTTTGTTTGTCTCTTAAAGAACACAAAATACCCCCTCCACCAAAATAGTGCAGAATAAAATGTTTTTCAACCACCAAAGGAAGGGAAAAATAAAACACCTTGAATAATCTTATCTCTTACATCTTCTTTTGGGGGGCATTTCTTGTCTGTTAATGCTGGGAGTTCTCCCTTGGTGATCCGACAGACATATAGTATCTGCAGCAATGTCTGTTATGTGACTTAACTTGTACCTTGATTAGTTTGCAATTAAATTGGAGGACTTTTCAGGTGACTAAAGGAAAAAAGAGTCACTGTATGTGTGTTTGTGTGTGTGTGTTAAATTGCTTGCAACACACACATCCATCTCTAGTATCATGTGAGGGATGCCCATCCCCCTGTCTCTTCATCCCTTGGGATAGTAAGTTTCTGAGTGACAGCCTCTCTTTCTGTTCTCAAGAAAGAACGAAGGTGTCACGTTCCCTGTACACTCCCATTCTGATGAAAAATATTTTCTTTTTTGAATAAGCAGAAAGTGGTGGAAGATTTAAATAGCAATAATGTATTAAAAACTCTACTGCACTTATGTGTTCAAAAATCAGGAACAGAAAGATTGTGTTGTTTTGAAAAGAATATATTAAGGGTCTGGAAAGCTGTGTGTGTGTGTGGGGGGGATCCTTCCTTCTCATATTGAGCATTTTGCAAATTAAGTGAGTTTCATTCTCCTATAAAATATGAATCCAATAACATTTTATATGATCATAAAATGTGTCTACTTTTGTCTCCATCTTTTATGAAAAAAAGAAATATTCCCAAAGTATATTACGAAAAAATAATTAATAAGCAACCTTTCATGGTTATTTTCTGAGGTTAATTATTACCCTAAGAAATCAATTTCAATTTCTTCAGTTTGAGAGACTCGTTTGTGACAGGGTGTTTCCAAAAAAGGGGAGTGAGTTAAGATGCTAAATGGGAGCTTTCATTCCCTAGAGAAAATGTCTTTGCTGCCGGCCGTGATTTATCCAGTGCTGTCTTGCCCGTTTATACCCCATGCCAGGAGAATGTATGGAAAATGTAATAGAGCTATTAGAATCGAGTGTAGCAGATTGGTTACAGTAAGAAACAAAAGTTGTCTTTATATCACTAAAATAAAAATGAGATACCCTTGAGTCCTCACAAAAGAAAATGGCTTGGGCCTTTTTTGCTAACCTTCCCAACAAGCCTGAGCTAATGGATCAGGGAATCAAGGGAGGCAGCACGAATCTGTTTTCCTGACGATCTCCTGTCCTGAGACCAAGGTGAGTATACGGGGGAAAAAGGAAGAGAAACTTAAACCTGCAACTATCTCCTGATGGAACACAGGAAACCAAAAATAAAGGGAATGACTCCATTTCCCCTCTTGGCGGTACTCTGTAAAAGTCATCAAAATCACACTGTGTTTTCACCAGGCACCTGAGTTTCTTGACCCGGGACCTAGAATGTTCTGGCCCGTTACAGCTAACCATGGCAGGCTCTCCCCAGTGGGGTAACACTTCGCCAGGGGTGGGATTTCCTCTCAAATTCAGTATGGTCTTCAGGTACATTAAAAAAAAAGTTTATTTCCCCACCTTTAATCTACTTTACGTTTTGGTGTTTGGCTTAGAATTTCCTATCAGTTGGGACAGTTTATATTATGTATTTTGCATGTTTTAAGATGTTTTAAGATTTCAACACGTGGTGACGTTCAGCAAAAAAAAAAAAAAAAAATAATAATACAGTAACTTCTAAGGATGAGGTAAGAAACAGCCGACCCATTGGTCCGTATATTGATCTTTTATCTTTAGGATCCCTGCAGACGGGGTGGGCAGCGGTGTCTGGGTCCGAGGGAAGGGGTAAGAATAGATTCCTCAGTTAATTAATAAGGACGTTCCCCTTGGACACGAAAGAGTCTGAATTCAAACTAGCTTAAGTGGAAAGGGTCATTATCGGCTCATGAATGCAAAGTTTTATGCAAGGGTCAGCAAATTCTCTCTGTAACAGGACAGATAATAAATATTTTTGGGTCTGTGGGCCCTGCGGTCTTTGTCACAGCTACTCACCTCTTCCTTTTAGCAAGGGAAGCCACACGGCAACAGGTAAGCCACTGGGTGTGGCTGTGCACCGATAAAACTTCATCTGTGGAGCCCGGGACTTGAACTTCATGTAATATTTGATGTGTTAAAATATATTCTAATTTCTTTCTTCAGCCCTTTAAAAATGTATTTTTAGACCCTGGGCTGTATGAAAACATGCATTTGAGGTCCAGATTTGGCTCAGTGGTCTGTTTGCCACCTCTAGGTTTAGAGTCAAGCTTGTCCCAGACCTTAAATATGTCATCTGGGTCCCATCTTTAACCTCTTGATTTTGATTTTTTTTAAAAAAATTATATTCTTCAAAGAGAATATTCTTTCTGAGTGGGGATCAAGATGGCCACTCATAGACTAGGACTTTCCCAGCTTAGCCAGCCCTGCCACCAAGAAGCCATTTCCCCCACTGTCCCTGGCACAAAAGCCAGGAGAACAGGACTAGCCTGACTTGGAGGCAGGTATTAGCCCTGAATCATTCATGGCCCACAGGATGAGGTTCTTTATTCTAGGCTGGAATCCCACATCCTGGCCCTACCTGCAGTCCGGGAGGCCCAGTTCCCTCATGAAGAAATAAGCTCCCTTTTGTCAGCAGGAGGGGCATGGGAATAGGTCCTGGATAGACAAAGTCACAGCTTCCACAATCCACTGTGAACCTTTTACAGTCTTAGGTTATAATTTAACTTTTAGATGTTTCTGGAAACAAGGAAGAAATCCTTTCTGGCTGTAGCTTCAAAAAGGAGCATGTTGGTTGGTTTCTTATCGATGACTGGCAAAGAACTGGTCTCTGTAAATTGCTCTGCACGTTTTGTTCCCTGGAAGCAGAGCCCAAGGCATGCTTCTTGTTCAGTTGATCTGGGAGGTTGTGCTTTCAGGAGAAAACAGAGGGAGGAGAATGGTGTAGAGTATGGAAAATGGTCGGAAGGATGTGACCAGCTTCAGCCTGATCTCATGGGGAGCTCTGGAATATGAGGTATGGCAGAGTGGATCCTGCTTGAGACAAGGGCGTGGCTGGCTGGCATTCAGGGATTAGCCAACATCTGCCAGGGAAAGAGGCTTTGTGGGCATAGCCTTTCAGGTGAGGCAGAAAGGGGTAGCTGTGAGTTAGCTGTCAACACTCAAAAGCCACTGGGTGTACCTGCCCTGTAAGGGGATTTGCGGTTAGGAGGCACCACTGTAATACACTGGTCTGGAAGGGAGACTTCTCTCAAAGTGCTCTCTACCCATGGAAAGAAGAAGGATTTGACATCAAGACTCTCTGCAGGCAGGGTCTGTACCTGGGTATTAACTGTTAACACAAGCGCAGCTCTGCACTTTAAGAAGTTTAACCTCTCTTTCTGGCCCTGGCCTCATACCTGCTTTTCCACTTTCCGACCTGTTTACTTCAACATTGTGATCCTCTAATAACTTTTGTTTAGTGAAACTCCAGCCTTTTCAGGATGCTGTGCTAATGTCTTCCTTTTTTAATTGAGTAAATATATTATACACAGCTGGGTAGGTTGCTGCCTTGCTGGCCTTGCTGCTATAATTTGAAAATGGATAGTTTTCTTTAACTCACGTAGAATGAATGTGGCATTGATTCCTGGTTTCCTGTGGCTCTCCTCCTTTAGAAAATGTATTTACATGGGCATTTTTGAAGCACTTTTTAAGATACTGGAAAAATTAAAAAAATAAAAGAAGAATTGGAAAAGCCTTTTACCCCTCCCCCAAACAATGGCTACATTGTGACAACAGTGGGTTGAGCTAAATTCAGCTACGTCAAGGAAGAGCAATAAAAGGAGATGGATTGTTCTCTAAGCTTCACTTTATTGGATATTGTAATTGACATATAGTTGTCATTTATAATCATCTGTCCATTCCTGTGAGTTGGGAGCAGTAAAGTTAATTGTGGCGGCTCATTTGCATTAATCTCACCTCTGAAGGGTACAGTAACCCATTAATATCATGTCATGATGAATTATCACAAATAACATTGAACATATTGATTAATGATCTCTGAGATTTGTATCTCGTTAAAACATTTTGTTAGCTCTTTAAACTTTTAAGCCAACAACCATTGCACGTAGGAGGTGTCAGAGATCGTCTGAGAGGTGGTGGTGGGGAGTGGTGTACATTGCAGGGTCACTGGTTTAAGGAGTTGGACCACTCAGTTCCCATTAGATCTTTTTTTTCTCTTCAAGAAGCCAGGCACATTCTCTTGGTAACCTCCTCCTACTTTTCACTGGATAATGGTTTCTTCAAAACAGTAGCTTCGTTGATTATGAAGTGTATCTGATTCTCTGCTGGAATGATTCAATCAGAGCTTTTAAAGTTATCTGTTCAGTTCCCTGCATGGTGGCCTTTGGAATCTCTTACCCGTCTAGATCTGCTTGCTACTTTGAAGTGCAGAATTCTTTTTCTCCGTTGAAGTCAAAATCTCCAAACTTAGATGTTAATATAAATATAGACCACACTTGAAATGAGTTGAGATGAAATATTGTCACTTAAAAATAACACTTATCCTTTGTTTTATAAAAGTTCATTCCTCTTTTCCTGGGTGAGGTGATTGTCCACAAACAAACAAATACATTGGTCATACATGTCATGTAGGCATGAGTGAAATTATAATAAATGCTCCTTAATAAGACCTTTGTAGAATTTCCTGGGAGATGTTTAAATACAGTAGACACATAAAGGAAAAAATTGTCATAAGAGTCGAATTACAAAGCTTGTTCTTAGTAGCTGTTTCTTTTACTAATTGTGAAAATGTTACAATATTCTGTCTCTCCAACTTAGGTATTTCTTCCACTTCTGGATAGTTAGCTTTTGCTCTGTTTTCTCTAGATAAGTATTTAACAAATGGCAAATATTGGGACCGGCCTCCTCTTTGTTTAGAGAAAATGGACCTGATCGTCCCGAAATAAGGATGCCTTGAAGAAGATGTCATTGATGTTTGGCTGACTTGGGTGGTCTTAAACCCTGGGAGCACTTCTAGGAAGAGACAGATTTGCAAATTCCTGCTTGTGAGTGGGGAGGGAACCCTCCAGCCCTGGGTCTGTGACTTCCCATGGAGGGAAGGATTGTGACCCCCATGCTTGTCAAGCCGCCAGCTCCTGGAAGGCAGGAGTCATGGTTTAGCCCCAGAAAGGGTTCTGACTGCTTAGGAAAAGGCCAAGGCGTGAGGGCCGCATACCCGTGGGGAACGATGCTGCCATTATGTATTGTTTGTACCTTTAGCCAGCAGGTAAGGACGGTGTTACCATCCTTCCATGCTCTCAGATGCTCGGTTTTATGGAGGGGGTCTTAAAACAATAATCGGACCATATGTGCACCAATCTTTGGGCCTAAATAGCTAAGGACAAAGTAGATTGCTTTTTTCTAAGGGCCACTTTCCCTTCCCTTCTTTGTCAGGCCTGTGATGTTCCTCACCCACTGAGTATTTAATATCTGTGTTTTCAAATCAAAGAACAAGCTTTTTGTCTCCCAGGATAGTATCTTGTAAAGCCAACCTCTTTATTACTTCACTAGTTTAAGGCTTTATTACTTGCGATCCAAAGCCTGCTAGTGAATTATGCATGTTACACTTCTCAGCAGCTTCACTACCCTCTCTCCTGCCACCTTTTTGGGGGCCCAAAAAGTACAGGGAGATCTTGATGTGGGTTCATTTCTACCCATGGTATTAATCCTTATTCATTTTAAAAATCTGCTAACGGAAATATTTCCATTCAGCTCATTAATCAATTGTGATTTTCATTCCCTTGTTTTGTAAAAGCTGTTGCAATAAATACTTTTTTCACAAGGCGAAAATCCAAGAGATGGATGCAGCCAGCGTAATTAATTGCACCCAGTTACAGGAGATCAGCAAGTTTGTGAGATTCACATGCTGCTATACCATATGGTTGCCCAGTAGGCGAAAAATTTGATTAATGTTTTGAAGTAGATTTTTTTCAGCAAATATTACAGCCCCAGATGAGGTGTTTTTTTTTTTTTCTTTTACTTTCTAGTATTGTTAGACTTAGCTGAAGGAACCAATCCTCTGATTTAAAGCTTAATAATATTGTGATCCAGTGAAAACTTAACATGCAATAAAAATTGCAGTCTGCCTGTCTCTCGTGGATACAGAAAAATAATGCATTATGTCTTTGTTCATAATTAAATAAAACATGAAAGTTGGATTCTGGAACTTGATTTTTTTTCCCCTCCTCCTAAAAAAAAAAAAAAAAAACCCATAACTGTGGTTTTAATTGATGTGTTTTTGGTCTGATTTATAAGCAATACATTTGGGCAGACTTTTAAAAGTGTAAAAGGAACAGCAAAATAAAACAAACAAAAAATGAGTCAGTGAACAGCTTCTTATTAATTGCATGCTCCATACCAGTGAGACCACCATAAATATGACTATGTGAGTGTCATAGAAAAAAATTTAAGTTGTTTCTACTGTTATCCTAAAGGTATATTAGTTTCATGACCCCTCAAGATATTCATAGTTAATTTCTTTTTGTTTAGGGAAGGGGGAAAAAAAGCAAACACCTCTTGATTCCCACGCCCCCCTCCCCGCCAAGTTAGAAAGTCTCTTTTATCTTATGGCTCCTTGTCGTGCTGGACACCCATCCTCTTATGTCACTGCCCCATTGGGGTCATGCTCCACCGTGTCATTCTGATGACTGGGCGAGAGTCAGCCATCGGGTGATAGACCAGGACAAGATACCGCAGTTCTGACCTTGGCATTCAAAACAACAACATGAAAATTTGAAAACACGTGGGAACCGGCAGTATACTCTGTAAGGAAAAATGAAATAAAACAAAATTCTCCATTTTGGCGAAGGAGGCTGGATGCTTCAGACAGTTTAGCTCTTCTGTTTTTTTTTTTTTTTCCCTTTCTTTTCCTTTTGAAACTTAATTTCAAATTGCCTAAGCAGTTTAGGACTCTCCTTACATCTTGATGTCTGTTGAAAGGAACTGTTAGCTCAAGTGATTAAAGCATGATCTTTAACCAGGTATCAGGCTCACTTTGAATCCTTTGTCTTGGTCAATAGAAAATTCTCTCTTCTGGAGTTAAAACAAGATCCGTAACTTCGCCCCACCCAGTATAGAGAGAGACCCCGTTCCGAAGGAACTGTGTCACCATTTAACAAAGCAATAGTATGTGCTTTCGTCTCTTAGATGTCACATGATTGCTGCTTTCTCTCTGTGTCTACAGTGTTTTAAGGGTTTGAAGTGGACTCTCTTGCCAGTGGCTTAAACAGGGACTGGCTCAGTCAAAATATAGGGGCCAAAGCAGGAGGGCCATCTCTGATTTTGAGTTAGTAAGTTCCTTTGTCTTTCAAAGTTTTCATCTTTGAAGAAAAGGTTAGAGATTTTTGATAAATATCAGATGTTTTTGATAATTTCACTGAACTAGGTTTCTAAACTTTTTCTATTTATTTTAATGATTGGTTAGGTAGTAATTATCGGCAAAAGGCACAAAAAGAAGTGTTACAACGACAGCATTTTTTTTTCATTTTTTAATTGTTATGTTAATCACCATACATTACATCATTAGTTTTTGATGTAGTGTTTCATGATTCATTGTTTGTGCATAACACCCAGTGCTCCACACAGAATGCACCCTCCTTAATATCCATCACCAGGCTAACCCATTCCCCACCCCCCTCCCCTCTAGAACCCTCAGTTTGTTTTTCAGAGTCCATCGTCTATCATGGTTCATGACAGCATGTTTTTAAGATTTTTTTTTAAATTTTTTATTTATTTCTTTTTGTCTTTGCGGGGGGCGGTGGGAGGGCAGAGGGGGAGGGACAGAGAGAATCCCAAGCCGATTCGACGCTCATCGCTGAGCCCCGTGTGGGGCTCAATCTCCCAACCATGAGATCATGACCTGAGCTGAAATCGAGTTAGACACTTAACCGACTGAGCCACCCAGGCACCCCAATTTTATTTTATTTTTTAAGCGGGCTCCACGCCCAATGTGGGGATCAAATTCAGGACCCTGAGATCGAATCACATGCTCTACCGACTTGAGCCAGCCAGGCGCCCCCCTTTACAGCATATTTTTAAAACATCCAAAGAAATGAGCACAGCCTGTCTTTCCTAAGTTTGGGCCGAAGCTGTTTCTATCAGGTTCGTT
Organism: Eumetopias jubatus; assembly: GCF_037043125.1. Lineage (NCBI taxonomy): Eukaryota > Metazoa > Chordata > Mammalia > Carnivora > Otariidae > Eumetopias > Eumetopias jubatus. The sequence continues at coordinate 30,797,313 of NW_028274816.1, forward strand.
ATGTCATCCAAAGGGAGATGTTTATAGTGAAGCAGTTTTGGAGATACCCTTCAAGAAAACACTTACCTTAAGATTTAACTAACTTTTTTTTTTGTCATTCAGCCATTCCTAGTGAATGTTTTTTAACTGGGCAGTTGAAGCAATCATTTTTTTTAAAGCCTGCTACGTTCAAGACACTTTGTATGGGTGTCTCCAATTGCAGCGTGGGGTTTTTAATGAAAAAAAGGAAATCCTTTTAAATTTGTATTTAATATGGCAGGTAAAACCTGAATAATATATGGTCAGTTGGCAGGAGACAGTGCATCGAATTATTTGAGTTTACCTTTTATTTTTTAGCAGCTTATACATATATGCATTTTATTACCGAGTCATAGGATGAATGGCTGAGGGAAATGTTTGAGAGGCTCTGATGAGGGCCAGTGCCTTATGGCAATAAAAGTAATGTTAACCCATAGCAATTGGATCTAGGTTGGTCTGATTTTTGTTGTGGAGCTATGGTTGTGGTTGTCATTTTAATATTTTGTTTTTATCAAAGGAGAAGAATATATTTCCTGTCCATCTTTCATCAGTGATGCATTCTTCTACACAATGATACTGCCAGAACAATCATACTGACCCTCTGTATCCTAGAGATGCCTGATACATTTGCAACATCTCCCTTTGTAAGTTTTACTTCCCTAGATGTAATCCTTTGGGGAAAGAAAATTCCCCAGAATATCAGTTCCCTTAGATGAAATTTCCTTTTATTTGAACTAACCATGTTGGACTGTAATTTATAGGCTGTATCAGTGCACAGTTCCTCAGATCTAGTCTTTTACCAGCAAGTATCCATCAATTGAGTGGAGGTTGCCACATTTTTCAAGTGGGAAGAAATTCAGACAAATATAAGAAGAAAAAAAAATTACCCTTGGGGTCTCACAATTTGAGATTGTTGAGTGTTGCCATGCAAAAATAACACCCAGCGGGAAGGTTCTGCTTTTCTCACAAATTCTCAGTTAACACAAGGCGCCCCGGCAGCTGGGAGAGAGAGTGAGAGAGCGAGGGTCCTGGCTGAAAGGCAGTGGAAGGCGGCTCTGGGTGAAGTCTTGCTGGAAACACAGGGTGCTGCAAGGGAGAGCTCTACCTGGTACTGGCAGCGGAACTTTGCCCGTCTGTTTCTTCCCGTGCTTCGGGTCATGCTGATGCTAAAGTTGAATAAATGAGAGCTAATGATTTTTTAAGGCGTTTTTAAGTGATTTGTCTTGGGAATGCTAAATTAGCAAGAATAAAACCTAGGCAGAAAAGTTGAATTTTGATGACCCAAAAAAGGCACGTCCTAGAGTGATTTAGTAAGACTCCAGTGGTCTAAGATTGTTCCACATCAGAAAAAGTGTACAGTTACCAGAATTACTTACTAATGAAAAAAAAACGGTGGGGGGGAAAGGTTGTTAGGCTACTGGGCAGTGGGAATGAACAGGGCGGCAGCTCTTATGATGAAATGGTCTGAGAAGCCTTCTGCTGTGGGGATCCAAAGTAGGGCTTTCCTGAGGAATGGGCTACATTGTCCCTGGGGTAAAGGTGACAGGGAAACCCCCAGATTCCCAGAAAGTTGTTTCAGAGATAAAGGGAAGCACAAAGGATCCCAGTTCATCTGCACATCTCAATTCTCAAACCTATTGTCGCGTTTTCTAAGTAACCAGTATCTGAAAGCACAATGTGAGGAAGTCTCCTCTTTTGCTATACTAGCTGGGCGGGGCGGGGGGGTGGTGGTGTCTGGTTCCTTGGAGGAGGCCCGCTGAATAAAATAAGCCCACTACTGAGAGAAACGCTCTTTACTTGTTTTTAAAGTTTTCCGAGCCTGCAGCATGAGTCAGCCTATCACAAATTTTAGAATGTGCACGGAGATCTTTGGTACTCGCTTTGTTTTTATTTTCCTGAAGAGTGAAGTGATTGTATTTCATTTATAATCAGAAGCTGCATCAGCCCATGAATTCAGTTACAGGTCTTTCAAGTCACTTTTATTAATTCTTTAAAATGAAATTGCTGTGCATACACTCTCACACACATTTTCATTTACTGATCTCTCTGTATTTTTTTTTTTTCTTCCCCTCCCTGTGATATGTCTCATTGGTGAAGAAGAGTTTCTTTCAGGACATCCCCGTTTTGGGTTTCTACATTTAAAATGTGATTGGAGGAGTTGGGTCTGTTCAAACAAAAAAATCATACCGGCAGCTTTTACTTAGGGAGTACTCTCCGGACGGACATGTCAATACCTGCCCATGTGTTTATTTGTAATTAAAGTGAAGATGCTTGAGAATGGCTTTCCCATTAATCTCCAAACACAGAGTCGTTTCCTGGTGAGTGATGTATGACAGTTTGCTCTGCGCTTCCTCTGAAGAGAGCATTGTTCCTGTGGCATTGTTACAGTGGGCGGCTTTCCTGCAGGGCTCAGGGCTTCACCATTCCAAACTCCTGTTGTTCTTTAAATCCGTCAGAAGGGTCTGCAAGGGACCGTATTTATGAGAAGAGTGTAGAGTGGTCAGTCTAAAAAGCTCCTTAGTGTAGTACTTTGAATTTTAAATTACACACATAATTCAAAGGTAATGTAACTTGCAGTGTCGGACTTTAGTCCATTCCGTTAAATGGAGAAAAATGACTGGCGTGAGGAATGACTTATTGATTCTTGGTGGGAAAATGACTTCTGTAATATAGGAAGTATGGTAAAAGGAGCAGCTTAATTATTTAGGGAGCACTTTTGAAAATATGCTTTTACAGCAGTACAAATTGTGTATGTACAAATTGTACAACTAGATTTTTTTTTTTAATTCTTTCTCAGAGGAAAGTTAGGAGAAGGCTTATCTTCTTTCGTTGCTAAGGCAGAGTTTAATTCCGCTTAAACTCCTATAGGCTGTAGCTAAGAAAGATATAAGGAACAAGGAGAAGTTTCTGAATGCCTTAAAAATATGACTTGTTCTAATTGCCTTTTCTTGTTTACATTATACTTGTGCTAGCTTTAGGGGATGCTTGACTGCCAAGATGTACAAAATACACTTCTCTCTCTCTTTCTGTCTCCCTGTTTCTCCTTCTCTCTCTGGTTTATGATGTTTTTCAACAGTGTCATGAACTCACTTAATCTGATTTCACCAAGTAAATATATGGGAAGTTGAGATGACATATTTTAATCTGGCATTTGAGGAGATATTCATAAAATATCAGATAAAATATTTATTTTGGCCTTTTCCTTCTGATCTCTCTTTTGATTCAGTGTGTATTCTTTGCTTAAGGACCACAGCCTAATGTTATTTTGACTGCAGTTCACAGTGTTGGCAGCCTTTCAGATAAACAGCATATTTGTGGTTAATTGGTTGAACATGTTCTATAATTATAATTATATTAAAACCTTAATGTGCTTGAACATTTGCCCACTGAAGGCCACTTGCATGAACTACGTTATGTTTCTGTCATTATAACTGAGCTGTCTGGGGCTGACATTCAGCAATTGAGGCAAGGCAAGGAACCTGGGAATAACACAGAGTCTTCTCATTATTTCCGTCGGAGACCGCTCTTGGGACAGTTGTAGAAGTTGACCATGAAAATTGCCGTCTGGTTGTAACTGGGATCCCCAGGTTTCAATCTGTGGGCTAACGTTTCTTCAGATTTTCAAAAAGGGTTGGCTTGGCTTTTTCTCAAAGTTACACAACGGCTGTTAAAAAGCAAAATTAGCACTTTATCAAGTTTGGAGCAAATTGCCAAGGCCACCAGGGAGCTGGGAGAGTCACCAAAGACCACTGCTTGGACCTGGGCAAGAAGCCATCTTTGAAATGAGCAGAGAGATCTGACGGCCCCCAGCTGAGGGAGAGAGTTTCTCGAGTTTCTCTTTTCTACCCTTTAGCCAGACCGTTAGGATTGACCTGGTGGACTGGTAGCCCCCTGGCCTTCCCAGCTGAGAATCCCAGCATCTTCTTGGTGGCTCCTGGATCAGCTGTACCACGGTATCTTTCCCTGTGTAACTGTATACACCAGTGTCCGTGAACCCTCTGGTTTTGCATGGCCTGAGGATGATCTTCATTTTTAAGCAGTCAAAGAAAAGAATCCAAAGAAACATAGTATTTCATGATACATGAAAATATATGAAATTCAATTTATAGCGTCTATAAATAAAGTTTTACTGAAACACACCTGCTCCTCTGTTTAAGGTATCATCTGTGGCTGCTTTCCCGCTCTCGGGGCGAGTTCAGAAGTTGTAGCAGCCACACCGTGGCCCTTGAAGCTGAAAATATTTCCTTTCTGGTCCTTCATAGAAAAAATTTGCCACCCCCTCATCTAAATGATGTCCTTCAGTTTCTGTCTCTCAGCAGAATGAGGGTGCTATGAGAACAGGTGCCACTCTTATTTTAGTGCTGGGGCCAGAGTAGGGGATTTGGGTTGGATGAATGAATGAATGAATGAATGACCACACCAAAACTATGCATACAGAGATGTCTGTTATTATCTTTGGCCTAACCAACTGAACACAGTTTATAAAATTTGCAAATCTGTTTCCAAACATGTTTGAATTGATTTTTATGGTCTTTTAATTAACCCAATAAAAATGGCAACAACACAGCAATTTTAAGAAAATAACAGAGCCAAGTATTTTTTTTTATGGCTCTGCATGCAATCCATATTACACCCACATGCAGTAGTTATATGGTCCAAATAATTGTCTTCCGGACTTAGAATGCTTTAAATTAGGATTTACTGAAAAGATTATGTTCTATATCATTAAAAAAAGAAAGAAGAAAGTTCTTCTCAAATTTATTTATGCGATGGAGCACTTCTGGCACTGCAGAATATGGCAGGAAATTCCGTTAAGTTGAAATGTGCTGCCCTTACCCTCAAGTATTTGGAGGGATTCATAGAAGAGCCAGGCGGATTCAGACAGATCTCAGTTGCAGCGCTGAACGTGCACTTTGTCAGAATACTTTGTAAGGTTTTCAGGGATAGGGTAGAAGGGTGAGCGTTGCAATTCAGAATTCTCAGGACAGGGATGTAGGCCAGAGATTTTCTGCCAAGACGGTAGACAATTCTGGAGCCTCCATGAAGACCCCACCGCCCTTCGTGGGCACCCTCGTCAGTCACCATTTCATGCCGGCGTCCTGCTCCTGGCCTGGCAGCCGCTTCAGCCTCTGACATGTCTGAGCCTCTCTTTGGTCTGACTCAGGTGAGTCCATCCCAGACTTTGGGGTCAGGCCAGAGCATACCTTGAATCCTACACTTACTAGCTGTGTGGCTCCAGGCCAGTGATCCCACCTCTTTGAGCCACTGGTTAACTCAGCAACAAGATGGGGTACCACACCCACCTCTTAGTGTTGCTGCAGAGATTCAGAAGGAGGACATTGGCAAATACCCCTAGGAGCTACCTGGTGCTCGCCCTCTCAACCCCTCCCCTGCCCCTCCTGAAACTGAGTCCAGGGTTCTTAAGGAGCAGAAATCTACAGAGAGGGTCCCCTCCTCTCTCCTATATGTCCCGTGACAGCCCAGCACCATTGTGCGGGGTTGTGTGTCCTCCCTTTCTCTTTTCCTCTTCCTTACGGTGGTTCTAGGATATCTGGGTCAGTTGTCCCTTTCTCCAGCAGTACTAGGACAATTGGACATTCTTCCCCATCCCAGGCTGGTGGGAGAATTATAAAATAGGTCACTATTTTATAGTGGTCACTCTATATTTCCACAATAGAGTGGAAGCCTTTAACTGGGTACCCTGGACTTCAGCCTGGTCTGGTCAATTCTGGCAGGATCTTATCCAAGCACGAAAGAGCATTTGTTGTCATTCAGACCTTCCTAAAAGGTGATTCATAACCTTCTTTGGGATCTAGGATCCATTCACATGTAGCAACCAGGCTCCCCACATGTTCCTGACTGACGTCCTGCCTTGCACACATCCTTTCCTCTGCTGCTGATCCGTGGGTAGGTCAGCTTCCCTTTCTTCTTCTCCAGATCACTCAAATGGAGCCACACGTGTTCTTCCTGCCTCAGGAGTTGACTTCCTTTGATGAGTTCCCTACCGCTTGTCCAGTTCCGTCTTGTCTGGACTTCACTCAACATCCCTCTGCCAAGCCCAGCAGGTTGGGGGTGTAGACACCGAGGCAGTCTTCTTGCCTTCAAGTGCTTGCAGTTAGGAAGTCCCATTCGCTCATCAGGGTTGTTGCTCATGGTCTGACACTGCCTAAAACTCACCCATTTCCCTTCTCCAGCCTTGCTGGTTTCTCCTTGTTCTGTAAGATTCATTTTTGGCAGGTGTGTGACTGACTCTCTCCTTCCAAAAAAGTAGTTCTTCAATCATCCATTCTTTATGTTCCTTATGTAGATTTCCATCTTATACTTACTTCACTGTATTATGCTCATCTATTTGTATCCTATGTGTGTTCCCCACTAGACTGTGTACTCGGAGAAGGTTGGAATGAACTAATGCAGCTTTGTGTTCCCATGAAGCAAAAAAGAAAACAAACAAACCAAAAAGAAAATGAGAGCTAGATCATTGTTTCATGATTATGTGAATGACTAATTAAATGAACAAATGAATGAATGAGTCAAGAACAGGATCTGGCCTAAGGGAGACAGGTAACTTTCAACTTGGGGCTATTCAGGAAGGCTCTACGATGCCCTGGTAGCCCTTGCTCAGAAGTGTGGACCACTCCCTGCCCAGGATGTACTCAGGGTACCTTTGGGGCTACCACAGGACAGTGGTTAGAACCTGGAGGAAGTTCAGGAGTCCCATGTCTTCTTGGCAAGAGACATATCATCTACAGCTTCACGGCTGACATATGCTCGAGTGGCGAGTGTGGAAAGAATTGATCCAGATAGAAATGTGCAAAGCAGTTGGCTTAGATGTTGTTTTCTGGATATGGAGGGTCAGGCCATTGGAGAGTGAAGAGCAGCATGGTGGAAGCACTGAAGACCATACACAGAATTTGAGAGGAGATGACATCATTATCTCAAGCCTGGGTTAGTGACCTTATCAGACTGAAGCGTTGGTTCCCAAACTTGAGCACACCCCAGGATCCCCTGGAGGCTGTTGGAATACACATCGTGGGGCTTCACCTACAGAGTTGCTGATTTAGAACATCTAGAGTGGGGCCCAAGGATCTGCATGCCTAGCAGTTTCCCAGATGATGATGATGCTTGTTTGGGGATCCCGCTGGAGTAAGGGCTCTGCTAATTTCAGCTCTAGAATATTGACTCATGGGAGATTTCTGCCATGGACAACTTCTTTCAGTCATCAGCAGGGTAGAATCTTAATTTCTGAGTATGAGAAACATCAGAGTTATTTTAGTAAAATGCTTTTGCCATCATTGCTTTTAAATCAGCCCTATGAAGTGGGAAAACCAAGAGTAAGGTTCTTTTATTGAGATAATGTGTTGTAAATAGGAGTTCAGCATCACATATGGAAAATACAAGAAGCCCTTCTTTGAACTTACCTTGTTCAAGCTTATTTTGTTCAAGTGTTACCTATATAAACTGGATGTACCTGCTGTAGATGTTGGTTTTGCAGTAATAATACTTTTCTACATTAAAAAAAAAAATCCTGAAATGAAAATGTAACTTAGTCTTATTATTGTAATCTCCCCTTGCCTTTTATGCATGGATCATTTGTTTGTGAACTGGTTATTTCAGGAAGGGCTCAAAGGTAATTTCATGGTTTATAGCATTTATATTGGCGCCTTTAATGAGCAAAACATATTGTTTTCTAATACACAAAATGAGGAATTCACATATATATGTATTATTTTCATTCCCCGGTATTACATGTATATCAAGTTCAGGACATTGCGAACAACCACGTAAAGAAATTATACTTCTGTGCACAGGGGAAATATGAACGTTTTGTGGTGCAAAAAAAAAAATAAAAAATAAAAATCAACTTTGCAGGCTTATGAGATGATTTTATTTTTAATGAATCCAAATGATAGCAGGGAGCTGCTGTTGTGTTTGTGCATTGTACAGCAATTCATATCTAAAAACACGGTAACATATGGCTTTGTTATTATTTAGTTTAGGAATTTATGCACCTAAAGGAGTTTTGAGAGCTCTGGGTCTCGTTCAGTTGTTGTATACAGCAACTAAACAAGATAAGCTGGAGCAGGGAGTTTCTCATCCCCAGGTTATTAAGATTTGACCAGTTCACTTTTTTTTTTTTTGGTGGTGGTGTTTATTAAACTCAAGAACTTTTTTGCATATTTTCCTAATGATTCTCTTCCCTCTTTCTTATTATGTTTAAGAGGGCTGAATTGGTAAAATTTTTTGACCCAATAAAAATATGTCCTGGATTGGAAAAGAGTACAAGGTTCTTTTTCCCATCCCGGAGTGAGGTGGCTCTCAGGCCTCCTGGTTCATTTGATGTCTTGGGGAGTCATTGACACCCACACACTCCCAATCACAGACCTTTCCCTCCCGTCCAGATTGTGTTTGTTTTACGGCTCTCGCATGGAGCATGCAGCTGTGTAAACCCGAGAATGGTTTCTGCACAGCTTTGATCTTTGCATGGATCAACAGTTGCCCTCAGTTCCTGAACCCTGCTCCACGGCCCCTGTGTTTCTTGGATTTTTCCATTTTCTGGTAATTATGGCATTGCGCAGGGAGGCTTGCAACAGCATCGCCCATGATTTCGGGTGCAGATTTCGGAAGAAGCACCTTAAGGCTTTCGTTTGTAGAACCCTATTAAGAAGTGATTTCCATCTGATGCCAGAACGATAATGCCATTTAGTTTCCTCCTAAGAGTCAGTCTGACAATTTCAAGTAGACTGTGGGAGTCCAAGGAACTCGAACGTATTATGGACTGAATAAGTGTTTACGGAACAAATGCAATTTTCTTTTTCTTTTTAGCTACTAAAAAAGTTCAGCCCTTCCACAAACCATGGCTTGATACCGGCTTTTGGGCTGACGAAGTGCGGCATTAATTTTCAATCGATAATCTGCGTACCTATGCACAGGGGAATACAAAAGTCCTGGCACCTGTTCTTACAATCCAGTAGGAGGCATAAGATTGTTGCTTTGAAGTCCTCAAACAAGGTACAAGGAAACTATCTGGGAGTTCTGGAGAAGGAGCCATGCTTCCCATCCTGGGTGATCACAGTGGCTTACAGAGCTGGGCCACAGTGCCTAGGCAAGATGCCGAGCTAAGACATGAGAAGGGGTCTTTTCTCAAAAGAACATCGTGGAAGGCCACCTGGACTCCAGGATTTCTAGATTTGGATTGACTTGTGTTTGAATTCTCGCTCTGCCCCTTACTGTCTGTGTGATCTGGAGGAATTAGTTTAGTCTTTATGCAGCTCAGTTTTCCCACCTATAAAATGGGATTCGTAGCAGTCTCCACCTTCCAGATTGTGAGACTGGAACGAGATAATGCATGGAGACTGTTTGACACTGCCTCTGGGCCGTGGTAAATAGTCCATCAGTGTCGGCCTCTGTTACCGCTATTGTTCTTACCTCTCTTATCCTTTCTTTTCTCCCATGATTCCATCTCCTTCTTCTTTTGATAAAGGTTTATACCAGAAAAGATGAGCTTTGTTGCAGCCAGCATACCACCTTACTGGGAGCCCAGGAGATATTTGGGAGACTGTTCTGAGATTGGGTTAAATAGTGAGTCTTGAAGATCTGGGGTGGATGGAGCCACATCTTTATCAGTGACCCCTTTTCTCTCAGAAAGCCTCTTTTCTAGAGGATTTTGAATGCCAAGGTCAAGCTCAGTGGATGGCACGGAGTGGCCCATGTTACCCAGCACAACTGATTGAAAGTGAAAGCCACCTTCTTGTTCTGTAGTCCGGGCAGTAAGCTCTTCCTCCCTCAGTGCCTGGCATTTGCTCACCTTCATAGTCTTAAGTATACACACGTTCTCGATCGCTTGACGATAGTGAAACCTGTTGCCTACATTTATAAGTAAAAACAACCAAGAATGAATAACAGGGCATGAAAGTACAAACCAACACACAGAATCAGTTTACAGTGCCCTGATTTCTTCCCTGTTTATTGAGCTGTGGCTGGAAATCCCAGTCCTGATCAAGCAGGTCATCAGTGCTGCGATCTAAGAACTTGGGCTTGGGTTTTGGGTCAAGTTGTCCCAACTGCAGTGTGGTGCGATCAGGCAGGAGCCGTCTCCCGGAACCCAGGAGACAGAGAAGTCTCAAAGGCCTGTGCCCAGTATGGGTTTGTCTGTGGGGGCTGTGTCTGAGGGCAGCTGTGGGAAGCACAGGTTGTTAAGTTACTGATGGACAGTGCTGAAACCAGAAGGAATCGAATAGAAATTAGGAAACAGCTTCATTTTTCCAACAGTAATCATGAAGTCTGTTTAGTTTTCTTTTCTTTTGAAAAATTAATTTAATCTAGAGAGTATATACATTTAGGAGTAATTTCCTGGGCAGGCTTCATAACTTTCTTTTCGTTTTTTTTTTTTTTTTCTTTCTTCTGACATCTCTAAATAGTTCTTCATGCAGTGGCCTTACTAACAGTTCAACTTTTCTAGGAAATGATTCATTACTTTATCATTTCACTTGGCTAACCATTTTCAGCCATGCAATAAATTTAAATCCTTTACTATCAAGATAACATTTTTTCTCCCGTCACTGAGATATAATGATTGGAAACCAGTTTTAGAAGTTGACCCTTTTTGGGGCAGCTCTTAGGGATTTGTCCCTTATACCAGCATGTAACTTGTAGGGTGTGAGTGTTTCTGAGGCAGGGGCCTGTGCTACAGAAATACATTTTCCCAAGTGCCCAGAATAATACCCTCTAGTGTGATAAAGTAAGTGTGATAAAGATTTTATCAGGTGAATTGGGCACTTGTGTGGCTCAGTCGGTTAAGCGTCCGACTTGTGGGTTCAGCTCAGGTCATGGTCTGAGGGTTCTGAGATTGAGCCCCGTTTCAGTCGCCACACTCAGCAGGAAGAGTCTGCTTGAAGATTCTCTCTCTCCCTTTGCTCCTCCCCCCACATGTGCGTGCTGTCTCTCTCTCTTTCAAAAATAAATAAAATAAATAAATAATAATTTTTTAAGAGTATATTGGGTGAATGGGAAAGAGGCGAATGCTTATTTGAAGTATGTGCCTCTGAGGAAAGTCATTTCCAAAGAACACAGGATGAAAGATGAAGTCAGTTGTTAAGGCATCCTTTACCCTTCTGAAAATCGACTATGAATTGCGCAAGACCAGTCAGCTCGGTGGTGCAGCACATTGTAGATAGAAACCCTGAGACCCGTCAGGTCCCTTCATATGCCACTAACTTGCTTTGTGATCGGGGGGAGTCACTGAACCTCTCTGAGCCTCGGTTTCCTTACCAGTTAGATGAGGGAGATGAAGGTCTAGTGTTCAGGATGTTCTGAAAAAGGCTCTCAGGCAGAGATCTTGGCAGTCAGACCCTCTTCTCTACAGCATTAACTGGAGTATCTGCCACATCATCCCCACTTTCCACATGGGGACTTCTTTGTATGACATGCTTTAAAAAGTATTTTTTTAAAAAGTTAACTAAAACATTGAACTTATAAAAATAACAGTTTTTTTAAAACTTTTTTTGTTACGAAAATTATCGACCATACAGAAAATTTAAACAATCCTGTAATAGTATACAGGGGCCCTTGGGTGGCTCAGTCGGTTAAGCGTCTGACTCTTGGTTTTGGCTCGGGTCATAATCTCAAGGTTGTGACATTGAGCCCCGAGTTGGGCTCCATGCTCAGCATGGAGTCTGCTTGAGATTCTCTCCCTCTCCCTTCCCTCCCCCCACCCCACCCCTCAACCCACTCACACTCACATGTTCTCTCTCTCTCTGAAATAAAATAAATAAATAAAATATTTAAAAACAATACTGTAACAGTACAATGAACAACCTGGGTGTATGCCCACCACCTAGATTCAACAGTTATTAATGTTTCACCAAGTTTTGTCATTCGGTCCGTCTTTCTATCCTTCCATCCACCTACCTGCCCACCCACTCTTCCATCCGTCCATCTGTCCATCCTTCCATCCATCCATATATGTAAGTTGCAGATCTTGACACATTTTACCATAAAGTACTTTGCCAGGCATTTTTAAAAACTTAAGGCATTTTTCTACATATCACTGTTATCATGTTTATAAAATTGATAATAATTTGCTAACAAAATAATACATAGCCCATACCTAGATTTATCCAGTTATCCTTAAAATGTCTTTTGTAGATCTTTGTCCTCATCAGGCTGCAGTCAGTCAAAGTTCACACATGACATTTGGTATTACATCTTTCTCGTCTGTTTTAAATAGAGTTTTTTGGGGGAATTGGGGTCAAAGGGAAGGTTCCTGTCTGGATACTGTGGATACTGCTGATTTCCTTTTAAAGTCAGTGAGGCTTTTCTTTATTTTTTGGTACTTTTATGTTGTCAAGGAAACTTAATTTGCTGTACATTTTGTTGTACCTTTTTAAATCTGGTTTTGACTTCCGGCCCAGCTAAGATTGGCTTTGAGAAGGATTTCCTTGGGGAAACTTGGGAGGAGAGGAAAAAAAAAATCTGTTAATCTCAGGCAGAATAAGGCTCCCAGGGCTCTGTGCTACAGCCAGTAAGATAAAAAAAAGTTGTGGAAAGAAAGATTCAAATCTCAAGTTAAGAAATCAAACCTTCGAAGACCTCAGGGCTCCTTGCCCATAAATAGAGTGCAAGAGAGACAAGAAGCAGAGATCAGGACTGCCTCTTGCTACTGATGGCTCATCTGGGGAACGTGGGGCACGGGGGAACAAATTTGCCTCCAGCCCCATGAATGCCATGCAGTATGGTAGAACTGAGCCCTTCATCTCCATCCTTTGTGGGGGAGAGGCTTTGGCATGGCTTTGTCACAGAGCGGCGACTGATGTGCCTGTAAGTTTGGTTCATGTGTCAAAGTAACTTACTCTAAAATTAGATGAGGTTTTTGAGTGTGTTTATCATCCTTCTGGGGTCATGAATTTGACAGGCAAATACATCACTTACAGAACTCTAAGTTTTAGGATTAACCTTCAGCTCCCAGACTTTCCTCCCACCCCTTTTCCTCTTTTCACCTTTTCCTTGGCTCAGCCTAGGGAATAGCCATAGCTTTGGGTGTGACTTCCTGAAGAGAAAACCCAGGGAGATGTTCTTCTGCGACAATAGACATTGCTTACTAGCAGACGTATTTTGTTTTCCCCGCACAACGACTTTATATTTATTTATTTGTTTTTAAGGTTTTGTTTATTTATTTGACAGAGACACAGTGAGAGAGGGAACACAAGCAGGGGGATGGGAGAGGGAGAAGCAGGCTTCCTGCGGAGCCGAGAGCCCAATGTGGGGCTCGATCCCAGGACTCCGAGACCATGACCTGAGCCGAAGGCAGTCGCTTAACAACTGAGCCACCCGGGCGCCCCTGCACAACGACTTTAAAAAATTGCTGAGATACATATACAAATTCAGAGATTTCATGTAAAAATCTGGTTTTCTCCTTGGGTTTGAAGATTGCAAGTAGAAGCAACAGTTGGCTGGGGCCGAGTTAAGGTATCAGGTCCTGTGGTTTCTCCTTTTCCATAATCTCTACCAGTCTTAATTGTCCCCGTTCTCAGTTGAAGCAGCTTTACCCATTCATTTTTCTGTCCCTCCACATTGCTCTTCTAATACCATGAGGAAAAAATCCTGTATCCTCTGGATGAGTCCTTGGGCTATTTAGCAGTGAAGTGGGCATCTGAGAAGAAGTGACTGACAGTATGGAGGAAGAAGCTGAGGAGTCTTCTGAATCATTGCAGGGAAATTTAGAATTTTTTCCTCCCAAGTTCCCTCTGAAGATAGAGCCCGGTTCCTATGAATTGACACCGAGTCACTAGCCCATTCAAGTTCTAGTCATTGTGGAACTGAAGAAGTCTATGGGTCTTCCTCCATGGAGATTGAATATAGGGGCACTTCTTAATTTTAAGGATGAAGAGCTCCTCTCCTGTTTTCAGTAATGATATATGGTAGTGTATTGCTCACCCACTGCTTGGGTGTCCGAAAAGGACTGTGAATGCCATGCAGCCCACATGAAACAGTCAGCCCTTGAGGGCCGATGGTTCAAGTTAGTTTGAAATGAGAAATTGCCAGTGACCTGAAACCCGTCATTATTAATCTTGTGGCACATCATCGCCATAACCAGTAGCCAACTCTCATTTTTTTATTTTCTTTTTTCTGGTTAGAAGAAAGACTTATTGATGAAAGTTGGCTCAGCTCTTTTTGTTTAAGTTAAGTGGTTGGACCACCAAGAAGAATTACTTTCCTTTGACTGGGAACAGGTTCTAACACAGATGTCCTTCACATGGCCAATCCACTTTTGCTGGTGATACACCCCACAGTTAGTTCATGCTGTGTTTATATATAGACACCCACCCATAGACACTGTGTGGAGAAACATGTGTCACTACCTAAGTCTTCCAAAGAAATTGCCAGTTAGTAGCTCATGTTTTTATAGCTTAAGTACATTTGTAATGAACAAATCAATGATTTCTTTCTTTTTCCTTCATCCAAAAATGGAGCAGATGACAAAAAAGAAAACATGAGGTAGAAAGGATTTAGGGAAATGCAGTATGGAATAATAATATGCCTTATATCTTTGGACATCTTGTGGTAGAAGATTCTGGGATGGTGAGTCCAGTTCTTTACATATGTGGCTCTATTGGTTGGTATGCATTGGCTGCTCAGGCTATCAGGGTTCCATGGAAGGTTTTCTTTCCCCTTTGGCAATTGTTATTTCAGAATCCTGCCTGGGGACACCCACAGAAGTCCACAGAGTTACCTTAGAGTTCATCTGGGCACTCTTCCCAGAGATAGCCCTCCTGTGTAGCCTCAGCTGTTTATAATGTTTATAATGTTATTTCATTGTGTTGGCCTTGCTTCCATTTGTGGCCAGAAGGGTGTATTTCTTACTCTAGTTCAAAAAGGTGAGAAACTTGAACCCCATTTCTTCCCCCAATCCTCAGTTGACCCCAGTTATTCCCACAATTCTCGGTGAACCTCAGTTGTAGGGTACGTCTTTGAATAGCCCTCTTGTCTTTATTTTGGGCTTCCAGACGTTATCTCTTTCACAACTCATTTCCAAGCTCCTCATGTCCTGGGCTGTGGCAGCTGATGGAAGGAAGGGAGCTCAAGAGGGATCTGTACTGTCTGGATGCACTTTCCCACAGGGCTTGCATCAGCAAGGACCTGACTCAGACTCCAGCTTTCCCAACCAGACCTTAATTTTTCTCTCATTACAAGAGACTTGGAAGAAGGCAGTCCAATGTAGGAGCCTGGGTCTGTGACACCATCAGGGGCTATGGCTGTCTCGATCTTTGCACCGAGCCATTCTGAAGGTGTGGCTGCTCAGCCTCGAGGTGTCACATCTGTTTTCCAGGCTAGAGGAAGGGGAAAGTGTGAAGGGCGAGAGGCACGTGCCAGCTTACGGCATGAATTCCTCCGGCAGGTCGATGGCCAGAGCCAGGTCACATGGCCACCTTTAGCTGCAAGGGAGTCTGGAGAGGTGATTATCTTTTACTGGGTGTGTGGCTATCCAGTGCTATTAATATAGTGGATGGGGAGAATGAAAAGAGAGGAGTACCCAGCAGCGTCTGCCTTGGTGGTCATGAACACTGGCTGTTGGTGTGAGTCTTGCTCCACTGGTTGGAGCATGACATGTGCTCAACCTATCTCAGACTGAGTGTTGCCCTCTGTAACATGGGGCTAGTAATAGAACCTGCAGTAGATTATTAGAAGGATTAAATTAGGTTAAATGTGTGCATTGCTAAGGTCGGTATCTGGCAATAGAAAGCCTTCAGTGACTGTCCCAGCTGTGATTCTCATGGTCATCATCATCACCCTCCCACACTCCCCTCCCTCTTCCTCCTTTTCCTTCTCTTCCTCCATCATCATTACCACCATCACCATCATCACCCATAGCCACTTCCTTGTCCTACCATGTTGAACCCACATTTTTTTTTTTTTGCCACCACAGATATGGAAGTAATACAGCATTTTCCATAAGAACATTCATTTGATATGTTTCCTTCTACATATGAATTTCCTTCAGCTACACACAGAACCCACTGCAAAGCTGGCTTTTCTAGAAAAATGTCCTCCTTGGTTCTGTATCACACCACATGGCATATACTTGGCATGTGCACACACTCACACTCATGCACACTAGCACACATAGTACTAGTTGATCAGATGAATTTAATTTTTGCTGAATACCAGACACATGCTGATCGTACTCCTTGTGGAGCTCCTTTGTTCTACTAAGAGTAAGGCCAAATCACAGATTGATGGCTTTGGCTGTATATCAGAATGACTCCCCATCATAGCTGCTAACTCAGCCTGGTCGTCATAATACTGCACCCCCCAGCCCCCAGGATGATGTGGGGCACACCCCATGCGCCGGTCCCTGCACACTTATCTGTGCATTGACACCTGTCTGGGATGGGGGATTTATACACCTTAACCTTGCTCTTGGGACTTGGCTTCCACCAGCAAGGGCAGGGCTGGTGAGAAGGGAGTTGTTGTCACCCTGCCGGCTCTTGATGTCTTGTCTCAGCCCATTTCTACCCGACTTGTGATGTTTTAGCCCCTGTGAGAGGAAGCCAGGTAAATTTCGGAGAGTACCAATCCTCCCTAGTGGAGACCTGGAGCTACCTGTAAGGGCAGGAGCACCCTCGTTGGCACTGTGGACAAGAGGCAGGTGTGGCATCCGAGGGGCCTCTCAGGAAGCCGCTGAGGAAGGTCATTGAGTGTGTGCATGTGGCAGATGCCCAGATGTGGTTTCAGGAAAAAGTCTGACGTAATTTGTGAGTTGTGAGCAGGCTCCCAGAAGACTTGGGGAGCAGACACAAGACTTGTGAAAAATACCAGACATCCCGAGAGTGGAAAAAAAAAAAAAAAAAGAAGGGGAGGGTGTGGTCTGAGCAATTTCTGGCAGCTTTGTAGACATTCATTATCTCCTGGTAGCAAAACACAGTTGGGCTTGTTGTTTTGCTATTGATCATGTTCCCTGTACATGTGTTAGGCTAGATTTTCGGTAAACACGAGGCCCGATGTGTATAAACAAATTCTTTCCCTGATCTTCTAAGCAATGAATATTTAGCAGATTCATTCTTGGGGAACTCAGATCCTACCCTAAGCTCCGGAACGGAGCATTTATAACAGGACAGGAGGCAGAAGGTATGTGAAAGGTACTCCAGCGGTCACTTCTTTACCCCCAGGAACACAGGCAGACACTGAGCCCTGTGCAGTCTTTGGGCTTGTGCGCTGTTTTCCTTCCTGGGGAGATGGGTGTTAACTGTTTCATGACTGGGCATGCTGCAAGAATCAGTGTGCAGTGTGACCTGTGCACATGCATATGTAAAAAAATGCAGACCAGGAGGCTGAGAGACTATACACTCAACTTTTTCTCATGGTTTTCTGTAGGAGGGGTGGGGAATGGGGCCAGCAGAGAATGGCAGCAGGGGGATGGGGCTCAGCCTTGTTGAGACGTTTCAGTTTTTTTAAAGGGGGAATTGTGTTATGTATTGCTTATGTAATCAGAATCGTTTTTTGAAAGTAGCTTGGGGGTATTAGTTTTCTATGGCTGCCATAACAAATTACCCCAAACTTAGTGACTTAACACAAATTTATTACCAACACAGGTCTGACTAGGCCAGAATCAAGGTGTTGGCAGGCTCCGTTCTTTGTGGCGGCTCCAGGGGAAAATCTAGTTCCTTGCATTTCTAATGACAGAGACTGCCCACATTCCTTGGCTTGTGGCCCCTTCCTCCGTCTCCATCTCTCTCTCCAAGCAAACAGCCTTGGGCTGAATCCTTCTCAAAGGTCCATCCCCTAGTTCTCTCTCCTCTGCCTCCTTCTCCCATTTTACGGACCTTGTGAGTATATTGGGCCCACCCAGATATTACTGACAATCTCCCTATCCTAGGGTCAGCTGATCAGCAGCCCTAATTCCATCTGCAATTCCTCTTTACCAGATGAGGAATGGAAAGCACTTTGAAAAAAGTGCTGGACATAGGTAGGACTCCTGCAGTTTTTGTCCTGTTGCTGCCGGTGCCTGACTCCAATGACTAAGGCCACCTTTGCTGGTAGTGCTAGTATTCTTACTTAGTGCATCACCTTAGTTTCTTCTGTCAGCTTCTTTCTACTTTCACGGTCAGCAGGGGACCCTCTGGGGAAGTCAGTCCAGGCACGGGATAGGGTTTTTTCCTGGCATCTCTCACAGAGAGCTTCTCCTTCATTTGAATGTCTTGACCATTCCTGGACATTTCATTCTAGCCTTTATGTATCCATCCATCCATCCATCCATCCATCCATCCATCCATCCACCATCCACCCATCCATCCACCATCCATCCATCCACCATCCACCCATCCATCCATCCATCCACCCACCATCCACCCATCCATCCACCATCCACCCATCCATCCATCCATCCACCATCCATCCATCCATCCATCCATCCATCCATCCACCATCCATCCATCCATCCATCCATCCATCCACCATCCATCCACCATCCATCCATCCATCCATCCATCCATCCACCATCCATCCATCCATCCATCCACCGTCCACCATCCACCATCCACCATCCATCATCCATCCATCCATCCACCATCCATCCATCCATCTATCCATCCATCCACCATCCACCGTCCACCATCCACCCATCCATCCATCCATCCATCCACCATCCATCCATCCATCCATCCATCCATCCACCATCCATCCATCCATCCACCATCCATCCACCATCCATCCATCCACCATCCATCCATCCATCCATCCATCCACCATCCATCCATCCATCCACCCATCCACCATCCATCCGCCATCCACCATCCATCATCCATCCACCATCCATCCATCCACCATCCATCCATCCATCCATCCATCCATCCACCATCCATCCATCCATCCACCATCCATCCACCATCCATCCACCATCCACCCACCATCCACCGTCCATCCATCCACCATCCATCCATCCACCATCCATCCATCCACCATCCATCCACCATCCACCCATCCACCATCCATCCATCCACCATCCGTCCATCTGTTCCTCTGTCCCCTTATCCCCCGCATCTCTCCATCTTCCTTCCTCTCACTTCCCCCTTTTCTGTCTCCATCTCTTACATAAGAGAGTATAAAACATGAGGCAAAAGTAGAACTTTCCCTAAAATAGCTACCTGTCTTTGAAATTAATATCTAAAATCACTGGAATAGAGATGTTGACTTGAGAAGTAGAACTGTTGATTTTAGGAAAAAAAAAACTTTCACCTTATATTCTTCGAGATTTTATACAGTGCTAAATTTTACACAACACTAAATTTTATACAATACTAAAATAATTATATGATGAGGAAGAAGAAAAAAAATCACTTCTTAAGTATGCTTATATCACCCAGTATATGCTTACACTCTTTAGGGCTTGTTAATCCCTGCAATTACTCAGTTTTCTCTCACTACCCCATTTTCAGATGAATAACTTAATTACAAATAATACATACCTTTCCATTACTTGAAAAGAAAAGAAATACAGATGAGAAGAAAGTAAAAAATCATCCGGACTACCCACCCACAGGATTTTGACGTATGTGCTGTCAGATGTTTTACTGTGAGTGTATCTTTCAGTGTTTCTTTATTGATTCTCACAAGATTTTAAACTGTCTCTCTGTAGTTAGTTGGTACAGCCTTGCTATTGAGAGACAATGTTTTGCTCTTGTGGGGTTTAGAAGGACGTCCTTCCTCCTGACTGGCAGTGCTTCTCTTGGAAGAGCAAAACAGACACAAATGCACATACTCACATGCAGCACACTTAGACACACATGCATCTTACATATACACACATACACACGTGTCTTCCAATTCTGTTGGTGTGCCCATGCAATCCTGCACAATGTTTTGTTTGTTTTAAGTACTGCTTACTCTGCTTACTCCTCCTTCCTCCATAAAAATGCTTATTATTGCATTATTTGGAAAATACGCAGAAGTCGAAGGATGACAATACAATTGCCATGGTCCCACCTTCTAAAGACAGCCACCATTCATGTGGTGATTTACTGTTTCCTAATTCCCTGAGGCAGCTTCCTGTTTTCATGAAACTGTGATTGTGGTTTTAAAAACTTTGTGGAAAGACAACCCACATGTATACAAGTGCATAATATATGCTGCTGGATGAACTTAAATAAACTCAGCATACCCGAGTAATCAGTACCTGAATCGAGAAAGAAAACGTACTGCAGAAGCCTCCTTCTGCCCTCATTCAGTCATTACCCCCCAAGAACTCACCAAGGAAAGATAGATAGATAGCCACTATCCTGACTTCGGATAGCAAAGAATAATTTTGTCTGTCTTTGATCTTATATAAATGGAATCCCCTTATACAAATGGAATCATGCAGTAGGTCTTTTCAGTGTCTGGCTTCTTTTCTGTCAACATTACTTTTCTGAGATTTTTGTTTAATGTTGCATACAGTTGTACATCATTCATTGTCATGGTTGTAGAGTATTCCATTGTGTGACTATAATTTACTTAATTTATGCAATTTACAAATTAACGTTTAAATGATTGCATTTATGAAAGTTCAAATCCTGTGTTTTCATGTAACATTCTAAATAGGTTATTTCCTCCTGTTTTAACATCCTCCTAATATGCGCTTTAACATTGTATTTAATAGTAACATGATATTTAATGGAATGGATTTGTATTTATTTAACCGTCTTTCCTGTTGTTGAATATTTAGGAAGTTTCGACTGTTGCTTTTGTTTTGCTTTGTTGCTGTTGTAAGTGGCAGTGCAGTGCACAGTGGCTAAATCTGTGCACTGAGCTACCCCTACCCTCCTGACCCCTCTCCCCCTTATTTCAGATGGTTTTGTTAGGTTAAATTCCCTCAAGTGGAAGAGCTAGTTCAAAGGTTGGACCATCACAGGGTCTTTTGATGTGCTGTCAGATTCCTTTCCAAGAGGCTTGTCGCCATTCTTCCCCACCCCCACTCCAGCAGTGAGTGAGAGTGCATCTCCTCACACACTTACAGCCTTCTGCTTCAAATAAAATATTTCCCTCAGCCCTGTTGTGTGCACGGACGGCTCTCACCCAGGGGTTATGTCGTTTCCCTGACTGGTGGTACAGGGCAGACAACTTTGGACTTGAACCTGTCAGCTCTCACTTCACCAGGGTGTGGCCCTAGGCAAGGTATTTAACCTTTCTGAGTCTCAGTTTGCTCATCTGGAAAATGGGGCTTTTTAGATTCCTGTACTGCCTTTTCCACTGCTCTCTCCAGGTTTATAACCTTTGGAAGCCTGTGCCTATCACATGGTGATGATGATGTACGTCCCTGCGTTCCATCACCGGTGGCAGACATGGCTCTTGTGATCTTCTAGACTGCTTTGAAAGTTGTGGAGTTGTGCTACTGGAAACCAGCTCTGTATTCTGTGATGTGTCTCCCGCTGAAGCTTCCCTGTGTCTCTTTGTTCATTCATTATTTGTTTTTCTAACAAGCCTTTACTGAATATCTACTATGACCTGGCACACCGCTAAGCACTGGGGGTACAAAGATGAAATAAACTTGTTTCCTGCTTGTAAGGAAGTTAGAATCTAGAGGGGAGGGCTGGCAAGTGGGTAGATCAGCGGTGGAATAAGGGCTCCAGTCTGGAAAACTGGGGGCATGTGGAATAAGGGGCATGTAACTCCTCCAAGGAATGGGGGAGTTAGGGAAGGCTTTAGGAAGGAGGTCACTTTGAGGCTGAATCTGGAAGGATGAATAGGAGTTGGTCAAGCGAAGGATGGGGTAAAAAGCTGTAGACAGTTGAGCGCTGATGGTGTTTTGGGTAAACACACACACACACACACACACACACACACACACACACACACACACACACACACACACACAGTTCAGGTAAACCAATTTCTTCTTCCCTGGGGGGCGATTTTGCCTTTTAGGGGGACATTTGACAACATCTGGGAAATTTTTTATTACAGCGTGATGGATGGTGCTACTGGCATCTAGCAGGTGGAGGCCAGGGGTTCTGCCCAACATCGTGCAAAGTGCAGGACAGTCCCCACACAGATAATTACCTGACCCCAACTGTTAGTACTCAGTGGAGAAACTCTGGGCTACAGCATGGGGAAGTATTGGGCAGAAAGGTAGGATAGTGGCAACAAGGCTGAGCTGAATGCATTGCTTCTCCCTCTCAGAATGAGAGGATGTGGGGGGGGGAGAGAGAGAGAGAGAGAGAGAGAGAGAGAGTGTGTGTGCGCGCGCGTGCACATGCACATGTACTTGTAAGAAGTTGGAGGAATCCATGTTCCTTATGCTTGGAGGCTGCCCATGTGTGGGTTCTGGAAGCCTGCTCTCTGCTTGTCGACTCATTGTCCAGAGAGTTAGCTACTCAGCAGGTGTGCCTCACCATCAGCTCCCTTCACGATGTCCTCACCTTGATTTATTAGAGCTTTTTATTCTCCCTTCAGTGTTTATGACATCCAGGGATTGGTCGAACCATTAGGAAATGAGAGTGGACAGTGAGACTATTATCATTCATTTTCACTCCCCATAAACATTTTCTGTTTCTTCTTTGGAAGACATTGCTAATCCCCTCGTGCATTGGCTTTGCATGTTCTTTCTTCAGCCTCTGTATAAAAAGCAAAGTGGTAGTGACTTTTTCCTTATGGCTGTTGAAAAGGTTACACAGTGTTTGGACTGCTGCCTGCTTCTACCCCAGAGCACAAAAGATCTGGGAGTAGAAATTGGTTCTAACCATATCCCTTTAGAAAACACCGAGGGGATGTGAGTCACTTTCCCTTTTGTGTTAAAGGCATTTTGTCCCTCAAATTCAAAGTTAGAGGATGACATGAACTTGATCCCTTCTTCCTAGAGGGGCTAATAATTGAGTGCCTGCTACACCCAGAACCAGCCACAGAATTCTCTAGGAGCCCTGGGCTTGGGAGGAATTTTATGTATTTATTTTTTGTATCTGTGTTTAAAGTTCTATGAGAATTTTGGTTTTGATGGAAAGGGAGGAGCGGGGAGAGGGGAGGGCATAAAGTACAGGGGAATTTCCTGCTTTCTATAATGGAGGGAGGAGTTGCATACCTTTGGGTTCTTTGGTTGCAAGCAACAGAGAGGACTCTGAACAATTTCAGAAGGAAACCACAAGACTGTATGTAATGTGACTTGATTGCATGTATCAGAAAGCCACACTATGGCTTATTTTCCACAGAGTGCCTGCCCAGAGTTGGCACATCAGCGCTTTGGTATATGCCAGGCTGCCCTTTAGGTATGTGACTTTCGTCCTTGGATTTGGGGCCCTGTGGTGACCAGGACCAGGAACTCATGGAACAGTCTCTTCATGCTACTGCCCTTGGGGAGACTCAGTCTAATCCCCTTCTTTGTGTGACTCAGCTTAGGAGAGAATCTGGGTTGCCTGTCTTTTGAACATGGTCGTGGTCAACTGTCCATTCCCCTGAACTGAAAACCACAAAAGGGTTGGAATGAGCAAGAGGTGCTTTGTGCCATACATCCATGAATGGGCCTTTAAAGAGCGAAGAATTAAAGTGGACTGCCCCATGTGTTCTTGGATCCATGGGTTTGGGAGAAGGGAAGGAAAAGGAAGGTAGCTAACATTTAGTATACTGCCCTCTAAATTATTTTGTAGGTAGTGGTTCCCAAAGCATAGTGATTGATCGTTCTACTTCCAATATTTACCCTTTCTACAACTCAGTTATTATTTTGGAGATGAAGAGAGCTATTTGGGAGGTTCTTCTGAAAAAACTCAGCATTTAGCCCTCCAAATGGCCTATTAAGGTCCATCCAGGGACATTGTCTTCTAAGGCCCCCCTTTTTTAAATGATAATAATTCTCATTAATTTGTTTTCTTCTACTTTTTGATACATGGTCTATTTGGTCCCTTAATTAAAATTTGAGTCCATAGGGGCGCCTGGGTGACTAAGTCAGTTAAGCATCTGACTCTTTCTCAGGGTTGTGGGATCGAACCTTGTGTCAGACTCTGCACTCAGTGGGGAGTCTGCTTGATATTCTCTCCCTCTCCTTCTACCCTCCTCCAAGCTTGCTCGGTCTCTCTCTCTCTCTCAAATAAATAAATAAATAAATCTTAAAAAAATTACTTTTTGAGTCCATCAAACATAAATAGATGTTAAGATACAATCTTTAGAGACACCCTATTTGGATTCAGATGGCCTTAGGGAAATTCATAAAGCCTATTTTTGCTTCTATTCCAGGGACTAGTACCCACCTTGTAGATTTGTTGTGGGGATTAGATGGGATAATGAACATCAGGTGCTTTGAGCTGTGTCACACATGTGTTGTGTGCCCTGTTAAGTATCGGCTATTTAAAAATGTGTTTCCATCTTGTATTGTGATGTAATTATAGATTCACAGGAAGCTACTAAAAATAGCCTAGAGAGGATCCAGGTACTCTTTACCTGTTTTCTACAATGGTTGCATCACATGGAACCATAGTAAAGTATCAAAACTGGGAACGCACTGTCGGTACGGTGTGAATGTACAGTTCTGTGCTAGGCGGAGTCGTGGCTGCAAAACTCTTCACGTCGTAATCCCTGGAACCTAAGAATATACCATGTTATATGGCAAAGGTGAATTAGGATCACTGATGAAATTTAGGTTACTAATCAGCCGAATTTAAAACAGAGAGGCCATCCCGGTGTAATTACAAGGGTATTAAAAGTGGGAGAAGGAATCAGATGAATACTGGGAGAGAAGGCAGTCTTAAGTGTAAGCCAGACGCTGGTGGCTTTGAGGATGGAGAGAGGGTGCCATGAGCCCCGGAAAGTGAGCGGCCTCTGGAAGTTGGAAGAGCACATGGAATGGATTCTCCCCTTAGAGGCACCAGAAAGGCATGCACCCTGCTGACATCCTTATCTTAGCCCACTGACATCTGAGGTGGACTTCTGATGCATAAAACCATAAGATCTTCAAATTGTGTTATTTTAAGCCAGGAAGGTTTTGGTGACTTATCACACAACGGTGGAAAATTAACCTAAGTTCTATGCCATTTTACCACATGTAGGCTCGGGTAACTGCCAGCACAGTTAGAACACTGTTCTGTTCCAGCACCACAGACATCTCCCTTTGGAGCTCCACCCACCACTCTCCACCACCAGCCGTCCTTACCTTCTGTGTTCCACAAGGAGGCAAAGTTCTTTTCCTTTGTCAGGCGTCTTGTCAGGGTCCACTCTGGCCAGGATGCACTCTGCTGATGCCTCATCTTCCCAGACTTCACGTAATCCCCCCCCCCGCCCCCAAACCTCTGGATATCAGTCAGACCTCTTCCCAGGACAGTCTGTAACTAGATTCTTTATTTCATAGCATTCATCATCTGTATAGATCGTGGTGTATTTATTTGGGTGAGACTATTTGTTTAATCTTTGTCTCCCCAACTAGCCTGGAAACTGAGGGCAGCCACGGCACCTGTCTTATCAGCAGTGATTCCTCAGCCTCATGTATGTGACTATGCAGACAGTAGGAGCCAAGTAAATGTTTGTGGAGTGAACGAACAAATGACAGTATAGGAGATATACAGCTGCAATTGTGCCTGGAGCTTTGAGTGGAAGGGTGCACTAGTGTCGTAAGACATTCTGCCCACAGTCGCTCAACAAATACTTCTTTTCTATCACCTTCTCTGAGCTGTCATGCTAAACTCTGCTTCTGATTTGGTATCTGGGGGTGGGTACACTTCTGTGAACTCCTGGTAGACTGTCTAACATGTTAGAGCCTGCGTCACACAGTGGGCCAACTTTGTACTTGTCCTTTTATTTCCCAGCTGCTTCCTGAAATAATTTGGTTAATTCGTACTGATGAGTTAGATCCCAGCAACAGCTTTATTTCCCAAAGAATGGGGGCTTCTTTTGCCAAACATACTGATCCTGAGAAGCAACTGATTGAAGGGAACTTACCTCTTGGCCAAATGCTTTTTGGAGTATTTCAACCAAAGATAGCCTGCACCTTGGGGAATCCAGACATCTGGATGGAGAATGAAATATCCAGATGTTTTTAAATATCCTGGATGCTTCTAACCATCTGGTTCTCTTGGTTACTGACAACTGATCCAGGTGTTTTGCAGAAGATGGTATACCTCGTCTAACAGAAGAGAGAAATCGTATTCTTAGATAATTCTGATGTCATCCTGCATGTACTAACACAGGATAGATGTCTTTAACTGAAGCCATGATTCATTCACAGAAAACAAAAATAACTTTGTGTTTTCTGAAGCTGTTGTCCTGCTGTGAGTGCCAGAATGCAAAGATTTTAGGTTAATTGTCTCATTTACCATCAGAGTCTAAGTTGTTTGCAGCTTCAATCTATTTATAATGTATTCACATCTTAACCAGTAGCTTTACAAATGGAATATAAGAATGCTGACATTCAGCACTGCTAAAACCTGCATATTACCTAAACATTTTAGTGTTTTTCAAAGTAGAGAAAAAGTTTGGTGCCTGCAATTTCTAGTGTAAATTAGAATTTCTAAGCTTTGATTAAAAATGCATCTCGTCTGGAGCAGAAATCTTGAAGACTGAGTAGCACCTACCCACCCACAATTTTCTGTTGCTGAAGCCTAAGCAAAGCCTCACAGTTAGATGTTTTTAAAAAACATTTTGTGAAGGCTGGAGTAGAATAACATAATTGGAAGGCTTATGAAACTTGAAATAAAACCTATTTGTAGTCTGCCACAGGAATCCTTGTCTGATGTCTGTGGGCCTGCAGGACTGAATGTGCAGTCCTTAAAAGGATGTCCTAACAGTGAATAAACACGTGGGACTTGAATGTATGTGTTATCTTATTACTGTCATTTTCCCGAGTGGTACTCCAGAGCACATGGAAAAGTAAATGAGAGGAAGTTGCGTGGTAGAGCAGTTTAGATGCATGCCCAGAGTCTTAGTTTCAGCGCTCACATGAGGTGGACTCTCAGCCAAGGTCCATGGTCTGTGTTTCCAGCTCTGAAGCTCAGTCCTAAACATTTGGAGGTGGGGGAGTGGCAGCTGGGGAGGTATATGATTCCAGTGACGTGTGGGGATGAGTTCTTCATACCAAATAGATGCAAATGGATTTCACTTTTGAGCGTCTGTTAAACATATTGCAAGTGACAGACCCACAAAGACAGGTTGTGGATAGAACACAAATTCAGATTAGTGCATCACAACGGCAGCTTGAATGGACAAACCCAAATGTCTTGCCTAAACATTTAGCTCCAAACTTTACAAAAAGCCAAATGGTTTCAATTTTGTTGTATATAAATGGGATGATTGTGGATTTGCTTCTCACTTGCCCTGCCAGTGGGATGGGGTTTATGGGGAAGACAAGGACAAACAATGCAAACTAGCAAACGAGCCAGATCCATCTGGATTTGGTTATACGCTGATTATATAGTTTGTTGTTCTGTTGTTTTTAACGTCTTCCAAGCCTTCTGTATATTAGCCAGCACCGGGGGAAGGGGTGGGGGTATGACATCTTGTCTTTGACTCCCTCTGTAACCTCATGCTTTGCTTTACTTTCCTAGAGTTTCTCCTTTAATAGTGTGTAAGCGTGATAGCGCGTGTTTATTGAGTGCTTCCTATAGCCGAGATCCGTGCCAGATGTTTTCACTTTTTAAACTTTACGGCAACCCCGTGACAGATATTATTAGCCCAGTTTTGGTGGGAAATATGGGAATTTGGACAGGTTAAGTCGCTTGCCTGTAGCATCAGATAGTGAATGCGTGTTGGAGACAGGGTTCAAATCCAGGTAGGTCTGAATAAATCCTTTGAATCTTTTGGTACTGGATGACACTGCCTCTAAAGATCACTGTGCTTTTACCACTGTAGATAAAGTTGGCATAGGGATTGGGTGTCGGCAAACTTTTCCCATAATGGGACAGACAGTGCCATACAGTTCCTATTACAACCACTCAGTGCTGCATTTTACTACAAAAGCAACCATAGACAGCATGTAAATGGGTGGGACAGTGTTGCAATAGAAAAAAAAAATAGCAATAAAAACTCTTTTATATATGGACACTGTAATTTGAATTTCATATAATGTTGACATGTCACTAAATATTCTTTTGATCTGTTTCCAACTATTTAAAAATGTTAAAGCCATTCTTAGCTCACAGGCCATATGAAAACTGGCAGTGGGTTGGATTTGGGTGGTGGGCTGATGTTTGCTGACGTCTGCTATGGACAAATGGTAGAAGATGCATTAACAATATGAGTAAAGAATTAAGGGGGTGCTCGGGAGAGTCTTGGGGATGGCCATCTGACGGACAGAAGAGGCTGTGGGATTTGAAGCCTAGAGCATGACCTTTTTTATTTTTTTCTTGGATTTGTTTCTTTTAAGTTGCTTTCTATGCACTGATGGAAATTATAGCATCAGTTGAGGGCAGCATCCAAATGGTTCCATGGCATTACTCATGATACAGTCTCATTTCACTCATTCAGCACATACTTACTGAGCAGCTACTGTGTGCCTGACACTGTGCTATATGCTCTTTACACATTAGATAATAAAACAGGCAGTCCTTGTCCACAGCCCCCTGGGCCTCTTGGAATCTTCTGTTAATAGCAAGGAGATAGTCAGTGGGCACATGAGACCAGTATTATCAGAAGACCCAGTGGCTTCAGCTTTTTCTTCCTTCTTCTTTGAGCTTGGTTTAAGCTAATAGGGCACTGAGTTTGAACACACCAGGCAGTGAAGAAAAGAGGGGGCTGTCTGCTCTCAAAGCGGGTCTTGCCCAACACTTGGCTGTGAGCCTGCAGACCTTCCTTCTCTTGCATAGAATGAAAGAAGAAGGGAAAATGGGTTCTCTACTCTTCCACTTGGGAATCAGGAAGACATGTTTCTGTTCCAAGTATCCTTTGATAAATAAGGTTGCACTTTCCTCGTCACTTCTGTGTATACGATTTTTTTTTTCTGCCCCACATAATTTATTGATTATTGAGCTTACTGGGCCCAGGGCTGGGTAAGCATCCAGTGTGTGCAGTCCTAAGGACCAGAGGCCTGCCCAAAGTTGTGATGCAGTGTGGTCTGAATACTCAGGAAGTGTTGAGGCATGACTTGTGGCTGGCTGTCTGGCTTGGGATGGCAGGGAGGGGTGTTGAGGCTACATCCAATAATTTAAATAATCCTGGATACCCCTTTATGGAGAAGCGGCTGGATACTAGGCAATCACTAGGCACTCTCTGATGCATTTTGCTCCTTCAGCGTTCCCTTCACTCTGTGCGGCTTTGTCCTCTGTATTACAGACAAGAAAACTCACAGGTCAGCTAGTTTAGGAGAATTGCCCGAGGCTATAATAAGCTGGAAAGTGGCAGGGCTGGGATTGAGTTTTTGTCTGCCTGACTCCTGAACCCAGGCCCTTCCTACCCAGGTCCTGCAGCCTCCCACAATCCAGGGAACGGGGCTTTTCTATTTGCATTGAGCTGGGCTGGCTCTGTGTCTCCCTGGTCCTAGACACCGCCTATCTCGCTGTCGAGATTTGAAAGTGAACAGTCAGATAATAACAGATGTTGATGGGGTGTGGAGAAAGTGAGGAACCCCCATACGCTGTCGATGGGAATGTAAAATGGTGCAGCCACTTCAGAGTCAGTCCAGCAGCTCCTTAAATGATTAGAGTCACCATCTGACCCAGCAATCACACTCCCGGATCTATAGCCAAGAAAAATGAAAACATACATGAAAACTTGTACACACGTACATTTGCATGCGCATTATTTACCACAGTCAAAAGGTGGAAACAACCTCCAAATCCAACAATGAACAAATGGTTAGATAAATTTTGTTCTATCCATACAATGGAATATTATACAGTCATAAGAGGAAATGAAGCACTGATCATGCAACGTCACAGAGGAACCTTGAAAACCTCCTGGTAAATGAGTGAAGTCACGGAAGACCATAGATTCTATGATTCCATTTATGTGAAGTGTGTCCAGAACAGGGAAATCTGTGGAGACAGGAAGGGCATCGTGTTGCCTAAGCCTGGGTGGGGGTGGGGAAAAAAAAATCCTTTAACAGCTAAAGGTCATGAAAATATGTTAAAATTGACTGTGTTGATGGACACACAACTCTGAATGAGCTAAAAACCATTGGATTATCCACTTTAAATGGGTGAATTGAATAGCTTGTGAAGTATATCTCAGTAAAGCTGTTAAGAATGTGACAACGGTGACTGGTCTTTGCTCTGAGAAAACCCACAGGGCAAGACCTGCTCCTGGGGCCAGAAGCTATTCTTCAGATTTCTTGGCCAAGCATGCTTGGTGAATGTTTTGCTGGTCCTGCGACTGCGGTGGCCTCAAAGACCAGAGGAATCATTGAGGGTAACCCGCCTGTCTGAAGCCGAGCCTTCCCACTACGTCTGTGCACTGGCTCTCATCAGGAGAAATGAAAAATCACGTGTCTAATTTTAAATATGTTGCCTCTGATCACAGGTGTTGTTAAAACAGCTCTTTTACAATTTTACAAATATTCCGGGATTTATTTTGAAGCAATGTTTCATTATTCCTATACTATGATTAAATATTGAGAATATTGCTTTTCCAATTGTTCTATTGCAGTATTTAATGAGTGCAATTAAATGGAAAAATTGCCTTTTTAACTGATGATAGTCCATTAGTGTCTCTGTCTCTTCAGAAAAGAAAAGAAGTGAATTATTAGAATGACAAATGAGGCAAAGTTACCACGGTGATGGAGAGGTGCGGTTTCCCTCCACATAATCTTCAATTAGTGATCTCTGTAAGAGGATGTTTTTCAAAAGGGTAATAGAGAAGTAATGAGATCAGAAGGAGGTCAACCCGGCCTTCTCCGTTTGGCAGCTTGATTAATTTATTTCTCCTTCTTGGAGATTGCTGCAAGGGGCTTTTGTCACCCTGTGTTTTTCATGGGACTGTAACCTGAGTGACTGTTGATATATTAGCCTTTCAGGCAAAGAAGCAAGTCCGTTGCCCTGGAATAGAAGGCTTTGGAGTTAGAAGTTTGTGTGATTTTGTGCCTTAACTTGAACACTCATCAGTAGCTCTGGATGATGAGGATAAGAAAAAAAATAATCAAATTGAGCATGCTGCATTGCTTGCTTCCCCTGGGCCCTGTGGCTGGAGTTTGGCACACACGCTATCATCTCGTTCTCTGAGCCCCCATGAGGTTCTGGGGCCCTTTTTATAGTTGAGGACATGAGGGAGCAGAGCGATGCCCAGAGCGAAACAGTTAGGAAGTGGAGAGGTGGAGTTCCAGTCCCCACCTCCCTCTGAATTTCGGGCCCCTCCAGAAATCCGCGGCCCTACTCATACTGTAGTGGGACGCTGCACTGTTCTTTCAGAGTGATGAGGGGCACAGTTGCCGAGACCGCACAGCTCCACCACCATGAGGAAGCCTGAACGAACAGGAGCAGAATGCAGCCAGGGTGTCATCTAGGTTTTATAAAGTGAAGTGCACATTTGCTCAGTTGTGCAAACTTATTTATTTTAAAGATTTTATCTATTTATTTGAGAGAGAGAGAGCGGGTGCACAGGAGCATGAACAGGAGCACAGGTGGGGGGAGGGACAGAGGCAGAGGGGGAAGCAGGCGCCCCGCTGAGCGGGGGGCCCGATGCGGGGCTCCATCCCAGGACCCCGGGACCATGAACTGAGCTGAAGGCAGATGCTTAACC
This sequence comes from Eumetopias jubatus, assembly GCF_037043125.1. Taxonomy (NCBI): domain Eukaryota; kingdom Metazoa; phylum Chordata; class Mammalia; order Carnivora; family Otariidae; genus Eumetopias; species Eumetopias jubatus. Next base: position 30,828,939 of record NW_028274816.1, read on the forward strand.
AACTAAGCCACCCAGGTGCCCAAGTTATGGAGACTTAAACTGCAAGGTCGTACACAGGATGCCAATGTAGCATACTCCGTTTCCTTGTTCTGCTCTGCCACCCCATCACAGCTTTCTGCGAAATGCCATCTTGTAGTCACCTGCTCGGAGACATAGGCAGTTGAATTGTTCTTATCACATAGGGGAAGCTTGGCTTAGTAAAGGAATATGAATATTAAAATCCCAGCCTCACTGCCTCTTGCTGTGTATCTTTGGACAAGTTCCTTAACCCCTTTGACCTCATTTGTTTTGTTTTATTTTCCTTGTAACCTGGAAATCTCTGGCAAGGTGGTTGTATTACTGAAAAAGAACATAACACCCAGTGTCTGGCACACAGCACACATTTCATGTATGATTTATGTTTTGTTTTATCATTAATACCAACGGATTTTTGTATTCTTGCTTGCTACTGACATGGGCTTAACTATTTCATTTAGACATTTAAAGGTACGGTTTACTTAAAATGCAGATATAACTTTCATTGCCAAAGCATATTTATTTTAGTTTTAAAATGTCTTTCTCCAATAAAGACAATTTCTGAAGCTTTTTAGGTTATAATCTACTTGAATATTGGGTGTAACTTTCCCACTATGGAGATGACAAATACATCTAAAAATCCTACTTTTCCAACCAAATTTCTCTTGCTGCTTTTTCTTATGGCCCCAGGGGGCTCCTTACCATCAACACCATCAATTAATAGTCATCCTTGGTACAGTTCTGGGCACTGCCCCCTCCTCTCAGAGTGTCCACTCGGGGCTCAAATCCTGACCTCTTAACACTGCAGCCCCTCAGTGAACCCATGTTGAAGCATCTCTGAAAGCCCATCCAAATCTGGAGTTCATTTAAGCAGTAGCAATGGGACTAAATTATAGTCCAGGTCTGTCTTATGAAAGATGATAAATGAGTATGTCACATCGGGAAAGAAATCACTCTGTCATCATATGACAGGCTGGCTTGATTTGTTTGTGCTGGTGTCCCTAAAAGTCCAGATGGGGGTGCGAAGTATGTAGGCTTTCAAGGCCTGCTCACTTCCCATCTTGTTCTTCTCCTCCCCAGTGATGGGTCTGGGCATCTTCCTTGGGCTCTGATCACCAGCTACTGAGGGTTGATGGAGAGGATGCGATCCACAGGGCAGAACAAGAGGCTTCAGCGGGAATGAAGCTCAAGTACACTTGCAGAGCGTTGAGCACTCAGCAAGCACGAATCATGACCCATCTCTTTCCATCACTCACAGTATCGCTGCGCCCTCCCCCGAAACTCCCAGCGGGAGCCCTGTCTTTGCGCATGACACGGAGCTGCCACAGACTTGTGTTTTCTTTACTTAAAGAGTGATCTCTGGTCTGTCCAGTGGGGATGCTTTTTTCTGCAAGCAAATAACTAACGTCCTTTTCAGATCCTCCTCTCTGCCTACATTATTTAAATAGGTTTTATTTATTTACTTATTTATTTATTTGCCAGAGAGAGAGAGAGAAGAGCTCAAGCAGGGGGAGCAGCTGAGGGAAAGGCAGAAGCAGGCTCCCCGCCGAGCAGGAAGCCTGATGTGGGGCTCGATCCCAGGACTCTGGGATCATGACCTCAGCTGAAGGCAGACATTTAACCGACTGAGCCACCCAGGTGCCCCTCTGCCTACATTATTTAATCTAAAGTGATTCTTTGCAAAGTTTGCTGGGCTTCAGCAAAGCTCTTAGCAGCTTTAAAAGAGCAAGAGGTTAGGAGTCAGCCAATCTGGATGAGTCCTGATTTCGGTCGGTCCTCACTCCCTTATCTGAGATTCAAAAATCCAAACAAGAAAAAGTTCCTTAAGTTGGTGGCAGACTCAAGTGGCAGCAAAACTTGAGTGGCTACCTGTTTATAATCTTCATTTGTCCCAGATATCTGTCTTACATGACTATTGCTACATTTGACGCAGAAATATTATTTGGTGTACTGGGGTGTTTCATGGTACATGGTTGATGAGCTCTTTTAGGTTTCTTAAAAAGGAAATTCACAATTCTTCACCACATGGGTTTGGGATGGAGAAATACAGATCTCTATCTGTGTGGCCTAGGGCAAGTTGTTTAATTTTCCCTTTCCTACAAATTGGTGGCAAATGAGATGATGGTGGTGATAACAGAAACAATCTTGTCTGAGCATTTAAAGGGTTAGGCCTTCCCTCAAACAGCAGATATTTACTGGAGGCCTGCCTTGCTCAGTGCAAAAGAGAAGAAGCTACAGAAAAAAGGTGAGGTGAGGAAGTGAGGGGAATTCAGCGTGAGGGCACTGGAGCTTCTAGCAAGAGCAAGAATGCAGTAGTGATAGCTCAGGTTGACCGCACCACTGCCAGCCAGTCCGGGCCTCCTGTTGGAAAACGCTCCTGAAGGCGAGCAAGACTATTTCCACGCTGCAAGTACCGCTGCTTCCTCCTCCTAGTCTCGGGGCAGCTGACCTTCCCTGATGTATTTTTAATCATCATCAGAAATAGTTAAGGTGAAATTGCAGCCTCGGGGCATTGGTGGACTGAGCATTTGGTTCTGGTTTCCTGGAGATGGTGGAATGTGCTCCTCTGGTTCCTGGAGGCCAGCCAGTTCTCCCCCGTGGGTGTTTGCAGAATGGCTCTCAGAAAGAAATAGGACGTGATAAAAGGATGAAAAAAGGTGTTGCTTCTTAGAACAGCCTCCCACCTTGCAGGTTCTGGAAAGAGTGACTGTTCGGCATCTGCCAACCCTCTCCCCAGAAGGCCATAATAGCAGCAAAAAATAGTTCTTGGGGCTCTGTGGCAAGCGTGACCTATCTTTGCAATTCTCAGGGGAGCCTGTGACGGTGGCACATAAGGCCAAGGCGCGGTTTCCTCGGATGAATTCTGTGGCATTTGGCAATGTCCTCAAGTGTAGTCTCCATAAAGCAGAAGCAGTTTCCTGAATTCATTCCCAGGAAGAGGAAACGGTCATGGGGAAGAGCCCTCTACGGTTTCCTGTCCATGCAGCCCAGACAGAAAAAGTGAAGCATCTTTATTCCCCCCTAATGACAGTCTCCATAGATTTTTATCCCTGAAGCCTAAATGGCATTTGAAAACATCTCTATTAACAAATGGCTGTTTTAACTTAATAAAACCCAAGAACTATATGAATGGACTTAATAGCACTGACCTATACACTTAAAATGGTTAAAATGGTAAATTTTAAGGGTGCCTGGGTGGCTCAGTTGGTTAAGCGACTACCTTCGGCTCAGGTCATGATCCTGGAGTCCCGGGATCGAGTCCCGCATCGGGCTCCCTGTTCAGTGGGGAGTCTGCTTCTCCCTCTGACCCTCTTCCCTCTTGTGCTCTCTATCTCTCATTCTCTCTCTCTCTCAAATAAATAAATAAAAAAAATCTTTAAAAAATAAATTCTTTAAAAAAATAAAATGGTAAATTTTATGTTATGCACAGTTTGCCACAAATTGAAAAAAAGAAAAACAGTAACCGATTCTACACATAACAAAGCACTATATAAAATATCCCAGATTAGGGGCGCCTGGGTGTGTCAGCTCTTGATTTCAGCTCAACTCATGATCTCAGAGCCCAGCATTGGGCTCTCCCTCTCTCAAATAAGTAAATAGATAAAATCTTGACCAAAAAAAAGTATCCTAGATTAATGTGTCTTGAAAGAAAATTTCACTATCGATAAGATAGATGTTCCATTCCAGTTACCAAGTAACTGGAGCAGCCTTTGTATGCACGAGATAACGGGTGTTTTTTTCTGAATGTGTAAGTAAAATTTAAAGATTCTCCTTCCTCTTTGCGTTCACCTTCAGAGAGGAATTTAATTTACTACTTCATGTATATTCCTCAGACTTCCTCCTGGAAACAGAAGAAAATAAAATGAGGTTTTTGTAAGCCTGGATGATATGCATGTTATTCTTATTTTCAATATAGGTAAAGTAATCTCTCCACTTTATTTTTAAACACTACCTCATAATATAAATAATCTGGTCTTTTCTTGTGCAGCCTGTTTATTCAGACAGGTGGAAGTCGACGCTGAAGATTGGCGTTAAATTGAGGAAACCATTCATGTAGTAAATAAGTTAATTTGTTTCTGCCCCCAAAAAGATTAAAATATAGATTTTTTTCAGACTCTGTATTATTGTTAACACCTACAGTCCCTGAATATGTTTGATTTGGGTTTGTGTCCAAAATTTGGAGGGGCTTTTTACTGCAATTAATATTTTTTCAGTTACAGAAATCATCATGAAAAGTGTTTTCTTATTTATATTTGAGTTTCTTGGCATTTGTTATTAAATAAAATGTTTAGCTGGAAGCCTTTTATCAGTTACCCAAACTATAGCTAAGGGTGAAGGTAATATCAACATAAGTTTTTATAATTTTTGGGCTTTTTGCAGACTTATAAGCTCTCTCCCTCCAAATGAAACAGTTGTATAATGAGGTAATAAAGCAGTTATATACTAATCTGCAAAATCTCATGACAATGTCCTTTTTTCTAGTTTACACCTGGGTGAGATTCCTTGGAGACTGTCTTCATCATATAGCCAGTTGTTGCCCATTCTTTTTGACTTCCATGTACAAAAACAGATATGAATGGGCTAGACACATTCCCTGTGACTGCCCAGTGTAAAATGGAAATGATACGCCTATCCCTGCTTATTGTACCAGATTCACGAGCATTGGGCATAAAATGACTGAATGTATGACACGGGCCTATGGAAATGGAGTGAAGTTTTATGATTCTGACATATCCATAAATGCCCCTCATTCCATGTTAGTTTGTCCATATTACTGGTATTTTATAAACTGCCTACTGTGTGCTAGCCTTGTGCATACATGGCTTTATCGTCCCAACAACCTTTGAGATATCTACTATAATCATCTCCTTTTTACAGACACAGAAACTGAGACCTTTTTTTTTTTTAAGGATTTTATTTATTTGAGAGAGAGAGCGTGAGAGCACGAGCAGGGGGAGGGGCAGGGTTTAGGGAGAGGGACAAGCAGAATTCCCCACTGAGCAGGGAGCTGGATGCAGGGCTCAATCCGAGGTTGCTAAGACCTGAGCCGAAGGCAGATATCTAACTGATTGAGCCACCCCGGCGCCCCTCACAGAGGCTAAGACTTAAGAGAGGTTACATAATTTACCAGGAGGGAGAGAGTGGAGCTAGAATTTGCAGCAGGTGTTCCGTTTCCAAAGCTCTGCCTTCCACACTATGTTAGAGTGGAAGAAGACGGTTTGGAATGCCATCAGCAGTGTAAGGGAGTTGGACTTTTATTTATCTGTCCAGGCTCAGCTCAAAACCCTCTCCCCTGAGAAGCCTTCCTTGAGTCCCGCAGGCCAACTCAGGTTTGGGTCTCCTGGGTCCCTCCCCTGTCTGTGCCTGCCTCCATCCTGGCTTGTATCTTTCCCCCACCATGAGCCTTGTTTGCCACCTCTTTTTCCAGAGAGCCTGGGCGCTTCATCAGTGAGATAGACTTCCAGGCTCCAGGTGGACCTACTGTTTTAGAATGTCTGATTGTGCATTTCTAAAATCCTCCTCAGGTCATTCTTTGGAGAGTTAAAGTTGAAGAAACATCCCAATAGACCACCAGTTCCTTACAGCCACAAGGGTGGATGTTTTCTTCTCTGTAGTCTGGAGCAAAGTGGCCTGTGCTGTGTGGGGGCTTAACGAGTTAGTGAGCTAACAAGCTAAAAGACGGGTATTAAAGCAACGCTGAGAGCTCATCAGATTTGGTCCACTCTGTTCACTCAAGTAGAAGCACATCCATTCGTCTATCCCAAGTATTTACGTAGTTCAATTAAATGGGCTGATAAACTAATTTTTTTGGTGGCTAATGAGCTGTTGCTTTTCCTCTATGTCATTATGATCGGATGTGATGATTCCACAGTTGCCCAAATTATCCCCTTCATTATGGTTTTAATAATAATGGCGATCATTGTGATTGATGAGGATCACTGGCGTTAATTCGTGAAGTGCCCCTTTTGGTCTTTGCATTCAGAACTTGGCGGACATTATTCTCATGGGTTATGTAGGGGATGTTATTATCCCTATTTTAGAGACGGAGGGACTGAGGCTCAGAGAATGTAGAAATCTGAATGCGAACCCAGACCTGTCTCCATTGCCCATGCTTTTAACCACATCCTCGGAAACCATATTGTTTTGCTTGTAACCTTTGTGTAAAAGTTTTCAACTATGATTTTCCACTTGGACATTCTGAGCAGCATGGAAAAAAAATACCATATTTTGTATAGGTGTTACATTTTCAAAATTTCATTTTCATGTTAAAAAAAAATAATGACCTTATTACTAAGCATTACCATCCTGTAGTTTAGCGAGCATAATCTCCTCTGATCTGACACTTAGTTTGATTGCTAAAAATATACTCGATAGAAAGAATTTAAGATGTATTATTTTTACTTTTTCCATCAAACTGAAATGAATTCAGTACCTCATTTATAGAATTCTTCTGATAAAAATATGTGAATACATACACAAACATACATGCATCTTAAGTGAAACTAATGGAAATGTAGGAATACTCCATCTCAGTTCTCCAGAATAAATATTTCATGAGCAGGAGGCATGTGTGTGTGTGTGTGTGTGTGTAGTTATGTATAGATATCATATATGTATACACGCATTCAAGTTTCAAATGTTTACTTTGTTCTGCAAATGTGACCTAAACTTCTGGTTTAAGTTATTTAGAGTTTGGTTTTATTGGAGATGCATTTGAATTTTAAATGGCTAATTCACTTAAGAAATTAGTTACTGTACTATTGAAAGAAAGACACAGCACTTGCAGAAAGGTATTATCTCGTCCCCCCCCCCCCCCCGCTTTTTTCTTTTAGAAGCCTCCCGTGATCCACTGGTGGTAAATATTTCATGTACTTTGCATATCAGCCCGAGTTCCCTTTGTGAAATCAGGTAAATGGAATGTAAATCCCCACGTACTCCAGACAGTAAAATGGCATTATTTGATGTTACATCACATAAACATGCAGATTTGATTCCCCCTTTACTCACGCTGTAAAAACAAAGTTTTTAAAGTGGTTAGCCATACCTGGAAATGTAAATGCACTCGCCTAATGTAATGCCAAAGAAAAATTAAGACAAATGATACCACATCGCTGCCACAAACTGCAGCTCGTACAAAATTCACTTTAGTTATTACGCTGTGAATACGGGCTCTCACCCTGCTCTGTGAATGCACAATTTATGTTGAATGCAACATGAATCATTTTAATAGACCAAGCAAAAAGTCCCCAAAGTCGATTTTCAAATTATGAACCTTGGAACAGAATATAACAACAGCGAACAACAAATAGTTCAGACTTTACTCTGAGCTATGCGTGAACCATTAAAAATAAAGCAAGCACTTTTGGTTAGGTGTCACACAATTCATAGCCTAATGGCAAAAAAATATCAGAAATGGGGGATTCTTTTGTGCTGCTTTTCTCGCCAACATTCTGTTCAATTATTTTCACATTTGTGTAATCAAGATATTCCCAAACAGAGCATAGCGTTGTATATTGTTTGGAACTAATTATATGTATTATAAATCCAAGAATTAATTTAAATGACCCAGTTTCCACAGAGAAAAAGCCACATTGTTTTTAAATAGCTAACTAAACAAAATGCTCACCCATATGGGAGAGATTTCCAAAGAACTAAAACCACCCACCAGGAAAATGGAAAATCCCTCCAAAAAAAAGAAAAATCATAATCATATCAAACAAGATGAAGAAAATTACATTGAGGAGAGGCCAACTTTTTTTTTTTTTTGTAAGAAAGGAGAGCAGAAGTTGAAGTTGAGGTAGGCATTTATTATACCTAGAGATGGAAACTAGAAGTTCTCCATGGAGTCCTTAGACCCAAGGCATCAGCATCACCTGGTAGCTTGTTAGAAATCAAAATTTTCAGGCCTTGTCCCAGACCTACTGAATCAGAAGCTGGGGTTTGGTGGAGGCTAGGGAGAGGGGTGAATTGGGGGTGAAGCCCTGTGATCTGAATTGTAACAAACCCTCCAGGGGATTCTGATACATGCTCATGTTTGAGAACCTGCAGTTCACATTCTGGAGGACTGAGATGAGGCCCAAAAATTTGCATTTCTAGAAGGAACCCATGTGATGGTGATGCTATTGTCCTGGCCAATGAAATGCATAGGTTGTGGTTGCCAGGCAGATAACACAGTTATCAAAGGGAACTTGTGGAAGACAATAGGGAGTGGTGAGGACCTGTGTTAAACTAGGGGACACAATCTGACCTGCTGTTTGAGAGGTAAGGAACACTCAGCGCCAGCCACGTGTTTGCATCAGGGAATGATTTCTGATTTTTTTTTTTTTTTTTTTTTACTAGAGACTAAAAAGTCTGGTTCTTTTAAATGATATTTCCTGAGGTTAAATTAATTAAAACTAATTTTTTTTTAAACCCTGCAATTCAAAGAAAACATTTGTGGTAGGCAGCCAGTTGATAATCTGTGTAAGACTTTATCTTTTATCAAATCTATTAAGTATGTTAACAAGGTTGGGGGCCTATAGAAATCCTGGAGCGACTACGTTGAAGGATTTTTTTTAGTACAATCTTAGATTTACAAAATAAGTAGTACACTGAGTTCCATATATTTACCTGACACCCCTCACCCCCCCCACACACTATTTCTCCTATTGTTAACATCTGGCATTAGTGTGGCACATTTGTTACAACTAATAAAAAACAGTATTGATACAGTATTAAGTAAAGTCCATAGTTTACATCAAGGTTCACTGTTAGTGTGGTACATTTCATGGGCTTGGGTAACGGCATGATGACATGTACCCAGCACTACAGTGTCATATAGCATAGTTTTACTGTCCTAAAAATCTCCCTGAAAGTGTTTTTAAAAGCTCCATCTATTCATGCTGGAGTCCCTGGTTGGCTCGCTCATTTAAGCATCTGACTCTTGATTTTGGCTCAGGTCATGATCTCGGGGTTGTGAAATCGAGCCCCACATTGGGCTCCATGCTCAGCCAGGAGTCGGCTTGAGGATTCTCTCCTTCTCTCTCTCCTTCTGCCCATCCCCCTGCTCACTGGTATTCTATATCTCTCATAGATAAAAAAATCTTAAGAAAAAAATAAGCTCCATCTATTCCTGTCACCATTTCCCTTAGTGATGTCCTTTGGAGAATTAAGACTGCAGGCTGGAGGGTCTCAGTGCTCAGAACAAGGTGTCCCCATACTTCAAGACGCCTCTAGCAATTGTAATTGAATCCTGAAGCTAGAGTTTCTTGGCTACCATCTTTCCCCTTTCTTCATTTCATAGGGAAGGAGCTGAGGCCCACGTCACCAGTCTCGGGTCCTTAAGGTAGAATTGGTCTAGAAGTGCCCCCCTCTGCACGTGGAGCGCCTTCTCCCTGTCTGCCCTCCCACTTCTTGCCGGGGCCTTCCTCAGAGAGATCTTGCCGGATGCTAGCTACGTCAGGTCACCCAGCAACCAAGTTGATGAGGGTGGCAGTGGTTTTATTTTTATAATTTTTTTTTGTTTTTTTGTTTTTCATTTTAAGTATATATAAAATTATTTTTATCCAAAATGACAGAGATCAAAGCTTTCTAGAAAAGAGGGATGGCTAATAAGGTAGGTCCTGTGTTTTCAGTTTACAGAGTGTACTCATTATTATTGAATTCTCCTGTGGAAACAAAATGTTAAATAACTCACTTCTATGAATTAAAAAGAAAAGCAGCACACAAATTTATAATCTCACAGAAAAACCCGATTTTTATTGCTTGCCCAACACTGCCTGGTGAGCAGATAGTGATAGACACGAGTGCCCTTATGGATTTCTAGCCCCTGAGAGTTTGGATCGTTTGCTTCATCCGTGGAGACAAAGTTTTTTTTTCCCCAGTCATAAAAATAGCGAGTTTTATCACTGCAAGATTGTGTTGTGTTTTTCTGCCCCTGGGGGATAAAATGACTTTATTTTAAATTGTTTTATTATTGTTACCTTAAAGGAGTTAACACATACAACATTCTTATAGAATATTCTTATAAAGACCTTCTGTAGTTTCTATAAAGGACCAGAGAATCTTTCATTGAAGAGATTTATTTTTTTTTAAATGCCCCTTTCTCCCAGAATATATTTTCTTTGAGTTGGACATAGGGCAATAATGCCCTCATAATTTATAATGAATCCATTCTAGAAAACAAAGTTCTGATTGGGTTCTATCATAATTCAGGCGTAATGTGTGATTGTCTGTGAACTTAAAGTTTCCCACTTTTTTCTTTCTTCCCTCATTCCTTCCCCCTTTTGTCTTTTCTTCTTTCATTTTTTCCCCCCATTTTGCTCTGTTATTTGTTCTTTCTGCTCCCTTCATTGTTTTCTTTTTCTTCTTTTTGTAATGATTATACATGCACATGACTTGAAATCCATCAGGTAAATTCTCTTAGGCTTTTACATAATAAATTAAAGCATTCCTTAACACCTTCATCTCTTGCTTGCTCTTTCATGGATTCATCTGGTGTTTCTGTGTGTAGCTTTCACCACACTTACATGACTGCTTCTTGATTTTCTAATTTTAGATGCTGCCTGGGAGCTTTTTCAATAACAAAAAAGAAAATTTGGCTTTCCTTTATCCTTACACCTCTGAGTTAAGGTGCATCTTTTGCCTTCTGCAGCCTTTCAGTAGAGTTCTATCATGATTTTTTAAAGCAGAGAATTTAGTATTTATGTTGCTGTGAACTTAAAAGTGTAATCACAGCTAAGCCAAATAGCACCCCAAGATTACTTTTTTCTTTCCTACACCATCCTTTCTCTGGAGTTAATACTTATATTCTTGTTTGCTTGGTTTCTTATTTATCTGTCAGCAGTTCAACCTCAAATTCTCATCTAACTGCATAAATCTCTTCGAAAGGTTCGGAACATAGCAAGTATTCCATTGTTGTCATTTTGGAAAAAAAAAAAAAATCTCTCCTGGAGTCTTGTGACCAGCAATTTGGGCCAGTTGTGCTCTACAGCTGGTGCATAAGAATGCTTTCCTGTGGTTCTAATTAGAGCTACTGTTACATTCTAGAACCTGGAAAATCCAGTCACCTTTGTCCTGAGTTTGAGCTCCTGTTTCATGTCTTCTGTTGTTTTGGTTTGCTTAGTGTTTTGTAGGAGCACTTCCTCCAGTAGCTTTCTGAAAAAGGAACATGGAATATACACATACATATATTTTTGGAACATTTTGTGTTTCAAAAGATTTTAATTGCAGCCTTTGCTTTATTTATTGTTTAGGTATTGAATCAGATTTGGAATCAATCTAGGTTTTAAGACATCTAGGTTTTTTTTAAGACAATCTAGGTTTTAAGACAAAGGTTTGTACCTTTTAGTGTTGCTCTTGGAAAGTACAAAGCCACTTGATCTTCAATCTTTTTCATTTCTCTGTTTCCCTTTCAAAAATACTAAGGGAGGCTTATCTTCCACCCTTTGCTATTCTACAAATAGGAAATAAAAGCCCTGAAAAGAATGCTGTCTCTGTCCTCACTGTTTTTCAGTTTTACATAATATGCTGTGATATGAGTCTGTTTTTTGTCCCTTGTACTAGGCACTCACTGGAACCTTTTAATCTTGAAACACATGTCCTTTAATTGTATGAAATTTTCTTTAAATATTTCATTGATGATTTCTCCCCATTGCACCCCATCCTTTTCTTTTTCTGTTTCTTTTTTCCTTTCTTTTCTTTTTTCTTTTCTTCCTCCCTCCCTCCCTCCCTCCCTTCCTCCCTTCCTTCCTTCCTTCCATCCTTCCTCTCTCTCTCTCTCTCTCTTTCTTTCAGAGAGAGAGCATGCATGCAAATGCGAGAGGAGAGGGAGAGGGAGAGAGAAAATCTTAAGCAGGCTCCATGCCCAGCGTGCAGTCTGTCGCAGGGCTCCTTCTCACAACCCTGAGATGACCTGAACTGGAAACTTAAGCAACTGAGCCACCCAGACGCTCCTTGCTGTTTCCTTTTCTTTTTTCTTCCTTTCTTTTTTTTTTAAGGTTTTATTTATTTATTTGAGAGAGAGAGAGAGTGCGTGTGTGAGAGAGAGAGAAATCACGAGCATGGGGTAGAGGTAGAGGGTGAAGCAAGATTGTCCGCTGAGCAGGTTTCCCAGTGCGGGACTCGATCCCAGGACCCTGGGATCATGACCTGGCCAAAGGCAGACACTTAACCGACTGAGCCACCCAGGCACCCCTTGCTGTTTTCTTTTTAAAGAACTTCAGTTACTCAGGACTTTGACCTCCCAGACTGTTTAATATTTATTTTTTCTCTGCTATATTTCATATTTGCCTTTGGTGCTACTTTCTAGGAGATTTCTTCTAGCTTTCCCATGAGTTTTTCATTTCTGCTGGCATATCTTAAATTTCTAAACATTTTTTTGCATGTGTTTGGTTGATTTTCCTAAAATTCCCTGTTGTTTAATAGCATTCTAGTTTCATGGATGACGTTTACTCTCATATCTGATACTAATAATAATTGCTTTAGGTTTTCTTCTCTCTGTATAGGTTCTGTCTCCTCAAAATTGCTTTTAATTGTTTTGGTCACTGTCTGTGATGATAAAGTCTTTCCCTTGGTGTTTTGTCTGTGGATGTCTATTTGTGCTTAAGAATAGGACCCCAAAAATTGGTGGCAACTCTAAGCACATGGGAAGAGCTAATTAACTATGGATCCCACTGATGGGTGATATGGTTAGACTCTTTGTTGGAGAAATCACTGCGTTTGAATCTTTAGATTCTTCTTGTTGGCTTGCTGAATTGCCTGGAGAAGAATTTTCCAGTACTCTGTTTGGGGAGGCCACAGTTTTGGCTGCCAGAATTGTGGGAGCCACGTGAGGGAAGAGGGCTGAGTCTCAGAATTCAGTACATAAGCATTTCGCTAATCTCTGTTTTCAGTGTAGTACCACTGTTCTCAACGGTGTATATACTTTTCAGAGAATAAACTTGTATTTTCTCTGAGGTTAGGAAATGACCAAGCACTGGCTCAGTTGTAGGCGGAAATCTTCAACCTGCAGAAGTACAAGCCTCAACCAGCTTCTGAGCCTTTGGTGGTTCTGTGCTATGAATACTATGTTCTGTGTGTTACTTCTTGGCTGACCCCTGGAGCTTAAGGCTCAGCTTCCTTGTCCGTTAAATCACTTATGAGTTGTCTACCTGCTTTCCAGCATCCGGGTTTTTGGGTTTTGTCTTTTTATTGCATTCATTGAATGCATTTGCACTTCAGGGGTAGTCCCACCACTTCCTATTCTTGAGGTTTGAACTGAAATCTGAAAACAAGTCACCCTGGGCTACAGAATGGCCTCGTGACCCTATATTCCTTCTGGGTGTCCTCTGTGTGCCCTCAGAGCACGCTCAGTGTGGAGGATCCTCTTCATGTGCGTGTCCTTAGCTTTCATCAAGTTGCCTGTCACCCATGATGCCTTGTTGATTGAGTAAACTAATTCATAATCCACAGCCACTTCCCTTGGATACTTGCTTCTAGGCACATTAAATGGTCGGTGCGCGGGTCCTCATTTTTCTCAAACTTCCATTTCCATATTAATTCTCAATCAATCACTGACGGCCCGCTGTCAACAGGCATCATTTTTGGTGGGACCTGATGATGTATATCCCTTGTTTTCAGATTCCTCGCATCTCATTGTGTAAAGCAGTGCCCTGAGCGGGGTCTTAATGCTTTTGGGTGCAGCCCCCTTGAGCTTTCATAATGGCAAATCTAGTGCAGGTACTGAAGGGAAGCAGATTTTTAAAGGGACAGGACATGGCAGCATGACTTCCTGGACAGGGATTTAGTGGATCTGTGTGTGGATATGCACCCAGCTAAGGGCCTATTTATTGGTACTTAAGGCAGGATATAACCTTTGGCTCCCAAGGTTTAAGACCAAAGAGCTGCATCTCTTTGGTAAACAAACTAATGGAGAAAGGAGTGGTTTGTTGTAAATCGTTTGTGATTAAGCTGCTTTAATATTGGTATGGCATTAATTTTGGCTTTTGAAAGTTTTCCTTTTGCTAAGAATGGCGATGATGGTGACCATGGTGACCACGTTGAGCATGCTGGTTGGAGCAGAGAAGTCTGTGCCCGGTTCCATACTTTTTTCTTCTCTCTTTGCCTTCTTCACTTACTCTTTTCTTCCCCCTCATGCATGCCTCTTCCTCCCATGTCACCCCACCTTTTTTTCCTCCATTATCAAGAACTTTTCTGGAACTCTATCATTACTCTTCCTTGCCACTGTCAAGTGGATTGTCCTAAGGGCAGAGGGAGAAGGTGTGCAATTAGTGCATTTCACCAGACTGAACAGAATCCTCGGCCAGGTGCAGGTGAGAGTGGCTTGTATTTATGAATGAATGGCAGTATTTTGACAGGATGATGAATAAATATGCTGTGCTCAGAGGGCTTCTGGTGATGAGCATTTCTTCGTGGTCTGGTAAGTGATGGGACTCCCTGCTTAGTTTTTCTAAAATCTGCATTTATTAATTTTGTATTTTTTTTATCAAAACGTACTTGCTTAAAGAAATGTGCCATATAAACCCAGCTCATGATGTCTTTTTTTTTTTTTTTTTTTTTTTGAGTAATTTCCAGCAAGGATGATTGGATTACCCAAATGAACCTGTTCTCCTATGTTTCTGCCTAGGTGACTGAATGTTTAGTGGGCTCTATTCAAATGAACATAGAAAATGCCACGCCCCTGAGCATCTACTGGCGTTACCATTATTAGGAATCTGACTCTATCATGCGAATCAGCAGAGCATGGGATACTACTACCCTACTTCCGAAGATGCAGCCTGCATGAAGGGGACCCCACTTTTTAATGAGTACCTATATCCTGGGCACTTACCTGCTTTTTGTACTCACTTGAAAAGCAGTAAGTGAGTGAAAAGGATTCCTATCCCAGCTTCCCAGCTCACTTGGTGTTTGGATCTGATGCAGCTTTACTTTCCCTTACTTTTTTCTTATTTATAATGGATAAAAGCACATCAAATTCTAACTTACGTCGGGCCCCCAAAGAAAATTTCTTAAGACCTCTGTGAAGTTGATTTGATGAAAACGGGCTCTGGGGTCAGACTGCCCATGTTGCAGTCTTGACCTTGTTACTTCCTCGCTGTGGGAGCTCTGCAAAGTGACTTATCTTCTTGGAGCTCCTGTTTCCCCAGGTGGAAAAGGGGATTAATAATAGTTTCACCTCACAAGGTGGTTGTGGAAAATACATGATGTGATGCACTTGGAGTACTTAGGAGATGTCTGGCATGTAGTTAACCCCATAAATGTTTACTCTCACTGTTACCACTCATATTGCTATCATAGCAGTCAACTAGTTGAAAAAGTGAGTTTCAGCCTATAAAGTGTTGACCTCAGAGCCCCAGAACTCCCGTGGAATCTCAAGGAAGCCAACCTCCTGGACATTATATTCCTCAACTGCAAATGGGGGATTTTAACCTTATGGGAATGCTGGAATTAAATGAGATAATGTAAGGAAGTCCCTTATATAGTTCGTGGCACAGGTAGGCACTCAGTTAAGGTAGCCATTAATAATGTTTTTATTAATTCTGAAAGCTGAATGGGCCATTTGGATGTCACTTTAATAATTTTTATTTTTTCAAAAGATTATATTTATTTGAGAGAGAGAGAGAGAGAGCGAGAGAGAGCAAGTGCATAAGCAGGGGAGGGGTAGAGGGAGAGGGAGAAAAAGCAGGCTTCCACAGAGCAGGGAGCCCGGTGTAGGGCTTGATCTCAGGACCCTGGGATCATGACCTGAGCTGAAGGCAGACGTTTAATCAACTGAGCCACCCAGGAGCCCCTGGCTGTCACTTTGATAATTTTTAAAGGAAAAAGTTGAGGCATTTGCCACATGCCTTTTGCTTGCTTGCTTGCCTGGTTAGGTTTTATCAACTTTGCTGGGGTATAATTTATATATAATAAACTGCACCCATTTAAAACATACAACTTAGTGAGTTTTGACAGATAACACATACCCATGAAACTATCACTACAATCAAGGAATAGACCATTGCCATCACCCACAAAGATTTCTTGGGCTATCTTGCTATCCATGTCACTGTGGAGTCCAGATAGTGCTGGCTCTAGGAAATCACCTGTCTATTTTTTGTCCTGTTGATTAATTTGCATTTTCTAGAATTTTATATAAGTGAAATCATGCAGTATATATGCTGCATCTGGCTTCTTTCACTCAACATTATGAGTTTGTGATTCACCTATGCTGTTGCATTTATTGGTAGCTTGTTTTTCAGGGCTGAGTAGTATTCCATTGTTTGAATGCCCCACATTTTGTTTATCTAATTACCCACTGATAAACTTTTGGGTTGTTTCCAATGTTTCAGTTGTGCTTGGCTATGAATTTGAATAAAGCCACTGTGAATACACACACACACTCACACACATCTTTGTGCAGACATATGTCTGTAGTTCTTTTGGGATAATTCCCTGTCATAGAACAAGGTTATCAATAGTACTGCTATGTTTAACATTTCAGAGTCTGGTCAGCCTTTTCCCAGTGTGTCGGACCATTTCACGTTCTTGGCAGATGCCAGTTCCTTTGCATTCTGAATAATGCTTGATATTGTCAGTCTTTTTAGTTTTCTATTTGGGTATTTAGTGGTATATTGTGGTTTTCTTTTGTATAATAAATCACTAATGATGACTAATGATGTTGAACACCAAAAGTATGCTCATTGGCCATATCTTCTCTCCCCGAGGACAACAACTTTATTGAGATATAAGTCACATACCCTATGATTGACCCACTGAATGGTTTTTAGTGTGTTTTCACAGTTGTGCCCCCATCTTCACAATCATGCTGCATCTCTACTCACACTTGCCTTTTTAATTATTCCCACCCACTCACTGCTGGCTCCATTTTCTTCTCCCACCATTTAAATTCAGTGTCCCTCACGATTCTGGTTTTAATTTTTTCTCTTTGCCTGTTCTCTTTCCCCTGGAGATCACACCCACCCCCAAAATTTCAGCCACCATTCTGACTCCCATACTGGTGATGCCCACTTCTGGATATCTGTGTCTAGCTTGTTACTCCCAGATTATTTACCTGCAAGTATCTTCTGCAAGGTCACAAAGCTATCTTGTCCTCCCCTTCCCCAAAGTCATCATATTGTCTTTGCCCACACCTCCTCAACCTCCTCCCACCTCCTCCCACCTCCTCCATACTCACAAGCTGTCTGGGGTTGTGCCTTTCTGTGTCCTTCCCAGCGCCAAGCTAAGTAGACACTGGGTAAATACTCATCTAATGAATGAATGGACTTGTATTCTCCAGATTGCCAAAAATGTTCTTCGCTTTTATCTTCCTTGGAAATTAATTGCATTACTTTATTAAAGGTCTACAAAAATAATTCATGCTGCAATTCACAAGTCTGCTAAACAGTTGGCCTGGCAATTTCTGATTATCATTTTGGAAATATTTGTAACCTTTGGTCTTTTTTCTTATCTCCTGTTAAAGCTTTTCTGGAAGGAATTCAGTTTCCACCTTTCCTTAATGTTCCTTAATGTTGTACATATCTTAAAAGCTGATTCCCCATAAAACAGTGGATTATGGTCTCATTCCTTTGAGCAGTGTGAAAACTTACCCGAAAGGACAAGAATGAGACTCTCTTAAAATCATGTCCAAGTTTTAAAGGAATATAAAACTTTCTATTTAAAAAATATACCTTTCTGCTTTCATCCCCTAACCTGCAAAGTTCAAGTCTAGTTTCACTCAGACTTGGAAATTGTTCTGTTATTATGGCTCTGCAGTGGGAACAAGGCTGAAGCCCCTAAGGTGTAGAGACCACTTGAAAATGTCTTTGCTTCGGTGCTGTAGCTGTGTTTCATTTAGCTAGGCACAAGCCCAGGAGACCTCCTGTACTATGCCCATACCGAAGGGGATGCTAAGTAGAGAAGCCCGACTCTGAAAGGTCCCCCGCAGCTGGAGCAGCCCCTGTAATGTCACTTACATCCAGGAAAGGATGGTGGCAAAGAGCTGTCCTAACAGAAGATGCAGGTGGTGGTGTCAGAGGACAAGTTGTTGGCAATAGGAAGGGCATAGGAGAAGGGTCCTGGCGGTAAATTAACCCAGGGATACGTTGATGTCTAGATTGGAGAATTGGGAAAGAGGGTCAGGGGTCTATGACCCAAATCTAAGAGCAGCAGAAAGGTTTGTATCTGGTGTGTGTGTGCGTGTGTTGTGGGGTAATGAGTTAATGGGGCTAAATGATGAGTTACTAGAGAGAGAGAAATCAGAGAAACCATGAGAAGCAGCAGAAGAGAAAAGAGGATTGGCCGGGTCTGGGTCATGGTGTGGGTTGAGGTGGGCGTATTGGTTTTCTAGGGTCGCCATAACAAAGTCCTGCCGACTGAATGGCTTAAGCAACAGAGATTTATTGTCTTAGTTCTGGAAGCTAGAAGTCCAAGATCAAGCTGTCAGCAGGTTTGGTTTCTTCTGAGGCCTCTCTGCTTGACTCGTAAACAGACACCTCCCTGCTGTGGCCCCACATGATCTTTCCTCCTTGTGCACATCTTTGGTGTCTGTGTCCAAACTTCGTCTTCTTAAAAGGACACCAGTCAGTTTGGAGTAGCGACCATGCTAATGGGCTCATTTTAACATAATCATCTCTTTAAAGGCCCTACCCCCAGGTACAGTCACCTTGTGAGGTAGTGGTGGTTAGGACTTCATCATATGAATTTGGGGGGACCCAAGTGAGCCTATAACAACTAGAGATGAAGCTATAGCAGTACCATTGCCTGAAATTTACATAAGGATATTATAGTTTTCAGGAGGCATCTATATTCCTATCTCACTCTTTCCCCCAACCCCTGCTCCGACTAGATCATGCTCAGCTGCTCAGGTGATCACACTGCATTAATTGTCCTGATACAGCCCCCGGGGCTCTGTAGGCTGCCTTCACAATCTTGCTGGATCTTGCCCCCTCTTAGTCCTGGAGTGGCATGAGCCTGGGTGGCATGCACTTCTGACATTTCTTCACCCTTCACAGATTTTCCATCAGCCAACCCAAATTTGCAGTTGTTTCTAGTGACTGAAAATAAGCTTGCTATGCAAGTGTCATGGATGAAATAGTAATGCCTAGGGGTAACAGATACGGTATAGAAATAATTCCTGGAAGTCCAGTGATCGGAAAACAATGAATCCCAACTTTGAGCCCTATTGATTTTTTTTTTTTTTTCTGGGCTCAGTCTCATACCCAGAAATAACCCCTGTTATCCTTTTGGTCTGTGTCACAGAAGTGAGTTTTTTACTATTCTATTTATTATATAAATACCCACATAATATATATGCCTGCTTATGTACAATTTGAAGGCAAATAAGATTGCATCGTGTATTTTTTTATAGCCTGCTTTTTATTGAATTTAGTGATAAGTTGCAAACATTTTTTCCATGCTAATAAATCTTTCTTAGCATGCTCATCAGTGGCTAGGTAATAGTCTTTAATATGCATATACCATAATTTTCCCATGCCATAATCTCATCAGAGTCCTAGCTGTAACCTGATAGATTTCCAGCAGCTGTGATGTTTGTCCCAAATGATTTGTTACTGAGAATTCTTGAAGTGCAGACATTGGTGCATTATTTTTCAAACTCGTTTATTGAGATATAATCTATGTATTGTACACTTCACCCATATAAAGCATGCATTTTGGTAGCTTTTGGTGTATTCAGAGTTGTACAGCCATACCCACAATCATTTTTAGAACATTTTCATTATCCCCCAAAGAAACCCCATATCTCTCAACTGGTACCTCTCCCTGGCTCCTTCTGTTCCCTCACCTCAGCCCTAGGCAACCCTCTCTGTAGGTTTGCCTATTCTGGACTTTTCATATAAATGGAGTCACATGGTATGTAGCCTTTTGTGTTTGGTTTCTTTCATGTAGCAGAATGTTTTCAGGATTCATCCATGTTGTAGCATTTTTTTTTTTTTTTAATTGTCAAATACGATTCCATTGTGTGGACATACTGCATTGCATTTATCCGTTCAGTTCATGCACTTTTAGATTGTTTTCACTTTTTGGCCAGTATGAGTAATGCTGCTATGTTGTATTTTTGTGTGTACGCATGCTATTCTTTCTTTTGGGTATAGAACCTAGGAGTGCAGTTGCTGGATCACATGTAACTCTGTGTTTGGCCATTTGAGAAACTGCCAGACCATTTTCCGCAGCAGCTGCACCATTTTGCATTTCCACCAGCCACGTAGGAGCGTTCCAGTGTCTCCACATCCTCACCAACACTTGTTAGTGTCTATCTTTTTGATTGTTGTCATTTTATTGGGTATGAATCGGTATTGTATTGTGGTCTCGATTTGGATTTCCCTGATGGCTGATCACGTGTAGCACATTTTCATGTGGTTTATTGGATGAATGATTTAAAAAAGATTTTTTTGATGTAGTCTATAAGGTCACCCCTATAATAATGCCCCTTCATTCCCATACAGTACAAGGCGAGGAGGTAAATGCCAGGTGCTTTCAGAGATGCTCCTGCTTCAGAATTATTACCTGGAAAATTCTTGACGAGAAGATTTTGAGGGATCTGATGACCCTTTAGTTTCTGAATTAAAATCTCTGTGATTGGAGTCCAGAAATATGTTGTGGTGCACACTGAACTTGGGTGTCCTTTGAGAATGTGCTTGGGCTGGCGTCCTTGAATGGACAAGATCACGTGGTTAGAGGCTGGTTTTGGCTGAGGCACTGCCTTGGGTCCAGTCCCACCTCAGCCACTTAACTGGTGGGGTGAACTTCCTGTTAGTGCCTGTGCCCGAGTGTTCTCTTCTATAAAAGAATGATAAAACAATGAATTCTGATTTAGTACATTAGTAGTATAGTAACACTATTATTATTGTTACTAGAAGTGTCATTATTATTAATTTATGTATTGCTGCTACCGGGAAAATATTGAGAATGTTCAAGAGAGAAACCCACGAAATCAGAGGGTGGAGAATTCACATAGACACAAATGACTGTTTAAACTTTTAACATAGAAAGTGGGGATGGGGGCTTGGATTTTACAGAACGATGCTATTTGAAGAATGAGTTCTGTGATTGGATGAGTTTAGGCAGAGCTACTTAGAGCAGAGTTAAAGTTGTTGCTTTACCGTACGCCCTCTTGGAGCTTCTGATTGGCCAGAATACATGCTTGCTTCTCTCAAGTGGGTGTGTTATTTACAGTGTTTCAGAGCACTTTTTTTTTCTTCAAATTTGGTGGGAAGGCCCCTGCTAACCTCTTCTGCCCAGTGTTCAGGGATCTATGGTTTAGAAATCACTGGGAAAGAAGATGTGGCTTGATAGTGACCTCGTTTTCTATAGTTTAAGAGGACACCACCTACGTATTGAACAAGATATGAGTGAATGAGAACTTGCTAATATTTGGGATTGCCTCTACTCTCTCCTTGTGGTTGCTCTTCCCTCATTCTCGGTGACTTGCATCTCCGTTGTAAGTTATGAGCTACGCCCATTTTGTTTTATAGACCGAAGTGTGGACTGAGTCCATTGAGTCCCCATATTGTTTTCTTCTTTATTCTTCTCTCCAATTCTGAAGCCTGTTCAGGCCATATGGAGCCATTTCTATTGAATTTACTTTGTTCCATGTGGGGAAAAGAAGACATTGTCCTTAAGAAATCCTGGAGGCTGAGCTGGTAGTTGAGCTGATGGTTGCCCCTTGCAAGTGTTCATGTTTTTAAATGGTGTGAAGTGAGCCTTCAGGCATTTGTGCATACCATCTAAGTATCAGAGATGTGCTTCAAGCACCCCAGGGTTGCCATCAATAGGGTCCCCATACCAAGGGGAGGGGTGAGGAGGAGCCATCCACAGTCCAACAAACATTGCTCCCTGATTACAACATGGAGAGGCTGAGGTATAGACCCCATAGACCTTTTCTTTAAACCCTTTATTTTTGAGCCACCAGAGTTTGGGAAGAGTGAGAATAATTCTGGGGAAACAAGCACATGTTGTCAAGCTGTTATGGAAATGTAAGAAGCTGCAGGATGCCTGGCTGCAGCAGTTTAGCCAAAAGTGTGGCCATAAAACTGTGCCTGGCCCACGGGGGGATTTCGTACAAGCTATTAGGCGAGGCTGAGAGGCATGTCTACTTCAAGATTGTTGGGAGAAGCAGGAATGTTTCAAGAAGCATCCTGCTTCTACTCAAAATATTTCACGGACTTTGATGGCATGAGTTCTGACTAATCAGATGAGGGCTCTAAACTGCGTACCTGGTGAATATTAGCCCTGCTTATCTTTGCTTATCTTTGTTTGTTATTAATCTCCTAAAACTTAGACCAGGAGTCCAAAACTCAAATGTCTGATAGATCAGCTTATGGTCAGCCACAGCATTGGAGTCAGGGAGATAGCATAGAGCTGTTGGGTTTGTGGTGGACCAGAGGGGTTACCCCAAGGACAGTGGCAACTCGGCCCACCTGATTGTCAAGACCTGAGCCAGCCGGCTGGGTGTTAGTCTCTCTGTCTTCATTTTTCAAGAAGAGCCAGGAATTTGGATTGGCAATGTGAAACCTCCCATTAAAAATGTATAACTGTATTCCTTTCCTATTTCTGCTCTACCAGATTTTCACAGTGGCTTAAAGGAACACAAAGTTGCTATCTTACAGGCCTAGAGGTCAGAAGTCAGAATGGATGTCAGTGGGCTAAAACAATGTGGCGGTGGATCTGCATTCCTTTCTGGAGGCTCAAGGGGAGAATCCATGTCTTTGCCTTTTCCCCTTGTAGAGGCTGCCTGCATTCCTTGGCCCCTGGCCTCTTCCTGTGTCTTCAAGGTCAGCAGTGGCTGGTCAAGTTCTTCTCAAACTGCCACCTCCCTAGTTCTCTCTCTTCTGCCTCCTATTTTTAAGGACCCCTGTGATTACATTGAGCCTCCCCTCATAATCCAGGGAAATCTTCCTATTGTAAAGTTGGCTAATTAGCAAATTTAATTCCATCTGCAGCCTTAGTTGTTTTGCTGTGTAACCTAAAATATTCATAGGTTCCAGGGGTTAGGATGTGGGCATCTTTGGTTGGGGGCATTATCCTGCCTACCACAGTACCCATGATGTATATGTCCCTTAAAAAATGCCTGGCTCTTAAATTTCTTTTTTCATCCTCCCACTGCCTAGTAGAGTGGATAGATCTGTTTGGATTGGTTGGTGGTTGAGTGTCAACCCCACAAAGGAATTGGACAGGAGTGTACAAAAGAGATAAGTTAAAACTGTAGCTTTTAGTTTATTTTATTCTTTAAAAGATTAATTTTTTTTTTTTACTTCACTTAATTGAAAAGCAGTCTTAAAAGAAAAGCAGTCTTAGAAGTTAAATGGAATGGGTAATTTATTTCCATTTCTTCTTTTGTAAACTAAACCTTCTAAGACTTTTGTGTGAGGGTTAAGTAAAATAAGGCCTGTTTTCCCTTCTTTATGTCTGTGGTCAACCTTCCCAGCCAACCAGCCTGCCAGCCCGTGAACTAATTGTTCCTTTTTCCATCTTTTTGTCAAATCATCAATCTAGGCAAACTTCATTGCCCCTTTGCAAAGAGGATTTGAGATGGCTTAGGTAGGATCCATGTGTAAAAATCAGCAGAGAAAAAGAACCCAGAAAATCATATAAATCAAGGGGTAAAGCACCATCCAGATGTCTTGGCCCTAAGATATTTGTCCAGTTGTGAGCAGATCCTTCATGTGGGCTGAAGAGTCCCTGAGGGTTTCCTAGGGTCCAAGGGAAGAGGAAGCCGCAGTCCACTGAATCCGTCAATGAGGATCAGTTGCCTAGCAGCCCTGACACTAGGAATTGTTCAATCAGTAGTCACCTTTCTGTCCTTCCTCCTCCTGCTGGAGCCAGTCAGGGCAGAAATGGTGGCAGCCCAGTGCCTTTCTGAAAGAGTCTGGGCTTTATTCCTTGTAGATCTAAAAAAGGGGGGTGGGCATTTACCAATGTGCAAAGACATGGGCATATAAAATTATTATTTTTTTAACTTTTTTTGGGCGGGGGGATATTATTAAGATTGAGAAACGCAGCACTCTTGTGTTCATGAATTACAGTCTGCAGCTCATGTTTAAGAAGAACTTAAAGACTTATTAAAAGGAGCAGTGCAATTTGCCTCTGCTCAGAGCCACCTCACCTGCAGACCGGTTCCGCAAGGTCAGCAGTTAGCGGGAAGTTGCATAGCCTTGGTTTCGATGGCTTTCACTTTACCCGTGCCCTTGATGTGGTGCCGACTTGTCAGGATTCTCGTAACACTCCTCGGTGATGGCTTCTTCTGTTCTCTTTATTTCCTTAAGTGAACATCTGTCTAATTGTTCACCTCCATTGCTTTAGTGCTTTCCTCATGCTTTCTCTCTTTCCAGACAATAAACTTTATTTTCTTCATAAGAATTCAGTCTACGCAAGGGTATTAGGCAGCTTGTTTGCACCTTTTAATTTCTGGATGTTTTCCAGGAAGGCTCTTTGCAGTGGTTCCAATGGGTTCATCTGTGAATCATGGAAGACAATGCAGCATTGTGTTTGGGTTTTTATCAGTTACCTTCTGTTTGTAAACATCTGTTTGCAAACGTTGCTGGTGCCCACCCCACCCCCACCAGAGATAAAGGGTCTCATCTCTTTTTGCTTGGCATAGGGATAAGACAGAACGTCGGCTGATTTTTTTTTTTTTTTCTTTCCTTTTTTGGTCAGGTGTGTAGGTATGCAACTATTTAACTGAAACCCATAGACTTGGCACATATTGCCAAATGACTTTTGAGAGGGAATCAGGCACTTATTTCATTAATGGCTATGAAGCCTGGTTAATCTGCTCATTATTGCAGTTTAATTTTGATGCTGATTTTGATGATGTATTGAGAAACCGTATAAACCAACAATTACAACTGGAAAACATTTGAAGAGACCATTATTTTTCATATGCTTAAAAATATTCAGCAAGCCACTGTTTTTGCTTTTTACTGCATTTTATTCTTAATCTTTCTGAATTATTTATTGTTATATCTTTACTGATAAATATTTGGATTTTGTTTTTTGACTCAGTGTAAGAGTGTTCTTATTTAAATTATGTAAACTATTTAAATGTTTTTGTAATTATTGATGTGTTCCCTTCTAGTTATGTTTCATTTATGTTTTTCTTTTTTCATGCTTTTGTGCTTTACTTTATGGCCTGTCTTAAAGAAAAAAACCTTTTGGTTATGTAAATTTCAAATATATTCACAAGTAAAGAGGATAATATAATAATGAGCCCCCATATGCCAATCATCCTGCTTCAACAATTAGGCACCTGCTTTTCCTTGCTCGGTCATTGTTCCTGTGTGTGCTTGTGTGCTTGTGTGCATAAGTATGTGTGTATACATGTGGATATGTACATATATATACACACATATGTATACATATTTTTCTAGTGTGTGTTACTTAATGCTTTATGTGTTCAAATAACATTTTGTTTAAAATAAGAGTAAAACCCATCTAAGTAGTGAAAATTAAGAACTCCATTACAAAAAGCTTGATTTTTCTCATAGATTTGTGGGCATTTGGGGGGAATCTCCGTCCCCTGTCAGGGTGGGAGGAAGCATTGTGCGGCTCCAGTTCATTGTACATCTCGTTACCCTAAACCCAGTGTCCAGTGCTCTGAATGCAGCAGAAACGGGGGCAGAGCAGTGGGGCAAAGAGGTGCTCTTTGAAAGCCTATCCCATGTCCACAGAAGTTCCCACACGGGTTGTGCGACATGGGCTGGGCAGTTGGCCCGATCGGAGGTTAGGTGGCTGATTTCTATAGGAAGCCTGCCTGTTTGTGGCCATGTACATCCTTGTCTCATCTCCATTCGCATTTCCTGAAACCTGATTATGGAGATACGGAGGCAGGTTTTTGAAGGTCAAGGGAGGGCTATTGGTCAGGGGACACTAGCCACAGACTTTGCTTTCTCTCCCTTGGTGCACATACGGCCTTGGTGGCCTCTAGTTTCGGTCATGGCAGAAGTCCCTGATGTCTGGCAATACTGCCTGCTGCAGGAAGCACTTGGGTTGGCAGTTGGACTCTCTGGCTGGTGTTGTATTGATAATGTGGATGCCAGGCGCCTGGGTGGCTCCGTTGTTAAGCGGCTGCCGTCGGCTCAGGTCATGATCCCAGGGTCCTGGGATCGAGCCCCTCCTTGCTCAGCGGGGAGCCTGCTTCTCCCTCTGCCTGCTGTTCCCCCTGCTTGTGCTGTGCTCTGCCTCCCCCACTCACTGTCAAATAAATAAATACAATCTGAAAAAGAAGTGATAACATGGATGCCACCAGTAGAGATACTATGCTAGATTCTGCTGAGAGCTGACCTAGGGAAGACCATAGCTACCCTACTTCCCAGCTCGCACACGTGCACGCACATGCACACACACGCACACACACAGAGGCACAAATGCACTCATGTATGACTGTGGGAGGCCTGCACGAGCCTTCTTGCCCCTCCCCTAGATGGCCACCTTTCTCCCCATTAGCACTTGTATTTTGGCTGACTAGGTCAGTCTGTATAAGAGAATGTCTTGGTGCTTTCAACCTGTAACTCCTCTGAAACATTGTCTTTGTGATGTTATCATACCTTTGATTTGGGGGATAGGATTAGGCATAATCAGAAAAAACATGTGGCCTGGAACACATTTAGGAACTATTTATTCTATGCTAAAGCTTTTCCATGCATGTTATCCTTCATATTCAACACAGCTCTGTGGGGTTGGAGATATTATAAATGATAGGTATTATGATTATTATTATTATTGCCAATGTTAGCTCAGATTACTGATTGCCTCCCCATCCAGGCACCGTGTTAGATGCTTTATACTCATTATCTAACTTAATGCTCATAGCACTTCTGCTGGGTATATATAATTACCCCACTGTACTGGGTCTCAGAAAGCTTGGTGAATTATCCAGCATCGCACAACTACCCAAGGGCAGAACTCAGATTTGAACTTGGTCAGGCCTGACCTCTCTGCCTGTGATTTCTCACCTGAGGGCCAGAAGCACCGATCCTGAGGTCAGTGCTTTTCCTCTTTGTCCCTCACACACCCGGGGATTTGTTTCCTTGGGGGTCTGAGTCATACATTAGGGTTGGCCACAGTACACATGCATGCACCACACACAAGGTAGCCAGCCAGCCTTCCCTTATCTTTCTGGATACGCTTAGAAACTACTTCTTTATTTAAAAAAAAAAAAGGTGCACAGGAGAAAATTTGAAATAGTACAGAAGCATCTAAATAACTAGTCTCTTTCCAATATCCAGTTAAACATATAGTTTTCTACCAAAAAGATAACCCATTGCATGTCCTTCCAGAAAAAAAAATGCCTACACTAGTAGTAAATTCATTCGTGTATATTATATACTCACATATAATATATACCTATTTAATCAAATTGGGACTCTGCTAATACATTTCTTCTGATTGAAAAATAATGTAGTTATTTTTATAAATTTCACAATTATAGTTACATGTACATAAATAAGGAGGAAGAAGTACTTCTGGGTGTCAGAAGCAATCATTAATTTTGTGTATATCTTTTTGTCTTTTAAAAATTCAAATATGTTTATCTGTTTTTCTTAAAATGGTAATCTCACTCTAGTCTGGTTTTTATTTTCGAACCTAACATATTTTGGCCACCTTTCTGTATCGATAAGTATGCTCTGGCAGTGTGGTTCCAGTGACCCCACATTATACCTTCATCACTTATTAAATGAATCCCTTATTGCTGGGCACAGATGCTCTTTTCAATTTCTCGCAGCCATGAGCAAAGCTGCTGATTTACCTGGGCTAAGTGAAGCTTTTAAATGCAAATGGATCATTCTTCTCCAGAAAGATTGTTCCCATTTATACTATTTTTGCAGCAGTGTGTGAGGTTCTGTTTTCCCACATCTTCACCACTGCGTGGTGATCATTTTGTAATGATTTGTATTACTCCCTGAATGAGTATTTATCTTTGTTTCATTGATAATGGAGAGGGAGGGGCTGGTTTGCCCATCAATTTGTCCCAATATCCTTCTCAACTTCAGAGAACACAAAGTTGAACAAAAAATTTTCACATTTTACATACAGTCCTTTAAAGCTCTCTGGCTAATCTGTAACGTAGGGTGCGCAAATTAAGTTTTTTTCCTGTGCTTAATCCTTATTAAAGCTCCAATCATTAGGGCCACAAAATTGCTATAACGAGAGTGCTTTGGAAACATAAGAGATCGATAGTTTGGTACTTAGGAAATAAATGAAGCAACTTTTTGCTTGTTTGTTTTAAATCCACTTCAGAGCTGAAAGACTTAAAATGAACAGATTGTGAGTTTCTCGGCATTTCATAGCTTATACATTGAAAGAGGATTTTAAAAATACATCTAACTTGCATTAAATGTCTCAAAACCTAGAGGAGTTATATTTAAAAATTCTTTTAATAACTTGAGTTTTCATTGGTGGTGGTGGGGACTCTTAGTAGATATGTGAGAGGCCCTGATTTTTTTTTTTTAAAGATCTTATTTGAGAGAGAGCCTATGCAGGAATGCGGGGTAGGAGCAGAGAGGGGGAGGGACAAGCAGACTTGAGCTGAGTGCAGAGCTCAACATGGGGCTTGATGTCATGACCCTGAGATCATGACCTGAGCCAAAATCAGGAGTCTGACGCTTGACTGCCTGAACCACCCAGGTGCCCTATGAGCATCCCTGATTTTAAGAAGCCCATAAGTTGGTATGAGGAAGCCAGGGCTTCTTGCTCGGTTCTCTCATATCTGCTTCCCACAGGGAACTGTGGCAATCTGTAGCATGAGGCCATATTCCACCTGGGATGGTCAGGGGAGATTTCTTGGAAGAGGTGACCATGAGCTTGATTTTGGTTTGACATTACAACAACAGAGGGACTTAATTTTGTCATCAGGGTATTGGTAGTATTCTGTGAAGGTGACAGTACTCATTTTGTAAACACTCATTGCTTCAGTATTCAATCATTAGTAAGTAATTTTAAATGAAGTTGGTCAGTAGTTCCCAGAAGTTTGAACTTCAGGATCCAGTAAACTTTTTCAAAAGAAGACAAAAATGAGGATGCGAACTTGGGCTTGCTAAAGGATTATTTATTTATTTTTCCTAAGGACAGAAAAACAGCAACCAAAAAAAAAAAAAAATCAGCAAAATGTAACAATATGCCTCTATCAACAATCAAAATTACTTTATAAAAGAAAGGGCATTTTAACCCTAGAATTTGTGAGGACAAATGCATCCTCTAAAGGCATATTTCGTTTTATTAACTTTTTGTTTTGAACTAATTTTAGACTCACATAGAAGTTATAAAAATAGTACAGAGAGTTCACTTCCTTCCCCTGATTTTGGCGGTTTATCTAACCATCATAGAACTATCAGAACCAGGAAACTGACAGTGGTCCATGCCATCAGCTGTACTACCCTGCTGAAATTTCACCCCTGTTCCCTAGGAGCTGATTTAAATTTCAGGATCTTGTCCAGGGTCCCACATTATTTTTAGTTGTTGTGTCCCCTTGGTTGCCTTCAGTCTTTGACAGTTCCTATTCCTTTCTTGTCCTTCCCGATCTTGAGAATCCTGTGTGTGTGATTCCTTTTTCATGATTAGATTGAGTTTAAGCATATTTCTGCAAGACTGTCGTAGAAGGGATGTTGTGTCCTTAGTGTATCACACCAGGGTGTCCATGATGTTGACAGTCTTATCACTGGTGATGCTCACACTGAAGTAACCTTGATCATTTGGTGAAGGTGGTATCTCCTGAGTTTCTCCGTTGTAATGTTACTAGTTTTTTCTTCATCGTTCGGAAATATTTGGGGGGAGGTGCTTTGAGATTGTGCACATGTCCTCTTTCTCCTTAAACATCGATACACTGACCCTTAACATCCACGAGTAGATGTTGTCAGCAGCAATTAATAATTGTGATGTTTGCCTAATGATGGTTTTGTATTTCCCTCATGTTTTTCCTACTTATTAAATTAGAATTCTCCTGAAGTAAGAGCTACCCCTCTCCTCTGTTTATTGAGTCAATTATTTATATTAGTGTAGACTCATGGGTATATGTCTTATTGTATGGCTGATAGTCTAGTATTATCATTATTTATTTTGTTGCTCAAATTGTTCCAGCTTTAGACAATAGGAGCTTCTTTTGGCTGGCTTCTATGATGGACTGCTAGTTTAATTGAGTGAATTTCTCTTCTCACTGAATTCCTCCCAGCTCCCCATTTTTCATTTCATAACACCATAGACTAGTGAAAACAGTCAGATATTTAGGACACATTGGCCTAGGGAACAGAAGGGGATTCATGGGAACATGCTTAGTGCTGAATTTGTATCTTGTCCCTCACCTTTAGAAATAAGAGAGAAGACACAGGAAAGTGGTGATGGGGATATGAAGCAGGATAAAGAAAGAATACATTGATATGGGACTTGCAGGGAAGGTACTTATTTCTTTCAGGATTGGAAGGGCCTTGTGGGGAACTTCCAGGGAGCAGCGTAGTTCAGCAAGAACTTACTATGTGCCAGGCAGGTGCCGGGCCATACAGGCTACAAGCATAATCTTATCCAACCCTCCCCCAGTCTTACTGTGGAGCAAAGGTTCCAGCATTCTAAGAGGTCAAAACACATAAAGAAAGGGGCAGAGTCAGGATTGCATCTTGGTGTCCTGACCCCAGGGACTATCTCTGTGCACTTCTCACAGACTCCTTCTAGCCCAGCAGTGGGATAGACATAGGAGAGAAAATTTCCTGCCTGTTCTCTGGTGACACTGCTACCCCCACCCACTTCCCACCACACAAATCTTTTTATTCATTATCCGGGGGGGGGGGGAAAACAACCAACCTTTCTGTGCAGTAATCACTGGTGTGTGTGTGTGTGTGTGTGTGTGTGTGTGTGTGTGTGTGTGTGTGTGTGGAAAAACAACCAACCTTTCTGTGCAGTAATCACTGGTGTGTGTGTGTGTGTGTGTGTTCACCCTTCTACGTAATCTGTGGACTTAAAAGTATTTATGTATTCCTGTCATGTTTTTCTAAAATCTTGCCTTTAGAGCATGCAACTGTGGGGAGTTTTAATTTGCAGTGATTTCATAAGAAATCTGCACCTGAGAATCCCAAAAGACAAAATGTCCCTCTTTCTAGTGAATCTACTTGACCACCACTGTTCCTTTCTTCTAGTAGCCCTCTTGTCTTCACCACCCCTCAGTCAGTTCGAAACAAAGAAATGGGCTCTGGAAGAGATGGTAACGACAATATGAGATCCAAATGCTGTGGCTCACATCTGGGATAGTGTAGATTCTGGGGTGGGCAGGAACTTGCCCAAGGTCACCTATGGAGTTAGGGGCGAGCCTGACTGAGAAGCGAGGGATGTGCACTCTGTGCCACCTCTCCGCCATCTTGCCATGGCTCCCAACAATGCCTGTCACTACAGCCAATATCTGACTGACCAAGTGGCTAAAAGGAATTCTTCTGAATGGTTTCTTAATAATAAATGCTTACATTTTCTCTTGGCCCCAGGCCAAATCCCCCCTCTCAATCTTGTTTTCAAGGTTGAACAATCCTTTAGAGTTAGTGACCTTGCCCTTATCGGCCTGTGGATGTCGCTCTCTGTCCATAAGCCTCCTTTCCAGAGACCGTGTTTGTAGCAAAGACTATAATTTTATTTTGGGTTTGGATATACTGATTACATTTTAGCTTCTGGTATATTTTCTTACCTGTCACAGCCATTAAATTTATTTTAATAGTTACTCTACCCTCCTGATAGCCAGTAAAGGGGGAATTGGATATTGTCTATCAATTGGCTAGTCTGTGAACTAAGGCTATATCTAATTACAAGGCATTGTATTGGTTCTGATTTATTAACCATTTACTGTGCTTCGGAGAAGGTAGCATTTTTAGTAGCACTGTTCAGCTTGGATTGTAGCCTTCCAGGGGGGCAGAGTGCCCAGAATATCAGTGATCTTACAGTTATTACTTTGTGTCATATATAATCTTGTTTTTTCCCTGCAACAAATAAATCTTTGGGACTCCCTGGGGAAAAAAAAAAAAACCAAGAAAAAAAACATTTGTGGTTACAGTATAATAAAAATAAACCGTTTGTCATGACTGCAGCTGACATTTATCAGCCCGTTTGTGGGTGCTCTTTCTCTCTCTCTCTAATACAGAACATAATTTGTCACTTTGTAACTACGTTCCAGTCTAAATCCCTGCCAGCATCTGCTAGTGTTTGAAGGATTAATGTGCTACCCTTTGTATGTCTGCACTTCCAGGGAATAGTGCAGCATATGATTATGGATCTTGGAAGAGAGGGGAACAGGGTGTTTTCTATGCTTTTTTTCTACACATGGGGTCTTTCTGGGCTCTTTCTGAGTGTTCTTATCCTCCTCCCATTCTGCTTAGGTACCCGGAATTTCATCATTTGCAAGAATTCTGATAGTCTGCCACCTTCCCTCTCTTGTTCATGGTCACGGTCATGGTAATAGTCCACGTGTACTGCGGGTGGGCAGTGGCAGATGATTTGGGGTCAGTTAGACCTGGTTAATATCCTCCCTTCATCTGATCTTATGACCTCAAGTTACTTAATTTTCATTTTCTCACTTAGGGCATGAAGATGCTAATACCTACTTTTTAAAGGTGCTGAGGATGTAAAAGGAAATCTGTGTTGATGCAAAGTGCTGGGCTGGGAACCCGGCCCAGAGTAGCTGGTGGGGCTCTACCACCTTTCGTCCCTGTCAGTGTGATTGCTTGGTCTATTGCAGTCCATGAAACTGGGTGTCAGTTGGAAGATCCCAGTGCCACGAGCCACCTGCTGGTTATGATACTGCTTCTTTTGCATCTTTTCCTGTTAGTTAGAGGAGTTTGTCTTTATTTTGAAATATTTATATCCTTGTAAATCAGATGCTTCGTGGGTTCCAGAGATCATTCTTCCTGTAAGAAAGTGGTTCTCACCAGGGGTTGGTACTGAATTCTGGCAAGGCTGAGGAACCGAAACCCTCACCCATGGCCAAATGATTCACATATCTGCTGGAGGGACCATCCTTGCTTTCCCCAGCAGAAGGCATGAATTCTCTTGGGTGATAATGTGGCCTTAATTCTTATTACTTTATGGAATGGCTCTAGTCTGTCAGTCACCCTTAATCTATTCGTGTCGTTTGGATTAGAAAAATTCTAGGCCATGGAGAACATGGCCTCGTTAGTAACTCTCTTGTGAGCCATCTCATTTCATGTGTTCACTATTTTGTTTCTGTGGGTGTTCTGCCCATCCTACCCCGGTGGCACCCCCGCTCCCCAGCCCCTGAGTCTGTGTTTGCACCTCTCTTCTCTCCAATCAAGAAAAAAGTGTGTAGCTTTTTTTTCATTAAGAGAAGTGTGGTTTTGTTGTTGTTTCTGTTTTGTTTTTGTTTTTCTGAAAAATAAATGTGTATGAACAGCACAGAAATATCATGCCCATATACCCAGTGTCCAGGATGGGGCTTGTGATTTGATGCTTGTTAGGATTTTGGAGGGAATTCTTAGCAGATCTGGGAACATACCTTTGAGCTTGGTGGGGAAAAAAATGTCAATTCTTCCCACCCCAAATGCCTAAGAATTTGCATGCTTGGAAAGTGTCTAGAAAGCCCCAATTTCAATTTTTGACTGGTTTTTATAAACTCCTAGAGATTCCAAAATATATCTCAAAAAGGTTCAAGTAGACAAGTGGAATTGTAGGAGCCATTTAGTGCAGAAAGTGTGATGCTCCCAAAAGTTAGATCATTTAATACTAGACACGTTTTGTAAGGAGCAGTGTTATCAGATGCTCACTGCTAAAGTCCATTGTCATCCTTAATTCTACACAGTTTGGGACTTGTTCGGCCGTGTCTTATCTGTATTGTTATCAAATGTTCTGTGTGATAAGCAACACATACTTGAAGATATGGTCTCATGTTCCTTTTTCTCTTACATTTACTGGAATCTGTAAATCATAACAGTTACAAGACTGTCAGACTGTAGGAAGCAGTCCTACAATTTTCTTGACTGTGTTCTAAAACAAAGGTTCAGCAAACTGTGCTATGCTGGGAGGAAACCCAGCCCAATGCCTGTTTTTCTAAGTAACGGTTTTTCAGAACGTGACCATGCCCATTTGTTTACATTATCTACAGCAGTTTTTGTTGTCATGCTACAAAAGTTGAGTAGCTTATATGGCCCACACAACCTGGAATACTATCTGGCCCTTTCAAGAAAAGCTTTACTAACCTCTGTTCTAGAGGACTTGGGTCCATTTGGGAAGAAAAATCTGTTCCACTAGATCAGAATGAGCAGGTGATTTGATTGGTATCTTATTTCCACACATGTGGAAACAAGTGAAATTATACATGACTTAGTTATCAGATTTGGTTAATCCAAAGCCTGGGGCATGGGAATAGAGGAGAGGTTTGAAGTTAGCTGTTTTTTTTGTTTTCCTTTTCCCCATCATAAAGTTAAAATTTTAATGGTCAAAGTAAAACAAAAAAGTGTAAAAGATTTCGGATTTATAGAAGGAAGAATGTTCTTAGGAGTAAGTTGTATTTGGCTGCACCAAACTCTTTTGGACTCAGGGATAATTTCAGGGTTGGGAAGAAGGGTCTGGTGCCAAGACAATATTACTATCTTGTAAGGAGAATTGGCTTATCAGGGTGGAGGGAAAACTGAAATCCCAGTTCTTTCAGCTACTAATTACATGATTTTTGATGCTGATTTTTCATACTTGCTTAGCCTTTCTTTTATTTATAAAATACTGACAATTAGGTCTACCTTGTAAGGACTCCACAGGGTAAAATGTGGCAAAATTTATAATTGTTCCTTCCCTGAATCGTATCTGCCAGAGTGGATCCTCAAAAGAGTTTAATTCACAATGAGTGTTTGCCTCATGGAATGGATTTTGTAATGGATTTATAAAGGGGAAGGATGTGTTAAGGTTCTGCATGTGTGATGACAGTTGACACTTGACCTAACTAGAAAGTATGACCCTCAGCCATAATGCCCCCAAGTCCTTCTGGGGGTTGCATTGTGGGCCTGGTACCCCAGGAAGGAGTGAAGCCTCAGAAAACCAGGGCTTGCCTTTAGGAAGAAGGAGCAAATGTTCCAGGGCCTCCGTTTACAGAGGTGAAACCCTGGGTCACCCCATCACACTCCAACAGCAGAAGCCCTGCCTGTAGGGAACATGTGTATTGTCAAGCCAAAGGGAAAGGGGAAGATGCTGTTTTTAAATATTGAAGAGGCAGAGCGAGCGTGCACTAAGGCCAGGATGCTTTAACATGCATGCCATTCCAAAGTGTCTTCTAATGGACATTTATGAGGTGGTGTCCCCTGCACTCCTCCCCACTCTAATGCTGTCTGAGATGCTCTTCTGAAAACATGCAGTCTGTAACTTAGCTGGCTTTTAACAGAATTACCCAGTGTGATTCATTCGTCTCATTTGGCTATGAGAGAGGAGACCACAGAGCAAGTCAGATGTGCCTGTGGCCGTGTGCCGACACCCAAACCAGCCTGCTTTGTGCCCCAGGAGGACAGGAGATCCATTCACTGTTTCGACTGTGTGTGTAGATGTTGGCCTCACTCTGACGCTCTGCAGGGCTCCCTTGTCCTCAGCTTCTGTTTGGACTTCCTTTCCTGAAGCCATCCTGGTTCCGCTGTCAGACAAGTCCTCACAGGCCCACGCACACACACACTCTCTCTTTCTCTCTCTCCTTGGTAGCAGTTACCATGAAACTATCTGGAGTAGCCAACTTGAGTGGAAAAGCAGTTACCATTAATCTGATGTGTCCTACTGGGCTGAATAGTTCTGAATGAATTCAGAAGTCACAATGGCTATTGTCTCTCAAAGACTTTTTCAGACTTACTATATGCTATTTGGGCTCCAGAATCCATTAGTGTTTTTCAGCTCTCTGATGTGCCTGATTTCATTGCTGCCTCTTTCATCCCCGAGCACATGTGTTTCTTGTAATGTCTCGGTAGAAACAACGTGGAGCAGTCCACACACATTGACATTCTGGCTCTTCTCTTGAGCTCCTGGCTTGGCAGGTGCTTGATTGGCCTTTCCAGGGGAGACAGAGAACAGTTTTACCAAACGATTTCCAGTGTATAACACAAATCCACATGAATGGCCCCGATCAGCAGGTGGCTCTTGTTCACTTGGTGAATGAGTATCCCAGCTTCTTTCACCTAGGGTCCCCCTGGCCCTGGGAAATCCTTATGATCTACATTCCTCTTATGGAAGGAGAAAGCATAGTCGGAAGGAGAAAGAAAATACTCACCACCTAATTTGTAAGAGCAACAGCCCAGGAGTTACACACCGTTTCCCTTATAGGCCTTTGGTAGAAGCCTGGACGCCCCACCCACCTCCATGCATGCTGGGAAATGTAGTTTCTGGCTGCATTCCCATCTCAGCAAACCCCACACTGGAAAGGGGAAGCTAGTTTGAGGAGTGCTAGTTCTCTCTTTTCACGGTGTATCTTCACTGTACAACCTAGAGGTGATTTTTAGATTCTAGCCTCTTGGTTTCTGCCTTTTAATGTGTGAACTTAAGTACATTTATACTTCTTGTGAGTATGGTTATATTAATACTCATTTCTAAATTTTATTTCATGTGTCCTCTCTACCAAGTGTTTTCCTTTATTATTATATTGAATTCTTTTTGGATACTTTTTTGGATTGATCCAGTTTCTTTCTATCCCATGCACCTCATACATCATTCCCTCCCCTGCTGCTGGTTTGGAAGCTAAAGATCCTCCTTCCTCCCCCCCTCCCTCTCTTCCATTCTCTCTCTCTCTCTGTCTCTCAAAGTCATTCTTGAAGTTTTTACGTAAATGCCTAAATTTTCTTTTACAAGTATAAAACTACTTTATGCCTCTCATGTTCAGCCGACCATACATGATTTAACGACTCAATGAAATCTCCCTCCTATAAAAAATATCTTCCTTGTTGTTGTTGTTTCAGTTCTTTCTCCAAGTCCTTTTTAAGTATAATTTATCTGGTCTTGCAGCTCATGTAAAAGATGCACAGCATTTGGGGATCACTTGACTGTGACCTCTCTTTTGTGTGTGTTCTCATCTGTTTCTGCTTTATGGGTGTTCTGGTTGGAACCTAGAAGAGGCTGCTTAGGCACATGCCATTTCAAGCAGGATACCTCATTTTTCTCCGAGGTGTGTGTGTGTTTTATCTTTTCCATATTATCTGTTGAATACCTTGCCTTGTTTCTGTAGAACTTTTGAAAGGTTTCTCCCTTTGGATTCATCCATAAATTAAAAATAATCGTCATGGTCACTTCTCAGGCGCAACGATACTGTTACATGTTTACTGCATACTTTGCATACTGAGTTCATCTCCATCATCCAGCAGTGTGGCTGAGCCTGCCAGCCCGAAGCCCCAGGAGAAATGCCTGGCTTCCCAAATGGCTTATGGAAAGCCGTTGCTGCTAATATCACCATCCTGCTTTATCTCTGCTTTTGAGTTTGTCCCAAGTTTGGTGGTCAATTACTCATTCTTTCATTTCCTCAGTTAAAGCCTGTCTCAAAAACCTGCTCCTTGCCACTTGCTGGGTACCAGGTATGTTGAGCTCAAGATATAAAACTTTGCATTTTAATTTACTATAAATGTCAGTGTCAGTTATTGGTTGTTTGGGTTTTCTTTCCTAGTCTCCGGCAGCGTTCTTGGGAATGGAAATTGTTATAACCTATTTGGAAGACATCCAGCAAAATCCATCAAAACTTAAAATGTGGGCATCTCTTGATTTGGCAGTTCTGCCTCCAGGATTTTATCCTATCGAAGCTATTCTGATGTTGCAAAGTACAGATACCGCAGCTTTGCTTTCAGTAACAAAAAACTGGCCAGGACATAAAATCATACTAATTACAACAAGAGCAATGGTTGATGCTCCCAGAGCATCTGCATAAGGTGCTTGCCACGGCTACTGTCTCACTGAGTCCTCACAGCAATGCCAAGGAGGAGGGTCTTCTGTGATTTCTGTCCTTACATGCAGGGAAGGTTAGACATTGGGAATTTAAGCAATAAGTTCACAAAGCTAGTGAAGGATGTGGAGGGCCGCATCCTCCTAAGTGGATCAGTTTTTAATAAATGATTGAGCAGCCCCTTCAATGGCCTAACCATACTGGTTGGAATAAGTGGGAGTAGAGCTCTACTCTATTAAGATATATCCAATTATGTATGAGTAGGGAAAAACAATATTGCAAATAACGCATGAGCTACAATGCCGTGTTGGTAGGAAAACGTTGTTGTGCGGTGTTTTTAGATGTGTGGAAATTGTATTCGGGAAGCATTTGTGTCAGGTTGTCACTCTGTTTATCTCCGGTGGGATTAGAGAGTTTTTTTCACTTTGTAAAATTCACTTGTGCATTATTTGTACTTTTCGTCACTGAGCCAATATGATTTTTACCACGCATGATACACTTAAGTAGCCGAAGCCCACTGAGCTTGGACCAGAGACCCTCCCACCAAACTCACACATGCGAGCTGGTACTGTTGACTTCCGGGGCCACTTGTCGGAGGCCATCTGTGCATTGTATGTGTGGTAGCATCCCTAGCCCCCATCCATTAGATGCGGGGACACCAAGCCGTGGCAGCCAGAACTTGTCCAGACCTTGCCAGATGTCCCTTCAGGGGTAGAGTGCCCCTGCTTGAGAACCCTCGAGATAGACGCTGGCCAGTCCGTGCGTCGTTCTCTCCACACTAAGGGTTGTCATGACGATCACATTTCTCCACCCGAGGTTCTCCAGACTTCTCGAGTCCTTCCTGGGGAATTCAGACTGCTCAGAACCATAGCTGACAAATCTTGCTTTTCTCTTTCTGTTCAGTTTAACTGAGTGCTCTTGACTTGCCACCAGATAATCAACGGGCCCCAGATCTCTGTACTTTCAGCAAGGCACCTCCTTCTGAACTGAGGAGGGGGAGGGCACTGACACTTCTTTTATTGGTGACTTCCCCAAAATAGGGTGTTCCGGTGCTTAGCAAGTTTAAGAACACAGCTATTAAATATTCAAAATATATAGCCTGTTCCTGTTGAGAATATAATTACACAGTAAATTAGCTCATGTCCAGTATGTTGCCTTTTAAGCACATCTTTGATGTTTCCAGTACTTACATAAGATATAGGGCCTGTTTATTAAGAGTCTTCAACTGTGTATAAAACTAGAGCAGTCAAAAGTAATGGTGTCTGCTGAAGGATTCTTTATCATATGAATTTACCTTTAGTCATCTATTATTTATTTCAGCTATTTTATATGCCATTATAATAAATATTATGACAGAGAAAGCTTTTATGCTTCAACTTATTGTAGTACTCTTTACTTGCCTGCAATCCTTCAGGAAAATGTAACCATGCTTTACCTATAGTTAACGTAAATCATCACTTACATTAGAATGAAAAATTCACTTATGAAAAAAGGCTCTTTCTTCAATAGCAAGGCATAAATGCACAATCATGTTGACTGCCAAACTCCCGTGCCATCCGCTGTCCTTCCTTAAACTGTTTTTAAGCTGCAAAGTGAATGCATTGCATAGAGGGAAATTGGAAGGTTTTCGAATATTTTCACTCTCTTGATAGTTTCTGGCAAGATAAGCATTTTTTATCCAGAGTGCAAAATATTGCCAATTACTGTCTAAGCATTTTTAATAGTTTTGCTTTACGTGGCACGAAACTCATACACCAGATGAAATAAGCTGTTACCTGGTGCAGTTTCTCCTTGAATCAGCCTCACAATTACCTATAGATATTGATACAGTTATTTTATAAATTGAGTTCCAGCAACACAAGGCAAAAATTTTGACCTGTGTATAATGAAGAAAGAGTTGTCATGATTTTCTTATTAGGGATGTTTGTGTATTTTGCAGGGGAGGGGAGGGCAGAGTTAGGCGGTGCTCATGGGGACCCTGGAGTAGGGGCTGATGCCGATGGTTGACCTAAAGTTTAGGAAGGACAAACTCAGCCCCCGTCCTCCAAGTCTTTACAAAAATCCTGGGCTTTGCCTAGGATTGTTTTTGGTTTGGTTCCCTATTTGGAGATGTTGAATCTCCTCTAAGTATTTTTCTTGTTAAATGCACCATAGTATGCAGATGAGTGCAATGTTTAGAGCCATAAAAGAGACTCTCAGACTCTCCTTTTCTCTTGGGTGCCCTATCAGGAAGAGCATTTATCGGTGCATCCTTCTAATGTTTAGGCTTGGCCAATATTGGGCAAATTCCTCGTTGTATTTACTCACGATCTGGTGTGGGTTGTTTGACTGAAAGATACCAGAGCCGAAAGTAGATGCAAGAATCTCTCCACTCCCCCGTTCCCCAGTGAAGAGGCTGCCATTCGCTGCCACCATTAACATCACTTAAATAATAGTGGAGAAATTAGTGCTATGAGGTCCCACATAGGATATTGATGAATTATTAAACCAGTTTAGTTAGGTCTGTATTGTAGTTCAGTGAATAATGTCATGTCAATAATATGCTCAGCTCCAGTGTCTCTTGCTGTTGTAAATGTGACAACTCCTATTTAAGGTTTCAGAACATAAAATCAGGACTGAGAGTATGTAAAGTGGAAGGGTGAGAGACATCAGCATAATGCAATTAAGGCCCATTGGATTAGAATTTGCAGGATGCCATTAGCAATAAGCTCTGAATGTAGATTATTGCCTTGGTTACATTTTCTCCTTCAGCAATAGGCTTCTCTTGTAAGTTCTAAATGTATAAAATAAATATGATATAAAATAGACACAAATAAGAATATATAGATGATGTTAATTTCTTTATAGCTTCTTGGTGTTATATGTTGAGGAATACGATGACGGGTGTACAGCGCAGTGTGGTATCCAGCCAAGACATGAGCTCTGGAGCTGGCCACATCTCCGTTGGAAACCTGGGTACTATGTCTCACTAGCTGTGCCACTTTAAACTTTTATCAGTCTCTGTTTTCTAGTATGTAAAATGGGGGAAATGAAACACACTTCAAAAGATTTTTCACATTACTTTTAAATGAAAAGTAAATGCCAAGCATATCGTAGGTGCTCATTATTTTTTCGGCCTTTATAATCAATGAATATATGTAAATGAGAACTTTTTAAAAGGGAAACACAGACATGAATTCTTCCATTAGTGTGAGAGAGAGATAGCCACACACCCATCAAATGCTCATAATTTGGCACCTTCGAGTTAGGATTCGCAATAGCTAATTGCCCTTAAACAGTAAATCTTTTATCTGCCGGTGCATGTGCTGAGTCCCCACTGCTGAAGGAGAATTTCCTCTGGGTGTGCTGGAGGCTGGGCTCTCTGCACTCGCTCAGCACGTCTGGGTTTCTCCATCCTTCTCCCTCCAACTGTACTGTGTATTCTTCTTTTTGACCAACTCAAAGGTGTTGCTTTGAAGAGCTGTTCTCACTAGAGCTGCTGCCCTAGGATTGTGTCAAAAGTGTGTGTGGTCAAGCTGAGTGGAGGAAGAAAAGGTCATGTACTAGCTGAGAGCATTTTGAAGAATACTTTCTGATTGCACTGAATATGCCCCAAAATGCCCAATGGGTCTTGGTTCCCATACGAAATACTTTTGACTCATTACAGGGAGAAATCAGACTGTGGGGCAAACATATCGATATGCTCCCAGCTAATTCATAGGCAGTTTATAATTAATGATGACTTTTTTAAGTAAAAGTTGTTTTTTAAGTATGGTTGGCCATTTGAATTATTTATATACAGTTTTCTAAAGGCCTATTGGCATGAGATACTACCTTTTTTGTTCTTCCATTGATGGTAAGCAGATCATGGGTGAGATCTTTCTTCTTACCTGTTGCAATGATGGCAGAGGCAGAAGAAAATAA
The DNA here is from genome assembly GCF_037043125.1 of Eumetopias jubatus. Lineage (NCBI taxonomy): Eukaryota > Metazoa > Chordata > Mammalia > Carnivora > Otariidae > Eumetopias > Eumetopias jubatus. Next base: position 30,870,700 of record NW_028274816.1, read on the forward strand.
ATAAAGGAGGTGGAATCCATGGAATATATGTATTTACCATTAGAGGCAAAGTTAGTGAATGAATTCATGCTTATAAATGTTGTCTCTGGTATTGTGGACCAACAGCAGGGCTGCATGCTGCTTCTTTATGAGGCACTTAGAGACCTGGTGGTTTCCCCCAGGGTTGGCCTTGATGTGAGGGCCTCTGGGCGGTGGGGGAGAGGATTGAGGGGGAGAAGACAGGCAGGTTGTGTGGGCATTTTGGAGTATAGAAGAGTGATTATAATCATAGCTTGGTGTGAACCTTGGCTCTGCCACTGTTAACTGGGTGAAGTTGTGCAAGAGCTTCCAGAACTTCAGTTTCTACATCTATGAAATGGTGGTGACAACTGCCCCCATCAGGTTGGGGATAGGTAGGGATAGAAGGTGCTCTGGGGATAGGTAGGGATAGAAGGTGCTCTGGGATAGAAGCAAGGACTCATATGGCCAGTATTCTGAGATCACTCCCGTTGGTCAGTTATGTCCCTTCTTCAGCCCTTGCAGTGAAGAGTGAAGCGATTTGATGCCGAGGATGAAAATAATGATGGGGTACCTGGGTGGCTCATTCACTTGAGCGTCTGCCTTCTGCTCAGGTCATGATCCCAGGGTCCTGGGGTTGAGCCCTGCGTGGGGCTCTCTGCTCAGCGGGGAGCCTGCTTCTCCTTCTCTCTCTGCCTTCCTCTCTGTCTACCTGTGCTCCCTCTCTCTCAGTCAAATGAATAAATAAAATAAATAAATAAAATCTTAAAAAAATGATGGTGGTGGTGGTGATGATGACAGTGTTGTTGGTGGCAGTGGTGATGATGATGGTGGTGATGGTGGTGATGATGGTGGTGGTGATGATGATGATGATGGTGGTGGTGATGATGATGGAGGTGGTGGTGATGATGATAGTGTTGGTGGTGGTGATGGTGATGGTGGTGGTGGTGATGATGACAGTGTTGGTGGTGGTGGTGGTGATGATGGTGATGATGGTGGTGATGGTGATGATGATGGAGGTGGTGGTGATGATGATAGTGTTGGTGGTGGTGATGGTGGTGGTGGTGATGATGACAGTGTTGGTGGTGGCGGTGGTGATGATGGTGCTGACAGTGGTAAGAATCACAACAAAAATACTCACAATAAAGACATTCATTGCTAACAGTTACAGAATACTTGCCAAGTGTCAGGCACTATTCTAAGTGCTTTACGTATATTACCTCACTTCCTGGTAAGGCACTTGTTGACTTCTGTTGTATAGAATGGAAAGCTGTATGCACAAGTGGGAGACATAACCCTTACTGTCTGGTCAGTGCTGGACTCAGGCAGTACAGCTTGAGTCCATGGCCTTCACCAACACCTTTTAAGTTCAAACCACTTACTGAATTTGGAAACTGGATTACTGTGGGCTCAGGGGGATTCAGCAAGCCCCCTTCCTCCTCCTTTGGGGTCAGGTATCATCCTCCATTGCTGAATTGCTATTCAAACTTTCTCTGAGTTACTTATGTTAATTTTATGAAATAAAGAAGGGAGACCACAATTACTAATATGCTTTATTATTGAAAAACATGTTTTAGCAGTGAGCTTCCAAATAACGATTATTGTAGTTATTATTTAAGTGTCCCAGACCTTATATACAGCATATCTCATTTTTACTCTTACCACACAAGGCAAATGCCCATTTTCCATTGAGGCAGCTGAGGCCGAGAGCATTCACATAGCTGCCCTGACGTCATGCTGCCGTTGCTGTGGTCACGCTGGGCTGTGGCCACAGGTCAGCCTGGCTCTGCTGGCTCTGCTGTGGATCACAATGTCTCCCCACTTCTCTGTTTAAATACTGCATGGTTCCCATATGGTTCTTTTGGTTTCAGGCAGTATCACATCTGAGTCACACTTGGCTGGTTTATAGACATAAAATGATATGAGAGATCACTCTTCTATAGCGGCAGCAAGCAGTCCCTTTGGTTGGGCATTTACAGACTCTTGAATCACTGAGGCAGATTTTGGAACTTAATAAAGAATAAACCAATAAGACTTGGTCTATTGAGTGTGTCCGTAAACTGTGCCACCAGCTAGTATCCTCAGATCCCAGGGAAATGGAGGAAGAGTATGTGGGTTGCTTAATTACTCTGCTTTTCTGGCTGAGCCCCGGGTGTCGGGAGCAGGTGGGCTTCTCAGCTACTTAGAAGTTGCCTGATGCTTCACGTGTGGGATGCCACCTGTGCAGTTCTGTTTTAAAATGATGGGTACCGGCATCTGTATACATAATTTAAAATCAATTTACATTCTTACTCTGCCTGAGATGAAAAGATTGTGTACTGGTGTGATTAGAGAGAAGAGTGAGGATTTGGAGAAGGGTTGAGAGAGGCATTTTATAGCATTTTTAGATTCAAAGCTCTTGGTATGAAGTTCTTCCTGTTAAAGCTGAGTGGATGGATGGATGGATGGATCTGTCTATCTAGATGGCGAAGAAGAAGCGAGGGACATATGCAAGGTTAATAGTTTATTTTGGAGTTGGGATTGTGGATGCTTTTTGTTTGTCCGTATTCATCTGTCTTTTCTTAATTTTTCTGTAATTAATGAAAGTGTAAAGTAGGAAGTAGCCTGAAATAACCCTGAAAAAGGCAAAGTCATGGACTGTGTGTTAGCCGTTACAGTTCTTCATTATATATACATATATAAATGGAAATTTGTGTGTGTGTGTATATTTACACACACAAACGCACACACAAATTTCCATTTCTTCCACTATATGTATAGAAATACAAATATAGAATACACATATACATATACATATACATATATAGTTTTGAGCACATGGAGGGTTGCACCTTCTGAAGCTAAGCATAACCACATGACTTGCTCTGCCAACAAAATCTGAGCAGAAGTGACATCTGTATTGCTGGGTGAAGGCCTTGAGATCCATCCTATGTGCAGTTTGTCACATTCTCCTCCCCACACTGTAGAGGCTAGTGATGTTACAGAAGGTGGAGGCCCCATCTGCCAGGAGGTCCCTGGCTAACCATGATGAACATGGTCGCGTCGACCTGGGATGGGCACAAAGTGTGAGTGAGCACTGATCCTTGATTGTTTTAAGATACTGAGGTTTGGGAGCTGTTCAGTAAGGATACTGAAGCACATCCTCCTGATTGGTATGGAGGCAGTTACGTGAGCCATACTAAGGAAATTGGACTGTATCTTATTGGCCATTCTAAGCTACGAAGGGGTTTTAAGCTGGGACTTTGTATATGTGTTTGATTTGCCAATCCAAAGAGTAAACCCTGCCCAAAGAAAGCCTAAACTTCTTATGTTCTAGATGGCAAATGCTAATTTAAGACCTCTTAATTAAAAAAACCTACCGGTTCTGTAGTGGTGGTAGAACAGTCTGTATCTTGAACGTGGTGATTGTTATGTGAATCTATATATAGAATAAATTGTCATAGATTTATACACAAAGACATTCCAAATAAAAGAAATTGAGTGCATCCCCAAACTGGTAAAGCCCAGGGAATGTCTGTGGTCTAATGAACTGTGTTTGCAGCACTGTCAATTTTCTGGTTCTGATAATGTGCTATAGACTTGGGTAAGGTGTCCCATTGTTGGTGCTGGGAGGCAGGGCACGCTTGGGGCTGTTTTTGCCACTTCTTGTGAGTCCGTAACTGGTTCCAAATCGAAGTTAACAACATCAGAAAGTTTACGAGTTAAACCAGGGAAGTGTATTGTGGTCAGTCCCAGATTGCTGGCCCGACGTGGCAGGAAAGCTCACACTGGCGGACGGAGCCTCTTGCCTCCACCTAGCACGCAGCAGTTTATCCCTCAGAAATGGGTGCTGTTGGGAGTGCCTTGGCCGCTGTGTTCCTGTTTCAAGCACATCCCATGATATACATGTCTATCATGTTGTTAGGTTTGTGAGACAGAAGAGCAGCCCCCCCCCCCCACACAGCACGCTTGCACATGCACACACTCATACACACTGATTCTAAAAGCTGTGTGTTTTTTCTTCCCTGAACTTGCCGGATTGCACACAGTTTCTCTGCAATTCACAGGGTCAGTAGCAGGAACAGGAAACCTGATGCCGGGGGCAGGAGAATTACCTGAGTAATAGTGTGTGGACTTGAATCACTGTCACCAGGAGCCTAGGAACCCACAGCCTGTGAATTAGTCTGTTGAACCAGTCAGTGGCTTGTGACCCCTTGTTCCCTCCGGATGTGTATGTTCTGATTTTGTTCTTATTGCTGGTGGCAGCTCTGTACTTTATTTTAAAGTGAAGGGGGAGGACCAAAAGACAACTCACCAGTTGTAAGTCACACATGCAGAAGGATGTACTGGCCCACTTGGCTGAGCCATCATTTTCTTTGGAAGTTGCTTTGGGGTCACCATCTGGGAATGTTCTTCCTGTTTTATTAGTGAAATATGTATATGCATTTTTATGATATGTGGCCTGCATATCCCATGGGGTTTCCCTAAGGGGCTTGGCTGAGAGGAACGATGTCTTCACCACCGCCTCCCCAACTGAGTGTCTGGCTTTCTTCTTGTGATACATTCAAAGTTCTGTAAGATTCTCTGTGTGGCATTGAGGATCATGCTCTAAGTGAAGTAAGGCTGGGGCCAGAGGCGTAGAATGGGGGTGAAAGGCCACTTTATTTGCTAACTCTTTATGTCAAATGGAGTAGTCAAGCATTTCTGAAGTGTAAGAATCTATGGGGACTAAAAGTTAGCCATTGACAGACTTGGTAAGCCAAAGAGATTTGAGTCATCGGACAGTTATCAGCCATGCAGACAGAACGTGAGTGGGGTTTTTCTCCTGGTCTAGAGGCCCAAGCTCTCTACACGGTACAACCTCACTCAAGTGCATTAATTTCTGCCATTGGTGGTATCTTTCTCTGTAGGGCAAGGGGTGTGACCTCAAGTCACCATGGACCCTCCAGCTCTACTATTCTCTGGTCTTAGGAAACTCCTAACAAAACCCATGTGTTGGCACTCACCCCTCTTCCTGGCACAGGTTAAATGCTTCTCCTTCTTCCAAAATTGGCACATTTGTGCACCTTCCACTGTTACCCAAGGAAATTCAGTCTACATTGGTCAACTTGCCTTCACCACCTATATGCCTTTTGGGGTTTGGGGTAGTCATTTAATCACCTACACCCCTTTCCCTAAACCCGCGCTCTGTTAGGAGACATGCCCTGGATCCTCTGGGATCTAACAGCACGCTGGTCCGATGCGGTCTTCATTAATATCATTCCATCCACCGTGCGGCCCTGTAGCTCACCCAAACCACCATTTGTTGCAGACTGGAGGAGTTTGGCACACTAGGTATCTTACCTGCTTCTAGTCAAGTTTATGAAATACCTTCTCTCTTCCAGGCTGGATGTTAGGTGCTTTACACTCAAGTCTGTAAGAAGATAATTAATATTTTCCTTTTACAAATGAGAGAACTGAGGCTCAGAAATGTTAAATGGCCCCAAGTCAGTTGGCCTCCCAGCTGCCTGACACTTACTGTTCAAGGCTTGGGACCTGGGCTCCAGTCCAGGACTGAGGCGGCCAATTCAAACTGCCACAGATATCCTAAGCATCTCAGCACAGTTTGTGCCTCTCCCTGAATAAGACTACTGAGGTGGAGGATGTGCTCGGCAGTGCCGTTTGCATCCCTCTTCATACCATTTGTCTCTCAGCCTCACCGTAGCAATTCCCAGGCTCGCCGTTTGTTTTCTGGGACTTTCCTAACCTGAACAGGCAGGTGGCCCCAGCATTCTTGGCTGTACATGCTTTGGAGGAGATAGGTCTAAGAAGTGATAGTACTTAATTGCATACCCTCCAGGCCAGCCAGACTTAAAAATCGGGAGTGCCCCATAAACATGGGGCAGGTATGAAAGGCAACCCTCATCTTTCCAGAATTGTGCTAGGACACTGTCCAATGGAATATGATTGCTTCAAATCCTGATGCTCCTGGCCTTCTAGTTTCTGTCAAGGAGGGAACGTGGGCTTTGGTGTCAGACTGACGTGGTGAATCCTTGCCTCCAACCCTTCTTAGCTTTGGGATCTCTTACAAAAGACCACATGTAAAATAGGGAAAGTAGAACCCATTCAGTTGTTGTGGGGATGTAACAAGATGGTGCATGTAAGCACCCAGCCCACGGTCAGCCCTGAACATACAGTAGTCATTCTTATTATCCATGTGTGCCCCACCTATCTGTAGGGTTTTCTGGGTTGTGAAACCAGAGGTCTCTCTGGGATCTAGGTCACTCAGGGTCCATTGGAATAAATGAATTTTGCCTGCTTTTGTACTTTCTCTAAGTGAATCATCTTTAATTTTTGACACAGGCTCAATGGAATCATTTCAGAACCTGGATGGCAGCTTTTGAGATGAAAATATCATCTACTGAATTCTTGCAAGAGCCAGGCTTTGTCCTGGCATTCCCCTATTTTTTTTTTTTTTTTTTTTTTAGGACGCAGATTGAGAGGAGATATGTGAGCCTGAAGACCCTTTGGAGCCTTCTCTATGCGCTGAGTGAAACCACACAACCCCCAGCCTGTGGTTTTAGTAGATTCCCAGTCTCACATCCTCCCAAACTTGGCAGTAAAAGCCCTGTTCTTCCATTCATTCCGATGATTTATATTCTCTCTGGGCGTCTAATATTAAACAGGGGAATTCCGACATGTTCCATAACACATTTACTGTAACTTGATACCATGAACTAAACTTGCTGTTATTTATCATTTCTTTTTATTTTCTCTCATTCCAGCACAAAGCCAAGGTAGAAGCAATGACCCTGGACCTCGCTCTGCTCCGTAGCGTGCAACATTTTGCTCAAGCATTCAAGGCCAAGAATCTGTGAGTGTTCCAGTGGAGGGTTATAGATCATAGTATCTTGCTATTGTAATGTCTTTATCAGATGAACACAATTGAGAGAACACAAATGCGAGGCTGTTGTGTTGTCCTGGTGTCCAACAGCAGGCTCATTCATGTTGGCCCCGTTAAGGTATACCATATTTTCTTGACTTCTTGAGTCACCCTCATTATGAGATGTGTCATCAATCTAATAACAGCTCCCCTAATAAAAAAGGAAAGACACTATTTAAGCACTAGTAAGAGTGGCTAATAAAAGCCAGCTGATTGTAGGATGCATCTGTGGGATGCATCCTGATTACTGACATTTTTGCAGTGCATCTCAGAATCAAGGAAAAGCATATTTTAATTGCATCCAGGAACGAGTAGCCTTACTTATCCAGTCCTCCAAGGGGGCTGAGAATCAGAGCATGAGAAGGTTTTACCGTTTCCACGTCTGTGATAATTTTATGCTATGTGTGAACATGGCTCCAAAACATGGACCCACGTTGTGAGACAGTTATTCTTCTTTCCTTCTCTTTTGGTCTTTCAAAATGCCCGAAGGAGGAAGCGTTCGCTAGGGGCTGGCAGGTGTTTATGCCATCACATGCCACCTCCCTTTCTAACAGAGAGAGCAGACCTCAGACCCGGAGCTGGGGAAGAGCAATGGTGGCTAGCTCCATTTTAATTACAATATTTTGTTTCCAAGTGTTTATTTTTATGGTTCCCTTATATTGAGGGCAAGCAATACTGGTTTCTCGTTTAACATAGCAGTTTAAATTTCATTTAAAAAAATAACTGCATTTAATTTTTTTTTTTTTTTTTTTTTTTTTTTTTTTTTTTTTTTAGTGAATTGATTTAAACACGAGGATCAAGTTAATAACAGTACAGGTGGTGCCAAGGATAAGATAGTTTCAGAAGTGGCACCAGAATGACGGAATTTGGGAGAATGCTGATAAATGACAGGTTGTCTCGGGGTTAGGCTATGCTGGGAGTGTTGGTTTTATAGTTCTCGCAGATGACGGATGTATGGGGAAGCATTTAAACCAGATATTCGGAAGGTACTATGTAGATCTGAGTATGCAGTGCTGGCCAGTGGCCAGTCCCTCTTGAGTCTGCCTCAGTGTCTCACTCTCCTCTTTTACGCTGCAAGGAAGTCTGTTCTCTAAAGCCTTTTAGCAAGTGGCCTGAGTCCTTGAGGTTGAAATACAAAGTCAGAGTCTTGAGTGGAGTTGCATTGTCCCCGTAAAGGGTTGTGTGTGTGTGCTCTCCACGGCATCTGCCAGTTGGTGGCTGCCAGCCCCTTCCGGAGCTCCCAGAGAAGGTCAGTTCAGGGTACAGCAATAGCTTTGAAGACACTTGCTTGTGTATAACTGCATTGCTCATTTATCCACTTGCTCATTCACTTCACACACCTTCGGTGAGTGCCTCCAAAGCCCCAGCCCCTCTTCTGGGCTCTGGGAAGAGAGTGGTCGTCCCTGGAAACCCACTTCCCCTCAGACTAGAAGCTGTAATCTCAGGGGCCAGCAAGCACTTTCATTGCTCAGGGCTGACTCCTTGACCTTCTGTCTTTGGGGTTGTTTGGAAGGGTAGTAATAATAATAATAGCAGCAGTGAGCAGTAGCAGTTCATTTATCCAGTGCTCGTTATGGGCCATGCACTGAGAACCCTTTGTGTGCATTTTCTGATTTGCTGCTATTTCTTATTCTGTTATACAGATGAGGAGAGCAAGACTAGAAGGGGAAGGTGGGTTATCTGAGGGCCCACAGGTGGGAAGCAGGGGGGTAGGGGGCCTGAGAGCCTCCGCCGTAGTCCCTGCAGGCCTTCTGCTCACCCACCACGCGGCCCTGTCTCTCACTAGAAATGCAGTGGAAACTGAGATCAGAGACAGTGAGTGACTCTGGCAGGGTCACTTGGCCGACTGGGAGCAGCCTTGGGACTTCCCTCCAGTTCTGACTATCAGGCTCTCCCTCACACGGTGCGTCCTCTCTGTGCTTCCTCCGGTCCCTGGGTCAGCCCGTGCTGGGAGCAGCAGTATGGCTGAGGCGCGCCAACTGTTACATAACAGGACCATCTTCCAAGTCATAGCAGGACCGTTAGTTCAAGTAGTTCAGAAATTACCAAATTCAACTGCCTTTTGTAATCCCCAACCTCAAACTCTTGGGGAAAGCTATCACCCATTTTGCCCTAATCCTAGATTTTAGCAAATGACTGAATTTTTGTACTTCTAGGTTCAGAAACGAAGACGATTTTCCTTTTAGCAAAACCCTGTACCACAAACCTCTTTTTATATGTCTCTCGAGATCCAGTCTTTTACACGGCTTAGAGAAATATTGTGGTGGCGAAAACATGCATAAAAAAGTGAGTGATTTTACTTTTGAAATACTGCCAAAGTGAAATCTCTCCTGGATAGGCAGATGACAGTTTAGTACTTAGGGGTCTTTAGATTCTGAGCACTGTCAGAAGTGAATTTAAGTGCAGGTGGCTGGGCTGCCAAAAACCACGTGTAGCCTCCTGCTTCTCATCACCTCCCATCTTCAGACATGAAAATTTCTTTGTGTGTAAAACATAATGACAAATGAAAGAAAGCCTGCCAGTTCAGAACCAATCTCCTTTTGTGCTGTTGGACCAAGGAGAGGAAAAACCCTCACATTGAAATTCCATGTGGACACCCCCATTTGCTGTTCCGTTTTAAAGCCTGTGAGCACGCCAGAAGTATTGTCAGCCTCCTCGCTCCTGTGTGTATTTCCGCCCGGTTTGTGCTCCGGCTCACGTGTGCCTCCCTGCACTGGGAGAGGCGATGTGTCGTGTATCCCGACACAGAGAAAGGTAGAAACAGATGCTAGATGCAAACGCTGCTGGAAGGGGCAGCCTGTTGTAGAGCTACTCTCCATCTGCCTTCTAGCAGGAGGAAATGTACATTCAGCCTACTCTGGGATACCTTCTTTTTTCCAGGCAGGGGAGGAGGTGGTGGACGGGAGGCTATTTTAGAATGAGCGCCGCTAATAATGATTAAACAAAATAAAAGCTGCTAGCCAGCTTGCTTTTTATTCTGTGAAAGGCAGGGTGCTCAGCACTTATAAGTGAATTCTCTCTCTTAATTTCTTACAGCCATCCTAGGCATTAGTCATTTTTCTCTCTAGTTTGCAAATTGAAAGGTTCCAGTCTTTCACAGAGAGGCTAAGTTGGTTTTCCAACTTTAGCCAGTGGTCAATCCAGAACAATCCAGTCTGAATCCATACCCACTCTTCCTGCTACATCTCACACTTTGGTCCCACGTTTCAGCGTGGATTCCTGGACTGGGATGGATCTGTGTAGGTAGTTTCTCCACAGTCTAGCAGCTTAACACCATTAAAAACAAGAAACACTTTCATGCTCTCTTACAGTTCGTTTAAATCAGTTGCTTGTTCAAACACAATATATGTGCTTTAATCTGTAGATTTCCCCTCAATTTTTTTTTTTTTAAATTAATGCAGCTTGCTTGTTGACAGGGTTGCCCTCGAGAGTTTTCTCTATCCTGTACTTCAGGAACTGCGTCCCCGTGGTGCCACTGAACATGTTCTTTTGTTCTCTTGTCTCCTGAATTTCTTGTGAAGTGTAGCTAAGTCTAGAGCTTGGTCCAATGCTCATTTAATTCTTGGGCAAGAGTACTGCATGGGTGGTGGTGTAGTCTGCCATCAAGAAGACATGCGTGGGGCGCCTGGGTGGCTCAGTTGGTTAAGCGACTGCCTTCGGCTCAGGTCATGATCCTGGAGTCCCGGGATCGAGTCCTGCATCGGGCTCCCTGCTCAGCAAGGAGTCTGCTTCTACCTCTGACCCTCTTCCCTCTCGTGCTCTCTATCTCTCATCCTCTCTCTCTCAAATAAATAAATAAAATCTTTAAAAAAAAAAAAAAAGACATGCGTGGCTGCTTGCCAACACCAGCTTTCCTGGGCGCGGCACACCGTGACTGCTCCATTCCTCTGCCTACCTCCTCTTGCATTCATTCATTCTGCTCTTCTCCACACACTCTTCTGGGTGGTCAGGCCAGGAGTCCTCTGCCTGCTTCCAGGCAGTTCTCTCCAGAGTCAGTGGTGGTAGTGGTCGGCCAGTGTGTCTCAGGTTGAGTTATGTTGGGCATTACTGGAAAGTTTCAAGCCCGAGCCTGTGGTAAGTCCCAACCAAACTGAATTTTGAAGGAAATTTTGTTTAAACTGCAGTCCCGGACAGCAGCCAGAGCCCACACTGCCTGGCGGGCAGAGGCACCTCTCAGAGTATGAGGCGCTGGGACCTTTACTAATCATTCAGACCAAATATTGACATTTTTTCTAACGCGCTCTTGCAGCCGTAGTCCGTTGTTTGGGGCGCTTTTGTACATTTTCATTCCTAGTTTCTAGCTGCTTAGCTCACTGAAACATGCATATTTTGAGCAGGGCCTGGAACAGTTCGACAGCTACTAGAACCAGAAGCTCTGTAGATATTTTTCCTTTATTCAGAAGATATTATAAAGTTTGAATTCCAGATATTCCTGAAATAATGGACACCTGGATTCCAATCCTGGAGTTTTGAAAATTGGTAATGGCACATAATACAGGAAACTCTTGGCCTGGATCCCAGGTACCAATCAACTCTTACAATGTTGACCAAGAGTTTTGATTTGTTCTGGAAATTAATTGAAATCGATACTCTGTTCATATTAAAATAACATATACAATTCTGATGGTTTCTAGAACTTCATTTTTGATCATGGATTTCTACTTTGCCTTCTCAACTTTTTGTCTCTAGTATAATTTAAGGAAATTAGACTTTGTTTCATTTAGAAAATAATATAGAATACTGATGTTTTAAAAAAAATGCTAAGAGAACAGTTTTCTTTAAACATTTGAGGGGGACAATCTTTAACAAGGTTATTTATTTTGACTTTTCACTAAATTACTTTCAGAACTTGAATCTACTAACCCCAGATATAATATTCTTGGATGCTTACTCCAAATTTTGCTGTCTCAAATCCTTCTATGGAAGTGGGTGTGCCATAAATTATAAATAAATTCTACATTTTGAGGGATAAATTACCCTGAAGACCAATGTGTAAATTACAGCTTAATCTTTCTTTTTCTTCTCAGTTTAATTTTAAGAATAATGTTTTAGCCAACATATCTGCATTACTCTTTGCTCAACGTTAGAAATCCATTTCTGGTTTGCCTAGCAAAGGATCATATTGCTTTGCTTTTCTACACAGTACGAACTAAAAGAAAAGAAAAGGAGAGGCAGATTTTAACTGTAATGAAATCTCTAAATCTAGATCTTAATTATGACTTTTTAGGGAGAAATTTAAAAAGTCTACAAGTTAATTTTTCCCCATCCCATACATTTTCCATGTTAGGGTATTGAAAAATTATATTGTGAGACATTTAATATACCTAGAAATATCAGGGAAGAACGATTCCCTTGTAAATAAATTTCTTCTCTCTGAAATTTAATTCTTTAGGCATCTTTTAATATAATTCTTTTTAAAAATTTCAAAAACATTGTATATACTGTCATTTCTTATTAAACAAAAATAGTGACTTAAAGTAGTATAGTGTAATGCAGGGGTCAGCAAACTTCTTTTTAAAGGGCCAGAGAATAAATATTTTAGACTTTTTAGGCCCTAAGATCTCTGTTGCAATTACTCAGCTCTGCCTTTGTAGTGTGAAAGCAGCCATGGACAATATTCGAGTGGGTGAACATGACTGTGTTCCAATAAAACTTTATTTAGAAGAAGAGGAGATGGGCTGGATTTGCGCAAGGGCCATACTGTGCCAGCCCCTGGTGTGGAAAGAATAGGGTTTTGTGGCTCAACAGTACTTAGATTTAAATCCCAGCCCTGCTACCTAATAGCTGTATGGCCTTGGGCAAACTGTTGGCATCTCTGTGCCTTGCTTTCCAAATCTATGTGAAGTAGATTATCACATACATTTTTTTATGGTTTTGGAGAGGAGCACCATAATGCATGGAATAACCAGGGACATCTCAGTGCACTGGGCCTATGAGTATTATTAACATGTATTTTTCATATCTTGCTCCTAAAATGATCTGAGAGGTTTTTAAGAATACATACGGTATGATAAAATAGAAATAAGAAATCTACTTGAACAGGAAAAGGGGATGAATTGGACTTGTAAGATGTGGGCCTAGTGGAAATGTGGATCTCATAAGGACTTTTACAATCCTTAAACATTGGACCTAAGAATGAGCTTTGAGATTCTTGGCAATCAACAGCAGAGGGAAAATGAGCTTTACATTGCCCACAAGCTAGAAGCATCACAAGAGCCAAGCAGAAATGATCGTCACTATAGTGATGCTCCACTGAGGATCTCAGAGTACTTCTTACTCTACTGAGTATTTTCCCCCTGCTCTTTGTTACTCTTTACAAAGCCCTTGATTTGAGGGATGCTTTGCAGTTCCCTTTCAGAGTAAATGGCTAGACTCTATTTTCTTTGCTATTGCTACATCTGTTTCCCTTGGCTTTCGGCCCTTTTTCCAGATGATTAGTGTTGCTGTAAGAACATACTGCTTTGAATATACAGGTACATTGGGAAGATATGTGGCACATACTGAAAATAATTAGCCTGTGTGTTTTGGGGCACCAAAGTACCTCATCTGCCTTCTCCCCTCCTTTTCTGTGTATTTTTTTCATTTTCCCCTCTTACTTCATTATTTATTCAATGCTTACAATGGTGCCAGGAACTGGGCTAGACACTGGCAGTAAACCATTTGCCATCTCACTTCTCCCATGCCTTATTTCTCTCTTAAAATAGTCCTGAAGCTTAAGATTTTTTGATCGCTTTCCATGATGACTATCTTCAAAAACATATCCTTAGTGGAGAAGAATATTTATTACATTAATTAGAGGCCACGGTGCAATTAAATTTATCAGAAAAAAAAATTCAGTGAGCCTTTTGGCATCATTAAAAATCATCACAGCTAAGGAATACACAAAACTATGTTGGAATTAACCACAACGATGTTTGCAAAATAAACAGTTTTGATTTCCCAACAGAATTCTCTGTTCAGCCGTCACTATCATGTTTCATGACATCAAAGTGATGTATGTTAATTGAAGACACACAAAAAATCTTCCCTTCCAGGAAGAATAAAAACCCAGCTTTGGAGGGCAGGTACAATTACTCTGTGGCCACCTCCTCCTACACTCACCATCCCACCGATGTGTCCATGGCCACCTCCTCCTACACTCACCATCCCACCGATGTGTCCATGGCCACCTCCTCCTACACTCACCATCCCACCGATGTGTCCATGGCCACCTCCTCCTACACTCACCATCCCACCGATGTGTCCATGGCCACCTCCTCCTACACTCACCATCCCACCGATGTGTCCATGGCCACCTCCTCCTACACTCACCATCCCACCGATGTGTCCATGGCCACCTCCTCCTACACTCACCATCCCACCGATGTGTCCATGGCCACCTCCTCCTACACTCACCATCCCACCGATGTGTCCATGGCCACCTCCTCCTACACTCACCATCCCACCGATGTGTCCATGGCCACCTCCTCCTACACTCACCATCCCACCGATGTGTCCATGGCCACCTCCTCCTACACTCACCATCCCACCGATGTGTCCATAACCCATGTTATGTCTTTGGCTCTAGCAAATAATATTTATTTTATTGCTGGTGCTCAACAATGACCACTTAAATCACTGGACTAGAGTACAAGTCAGCAGAGTTTTTCCATAAAGAATCAGGTACATATATAAATAACTATATACATATTTTTGCCTTTATGAGCCAGATGGTCTCTGTAGCAACTAGTGTTGAGTGCATCTTGATTGTTGGGTGAGGCCTTTGTAATTCGAAAGTAGCCACTAAGAACTTGTAAATGACTGGGTGTTTCTGTGTTCCAATAAAACTTTATTTTTAAAAACAGAAAGTAGGTTGGAGTTGGGATTTGGTCTGGGATTTGTGGTTTGCTAATCCTTGGACCAGAATCCACTCTCTTGAAATGTAACTCATTTTAATAGCATCTTGTCTTATTATGAGAAATACATGGCTTTTTCCTTAGAAAATGGATTATGTTAGGCCTGGTCAAGATATGTAAGTATATATAGCCAATGTTTGTGTGCTTGGTTAATTTCAACTCCCTGCAGATATTCTGCAGTACTCTTTGATACTTAGAGGCTGGGAGAAGAGATAAGAGTTTGAGGAGAACAGTGTGCTGTGCTGAGGTTTGGAAATACCACCATATGGGAAAGCAGGTCAACTAAGACAACTAAGTATTATTTAAACAATGAAGACACTAAAGTCCTAATTGGGGCTTGGAACCATGTAATGCTGCTGATGACAGTAATTGCTCATATTTATCACCTATTTATTATGTGTCAAGCACTTATATGTCATCCCATTTTATCCTTACTAGGACCCAGAGGGTAGGTCAAAAATGGTAGACGAATGACAGTGTCTTATGGTTCATCCTAATGCCATGATCAGCCACATTTCCTGGATCAAGATATTGAGGCTTAAAAGAGATTAAGGACCTTGATCAAGGTCATGCTAGCTACTAGTTAGTAAGGCTAGAACTTGGTCCAAAAATGTGTGCTGCCACTGAGCTCAGCTTAGACAGTAGTCTGGAGAATCAGAAAGATCTGTCTCATTTGGGAAATGCATCATTTAGGATGCATTGCCTCCGAAGGCAATTTGTCCCATTAATAGGATGGATGACAACGCCTGCCTACTGGGACAATTATTAAGGTCACTTCAAGGTTGAAGGAGATGCTCCTTCCAGCCAATTTTCTATCACCAAGAGCAAATTGTTTTGCTGAAATATGTGGAAAGGAGGTTAAACAAACCCAGTGGAAGAGAGGCTCCTCCCCTCAGTTAAGGAACTCAGACTATTATCCACCAAATATATAGAGGTGTCTCTCTGTGGAGTCAGTTTAAGCAGAAATGGCAACTATTTACTCTTGTTTGCAGTTGTCTTTGCACATTTACTCCAAATGTCAGTGTTCATTTCCTCTTACTTCCTACTTTATAACGATGCTGATCAGGTAGACAGAAGAAGACCAAAGGGTTATTTTACTGTTTATGCATCTGAACTGCTCCAGTGATCACTCTCAAAGCCAAACCCAGCCCTGACACTGTCCTGTGGAAGAACCTTTTGGTGGTGTCTTGCGACCTGAACTGTAAAGGCTGCATCTGCTGGTGTGGCCCCCCCAGTCCTCTGGGGTCTGGCCCCTTCTCCACTTTTATTTCCAGTTGTGCCCTCCCAGCCCCGTGTCTCTATACTGTGCTTACAGACATTCTTAGAAGTTCTGCCTCCTGGTTCTGGGCCTCTACTCCTGACCTGTGCCGCTTACCTCCTACCTGTCCACCACCTGCTCACTGGATGACTTGGTCCCATCCTCTGCAGAGCCTCCGTGTTCCCTTCTCTCCCCTTCATGGTTGAATTGACAAGTCACTTTGTGGAGTGTTGACAACACACCCAACCATCACGCTTGAATATTTTGAGGATGCTTTTTTTCTATATTGATTTTTCTTTGTTAGGCTGAGCCCCGCAGAGGCAGCAACCTTGGCTAATTCGTCTTTGTTTTAGCTCTGGATCTCTGTTCCTTACCTTACTAACATGGGGACCTTAGCAAATTCCTTCACCTCTCTGATCTTAAGTTTCTCCATCAGTGAAAGTGGGAGATCATGGTAATACCATCGTGTGTGGTTGAGAGGATTAAATAACAATGTTTCTAAAACACAGTACCTACCTGATACCTAATAAACACTTAATAAATTTTAGCTGTGTCACCATTGTTGTTATCATTATCATCATCCTTTGCAATTATGACGTATACTGCCTTATAATAAGCTCACGGAAGTGGATGGATGGGATGGGTGGGTGGGTAATGGATGGGAGGGAGGGCAGAAGGACAGAAACAGAAACACACAGTTTCATTTGGTGACCCGAACTTTGCTTTTAACGTGCTGATTCTCAGTCATTTATGGTTCTTGAACTGATACTTCCATGGGTGGTATCGAGGTTGTGGATTTAAAGATCATGGGAAACAAATTTTAAAGTAATCTTATGTGTAGTAGTTATTTCTGGCAAAACACTCCATAAAAGTTCCCTTCTAGGAAACCATGGACACCTTTGCCTGTTAGGAGCCAGGGCTTTGCTGGAGTGGTGCAGACCACGTGGCCGAGCTAGGCTGGCGTCACTCGGCGTGGACAGGGATCGAGCCCTCTGGGCTCCACCAGGTCTCTTCTTTGGCCTACACTGAGACCACCCCCCTAGTCAGTGATGCAGCAAGTCTGTGATTACCCTCAGAGAGCTCTGGTTTATGTAAGACTCAGGAAGAGCATTTCAGTGTCTGTGGTTGAGAATTTTATGTCCCATCTTGGCTCGTGACTCCAGCTTGGTTTTTCTCCTTGCACTTTCCAACCATTCCCATTGTCACGTTGGAATTCTCCTTTTACATAATTGACATGTTGGGGACTTGAGCTTGAACCACACCGAAATCACATTTTAATAACTCAGGAACCATCTCTTTTCCCCAGTACGTTGTCAAGAAGCTAATTCTTGTCAGCCTAAAAACTTGAATATACATTTGAAATAAATCAACGGTGCTACACTGTGGCAGCCTGCTGAAAATCCCCAAGGAAGATTATATTTTCAGTTGAACTACTTGTCACTGTGCTGTGTTTTTAATATTGTGAGTCCTTTGTTTTCTTCATTTTGTAAAACTCTACCCAATACCTTGTCATTCAGGAAATATAAATTGATCCTCTCCATTAGTGGCAGAGTTCTTATTTTGCCTTTAAAAAGCTTCTGCTGTTAAGGTTCAGTCACCAACTCGTAATCAAGTAGATATTTTAGCTGACATTATGCAATAATTGATAATCAAAAACAGAAGAAAAGGTTTCTGGTTGTCTTGAGAAGTACAAGTAGTGGGAAAGTTGACAAACGATGTAGCTTTGGGAAGCAGATCTGGGCAAAATGTCTGCCACCTAAAAAGAAAGAGGTGTTTCAATTTCCCACATTAGAACTCCAAATTCCCAAGGGACTGTCACAGTGGTTCTCAGCTCGGTTGTTTAAAAATGCTGATGCCTGGCTGCTACTCCCATTCTGATTTCACCATGTCTGGGATGTCCCCTGGGCATTTGGACTTTTAGAAGCTTCCCAGGTGGTTCTCAAGAGCTGCCGTTGCGGGGGGGCACTGAGCACCGCCCTCCTAACAACTGGGTCTGGAGTCTTAAGTTATTTTTTGCCCACCCGGAGTTCTACAGGGATAGTTGCTTCACCCCTTCTGCTGTCATCCCTTCCCCTAACATAGCTCAGAGCATTGACAGAGATCTCTGACAGACCACCATCAACCGTGGTGTCAGACCAGCTCAGGTTCAAATCCTGTCTTGAGAGCTTAGGACTCTGAGCAAGTTACTTTGCTTCTCTGACCCTAGGTTTCCTCATCTGTGAAATGGAGTATAATGGAGGGTCAGAGCTGCATTCTGAGGTTTAAAAGCGATAGTGTTTATATGTCAAGGGTGTATCCATGTCTGGAGAAGAGTTGTAAAAGGCACCTGTGCCTGCTCTCGCCTCCTTCACAGCCCAGTGCAGCAAGCTCAGGGAGGTGGGGCACCTGCAGGGAGGCTCCTGGACCTCAGAGTAAGGAAGCCAGGGGTCAGGGACGGAGGTCCGCCCCAGGGGATGTGCCCCTTTATGAGAGGAATTTGATAGACGATGCCAGGGTTTGAGGTTTTAAGTTAGTGAAGGTTGCTCTTCTCCCCACCACACACGTTTGTTCCTCCCAGGTCCTGTCTTGCGCTTTCTGTGTTTTATGTAACTGTTCAGAAAATGCAGTGCTGAGACCAGACCCCTGGACAATAGAACTTTATTCCCTGAATGTGGCCATACCGCTTCTCTGGAAAGGGTGTTCCACACAGAGGATATGGTGGTAACTTTTTCTTTTAAATGTACCTTTCTCTCTCTCTCTCTCTCTCTCTCTCTCTCTTTTTTTTTTTTTTTGTAGATTTTAAAAGCACTATATAAGTCTCATGGTACATTTTTGAAATTATAGGGAAACATACAGAATAAAGCGCAAGTTAACCATAATCCCACCATCCAAGACAATCCGTTTTGACAGTTTGATGTTCCCATTTTTATTCTGTGTTCGTAGATTCTTAAAAAGGAAAAAAAAATTCTTTATTCATTTTTTTATTGAGAGATAATTCATATATCATGAAATTCACCAGTTTAAGGTGTTCAGTTCATTGGTTTTTAGTATATTCACCAGGTTGTCCAACCATTTCCACGATTGAATTCCAGAACATTTTCATCATCCTAAATGAACCCCCTTACCCATTAGCTGTCACTCCCCAGTTCCTCCCCACTCCCAGCACCTCCCCGGCAACCAGTCTACTTCCTGTCTCTGTCTCTGGATTTGTGGCCTTTCATGTCTGGCTTCTTTCTCTTAGCGTAATGTTTTCAAGATTCAGCCATGTTCCACGTGTATTACTATTCCAGTCTTTCTTAGTGCTAAATAAGATTCCATTGTATTGATGTCATACTTGCTATATTCATTCATTATCTTGATCCACATTTGGGCCGTTTATGCTTTTGGGCTGTTAAGAATAATGCTTTTATGAACATTTGTGTACAGAGTTCTGTGTTGATGCACATTGTCATTTCTCTTGGGTATATGCCCGGAAGTGGAATTGCGGGGTCAGGTGGTGACTTTATGTTTAACTTTTTGAGGAACTGTCAAACTTCCCCGCAGCTGCTGTACCATTTTATGTTCCTCCCAGCAGTGTCCGAGGGTTCCAAGTTCTCCACAACTTCGTCAACACTTGTTAGTGTTCTTTTTTTTTTTTTAAGATTTTATGTATTTATTTGACAGAGAGAGAGAGAGCACAAGCAGGGAGAATAGCAGGCAGAGGGAGAGGGAGAAGCATGCTCCCCACTGAGCAGGGAGCCCGATGCGGGGCTTGATCCCAGGACCCTGAGATTATGACCTGAGCCAAAGGCAGACGCTTAACCGACTGAGCCACCCAGGCCCCCCCCATTCTTTTTCTTTTTAAATTAAAGCTATCTTTTCTTTATTGTAGCCACCCTGATGGGTGGGAAGGGGTTATGTGACATATATTCTCTTATATGGGCATTTTTTATGTCATCAAACATATTTCTATAACTTAAATTTTAAGTGCTTTACACGAATGCATTGCATATAAGTAAACTTATTTAATCTTAAAAAATGGAAAATAATGCCATAGTTTGTAGAAAATTCAGGGACTAATATGTCAAAGAAAGAAAAAAGACTGAAAATTTCAACCTAATCTTTTAAAAAAATGGCTGGGGCGCCTGGGTGGCTTGGTCGGTTAAGCGCCTGCCTTTGACTCAGGTCATCATCCTGGAGTCCCGGGATCGAGTCCTACATGGGGCTTCCCCTGCTCTGTGGGGAGCCTCCTTTTCCCTCTCCCTCTGCCTCTGCCTGCCACTCCCCCTGCTTGTGCTCACTCGCTCTCTCTCTCTGTCCAATAAATACATAAAATCTTAAAAAAAATGGCCAACATTTAGTTGTTAGAAATAAATTCAGTCTGACATGTTAAGATTCCAATGATAGGTTGAAATAATGTCACAAACTTAAATGATGTAGCTTTGTGTAACCTATTAATTAAAAAAAACACACATAACCTTATTTTCATTGAACTTGCTATATCTTGCTTTAGTCTCATTTTCTGTTCACGGTGGAAATGTGAGGATAAAGGTGGACAGGGTCTGCAGAGTGTTTGGCCATAGCTGCCCCCCCCCCCCCCCCCCGGGGAGGGGAAGGAGCCCAGCTGGAGGCCACCTCACTCATTCTGAGAATGTCAGGGTAGGTTTCTCCAAACCCCGGGATTTTTTGTAATTGAGATATAATTTGTATACCATAAAATTGATCATTTTAAAGTGTACAACTCAGTAGTTCTTAGTCTATCCACTGAATTGTACAGCCATTACCAATAATTCCAGAACATTTTAATCACTCTAAAAAGAAAACCATGCTTGTGCTCTTTAGCAGTCATTTCCCACCTCCCTCCGCCACTGTAGCCCTAGGCAACGGCTAATTTTTCTGTTGGCCGATTTGCCTCTTCTGGACATTCCATGTCAGTGGAATCATGCAATACGTCGTCATTTGCAACTGGCTTCTTTCACTTTGTATAATGTTCTCAAGGTTCATCCATGTCATAGCATGATCAGCACTTCATTGCTTTTTATAGCATTGCTGAATAATATTCTGTTACACAGGTAGACCACATTTTGTTGATCCATGCGTCAGTTGGTGGACATTGGGCTTGTTTCCACTTTTTGGCTATTATGAATAATGCTGCCATGAACGTTATTCCCAGTGCCTTGCCTTCTTGGGGGAAATCATGATACTTGGAGGTTAAAGGTGTTGGGTGGTAGGCTGGTGGGGACAGTGAAACAAGTCTCTGGGGACCAGTATTCCTCCCACACTCAACACCAAGACCCTTTCTGAGCCCCTCTTGAGGGACTCGCCCAGTGGTCTTGTAATCGCCTAGGAAGCATGTCTCCTGGCAAGAAGTCTTCAAGTCCAGGATCACAGCCAATATGAGACACCAGATGTTGCAGTTCCCCCTTTTTTTTTGGTTTAAGAAGAGAGCCACTCTCACAAAGTGACAGGCTGCCTGCAACTTGGGCTCAATTATTTTGTAAAGCTTTTTGTTTATTTGACCTCTCCTGATCCAGGGAATAATTCTGACCAATCATGGCTGACTCCCTTTGGCACTGGGGTCTGGTTGCTTTATAGCTGATGACAGAGGGGCCACACTGCTACCACATCTGAATTAATCCTTAACTCCAGAGCTGTGTGCGTTCTCCAGCAAGGTTGTATTTCTTCATTAGCTATTCCCAGGGCCCAGGGAGTCCCAGAGGATGTCAGAGTACATTAATTTTTATCATAACATGGAATCTTGCAGGTCTGAATGGCAGCACACGGCTGTCAGGGGCTTTCTGAACTCGATTACAGCTCCATATATTCTCTAGGCAAAACAGAGGCAGGAGTCCTCGTTGGCAAGGGAATGTACAAAATGCATGAGATGCTTTATTGTTTGAGTAACTTGACCATGCACTTAAACACATTCCCCAACTAAGTTTTTTTTCCCTGATGTCCATGTAAGTTCACCTCTGCCATCTTACATTAAAACCCCCTCCCTTCACTGTGACCATATAAGGTATATTTTAAATAAGCTCTTTTGCATAATGGTAATGAAATCATCATCTGCTACTTTGACAGCTGTTCTGTAAATATATTAAAAAATGAATGTTCCCAAGATTTTTTAGCAGAATATAGCAGGATTTATTTAGCAGGTTGGTATTGCAGAAGTTTATAAATTATGGCTTGTAATGCTTAATATTACTTTATGGCCATAAAATATAATTTTAATTTGAAGAAATGCTAATTTGTTTTCAGAAAGGCAAGTTATTTCTTCATTGACTTTATATTCCCTATTTGTCAACGGAATAGAATGCTTGGAGGGATGCATTTTACTTACAGAAGATGCCCAGGTATTATTTTAACCTTGTTGATAAATGCCAGGAATCCCCTATAAGCAGGGTCCTGTACTACACTCTCCTTGGTATGGATATAAGGACACCCCCTCTTCCCCCATAGGAAATCATAGTCAAAGAGAGAAGGCATTGTTTTTAGTTGTGAGGGCAAATGTGTTCTTAGTAGGGATGGCCAAATAATTTAGTGCTGGCTCTAGTTCTTCACTCAGGTGTCCTGGAGAATTCTGATTTCTTAGTAATGGATGTGTTTTCTAAGGCCACATGCACTGTTCATTTAATTGCTCCCACTGCTGGGCAGCCAAATTGCACAAGCTCTGTGAGCCCTTGAGCAGTCTCCCAAAGTTCTCACATCACTGTTTATGTATGAGATGGACACAGGCAAATATTCTATTTATCTTAACACATACTAATTTTTAAAAACTAAAACCAGAGCAGCAACCCTCCTCAGCAGCTGTTTTTGCAAAGGACAAGACTGAGAAATACAGATGTGTTGGTTTCCAGTACATTTTTTTTTTTAAGTGAATATAGGTGTTCCTTACATTTGACAAAAATTAGGCAGGTGGTGTATAAATGACTGCATTGTGAATGAAGCTGACACAGAGAGAGGCTCTCTGGGTTAAAACCCAAGTACTGACTGTGCATGCAGTGCTTGAGTCATGTGAGCAAGGATGCAGACTTCTGTCACCAGCGCAATCTTATTTGATTCTCAGGTATTCAGTAATTCCAAACTTCTGTTGCATCTCGGGCATGGTGCTGGCTGTGGGAGCACAAGGGTGACTTCAGAGACATGCTCAGCCCTTCAGGGGTTTTTAGCCCACTGTTGTGACTTTCTCCTTTTTGTGTCCGAGAAAACTGAGCATCATGGAGAAAGTAACCAGCTCCCTCTTCTAAATAATGCCAGCCCCTGCCTGCCCGTCCACCAGCTTCTTCCGTTGCCGAATTCATATGAATAATATTCACATTCTCTCAGTTCCCTTGGGGCATTTATTGAACTCCAGTTTGGCCTCCCAAGACTTCTTTCATATCACGAGTGAATTTCTGTAGGACATGACCATCATTCATTTGTCAGATGAGCTAATGGGAATTTGCCAAGAGAGACTCTGGTTCATCTGCATTTTCTCAATCTGTAGGAGCTACATTCAAGTGAAGTTTCTGGCTTATGAGTGTGGTTGAATTTATCCTTACCTTTCCTACTCTTCCATCCTTATTGTGCTTATCATTGATTGTCCAATTTATTAAATATTCCCAGGGAGCCAGAACACAGGGCAATAAAGTACCGAATGCAAAGGCAGGAGTGAAACTTCAAAATAAGTGGACCGTTAACACCAAAGGGTCAGACCTGCATTTGAGATACCATGTCATTTGGATTAAGTGCTCTTGGTGGCATGATTACCAAATTGATGGATTTTTCCTAGAATGCCCCCTTGGCAAGAGATGTAGGTATTTTCCTGTTGTACGCCTTGCCCCATTGAGAATCAGTGAGGTTGAGATTTTGCTGCTGTGCCGGTATATGATGGGATGGGGAAATATAAAAAAGGTAATGGACATGAGGTAAAAATTTAAGGAAATAACAAAAACAAGAGTATTTCTATTTTCTGTTAAGTGTATGTACTGATGTTCTGGAATTCACTATAAGAAGTTGTAAATGGTGCATGAAATGAAAAATTCCTGGTGGTCTCCTGGGATACAGCCAGTGCTCTGCTCTATTCCTGCTGATTGGTTTGGATTATTTTCTTTAGTCCAATTTAGAAAAAAAAAAAAAAAAAGAAAAGTGTAGCTGGGTTATCTTAACAGCAGAATCCACTCTGGGTTAATTATTATGTTAATACTTGATGGTGTCCTTAAATTCTGAAAACATGTGGATCCTTCAAATTTTAGAAGCACAGCTAGACAGTTACTGACCACCTAAGCTGATGTTGATTTTATGTGTTCAGAT